>NW_028126438.1:0-1443638 GCF_965194825.1 Balaenoptera physalus | reverse complement strand
TCCAGGTTGCTTGGTTGGCCAAAAAGGGCGTATGCGTTTTTTCCTGAATATATTCAGGAAAAAACGCATACGCCCTTTTGGCCAAGGGCATCATTGTCAACGTTTTGCCGCTTTTCATGTGCTTTAAAGGCGATTCGAATCTACCTCCTGAAATCTGTTTCCTGCAATTCTGCCTTGATTTCAATTCCTCGTCTTTGCCTTCCCTCAATATATTTGTGGACGAGAGTTATCATTTATAACTGTGCAGGTTTGTTAATTGCAGTGCCCTGAAGCTCCATTTTACAACTCGCTTTTTCGGGAGCTGGCCGCAAAAGCGCAGGATGGCTTCAGGCCCTGTTCTGGTTCCGGGGTGCAGGCTGAGCCTGTGGTTAATTCTTCTTCCTGATGGGAAAATAGAGTGACCTGTGCCTGTCCCAAAACCAAGAGCTAGTCTCTCATTGGTTCCCCGTCTTCCCGTTCATCCTCAGGACAAATAGCAACCTGTACGGAACAGGAGGTTAAAGGTGCTGATGCTCCAAGTAGGGAGATTGCTAGTAAAGTGGCTGGAATGGCGAACCCGAGCACAAGGAGATGAGAAATGAGGTGCGTTTTAGAAACCTTTCCCCATCACACGGTGTACCATCTTCTGGGTTTCTCATGCATGTTTTCGATGTAGGAAGATGCCCTTGAACCTGGAGATTTGGGACCCATGCGATGGGTAGCACGCAGTATTACTTTAAAGGATCTGCGTTTGCTCACCCAACCTCACCAAACCTCTCAGCCCCAAGAGTGTCCACCCTTATGTCTCATCCAGCTGTGGGTCTAGATATGGTCAATCCAGGTTGCATCACAGACCCTGAACGAATTGTGTAAGAATTTCTCTCTCTTTCACTGTCTTTGTTTCATGGGTTTTGAAAAGTAATTTATTTTTATAATGGGGTTTAGCTGCTTTTCACGGCTGTGTTTATGCTGCTTTACACCCACTTGACACACTAACAGAGAGATATCAATACATAGGTTTTAAGATTATTACTAGTCAGATATATTCTTGTGCGGTGAATCGGGCGTGTTGAGTAGAGTTCTCTGAGCAAGGAGTAGGTCTAGTCTGTTACATAATGGGTTTATGGAACGGTATCTGAGCTAATTTGAAACTCTTGTTTTATGTATCACCCCACCTCACCTTTCCCGATAAGCAGCCATAGTGTGTTTTCTGCATGTGTGACTCTGTTCTGTTTTGTAATTCAGTTCAAGTGTAACGGTTTTTACATTCCCTCTATAAGTGACACCTTATGAGAAGTGTCCTTTTCTGTGTGACTTATGTCACTTAGAATCGTCTTACCTAAATCCACTCATCATGCTGCTACTAGCCTTATGACATTGATTTCATGGCTGAGTGATAATCCATTGTACATATGGACCTCAAATTTTTTATCCATTTTTCGCTTTCCTGGGATATTTAAGGGGGAATGAAGTGGAGGTCCTTGTCAACAGAGCAGCCCTAAACTTTGGGGTGCTTGTGTCTTGCTGATTTTTAATTTTCCCACTTTATACCCCCATGCGTGGAAGTGCCCTATGCTCTCTAAGCTGTGTTTTTTAGATGTTTCAGGACACACCGTACACTTCTCCAGAGTGGCTGTTGGCAATTTACATCCCGCCCATCAGTGTAGCAAGGCTCCCATTTCTCCATGGCCTGTCCTGCATTTCTGGTTTTGACACTTTTTTCAGCATGGCCCTTTTGACCGATGGGAAGCGAGACTTCTTTGTAGCGCTGATTTGCCTTTCCAGGTTGCTTGGTTGGCCAAAAAGGGCGTATGCGTTTTTTCCTGAATATATTCAGGAAAAAACGCATACGCCCTTTTGGCCAAGGGCATCATTGTCAACGTTTTGCCGCTTTTCATGTGCTTTAAAGGCGATTCGAATCTACCTCCTGAAATCTGTTTCCTGCAATTCTGCCTTGATTTCAATTCCTCGTCTTTGCCTTCCCTCAATATATTTGTGGACGAGAGTTATCATTTATAACTGTGCAGGTTTGTGAATTGCAGTGCCCTGAAGCTCCATTTTACAACTCGCTTTTTCGGGAGCTGGCCGCAAAAGCGCAGGATGGCTTCAGGCCCTGTTCTGGTTCCGGGGTGCAGGCTGAGCCTGTGGTTAATTCTTCTTCCTGATGGGAAAATAGAGTGACCTGTGCCTGTCCCAAAACCAAGAGCTAGTCTCTCATTGGTTCCCCGTCTTCCCGTTCATCCTCAGGACAAATAGCAACCTGTACGGAACAGGAGGTTAAAGGTGCTGATGCTCCAAGTAGGGAGATTGCTAGTAAAGTGGCTGGAATGGCGAACCCGAGCACAAGGAGATGAGAAATGAGGTGCGTTTTAGAAACCTTTCCCCATCACACGGTGTACCATCTTCTGGGTTTCTCATGCATGTTTTCGATGTAGGAAGATGCCCTTGAACCTGGAGATTTGGGACCCATGCGATGGGTAGCACGCAGTATTACTTTAAAGGATCTGCGTTTGCTCACCCAACCTCACCAAACCTCTCAGCCCCAAGAGTGTCCACCCTTATGTCTCATCCAGCTGTGGGTCTAGATATGGTCAATCCAGGTTGCATCACAGACCCTGAACGAATTGTGTAAGAATTTCTCTCTCTTTCACTGTCTTTGTTTCATGGGTTTTGAAAAGTAATTTATTTTTATAATGGGGTTTAGCTGCTTTTCACGGCTGTGTTTATGCTGCTTTACACCCACTTGACACACTAACAGAGAGATATCAATACATAGGTTTTAAGATTATTACTAGTCAGATATATTCTTGTGCGGTGAATCGGGCGTGTTGAGTCCAGTTCTCTGAGCAAGGAGTAGGTCTAGTCTGTTACATAATGGGTTTATGGAACGGTATCTGAGCTAATTTGAAACTCTTGTTTTATGGATCACCCCACCTCACCTTTCCCGATAAGCAGCCATAGTGTGTTTTCTGCATGTGTGACTCTGTTCTGTTTTGTAATTCAGTTCAAGTGTAACGGTTTTTACATTCCCTCTATAAGTGACACCTTATGAGAAGTGTCCTTTTCTGTGTGACTTATGTCACTTAGAATCGTCTTACCTAAATCCACTCATCATGCTGCTACTAGCCTTATGACATTGATTTCATGGCTGAGTGATAATCCATTGTACATATGGACCTCAAATTTTTTATCCATTTTTCGCTTTCCTGGGATATTTAAGGTGGAATGAAGTGGAGGTCCTTGTCAACAGAGCAGCCCTAAACTTTGGGGTGCTTGTGTCTTGCTGATTTTTAATTTTCCCACTTTATACCCCCATGCGTGGAAGTGCCCTATGCTCTCTAAGCTGTGTTTTTTAGATGTTTCAGGACACACCGTACACTTCTCCAGAGTGGCTGTTGGCAATTTACATCCCGCCCATCAGTGTAGCAAGGCTCCCATTTCTCCATGGCCTGTCCTGCATTTCTGGTTTTGACACTTTTTTCAGCATGGCCCTTTTGACCGATGGGAAGCGAGACTTCTTTGTAGCGCTGATTTGACTTTCCAGGTTGCTTGGTTGGCCAAAAAGGGCGTATGCGTTTTTTCCTGAATATATTCAGGAAAAAACGCATACGCCCTTTTTGGCCAAGGGCATCATTGTCAACGTTTTGCCGCTTTTCATGTGCTTTAAAGGCGATTCGAATCTACCTCCTGAAATCTGTTTCCTGCAATTCTGCCTTGATTTCAATTCCTCGTCTTTGCCTTCCCTCAATATATTTGTGGGCGAGAGTTATCATTTATAACTGTGCAGGTTTGTGAATTGCAGTGCCCTGAAGCTCCATTTTACAACTCGCTTTTTCGGGAGCTGGCCGCAAAAGCGCAGGATGGCTTCAGGCCCTGTTCTGGTTCCGGGGTGCAGGCTGAGCCTGTGGTTAATTCTTTTTCCTGATGGGAAAATAGAGTGACCTGTGCCTGTCCCAACACCAAGAGCTAGTCTCTCATTGGTTCCCCGTCTTCCCGTTCATCCTCAGGACAAATTGCAACCTGTACGGAACAGGAGGTTAAAGGTGCTGATGCTCCAAGTAGGGAGATTGCTAATAAAGTGGCTGGAATGGCGAACCCGAGCACAAGGAGATGAGAAATGAGGTGCGTTTTAGAAACCTTTCCCCATCACACGGTGTACCATCTTCTGGGTTTCTCATGCATGTTTTCGATGTAGGAAGATGCCCTTGAACCTGGAGATTTGGGACCCATGCGATGGGTAGCACGTAGTATTACTTTAAAGGGTCTGTGTTTGCTCACCCAACCTCACCAAACCTCTCAGCCCCAAGAGTGTCACCCTTATGTCTCATCCAGCTGTGGGTCTAGATATGGTCAATCCAGGTTGCATCACAGACCCTGAACGAATTGTGTAAGAATTTTTCTCTCTTTCACTGTCTTTGTTTCATGGGTTTTGAAAAGTAATTTATTTTTATAATGGGGTTTAGCTGCTTTTCACGGCTGTGTTTATGCTGCTTTACACCCACTTGACACACTAACAGAGAGATATCAATACATAGGTTTTAAGATTATTACTAGTCAGATATATTCTTGTGCGGTGAATCGGGCGTGTTGAGTCCAGTTCTCTGAGCAAGGAGTAGGTCTTGTCTGTTACATATTGGGTTTATGGAACGGTATCTGAGCTAATTTGAAACTCTTGTTTTATGTATCACCCCACCTCACCTTTCCCGTTAAGCAGCCATAGTGTGTTTTCTGCATGTGTGACTCTGTTCTGTTTTGTAATTCAGTTCAAGTGTAACGGTTTTTACATTCCCTCTATAAGTGACACCTTATGAGAAGTGTCCTTTTCTGTGTGACTTATGTCATTTAGAATCGTCGTACCTAAATCCACTCATCATGCTGCTACTAGCCTTATGACATTGATTTCATGGCTGAGTGATAATCCATTGTACATATGGACCTCAAATTTTTTATCCATTTTTCGCTTTCCTGGGATATTTAAGGTGGAATGAAGTGGAGGTCCTTGTCAACAGAGCATCCCTAAACTTTGGGGTGCTTGTGTCTTGCTGATTTTTAATTTTCCCACTTCATACCCCCATGCGTGGAAGTGCCCTATGCTCTCTAAGCTGTGTTTTTTAGATGTTTCAGGACACACCGTACACTTCTCCAGAGTGGCTGTTGGCAATTTACATCCCGCCCATCAGTGTTGCAAGGCTCCCATTTCTCCATGGCCTGTCCTGCATTTCTGGTTTTGACACTTTTTTCAGCATGGCCCTTTTGACCGATGGGAAGCGAGACTTCTTTGTAGCGCTGATTTGCCTTTCCAGGTTGCTTGGTTGGCCAAAAAGGGCGTATGCGTTTTTTCCTGAATATATTCAGGAAAAAACGCATACGCCCTTTTTGGCCAAGGGCATCATTGTCAACGTTTTGCCGCTTTTCATGTGCTTTAAAGGCTCTTCAAATCTACCTCCTGAAATCTGTTTCCTGCAATTCTGCCTTGATTTCAATTCCTCGTCTTTGCCTTCCCTCAATATATTTGTGGGCGAGAGTTATCATTTATAACTGTGCAGGTTTGTGAATTGCAGTGCCCTGAAGCTCCATTTTACAACTCGCTTTTTCGGGAGCTGGCCGCAAAAGCGCAGGATGGCTTCAGGCCCTGTTCTGGTTCCGGGGTGCAGGCTGAGCCTGTGGTTAATTCTTTTTCCTGATGGGAAAATAGAGTGACCTGTGCCTGTCCCAACACCAAGAGCTAGTCTCTCATTGGTTCCCCGTCTTCCCGTTCATCCTCAGGACAAATTGCAACCTGTACGGAACAGGAGGTTAAAGGTGCTGATGCTCCAAGTAGGGAGATTGCTAATAAAGTGGCTGGAATGGCGAACCCGAGCACAAGGAGATGAGAAATGAGGTGCGTTTTAGAAACCTTTCCCCATCACACGGTGTACCATCTTCTGGGTTTCTCATGCATGTTTTCGATGTAGGAAGATGCCCTTGAACCTGGAGATTTGGGACCCATGCGATGGGTAGCACGTAGTATTACTTTAAAGGGTCTATGTTTGCTCACCCAACCTCACCAAACCTCTCAGCCCCAAGAGTGTCACCCTTATGTCTCATCCAGCTGTGGGTCTAGATATGGTCAATCCAGGTTGCATCACAGACCCTGAACGAATTGTGTAAGAATTTTTCTCTCTTTCACTGTCTTTGTTTCATGGGTTTTGAAAAGTAATTTATTTTTATAATGGGGTTTAGCTGCTTTTCACGGCTGTGTTTATGCTGCTTTACACCCACTTGACACACTAACAGAGAGATATCAATACATAGGTTTTAAGATTATTACTAGTCAGATATATTCTTGTGCGGTGAATCGGGCGTGTTGAGTCCAGTTCTCTGAGCAAGGAGTAGGTCTAGTCTGTTACATAATGGGTTTATGGAACGGTATCTGAGCTAATTTGAAACTCTTGTTTTATGGATCACCCCACCTCAACTTTCCCGATAAGCAGCCATAGTGTGTTTTCTGCATGTGTGACTCTGTTCGGTTTTCTAATTCATTTCAAGTGTAACAGTTTTTACATTCCCTCTATAAGTGACACCTTATGAGAAGTGTCCTTTTCTGTGTGACTTATGTCACTTAGAATCGTCTTACCTAAATCCACTCATCATGCTGCTACTAGCCTTATGACATTGATTTCATGGCTGAGTGATAATCCATTGTACATATGGACCTCAAATTTTTTATCCATTTTTCGCTTTCCTGGGATATTTAAGGTGGAATGAAGTGGAGGTCCTTGTCAACAGAGCAGCCCTAAACTTTGGGGTGCTTGTGTCTTGCTGATTTTTAATTTTCCCACTTTATACCCCCATGCGTGGAAGTGCCCTATGCTCTCTAAGCTGTGTTTTTTAGATGTTTCAGGACACACCGTACACTTCTCCAGAGTGGCTGTTGGCAATTTACATCCCGCCCATCAGTGTAGCAAGGCTCCCATTTCTCCATGGCCTGTCCTGCATTTCTGGTTTTGACACTTTTTTCAGCATGGCCCTTTTGACCGATGGGAAGCGAGACTTCTTTGTAGCGCTGATTTGACTTTCCAGGTTGCTTGGTTGGCCAAAAAGGGCGTATGCGTTTTTTCCTGAATATATTCAGGAAAAAACGCATACGCCCTTTTTGGCCAAGGGCATCATTGTCAACGTTTTGCCGCTTTTCATGTGCTTTAAAGGCGATTCGAATCTACCTCCTGAAATCTGTTTCCTGCAATTCTGCCTTGATTTCAATTCCTCGTCTTTGCCTTCCCTCAATATATTTGTGGGCGAGAGTTATCATTTATAACTGTGCAGGTTTGTGAATTGCAGTGCCCTGAAGCTCCATTTTACAACTCGCTTTTTCGGGAGCTGGCCGCAAAAGCGCAGGATGGCTTCAGGCCCTGTTCTGGTTCCGGGGGGCAGGCTGAGCCTGTGGTTAATTCTTCTTCCTGATGGGAAAATAGAGTGACCTGTGCCTGTCCCAACACCAAGAGCTAGTCTCTCATTGGTTCCCCGTCTTCCCGTTCATCCTCAGGACAAATAGCAACCTGTACGGAACAGGAGGTTAAAGGTGCTGATGCTCCAAGTAGGGAGATTGCTAGTAAAGTGGCTGGAATGTCGAACCCGAGCACAAGGAGATGAGAAATGAGGTGCGTTTTAGAAACCTTTCCCCATCACACGGTGTACCATCTTCTGGGTTTCTCATGCATGTTTTCGATGTAGGAAGATGCCCTTGAACCTGGAGATTTGGGACCCTTGCGATGGGTAGCACGCAGTATTACTTTAAAGGGTCTGCGTTTGCTCACCCAACCTCACCAAACTTCTCAGCCCCAAGAGTGTCCATCCTTATGTCTCATCCAGCTGTGGGTCTAGATATGGTCAATCCAGGTTGCATCACAGACCCTAAACGAATTGTGTAAGAATTTCTCTCTCTTTCACTGTCTTTGTTTCATGGGTTTTGAAAAGTAATATATTTTTATAATGGGGTTTAGCTGCTTTTCACGGCTGTGTTTATGCTGCTTTACACCCACTTGACACACTAACAGAGAGATATCAATACATAGGTTTTAAGATTATTACTAGTCAGATATATTCTTGTGCGGTGAATCGGGCGTGTTGAGTCCAGTTCTCTGAGCAAGGAGTAGGTCTTGTCTGTTACATATTGGGTTTATGGAACGGTATCTGAGCTAATTTGAAACTGTTGTTTTATGTATCACCCCACCTCACATTTCCCGTTAAGCAGCCATAGTGTGTTTTCTGCATGTGTGACTCTGTTCTGTTTTGTAATTCAGTTCAAGTGTAACGGTTTTTACATTCCCTCTATAAGTGACACCATATGAGAAGTGTCCTTTTCTGTGTGACTTATGTCACTTAGAATCGTCTTACCTAAATCCACTCATCATGCTGCTACTAGCCTTATGACATTGATTTCATGGCTGAGTGATAATCCATTGTACATATGGACCTCAAATTTTTTATCCATTTTTCGCTTTCCTGGGATATTTAAGGTGGAATGAAGTGGAGGTCCTTGTCAACAGAGCAGCCCTAAACTTTGGGGTGCTTGTGTCTTGCTGATTTTTAATTTTCCCACTTTATACCCCCATGCGTGGAAGTGCCCTATGCTCTCTAAGCTGTGTTTTTTAGATGTTTCAGGACACACCGTACACTTCTCCAGAGTGGCTGTTGGCAATTTACATCCCGCCCATCAGTGTAGCAAGGCTCCCATTTCTCCATGGCCTGTCCTGCATTTCTGGTTTTGACACTTTTTTCAGCATGGCCCTTTTGACCGATGGGAAGCGAGACTTCTTTGTAGCGCTGATTTGCCTTTCCAGGTTGCTTGGTTGGCCAAAAAGGGCGTATGCGTTTTTTCCTGAATATATTCAGGAAAAAACGCATACGCCCTTTTGGCCAAGGGCATCATTGTCAACGTTTTGCCGCTTTTCATGTGCTTTAAAGGCGATTCGAATCTACCTCCTGAAATCTGTTTCCTGCAATTCTGCCTTGATTTCAATTCCTCGTCTTTGCCTTCCCTCAATATATTTGTGGACGAGAGTTATCATTTATAACTGTGCAGGTTTGTTAATTGCAGTGCCCTGAAGCTCCATTTTACAACTCGCTTTTTCGGGAGCTGGCCGCAAAAGCGCAGGATGGCTTCAGGCCCTGTTCTGGTTCCGGGGTGCAGGCTGAGCCTGTGGTTAATTCTTCTTCCTGATGGGAAAATAGAGTGACCTGTGCCTGTCCCAAAACCAAGAGCTAGTCTCTCATTGGTTCCCCGTCTTCCCGTTCATCCTCAGGACAAATAGCAACCTGTACGGAACAGGAGGTTAAAGGTGCTGATGCTCCAAGTAGGGAGATTGCTAGTAAAGTGGCTGGAATGGCGAACCCGAGCACAAGGAGATGAGAAATGAGGTGCGTTTTAGAAACCTTTCCCCATCACACGGTGTACCATCTTCTGGGTTTCTCATGCATGTTTTCGATGTAGGAAGATGCCCTTGAACCTGGAGATTTGGGACCCATGCGATGGGTAGCACGCAGTATTACTTTAAAGGGTCTGCGTTTGCTCACCCAACCTCACCAAACCTCTCAGCCCCAAGAGTGTCCACCCTTATGTCTCATCCAGCTGTGGGTCTAGATATGGTCAATCCAGGTTGCATCACAGACCCTGAACGAATTGTGTAAGAATTTCTCTCTCTTTCACTGTCTTTGTTTCATGGGTTTTGAAAAGTAATTTATTTTTATAATGGGGTTTAGCTGCTTTTCACGGCTGTGTTTATGCTGCTTTACACCCACTTGACACACTAACAGAGAGATATCAATACATAGGTTTTAAGATTATTACTAGTCAGATATATTCTTGTGCGGTGAATCGGGCGTGTTGAGTCCAGTTCTCTGAGCAAGGAGTAGGTCTAGTCTGTTACATAATGGGTTTATGGAACGGTATCTGAGCTAATTTGAAACTCTTGTTTTATGGATCACCCCACCTCACCTTTCCCGTTAAGCAGCCATAGTGTGTTTTCTGCATGTGTGACTCTGTTCTGTTTTGTAATTCAGTTCAAGTGTAACGGTTTTTACATTCCCTCTATAAGTGACACCTTATGAGAAGTGTCCTTTTCTGTGTGACTTATGTCACTTAGAATCGTCTTACCTAAATCCACTCATCATGCTGCTACTAGCCTTATGACATTGATTTCATGGCTGAGTGATAATCCATTGTACATATGGACCTCAAATTTTTTATCCATTTTTCGCTTTCCTGGGATATTTAAGGTGGAATGAAGTGGAGGTCCTTGTCAACAGAGCAGCCCTAAACTTTGGGGTGCTTGTGTCTTGCTGATTTTTAATTTTCCCACTTTATACCCCCATGCGTGGAAGTGCCCTATGCTCTCTAAGCTGTGTTTTTTAGATGTTTCAGGACACACCGTACACTTCTCCAGAGTGGCTGTTGGCAATTTACATCCCGCCCATGAGTGTAGCAAGGCTCCCATTTCTCCATGGCCTGTCTTGCATTTCTGGTTTTGACACTTTTTTCAGCATGGCCCTTTTGACCGATGGGAAGCGAGACTTCTTTGTAGCGCTGATTTGCCTTTCCAGGTTGCTTGGTTGGCCAAAAAGGGCGTATGCGTTTTTTCCTGAATATATTCAGGAAAAAACGCATACGCCCTTTTGGCCAAGGGCATCATTGTCAACGTTTTGCCGCTTTTCATGTGCTTTAAAGGCGATTCGAATCTACCTCCTGAAATCTGTTTCCTGCAATTCTGCCTTGATTTCAATTCCTCGTCTTTGCCTTCCCTCAATATATTTGTGGACGAGAGTTATCATTTATAACTGTGCAGGTTTGTGAATTGCAGTGCCCTGAAGCTCCATTTTACAACTCGCTTTTTCGGGAGCTGGCCGCAAAAGCGCAGGATGGCTTCAGGCCCTGTTCTGGTTCCGGGGGGCAGGCTGAGCCTGTGGTTAATTCTTCTTCCTGATGGGAAAATAGAGTGACCTGTGCCTGTCCCAACACCAAGAGCTAGTCTCTCATTGGTTCCCCGTCTTCCCGTTCATCCTCAGGACAAATAGCAACCTGTACGGAACAGGAGGTTAAAGGTGCTGATGCTCCAAGTAGGGAGATTGCTAGTAAAGTGGCTGGAATGTCGAACCCGAGCACAAGGAGATGAGAAATGAGGTGCGTTTTAGAAACCTTTCCCCATCACACGGTGTACCATCTTCTGGGTTTCTCATGCATGTTTTCGATGTAGGAAGATGCCCTTGAACCTGGAGATTTGGGACCCTTGCGATGGGTAGCACGCAGTATTACTTTAAAGGGTCTGCGTTTGCTCACCCAACCTCACCAAACTTCTCAGCCCCAAGAGTGTCCATCCTTATGTCTCATCCAGCTGTGGGTCTAGATATGGTCAATCCAGGTTGCATCACAGACCCTAAACGAATTGTGTAAGAATTTCTCTCTCTTTCACTGTCTTTGTTTCATGGGTTTTGAAAAGTAATATATTTTTATAATGGGGTTTAGCTGCTTTTCACGGCTGTGTTTATGCTGCTTTACACCCACTTGACACACTAACAGAGAGATATCAATACATAGGTTTTAAGATTATTACTAGTCAGATATATTCTTGTGCGGTGAATCGGGCGTGTTGAGTCCAGTTCTCTGAGCAAGGAGTAGGTCTTGTCTGTTACATATTGGGTTTATGGAACGGTATCTGAGCTAATTTGAAACTGTTGTTTTATGTATCACCCCACCTCACATTTCCCGTTAAGCAGCCATAGTGTGTTTTCTGCATGTGTGACTCTGTTCTGTTTTGTAATTCAGTTCAAGTGTAACGGTTTTTACATTCCCTCTATAAGTGACACCATATGAGAAGTGTCCTTTTCTGTGTGACTTATGTCACTTAGAATCGTCTTACCTAAATCCACTCATCATGCTGCTACTAGCCTTATGACATTGATTTCATGGCTGAGTGATAATCCATTGTACATATGGACCTCAAATTTTTTATCCATTTTTCGCTTTCCTGGGATATTTAAGGTGGAATGAAGTGGAGGTCCTTGTCAACAGAGCAGCCCTAAACTTTGGGGTGCTTGTGTCTTGCTGATTTTTAATTTTCCCACTTTATACCCCCATGCGTGGAAGTGCCCTATGCTCTCTAAGCTGTGTTTTTTAGATGTTTCAGGACACACCGTACACTTCTCCAGAGTGGCTGTTGGCAATTTACATCCCGCCCATCAGTGTAGCAAGGCTCCCATTTCTCCATGGCCTGTCCTGCATTTCTGGTTTTGACACTTTTTTCAGCATGGCCCTTTTGACCGATGGGAAGCGAGACTTCTTTGTAGCGCTGATTTGCCTTTCCAGGTTGCTTGGTTGGCCAAAAAGGGCGTATGCGTTTTTTCCTGAATATATTCAGGAAAAAACGCATACGCCCTTTTGGCCAAGGGCATCATTGTCAACGTTTTGCCGCTTTTCATGTGCTTTAAAGGCGATTCGAATCTACCTCCTGAAATCTGTTTCCTGCAATTCTGCCTTGATTTCAATTCCTCGTCTTTGCCTTCCCTCAATATATTTGTGGACGAGAGTTATCATTTATAACTGTGCAGGTTTGTTAATTGCAGTGCCCTGAAGCTCCATTTTACAACTCGCTTTTTCGGGAGCTGGCCGCAAAAGCGCAGGATGGCTTCAGGCCCTGTTCTGGTTCCGGGGTGCAGGCTGAGCCTGTGGTTAATTCTTCTTCCTGATGGGAAAATAGAGTGACCTGTGCCTGTCCCAAAACCAAGAGCTAGTCTCTCATTGGTTCCCCGTCTTCCCGTTCATCCTCAGGACAAATAGCAACCTGTACGGAACAGGAGGTTAAAGGTGCTGATGCTCCAAGTAGGGAGATTGCTAGTAAAGTGGCTGGAATGGCGAACCCGAGCACAAGGAGATGAGAAATGAGGTGCGTTTTAGAAACCTTTCCCCATCACACGGTGTACCATCTTCTGGGTTTCTCATGCATGTTTTCGATGTAGGAAGATGCCCTTGAACCTGGAGATTTGGGACCCATGCGATGGGTAGCACGCAGTATTACTTTAAAGGATCTGCGTTTGCTCACCCCACCTCACCAAACCTCTCAGCCCCAAGAGTGTCCACCCTTATGTCTCATCCAGCTGTGGGTCTAGATATGGTCAATCCAGGTTGCATCACAGACCCTGAACGAATTGTGTAAGAATTTCTCTCTCTTTCACTGTCTTTGTTTCATGGGTTTTGAAAAGTAATTTATTTTTATAATGGGGTTTAGCTGCTTTTCACGGCTGTGTTTATGCTGCTTTACACCCACTTGACACACTAACAGAGAGATATCAATACATAGGTTTTAAGATTATTACTAGTCAGATATATTCTTGTGCGGTGAATCGGGCGTGTTGAGTAGAGTTCTCTGAGCAAGGAGTAGGTCTAGTCTGTTACATAATGGGTTTATGGAACGGTATCTGAGCTAATTTGAAACTCTTGTTTTATGGATCACCCCACCTCACCTTTCCCGATAAGCAGCCATAGTGTGTTTTCTGCATGTGTGACTCTGTTCTGTTTTGTAATTCAGTTCAAGTGTAACGGTTTTTACATTCCCTCTATAAGTGACACCTTATGAGAAGTGTCCTTTTCTGTGTGACTTATGTCACTTAGAATCGTCTTACCTAAATCCACTCATCATGCTGCTACTAGCCTTATGACATTGATTTCATGGCTGAGTGATAATCCATTGTACATATGGACCTCAAATTTTTTATCCATTTTTCGCTTTCCTGGGATATTTAAGGTGGAATGAAGTGGAGGTCCTTGTCAACAGAGCAGCCCTAAACTTTGGGGTGCTTGTGTCTTGCTGATTTTTAATTTTCCCACTTTATACCCCCATGCGTGGAAGTGCCCTATGCTCTCTAAGCTGTGTTTTTTAGATGTTTCAGGACACACCGTACACTTCTCCAGAGTGGCTGTTGGCAATTTACATCCCGCCCATCAGTGTAGCAAGGCTCCCATTTCTCCATGGCCTGTCCTGCATTTCTGGTTTTGACACTTTTTTCAGCATGGCCCTTTTGACCGATGGGAAGCGAGACTTCTTTGTAGCGCTGATTTGACTTTCCAGGTTGCTTGGTTGGCCAAAAAGGGCGTATGCGTTTTTTCCTGAATATATTCAGGAAAAAACGCATACGCCCTTTTTGGCCAAGGGCATCATTGTCAACGTTTTGCCGCTTTTCATGTGCTTTAAAGGCGATTCGAATCTACCTCCTGAAATCTGTTTCCTGCAATTCTGCCTTGATTTCAATTCCTCGTCTTTGCCTTCCCTCAATATATTTGTGGGCGAGAGTTATCATTTATAACTGTGCAGGTTTGTGAATTGCAGTGCCCTGAAGCTCCATTTTACAACTCGCTTTTTCGGGAGCTGGCCGCAAAAGCGCAGGATGGCTTCAGGCCCTGTTCTGGTTCCGGGGTGCAGGCTGAGCCTGTGGTTAATTCTTTTTCCTGATGGGAAAATAGAGTGACCTGTGCCTGTCCCAACACCAAGAGCTAGTCTCTCATTGGTTCCCCGTCTTCCCGTTCATCCTCAGGACAAATTGCAACCTGTACGGAACAGGAGGTTAAAGGTGCTGATGCTCCAAGTAGGGAGATTGCTAATAAAGTGGCTGGAATGGCGAACCCGAGCACAAGGAGATGAGAAATGAGGTGCGTTTTAGAAACCTTTCCCCATCACACGGTGTACCATCTTCTGGGTTTCTCATGCATGTTTTCGATGTAGGAAGATGCCCTTGAACCTGGAGATTTGGGACCCATGCGATGGGTAGCACGTAGTATTACTTTAAAGGGTCTGTGTTTGCTCACCCAACCTCACCAAACCTCTCAGCCCCAAGAGTGTCACCCTTATGTCTCATCCAGCTGTGGGTCTAGATATGGTCAATCCAGGTTGCATCACAGACCCTGAACGAATTGTGTAAGAATTTTTCTCTCTTTCACTGTCTTTGTTTCATGGGTTTTGAAAAGTAATTTATTTTTATAATGGGGTTTAGCTGCTTTTCACGGCTGTGTTTATGCTGCTTTACACCCACTTGACACACTAACAGAGAGATATCAATACATAGGTTTTAAGATTATTACTAGTCAGATATATTCTTGTGCGGTGAATCGGGCGTGTTGAGTCCAGTTCTCTGAGCAAGGAGTAGGTCTAGTCTGTTACATAATGGGTTTATGGAACGGTATCTGAGCTAATTTGAAACTCTTGTTTTATGGATCACCCCACCTCAACTTTCCCGATAAGCAGCCATAGTGTGTTTTCTGCATGTGTGACTCTGTTCGGTTTTCTAATTCATTTCAAGTGTAACAGTTTTTACATTCCCTCTATAAGTGACACCTTATGAGAAGTGTCCTTTTCTGTGTGACTTATGTCACTTAGAATCGTCTTACCTAAATCCACTCATCATGCTGCTACTAGCCTTATGACATTGATTTCATGGCTGAGTGATAATCCATTGTACATATGGACCTCAAATTTTTTATCCATTTTTCGCTTTCCTGGGATATTTAAGGTGGAATGAAGTGGAGGTCCTTGTCAACAGAGCAGCCCTAAACTTTGGGGTGCTTGTGTCTTGCTGATTTTTAATTTTCCCACTTTATACCCCCATGCGTGGAAGTGCCCTATGCTCTCTAAGCTGTGTTTTTTAGATGTTTCAGGACACACCGTACACTTCTCCAGAGTGGCTGTTGGCAATTTACATCCCGCCCATCAGTGTAGCAAGGCTCCCATTTCTCCATGGCCTGTCCTGCATTTCTGGTTTTGACACTTTTTTCAGCATGGCCCTTTTGACCGATGGGAAGCGAGACTTCTTTGTAGCGCTGATTTGACTTTCCAGGTTGCTTGGTTGGCCAAAAAGTGCGTATGCGTTTTTTCCTGAATATATTCAGGAAAAAACGCATACGCCCTTTTTGGCCAAGGGCATCATTGTCAACGTTTTGCCGCTTTTCATGTGCTTTAAAGGCGATTCGAATCTACCTCCTGAAATCTGTTTCCTGCAATTCTGCCTTGATTTCAATTCCTCGTCTTTGCCTTCCCTCAATATATTTGTGGGCGAGAGTTATCATTTATAACTGTGCAGGTTTGTGAATTGCAGTGCCCTGAAGCTCCATTTTACAACTCGCTTTTTCGGGAGCTGGCCGCAAAAGCGCAGGATGGCTTCAGGCCCTGTTCTGGTTCCGGGGTGCAGGCTGAGCCTGTGGTTAATTCTTTTTCCTGATGGGAAAATAGAGTGACCTGTGCCTGTCCCAACACCAAGAGCTAGTCTCTCATTGGTTCCCCGTCTTCCCGTTCATCCTCAGGACAAATTGCAACCTGTACGGAACAGGAGGTTAAAGGTGCTGATGCTCCAAGTAGGGAGATTGCTAATAAAGTGGCTGGAATGGCGAACCCGAGCACAAGGAGATGAGAAATGAGGTGCGTTTTAGAAACCTTTCCCCATCACACGGTGTACCATCTTCTGGGTTTCTCATGCATGTTTTCGATGTAGGAAGATGCCCTTTAACCTGGAGATTTGGGACCCATGCGATGGGTAGCACGTAGTATTACTTTAAAGGGTCTGTGTTTGCTCACCCAACCTCACCAAACCTCTCAGCCCCAAGAGTGTCACCCTTATGTCTCATCCAGCTGTGGGTCTAGATATGGTCAATCCAGGTTGCATCACAGACCCTGAACGAATTGTGTAAGAATTTTTCTCTCTTTCACTGTCTTTGTTTCATGGGTTTTGAAAAGTAATTTATTTTTATAATGGGGTTTAGCTGCTTTTCACGGCTGTGTTTATGCTGCTTTACACCCACTTGACACACTAACAGAGAGATATCAATACATAGGTTTTAAGATTATTACTAGTCAGATATATTCTTGTGCGGTGAATCGGGCGTGTTGAGTCCAGTTCTCTGAGCAAGGAGTAGGTCTTGTCTGTTACATATTGGGTTTATGGAACGGTATCTGAGCTAATTTGAAACTCTTGTTTTATGTATCACCCCACCTCACCTTTCCCGTTAAGCAGCCATAGTGTGTTTTCTGCATGTGTGACTCTGTTCTGTTTTGTAATTCAGTTCAAGTGTAACGGTTTTTACATTCCCTCTATAAGTGACACCTTATGAGAAGTGTCCTTTTCTGTGTGACTTATGTCACTTAGAATCGTCGTACCTAAATCCACTCATCATGCTGCTACTAGCCTTATGACATTGATTTCATGGCTGAGTGATAATCCATTGTACATATGGACCTCAAATTTTTTATCCATTTTTCGCTTTCCTGGGATATTTAAGGTGGAATGAAGTGGAGGTCCTTGTCAACAGAGCAGCCCTAAACTTTGGGGTGCTTGTGTCTTGCTGATTTTTAATTTTCCCACTTTATACCCCCATGCGTGGAAGTGCCCTATGCTCTCTAAGCTGTGTTTTTTAGATGTTTCAGGACACACCGTACACTTCTCCAGAGTGGCTGTTGGCAATTTACATCCCGCCCATCAGTGTAGCAAGGCTCCCATTTCTCCATGGCCTGTCCTGCATTTCTGGTTTTGAAACTTTTTTCAGCATGGCCCTTTTGACTGATGGGAAGCGAGACTTCTTTGTAGCGCTGATTTGCCTTTCCAGGTTGCTTGGTTGGCCAAAAAGGGCGTATGCGTTTTTTCCTGAATATATTCAGGAAAAAACGCATACGCCCTTTTTGGCCAAGGGCATCATTGTCAACGTTTTGCCGCTTTTCATGTGCTTTAAAGGCGATTCGAATATACCTCCTGAAATCTGTTTCCTGCAATTCTGCCTTGATTTCAATTCCTCGTCTTTGCCTTCCCTCAATATATTTGTGGACGAGAGTTATCATTTATAACTGTGCAGGTTTGTGAATTGCAGTGCCCTGAAGATCCATTTTACAACTCGCTTTTTCGGGAGCTGGCCGCAAAAGCGCAGGATGGCTTCAGGCCCTGTTCTGGTTCCGGGGGGCAGGCTGAGCCTGTGGTTAATTCTTCTTCCTGATGGGAAAATAGAGTGACCTGTGCCTGTCCCAACACCAAGAGCTAGTCTCTCATTGGTTCCCCGTCTTCCCGTTCATTCTCAGGACAAATAGCAACCTGTACGGAACAGGAGGTTAAAGGTGCTGATGCTCCAAGTAGGGAGATTGCTAGTAAAGTGGCTGGAATGGCGAACCCGAGCACAAGGAGATGAGAAATGAGGTGCGTTTTAGAAACCTTTCCCCATCACACGGTGTACCATCTTCTGGGTTTCTCATGCATGTTTTCGATGTAGGAAGATGCCCTTGAACCTGGAGATTTGGGACCCATGCGATGGGTAGCACGCAGTATTACTTTAAAGGGACTGCGTTTGCTCACCCAACCTCACCAAAGCTCTCAGCCCCAAGAGTGTCCACCCTTATGTCTCATCCAGCTGTGGGTCTAGATATGGTCAATCCAGGTTGCATCACAGACCCTGAACGAATTGTGTAAGAATTTCTCTCTCTTTCACTGTCTTTGTTTCATGGGTTTTGAAAAGTAATATATTTTTATAATGGGGTTTAGGTGCTTTTCACGGCTGTGTTTATGCTGCTTTACACCCACTTGACACACTAACAGAGAGATATCAATACATAGGTTTTAAGATTATTACTAGTCAGATATATTCTTGTGCGGTGAATCGGGCGTGTTGAGTCCAGTTCTCTGAGCAAGGAGTAGGTCTAGTCTGTTACATATTGGGTTTATGGAACGGTATCTGAGCTAATTTGAAACTCTTGTTTTATGGATCACCCCACCTCACCTTTCCCGTTAAGCAGCCATAGTGTGTTTTCTGCATGTGTGACTCTGTTCTGTTTTGTAATTCAGTTCAAGTGTAACGGTTTTTACATTCCCTCTATAAGTGACACCTTCTGAGAAGTGTCCTTTTCTGTGTGACTTATGTCACTTAGAATCGTCGTACCTAAATCCACTCATCATGCTGCTACTAGCCTTATGACATTGATTTCATGGCTGAGTGATAATCCATTGTACATATGGACCTCAAATTTTTTATCCATTTTTCGCTTTCCTGGGATATTTAAGGTGGAATGAAGTGGAGGTCCTTGTCAACAGAGCAGCCCTAAACTTTGGGGTGCTTGTGTCTTGCTGATTTTTAATTTTCCCACTTTATACCCCCATGCGTGGAAGTGCCCTATGCTCTCTAAGCTGTGTTTTTTAGATGTTTCAGGACACACCGTACACTTCTCCAGAGTGGCTGTTGGCAATTTACATCCCGCCCATCAGTGTAGCAAGGCTCCCATTTCTCCATGGCCTGTCCTGCATTTCTGGTTTTGACACTTTTTTCAGCATGGCCCTTTTGACCGATGGGAAGCGAGACTTCTTTGTAGCGCTGATTTGCCTTTCCAGGTTGCTTGGTTGGCCAAAAAGGGCGTATGCGTTTTTTCCTGAATATATTCAGGAAAAAACGCATACGCCCTTTTGGCCAAGGGCATCATTGTCAACGTTTTGCCGCTTTTCATGTGCTTTAAAGGCGATTCGAATCTACCTCCTGAAATCTGTTTCCTGCAATTCTGCCTTGATTTCAATTCCTCGTCTTTGCCTTCCCTCAATATATTTGTGGACGAGAGTTATCATTTATAACTGTGCAGGTTTGTTAATTGCAGTGCCCTGAAGCTCCATTTTACAACTCGCTTTTTCGGGAGCTGGCCGCAAAAGCGCAGGATGGCTTCAGGCCCTGTTCTGGTTCCGGGGTGCAGGCTGAGCCTGTGGTTAATTCTTCTTCCTGATGGGAAAATAGAGTGACCTGTGCCTGTCCCAAAACCAAGAGCTAGTCTCTCATTGGTTCCCCGTCTTCCCGTTCATCCTCAGGACAAATAGCAACCTGTACGGAACAGGAGGTTAAAGGTGCTGATGCTCCAAGTAGGGAGATTGCTAGTAAAGTGGCTGGAATGGCGAACCCGAGCACAAGGAGATGAGAAATGAGGTGCGTTTTAGAAACCTTTCCCCATCACACGGTGTACCATCTTCTGGGTTTCTCATGCATGTTTTCGATGTAGGAAGATGCCCTTGAACCTGGAGATTTGGGACCCATGCGATGGGTAGCACGCAGTATTACTTTAAAGGATCTGCGTTTGCTCACCCAACCTCACCAAACCTCTCAGCCCCAAGAGTGTCCACCCTTATGTCTCATCCAGCTGTGGGTCTAGATATGGTCAATCCAGGTTGCATCACAGACCCTGAACGAATTGTGTAAGAATTTCTCTCTCTTTCACTGTCTTTGTTTCATGGGTTTTGAAAAGTAATTTATTTTTATAATGGGGTTTAGCTGCTTTTCACGGCTGTGTTTATGCTGCTTTACACCCACTTGACACACTAACAGAGAGATATCAATACATAGGTTTTAAGATTATTACTAGTCAGATATATTCTTGTGCGGTGAATCGGGCGTGTTGAGTAGAGTTCTCTGAGCAAGGAGTAGGTCTAGTCTGTTACATAATGGGTTTATGGAACGGTATCTGAGCTAATTTGAAACTCTTGTTTTATGTATCACCCCACCTCACCTTTCCCGATAAGCAGCCATAGTGTGTTTTCTGCATGTGTGACTCTGTTCTGTTTTGTAATTCAGTTCAAGTGTAACGGTTTTTACATTCCCTCTATAAGTGACACCTTATGAGAAGTGTCCTTTTCTGTGTGACTTATGTCACTTAGAATCGTCTTACCTAAATCCACTCATCATGCTGCTACTAGCCTTATGACATTGATTTCATGGCTGAGTGATAATCCATTGTACATATGGACCTCAAATTTTTTATCCATTTTTCGCTTTCCTGGGATATTTAAGGGGGAATGAAGTGGAGGTCCTTGTCAACAGAGCAGCCCTAAACTTTGGGGTGCTTGTGTCTTGCTGATTTTTAATTTTCCCACTTTATACCCCCATGCGTGGAAGTGCCCTATGCTCTCTAAGCTGTGTTTTTTAGATGTTTCAGGACACACCGTACACTTCTCCAGAGTGGCTGTTGGCAATTTACATCCCGCCCATCAGTGTAGCAAGGCTCCCATTTCTCCATGGCCTGTCCTGCATTTCTGGTTTTGACACTTTTTTCAGCATGGCCCTTTTGACCGATGGGAAGCGAGACTTCTTTGTAGCGCTGATTTGCCTTTCCAGGTTGCTTGGTTGGCCAAAAAGGGCGTATGCGTTTTTTCCTGAATATATTCAGGAAAAAACGCATACGCCCTTTTGGCCAAGGGCATCATTGTCAACGTTTTGCCGCTTTTCATGTGCTTTAAAGGCGATTCGAATCTACCTCCTGAAATCTGTTTCCTGCAATTCTGCCTTGATTTCAATTCCTCGTCTTTGCCTTCCCTCAATATATTTGTGGACGAGAGTTATCATTTATAACTGTGCAGGTTTGTGAATTGCAGTGCCCTGAAGCTCCATTTTACAACTCGCTTTTTCGGGAGCTGGCCGCAAAAGCGCAGGATGGCTTCAGGCCCTGTTCTGGTTCCGGGGTGCAGGCTGAGCCTGTGGTTAATTCTTCTTCCTGATGGGAAAATAGAGTGACCTGTGCCTGTCCCAAAACCAAGAGCTAGTCTCTCATTGGTTCCCCGTCTTCCCGTTCATCCTCAGGACAAATAGCAACCTGTACGGAACAGGAGGTTAAAGGTGCTGATGCTCCAAGTAGGGAGATTGCTAGTAAAGTGGCTGGAATGGCGAACCCGAGCACAAGGAGATGAGAAATGAGGTGCGTTTTAGAAACCTTTCCCCATCACACGGTGTACCATCTTCTGGGTTTCTCATGCATGTTTTCGATGTAGGAAGATGCCCTTGAACCTGGAGATTTGGGACCCATGCGATGGGTAGCACGCAGTATTACTTTAAAGGATCTGCGTTTGCTCACCCAACCTCACCAAACCTCTCAGCCCCAAGAGTGTCCACCCTTATGTCTCATCCAGCTGTGGGTCTAGATATGGTCAATCCAGGTTGCATCACAGACCCTGAACGAATTGTGTAAGAATTTCTCTCTCTTTCACTGTCTTTGTTTCATGGGTTTTGAAAAGTAATTTATTTTTATAATGGGGTTTAGCTGCTTTTCACGGCTGTGTTTATGCTGCTTTACACCCACTTGACACACTAACAGAGAGATATCAATACATAGGTTTTAAGATTATTACTAGTCAGATATATTCTTGTGCGGTGAATCGGGCGTGTTGAGTCCAGTTCTCTGAGCAAGGAGTAGGTCTAGTCTGTTACATAATGGGTTTATGGAACGGTATCTGAGCTAATTTGAAACTCTTGTTTTATGGATCACCCCACCTCACCTTTCCCGATAAGCAGCCATAGTGTGTTTTCTGCATGTGTGACTCTGTTCTGTTTTGTAATTCAGTTCAAGTGTAACGGTTTTTACATTCCCTCTATAAGTGACACCTTATGAGAAGTGTCCTTTTCTGTGTGACTTATGTCACTTAGAATCGTCTTACCTAAATCCACTCATCATGCTGCTACTAGCCTTATGACATTGATTTCATGGCTGAGTGATAATCCATTGTACATATGGACCTCAAATTTTTTATCCATTTTTCGCTTTCCTGGGATATTTAAGGTGGAATGAAGTGGAGGTCCTTGTCAACAGAGCAGCCCTAAACTTTGGGGTGCTTGTGTCTTGCTGATTTTTAATTTTCCCACTTTATACCCCCATGCGTGGAAGTGCCCTATGCTCTCTAAGCTGTGTTTTTTAGATGTTTCAGGACACACCGTACACTTCTCCAGAGTGGCTGTTGGCAATTTACATCCCGCCCATCAGTGTAGCAAGGCTCCCATTTCTCCATGGCCTGTCCTGCATTTCTGGTTTTGACACTTTTTTCAGCATGGCCCTTTTGACCGATGGGAAGCGAGACTTCTTTGTAGCGCTGATTTGACTTTCCAGGTTGCTTGGTTGGCCAAAAAGGGCGTATGCGTTTTTTCCTGAATATATTCAGGAAAAAACGCATACGCCCTTTTTGGCCAAGGGCATCATTGTCAACGTTTTGCCGCTTTTCATGTGCTTTAAAGGCGATTCGAATCTACCTCCTGAAATCTGTTTCCTGCAATTCTGCCTTGATTTCAATTCCTCGTCTTTGCCTTCCCTCAATATATTTGTGGGCGAGAGTTATCATTTATAACTGTGCAGGTTTGTGAATTGCAGTGCCCTGAAGCTCCATTTTACAACTCGCTTTTTCGGGAGCTGGCCGCAAAAGCGCAGGATGGCTTCAGGCCCTGTTCTGGTTCCGGGGTGCAGGCTGAGCCTGTGGTTAATTCTTTTTCCTGATGGGAAAATAGAGTGACCTGTGCCTGTCCCAACACCAAGAGCTAGTCTCTCATTGGTTCCCCGTCTTCCCGTTCATCCTCAGGACAAATTGCAACCTGTACGGAACAGGAGGTTAAAGGTGCTGATGCTCCAAGTAGGGAGATTGCTAATAAAGTGGCTGGAATGGCGAACCCGAGCACAAGGAGATGAGAAATGAGGTGCGTTTTAGAAACCTTTCCCCATCACACGGTGTACCATCTTCTGGGTTTCTCATGCATGTTTTCGATGTAGGAAGATGCCCTTGAACCTGGAGATTTGGGACCCATGCGATGGGTAGCACGTAGTATTACTTTAAAGGGTCTGTGTTTGCTCACCCAACCTCACCAAACCTCTCAGCCCCAAGAGTGTCACCCTTATGTCTCATCCAGCTGTGGGTCTAGATATGGTCAATCCAGGTTGCATCACAGACCCTGAACGAATTGTGTAAGAATTTTTCTCTCTTTCACTGTCTTTGTTTCATGGGTTTTGAAAAGTAATTTATTTTTATAATGGGGTTTAGCTGCTTTTCACGGCTGTGTTTATGCTGCTTTACACCCACTTGACACACTAACAGAGAGATATCAATACATAGGTTTTAAGATTATTACTAGTCAGATATATTCTTGTGCGGTGAATCGGGCGTGTTGAGTCCAGTTCTCTGAGCAAGGAGTAGGTCTTGTCTGTTACATATTGGGTTTATGGAACGGTATCTGAGCTAATTTGAAACTCTTGTTTTATGTATCACCCCACCTCACCTTTCCCGTTAAGCAGCCATAGTGTGTTTTCTGCATGTGTGACTCTGTTCTGTTTTGTAATTCAGTTCAAGTGTAACGGTTTTTACATTCCCTCTATAAGTGACACCTTATGAGAAGTGTCCTTTTCTGTGTGACTTATGTCATTTAGAATCGTCGTACCTAAATCCACTCATCATGCTGCTACTAGCCTTATGACATTGATTTCATGGCTGAGTGATAATCCATTGTACATATGGACCTCAAATTTTTTATCCATTTTTCGCTTTCCTGGGATATTTAAGGTGGAATGAAGTGGAGGTCCTTGTCAACAGAGCATCCCTAAACTTTGGGGTGCTTGTGTCTTGCTGATTTTTAATTTTCCCACTTCATACCCCCATGCGTGGAAGTGCCCTATGCTCTCTAAGCTGTGTTTTTTAGATGTTTCAGGACACACCGTACACTTCTCCAGAGTGGCTGTTGGCAATTTACATCCCGCCCATCAGTGTTGCAAGGCTCCCATTTCTCCATGGCCTGTCCTGCATTTCTGGTTTTGACACTTTTTTCAGCATGGCCCTTTTGACCGATGGGAAGCGAGACTTCTTTGTAGCGCTGATTTGCCTTTCCAGGTTGCTTGGTTGGCCAAAAAGGGCGTATGCGTTTTTTCCTGAATATATTCAGGAAAAAACGCATACGCCCTTTTTGGCCAAGGGCATCATTGTCAACGTTTTGCCGCTTTTCATGTGCTTTAAAGGCTCTTCAAATCTACCTCCTGAAATCTGTTTCCTGCAATTCTGCCTTGATTTCAATTCCTCGTCTTTGCCTTCCCTCAATATATTTGTGGGCGAGAGTTATCATTTATAACTGTGCAGGTTTGTGAATTGCAGTGCCCTGAAGCTCCATTTTACAACTCGCTTTTTCGGGAGCTGGCCGCAAAAGCGCAGGATGGCTTCAGGCCCTGTTCTGGTTCCGGGGTGCAGGCTGAGCCTGTGGTTAATTCTTTTTCCTGATGGGAAAATAGAGTGACCTGTGCCTGTCCCAACACCAAGAGCTAGTCTCTCATTGGTTCCCCGTCTTCCCGTTCATCCTCAGGACAAATTGCAACCTGTACGGAACAGGAGGTTAAAGGTGCTGATGCTCCAAGTAGGGAGATTGCTAATAAAGTGGCTGGAATGGCGAACCCGAGCACAAGGAGATGAGAAATGAGGTGCGTTTTAGAAACCTTTCCCCATCACACGGTGTACCATCTTCTGGGTTTCTCATGCATGTTTTCGATGTAGGAAGATGCCCTTGAACCTGGAGATTTGGGACCCATGCGATGGGTAGCACGTAGTATTACTTTAAAGGGTCTATGTTTGCTCACCCAACCTCACCAAACCTCTCAGCCCCAAGAGTGTCACCCTTATGTCTCATCCAGCTGTGGGTCTAGATATGGTCAATCCAGGTTGCATCACAGACCCTGAACGAATTGTGTAAGAATTTTTCTCTCTTTCACTGTCTTTGTTTCATGGGTTTTGAAAAGTAATTTATTTTTATAATGGGGTTTAGCTGCTTTTCACGGCTGTGTTTATGCTGCTTTACACCCACTTGACACACTAACAGAGAGATATCAATACATAGGTTTTAAGATTATTACTAGTCAGATATATTCTTGTGCGGTGAATCGGGCGTGTTGAGTCCAGTTCTCTGAGCAAGGAGTAGGTCTAGTCTGTTACATAATGGGTTTATGGAACGGTATCTGAGCTAATTTGAAACTCTTGTTTTATGGATCACCCCACCTCAACTTTCCCGATAAGCAGCCATAGTGTGTTTTCTGCATGTGTGACTCTGTTCGGTTTTCTAATTCATTTCAAGTGTAACAGTTTTTACATTCCCTCTATAAGTGACACCTTATGAGAAGTGTCCTTTTCTGTGTGACTTATGTCACTTAGAATCGTCTTACCTAAATCCACTCATCATGCTGCTACTAGCCTTATGACATTGATTTCATGGCTGAGTGATAATCCATTGTACATATGGACCTCAAATTTTTTATCCATTTTTCGCTTTCCTGGGATATTTAAGGTGGAATGAAGTGGAGGTCCTTGTCAACAGAGCAGCCCTAAACTTTGGGGTGCTTGTGTCTTGCTGATTTTTAATTTTCCCACTTTATACCCCCATGCGTGGAAGTGCCCTATGCTCTCTAAGCTGTGTTTTTTAGATGTTTCAGGACACACCGTACACTTCTCCAGAGTGGCTGTTGGCAATTTACATCCCGCCCATCAGTGTAGCAAGGCTCCCATTTCTCCATGGCCTGTCCTGCATTTCTGGTTTTGACACTTTTTTCAGCATGGCCCTTTTGACCGATGGGAAGCGAGACTTCTTTGTAGCGCTGATTTGACTTTCCAGGTTGCTTGGTTGGCCAAAAAGGGCGTATGCGTTTTTTCCTGAATATATTCAGGAAAAAACGCATACGCCCTTTTTGGCCAAGGGCATCATTGTCAACGTTTTGCCGCTTTTCATGTGCTTTAAAGGCGATTCGAATCTACCTCCTGAAATCTGTTTCCTGCAATTCTGCCTTGATTTCAATTCCTCGTCTTTGCCTTCCCTCAATATATTTGTGGGCGAGAGTTATCATTTATAACTGTGCAGGTTTGTGAATTGCAGTGCCCTGAAGCTCCATTTTACAACTCGCTTTTTCGGGAGCTGGCCGCAAAAGCGCAGGATGGCTTCAGGCCCTGTTCTGGTTCCGGGGTGCAGGCTGAGCCTGTGGTTAATTCTTTTTCCTGATGGGAAAATAGAGTGACCTGTGCCTGTCCCAACACCAAGAGCTAGTCTCTCATTGGTTCCCCGTCTTCCCGTTCATCCTCAGGACAAATTGCAACCTGTACGGAACAGGAGGTTAAAGGTGCTGATGCTCCAAGTAGGGAGATTGCTAATAAAGTGGCTGGAATGGCGAACCCGAGCACAAGGAGATGAGAAATGAGGTGCGTTTTAGAAACCTTTCCCCATCACACGGTGTACCATCTTCTGGGTTTCTCATGCATGTTTTCGATGTAGGAAGATGCCCTTGAACCTGGAGATTTGGGACCCATGCGATGGGTAGCACGTAGTATTACTTTAAAGGGTCTGTGTTTGCTCACCCAACCTCACCAAACCTCTCAGCCCCAAGAGTGTCACCCTTATGTCTCATCCAGCTGTGGGTCTAGATATGGTCAATCCAGGTTGCATCACAGACCCTGAACGAATTGTGTAAGAATTTTTCTCTCTTTCACTGTCTTTGTTTCATGGGTTTTGAAAAGTAATTTATTTTTATAATGGGGTTTAGCTGCTTTTCACGGCTGTGTTTATGCTGCTTTACACCCACTTGACACACTAACAGAGAGATATCAATACATAGGTTTTAAGATTATTACTAGTCAGATATATTCTTGTGCGGTGAATCGGGCGTGTTGAGTCCAGTTCTCTGAGCAAGGAGTAGGTCTTGTCTGTTACATATTGGGTTTATGGAACGGTATCTGAGCTAATTTGAAACTCTTGTTTTATGTATCACCCCACCTCACCTTTCCCGTTAAGCAGCCATAGTGTGTTTTCTGCATGTGTGACTCTGTTCTGTTTTGTAATTCAGTTCAAGTGTAACGGTTTTTACATTCCCTCTATAAGTGACACCTTATGAGAAGTGTCCTTTTCTGTGTGACTTATGTCATTTAGAATCGTCGTACCTAAATCCACTCATCATGCTGCTACTAGCCTTATGACATTGATTTCATGGCTGAGTGATAATCCATTGTACATATGGACCTCAAATTTTTTATCCATTTTTCGCTTTCCTGGGATATTTAAGGTGGAATGAAGTGGAGGTCCTTGTCAACAGAGCATCCCTAAACTTTGGGGTGCTTGTGTCTTGCTGATTTTTAATTTTCCCACTTCATACCCCCATGCGTGGAAGTGCCCTATGCTCTCTAAGCTGTGTTTTTTAGATGTTTCAGGACACACCGTACACTTCTCCAGAGTGGCTGTTGGCAATTTACATCCCGCCCATCAGTGTTGCAAGGCTCCCATTTCTCCATGGCCTGTCCTGCATTTCTGGTTTTGACACTTTTTTCAGCATGGCCCTTTTGACCGATGGGAAGCGAGACTTCTTTGTAGCGCTGATTTGCCTTTCCAGGTTGCTTGGTTGGCCAAAAAGGGCGTATGCGTTTTTTCCTGAATATATTCAGGAAAAAACGCATACGCCCTTTTTGGCCAAGGGCATCATTGTCAACGTTTTGCCGCTTTTCATGTGCTTTAAAGGCTCTTCAAATCTACCTCCTGAAATCTGTTTCCTGCAATTCTGCCTTGATTTCAATTCCTCGTCTTTGCCTTCCCTCAATATATTTGTGGGCGAGAGTTATCATTTATAACTGTGCAGGTTTGTGAATTGCAGTGCCCTGAAGCTCCATTTTACAACTCGCTTTTTCGGGAGCTGGCCGCAAAAGCGCAGGATGGCTTCAGGCCCTGTTCTGGTTCCGGGGTGCAGGCTGAGCCTGTGGTTAATTCTTTTTCCTGATGGGAAAATAGAGTGACCTGTGCCTGTCCCAACACCAAGAGCTAGTCTCTCATTGGTTCCCCGTCTTCCCGTTCATCCTCAGGACAAATTGCAACCTGTACGGAACAGGAGGTTAAAGGTGCTGATGCTCCAAGTAGGGAGATTGCTAATAAAGTGGCTGGAATGGCGAACCCGAGCACAAGGAGATGAGAAATGAGGTGCGTTTTAGAAACCTTTCCCCATCACACGGTGTACCATCTTCTGGGTTTCTCATGCATGTTTTCGATGTAGGAAGATGCCCTTGAACCTGGAGATTTGGGACCCATGCGATGGGTAGCACGTAGTATTACTTTAAAGGGTCTATGTTTGCTCACCCAACCTCACCAAACCTCTCAGCCCCAAGAGTGTCACCCTTATGTCTCATCCAGCTGTGGGTCTAGATATGGTCAATCCAGGTTGCATCACAGACCCTGAACGAATTGTGTAAGAATTTTTCTCTCTTTCACTGTCTTTGTTTCATGGGTTTTGAAAAGTAATTTATTTTTATAATGGGGTTTAGCTGCTTTTCACGGCTGTGTTTATGCTGCTTTACACCCACTTGACACACTAACAGAGAGATATCAATACATAGGTTTTAAGATTATTACTAGTCAGATATATTCTTGTGCGGTGAATCGGGGGTGTTGAGTCCAGTTCTCTGAGCAAGGAGTAGGTCTAGTCTGTTACATAATGGGTTTATGGAACGGTATCTGAGCTAATTTGAAACTCTTGTTTTATGGATCACCCCACCTCAACTTTCCCGATAAGCAGCCATAGTGTGTTTTCTGCATGTGTGACTCTGTTCGGTTTTCTAATTCATTTCAAGTGTAACAGTTTTTACATTCCCTCTATAAGTGACACCTTATGAGAAGTGTCCTTTTCTGTGTGACTTATGTCACTTAGAATCGTCTTACCTAAATCCACTCATCATGCTGCTACTAGCCTTATGACATTGATTTCATGGCTGAGTGATAATCCATTGTACATATGGACCTCAAATTTTTTATCCATTTTTCGCTTTCCTGGGATATTTAAGGTGGAATGAAGTGGAGGTCCTTGTCAACAGAGCAGCCCTAAACTTTGGGGTGCTTGTGTCTTGCTGATTTTTAATTTTCCCACTTTATACCCCCATGCGTGGAAGTGCCCTATGCTCTCTAAGCTGTGTTTTTTAGATGTTTCAGGACACACCGTACACTTCTCCAGAGTGGCTGTTGGCAATTTACATCCCGCCCATCAGTGTAGCAAGGCTCCCATTTCTCCATGGCCTGTCCTGCATTTCTGGTTTTGACACTTTTTTCAGCATGGCCCTTTTGACCGATGGGAAGCGAGACTTCTTTGTAGCGCTGATTTGACTTTCCAGGTTGCTTGGTTGGCCAAAAAGGGCGTATGCGTTTTTTCCTGAATATATTCAGGAAAAAACGCATACGCCCTTTTTGGCCAAGGGCATCATTGTCAACGTTTTGCCGCTTTTCATGTGCTTTAAAGGCGATTCGAATCTACCTCCTGAAATCTGTTTCCTGCAATTCTGCCTTGATTTCAATTCCTCGTCTTTGCCTTCCCTCAATATATTTGTGGGCGAGAGTTATCATTTATAACTGTGCAGGTTTGTGAATTGCAGTGCCCTGAAGCTCCATTTTACAACTCGCTTTTTCGGGAGCTGGCCGCAAAAGCGCAGGATGGCTTCAGGCCCTGTTCTGGTTCCGGGGTGCAGGCTGAGCCTGTGGTTAATTCTTTTTCCTGATGGGAAAATAGAGTGACCTGTGCCTGTCCCAACACCAAGAGCTAGTCTCTCATTGGTTCCCCGTCTTCCCGTTCATCCTCAGGACAAATTGCAACCTGTACGGAACAGGAGGTTAAAGGTGCTGATGCTCCAAGTAGGGAGATTGCTAATAAAGTGGCTGGAATGGCGAACCCGAGCACAAGGAGATGAGAAATGAGGTGCGTTTTAGAAACCTTTCCCCATCACACGGTGTACCATCTTCTGGGTTTCTCATGCATGTTTTCGATGTAGGAAGATGCCCTTGAACCTGGAGATTTGGGACCCATGCGATGGGTAGCACGTAGTATTACTTTAAAGGGTCTGTGTTTGCTCACCCAACCTCACCAAACCTCTCAGCCCCAAGAGTGTCACCCTTATGTCTCATCCAGCTGTGGGTCTAGATATGGTCAATCCAGGTTGCATCACAGACCCTGAACGAATTGTGTAAGAATTTTTCTCTCTTTCACTGTCTTTGTTTCATGGGTTTTGAAAAGTAATTTATTTTTATAATGGGGTTTAGCTGCTTTTCACGGCTGTGTTTATGCTGCTTTACACCCACTTGACACACTAACAGAGAGATATCAATACATAGGTTTTAAGATTATTACTAGTCAGATATATTCTTGTGCGGTGAATCGGGCGTGTTGAGTCCAGTTCTCTGAGCAAGGAGTAGGTCTTGTCTGTTACATATTGGGTTTATGGAACGGTATCTGAGCTAATTTGAAACTCTTGTTTTATGTATCACCCCACCTCACCTTTCCCGTTAAGCAGCCATAGTGTGTTTTCTGCATGTGTGACTCTGTTCTGTTTTGTAATTCAGTTCAAGTGTAACGGTTTTTACATTCCCTCTATAAGTGACACCTTATGAGAAGTGTCCTTTTCTGTGTGACTTATGTCATTTAGAATCGTCGTACCTAAATCCACTCATCATGCTGCTACTAGCCTTATGACATTGATTTCATGGCTGAGTGATAATCCATTGTACATATGGACCTCAAATTTTTTATCCATTTTTCGCTTTCCTGGGATATTTAAGGTGGAATGAAGTGGAGGTCCTTGTCAACAGAGCATCCCTAAACTTTGGGGTGCTTGTGTCTTGCTGATTTTTAATTTTCCCACTTCATACCCCCATGCGTGGAAGTGCCCTATGCTCTCTAAGCTGTGTTTTTTAGATGTTTCAGGACACACCGTACACTTCTCCAGAGTGGCTGTTGGCAATTTACATCCCGCCCATCAGTGTTGCAAGGCTCCCATTTCTCCATGGCCTGTCCTGCATTTCTGGTTTTGACACTTTTTTCAGCATGGCCCTTTTGACCGATGGGAAGCGAGACTTCTTTGTAGCGCTGATTTGCCTTTCCAGGTTGCTTGGTTGGCCAAAAAGGGCGTATGCGTTTTTTCCTGAATATATTCAGGAAAAAACGCATACGCCCTTTTTGGCCAAGGGCATCATTGTCAACGTTTTGCCGCTTTTCATGTGCTTTAAAGGCTCTTCAAATCTACCTCCTGAAATCTGTTTCCTGCAATTCTGCCTTGATTTCAATTCCTCGTCTTTGCCTTCCCTCAATATATTTGTGGGCGAGAGTTATCATTTATAACTGTGCAGGTTTGTGAATTGCAGTGCCCTGAAGCTCCATTTTACAACTCGCTTTTTCGGGAGCTGGCCGCAAAAGCGCAGGATGGCTTCAGGCCCTGTTCTGGTTCCGGGGTGCAGGCTGAGCCTGTGGTTAATTCTTTTTCCTGATGGGAAAATAGAGTGACCTGTGCCTGTCCCAACACCAAGAGCTAGTCTCTCATTGGTTCCCCGTCTTCCCGTTCATCCTCAGGACAAATTGCAACCTGTACGGAACAGGAGGTTAAAGGTGCTGATGCTCCAAGTAGGGAGATTGCTAATAAAGTGGCTGGAATGGCGAACCCGAGCACAAGGAGATGAGAAATGAGGTGCGTTTTAGAAACCTTTCCCCATCACACGGTGTACCATCTTCTGGGTTTCTCATGCATGTTTTCGATGTAGGAAGATGCCCTTGAACCTGGAGATTTGGGACCCATGCGATGGGTAGCACGTAGTATTACTTTAAAGGGTCTGTGTTTGCTCACCCAACCTCACCAAACCTCTCAGCCCCAAGAGTGTCACCCTTATGTCTCATCCAGCTGTGGGTCTAGATATGGTCAATCCAGGTTGCATCACAGACCCTGAACGAATTGTGTAAGAATTTTTCTCTCTTTCACTGTCTTTGTTTCATGGGTTTTGAAAAGTAATTTATTTTTATAATGGGGTTTAGCTGCTTTTCACGGCTGTGTTTATGCTGCTTTACACCCACTTGACACACTAACAGAGAGATATCAATACATAGGTTTTAAGATTATTACTAGTCAGATATATTCTTGTGCGGTGAATCGGGCGTGTTGAGTCCAGTTCTCTGAGCAAGGAGTAGGTCTAGTCTGTTACATAATGGGTTTATGGAACGGTATCTGAGCTAATTTGAAACTCTTGTTTTATGGATCACCCCACCTCAACTTTCCCGATAAGCAGCCATAGTGTGTTTTCTGCATGTGTGACTCTGTTCTGTTTTGTAATTCAGTTCAAGTGTAACGGTTTTTACATTCCCTCTATAAGTGACACCTTATGAGAAGTGTCCTTTTCTGTGTGACTTATGTCACTTAGAATCGTCTTACCTAAATCCACTCATCATGCTGCTACTAGCCTTATGACATTGATTTCATGGCTGAGTGATAATCCATTGTACATATGGACCTCAAATTTTTTATCCATTTTTCGCTTTCCTGGGATATTTAAGGTGGAATGAAGTGGAGGTCCTTGTCAACAGAGCAGCCCTAAACTTTGGGGTGCTTGTGTCTTGCTGATTTTTAATTTTCCCACTTTATACCCCCATGCGTGGAAGTGCCCTATGCTCTCTAAGCTGTGTTTTTTAGATGTTTCAGGACACACCGTACACTTCTCCAGAGTGGCTGTTGGCAATTTACATCCCGCCCATCAGTGTAGCAAGGCTCCCATTTCTCCATGGCCTGTCCTGCATTTCTGGTTTTGACACTTTTTTCAGCATGGCCCTTTTGACCGATGGGAAGCGAGACTTCTTTGTAGCGCTGATTTGACTTTCCAGGTTGCTTGGTTGGCCAAAAAGGGCGTATGCGTTTTTTCCTGAATATATTCAGGAAAAAACGCATACGCCCTTTTTGGCCAAGGGCATCATTGTCAACGTTTTGCCGCTTTTCATGTGCTTTAAAGGCGATTCGAATCTACCTCCTGAAATCTGTTTCCTGCAATTCTGCCTTGATTTCAATTCCTCGTCTTTGCCTTCCCTCAATATATTTGTGGGCGAGAGTTATCATTTATAACTGTGCAGGTTTGTGAATTGCAGTGCCCTGAAGCTCCATTTTACAACTCGCTTTTTCGGGAGCTGGCCGCAAAAGCGCAGGATGGCTTCAGGCCCTGTTCTGGTTCCGGGGTGCAGGCTGAGCCTGTGGTTAATTCTTTTTCCTGATGGGAAAATAGAGTGACCTGTGCCTGTCCCAACACCAAGAGCTAGTCTCTCATTGGTTCCCCGTCTTCCCGTTCATCCTCAGGACAAATTGCAACCTGTACGGAACAGGAGGTTAAAGGTGCTGATGCTCCAAGTAGGGAGATTGCTAATAAAGTGGCTGGAATGGCGAACCCGAGCACAAGGAGATGAGAAATGAGGTGCGTTTTAGAAACCTTTCCCCATCACACGGTGTACCATCTTCTGGGTTTCTCATGCATGTTTTCGATGTAGGAAGATGCCCTTGAACCTGGAGATTTGGGACCCATGCGATGGGTAGCACGTAGTATTACTTTAAAGGGTCTGTGTTTGCTCACCCAACCTCACCAAACCTCTCAGCCCCAAGAGTGTCACCCTTATGTCTCATCCAGCTGTGGGTCTAGATATGGTCAATCCAGGTTGCATCACAGACCCTGAACGAATTGTGTAAGAATTTTTCTCTCTTTCACTGTCTTTGTTTCATGGGTTTTGAAAAGTAATTTATTTTTATAATGGGGTTTAGCTGCTTTTCACGGCTGTGTTTATGCTGCTTTACACCCACTTGACACACTAACAGAGAGATATCAATACATAGGTTTTAAGATTATTACTAGTCAGATATATTCTTGTGCGGTGAATCGGGCGTGTTGAGTCCAGTTCTCTGAGCAAGGAGTAGGTCTTGTCTGTTACATATTGGGTTTATGGAACGGTATCTGAGCTAATTTGAAACTCTTGTTTTATGTATCACCCCACCTCACCTTTCCCGTTAAGCAGCCATAGTGTGTTTTCTGCATGTGTGACTCTGTTCTGTTTTGTAATTCAGTTCAAGTGTAACGGTTTTTACATTCCCTCTATAAGTGACACCTTATGAGAAGTGTCCTTTTCTGTGTGACTTATGTCATTTAGAATCGTCGTACCTAAATCCACTCATCATGCTGCTACTAGCCTTATGACATTGATTTCATGGCTGAGTGATAATCCATTGTACATATGGACCTCAAATTTTTTATCCATTTTTCGCTTTCCTGGGATATTTAAGGTGGAATGAAGTGGAGGTCCTTGTCAACAGAGCATCCCTAAACTTTGGGGTGATTGTGTCTTGCTGATTTTTAATTTTCCCACTTTATACCCCCATGCGTGGAAGTGCCCTATGCTCTCTAAGCTGTGTTTTTTAGATGTTTCAGGACACACCGTACACTTCTCCAGAGTGGCTGTTGGCAATTTACATCCCGCCCATCAGTGTAGCAAGGCTCCCATTTCTCCATGGCCTGTCCTGCATTTCTGGTTTTGACACTTTTTTCAGCATGGCCCTTTTGACCGATGGGAAGCGAGACTTCTTTGTAGCGCTGATTTGCCTTTCCAGGTTGCTTGGTTGGCCAAAAAGGGCGTATGCGTTTTTTCCTGAATATATTCAGGAAAAAACACATACGCCCTTTTTTGCCAAGGGCATCATTGTCAACGTTTTGCCGCTTTTCATGTGCTTTAAAGGCGATTCGAATCTACCTCCTGAAATCTGATTCCTGCAATTCTGCCTTGATTTCAATTCCTCGTCTTTGCCTTCCCTCAATATATTTGTGGGCGAGAGTTATCATTTATAACTGTGCAGGTTTGTGAATTGCAGTGCCCTGAAGCTCCATTTTACAACTCGCTTTTTCGGGAGCTGGCCGCAAAAGCGCAGGATGGCTTCAGGCCCTGTTCTGGTTCCGGGGTGCAGGCTGAGCCTGTGGTTAATTCTTTTTCCTGATGGGAAAATAGAGTGACCTGTGCCTGTCCCAACACCAAGAGCTAGTCTCTCATTGGTTCCCCGTCTTCCCGTTCATCCTCAGGACAAATTGCAACCTGTACGGAACAGGAGGTTAAAGGTGCTGATGCTCCAAGTAGGGAGATTGCTAATAAAGTGGCTGGAATGGCGAACCCGAGCACAAGGAGATGAGAAATGAGGTGCGTTTTAGAAACCTTTCCCCATCACACGGTGTACCATCTTCTGGGTTTCTCATGCATGTTTTCGATGTAGGAAGATGCCCTTGAACCTGGAGATTTGGGACCCATGCGATGGGTAGCACGTAGTATTACTTTAAAGGGTCTGTGTTTGCTCACCCAACCTCACCAAACCTCTCAGCCCCAAGAGTGTCACCCTTATGTCTCATCCAGCTGTGGGTCTAGATATGGTCAATCCAGGTTGCATCACAGACCCTGAACGAATTGTGTAAGAATTTTTCTCTCTTTCACTGTCTTTGTTTCATGGGTTTTGAAAAGTAATTTATTTTTATAATGGGGTTTAGCTGCTTTTCACGGCTGTGTTTATGCTGCTTTACACCCACTTGACACGCTAACAGAGAGATATCAATACATAGGTTTTAAGATTATTACTAGTCAGATATATTCTTGTGCGGTGAATCGGGCGTGTTGAGTCCAGTTCTCTGAGCAAGGAGTAGGTCTTGTCTGTTACATATTGGGTTTATGGAACGGTATCTGAGCTAATTTGAAACTCTTGTTTTATGTATCACCCCACCTCACCTTTCCCGTTAAGCAGCCATAGTGTGTTTTCTGCATGTGTGACTCTGTTCTGTTTTGTAATTCAGTTCAAGTGTAACGGTTTTTACATTCCCTCTATAAGTGACACCTTATGAGAAGTGTCCTTTTCTGTGTGACTTATCTCATTTAGAATCGTTGTACCTAAATCCACTCATCATGCTTCTACTAGCCTTATGACATTGATTTCATGGCTGAGTGATAATCCATTGTACATATGGACCTCAAATTTTTTATCCATTTTTCGCTTTCCTGGGATATTTAAGGTGGAATGAAGTGGAGGTCCTTGTCAACAGAGCATCCCTAAACTTTGGGGTGCTTGTGTCTTGCTGATTTTTAATTTTCCCACTTTATACCCCCATGCGTGGAAGTGCCCTATGCTCTCTAAGCTGTGTTTTTTAGATGTTTCAGGACACACCGTACACTTCTCCAGAGTGGCTGTTGGCAATTTACATCCCGCCCATCAGTGTAGCAAGGCTCCCATTTCTCCATGGCCTGTCCTGCATTTCTGGTTTTGACACTTTTTTCAGCATGGCCCTTTTGACCGATGGGAAGCGAGACTTCTTTGTAGCGCTGATTTGCCTTTCCAGGTTGCTTGGTTGGCCAAAAAGGGCGTATGCGTTTTTTCCTGAATATATTCAGGAAAAAACGCATACGCCCTTTTTGGCCAAGGGCATCATTGTCAACATTTTGCCGCTTTTCATGTGCTTTAAAGGCTCTTCAAATCTACCTCCTGAAATCTGTTTCCTGCAATTCTGCCTTGATTTCAATTCCTCGTCTTTGCCTTCCCTCAATATATTTGTGGGCGAGAGTTATCATTTATAACTGTGCAGGTTTGTGAATTGCAGTGCCCTGAAGCTCCATTTTACAACTCGCTTTTTCGGGAGCTGGCCGCAAAAGCGCAGGATGGCTTCAGGCCCTGTTCTGGTTCCGGGGTGCAGGCTGAGCCTGTGGTTAATTCTTTTTCCTGATGGGAAAATAGAGTGACCTGTGCCTGTCCCAACACCAAGAGCTAGTCTCTCATTGGTTCCCCGTCTTCCCGTTCATCCTCAGGACAAATTGCAACCTGTACGGAACAGGAGGTTAAAGGTGCTGATGCTCCAAGTAGGGAGATTGCTAATAAAGTGGCTGGAATGGCGAACCCGAGCACAAGGAGATGAGAAATGAGGTGCGTTTTAGAAACCTTTCCCCATCACACGGTGTACCATCTTCTGGGTTTCTCATGCATGTTTTCGATGTAGGAAGATGCCCTTGAACCTGGAGATTTGGGACCCATGCGATGGGTAGCACGCAGTATTACTTTAAAGGGTCTGCGTTTGCTCACCCAACCTCACCAAAACTCTCAGCCCCAAGAGTGTCCACCCTTATGTCTCATTCAGCTGTGGGTCTAGATATGGTCAATCCAGGTTGCATCACAGACCCTGAACGAATTGTGTAAGAATTTCTCTCTCTTTCACTGTCTTTGTTTCATGGGTTTTGAAAAGTAATATATTTTTATAATGGGGTTTAGCTGCTTTTCACGGCTGTGTTTATGCTGCTTTACACCCACTTGACACACTAACAGAGAGATATCAATACATAGGTTTTAAGATTATTACTAGTCAGATATATTCTTGTGCGGTGAATCGGGCGTGTTGAGTCCAGTTCTCTGAGCAAGGAGTAGGTCTAGTCTGTTACATATTGGGTTTATGGAACGGTATCTGAGCTAATTTGAAACTCTTGTTTTATGGATCACCCCACCTCACCTTTCCCGTTAAGCAGCCATAGTGTGTTTTCTGCATGTGTGACTCTGTTCTGTTTTGTAATTCAGTTCAAGTGTAACGGTTTTTACATTCCCTCTATAAGTGACACCTTCTGAGAAGTGTCCTTTTCTGTGTGACTTATGTCACTTAGAATCGTCGTACCTAAATCCACTCATCATGCTGCTACTAGCCTTATGACATTGATTTCATGGCTGAGTGATAATCCATTGTACATATGGACCTCAAATTTTTTATCCATTTTTCGCTTTCCTGGGATATTTAAGGTGGAATGAAGTGGAGGTCCTTGTCAACAGAGCAGCCCTAAACTTTGGGGTGCTTGTGTCTTGCTGATTTTTAATTTTCCCACTTTATACCCCCATGCGTGGAAGTGCCCTATGCTCTCTAAGCTGTGTTTTTTAGATGTTTCAGGACACACCGTACACTTCTCCAGAGTGGCTGTTGGCAATTTACATCCCGCCCATCAGTGTAGCAAGGCTCCCATTTCTCCATGGCCTGTCCTGCATTTCTGGTTTTGACACTTTTTTCAGCATGGCCCTTTTGACCGATGGGAAGCGAGACTTCTTTGTAGCGCTGATTTGCCTTTCCAGGTTGCTTGGTTGGCCAAAAAGGGCGTATGCGTTTTTTCCTGAATATATTCAGGAAAAAACGCATACGCCCTTTTGGCCAAGGGCATCATTGTCAACGTTTTGCCGCTTTTCATGTGCTTTAAAGGCGATTCGAATCTACCTCCTGAAATCTGTTTCCTGCAATTCTGCCTTGATTTCAATTCCTCGTCTTTGCCTTCCCTCAATATATTTGTGGACGAGAGTTATCATTTATAACTGTGCAGGTTTGTGAATTGCAGTGCCCTGAAGCTCCATTTTACAACTCGCTTTTTCGGGAGCTGGCCGCAAAAGCGCAGGATGGCTTCAGGCCCTGTTCTGGTTCCGGGGTGCAGGCTGAGCCTGTGGTTAATTCTTCTTCCTGATGGGAAAATAGAGTGACCTGTGCCTCTCCCAAAACCAAAGAGCTAGTCTCTCATTGGTTCCCCGTCTTCCCGTTCATCCTCAGGACAAATAGCAACCTGTACGGAACAGGAGGTTAAAGGTGCTGATGCTCCAAGTAGGGAGATTGCTAGTAAAGTGGCTGGAATGGCGAACCCGAGCACAAGGAGATGAGAAATGAGGTGCGTTTTAGAAACCTTTCCCCATCACACGGTGTACCATCTTCTGGGTTTCTCATGCATGTTTTCGATGTAGGAAGATGCCCTTGAACCTGGAGATTTGGGACCCATGCGATGGGTAGCACGCAGTATTACTTTAAAGGGTCTGTGTTTGCTCACCCAACCTCACCAAACCTCTCAGCCCCAAGAGTGTCCACCCTTATGTCTCATCCAGCTGTGGGTCTAGATATGGTCAATCCAGGTTGCATCACAGACCCTGAACGAATTGTGTAAGAATTTTTCTCTCTTTCACTGTCTTTGTTTCATGGGTTTTGAAAAGTAATTTATTTTTATAATGGGGTTTAGCTGCTTTTCACGGCTGTGTTTATGCTGCTTTACACCCACTTGACACACTAACAGAGAGATATCAATACATAGGTTTTAAGATTATTACTAGTCAGATATATTCTTGTGCGGTGAATCGGGCGTGTTGAGTCCAGTTCTCTGAGCAAGGAGTAGGTCTTGTCTGTTACATATTGGGTTTATGGAACGGTATCTGAGCTAATTTGAAACTCTTGCTTTATGTATCACCCCACCTCACCTTTCTCGTTAAGCAGCCATAGTGTGTTTTCTGCATGTGTGACTCTGTTGTGTTTTGTAATTCAGTTCAAGTGTAACGGTTTTTACATTCCCTCTATAAGTGACACCTTATGAGAAGTGTCCTTTTCTGTGTGACTTATGTCACTTAGAATCGTCGTACCTAAATCCACTCATCATGCTGCTACTAGCCTTATGACATTGATTTCATGGCTGAGTGATAATCCATTGTACATATGGACCTCAAATTTTTTATCCATTTTTCGCTTTCCTGGGATATTTAAGGTGGAATGAAGTGGAGGTCCTTGTCAACAGAGCAGCCCTAAACTTTGGGGTGCTTGTGTCTTGCTGATTTTTAATTTTCCCACTTTATACCCCCATGCGTGGAAGTGCCCTATGCTCTCTAAGCTGTGTTTTTTAGATGTTTCAGGACACACCGTACACTTCTCCAGAGTGGCTGTTGGCAATTTACATCCCGCCCATCAGTGTAGCAAGGCCCCCATTTCTCCATGGCCTGTCATGCATTTCTGGTTTTGACACTTTATTCAGCATGGCCCTTTTGACCGATGGGAAGCGAGACTTCTTTGTAGCGCTGATTTGCCTTTCCAGGTTGCTTGGTTGGCCAAAAAGGGCGTATGCGTTTTTTCCTGAATATATTCAGGAAAAAACGCATAAGCCCTTTTTGGCCAAGGGCATCATTGTCAACGTTTTGCCGCTTTTCATGTGCTTTAAAGGCTCTTCAAATCTACCTCCTGAAATCTGTTTCCTGCAATTCTGCCTTGATTTCAATTCCTCGTCTTTGCCTTCCCTCAATATATTTGTGGGCGAGAGTTATCATTTATAACTGTGCAGGTTTGTGAATTGCAGTGCCCTGAAGCTCCATTTTACAACTCGCTTTTTCGGGAGCTGGCCGCAAAAGCGTAGGATCCTTCAGGCCCTGTTATGGTTCCGGGGTGCAGGCTGAGCCTGTGGTTAATTCTTCTTCCTGATGGGAAAATAGAGTGACCTGTGCCTCTCCCAAAACCAAAGAGCTAGTCTCTCATTGGTTCCCCGTCTTCCCGTTCATCCTCAGGACAAATAGCAACCTGTACGGAACAGGAGGTTAAAGGTGCTGATGCTCCAAGTAGGGAGATTGCTAGTAAAGTGGCTGGAATGGCGAACCCGAGCACAAGGAGATGAGAAATGAGGTGCGTTTTAGAAACCTTTCCCCATCACACGGTGTACCATCTTCTGGGTTTCTCATGCATGTTTTCGTTGTAGGAAGATGCCCTTGAACCTGGAGATTTGGGACCCATGCGATGGGTAGCACGCAGTATTACTTTAAAGGGTCTGTGTTTGCTCACCCAACCTCACCAAACCTCTCAGCCCCAAGAGTGTCCACCCTTATGTCTCATCCAGCTGTGGGTCTAGATATGGTCAATCCAGGTTGCATCACAGACCCTGACCGAATTGTGTAAGAATTTTTCTCTCTTTCACTGTCTTTGTTTCATGGGTTTTGAAAAGTAATTTATTTTTATAATGGGGTTTAGCTGCTTTTCACGGCTGTGTTTATGCTGCTTTACACCCACTTGACACACTAACAGAGAGATATCAATACATAGGTTTTAAGATTATTACTAGTCAGATATATTCTTGTGCGGTGAATCGGGCGTGTTGAGTCCAGTTCTCTGAGCAAGGAGTAGGTCTTGTCTGTTACATATTGGGTTTATGGAACGGTATCTGAGCTAATTTGAAACTCTTGCTTTATGTATCACCCCACCTCACCTTTCTCGTTAAGCAGCCATAGTGTGTTTTCTGCATGTGTGACTCTGTTGTGTTTTGTAATTCAGTTCAAGTGTAACGGTTTTTACATTCCCTCTATAAGTGACACCTTATGAGAAGTGTCCTTTTCTGTGTGACTTATGTCACTTAGAATCGTCGTACCTAAATCCACTCATCATGCTGCTACTAGCCTTATGACATTGATTTCATGGCTGAGTGATAATCCATTGTACATATGGACCTCAAATTTTTTATCCATTTTTCGCTTTCCTGGGATATTTAAGGTGGAATGAAGTGGAGGTCCTTGTCAACAGAGCAGCCCTAAACTTTGGGGTGCTTGTGTCTTGCTGATTTTTAATTTTCCCACTTTATACCCCCATGCGTGGAAGTGCCCTATGCTCTCTAAGCTGTGTTTTTTAGATGTTTCAGGACACACCGTACACTTCTCCAGAGTGGCTGTTGGCAATTTACATCCCGCCCATCAGTGTAGCAAGGCCCCCATTTCTCCATGGCCTGTCATGCATTTCTGGTTTTGACACTTTATTCAGCATGGCCCTTTTGACCGATGGGAAGCGAGACTTCTTTGTAGCGCTGATTTGCCTTTCCAGGTTGCTTGGTTGGCCAAAAAGGGCGTATGCGTTTTTTCCTGAATATATTCAGGAAAAAACGCATACGCCCTTTTTGGCCAAGGGCATCATTGTCAACGTTTTGCCGCTTTTCATGTGCTTTAAAGGCTCTTCAAATCTACCTCCTGAAATCTGTTTCCTGCAATTCTGCCTTGATTTCAATTCCTCGTCTTTGCCTTCCCTCAATATATTTGTGGACGAGAGTTATCATTTATAACTGTGCAGGTTTGTGAATTGCAGTGCCCTGAAGCTCCATTTTACAACTCGCTTTTTCGGGAGCTGGCCGCAAAAGCGTAGGATGGCTTCAGGCCCTGTTATGGTTCCGGGGTGCAGGCTGAGCCTGTGGTTAATTCTTCTTCCTGATGGGAAAATAGAGTGACCTGTGCCTGTCCCAACACCAAGAGCTTGTCTCTCATTGGTTCCCCGTCTTCCCGTTCATCCTCAGGACAAATTGCAACCTGTACGGAACAGGAGGTTAAAGGTGCTGATGCTCCAAGTAGGGAGATTGCTAGTAAAGTGGCTGGAATGGCGAACCCGAGCACAAGGAGATGAGAAATGAGGTGCGTTTTAGAAACCTTTCCCCATCACACGGTGTACCATCTTCTGGGTTTCTCATGCATGTTTTCGATGTAGGAAGATGCCCTTGAACCTGGAGATTTGGGACCCATGTTATGGGTAGCATGCAGTATTACTTTAAAGGGTCTGCGTTTGCTCACCCTACCTCACCAAACCTCTCAGCCCCAAGAGTGTCCACCCTTATGTCTCATCCAGCTGTGGGTCTAGATATGGTCAATCCAGGTTGCATCACAGACCCTGAACGAATTGTGTAAGAATTTCTCTCTCTTTCACTGTCTTTGTTTCATGGGTTTTGAAAAGTAATTTATTTTTATAATGGGGTTTAGCTGCTTTTCACGGCTGTGTTTATGCTGCTTTACACCCACTTGACACACTAACAGAGAGATATCAATACATAGGTTTTAAGATTATTACTAGTCAGATATATTCTTGTGCGGTGAATCGGGCGTGTTGAGTCCAGTTCTCTGAGCAAGGAGTAGGTCTAGTCTGTTACATAATGGGTTTATGGAACGGTATCTGAGCTAATTTGAAACTCTTGTTTTATGGATCACCCCACCTCACCTTTCCCGTTAAGCAGCCATAGTGTGTTTTCTGCATGTGTGACTCTGTTCTGTTTTGTAATTCAGTTCAAGTGTAACGGTTTTTACATTCCCTCTATAAGTGACACCTTATGAGAAGTGTCCTTTTCTGTGTGACTTATGTCACTTAGAATCGTCTTACCTAAATCCACTCATCATGCTGCTTCTAGCCTTATGACATTGATTTCATGGCTGAGTGATAATCCATTGTACATATGGACCTCAAATTTTTTATCCATTTTTCGCTTTCCTGGGATATTTAAGGTGGAATGAAGTGGAGGTCCTTGTCAACAGAGCAGCCCTAAACTTTGGGGTGCTTGTGTCTTGCTGATTTTTAATTTTCCCACTTTTTACCCCCATGCGTGGAAGTGCCCTATGCTCTCTAAGCTGTGTTTTTTAGATGTTTCAGGACACACCGTACACTTCTCCAGAGTGGCTGTTGGCAATTTACATCCCGCCCATCAGTGTAGCAAGGCTCCCATTTCTCCATGGCCTGTCCTGCATGTCTGGTTTTGACACTTTTTTCAGCATGGCCCTTTTGACCGATGGGAAGCGAGACTTCTTTGTAGCGCTGATTTGCCTTTCCAGGTTGCTTGGTTGGCCAAAAAGGGCGTATGTGTTTTTTCCTGAATATATTCAGGAAAAAACGCATACGCCCTTTTTGGCCAAGGGCATCATTGTCAACGTTTTGCCGCTTTTCATGTGCTTTAAAGGCTCTTCAAATCTACCTCCTGAAATCTGTTTCCTGCAATTCTGCCTTGATTTCAATTCCTCGTCTTTGCCTTCCCTCAATATATTTGTGGACGAGAGTTATCATTTATAACTGTGCAGGTTTGTGAATTGCAGTGCCCTGAAGCTCCATTTTACAACTCGCTTTTTCGGGAGCTGGCCGCAAAAGCGCAGGATGGCTTCAGGCCCTGTTCTGGTTCCGGGGTGCAGGCTGAGCCTGTGGTTAATTCTTTTTCCTGATGGGAAAATAGAGTGACCTGTGCCTGTCCCAACACCAAGAGCTAGTCTCTCATTGGTTCCCCGTCTTCCCGTTCATCCTCAGGACAAATTGCAACCTCTACGGAACAGGAGGTTAAAGGTGCTGATGCTCCAAGTAGGGAGATTGCTAATAAAGTGGCTGGAATGGCGAACCCGAGCACAAGGAGATGAGAAATGAGGTGCGTTTTAGAAACCTTTCCCCATCACACGGTGTACCATCTTCTGGGTTTCTCATGCATGTTTTCGATGTAGGAAGATGCCCTTGAACCTGGAGATTTGGGACCCATGCGATGGGTAGCACGTAGTATTACTTTAAAGGGTCTGTGTTTGCTCACCCAACCTCACCAAACCTCTCAGCCCCAAGAGTGTCACCCTTATGTCTCATCCAGCTGTAGGTCTAGATATGGTCAATCCAGGTTGCATCACAGACCCTGAACGAATTGTGTAAGAATTTTTCTCTCTTTCACTGTCTTTGTTTCATGGGTTTTGAAAAGTAATTTATTTTTATAATGGGGTTTAGCTGCTTTTCACGGCTGTGTTTATGCTGCTTTACACCCACTTGACACACTAACAGAGAGATATCAATACATAGGTTTTAAGATTATTACTAGTCAGATATATTCTTGTGCGGTGAATCGGGCGTGTTGAGTCCATTTCTCTGAGCAAGGAGTAGGTCTTGTCTGTTACATATTGGGTTTATGGAACGGTATCTGAGCTAATTTGAAACTCTTGTTTTATGTATCACCCCACCTCACCTTTCCCGTTAAGCAGCCATAGTGTGTTTTCTGCATGTGTGACTCTGTTCTGTTTTGTAATTCAGTTCAAGTGTAACGGTTTTTACATTCCCTGTATAAGTGACACCTTATGAGAAGTGTCCTTTTCTGTGTGACTTATGTCACTTAGAATCGTCTTACCTAAATCCACTCATCATGCTGCTACTAGCCTTATGACATTGATTTCATGGCTGAGTGATAATCCATTGTACATATGGACCTCAAATTTTTTATCCATTTTTCGCTTTCCTGGGATATTTAAGGTGGAATGAAGTGGAGGTCCTTGTCAACAGAGCAGCCCTAAACTTTGGGGTGCTTGTGTCTTGCTGATTTTTAATTTTCCCACTTTATACCCCCATGCGTGGAAGTGCCCTATGCTCTCTAAGCTGTGTTTTTTAGATGTTTCAGGACACACCGTACACTTCTCCAGAGTGGCTGTTGGCAATTTACATCCCGCCCATCAGTGTAGCAAGGCTCCCATTTCTCCATGGCCTGTCCTGCATTTCTGGTTTTGACACTTTTTTCAGCATGGCCCTTTTGACCGATGGGAAGCGAGACTTCTTTGTAGTGCTGATTTGCATTTCCAGGTTGCTTGGTTGGCCAAAAAGGGCGTATGCGTTTTTTCCTGAATATATTCAGGAAAAAACGCATACGCCCTTTTGGCCAAGGGCATCATTGTCAACGTTTTGCCGCTTTTCATGTGCTTTAAAGGCGATTCGAATCTACCTCCTGAAATCTGTTTCCTGCAATTCTGCCTTGATTTCAATTCCTCGTCTTTGCCTTCCCTCAATATATTTGTGGACGAGAGTTATCATTTATAACTGTGCAGGTTTGTGAATTGCAGCGCCCTGAAGCTCCATTTTACAACTCCCTTTTTCTGGAGCTGGCCGCAAAAGCGCAGGATGGCTTCAGGCCCTGTTCTGGTTCCGGGGGGCAGGCTGAGCCTGTGGTTAATTCTTCTTCCTGATGGGAAAATAGAGTGACCTGTGCCTGTCCCAACACCAAGAGCTAGTCTCTCATTGGTTCCCCGTCTTCCCGTTCATCCTCAGGACAAATAGCAACCTGTACGGAACAGGAGGTTAAAGGTGCTGATGCTCCAAGTAGGGAGATTGCTAGTAAAGTGGCTGGAATGGCGAACCCGAGCACAAGGAGATGAGAAATGAGGTGCGTTTTAGAAACCTTTCCCCATCACACGGTGTACCATCTTCTGGGTTTCTCATGCATGTTTTCGATGTAGGAAGATGCCCTTGAACCTGGAGATTTGGGACCCATGCGATGGGTAGCACGCAGTATTACTTTAAAGGGTCTGCGTTTGCTCACCCAACCTCACCAAACCTCTCAGCCCCAAGAGTGTCCACCCTTATGTCTCATCCAGCTGTGGGTCTAGATATGGTCAATCCAGGTTGCATCACAGACCCTGAACGAATTGTGTAAGAATTTCTCTCTCTTTCACTGTCTTTGTTTCATGGGTTTTGAAAAGTAATTTATTTTTATAATGGGGTTTAGCTGCTTTTCACGGCTGTGTTTATGCTGCTTTACACCCACTTGACACACTAACAGAGAGATATCAATACATAGGTTTTAAGATTATTACTAGTCAGATATATTCTTGTGCGGTGAATCGGGCGTGTTGAGTCCAGTTCTCTGAGCAAGGAGTAGGTCTAGTCTGTTACATAATGGGTTTATGGAACGGTATCTGAGCTAATTTGAAACTCTTGTTTTATGGATCACCCCACCTCACCTTTCCCGTTAAGCAGCCATAGTGTGTTTTCTGCATGTGTGACTCTGTTCTGTTTTGTAATTCAGTTCATGTGTAACGGTTTTTACATTCCCTCTATAAGTGACACCTTATGAGAAGTGTCCTTTTCTGTGTGACTTATGTCACTTAGAATCGTCGTACCTAAATCCACTCATCATGCTGCTTCTAGCCTTATGACATTGATTTCATGGCTGAGTGATAATCCATTGTACATATGGACCTCAAATTTTTTATCCATTTTTCGCTTTCCTGGGATATTTAAGGTGGAATGAAGTGGAGGTCCTTGTCAACAGAGCAGCCCTAAACTTTGGGGTGCTTGTGTCTTGCTGATTTTTAATTTTCCCACTTTATCCCCCCATGCGTGGAAGTGCCCTATGCTCTCTAAGCTGTGTTTTTTAGATGTTTCAGGACACACCGTACACTTCTCCAGAGTGGCTGTTGGCAATTTACATCCCGCCCATCAGTGTAGCAAGGCTCCCATTTCTCCATGGCCTGTCCTGCATTTCTGGTTTTGATACTTTTTTCAGCATGGCCCTTTTGACCAATGGGAAGCGAGACTTCTTTGTAGCGCTGATTTGCCTTTCCAGGTTGCTTGGTTGGCCAAAAAGGGCGTATGCGTTTTTTCCTGAATATATTCAGGAAAAAACGCATACGCCCTATTGGCCAAGGGCAACATTGTCAACGTTTTGCCGCTTTTCATGTGCTTTAAAGGCGATTCGAATCTACCTCCTGAAATCTGTTTCCTGCAATTCTGCCTTGATTTCAATTCCTCGTCTTTGCCTTCCCTCAATATATTTGTGGACGAGAGTTATCATTTATAACTGTGCAGGTTTGTGAATTGCAGTGCCCTGAAGCTCCATTTTACAACTCGCTTTTTCGGGAGCTGGCCGCAAAAGCGCAGGATGGCTTCAGGCCCTGTTCTGGTTCCGGGGGGCAGGCTGAGCCTGTGGTTAATTCTTCTTCCTGATGGGAAAATAGAGTGACCTGTGCCTGTCCCAACACCAAGAGCTAGTCTCTCATTGGTTCCCCGTCTTCCCGTTCATCCTCAGGACAAATAGCAACCTGTACGGAACAGGAGGTTAAAGGTGCTGATGCTCCAAGTAGGGAGATTGCTAGTAAAGTGGCTGGAATGTCGAACCCGAGCACAAGGAGATGAGAAATGAGGTGCGTTTTAGAAACCTTTCCCCATCACACGGTGTACCATCTTCTGGGTTTCTCATGCATGTTTTCGTTGTAGGAAGATGCCCTTGAACCTGGAGATTTGGGACCCATGCGATGGGTAGCACGCAGTATTACTTTAAAGGGTCTGCGTTTGCTCACCCAACCTCACCAAACCTCTCAGCCCCAAGAGTGTCCACCCTTATGTCTCATCCAGCTGTGGGTCTAGATATGGTCAATCCAGGTTACATCACAGACCCTGAACGAATTGTGTAAGAATTTCTCTCTCTTTCACTGTCTTTGTTTCATGGGTTTTGAAAAGTAATTTATTTTTATAATGGGGTTTAGCTGCTTTTCACGGCTGTGTTTATGCTGCTTTACACCCACTTGACACACTAACAGAGAGATATCAATACATAGGTTTTAAGATTATTACTAGTCAGATATATTCTTGTGCGGTGAATCGGGCGTGTTGAGTCCAGTTCTCTGAGCAAGGAGTAGGTCTAGTCTGTTACATAATGGGTTTATGGAACGGTATCTGAGCTAATTTGAAACTCTTGTTTTATGGATCACCCCACCTCACCTTTCCCGTTAAGCAGCCATAGTGTGTTTTCTGCATGTGTGACTCTGTTCTGTTTTGTAATTCAGTTCATGTGTAACGGTTTTTACATTCCCTCTATAAGTGACACCTTATGAGAAGTGTCCTTTTCTGTGTGACTTATGTCACTTAGAATCGTCGTACCTAAATCCACTCATCATGCTGCTTCTAGCCTTATGACATTGATTTCATGGCTGAGTGATAATCCATTGTACATATGGACCTCAAATTTTTTATCCATTTTTCGCTTTCCTGGGATATTTAAGGTGGAATGAAGTGGAGGTCCTTGTCAACAGAGCAGCCCTAAACTTTGGGGTGCTTGTGTCTTGCTGATTTTTAATTTTCCCACTTTATCCCCCCATGCGTGGAAGTGCCCTATGCTCTCTAAGCTGTGTTTTTTAGATGTTTCAGGACACACCGTACACTTCTCCAGAGAGGCTGTTGGCAATTTACATCCCGCCCATCAGTGTAGCAAGGCTCCCATTTCTCCATGGCCTGTCCTGCATTTCTGGTTTTGATACTTTTTTCAGCATGGCCCTTTTGACCAATGGGAAGCGAGACTTCTTTGTAGCGCTGATTTGCCTTTCCAGGTTGCTTGGTTGGCCAAAAAGGGCGTATGCGTTTTTTCCTGAATATATTCAGGAAAAAACGCATACGCCCTTTTGGCCAAGGGCATCATTGTCAACGTTTTGCCGCTTTTCATGTGCTTTAAAGGCGATTCGAATCTACCTCCTGAAATCTGTTTCCTGCAATTCTGCCTTGATTTCAATTCCTCGTCTTTGCCTTCCCTCAATATATTTGTGGACGAGAGTTATCATTTATAACTGTGCAGGTTTGTGAATTGCAGTGCCCTGAAGCTCCATTTTACAACTCGCTTTTTCGGGAGCTGGCCGCAAAAGCGCAGGATGGCTTCAGGCCCTGTTCTGGTTCCGGGGGGCAGGCTGAGCCTGTGGTTAATTCTTCTTCCTAATGGGAAAATAGAGTGACCTGTGCCTGTCCCAACACCAAGAGCTAGTCTCTCATTGGTTCCCCGTCTTCCCGTTCATCCTCAGGACAAATAGCAACCTGTACGGAACAGGAGGTTAAAGGTGCTGATGCTCCAAGTAGGGAGATTGCTAGTAAAGTGGCTGGAATGTCGAACCCGAGCACAAGGAGATGAGAAATGAGGTGCGTTTTAGAAACCTTTCCCCATCACACGGTGTACCATCTTCTGGGTTTCTCATGCATGTTTTCGTTGTAGGAAGATGCCCTTGAACCTGGAGATTTGGGACCCATGCGATGGGTAGCACGCAGTATTACTTTAAAGGGTCTGCGTTTGCTCACCCAACCTCACCAAACCTCTCAGCCCCAAGAGTGTCCACCCTTATGTCTCATCCAGCTGTGGGTCTAGATATGGTCAATCCAGGTTGCATCACAGACCCTGAACGAATTGTGTAAGAATTTCTCTCTCTTTCACTGTCTTTGTTTCATGGGTTTTGAAAAGTAATTTATTTTTATAATGGGGTTTAGCTGCTTTTCACGGCTGTGTTTATGCTGCTTTACACCCACTTGACACACTAACAGAGAGATATCAATACATAGGTTTTAAGATTATTACTAGTCAGATATATTCTTGTGCGGTGAATCGGGCGTGTTGAGTCCAGTTCTCTGAGCAAGGAGTAGGTCTAGTCTGTTACATAATGGGTTTATGGAACGGTATCTGAGCTAATTTGAAACTCTTGTTTTATGGATCACCCCACCTCACCTTTCCCGTTAAGCAGCCATAGTGTGTTTTCTGCATGTGTGACTCTGTTCTGTTTTGTAATTCAGTTCATGTGTAACGGTTTTTACATTCCCTCTATAAGTGACACCTTATGAGAAGTGTCCTTTTCTGTGTGACTTATGTCACTTAGAATCGTCGTACCTAAATCCACTCATCATGCTGCTTCTAGCCTTATGACATTGATTTCATGGCTGAGTGATAATCCATTGTACATATGGACCTCAAATTTTTTATCCATTTTTCGCTTTCCTGGGATATTTAAGGTGGAATGAAGTGGAGGTCCTTGTCAACAGAGCAGCCCTAAACTTTGGGGTGCTTGTGTCTTGCTGATTTTTAATTTTCCCACTTTATACCCCCATGCGTGGAAGTGCCCTATGCTCTCTAAGCTGTGTTTTTTAGATGTTTCAGGACACACCGTACACTTCTCCAGAGTGGCTGTTGGCAATTTACATCCCGCCCATCAGTGTAGCAAGGCTCCCATTTCTCCATGGCCTGTCCTGCATTTCTGGTTTTGACACTTTTTTCAGCATGGCCCTTTTGACCGATGGGAAGCGAGACTTCTTTGAAGCGCTGATTTGCCTTTCCAGGTTGCTTGGTTGGCCAAAAAGGGCGTATGCGTTTTTTCCTGAATATATTCAGGAAAAAACGCATACGCCCTTTTGGCCAAGGGCATCATTGTCAACGTTTTGCCGCTTTTCATGTGCTTTAAAGGCGATTCGAATCCACCTCCTGAAATCTGTTTCCTGCAATTCTGCCTTGATTTCAATTCCTCGTCTTTGCCTTCCCTCAATATATTTGTGGACGAGAGTTATCATTTATAACTGTGCAGGTTTGTGAATTGCAGTGCCCTGAAGCTCCATTTTACAACTCGCTTTTTCGGGAGCTGGCCGCAAAAGCGCAGGATGGCTTCAGGCCCTGTTCTGGTTCCGGGGGGCAGGCTGAGCCTGTGGTTAATTCTTATTCCTGATGGGAAAATAGAGTGACCTGTGCCTGTCCCAACACCAAGAGCTAGTCTCTCATTGGTTCCCCGTCTTCCCGTTCATCCTCAGGACAAATAGCAACCTGTACGGAACAGGAGGTTAAAGGTGCTGATGCTCCAAGTAGGGAGATTGCTAGTAAAGTGGCTGGAATGGCGAACCCGAGCACAAGGAGATGAGAAATGAGGTGCGTTTTAGAAACCTTTCCCCATCACACGGTGTACCATCTTCTGGGTTTCTCATGCATGTTTTCGTTGTAGGAAGATGCCCTTGAACCTGGAGATTTGGGACCCATGCGATGGGTAGCACGCAGTATTACTTTAAAGGGTCTGTGTTTGCTCACCCAAACTCACCAAACCTCTCAGCCCCAAGAGTGTCCACCCTTATGTCTCATCCAGCTGTGGGTCTAGATATGGTCAATCCAGGTTGCATCACAGACCCTGAACGAATTGTGTAAGAATTTTTCTCTCTTTCACTGTCTTTGTTTCATGGGTTTTGAAAAGTAATTTATTTTTATAATGGGGTTTAGCTGCTTTTCACGGCTGTGTTTATGCTGCTTTACACCCACTTGACACACTAACAGAGAGATATCAATACATAGGTTTTAAGATTATTACTAGTCAGATATATTCTTGTGCGGTGAATCGGGCGTGTTGAGTCCAGTTCTCTGAGCAAGGAGTACGTCTAGTCTGTTACATAATGGGTTTATGGAACGGTATCTGAGCTAATTTGAAACTCTTGTTTTATGGATCACCCCACCTCACCTTTCCCGTTAATCAGCCATAGTGTGTTTTCTGCATGTGTGACTCTGTTCTGTTTTGTAATTCAGTTCAAGTGTAACGGTTTTTACATTCCCTCTATAAGTGACACCTTATGAGAAGTGTCCTTTTCTGTGTGACTTATGTCACTTAGAATCGTCGTACCTAAATCCACTCATCATGCTGCTACTAGCCTTATGACATTGATTTCATGGCTGAGTGATAATCCATTGTACATATGGACCTCAAATTTTTTATCCATTTTTCGCTTTCCTGGGATATTTAAGGTGGAATGAAGTGGAGGTCCTTGTCAACAGAGCAGCCCTAAACTTTGGGGTGCTTGTGTCTTGCTGATTTTTAATTATCCCACTTTATACCCCCATGCGTGGAAGTGCCCTATGCTCTCTAAGCTGTGTTTTTTAGATGTTTCAGGACACACCGTACACTTCTCCAGAGTGGCTGTTGGCAATTTACATCCCGCCCATCAGTGTAGCAAGGCTCCCATTTCTCCATGGCCTGTCCTGCATTTCTGGTTTTGACACTTTTTTCAGCATGGCCCTTTTGACCGATGGGAAGCGAGACTTCTTTGTAGCGCTGATTTGCCTTTCCAGGTTGCTTGGTTGGCCAAAAAGGGCGTATGCGTTTTTTCCTGAATATATTCAGGAAAAAACGCATACGCCCTTTTGGCCAAGGGCATCATTGTCAACGTTTTGCTGCTTTTCATGTGCTTTAAAGGCGATTCGAATCTACCTCCTGAAATCTGTTTCCTGCAATTCTGCCTTGATTTCAATTCCTCGTCTTTGCTTTCCCTCAATATATTTGTGGACGAGAGTTATCATTTATAACTCTGCAGGTTTGTGAATTGCAGTGCCCTGAAGCTCCATTTTACAACTCGCTTTTTCGGGAGCTGGCCGCAAAAGCGCAGGATGGCTTCAGGCCCTGTTCTGGTTCCGGGGGGCAGGCTGAGCCTGTGGTTAATTCTTCTTCCTGATGGGAAAATAGAGTGACCTGTGCCTGTCCCAACACCAAGAGCTAGTCTCTCATTGGTTCCCCGTCTTCCCGTTCATCCTCAGGACAAATAGCAACCTGTACGGAACAGGAGGTTAAAGGTGCTGATGCTCCAAGTAGGGAGATTGCTAGTAAAGTGGCTGGAATGGCGAACCCGAGCACAAGGAGATGAGAAATGAAGTGCGTTTTAGAAACCTTTCCCCATCACACGGTGTACCATCTTCTGGGTTTCTCATGCATGTTTTCGTTGTAGGAAGATGCCCTTGAACCTGGAGATTTGGGACCCATGCGATGGGTAGCACGCAGTATTACTTTAAAGGGTCTGTGTTTGCTCACACAACCTCACCCAACCTCTCAGCCCCAAGAGTGTCCACCCTTATGTCTCATCCAGCTGTGGGTCTAGATATGGTCAATCCAGGTTGCATCACAGACCCTGAACGAATTGTTTAAGAATTTTTCTCTCTTTCACTGTCTTTGTATCATGGGTTTTGAAAAGTAATTTATTTTTATAATGGGGTTTAGCTGCTTTTCACGGCTGTGTTTATGCTGCTTTACACCCACTTGACACACTAACAGAGAGATATCAATACATAGGTTTTAAGATTATTACTAGTCAGATATATTCTTGTGCGGTGAATCGGGCGTGTTGAGTCCAGTTCTCTGAGCAAGGAGTACGTCTAGTCTGTTACATAATGGGTTTATGGAACGGTATCTGAGCTAATTTGAAACTCTTGTTTTATGGATCACCCCACCTCACCTTTCCCGTTAATCAGCCATAGTGTGTTTTCTGCATGTGTGACTCTGTTCTGTTTTGTAATTCAGTTCAAGTGTAACGGTTTTTACATTCCCTCTATAAGTGACACCTTATGAGAAGTGTCCTTTTCTGTGTGACTTATGTCACTTAGAATCGTCGTACCTAAATCCACTCATCATGCTGCTACTAGCCTTATGACATTGATTTCATGGCTGAGTGATAATCCATTGTACATATGGACCTCAAATTTTTTATCCATTTTTCGCTTTCCTGGGATATTTAAGGTGGAATGAAGTGGAGGTCCTTGTCAACAGAGCAGCCCTAAACTTTGGGGTGCTTGTGTCTTGCTGATTTTTAATTTTCCCACTTTATACCCCCATGCGTGGAAGTGCCCTATGCTCTCTAAGCTGTGTTTTTTAGATGTTTCAGGACACACCGTACACTTCTCCAGAGTGGCTGTTGGCAATTTACATCCCGCCCATCAGTGTAGCAAGGCTCCCATTTCTCCATGGCCTGTCCTGCATTTCTGGTTTTGACACTTTTTTCAGCATGGCCCTTTTGACCGATGGGAAGCGAGACTTCTTTGTAGCGCTGATTTGCCTTTCCAGGTTGCTTGGTTGGCCAAAAAGGGCGTATGCGTTTTTTCCTGAATATATTCAGGAAAAAACGCATACGCCCTTTTGGCCAAGGGCATCATTGTCAACGTTTTGCTGCTTTTCATGTGCTTTAAAGGCGATTCGAATCTACCTCCTGAAATCTGTTTCCTGCAATTCTGCCTTGATTTCAATTCCTCGTCTTTGCTTTCCCTCAATATATTTGTGGACGAGAGTTATCATTTATAACTCTGCAGGTTTGTGAATTGCAGTGCCCTGAAGCTCCATTTTACAACTCGCTTTTTCGGGAGCTGGCCGCAAAAGCGCAGGATGGCTTCAGGCCCTGTTCTGGTTCCGGGGGGCAGGCTGAGCCTGTGGTTAATTCTTCTTCCTGATGGGAAAATAGAGTGACCTGTGCCTGTCCCAACACCAAGAGCTAGTCTCTCATTGGTTCCCCGTCTTCCCGTTCATCCTCAGGACAAATAGCAACCTGTACGGAACAGGAGGTTAAAGGTGCTGATGCTCCAAGTAGGGAGATTGCTAGTAAAGTGGCTGGAATGGCGAACCCGAGCACAAGGAGATGAGAAATGAAGTGCGTTTTAGAAACCTTTCCCCATCACACGGTGTACCATCTTCTGGGTTTCTCATGCATGTTTTCGTTGTAGGAAGATGCCCTTGAACCTGGAGATTTGGGACCCATGCGATGGGTAGCACGCAGTATTACTTTAAAGGGTCTGTGTTTGCTCACACAACCTCACCCAACCTCTCAGCCCCAAGAGTGTCCACCCTTATGTCTCATCCAGCTGTGGGTCTAGATATGGTCAATCCAGGTTGCATCACAGACCCTGAACGAATTGTTTAAGAATTTTTCTCTCTTTCACTGTCTTTGTATCATGGGTTTTGAAAAGTAATTTATTTTTATAATGGGGTTTAGCTGCTTTTCACGGCTGTGTTTATGGTGCTTTACACCCACTTGACACACTAACAGAGAGATATCAATACATAGGTTTTAAGATTATTACTAGTCAGATATATTCTTGTGCGGTGAATCGGGCGTGTTGAGTCCAGTTCTCTGAGCAAGGAGTAGGTCTTGTCTGTTACATATTGGGTTTATGGAACGGTATCTGAGCTAATTTGAAACTCTTGTTTTATGTATCACCCCACCTCACCTTTCCCGTTAATCAGCCATAGTGTGTTTTCTGCATGTGTGACTCTGTTCTGTTTTGTAATTCAGTTCAAGTGTAACGGTTTTTACATTCCCTCTATAAGTGACACCTTATGAGAAGTGTCCTTTTCTGTGTGACTTATGTCACTTAGAATCGTCTTACCTAAATCCACTCATCATGCTGCTACTAGCCTTATGACATTGATTTCATGGCTGAGTGATAATCCATTGTACGTATGGACCTCAAATTTTTTATCCATTTTTCGCTTTCCTTGGATATTTAAGGTGGAATGAAGTGGAGGTCCTTGTCAACAGAGCAGCCCTAAACTTTGGGGTGCTTGTGTCTTGCTGATTTTTAATTTTCCCACTTTATACCCCCATGCGTGGAAGTGCCCTATGCTCTCTAAGCTGTGTTTTTTAGATGTTTCAGGACACACCGTACACTTCTCCAGAGTGGCTGTTGGCAATTTACATCCCGCCCATCAGTGTAGCAAGGCTCCCATTTCTCCATGGCCTGTCCTGCATTTCTGGTTTTGACACTTTTTTCAGCATGGCCCTTTTGACCGATGGGAAGCGAGACTTCTTTGTAGCGCTGATTTGCCTTTCCAGGTTGCTTGGTTGGCCAAAAAGGGCGTATGCGTTTTTTCCTGAATATATTCAGGAAAAAACGCATACGCCCTTTTGGCCAAGGGCATCATTGTCAACGTTTTGCTGCTTTTCATGTGCTTTAAAGGCGATTCGAATCTACCTCCTGAAATCTGTTTCCTGCAATTCTGCCTTGATTTCAATTCCTCGTCTTTGCTTTCCCTCAATATATTTGTGGACGAGAGTTATCATTTATAACTCTGCAGGTTTGTGAATTGCAGTGCCCTGAAGCTCCATTTTACAACTCGCTTTTTCGGGAGCTGGCCGCAAAAGCGCAGGATGGCTTCAGGCCCTGTTCTGGTTCCGGGGGGCAGGCTGAGCCTGTGGTTAATTCTTCTTCCTGATGGGAAAATAGAGTGACCTGTGCCTGTCCCAACACCAAGAGCTAGTCTCTCATTGGTTCCCCGTCTTCCCGTTCATCCTCAGGACAAATAGCAACCTGTACGGAACAGGAGGTTAAAGGTGCTGATGCTCCAAGTAGGGAGATTGCTAGTAAAGTGGCTGGAATGGCGAACCCGAGCACAAGGAGATGAGAAATGAAGTGCGTTTTAGAAACCTTTCCCCATCACACGGTGTACCATCTTCTGGGTTTCTCATGCATGTTTTCGTTGTAGGAAGATGCCCTTGAACCTGGAGATTTGGGACCCATGCGATGGGTAGCACGCAGTATTACTTTAAAGGGTCTGTGTTTGCTCACACAACCTCACCCAACCTCTCAGCCCCAAGAGTGTCCACCCTTATGTCTCATCCAGCTGTGGGTCTAGATATGGTCAATCCAGGTTGCATCACAGACCCTGAACGAATTGTTTAAGAATTTTTCTCTCTTTCACTGTCTTTGTATCATGGGTTTTGAAAAGTAATTTATTTTTATAATGGGGTTTAGCTGCTTTTCACGGCTGTGTTTATGGTGCTTTACACCCACTTGACACACTAACAGAGAGATATCAATACATAGGTTTTAAGATTATTACTAGTCAGATATATTCTTGTGCGGTGAATCGGGCGTGTTGAGTCCAGTTCTCTGAGCAAGGAGTAGGTCTTGTCTGTTACATATTGGGTTTATGGAACGGTATCTGAGCTAATTTGAAACTCTTGTTTTATGTATCACCCCACCTCACCTTTCCCGTTAATCAGCCATAGTGTGTTTTCTGCATGTGTGACTCTGTTCTGTTTTGTAATTCAGTTCAAGTGTAACGGTTTTTACATTCCCTCTATAAGTGACACCTTATGAGAAGTGTCCTTTTCTGTGTGACTTATGTCACTTAGAATCGTCTTACCTAAATCCACTCATCATGCTGCTACTAGCCTTATGACATTGATTTCATGGCTGAGTGATAATCCATTGTACGTATGGACCTCAAATTTTTTATCCATTTTTCGCTTTCCTTGGATATTTAAGGTGGAATGAAGTGGAGGTCCTTGTCAACAGAGCAGCCCTAAACTTTGGGGTGCTTGTGTCTTGCTGATTTTTAATTTTCCCACTTTATACCCCCATGCGTGGAAGTGCCCTATGCTCTCTAAGCTGTGTTTTTTAGATGTTTCAGGACACACCGTACACTTCTCCAGAGTGGCTGTTGGCAATTTACATCCCGCCCATCAGTGTAGCAAGGCTCCCATTTCTCCATGGCCTGTCCTGCATTTCTGGTTTTGACACTTTTTTCAGCATGGCCCTTTTGACCGATGGGAAGCGAGACTTCTTTGTAGCGCTGATTTGCCTTTCCAGGTTGCTTGGTTGGCCAAAAAGGGCGTATGCGTTTTTTCCTGAATATATTCAGGAAAAAACGCATACGCCCTTTTGGCCAAGGGCATCATTGTCAACGTTTTGCCGCTTTTCATGTGCTTTAAAGGCGATTCGAATCTACCTCCTGAAATCTGTTTCCTGCAATTCTGCCTTGATTTCAATTCCTCGTCTTTGCTTTCCCTCAATATATTTGTGGACGAGAGTTATCATTTATAACTGTGCAGGTTTGTGAATTGCAGTGCCCTGAAGCTCCATTTTACAAATCGCTTTTTCGGGAGCTGGCCGCAAAAGCGCAGGATGGCTTCAGGCCCTGTTCTGGTTCCGGGGGGCAGGCTGAGCCTGTGGTTAATTCTTCTTCCTGATGGGAAAATAGAGTGACCTGTGCCTGTCCCAACACCAAGAGCTAGTCTCTCATTGGTTCCCCGTCTTCCCGTTCATCCTCAGGACAAATAGCAACCTGTACGGAACAGGAGGTTAAAGGTGCTGATGCTCCAAGTAGGGAGATTGCTAGTAAAGTGGCTGGAATGGCGAACCCGAGCACAAGGAGATGAGAAATGAAGTGCGTTTTAGAAACCTTTCCCCATCACACGGTGTACCATCTTCTGGGTTTCTCATGCATGTTTTCGTTGTAGGAAGATGCCCTTGAACCTGGAGATTTGGGACCCATGCGATGGGTAGCACGCAGTATTACTTTAAAGGGTCTGTGTTTGCTCACACAACCTCACCCAACCTCTCAGCCCCAAGAGTGTCCACCCTTATGTCTCATCCAGCTGTGGGTCTAGATATGGTCAATCCAGGTTGCATCACAGACCCTGAACGAATTGTTTAAGAATTTTTCTCTCTTTCACTGTCTTTGTATCATGGGTTTTGAAAAGTAATTTATTTTTATAATGGGGTTTAGCTGCTTTTCACGGCTGTGTTTATGGTGCTTTACACCCACTTGACACACTAACAGAGAGATATCAATACATAGGTTTTAAGATTATTACTAGTCAGATATATTCTTGTGCGGTGAATCGGGCGTGTTGAGTCCAGTTCTCTGAGCAAGTAGTAGGTCTTGTCTGTTACATATTGGGTTTATGGAACGGTATCTGAGCTAATTTGAAACTCTTGTTTTATGTATCACCCCACCTCACCTTTCCCGTTAATCAGCCATAGTGTGTTTTCTGCATGTGTGACTCTGTTCTGTTTTGTAATTCAGTTCAAGTGTAACGGTTTTTACATTCCCTCTATAAGTGACACCTTATGAGAAGTGTCCTTTTCTGTGTGACTTATGTCACTTAGAATCGTCTTACCTAAATCCACTCATCATGCTGCTACTAGCCTTATGACATTGATTTCATGGCTGAGTGATAATCCATTGTACATATGGACCTCAAATTTTTTATCCATTTTTCGCTTTCCTGGGATATTTAAGGTGGAATGAAGTGGAGGTCCTTGTCAACAGAGCAGCCCTAAACTTTGGGGTGCTTGTGTCTTGCTGATTTTTAATTTTCCCACTTTATACCCCCATGCGTGGAAGTGCCCTATGCTCTCTAAGCTGTGTTTTTTAGATGTTTCAGGACACACCGTACACTTCTCCAGAGTGGCTGTTGGCAATTTACATCCCGCCCATCAGTGTAGCAAGGCTCCCATTTCTCCATGGCCTGTCCTGCATTTCTGGTTTTGACACTTTTTTCAGCATGGCCCTTTTGACCGATGGGAAGCGAGACTTCTTTGTAGCGCTGATTTGCCTTTCCAGGTTGCTTGGTTGGCCAAAAAGGGCGTATGCGTTTTTTCCTGAATATATTCAGGAAAAAACGCATACGCCCTTTTGGCCAAGGGCATCATTGTCAACGTTTTGCCGCTTTTCATGTGCTTTAAAGGCGATTCGAATCTACCTCCTGAAATCTGTTTCCTGCAATTCTGCCTTGATTTCAATTCCTCGTCTTTGCTTTCCCTCAATATATTTGTGGACGAGAGTTATCATTTATAACTGTGCAGGTTTGTGAATTGCAGTGCCCTGAAGCTCCATTTTACAACTCGCTTTTTCGGGAGCTGGCCGCAAAAGCGCAGGATGGCTTCAGGCCCTGTTCTGGTTCCGGGGGGCAGGCTGAGCCTGTGGTTAATTCTTCTTCCTGATGGGAAAATAGAGTGACCTGTGCCTGTCCCAACACCAAGAGCTAGTCTCTCATTGGTTCCCCGTCTTCCCGTTCATCCTCAGGACAAATAGCAACCTGTACGGAACAGGAGGTTAAAGGTGCTGATGCTCCAAGTAGGGAGATTGCTAGTAAAGTGGCTGGAATGGCGAACCCGAGCACAAGGAGATGAGAAATGAGGTGCGTTTTAGAAACCTTTCCCCATCACACGGTGTACCATCTTCTGGGTTTCTCATGCATGTTTTCGATGTAGGAAGATGCCCTTGAACCTGGAGATTTGGGACCCATGTGATGGGTAGCACGCAGTATTACTTTAAAGGGTCTGCGTTTGCTCACCCAACCTCACCAAACCTCTCAGCCCCAAGAGTGTCCACCCTTATGTCTCATCCAGCTGTGGGTCTAGATATGGTCAATCCAGGTTGCATCACAGACCCTGAACGAATTGTGTAAGAATTTCTCTCTCTTTCACTGTCTTTGTTTCATGGGTTTTGAAAAGTAATTTATTTTTATAATGGGGTTTAGCTGCTTTTCACGGCTGTGTTTATGCTGCTTTACACCCACTTGACACACTAACAGAGAGATATCAATACATAGGTTTTAAGATTATTACTAGTCAGATATATTCTTGTGCGGTGAATCGGGCGTGTTGAGTCCAGTTCTCTGAGCAAGGAGTAGGTCTAGTCTGTTACATAATGGGTTTATGGAACGGTATCTGAGCTAATTTGAAACTCTTGTTTTATGGATCACCCCACCTCACCTTTCCCGTTAAGCAGCCATAGTGTGTTTTCTGCATGTGTGACTCTGTTCTGTTTTGTAATTCAGTTCATGTGTAACGGTTTTTACATTCCCTCTATAAGTGACACCTTATGAGAAGTGTCCTTTTCTGTGTGACTTATGTCACTTAGAATCGTCTTACCTAAATCCACTCATCATGCTGCTTCTAGACTTATGACATTGATTTCATGGCTGAGTGATAATCCATTGTACATATGGACCTCAAATTTTTTATCCATTTTTCGCTTTCCTGGGATATTTAAGGTGGAATGAAGTGGAGGTCCTTGTCAACAGAGCAGCCCTAAACTTTGGGGTGCTTGTGTCTTGCTGATTTTTAATTTTCCCACTTTATACCCCCATGCGTGGAAGTGCCCTATGCTCTCTAAGCTGTGTTTTTTAGATGTTTCAGGACACACCGTACACTTCTCCAGAGTGGCTGTTGGCAATTTACATCCCGCCCATCAGTGTAGCAAGGCTCCCATTTCTCCATGGCCTGTCCTGCATTTCTGGTTTTGACACTTTTTTCAGCATGGCCCTTTTGACCGATGGGAAGCGAGACTTCTTTGTAGCGCTGATTTGCCTTTCCAGGTTGCTTGGTTGGCCAAAAAGGGCGTATGCGTTTTTTCCTGAATATATTCAGGAAAAAACGCATACGCCCTTTTGGCCAAGGGCATCATTGTCAACGTTTTGCCGCTTTTCATGTGCTTTAAAGGCGATTCGAATCCACCTCCTGAAATCTGTTTCCTGCAATTCTGCCTTGATTTCAATTCCTCGTCTTTGCCTTCCCTCAATATATTTGTGGACGAGAGTTATCATTTATAACTGTGCAGGTTTGTGAATTGCAGTGCCCTGAAGCTCCATTTTACAACTCGCTTTTTCGGGAGCTGGCCGCAAAAGCGCAGGATGGCTTCAGGCCCTGTTCTGGTTCCGGGGGGCAGGCTGAGCCTGTGGTTAATTCTTCTTCCTGATGGGAAAATAGAGTGACCTGTGCCTGTCCCAACACCAAGAGCTAGTCTCTCATTGGTTCCCCGTCTTCCCGTTCATCCTCAGGACAAATAGCAACCTGTACGGAACAGGAGGTTAAAGGTGCTGATGCTCCAAGTAGGGAGATTGCTAGTAAAGTGGCTGGAATGGCGAACCCGAGCACAAGGAGATGAGAAATGAGGTGCGTTTTAGAAACCTTTCCCCATCACACGGTGTACCATCTTCTGGGTTTCTCATGCATGTTTTCGTTGTAGGAAGATGCCCTTGAACCTGGAGATTTGGGACCCATGCGATGGGTAGCACGCAGTATTACTTTAAAGGGTCTGTGTTTGCTCACCCAAACTCACCAAACCTCTCAGCCCCAAGAGTGTCCACCCTTATGTCTCATCCAGCTGTGGGTCTAGATATGGTCAATCCAGGTTGCATCACAGACCCTGAACGAATTGTGTAAGAATTTTTCTCTCTTTCACTGTCTTTGTTTCATGGGTTTTGAAAAGTAATTTATTTTTATAATGGGGTTTAGCTGCTTTTCACGGCTGTGTTTATGCTGCTTTACACCCACTTGACACACTAACAGAGAGATATCAATACATAGGTTTTAAGATTATTACTAGTCAGATATATTCTTGTGCGGTGAATCGGGCGTGTTGAGTCCAGTTCTCTGAGCAAGGAGTACGTCTAGTCTGTTACATAATGGGTTTATGGAACGGTATCTGAGCTAATTTGAAACTCTTGTTTTATGGATCACCCCACCTCACCTTTCCCGTTAATCAGCCATAGTGTGTTTTCTGCATGTGTGACTCTGTTCTGTTTTGTAATTCAGTTCAAGTGTAACGGTTTTTACATTCCCTCTATAAGTGACACCTTATGAGAAGTGTCCTTTTCTGTGTGACTTATGTCACTTAGAATCGTCGTACCTAAATCCACTCATCATGCTGCTACTAGCCTTATGACATTGATTTCATGGCTGAGTGATAATCCATTGTACATATGGACCTCAAATTTTTTATCCATTTTTCGCTTTCCTGGGATATTTAAGGTGGAATGAAGTGGAGGTCCTTGTCAACAGAGCAGCCCTAAACTTTGGGGTGCTTGTGTCTTGCTGATTTTTAATTATCCCACTTTATACCCCCATGCGTGGAAGTGCCCTATGCTCTCTAAGCTGTGTTTTTTAGATGTTTCAGGACACACCGTACACTTCTCCAGAGTGGCTGTTGGCAATTTACATCCCGCCCATCAGTGTAGCAAGGCTCCCATTTCTCCATGGCCTGTCCTGCATTTCTGGTTTTGACACTTTTTTCAGCATGGCCCTTTTGACCGATGGGAAGCGAGACTTCTTTGTAGCGCTGATTTGCCTTTCCAGGTTGCTTGGTTGGCCAAAAAGGGCGTATGCGTTTTTTCCTGAATATATTCAGGAAAAAACGCATACGCCCTTTTGGCCAAGGGCATCATTGTCAACGTTTTGCTGCTTTTCATGTGCTTTAAAGGCGATTCGAATCTACCTCCTGAAATCTGTTTCCTGCAATTCTGCCTTGATTTCAATTCCTCGTCTTTGCTTTCCCTCAATATATTTGTGGACGAGAGTTATCATTTATAACTCTGCAGGTTTGTGAATTGCAGTGCCCTGAAGCTCCATTTTACAACTCGCTTTTTCGGGAGCTGGCCGCAAAAGCGCAGGATGGCTTCAGGCCCTGTTCTGGTTCCGGGGGGCAGGCTGAGCCTGTGGTTAATTCTTCTTCCTGATGGGAAAATAGAGTGACCTGTGCCTGTCCCAACACCAAGAGCTAGTCTCTCATTGGTTCCCCGTCTTCCCGTTCATCCTCAGGACAAATAGCAACCTGTACGGAACAGGAGGTTAAAGGTGCTGATGCTCCAAGTAGGGAGATTGCTAGTAAAGTGGCTGGAATGGCGAACCCGAGCACAAGGAGATGAGAAATGAAGTGCGTTTTAGAAACCTTTCCCCATCACACGGTGTACCATCTTCTGGGTTTCTCATGCATGTTTTCGTTGTAGGAAGATGCCCTTGAACCTGGAGATTTGGGACCCATGCGATGGGTAGCACGCAGTATTACTTTAAAGGGTCTGTGTTTGCTCACACAACCTCACCCAACCTCTCAGCCCCAAGAGTGTCCACCCTTATGTCTCATCCAGCTGTGGGTCTAGATATGGTCAATCCAGGTTGCATCACAGACCCTGAACGAATTGTTTAAGAATTTTTCTCTCTTTCACTGTCTTTGTATCATGGGTTTTGAAAAGTAATTTATTTTTATAATGGGGTTTAGCTGCTTTTCACGGCTGTGTTTATGCTGCTTTACACCCACTTGACACACTAACAGAGAGATATCAATACATAGGTTTTAAGATTATTACTAGTCAGATATATTCTTGTGCGGTGAATCGGGCGTGTTGAGTCCAGTTCTCTGAGCAAGGAGTACGTCTAGTCTGTTACATAATGGGTTTATGGAACGGTATCTGAGCTAATTTGAAACTCTTGTTTTATGGATCACCCCACCTCACCTTTCCCGTTAATCAGCCATAGTGTGTTTTCTGCATGTGTGACTCTGTTCTGTTTTGTAATTCAGTTCAAGTGTAACGGTTTTTACATTCCCTCTATAAGTGACACCTTATGAGAAGTGTCCTTTTCTGTGTGACTTATGTCACTTAGAATCGTCGTACCTAAATCCACTCATCATGCTGCTACTAGCCTTATGACATTGATTTCATGGCTGAGTGATAATCCATTGTACATATGGACCTCAAATTTTTTATCCATTTTTCGCTTTCCTGGGATATTTAAGGTGGAATGAAGTGGAGGTCCTTGTCAACAGAGCAGCCCTAAACTTTGGGGTGCTTGTGTCTTGCTGATTTTTAATTTTCCCACTTTATACCCCCATGCGTGGAAGTGCCCTATGCTCTCTAAGCTGTGTTTTTTAGATGTTTCAGGACACACCGTACACTTCTCCAGAGTGGCTGTTGGCAATTTACATCCCGCCCATCAGTGTAGCAAGGCTCCCATTTCTCCATGGCCTGTCCTGCATTTCTGGTTTTGACACTTTTTTCAGCATGGCCCTTTTGACCGATGGGAAGCGAGACTTCTTTGTAGCGCTGATTTGCCTTTCCAGGTTGCTTGGTTGGCCAAAAAGGGCGTATGCGTTTTTTCCTGAATATATTCAGGAAAAAACGCATACGCCCTTTTGGCCAAGGGCATCATTGTCAACGTTTTGCTGCTTTTCATGTGCTTTAAAGGCGATTCGAATCTACCTCCTGAAATCTGTTTCCTGCAATTCTGCCTTGATTTCAATTCCTCGTCTTTGCTTTCCCTCAATATATTTGTGGACGAGAGTTATCATTTATAACTCTGCAGGTTTGTGAATTGCAGTGCCCTGAAGCTCCATTTTACAACTCGCTTTTTCGGGAGCTGGCCGCAAAAGCGCAGGATGGCTTCAGGCCCTGTTCTGGTTCCGGGGGGCAGGCTGAGCCTGTGGTTAATTCTTCTTCCTGATGGGAAAATAGAGTGACCTGTGCCTGTCCCAACACCAAGAGCTAGTCTCTCATTGGTTCCCCGTCTTCCCGTTCATCCTCAGGACAAATAGCAACCTGTACGGAACAGGAGGTTAAAGGTGCTGATGCTCCAAGTAGGGAGATTGCTAGTAAAGTGGCTGGAATGGCGAACCCGAGCACAAGGAGATGAGAAATGAAGTGCGTTTTAGAAACCTTTCCCCATCACACGGTGTACCATCTTCTGGGTTTCTCATGCATGTTTTCGTTGTAGGAAGATGCCCTTGAACCTGGAGATTTGGGACCCATGCGATGGGTAGCACGCAGTATTACTTTAAAGGGTCTGTGTTTGCTCACACAACCTCACCCAACCTCTCAGCCCCAAGAGTGTCCACCCTTATGTCTCATCCAGCTGTGGGTCTAGATATGGTCAATCCAGGTTGCATCACAGACCCTGAACGAATTGTTTAAGAATTTTTCTCCCTTTCACTGTCTTTGTATCATGGGTTTTGAAAAGTAATTTATTTTTATAATGGGGTTTAGCTGCTTTTCACGGCTGTGTTTATGGTGCTTTACACCCACTTGACACACTAACAGAGAGATATCAATACATAGGTTTTAAGATTATTACTAGTCAGATATATTCTTGTGCGGTGAATCGGGCGTGTTGAGTCCAGTTCTCTGAGCAAGGAGTAGGTCTTGTCTGTTACATATTGGGTTTATGGAACGGTATCTGAGCTAATTTGAAACTCTTGTTTTATGTATCACCCCACCTCACCTTTCCCGTTAATCAGCCATAGTGTGTTTTCTGCATGTGTGACTCTGTTCTGTTTTGTAATTCAGTTCAAGTGTAACGGTTTTTACATTCCCTCTATAAGTGACACCTTATGAGAAGTGTCCTTTTCTGTGTGACTTATGTCACTTAGAATCGTCTTACCTAAATCCACTCATCATGCTGCTACTAGCCTTATGACATTGATTTCATGGCTGAGTGATAATCCATTGTACGTATGGACCTCAAATTTTTTATCCATTTTTCGCTTTCCTTGGATATTTAAGGTGGAATGAAGTGGAGGTCCTTGTCAACAGAGCAGCCCTAAACTTTGGGGTGCTTGTGTCTTGCTGATTTTTAATTTTCCCACTTTATACCCCCATGCGTGGAAGTGCCCTATGCTCTCTAAGCTGTGTTTTTTAGATGTTTCAGGACACACCGTACACTTCTCCAGAGTGGCTGTTGGCAATTTACATCCCGCCCATCAGTGTAGCAAGGCTCCCATTTCTCCATGGCCTGTCCTGCATTTCTGGTTTTGACACTTTTTTCAGCATGGCCCTTTTGACCGATGGGAAGCGAGACTTCTTTGTAGCGCTGATTTGCCTTTCCAGGTTGCTTGGTTGGCCAAAAAGGGCGTATGCGTTTTTTCCTGAATATATTCAGGAAAAAACGCATACGCCCTTTTGGCCAAGGGCATCATTGTCAACGTTTTGCCGCTTTTCATGTGCTTTAAAGGCGATTCGAATCTACCTCCTGAAATCTGTTTCCTGCAATTCTGCCTTGATTTCAATTCCTCGTCTTTGCTTTCCCTCAATATATTTGTGGACGAGAGTTATCATTTATAACTGTGCAGGTTTGTGAATTGCAGTGCCCTGAAGCTCCATTTTACAAATCGCTTTTTCGGGAGCTGGCCGCAAAAGCGCAGGATGGCTTCAGGCCCTGTTCTGGTTCCGGGGGGCAGGCTGAGCCTGTGGTTAATTCTTCTTCCTGATGGGAAAATAGAGTGACCTGTGCCTGTCCCAACACCAAGAGCTAGTCTCTCATTGGTTCCCCGTCTTCCCGTTCATCCTCAGGACAAATAGCAACCTGTACGGAACAGGAGGTTAAAGGTGCTGATGCTCCAAGTAGGGAGATTGCTAGTAAAGTGGCTGGAATGGCGAACCCGAGCACAAGGAGATGAGAAATGAAGTGCGTTTTAGAAACCTTTCCCCATCACACGGTGTACCATCTTCTGGGTTTCTCATGCATGTTTTCGTTGTAGGAAGATGCCCTTGAACCTGGAGATTTGGGACCCATGCGATGGGTAGCACGCAGTATTACTTTAAAGGGTCTGTGTTTGCTCACACAACCTCACCCAACCTCTCAGCCCCAAGAGTGTCCACCCTTATGTCTCATCCAGCTGTGGGTCTAGATATGGTCAATCCAGGTTGCATCACAGACCCTGAACGAATTGTTTAAGAATTTTTCTCTCTTTCACTGTCTTTGTATCATGGGTTTTGAAAAGTAATTTATTTTTATAATGGGGTTTAGCTGCTTTTCACGGCTGTGTTTATGGTGCTTTACACCCACTTGACACACTAACAGAGAGATATCAATACATAGGTTTTAAGATTATTACTAGTCAGATATATTCTTGTGCGGTGAATCGGGCGTGTTGAGTCCAGTTCTCTGAGCAAGTAGTAGGTCTTGTCTGTTACATATTGGGTTTATGGAACGGTATCTGAGCTAATTTGAAACTCTTGTTTTATGTATCACCCCACCTCACCTTTCCCGTTAATCAGCCATAGTGTGTTTTCTGCATGTGTGACTCTGTTCTGTTTTGTAATTCAGTTCAAGTGTAACGGTTTTTACATTCCCTCTATAAGTGACACCTTATGAGAAGTGTCCTTTTCTGTGTGACTTATGTCACTTAGAATCGTCTTACCTAAATCCACTCATCATGCTGCTACTAGCCTTATGACATTGATTTCATGGCTGAGTGATAATCCATTGTACATATGGACCTCAAATTTTTTATCCATTTTTCGCTTTCCTGGGATATTTAAGGTGGAATGAAGTGGAGGTCCTTGTCAACAGAGCAGCCCTAAACTTTGGGGTGCTTGTGTCTTGCTGATTTTTAATTTTCCCACTTTATACCCCCATGCGTGGAAGTGCCCTATGCTCTCTAAGCTGTGTTTTTTAGATGTTTCAGGACACACCGTACACTTCTCCAGAGTGGCTGTTGGCAATTTACATCCCGCCCATCAGTGTAGCAAGGCTCCCATTTCTCCATGGCCTGTCCTGCATTTCTGGTTTTGACACTTTTTTCAGCATGGCCCTTTTGACCGATGGGAAGCGAGACTTCTTTGTAGCGCTGATTTGCCTTTCCAGGTTGCTTGGTTGGCCAAAAAGGGCGTATGCGTTTTTTCCTGAATATATTCAGGAAAAAACGCATACGCCCTTTTGGCCAAGGGCATCATTGTCAACGTTTTGCCGCTTTTCATGTGCTTTAAAGGCGATTCGAATCTACCTCCTGAAATCTGTTTCCTGCAATTCTGCCTTGATTTCAATTCCTCGTCTTTGCTTTCCCTCAATATATTTGTGGACAAGAGTTATCATTTATAACTGTGCAGGTTTGTGAATTGCAGTGCCCTGAAGCTCCATTTTACAACTCGCTTTTTCGGGAGCTGGCCGCAAAAGCGCAGGATGGCTTCAGGCCCTGTTCTGGTTCCGGGGGGCAGGCTGAGCCTGTGGTTAATTCTTCTTCCTGATGGGAAAATAGAGTGACCTGTGCCTGTCCCAACACCAAGAGCTAGTCTCTCATTGGTTCCCCGTCTTCCCGTTCATCCTCAGGACAAATAGCAACCTGTACGGAACAGGAGGTTAAAGGTGCTGATGCTCCAAGTAGGGAGATTGCTAGTAAAGTGGCTGGAATGGCGAACCCGAGCACAAGGAGATGAGAAATGAGGTGCGTTTTAGAAACCTTTCCCCATCACACGGTGTACCATCTTCTGGGTTTCTCATGCATGTTTTCGATGTAGGAAGATGCCCTTGAACCTGGAGATTTGGGACCCATGTGATGGGTAGCACGCAGTATTACTTTAAAGGGTCTGCGTTTGCTCACCCAACCTCACCAAACCTCTCAGCCCCAAGAGTGTCCACCCTTATGTCTCATCCAGCTGTGGGTCTAGATATGGTCAATCCAGGTTGCATCACAGACCCTGAAAGAATTGTGTAAGAATTTTTCTCTCTTTCACTGTCTTTGTTTCATGGGTTTTGAAAAGTAATTTATTTTTATAATGGGGTTTAGCTGCTTTTCACGGCTGTGTTTATGCTGCTTTACACCCACTTGACACACTAACAGAGAGATATCAATACATAGGTTTTAAGATTATTACTAGTCAGATATATTCTTGTGCGGTGAATCGGGCGTGTTGAGTCCACTTCTCTGAGCAAGGAGTAGGTCTAGTCTGTTACATAATGGGTTTATGGAACGGTATCTGAGCTAATTTGAAACTCTTGTTTTATGGATCACCCCACCTCACCTTTCCCGTTAAGCAGCCATAGTGTGTTTTCTGCATGTGTGACTCTGTTCTGTTTTGTAATTCAGTTCAAGTGTAACGGTTTTTACATTCCCTCTATAAGTGACACCTTATGAGAAGTGTCCTTTTCTGTGTGACTTATGTCACTTAGAATCGTCTTACCTAAATCCACTCATCATGCTGCTTCTAGCCTTATGACATTGATTTCATGGCTGAGTGATAATCCATTGTACATATGGACCTCAAATTTTTTATCCATTTTTCGCTTTCCTGGGATATTTAAGGTGGAATGAAGTGGAGGTCCTTGTCAACAGAGCAGCCCTAAACTTTGGGGTGCTTGTGTCTTGCTGATTTTTAATTTTCCCACTTTATACCCCCATGCGTGGAAGTGCCCTATGCTCTCTAAGCTGTGTTTTTTAGATGTTTCAGGACACACCGTACACTTCTCCAGAGTGGCTGTTGGCAATTTACATCCCGCCCATCAGTGTAGCAAGGCTCCCATTTCTCCATGGCCTGTCCTGCATTTCTGGTTTTGACACTTTTTTCAGCATGGCCCTTTTGACCGATGGGAAGCGAGACTTCTTTGTAGCGCTGATTTGCCTTTCCAGGTTGCTTGGTTGGCCAAAAAGGGCGTATGCGTTTTTTCCTGAATATATTCAGGAAAAAACGCATACGCCCTTTTGGCCAAGGGCATCATTGTCAACGTTTTGCCGCTTTTCATGTGCTTTAAAGGCGATTCGAATCTACCTCCTGAAATCTGTTTCCTGCAATTCTGCCTTGATTTCAATTCCTCGTCTTTGCCTTCCCTCAATATATTTGTGGACGAGAGTTATCATTTATAACTGTGCAGGTTTGTGAATTGCAGTGCCCTGAAGCTCCATTTTACAACTCGCTTTTTCGGGAGCTGGCCGCAAAAGCGCAGGATGGCTTCAGGCCCTGTTCTGGTTCCGGGGGGCAGGCTGAGCCTGTGGTTAATTCTTCTTCCTGATGGGAAAATAGAGTGACCTGTGCCTGTCCCAACACCAAGAGCTAGTCTCTCATTGGTTCCCCGTCTTCCCGTTCATCCTCAGGACAAATAGCCACCTGTACGGAACAGGAGGTTAAAGGTGCTGATGCTCCAAGTAGGGAGATTGCTAGTAAAGTGGCTGGAATGTCGAACCCGAGCACAAGGAGATGAGAAATGAGGTGCGTTTTAGAAACCTTTCCCCATCACACGGTGTACCATCTTCTGGGTTTCTCATGCATGTTTTCGTTGTAGGAAGATGCCCTTGAACCTGGAGATTTGGGACCCATGCGATGGGTAGCACGCAGTATTACTTTAAAGGGTCTGCGTTTGCTCACCCAACCTCACCAAACCTCTCAGCCCCAAGAGTGTCCACCCTTATGTCTCATCCAGCTGTGGGTCTAGATATGGTCAATCCAGGTTGCATCACAGACCCTGAACGAATTGTGTAAGAATTTCTCTCTCTTTCACTGTCTTTGTTTCATGGGTTTTGAAAAGTAATTTATTTTTATAATGGGGTTTAGCTGCTTTTCACGGCTGTGTTTATGCTGCTTTACACCCACTTGACACACTAACAGAGAGATATCAATACATAGGTTTTAAGATTATTACTAGTCAGATATATTCTTGTGCGGTGAATCGGGCGTGTTGAGTCCAGTTCTCTGAGCAAGGAGTAGGTCTTGTCTGTTACATATTGGGTTTATGGAATGGTATCTGAGCTAATTTGAAACTGTTGTTTTATGTATCACCCCACCTCACATTTCCCGTTAAGCAGCCATAGTGTGTTTTCTGCATGTGTGACTCTGTTCTGTTTTGTAATTCAGTTCAAGTGTAACGGTTTTTACATTCCCTCTATAAGTGACACCTTATGAGAAGTGTCCTTTTCTGTGTGACTTATGTCACTTAGAATCGTCGTACCTAAATCCACTCATCATGCTGCTACTAGCCTTATGACATTGATTTCATGGCTGAGTGATAATCCATTGTACATATGGACCTCAAATTTTTTATCCATTTTTCGCTTTCCTGGGATATTTAAGGTGGAATGAAGTGGAGGTCCTTGTCAACAGAGCAGCCCTAAACTTTGGGGTGCTTGTGTCTTGCTGATTTTTAATTTTCCCACTTTATACCCCCATGCGTGGAAGTGCCCTGTGCTCTCTAAGCTGTGTTTTTTAGATGTTTCAGGACACACCGTACACTTCTCCAGAGTGGCTGTTGGCAATTTACATCCCGCCCATCAGTGTAGCAAGGCTCCCATTTCTCCATGGCCTGTCCTGCATTTCTGGTTTTGAAACTTTTTTCAGCATGGCCCTTTTGACCAATGGGAAGCGAGACTTCTTTGTAGCGCTGATTTGCCTTTCCAGGTTGCTTGGTTGGCCAAAAAGGGCGTATGCGTTTTTTCCTGAATATATTCAGGAAAAAACGCATACGCCCTTTTGGCCAAGGGCATCATTGTCAACGTTTTGCCGCTTTTCATGTGCTTTAAAGGCGATTCGAATCTACCTCCTGAAATCTGTTTCCTGCAATTCTGCCTTGATTTCAATTCCTCGTCTTTGCTTTCCCTCAATATATTTGTGGACGAGAGTTATCATTTATAACTGTGCAGGTATGTGAATTGCAGTGCCCTGAAGCTCCATTTTACAACTCACTTTTTCGGGAGCTGGCCGCAAAAGCGCAGGATGGCTTCAGGCTCTGTTCTGGTTCCGGGGGGCAGGCTGAGCCTGTGGTTAATTCTTCTTCATGATGGGAAAATAGAGTGACCTGTGCCTGTCCCAACACCAAGAGCTAGTCTCTCATTGGTTCCCCGTCTTCCCGTTCATCCTCAGGACAAATAGCAACCTGTACGGAACAGGAGGTTAAAGGTGCTGATGCTCCAAGTAGGGAGATTGCTAGTAAAGTGGCTGGAATGGCGAACCCGAGCACAAGGAGATGAGAAATGAAGTGCGTTTTAGAAACCTTTCCCCATCACACGGTGTACCATCTTCTGGGTTTCTCATGCATGTTTTCGTTGTAGGAAGATGCCCTTGAACCTGGAGATTTGGGACCCATGCGATGGGTAGCACGCAGTATTACTTTAAAGGGTCTGTGTTTGCTCACACAACCTCACCCAACCTCTCAGCCCCAAGAGTGTCCACCCTTATGTCTCATCCAGCTGTGGGTCTAGATATGGTCAATCCAGGTTGCATCACAGACCCTGAACGAATTGTTTAAGAATTTTTCTCTCTTTCACTGTCTTTGTATCATGGGTTTTGAAAAGTAATTTATTTTTATAATGGGGTTTAGCTGCTTTTCACGGCTGTGTTTATGGTGCTTTACACCCACTTGACACACTAACAGAGAGATATCAATACATAGGTTTTAAGATTATTACTAGTCAGATATATTCTTGTGCGGTGAATCGGGCGTGTTGAGTCCAGTTCTCTGAGCAAGGAGTAGGTCTTGTCTGTTACATATTGGGTTTATGGAACGGTATCTGAGCTAATTTGAAACTCTTGTTTTATGTATCACCCCACCTCACCTTTCCCGTTAATCAGCCATAGTGTGTTTTCTGCATGTGTGACTCTGTTCTGTTTTGTAATTCAGTTCAAGTGTAACGGTTTTTACATTCCCTCTATAAGTGACACCTTATGAGAAGTGTCCTTTTCTGTGTGACTTATGTCACTTAGAATCGTCTTACCTAAATCCACTCATCATGCTGCTACTAGCCTTATGACATTGATTTCATGGCTGAGTGATAATCCATTGTACATATGGACCTCAAATTTTTTATCCATTTTTTGCTTTCCTGGGATATTTAAGGTGGAATGAAGTGGAGGTCCTTGTCAACAGAGCAGCCCTAAACTTTGGGGTGCTTGTGTCTTGCTGATTTTTAATTTTCCCACTTTATACCCCCATGCGTGGAAGTGCCCTATGCTCTCTAAGCTGTGTTTTTTAGATGTTTCAGGACACACCGTACACTTCTCCAGAGTGGCTGTTGGCAATTTACATCCCGCCCATCAGTGTAGCAAGGCTCCCATTTCTCCATGGCCTGTCCTGCATTTCTGGTTTTGACACTTTTTTCAGCATGGCCCTTTTGACCGATGGGAAGCGAGACTTCTTTGTAGCGCTGATTTGCCTTTCCAGGTTGCTTGGTTGGCCAAAAAGGGCGTATGCGTTTTTTCCTGAATATATTCAGGAAAAAACGCATACGCCCTTTTGGCCAAGGGCATCATTGTCAACGTTTTGCCGCTTTTCATGTGCTTTAAAGGCGATTCGAATATACCTCCTGAAATCTGTTTCCTGCAATTCTGCCTTGATTTCAATTCCTCGTCTTTGCTTTCCCTCAATATATTTGTGGACGAGAGTTATCATTTATAACTGTGCAGGTTTGTGAATTGCAGTGCCCTGAAGCTCCATTTTACAACTCGCTTTTTCGGGAGCTGGCCGCAAAAGCGCAGGATGGCTTCAGGCCCTGTTCTGGTTCCGGGGGGCAGGCTGAGCCTGTGGTTAATTCTTCTTCCTGATGGGAAAATAGAGTGACCTGTGCCTGTCCCAACACCAAGAGCTAGTCTCTCATTGGTTCCCCGTCTTCCCGTTCATCCTCAGGACAAATAGCAACCTGTACGGAACAGGAGGTTAAAGGTGCTGATGCTCCAAGTAGGGAGATTGCTAGTAAAGTGGCTGGAATGTCGAACCCGAGCACAAGGAGATGAGAAATGAGGTGCGTTTTAGAAACCTTTCCCCATCACACGGTGTACCATCTTCTGGGTTTCTCATGCATGTTTTCGTTGTAGGAAGATGCCCTTGAACCTGGAGATTTGGGACCCATGCGATGGGTAGCACGCAGTATTACTTTAAAGGGTCTGCGTTTGCTCACCCAACCTCACCAAACCTCTCAGCCCCAAGAGTGTCCACCCTTATGTCTCATCCAGCTGTGGGTCTAGATATGGTCAATCCAGGTTGCATCACAGACCCTGAAAGAATTGTGTAAGAATTTTTCTCTCTTTCACTGTCTTTGTTTCATGGGTTTTGAAAAGTAATTTATTTTTATAATGGGGTTTAGCTGCTTTTCACGGCTGTGTTTATGCTGCTTTACACCCACTTGACACACTAACAGAGAGATATCAATACATAGGTTTTAAGATTATTACTAGTCAGATATATTCTTGTGCGGTGAATCGGGCGTGTTGAGTCCACTTCTCTGAGCAAGGAGTAGGTCTAGTCTGTTACATAATGGGTTTATGGAACGGTATCTGAGCTAATTTGAAACTCTTGTTTTATGGATCACCCCACCTCACCTTTCCCGTTAAGCAGCCATAGTGTGTTTTCTGCATGTGTGACTCTGTTCTGTTTTGTAATTCAGTTCAAGTGTAACGGTTTTTACATTCCCTCTATAAGTGACACCTTATGAGAAGTGTCCTTTTCTGTGTGACTTATGTCACTTAGAATCGTCTTACCTAAATCCACTCATCATGCTGCTTCTAGCCTTATGACATTGATTTCATGGCTGAGTGATAATCCATTGTACATATGGACCTCAAATTTTTTATCCATTTTTCGCTTTCCTGGGATATTTAAGGTGGAATGAAGTGGAGGTCCTTGTCAACAGAGCAGCCCTAAACTTTGGGGTGCTTGTGTCTTGCTGATTTTTAATTTTCCCACTTTATACCCCCATGCGTGGAAGTGCCCTATGCTCTCTAAGCTGTGTTTTTTAGATGTTTCAGGACACACCGTACACTTCTCCAGAGTGGCTGTTGGCAATTTACATCCCGCCCATCAGTGTAGCAAGGCTCCCATTTCTCCATGGCCTGTCCTGCATTTCTGGTTTTGACACTTTTTTCAGCATGGCCCTTTTGACCGATGGGAAGCGAGACTTCTTTGTAGCGCTGATTTGCCTTTCCAGGTTGCTTGGTTGGCCAAAAAGGGCGTATGCGTTTTTTCCTGAATATATTCAGGAAAAAACGCATACGCCCTTTTGGCCAAGGGCATCATTGTCAACGTTTTGCCGCTTTTCATGTGCTTTAAAGGCGATTCGAATCTACCTCCTGAAATCTGTTTCCTGCAATTCTGCCTTGATTTCAATTCCTCGTCTTTGCCTTCCCTCAATATATTTGTGGACGAGAGTTATCATTTATAACTGTGCAGGTTTGTGAATTGCAGTGCCCTGAAGCTCCATTTTACAACTCGCTTTTTCGGGAGCTGGCCGCAAAAGCGCAGGATGGCTTCAGGCCCTGTTCTGGTTCCGGGGGGCAGGCTGAGCCTGTGGTTAATTCTTCTTCCTGATGGGAAAATAGAGTGACCTGTGCCTGTCCCAACACCAAGAGCTAGTCTCTCATTGGTTCCCCGTCTTCCCGTTCATCCTCAGGACAAATAGCCACCTGTACGGAACAGGAGGTTAAAGGTGCTGATGCTCCAAGTAGGGAGATTGCTAGTAAAGTGGCTGGAATGGCGAACCCGAGCACAAGGAGATGAGAAATGAGGTGCGTTTTAGAAACCTTTCCCCATCACACGGTGTACCATCTTCTGGGTTTCTCATGCATGTTTTCGATGTAGGAAGATGCCCTTGAACCTGGAGATTTGGGACCCATGCGATGGGTAGCACGCAGTATTACTTTAAAGGGTCTGCGTTTGCTCACCCAACCTCACCAAAACTCTCAGCCCCAAGAGTGTCCACCCTTATGTCTCATCCAGCTGTGGGTCTAGATATGGTCAATCCAGGTTGCATCACAGACCCTGAACGAATTGTGTAAGAATTTTTCTCTCTTTCACTGTCTTTGTTTCATGGGTTTTGAAAAGTAATTTATTTTTATAATGGGGTTTAGCTGCTTTTCACGGCTGTGTTTATGCTGCTTTACACCCACTTGACACACTAACAGAGAGATATCCATACATAGGTTTTAAGATTATTACTAGTCAGATACATCCTTGTGCGGTGAATCGGGCGTGTTGAGTCCAGTTCTCTGAGCAAGGAGTAGGTCTTGTCTGTTACATATTGGGTTTATGGAACGGTATCTGAGCTAATTTGAAACTCTTGTTTTATGTATCACCCCACCTCACCTTTCTCGTTAAGCAGCCATAGTGTGTTTTCTGCATGTGTGACTCTGTTCTGTTTTGTAATTCAGTTCAAGTGTAACGGTTTTTACATTCCCTCTATAAGTGACACCTTATGAGAAGTGTCCTTTTCTGTGTGACTTATGTCACTTAGAATCGTCGTACCTAAATCCACTCATCATGCTGCTACTAGCCTTATGACATTGATTTCATGGCTGAGTGATAATCCATTGTACATATGGACCTCAAATGTTTTATCCATTTTTCGCTTTCCTGGGATATTTAAGGTGGAATGAAGTGGAGGTCCTTGTCAACAGAGCAGCCCTAAACTTTGGGGTGCTTGTGTCTTGCTGATTTTTAATTTTCCCACTTTATACCCCCATGCGTGGAAGTGCCCTATGCTCTCTAAGCTGTGTTTTTTAGATGTTTCAGGACACACCGTACCCTTCTCCAGAGTGGCTGTAGGCAATTTACATCCCGCCCATCAGTGTAGCAAGGCTCCCATTTCTCCATGGCCTGTCCTGCATTTCTGGTTTTGACACTTTTTTCAGCATGGCCCTTTTGACCGATGGGAAGCGAGACTTCTTTGTAGCGCTGATTTGCCTTTACAGGTTGCTTGGTTGGCCAAAAAGGTCTATGCGTTTTTTCCTGAATATATTCAGGAAAAAACGCATACGCCCTTTTTGGCCAAGGGCATCATTGTCAACGTTTTGCCGCTTTTCATGTGCTTTAAAGGCTCTTCAAATCTACCTCCTGAAATCTGTTTCCTGCAATTCTGCCTTGATTTCAATTCCTCGTCTTTGCCTTCCCTCAATATATTTGTGGATGAGAGTTATCATTTATAACTGTGCAAGTTTGTGAATTGCAGTGCCCTGAAGCTCCATTTTACAACTCGCTTTTTCGGGAGCTGGCCACAAAAGCGTAGGATGGCTTCAGGCCCTGTTATGGTTCCGGGGGGCAGGCTGAGCCTGTGGTTAATTCTTCTTCCTGATGGGAAAATAGAGTGACCTGTGCCTGTCCCAACACCAAGAGCTTGTCTCTCATTGGTTCCCCGTCTTCCCGTTCATCCTCAGGACAAATTGCAACCTGTACGGAACAGGAGGTTAAAGGTGCTGATGCTCCAAGTAGGGAGATTGCTAGTAAAGTGGCTGGAATGGCGAACCCGAGCACAAGGAGATGAGAAATGAGGTGCGTTTTAGAAACCTTTCCCCATCACACGGTGTACCATCTTCTGGGTTTCTCATGCATGTTTTCGATGTAGGAAGATGCCCTTGAACCTGGAGATTTGGGACCCATGTGATGGGTAGCACGCAGTATTACTTTAAAGGGTCTGCGTTTGCTCACCCAACCTCACCAAACCTCTCAGCCCCAAGAGTGTCCACCCTTATGTCTCATCCAGCTGTGGGTCTAGATATGGTCAATCCAGGTTGCATCACAGACCCTGAACGAATTGTGTAAGAATTTCTCTCTCTTTCACTGTCTTTGTTTCATGGGTTTTGAAAAGTAATTTATTTTTATAATGGGGTTTAGCTGCTTTTCACGGCTGTGTTTATGCTGCTTTACACCCATTTGACACACTAACAGAGAGATATCAATACATAGGTTTTAAGATTATTACTAGTCAGATATATTCTTGTGCGGTGAATCGGGCGTGTTGAGTCCAGTTCTCTGAGCAAGGAGTAGGTCTAGTCTGTTACATAATGGGTTTATGGAACGGTATCTGAGCTAATTTGAAACTCTTGTTTTATGGATCACCCCACCTCACCTTTCCCGTTAAGCAGCCATAGTGTGTTTTCTGCATGTGTGACTCTGTTCTGTTTTGTAATTCAGTTCAAGTGTAACGGTTTTTACATTCCCTCTATAAGTGACACCTTATGAGAAGTGTCCTTTTCTGTGTGACTTATGTCACTTAGAATCGTCGTACCTAAATCCACTCATCATGCTGCTACTAGCCTTATGATATTAATTTCATGGCTGAGTGATAATCCATTGTACATATGGACCTCAAATTTTTTATCCATTTTTCGCTTTACTGGGATATTTAAGGTGGAATGAAGTGGAGGTCCTTGTCAACAGAGCAGCCCTAAACTTTGGGGTGCTTGTGTCTTGCTGATTTTTAATTTTCCCACTTTATACCCCCATGCGTGGAAGTGCCCTATGCTCTCTAAGCTGTGTTTTTTAGATGTTTCAGGACACACCGTACACTTCTCCAGAGTGGCTGTTGGCAATTTACATCCCGCCCATCAGTGTTGCAAGGCTCCCATTTCTCCATGGCCTGTCCTGCATTTCTGGTTTTGACACTTTTTTCAGCATGGCCCTTTTGACCGATGGGAAGCGAGACTTCTTTGTAGCGCTGATTTGCCTTTCCAGGTTGCTTGGTTGGCCAAAAAGGGCGTATGCGTTTTTTCCTGAATATATTCAGGAAAAAACGCATACGCCCTTTTGGCCAAGGGCATCATTGTCAACGTTTTGCCGCTTTTCATGTGCTTTAAAGGCGATTCGAATCTACCTCCTGAAATCTGTTTCCTGCAATTCTGCCTTGATTTCAATTCCTCGTCTTTGCTTTCCCTCAATATATTTGTGGACGAGAGTTATCATTTATAACTGTGCAGGTTTGTGAATTGCAGTGCCCTGAAGCTCCATTTTACAACTCGCTTTTTCGGGAGCTGGCCGCAAAAGCGCAGGATGGCTTCAGGCCCTGTTCTGGTTCCGGGGGGCAGGCTGAGCCTGTGGTTAATTCTTCTTCCTGATGGGAAAATAGAGTGACCTGTGCCTGTCCCAACACCAAGAGCTAGTCTCTCATTGGTTCCCCGTCTTCCCGTTCATCCTCAGGACAAATAGCAACCTGTACGGAACAGGAGGTTAAAGGTGCTGATGCTCCAAGTAGGGAGATTGCTAGTAAAATGGCTGGAATGGCGAACCCGAGCACAAGGAGATGAGAAATGAAGTGCGTTTTAGAAACCTTTCCCCATCACACGGTGTACCATCTTCTGGGTTTCTCATGCATGTTTTCGTTGTAGGAAGATGCCCTTGAACCTGGAGATTTGGGACCCATGCGATGGGTAGCACGCAGTATTACTTTAAAGGGTCTGTGTTTGCTCACCCAACCTCACCAAAACTCTCAGCCCCAAGAGTGTCCACCCTTATGTCTCATCCAGCTGTGGGTCTAGATATGGTCAATCCAGGTTGCATCACAGACCCTGAACGAATTGTTTAAGAATTTTTCTCTCTTTCACTGTCTTTGTATCATGGGTTTTGAAAAGTAATTTATTTTTATAATGGGGTTTAGCTGCTTTTCACGGCTGTGTTTATGCTGCTTTACACCCACTTGACACACTAACAGAGAGATATCAATACATAGGTTTTAAGATTATTACTAGTCAGATATATTCTTGTGCGGTGAATCGGGCGTGTTGAGTCCAGTTCTCTGAGCAAGGAGTAGGTCTTGTCTCTTACATATTGGGTTTATGGAACGGTATCTGAGCTAATTTGAAACTCTTGTTTTATGTATCACCCCACCTCACCTTTCCCGTTAATCAGCCATAGTGTGTTTTCTGCATGTGTGACTCTGTTCTGTTTTGTAATTCAGTTCAAGTGTAACGGTTTTTACATTCCCTCTATAAGTGACACCTTATGAGAAGTGTCCTTTTCTGTGTGACTTATGTCACTTAGAATCGTCGTACCTAAATCCACTCATCATGCTGCTACTAGCCTTATGACATTGATTTCATGGCTGAGTGATAATCCATTGTACATATGGACCTCAAATTTTTTGTCCATTTTTCGCTTTCCTGGGATATTTAAGGTGGAATGAAGTGGAGGTCCTTGTCAACAGAGCAGCCCTAAACTTTGGGGTGCTTGTGTCTTGCTGATTTTTAATTTTCCCACTTTATACCCCCATGCGTGGAAGTGCCCTATGCTCTCTAAGCTGTGTTTTTTAGATGTTTCAGGACACACCGTACACTTCTCCAGAGTGGCTGTTGGCAATTTACATCCCGCCCATCAGTGTAGCAAGGCTCCCATTTCTCCATGGCCTGTCCTGCATTTCTGGTTTTGACACTTTTTTCAGCATGGCCCTTTTGACCGATGGGAAGCGAGACTTCTTTGTAGCGCTGATTTGCCTTTCCAGGTTGCTTGGTTGGCCAAAAAGGGCGTATGCGTTTTTTCCTGAATATATTCAGGAAAAAACGCATACGCCCTTTTGGCCAAGGGCATCATTGTCAACGTTTTGCCGCTTTTCATGTGCTTTAAAGGCGATTCGAATCTACCTCCTGAAATCTGTTTCCTGCAATTCTGCCTTGATTTCAATTCCGCGTCTTTGCCTTCCCTCAATATATTTGTGGACGAGAGTTATCATTTATAACTGTGCAGGTTCGTGAATTGCAGTGCCCTGAAGCTCCATTTTACTACTCGCTTTTTCGGGAGCTGGCCGCAAAAGCGCAGGATGGCTTCAGGCCCTGTTCTGGTTCCGGGGGGCAGGCTGAGCCTGTGGTTAATTCTTCTTCCTGATGGGAAAATAGAGTGACCTGTGCCTGTCCCAACACCAAGAGCTAGTCTCTCATTGGTTCCCCGTCTTCCCGTTCATCCTCAGGACAAATAGCAACCTGTACAGAACAGGAGGTTAAAGGTGCTGATGCTCCAAGTAGGGAGATTGCTAGTAAAGTGGCTGGAATGTCGAACCCGAGCACAAGGAGATGAGAAATGAGGTGCGTTTTAGAAACCTTTCCCCATCACACGGTGTACCATCTTCTGGGTTTCTCATGCATGTTTTCGATGTAGGAAGATGCCCTTGAACCTGGAGATTTGGGACCCATGCGATGGGTAGCACGCAGTATTACTTTAAAGGGTCTGCGTTTGCTCACCCAACCTCACCAAAACTCTCAGCCCCAAGAGTGTCCACCCTTATGTCTCATCCAGCTGTGGGTCTAGATATGGTCAATCCAGGTTGCATCACAGACCCTGAACGAATTGTGTAAGAATTTTTCTCTCTTTCACTGTCTTTGTTTCATGGGTTTTGAAAAGTAATTTATTTTTATAATGGGGTTTAGCTGCTTTTCACGGCTGTGTTTATGCTGCTTTACACCCACTTGACACACTAACAGAGAGATATCCATACATAGGTTTTAAGATTATTACTAGTCAGATACATTCTTGTGCGGTGAATCGGGCGTGTTGAGTCCAGTTCTCTGAGCAAGGAGTAGGTCTTGTCTGTTACATATTGGGTTTATGGAACGGTATCTGAGCTAATTTGAAACTCTTGTTTTATGTATCACCCCACCTCACCTTTCTCGTTAAGCAGCCATAGTGTGTTTTCTGCATGTGTGACTCTGTTCTGTTTTGTAATTCAGTTCAAGTGTAACGGTTTTTACATTCCCTCTATAAGTGACACCTTATGAGAACTGTCCTTTTCTGTGTGACTTATGTCACTTAGAATCGTCGTACCTAAATCCACTCATCATGCTGCTACTAGCCTTATGACATTGATTTCATGGCTGAGTGATAATCCATTGTACATATGGACCTCAAATGTTTTATCCATTTTTCGCTTTCCTGGGATATTTAAGGTGGAATGAAGTGGAGGTCCTTGTCAACAGAGCAGCCCTAAACTTTGGGGTGCTTGTGTCTTGCTGATTTTTAATTTTCCCACTTTATACCCCCATGCGTGGAAGTGCCCTATGCTCTCTAAGCTGTGTTTTTTAGATGTTTCAGGACACACCGTACCCTTCTCCAGAGTGGCTGTAGGCAATTTACATCCCGCCCATCAGTGTAGCAAGGCTCCCATTTCTCCATGGCCTGTCCTGCATTTCTGGTTTTGACACTTTTTTCAGCATGGCCCTTTTGACCGATGGGAAGCGAGACTTCTTTGTAGCGCTGATTTGCCTTTACAGGTTGCTTGGTTGGCCAAAAAGGTCTATGCGTTTTTTCCTGAATATATTCAGGAAAAAACGCATACGCCCTTTTTGGCCAAGGGCATCATTGTCAACGTTTTGCCGCTTTTCATGTGCTTTAAAGGCTCTTCAAATCTACCTCCTGAAATCTGTTTCCTGCAATTCTGCCTTGATTTCAATTCCTCGTCTTTGCCTTCCCTCAATATATTTGTGGATGAGAGTTATCATTTATAACTGTGCAAGTTTGTGAATTGCAGTGCCCTGAAGCTCCATTTTACAACTCGCTTTTTCGGGAGCTGGCCACAAAAGCGTAGGATGGCTTCAGGCCCTGTTATGGTTCCGGGGGGCAGGCTGAGCCTGTGGTTAATTCTTCTTCCTGATGGGAAAATAGAGTGACCTGTGCCTGTCCCAACACCAAGAGCTTGTCTCTCATTGGTTCCCCGTCTTCCCGTTCATCCTCAGGACAAATTGCAACCTGTACGGAACAGGAGGTTAAAGGTGCTGATGCTCCAAGTAGGGAGATTGCTAGTAAAGTGGCTGGAATGGCGAACCCGAGCACAAGGAGATGAGAAATGAGGTGCGTTTTAGAAACCTTTCCCCATCACACGGTGTACCATCTTCTGGGTTTCTCATGCATGTTTTCGATGTAGGAAGATGCCCTTGAACCTGGAGATTTGGGACCCATGTGATGGGTAGCACGCAGTATTACTTTAAAGGGTCTGCGTTTGCTCACCCAACCTCACCAAACCTCTCAGCCCCAAGAGTGTCCACCCTTATGTCTCATCCAGCTGTGGGTCTAGATATGGTCAATCCAGGTTGCATCACAGACCCTGAACGAATTGTGTAAGAATTTCTCTCTCTTTCACTGTCTTTGTTTCATGGGTTTTGAAAAGTAATTTATTTTTATAATGGGGTTTAGCTGCTTTTCACGGCTGTGTTTATGCTGCTTTACACCCATTTGACACACTAACAGAGAGATATCAATACATAGGTTTTAAGATTATTACTAGTCAGATATATTCTTGTGCGGTGAATCGGGCGTGTTGAGTCCAGTTCTCTGAGCAAGGAGTAGGTCTAGTCTGTTACATAATGGGTTTATGGAACGGTATCTGAGCTAATTTGAAACTCTTGTTTTATGGATCACCCCACCTCACCTTTCCCGTTAAGCAGCCATAGTGTGTTTTCTGCATGTGTGACTCTGTTCTGTTTTGTAATTCAGTTCAAGTGTAACGGTTTTTACATTCCCTCTATAAGTGACACCTTATGAGAAGTGTCCTTTTCTGTGTGACTTATGTCACTTAGAATCGTCGTACCTAAATCCACTCATCATGCTGCTACTAGCCTTATGATATTAATTTCATGGCTGAGTGATAATCCATTGTACATATGGACCTCAAATTTTTTATCCATTTTTCGCTTTACTGGGATATTTAAGGTGGAATGAAGTGGAGGTCCTTGTCAACAGAGCAGCCCTAAACTTTGGGGTGCTTGTGTCTTGCTGATTTTTAATTTTCCCACTTTATACCCCCATGCGTGGAAGTGCCCTATGCTCTCTAAGCTGTGTTTTTTAGATGTTTCAGGACACACCGTACACTTCTCCAGAGTGGCTGTTGGCAATTTACATCCCGCCCATCAGTGTTGCAAGGCTCCCATTTCTCCATGGCCTGTCCTGCATTTCTGGTTTTGACACTTTTTTCAGCATGGCCCTTTTGACCGATGGGAAGCGAGACTTCTTTGTAGCGCTGATTTGCCTTTCCAGGTTGCTTGGTTGGCCAAAAAGGGCGTATGCGTTTTTTCCTGAATATATTCAGGAAAAAACGCATACGCCCTTTTGGCCAAGGGCATCATTGTCAACGTTTTGCCGCTTTTCATGTGCTTTAAAGGCGATTCGAATCTACCTCCTGAAATCTGTTTCCTGCAATTCTGCCTTGATTTCAATTCCTCGTCTTTGCTTTCCCTCAATATATTTGTGGACGAGAGTTATCATTTATAACTGTGCAGGTTTGTGAATTGCAGTGCCCTGAAGCTCCATTTTACAACTCGCTTTTTCGGGAGCTGGCCGCAAAAGCGCAGGATGGCTTCAGGCCCTGTTCTGGTTCCGGGGGGCAGGCTGAGCCTGTGGTTAATTCTTCTTCCTGATGGGAAAATAGAGTGACCTGTGCCTGTCCCAACACCAAGAGCTAGTCTCTCATTGGTTCCCCGTCTTCCCGTTCATCCTCAGGACAAATAGCAACCTGTACGGAACAGGAGGTTAAAGGTGCTGATGCTCCAAGTAGGGAGATTGCTAGTAAAATGGCTGGAATGGCGAACCCGAGCACAAGGAGATGAGAAATGAAGTGCGTTTTAGAAACCTTTCCCCATCACACGGTGTACCATCTTCTGGGTTTCTCATGCATGTTTTCGTTGTAGGAAGATGCCCTTGAACCTGGAGATTTGGGACCCATGCGATGGGTAGCACGCAGTATTACTTTAAAGGGTCTGTGTTTGCTCACCCAACCTCACCAAAACTCTCAGCCCCAAGAGTGTCCACCCTTATGTCTCATCCAGCTGTGGGTCTAGATATGGTCAATCCAGGTTGCATCACAGACCCTGAACGAATTGTTTAAGAATTTTTCTCTCTTTCACTGTCTTTGTATCATGGGTTTTGAAAAGTAATTTATTTTTATAATGGGGTTTAGCTGCTTTTCACGGCTGTGTTTATGCTGCTTTACACCCACTTGACACACTAACAGAGAGATATCAATACATAGGTTTTAAGATTATTACTAGTCAGATATATTCTTGTGCGGTGAATCGGGCGTGTTGAGTCCAGTTCTCTGAGCAAGGAGTAGGTCTTGTCTCTTACATATTGGGTTTATGGAACGGTATCTGAGCTAATTTGAAACTCTTGTTTTATGTATCACCCCACCTCACCTTTCCCGTTAATCAGCCATAGTGTGTTTTCTGCATGTGTGACTCTGTTCTGTTTTGTAATTCAGTTCAAGTGTAACGGTTTTTACATTCCCTCTATAAGTGACACCTTATGAGAAGTGTCCTTTTCTGTGTGACTTATGTCACTTAGAATCGTCGTACCTAAATCCACTCATCATGCTGCTACTAGCCTTATGACATTGATTTCATGGCTGAGTGATAATCCATTGTACATATGGACCTCAAATTTTTTGTCCATTTTTCGCTTTCCTGGGATATTTAAGGTGGAATGAAGTGGAGGTCCTTGTCAACAGAGCAGCCCTAAACTTTGGGGTGCTTGTGTCTTGCTGATTTTTAATTTTCCCACTTTATACCCCCATGCGTGGAAGTGCCCTATGCTCTCTAAGCTGTGTTTTTTAGATGTTTCAGGACACACCGTACACTTCTCCAGAGTGGCTGTTGGCAATTTACATCCCGCCCATCAGTGTAGCAAGGCTCCCATTTCTCCATGGCCTGTCCTGCATTTCTGGTTTTGACACTTTTTTCAGCATGGCCCTTTTGACCGATGGGAAGCGAGACTTCTTTGTAGCGCTGATTTGCCTTTCCAGGTTGCTTGGTTGGCCAAAAAGGGCGTATGCGTTTTTTCCTGAATATATTCAGGAAAAAACGCATACGCCCTTTTGGCCAAGGGCATCATTGTCAACGTTTTGCCGCTTTTCATGTGCTTTAAAGGCGATTCGAATCTACCTCCTGAAATCTGTTTCCTGCAATTCTGCCTTGATTTCAATTCCGCGTCTTTGCCTTCCCTCAATATATTTGTGGACGAGAGTTATCATTTATAACTGTGCAGGTTCGTGAATTGCAGTGCCCTGAAGCTCCATTTTACTACTCGCTTTTTCGGGAGCTGGCCGCAAAAGCGCAGGATGGCTTCAGGCCCTGTTCTGGTTCCGGGGGGCAGGCTGAGCCTGTGGTTAATTCTTCTTCCTGATGGGAAAATAGAGTGACCTGTGCCTGTCCCAACACCAAGAGCTAGTCTCTCATTGGTTCCCCGTCTTCCCGTTCATCCTCAGGACAAATAGCAACCTGTACGGAACCGGAGGTTAAAGGTGCTGATGCTCCAAGTAGGGAGATTGCTAGTAAAGTGGCTGGAATGTCGAACCCGAGCACAAGGAGATGAGAAATGAGGTGCGTTTTAGAAACCTTTCCCCATCACACGGTGTACCATCTTCTGGGTTTCTCATGCATGTTTTCGATGTAGGAAGATGCCCTTGAACCTGGAGATTTGGGACCCATGCGATGGGTAGCACGCAGTATTACTTTAAAGGGTCTGCGTTTGCTCACCCAACCTCACCAAACCTCTCAGCCCCAAGAGTGTCCACCCTTATGTCTCATCCAGCTGTGGGTCTAGATATGGTCAATCCAGGTTGCATCACAGACCCTGAACGAATTGTGTAAGAATTTCTCTCTCTTTCACTGTCTTTGTTTCATGGGTTTTGAAAAGTAATTTATTTTTATAATGGGGTTTAGCTGCTTTTCACGGCTGTGTTTATGCTGCTTTACACCCACTTGACACACTAACAGAGAGATATCAATACATAGGTTTTAAGATTATTACTAGTCAGATATATTCTTGTGCGGTGAATCGGGCGTGTTGAGTCCAGTTCTCTGAGCAAGGAGTAGGTCTAGTCTGTTACATAATGGGTTTATGGAACGGTATCTGAGCTAATTTGAAACTCTTGTTTTATGGATCACCCCACCTCACCTTTCCCGTTAAGCAGCCATAGTGTGTTTTCTGCATGTGTGACTCTGTTCTGTTTTGTAATTCAGTTCAAGTGTAACGGTTTTTACATTCCCTCTATAAGTGACACCTTATGAGAAGTGTCCTTTTCTGTGTGACTTATGTCACTTAGAATCGTCGTACCTAAATCCACTCATCATGCTGCTACTAGCCTTATGACATTGATTTCATGGCTGAGTGATAATCCATTGTACATATGGACCTCAAATTTTTTATCCATTTTTCGCTTTCCTGGGATATTTAAGGTGGAATGAAGTGGAGGTCCTTGTCAACAGAGCAGCCCTAAACTTTGGGGTGCTTGTGTCTTGCTGATTTTTAATTTTCCCACTTTATACCCCCATGCGTGGAAGTGCCCTATGCTCTCTAAGCTGTGTTTTTTAGATGTTTCAGGACACACCGTACACTTCTCCAGAGTGGCTGTTGGCAATTTACATCCCGCCCATCAGTGTAGCAAGGCTCCCATTTCTCCATGGCCTGTCCTGCATTTCTGGTTTTGACACTTTTTTCAGCATGGCCCTTTTGACCGATGGGAAGCGAGACTTCTTTGTAGCGCTGATTTGCCTTTCCAGGTTGCTTGGTTGGCCAAAAAGGGCGTATGCGTTTTTTCCTGAATATATATAGGAAAAAACGCATACGCCCTTTTGGCCAAGGGCATCATTGTCAACGTTTTGCCGCTTTTCATGTGCTTTAAAGGCGATTCGAATCTACGTCCTGAAATCTGTTTCCTGCAATTCTGCCTTGATTTCAATTCCTCGTCTTTGCCTTCCCTCAATATATTTGTGGACGAGAGTTATCATTTATAACTGTGCAGGTTTGTGAATTGCAGTGCCCTGAAGCTCCATTTTACAACTCGCTTTTTCGGGAGCTGGCCGCAAAAGCGCAGGATGGCTTCAGGCCCTGTTCTTGTTCCGGGGGGCAGGCTGAGCCTGTGGTTAATTCTTCTTCCTGATGGAAAAATAGAGTGACCTGTGCCTGTCCCAACACCAAGAGCTAGTCTCTCATTGGTTCCCCGTCTTCCCGTTCATCCTCAGGACAAATAGCAACCTGTACGGAACAGGAGGTTAAAGGTGCTGATGCTCCAAGTAGGGAGATTGCTAGTAAAGTGGCTGGAATGGCGAACCCGAGCACATGGAGATGAGAAATGAGGTGCGTTTTAGAAACCTTTCCCAATCACACGGTGTACCATCTTCTGGGTTTCTCATGCATGTTTTCGTTGTAGGAAGATGCCCTTGAACCTGGAGATTTGGGACCCATGCGATGGGTAGCACGCAGTATTACTTTAAAGGGTCTGCGTTTGCTCACCCAACCTCACCAAACCTCTCAGCCCCAAGAGTGTCCACCCTTATGTCTCATCCAGCTGTGGGTCTAGATATGGTCAATCCAGGTTGCATCACAGACCCTGAACGAATTGTGTAAGAATTTCTCTCTCTTTCACTGTCTTTGTTTCATGGGTTTTGAAAAGTAATTTATTTTTATAATGGGGTTTAGCTGCTTTTCACGGCTGTGTTTATGCTCCTTTACACCCACTTGACACACTAACAGAGAGATATCAATACATAGGTTTTAAGATTATTACTAGTCAGATATATTCTTGTGCGGGGAATCGGGCGTGTTGAGTCCAGTTCTCTGAGCAAGGAGTAGGTCTTGTCTGTTACATATTGGGTTTATGGAACGTTATCTGAGCTAATTTGAAACTGTTGTTTTATGGATCACCCCACCTCACATTTCCCGTTAAGCAGCCATAGTGTGTTTTCTGCATGTGTGACTCTGTTCTGTTTTGTAATTCAGTTCAAGTGTAACGGTTTTTACATTCCCTCTATAAGTGACACCTTATGAGAAGTGTCCTTTTCTGTGTGACTTATGTCACTTAGAATCGTCGTACCTAAATCCACTCATCATGCTGCTACTAGCCTTATGACATTGATTTCATGGCTGAGTGATAATCCATTGTACATATGGACCTCAAATTTTTTATCCATTTTTCGCTTTCCTGGGATATTTAAGGTGGAATGAAGTGGAGGTCCTTGTCAACAGAGCAGCCCTAAACTTTGGGGTGCTTGTGTCTTGCTGATTTTTAATTTTCCCACTTTATACCCCCATGCGTGGAAGTGCCCTATGCTCTCTAAGCTGTGTTTTCTGGATGTTTCAGGACACACCGTACACTTCTCCAGAGTGGCTGTTGGCAATTTACATCCCGCCCATCAGTGTAGCAAGGCTCCCATTTCTCCATGGCCTGTCCTGCATTTCTGGTTTTGACACTTTTTTCAGCATGGCCCTTTTGACCGATGGGAAGCGAGACTTCTTTGTAGCGCTGATTTGCCTTTCCAGGTTGCTTGGTTGGCCAAAAAGGGCGTATGCGTTTTTTCCTGAATATATTCAGGAAAAAACGCATACGCCCTTTTGGCCAAGGGCATCATTGTCAACGTTTTGCCGCTTTTCATGTGCTTTAAAGGCGATTCGAATCTACGTCCTGAAATCTGTTTCCTGCAATTCTGCCTTGATTTCAATTCCTCGTCTTTGCCTTCCCTCAATATATTTGTGGACGAGAGTTATCATTTATAACTGTGCAGGTTTGTGAATTGCAGTGCCCTGAAGCTCCATTTTACAACTCGCTTTTTCGGGAGCTGGCCGCAAAAGCGCAGGATGGCTTCAGGCCCTGTTCTGGTTCCGGGGGGCAGGCTGAGCCTGTGGTTAATTCTTCTTCCTGATGGGAAAATAGAGTGACCTGTGCCTGTCCCAACACCAAGAGCTAGTCTCTCATTGGTTCCCCGTCTTCCCGTTCATCCTCAGGACAAATAGCAACCTGTACGGAACAGGAGGTTAAAGGTGCTGATGCTCCAAGTAGGGAGATTGCTAGTAAAGTGGCTGGAATGGCGAACCCGAGCACATGGAGATGAGAAATGAGGTGCGTTTTAGAAACCTTTCCCAATCACACGGTGTACCATCTTCTGGGTTTCTCATGCATGTTTTCGTTGTAGGAAGATGCCCTTGAACCTGGAGATTTGGGACCCATGCGATGGGTAGCACGCAGTATTACTTTAAAGGGTCTGCGTTTGCTCACCCAACCTCACCAAACCTCTCAGCCCCAAGAGTGTCCACCCTTATGTCTCATCCAGCTGTGGGTCTAGATATGGTCAATCCAGGTTGCATCACAGACCCTGAACGAATTGTGTAAGAATTTCTCTCTCTTTCACTGTCTTTGTTTCATGGGTTTTGAAAAGTAATTTATTTTTATAATGGGGTTTAGCTGCTTTTCACGGCTGTGTTTATGCTCCTTTACACCCACTTGACACACTAACAGAGAGATATCAATACATAGGTTTTAAGATTATTACTAGTCAGATATATTCTTGTGCGGGGAATCGGGCGTGTTGAGTCCAGTTCTCTGAGCAAGGAGTAGGTCTTGTCTGTTACATATTGGGTTTATGGAACGGTATCTGAGCTAATTTGAAACTGTTGTTTTATGGATCACCCCACCTCACATTTCCCGTTAAGCAGCCATAGTGTGTTTTCTGCATGTGTGACTCTGTTCTGTTTTGTAATTCAGTTCAAGTGTAACGGTTTTTACATTCCCTCTATAAGTGACACCTTATGAGAAGTGCCCTTTTCTGTGTGACTTATGTCACTTAGAATCGTCGTACCTAAATCCACTCATCATGCTGCTACTAGCCTTATGACATTGATTTCATGGCTGAGTGATAATCCATTGTACATATGGACCTCAAATTTTTTATCCATTTTTCGCTTTCCTGGGATATTTAAGGTGGAATGAAGTGGAGGTCCTTGTCAACAGAGCAGCCCTAAACTTTGGGGTGCTTGTGTCTTGCTGATTTTTAATTTTCCCACTTTATACCCCCATGCGTGGAAGTGCCCTATGCTCTCTAAGCTGTGTTTTTTAGATGTTTCAGGACACACCGTACACTTCTCCAGAGTGGCTGTTGGCAATTTACATCCCGCCCATCAGTGTAGCAAGGCTCCCATTTCTCCATGGCCTGTCCTGCATTTCTGGTTTTGACACTTTTTTCAGCATGGCCCTTTTGACCGATGGGAAGCGAGACTTCTTTGTAGCGCTGATTTGCCTTTCCAGGTTGCTTGGTTGGCCAAAAAGGGCGTATGCGTTTTTTCCTGAATATATTCAGGAAAAAACGCATACGCCCTTTTTGGCCAAGGGCATCATTGTCAACGTTTTGCCGCTTTTCATGTGCTTTAAAGGCGATTCGAATCTACCTCCTGAAATCTGTTTCCTGCAATTCTGCCTTGATTTCAATTCCTCGTCTTTGCCTTCCCTCAATATATTTGTGGACGAGAGTTATCATTTATAACTGTGCAGGTTTGTGAATTGCAGTGCCCTGAAGCTAGATTTTACAACTCGCTTTTTCGGGAGCTGGCCGCAAAAGCGCAGGATGGCTTCAGGTCCTGTTCTGGTTCCGTGGGGCAGGCTGAGCCTGTGGTTAATTCTTCTTCCTGATGGGAAAATAGAGTGACCTGTGCCTGTCCCAACACCAAGAGCTAGTCTCTCATTGGTTCCCCGTCTTCCCGTTCATCCTCAGGACAAATAGCAACCTGTACGGAACAGGAGGTTAAAGGTGCTGATGCTCCAAGTAGGGAGATTGCTAGTAAAGTGGCTGGAATGGCGAACCCGAGCACAAGGAGATGAGAAATGAGGTGCGTTTTAGAAACCTTTCCCCATCACACGGTGTACCATCTTCTGGGTTTCTCATGCATGTTTTCGATGTAGGAAGATGCCCTTGAACCTGGAGATTTGGGACCCATGCGATGGGTAGCACGCAGTATTACTTCAAAGGGTCTGTGTTTGCTCACCCAACCTCACCAAACCTCTCAGCCCCAAGAGTGTCCACCCTTATGTCTCATCCAGCTGTGGGTCTAGATATGGTCAATCCAGGTTGCATCACAGACCCTGAACGAATTGTTTAAGAATTTTTCTCTCTTTCACTGTCTTTGTTTCATGGGTTTTGAAAAGTAATTTATTTTTATAATGGGGTTTAGCTGCTTTTCACGGCTGTGTTTATGCTGCTTTACACCCACTTGACACACTAACAGAGAGATATCAATACATAGGTTTTAAGATTATTACTAGTCAGATATATTCTTGTGCAGTGAATCGGGCGTGTTGAGTCCAGTTCTCTGAGCAAGGAGTAGGTCTTGTCTGTTACATATTGGGTTTATGGAACGGTATCTGAGCTAATTTGAAACTCTTGTTTTATGTATCACCCCACCTCACCTTTCCCGTTAATCAGCCATAGTGTGTTTTCTGCATGTGTGACTCTGTTCTGTTTTGTAATTCAGTTCAAGTTTAACGGTTTTTACATTCCCTCTATAAGTGACACCTTATGAGAAGTGTCCTTTTTTGTGTGACTTATGTCACTTAGAATCGTCTTACCTAAATCCACTCATCATGCTGCTACTAGCCTTATGACATTGATTTCATGGCTGAGTGATAATCCATTGTACATATGGAGCTCAAATTTTTTATCCATTTTTCGCTTTCCTGGGATATTTAAGGTGGAATGAAGTGGAGGTCCTGGTCAACAGAGCATCCCTAAACTTTGGGGTGCTTGTGTCTTGCTGATTTTTAATTTTCCCACTTTATACCCCCATGCGTGGAAGTGCCCTATGCTCTCTAAGCTGTGTTTTTTAGATGTTTCAGGACACACCGTACACTTCTCCAGAGTGGCTGTTGGCAATTTACATCCCGCCCATCAGTGTAGCAAGGCTCCCATTTCTCCATGGCCTGTCCTGCATTTCTGGTTTTGACACTTTTTTCAGCATGGCCCTTTTGACCGATGGGAAGCGAGACTTCTTTGTAGCGCTGATTTGCCTTTCCAGGTTGCTTGGTTGGCCAAAAAGGGCGTATGCGTTTTGTCCTGAATATATTCAGGAAAAAACGCATACGCCCTTTTGGCCAAGGGCATCATTGTCAACGTTTTGCCGCTTTTCATGTGCTTTAAAGGCGATTCGAATCTACGTCCTGAAATCTGTTTCCTGCAATTCTGCCTTGATTTCAATTCCTCGTCTTTGCCTTCCCTCAATATATTTGTGGACGAGAGTTATCATTTATAACTGTGCAGGTTTGTGAATCGCAGTGCCCTGAAGCTCCATTTTACAACTCGCTTTTTCGGGAGCTGGCCGCAAAAGCGCAGGATGGCTTCAGGCCCTGTTCTGGTTCCGGGGGGCAGGCTGAGCCTGTGGTTAATTCTTCTTCCTGATGGGAAAATAGAGTGACCTGTGCCTGTCCCAACACCAAGAGCTAGTCTCTCATTGGTTCCCCGTCTTCCCGTTCATCCTCAGGAGAAATTGCAACCTGTACGGAACAGGAGGATAAAGGTGCAGAGGCTCCAAGTAGGGAGATTGCTAGTAAAGTGGCTGGAATGGCAAACCCGAGCACAAGGAGATGAGAAATGAGGTGCGTTTTAGAAACCTTTACCCATCACACGGTGTACCATCTTCTGGGTTTCTCATGCATGTTTTCGATGTAGGAAGTTGCCCTTGAACCTGGAGATTTGGGACCCATGCGATGGGTAGCACGCAGTATTACTTTAAACGGTCTGCGTTTGCTCACCCAACCTCACCAAACCTCTCAGCCCCAAGAGTGTCCACCCTTATGTCTCATCCAGCTGTGGGTCTAGATATGGTCAATCCAGGCTGCATCACAGCCCCTGAACGAATTGTGTAAGAATTTCTCTCTCTTTCCCTGTCTTTGTTTCATGGGTTTTTAAAAGTAATTTATTTTTATAATGGGGTTTAGCTGCTTTTCACGGCTGTGTTTATGCTGCTTTACACCCACTTGACACACTAACAGAGAGATATCAATACATAGGTTTTAAGATTATTACTAGTCAGATATATTCTTGTGCGGTGAATCGGGCGTGTTGAGTCCAGTTCTCTGAGCAAGGAGTAGGTCTTGTCTGTTACATATTGTGTTTATGGAACGGTATCTGAGCTAATTTGAAACTCTTGTTTTATGTATCACCTCACCTCACCTTTCCCGTTAAGCAGCCATAGTGTGTTTTCTGCATGTGTGACTCTGTTCTGTTTTGTAATTCAGTTCAAGTGTAACGGTTTTTACATTCCCTCTATAAGTGACACCTTATGAGAAGTGTCCTTTTCTGTGTGACTTATGTCACTTAGAATCGTCTTACCTAAATCCACTCATCATGCTGCTTCTAGCCTTATGACATTGATTTCATGGCTGAGTGATAATCCATTGTACATATGGACCTCAAATTTTTTATCCATTTTTCGCTTTCCTGGGATATTTAAGGTGGAATGAAGTGGAGGTCCTTGTCAACAGAGCAGCCCTAAACTTTGGGGTGCTTGTGTCTTGCTGATTTTTAATTTTCCCACTTTATACCCCCATGCGTGGAAATGCCCTATGCTCTCTAAGCTGTGTTTTTTTGATGTTTCAGGACACACCGTACACTTCTCCAGAGTGGCTGTTGGCAATTTACATCCCGCCCATCAGTGTAGCAAGGCCCCCATTTCTCCATGGCCTGTCATGCATTTCTGGTTTTGACACTTTATTCAGCATGGCCCTTTTGACCGATGGGAAGCGAGACTTCTTTGTAGCGCTGATTTGCCTTTCCAGGTTGCTTGGTTGGCCAAAAAGGGCGTATGCGTTTTTTCCTGAATATATTCAGGAAAAAACGCATACGCCCTTTTTGGCCAAGGGCATCATTGTCAACGTTTTGCCGCTTTTCATGTGCTTTAAAGGCGATTCGAATCTACCTCCTGAAATCTGTTTCCTGCAATTCTGCCTTGATTTCAATTCCTCGTCTTTGCCTTCCCTCAATATGTTTGTGGGCGAGAGTTATCATTTATAACTGTGCAGGTTTGTGAATTGCAGTGCCCTGAAGCTCCATTTTACAACTCGCTTTTTCGGGAGCTGGCCGCAAAAGCGCAGGATGGCTTCAGGCCCTGTTCTGGTTCCGGGGTGCAGGCTGAGACTGTGGTTAATTCTTTTTCCTGATGGGAAAATCGAGTGACCTGTGCCTGTCCCAACACCAAGAGCTAGTCTCTCATTGGTTCCCCATCTTCCCGTTCATCCTCAGGACAAATAGCAACCTGTACGGAACAGGAGGTTAAAGGTGCTGACGCTCCAAGTAGGGAGATTGCTAGTAAAGTGGCTGGAATGGCGAACCCGAGCACAAGGAGATGAGAAATGAGGTGCGTTTTAGAAACCTTTCCCCATCACACGGTGTACCATCTTCTGGGTTTCTCATGCATGTTTTCGATGTAGGAAGATGCCCTTGAACCTGGAGATTTGGGACCCATGCGATGGGTAGCACGTAGTATTACTTTAAAGGGTCTGTGTTTGCTCACCCAACCTCACCAAACCTCTCAGCCCCAAGAGTGTCACCCTTATGTCTCATCCAGCTGTGGGTCTAGATATGGTCAATCCAGGTTGCATCACAGACCCTGAACGAATTGTGTAAGAATTTTTCTCTCTTTCACTGTCTTTGTTTCATGGGTTTTGAAAAGTAATTTATTTTTATAATGGGGTTTAGCTGCTTTTCACGGCTGTGTTTATGCTGCTTTACACCCACTTGACACACTAACAGAAAGATATCAATACATAGGTTTTAAGATTATTACTAGTCAGATATATTCTTGTGCGGTGAATCGGGCGTGTTGAGTCCATTTCTCTGAGCAAGGAGTAGGTCTTGTCTGTTACATATTGGGTTTATGGAACGGTATTTGAGCTAATTTGAAACTCTTGTTTTATGTATCACCCCACCTCACCTTTCCCGTTAAGCAGCCATAGTGTGTTTTCTGCATGTGTGATTCTGTTCTGTTTTCTAATTCAATTCAAGTGTAACAGTTTTTACATTCCCTCTATAAGTGACACCTTATGAGAAGTGTCCTTTTCTGTGTGACTTATGTCACTTAGAATCGTCTTACCTAAATCCACTCATCATGCTGCTACTAGCCTTATAACATTGATTTCATGGCTGAGTGATAATCCATTGTACATATGGACCTCAAATTTTTTATCCATTTTTCGCTTTCCTGGGATATTTAAGGTGGAATGAAGTGGAGGTCCTTGTCAACAGAGCAGCCCTAAACTTTGGGGTGCTTGTGTCTTGCTGATTTTTAATTTTCCCACTTTATACCCCCATGCGTGGAAGTGCCCTATACTCTCTAAGCTGTGTTTTTTAGATGTTTCAGGACACACCGTACACTTCTCCAGAGTGGCTGTTGGCAATTTACATCCCGCCCATCAGTGTAGCAAGGCTCCCATTTCTCCATGGCCTGTCCTGCATTTCTGGTTTTGACACTTTTTTCAGCATGGCCCTTTTGACCGATGGGAAGCGAGACTTCTTTGTAGCGCTGATTTGCCTTTCCAGGTTGCTTGGTTGGCCAAAAAGGGCGTATGCGTTTTTTCCTGAATATATTCAGGAAAAAACGCATACGCCCTTTTTGGCCAAGGGCATCATTGTCAACGTTTTGCCGCTTTTCATGTGCTTTAAAAGCTCTTCAAATCTACCTCCTGAAATCTGTTTCCTGCAATTCTGCCTTGATTTCAATTCCTCGTCTTTGCCTTCCCTCAATATATTTGTGGACGAGAGTTATCATTTATAACTCTGCAAGTTTGTGAATTGCAGTGCCCTGAAGCTCCATTTTACAACTCGCTTTTTCGGGAGCTGGCCACAAAAGCGTAGGATGGCTTCAGGCCCTGTTATGGTTCCGGGGGGCAGGCTGAGCCTGTGGTTAATTCTTCTTCCTGATGGGAAAATAGAGTGACCTGTGCCTGTCCCAACACCAAGAGCTTGTCTCTCATTGGTTCCCCGTCTTCCCGTTCATCCTCAGGACAAATTGCAACCTGTACGGAAGAGGAGGTTAAAGGTGCTGATGCTCCAAGTAGGGAGATTGCTAGTAAAGTGGCTGGAATGGCGAACCCGAGCACAAGGAGATGAGAAATGAGGTGCGTTTTAGTAACCTTTCCCCATCACACGGTGTACCATCTTCTGGGTTTCTCATGCATGTTTTCGATGTAGGAAGATGCCCTTGAACCTGGAGATTTGGGACCCATGCGATGGGTAGCACGCAGTATTACTTTAAAGGGTCTGCGTTTGCTCACCCAACCTCACCAAACCTCTCAGCCCCAAGAGTGTCCACCCTTATGTCTCATCCAGCTGTGGGTCTAGATATGGTCAATCCAGGTTGCATCACAGACCCTGAACGAATTGTGCAAGAATTTCTCTCTCTTTCACTGTCTTTGTTTCATGGGTTTTGAAAAGTAATTTATTTTTATAATGGGGTTTAGCTGCTTTTCTCGGCTGTGTTTATGCTGCTTTACACCCACTTGACACACTAACAGAGAGATATCAATACATAGGTTTTAAGATTATTACTAGTCAGATATATTCTTGTGCGGTGAATCGGGCGTGTTGAGTCCAGTTCTCTGAGCAAGGAGTAGGTCTAGTCTGTTACATAATGGGTTTATGGAACGGTATCTGAGATAATTTGAAACTCTTGTTTTATGGATCACCCCACCTCACCTTTCCCGTTAAGCAGCCATAGTGTGTTTTCTGCATGTGTGACTCTGTTCTGTTTTGTAATTCAGTTCAAGTGTAACGGTTTTTACATTCCCTCTATAAGTGACACCTTATGAGAAGTGTCCTTTTCTGTGTGACTTATGTCACTTAGAATCGTCTTACCTAAATCCACTCATCATGCTGCTTCTAGCCTTATGACATTGATTTCATGGCTGAGTGATAATCCATTGTACATATGGACCTCAAATTTTTTATCCATTTTTCGCTTTCCTGGGATATTTAAGGTGGAATGAAGTGGAGGTCCTTGTCAACAGAGCAGCCCTAAACTTTGGGGTGCTTGTGTCTTGCTGATTTTTAATTTTCCCACTTTATACCCCCATGCGTGGAAGTGCCCTATGCTCTCTAAGCTGTGTTTTTTAGATGTTTCAGGACACACCGTACACTTCTCCAGAGTGGCTGTTGGCAATTTACATCCCGCCCATCAGTGTAGCAAGGCTCCCATTTCTCCATGGCCTGTCCTGCATTTCTGGTTTTGACACTTTTTTCAGCATGGCCCTTTTGACCGATGGGAAGCGAGACTTCTTTGTAGCGCTGATTTGCCTTTCCAGGTTGCTTGGTTGGCCAAAAAGGGCGTATGCGTTTTTTCCTGAATATATTCAGGAAAAAACGCATACGCCCTTTTGGCCAAGGGCATCATTGTCAACGTTTTGCCGCTTTTCATGTGCTTTAAAGGCGATTCGAATCTACCTCCTGAAATCTGTTTCCTGCAATTCTGCCTTGATTTCAATTCCTCGTCTTTGCCTTCCCTCAATATATTTGTGGACGAGAGTTATCCTTTATAACTGTGCATGTTTGTGAATTGCAGTGCCCTGAAGCTCCATTTTACAACTCGCTTTTTCGGGAGCTGGCCGCAAAAGCGCAGGATGGCTTCAGGCCCTGTTCTGGTTCCGGGGGGCAGGCTGAGCCTGTGGTTAATTCTTCTTCCTGATGGGAAAATAGAGTGACCTGTGCCTGTCCCAACACCAAGAGCTAGTCTCTCATTGGTTCCCCGTCTTCCCGTTCATCCTCAGGACAAATAGCAACCTGTACGGAACAGGAGGTTAAAGGTGCTGATGCTCCAAGTAGGGAGATTGCTAGTAAAGTGGCTGGAATGGCGAACCCGAGCACAAGGAGATGAGAAATGAGGTGCGTTTTAGAAACCTTTCCCCATCACACGGTGTACCATCTTCTGGGTTTCTCATGCATGTTTTCGTTGTAGGAAGATGCCCTTGAACCTGGAGATTTGGGACCCATGCGATGGGTAGCACGCAGTATTACTTTAAAGGGTCTGTGTTTGCTCACCCAAACTCACCAAACCTCTCAGCCCCAAGAGTGTCCACCCTTATGTCTCATCCAGCTGTGGGTCTAGATATGGTCAATCCAGGTTGCATCACAGACCCTGAACGAATTGTGTAAGAATTTTTCTCTCTTTCACTGTCTTTGTTTCATGGGTTTTGAAAAGTAATTTATTTTTATAATGGGGTTTAGCTGCTTTTCACGGCTGTGTTTATGCTGCTTTACACCCACTTGACACACTAACAGAGAGATATCAATACATAGGTTTTAAGATTATTACTAGTCAGATATATTCTTGTGCGGTGAATCGGGCGTGTTGAGTCCAGTTCTCTGAGCAAGGAGTAGGTCTAGTCTGTTACATAATGGGTTTATGGAACGGTATCTGAGCTAATTTGAAACTCTTGTTTTATGGATCACCCCACCTCACCTTTCCCGTTAAGCAGCCATAGTGTGTTTTCTGCATGTGTGACTCTGTTCTGTTTTGTAATTCAGTTCAAGTGTAACGGTTTTTACATTCCCTCTATAAGTGACACCTTATGAGAAGTGTCCTTTTCTGTGTGACTTATGTCACTTAGAATCGTCTTACCTAAATCCACTCATCATGCTGCTTCTAGCCTTATGACATTGATTTCATGGCTGAGTGATAATCCATTGTACATATGGACCTCAAATTTTTTATCCATTTTTCGCTTTCCTGGGATATTTAAGGTGGAATGAAGTGGAGGTCCTTGTCAACAGAGCAGCCCTAAACTTGGGGTGCTTGTGTCTTGCTGATTTTTAATTTTCCCACTTTATACCCCCATGCGTGGAAGTGCCCTATGCTCTCTAAGCTGTGTTTTTTAGATGTTTCAGGACACACCGTACACTTCTCCAGAGTGGCTGTTGGCAATTTACATCCCGCCCATCAGTGTAGCAAGGCTCCCATTTCTCCATGGCCTGTCCTGCATTTCTGGTTTTGACACTTTTTTCAGCATTGCCCTTTTGACCGATGGGAAGCGAGACTTCTTTGTAGCGCTGATTTGCCTTTCCAGGTTGCTTGGTTGGCCAAAAAGGGCGTATGCGTTTTTTCCTGAATATATTCAGGAAAAAACGCATACGCCCTTTTGGCCAAGGGCATCATTGTCAACGTTTTGCCGCTTTTCATGTGCTTTAAAGGCGATTCGAATCTACCTCCTGAAATCTGTTTCCTGCAATTCTGCCTTGATTTCAATTCCTCGTCTTTGCCTTCCCTCAATATATTTGTGGACGAGAGTTATCCTTTATAACTGTGCATGTTTGTGAATTGCAGTGCCCTGAAGCTCCATTTTACAACTCTCTTTTTCGGGAGCTGGCCGCAAAAGCGCAGGATGGCTTCAGGCCCTGTTCTGGTTCCGGGGGGCAGGCTGAGCCTGTGGTTAATTCTTCTTCCTGATGGGAAAATAGAGTGACCTGTGCCTGTCCCAACACCAAGAGCTAGTCTCTCATTGGTTCCCCGTCTTCCCGTTCATCCTCAGGACAAATAGCAACCTGTACGGAACAGGAGGTTAAAGGTGCTGATGCTCCAAGTAGGGAGATTGCTAGTAAAGTGGCTGGAATGTCGAACCCGAGCACAAGGAGATGAGAAATGAGGTGCGTTTTAGAAACCTTTCCCCATCACACGGTGTACCATCTTCTGGGTTTCTCATGCATGTTTTCGTTGTAGGAAGATGCCCTTGAACCTGGAGATTTGGGACCCATGCGATGGGTAGCACGCAGTATTACTTTAAAGGGTCTGTGTTTGCTCACCCAAACTCACCAAACCTCTCAGCCCCAAGAGTGTCCACCCTTATGTCTCATCCAGCTGTGGGTCTAGATATGGTCAATCCAGGTTGCATCACAGACCCTGAACGAATTGTGTAAGAATTTTTCTCTCTTTCACTGTCTTTGTTTCATGGGTTTTGAAAAGTAATTTATTTTTATAATGGGGTTTAGCTGCTTTTCACGGCTGTGTTTATGCTGCTTTACACCCACTTGACACACTAACAGAGAGATATCAATACATAGGTTTTAAGATTATTACTAGTCAGATATATTCTTGTGCGGTGAATCGGGCGTGTTGAGTCCAGTTCTCTGAGCAAGGAGTAGGTCTAGTCTGTTACATAATGGGTTTATGGAACGGTATCTGAGCTAATTTGAAACTCTTGTTTTATGGATCACCCCACCTCACCTTTCCCGTTAAGCAGCCATAGTGTGTTTTCTGCATGTGTGACTCTGTTCTGTTTTGTAATTCAGTTCAAGTGTAACGGTTTTTACATTCCCTCTATAAGTGACACCTTATGAGAAGTGTCCTTTTCTGTGTGACTTATGTCACTTAGAATCGTCTTACCTAAATCCACTCATCATGCTGCTTCTAGCCTTATGACATTGATTTCATGGCTGAGTGATAATCCATTGTACATATGGACCTCAAATTTTTTATCCATTTTTCGCTTTCCTGGGATATTTAAGGTGGAATGAAGTGGAGGTCCTTGTCAACAGAGCAGCCCTAAACTTTGGGGTGCTTGTGTCTTGCTGATTTTTAATTTTCCCACTTTATACCCCCATGCGTGGAAGTGCCCTATGCTCTCTAAGCTCTGTTTTTTAGATGTTTCAGGACACACCGTACACTTCTCCAGAGTGGCTGTTGGCAATTTACATCCCGCCCATCAGTGTAGCAAGGCTCCCATTTCTCCATGGCCTGTCCTGCATTTCTGGTTTTGACACTTTTTTCAGCATGGCCCTTTTGACCGATGGGAAGCGAGACTTCTTTGTAGCGCTGATTTGCCTTTCCAGGTTGCTTGGTTGGCCAAAAAGGGCGTATGCGTTTTTTCCTGAATATATTCAGGAAAAAACGCATACGCCCTTTTGGCCAAGGGCATCATTGTCAACGTTTTGCCGCTTTTCATGTGCTTTAAAGGCGATTCGAATCTACCTCCTGAAATCTGTTTCCTGCAATTCTGCCTTGATTTCAATTCCTCGTCTTTGCCTTCCCTCAATATATTTGTGGACGAGAGTTATCATTTATAACTGTGCAGGTTTGTGAATTGCAGTGCCCTGAAGCTCCATTTTACAACTCGCTTTTTCGGGAGCTGGCCGCAAAAGCGCAGGATGGCTTCAGGCCCTGTTCTTGTTCCGGGGGGCAGGCTGAGCCTGTGGTTAATTCTTCTTCCTGATGGGAAAATAGAGTGACCTGTGCCTGTCCCAACACCAAGAGCTAGTCTCTCATTGGTTCCCCGTCTTCCCGTTCATCCTCAGGACAAATAGCAACCTGTACGGAACAGGAGGTTAAAGGTGCTGATGCTCCAAGTAGGGAGATTGCTAGTAAAGTGGCTGGAATGTCGAACCCGAGCACAAGGAGATGAGAAATGAGGTGCGTTTTAGAAACCTTTCCCCATCACACGGTGTACCATCTTCTGGGTTTCTCATGCATGTTTTCGTTGTAGGAAGATGCCCTTGAACCTGGAGATTTGGGACCCATGCGATGGGTAGCACGCAGTATTACTTTAAAGGGTCTGTGTTTGCTCACCCAAACTCACCAAACCTCTCAGCCCCAAGAGTGTCCACCCTTATGTCTCATCCAGCTGTGGGTCTAGATATGGTCAATCCAGGTTGCATCACAGACCCTGAACGAATTGTGTAAGAATTTTTCTCTCTTTCACTGTCTTTGTTTCATGGGTTTTGAAAAGTAATTTATTTTTATAATGGGGTTTAGCTGCTTTTCACGGCTGTGTTTATGCTGCTTTACACCCACTTGACACACTAACAGAGAGATATCAATACATAGGTTTTAAGATTATTACTAGTCAGATATATTCTTGTGCGGTGAATCGGGCGTGTTGAGTCCAGTTCTCTGAGCAAGGAGTAGGTCTTCTCTGTTACATATTGGGTTTATGGAACGGTATCTGAGCTAATTTGAAACTCTTGTTTTATGTATCACCCCACCTCACCTTTCTCGTTAAGCAGCCATAGTGTGTTTTCTGCATGTGTGACTCTGTTCTGTTTTGTAATTCAGTTCAAGTGTAACGGTTTTTACATTCCCTCTATAAGTGACACCTTATGAGAAGTGTCCTTTTCTGTGTGACTTATGTCACTTAGAATCGTCGTACCTAAATCCACTCATCATGCTGCTACTAGCCTTATGACATTGATTTCATGGCTGAGTGATAATCCATTGTACATATGGACCTCAAATTTTTTATCCATTTTTCGCTTTCCTGGGATATTTAAGGTGGAATGAAGTGGAGGTCCTTGTCAACAGAGCAGCCCTAAACTTTGGGGTGCTTGTGTCTTGCTGATTTTTAATTTTCCCACTTTATACCCCCATGCGTGGAAGTGCCCTATGCTCTCTAAGCTGTGTTTTTTAGATGTTTCAGGACACACCGTACACTTCTCCAGAGTGGCTGTTGGCAATTTACATCCCGCCCATCAGTGTAGCAAGGCTCCCATTTCTCCATGGCCTGTCCTGCATTTCTGGTTTTGACACTTTTTTCAGCATGGCCCTTTTGACCGATGGGAAGCGAGACTTCTTTGTAGCGCTGATTTGCCTTTACAGGTTGCTTGGTTGGCCAAAAAGGGCGTATGCGTTTTTTCCTGAATATATTCAGGAAAAAACGCATACGCCCTTTTTGGCCAAGGGCATCATTGTCAACGTTTTGCCGCTTTTCATGTGCTTTAAAGGCTCTTCAAATCTACCTCCTGAAATCTGTTTCCTGCAATTCTGCCTTGATTTCAATTCCTCGTCTTTGCCTTCCCTCAATATATTTGTGGACGAGAGTTATCATTTATAACTGTGCAAGTTTGTGAATTGCAGTGCCCTGAAGCTCCATTTTACAACTCGCTTTTTCGGGAGCTGGCCGCAAAAGCGCAGGATGGCTTCAGGCCCTGTTATGGTTCCGGGGGGCAGGCTGAGCCTGTGGTTAATTCTTCTTCCTGATGGGAAACTAGAGTGACCTGTGCCTGTCCCAACACCAAGAGCTTGTCTCTCATTGGTTCCCCGTCTTCCCGTTCATCCTCAGGACAAATTGCAACCTGTACGGAACAGGAGGTTAAAGGTGCTGATGCTCCAAGTAGGGAGATTGCTAGTAAAGTGGCTGGAATGTCGAACCCGAGCACAAGGAGATGAGAAATGAGGTGCGTTTTAGAAACCTTTCCCCATCACACGGTGTACCATCTTCTGGGTTTCTCATGCATGTTTTCGTTGTAGGAAGATGCCCTTGAACCTGGAGATTTGGGACCCATGCGATGGGTAGCACGCAGTATTACTTTAAAGGGTCTGTGTTTGCTCACCCAAACTCACCAAACCTCTCAGCCCCAAGAGTGTCCACCCTTATGTCTCATCCAGCTGTGGGTCTAGATATGGTCAATCCAGGTTGCATCACAGACCCTGAACGAATTGTGTAAGAATTTTTCTCTCTTTCACTGTCTTTGTTTCATGGGTTTTGAAAAGTAATTTATTTTTATAATGGGGTTTAGCTGCTTTTCACGGCTGTGTTTATGCTGCTTTACACCCACTTGACACACTAACAGAGAGATATCAATACATAGGTTTTAAGATTATTACTAGTCAGATATATTCTTGTGCGGTGAATCGGGCGTGTTGAGTCCAGTTCTCTGAGCAAGGAGTAGGTCTAGTCTGTTACATAATGGGTTTATGGAACGGTATCTGAGCTAATTTGAAACTCTTGTTTTATGGATCACCCCACCTCACCTTTCCCGTTAAGCAGCCATAGTGTGTTTTCTGCATGTGTGACTCTGTTCTGTTTTGTAATTCAGTTCAAGTGTAACGGTTTTTACATTCCCTCTATAAGTGACACCTTATGAGAAGTGTCCTTTTCTGTGTGACTTATGTCACTTAGAATCGTCTTACCTAAATCCACTCATCATGCTGCTTCTAGCCTTATGACATTGATTTCATGGCTGAGTGATAATCCATTGTACATATGGACCTCAAATTTTTTATCCATTTTTCGCTTTCCTGGGATATTTAAGGTCGAATGAAGTGGAGGTCCTTGTCAACAGAGCAGCCCTAAACTTTGGGGTGCTTGTGTCTTGCTGATTTTTAATTTTCCCACTTTATACCCCCATGCGTGGAAGTGCCCTATGCTCTCTAAGCTCTGTTTTTTAGATGTTTCAGGACACACCGTACACTTCTCCAGAGTGGCTGTTGGCAATTTACATCCCGCCCATCAGTGTAGCAAGGCTCCCATTTCTCCATGGCCTGTCCTGCATTTCTGGTTTTGACACTTTTTTCAGCATGGCCCTTTTGACCGATGGGAAGCGAGACTTCTTTGTAGCGCTGATTTGCCTTTCCAGGTTGCTTGGTTGGCCAAAAAGGGCGTATGCGTTTTTTCCTGAATATATTCAGGAAAAAACGCATACGCCCTTTTGGCCAAGGGCATCATTGTCAACGTTTTGCCGCTTTTCATGTGCTTTAAAGGCGATTCGAATCTACCTCCTGAAATCTGTTTCCTGCAATTCTGCCTTGATTTCAATTCCTCGTCTTTGCCTTCCCTCAATATATTTGTGGACGAGAGTTATCATTTATAACTGTGCAGGTTTGTGAATTGCAGTGCCCTGAAGCTCCATTTTACAACTCGCTTTTTCGGGAGCTGGCCGCAAAAGCGCAGGATGGCTTCAGGCCCTGTTCTTGTTCCGGGGGGCAGGCTGAGCCTGTGGTTAATTCTTCTTCCTGATGGGAAAATAGAGTGACCTGTGCCTGTCCCAACACCAAGAGCTAGTCTCTCATTGGTTCCCCGTCTTCCCGTTCATCCTCAGGACAAATAGCAACCTGTACGGAACAGGAGGTTAAAGGTGCTGATGCTCCAAGTAGGGAGATTGCTAGTAAAGTGGCTGGAATGTCGAACCCGAGCACAAGGAGATGAGAAATGAGGTGCGTTTTAGAAACCTTTCCCCATCACACGGTGTACCATCTTCTGGGTTTCTCATGCATGTTTTCGTTGTAGGAAGATGCCCTTGAACCTGGAGATTTGGGACCCATGCGATGGGTAGCACGCAGTATTACTTTAAAGGGTCTGTGTTTGCTCACCCAAACTCACCAAACCTCTCAGCCCCAAGAGTGTCCACCCTTATGTCTCATCCAGCTGTGGGTCTAGATATGGTCAATCCAGGTTGCATCACAGACCCTGAACGAATTGTGTAAGAATTTTTCTCTCTTTCACTGTCTTTGTTTCATGGGTTTTGAAAAGTAATTTATTTTTATAATGGGGTTTAGCTGCTTTTCACGGCTGTGTTTATGCTGCTTTACACCCACTTGACACACTAACAGAGAGATATCAATACATAGGTTTTAAGATTATTACTAGTCAGATATATTCTTGTGCGGTGAATCGGGCGTGTTGAGTCCAGTTCTCTGAGCAAGGAGTAGGTCTTCTCTGTTACATATTGGGTTTATGGAACGGTATCTGAGCTAATTTGAAACTCTTGTTTTATGTATCACCCCACCTCACCTTTCTCGTTAAGCAGCCATAGTGTGTTTTCTGCATGTGTGACTCTGTTCTGTTTTGTAATTCAGTTCAAGTGTAACGGTTTTTACATTCCCTCTATAAGTGACACCTTATGAGAAGTGTCCTTTTCTGTGTGACTTATGTCACTTAGAATCGTCGTACCTAAATCCACTCATCATGCTGCTACTAGCCTTATGACATTGATTTCATGGCTGAGTGATAATCCATTGTACATATGGACCTCAAATTTTTTATCCATTTTTCGCTTTCCTGGGATATTTAAGGTGGAATGAAGTGGAGGTCCTTGTCAACAGAGCAGCCCTAAACTTTGGGGTGCTTGTGTCTTGCTGATTTTTAATTTTCCCACTTTATACCCCCATGCGTGGAAGTGCCCTATGCTCTCTAAGCTGTGTTTTTTAGATGTTTCAGGACACACCGTACACTTCTCCAGAGTGGCTGTTGGCAATTTACATCCCGCCCATCAGTGTAGCAAGGCTCCCATTTCTCCATGGCCTGTCCTGCATTTCTGGTTTTGACACTTTTTTCAGCATGGCCCTTTTGACCGATGGGAAGCGAGACTTCTTTGTAGCGCTGATTTGCCTTTACAGGTTGCTTGGTTGGCCAAAAAGGGCGTATGCGTTTTTTCCTGAATATATTCAGGAAAAAACGCATACGCCCTTTTTGGCCAAGGGCATCATTGTCAACGTTTTGCCGCTTTTCATGTGCTTTAAAGGCTCTTCAAATCTACCTCCTGAAATCTGTTTCCTGCAATTCTGCCTTGATTTCAATTCCTCGTCTTTGCCTTCCCTCAATATATTTGTGGACGAGAGTTATCATTTATAACTGTGCAAGTTTGTGAATTGCAGTGCCCTGAAGCTCCATTTTACAACTCGCTTTTTCGGGAGCTGGCCGCAAAAGCGCAGGATGGCTTCAGGCCCTGTTATGGTTCCGGGGGGCAGGCTGAGCCTGTGGTTAATTCTTCTTCCTGATGGGAAACTAGAGTGACCTGTGCCTGTCCCAACACCAAGAGCTTGTCTCTCATTGGTTCCCCGTCTTCCCGTTCATCCTCAGGACAAATTGCAACCTGTACGGAACAGGAGGTTAAAGGTGCTGATGCTCCAAGTAGGGAGATTGCTAGTAAAGTGGCTGGAATGGCGAACCCGAGCACAAGGAGATGAGAAATGAGGTGCGTTTTAGAAACCTTTTCCCATCACACGGTGTACCATCTTCTGGGTTTCTCATGCATGTTTTCGATGTAGGAAGATGCCCTTGAACCTGGAGATTTGGGACCCATGCGATGGGTAGCACGCAGTATTACTTTAAAGGGTCTGCGTTTGCTCACCCAACCTCACCAAACCTCTCAGCCCCAAGAGTGTCCACCCTTATGTCTCATCCAGCTGTGGGTCTAGATATGGTCAATCCAGGTTGCATCACAGACCCTGAACGAATTGTGTAAGAATTTCTCTCTCTTTCACTGTCTTTGCTTCATGGGTTTTGAAAAGTAATTTATTTTTATAATGGGGTTTAGCTGCTTTTCACGGCTGTGTTTATGCTGCTTTACACCCACTTGACACACTAACAGAGAGATATCAATACATAGGTTTTAAGATTATTACTAGTCAGATATATTCTTGTGCGGTGAATCGGGCGTGTTGAGTCCAGTTCTCTGAGCAAGGAGTACGTCTAGTCTGTTACATAATGGGTTTATGGAACGGTATCTGAGCTAATTTGAAACTCTTGTTTTATGGATCACCCCACCTCACCTTTCCCGTTAAGCAGCCATAGTGTGTTTTCTGCATGTGTGACTCTGTTCTGTTTTGTAATTCAGTTCAAGTGTAACGGTTTTTACATTCCCTCTATAAGTGACACCTTATGAGAAGTGTCCTTTTCTGTGTGACTTATGTCACTTAGAATCGTCGTACCTAAATCCACTCATCATGCTGCTACTAGCCTTATGACATTGATTTCATGGCTGAGTGATAATCCATTGTACATATGGACCTCAAATTTTTTATCCATTTTTCGCTTTCCTGGGATATTTAAGGTGGAATGAAGTGGAGGTCCTTGTCAACAGAGCAGCCCTAAACTTTGGGGTGCTTGTGTCTTGCTGATTTTTAATTTTCCCACTTTATACCCCCATGCGTGGAAGTGCCCTATGCTCTCTAAGCTGTGTTTTCTGGATGTTTCAGGACACACCGTACACTTCTCCAGAGTGGCTGTTGGCAATTTACATCCCGCCCATCAGTGTAGCAAGGCTCCCATTTCTCCATGGCCTGTCCTGCATTTCTGGTTTTGACACTTTTTTCAGCATGGCCCTTTTGACCGATGGGAAGCGAGACTTCTTTGTAGCGCTGATTTGCCTTTCCAGGTTGCTTGGTTGGCCAAAAAGGGCGTATGCGTTTTTTCCTGAATATATTCAGGAAAAAACGCATACGCCCTTTTGGCCAAGGGCATCATTGTCAACGTTTTGCTGCTTTTCATGTGCTTTAAAGGCGATTCGAATCTACCTCCTGAAATCTGTTTCCTGCAATTCTGCCTTGATTTCAATTCCTCGTCTTTGCTTTCCCTCAATATATTTGTGGACGAGAGTTATCATTTATAACTGTGCAGGTTTGTGAATTGCAGTGCCCTGAAGCTCCATTTTACAACTCGCTTTTTCGGGAGCTGGCCGCAAAAGCGCAGGATGGCTTCAGGCCCTGTTCTGGTTCCGGGGGGCAGGCTGAGCCTGTGGTTAATTCTTCTTCCTGATGGGAAAATAGAGTGACCTGTGCCTGTCCCAACACCAAGAGCTAGTCTCTCATTGGTTCCCCGTCTTCCCGTTCATCCTCAGGACATATAGCAACCTGTACGGAACAGGAGGTTAAAGGTGCTGATGCTCCAAGTAGGGAGATTGCTAGTAAAGTGGCTGGAATGTCGAACCCGAGCACAAGGAGATGAGAAATGAGGTGCGTTTTAGAAACCTTTCCCCATCACACGGTGTACCATCTTCTGGGTTTCTCATGCATGTTTTCGATGTAGGAAGATGCCCTTGAACCTGGAGATTTGGGACCCATGCGATGGGTAGCACGCAGTATTACTTTAAAGGGTCTGCGTTTGCTCACCCAACCTCACCAAACCTCTCAGCCCCAAGAGTGTCCACCCTTATGTCTCATCCAGCTGTGGGTCTAGATATGGTCAATCCAGGTTGCATCACAGCCCCTGAACGAATTGTGTAAGAATTTCTCTCTCTTTCCCTGTCTTTGTTTCATGGGTTTTTAAAAGTAATTTATTTTTATAATGGGGTTTAGCTGCTTTTCACGGCTGTGTTTATGCCGCTTTACACCCACTTGACACACTAACAGAGAGATATCAATACATAGGTTTTAAGATTATTACTAGTCAGATATATTCTTGTGCGGTGAATCGGGCGTGTTGAGTCCAGTTCTCTGAGCAAGGAGTAGGTCTTGTCCATTACATATTGGGTTTATGGAACGGTATCTGAGCTAATTTGAAACTCTTGTTTTATGTATCACCCCACCTCACCTTTCCCATTAAGCAGCCATAGTGTGTTTTCTGCATGTGTGACTCTGTTCTGTTTTGTAATTCAGTTCAAGTGTAACGGTTTTTACATTCCCTCTATAAGTGACACCTTATGAGAAGTGTCCTTTTCTGTGTGACTTATTTCACTTAGAATCGTCTTACCTAAATCCACTCATCATGCTGCTACTAGCCTTATGACATTGATTTAATGGCTGAGTGATATTCCATTGTACATAAGGACCACAACTTTTTTATCCATTTTTCGCTTTCCTGGCATATTTAAGGTGGAATGAAGTGGAGGTCCTTGTCAACAGAGCAGCCCTAAACTTTGGGGTGCTTGTGTCTTGCTGATTTTCACTTTTCCCACTTTATCCCCCCATGCGTGGAAGTGCCCTATGCTCTCTAAGCTGTGTTTTTTAGATGTTTCAGGACACACCGTACACTTCTCCAGAGTGGCTGTTGGCAATTTACATCCCGCCCATCAGTGTAGCAAGGCTCCCATTTCTCCATGGCCTGTCCTGCATTTCTGGTTTTGACACTTTTTTCAGCATGGCCCTTTTGACCGATGGGAAGCGAGACTTCTTTGTAGCACTGATTTGCCTTTCCAGGTTGCTTGGTTGGCCAAAAAGGGCGTATGCGTTTTTTCCTGAATATATTCAGGAAAAAACGCATACGCCCTTTTTGGCCAAGGGCATCATTGTCAACGTTTTGCCGCTTTTCATGTGCTTTAAAGGCGATTCGAATCTACCTCCTGAAATCTGTTTCCTGCAATTCTGCCTTGATTTCAAATCCTCTTCTTTGCCTTCCCTCAATATATTTGTGGACGAGAGTTATCATTTATAACTGTGCAAGTTTGTGAATTGCAGTGCCCTGAAGCTCCATTTTACAACTCGCTTTTTCGGGAGCTGGCCGCAAAAGCGCAGGATGGCTTCAGGCCCTGTTATGGTTCCGGGGGGCAGGCTGAGCCTGTGGTTAATTCTTCTTCCTGATGGGAAACTAGAGTGACCTGTGCCTGTCCCAACACCAAGAGCTTGTCTCTCATTGGTTCCCCGTCTTCCCGTTCATCCTCAGGACAAATTGCAACCTGTACGGAACAGGAGGTTAAAGGTGCTGATGCTCCAAGTAGGGAGATTGCTAGTAAAGTGGCTGGAATGTCGAACCCGAGCACAAGGAGATGAGAAATGAGGTGCGTTTTAGAAACCTTTCCCCATCACACGGTGTACCATCTTCTGGGTTTCTCATGCATGTTTTCGTTGTAGGAAGATGCCCTTGAACCTGGAGATTTGGGACCCATGCGATGGGTAGCACGCAGTATTACTTTAAAGGGTCTGTGTTTGCTCACCCAAACTCACCAAACCTCTCAGCCCCAAGAGTGTCCACCCTTATGTCTCATCCAGCTGTGGGTCTAGATATGGTCAATCCAGGTTGCATCACAGACCCTGAACGAATTGTGTAAGAATTTTTCTCTCTTTCACTGTCTTTGTTTCATGGGTTTTGAAAAGTAATTTATTTTTATAATGGGGTTTAGCTGCTTTTCACGGCTGTGTTTATGCTGCTTTACACCCACTTGACACACTAACAGAGAGATATCAATACATAGGTTTTAAGATTATTACTAGTCAGATATATTCTTGTGCGGTGAATCGGGCGTGTTGAGTCCAGTTCTCTGAGCAAGGAGTAGGTCTAGTCTGTTACATAATGGGTTTATGGAACGGTATCTGAGCTAATTTGAAACTCTTGTTTTATGGATCACCCCACCTCACCTTTCCCGTTAAGCAGCCATAGTGTGTTTTCTGCATGTGTGACTCTGTTCTGTTTTGTAATTCAGTTCAAGTGTAACGGTTTTTACATTCCCTCTATAAGTGACACCTTATGAGAAGTGTCCTTTTCTGTGTGACTTATGTCACTTAGAATCGTCTTACCTAAATCCACTCATCATGCTGCTTCTAGCCTTATGACATTGATTTCATGGCTGAGTGATAATCCATTGTACATATGGACCTCAAATTTTTTATCCATTTTTCGCTTTCCTGGGATATTTAAGGTCGAATGAAGTGGAGGTCCTTGTCAACAGAGCAGCCCTAAACTTTGGGGTGCTTGTGTCTTGCTGATTTTTAATTTTCCCACTTTATACCCCCATGCGTGGAAGTGCCCTATGCTCTCTAAGCTCTGTTTTTTAGATGTTTCAGGACACACCGTACACTTCTCCAGAGTGGCTGTTGGCAATTTACATCCCGCCCATCAGTGTAGCAAGGCTCCCATTTCTCCATGGCCTGTCCTGCATTTCTGGTTTTGACACTTTTTTCAGCATGGCCCTTTTGACCGATGGGAAGCGAGACTTCTTTGTAGCGCTGATTTGCCTTTCCAGGTTGCTTGGTTGGCCAAAAAGGGCGTATGCGTTTTTTCCTGAATATATTCAGGAAAAAACGCATACGCCCTTTTGGCCAAGGGCATCATTGTCAACGTTTTGCCGCTTTTCATGTGCTTTAAAGGCGATTCGAATCTACCTCCTGAAATCTGTTTCCTGCAATTCTGCCTTGATTTCAATTCCTCGTCTTTGCCTTCCCTCAATATATTTGTGGACGAGAGTTATCATTTATAACTGTGCAGGTTTGTGAATTGCAGTGCCCTGAAGCTCCATTTTACAACTCGCTTTTTCGGGAGCTGGCCGCAAAAGCGCAGGATGGCTTCAGGCCCTGTTCTTGTTCCGGGGGGCAGGCTGAGCCTGTGGTTAATTCTTCTTCCTGATGGGAAAATAGAGTGACCTGTGCCTGTCCCAACACCAAGAGCTAGTCTCTCATTGGTTCCCCGTCTTCCCGTTCATCCTCAGGACAAATAGCAACCTGTACGGAACAGGAGGTTAAAGGTGCTGATGCTCCAAGTAGGGAGATTGCTAGTAAAGTGGCTGGAATGTCGAACCCGAGCACAAGGAGATGAGAAATGAGGTGCGTTTTAGAAACCTTTCCCCATCACACGGTGTACCATCTTCTGGGTTTCTCATGCATGTTTTCGTTGTAGGAAGATGCCCTTGAACCTGGAGATTTGGGACCCATGCGATGGGTAGCACGCAGTATTACTTTAAAGGGTCTGTGTTTGCTCACCCAAACTCACCAAACCTCTCAGCCCCAAGAGTGTCCACCCTTATGTCTCATCCAGCTGTGGGTCTAGATATGGTCAATCCAGGTTGCATCACAGACCCTGAACGAATTGTGTAAGAATTTTTCTCTCTTTCACTGTCTTTGTTTCATGGGTTTTGAAAAGTAATTTATTTTTATAATGGGGTTTAGCTGCTTTTCACGGCTGTGTTTATGCTGCTTTACACCCACTTGACACACTAACAGAGAGATATCAATACATAGGTTTTAAGATTATTACTAGTCAGATATATTCTTGTGCGGTGAATCGGGCGTGTTGAGTCCAGTTCTCTGAGCAAGGAGTAGGTCTTCTCTGTTACATATTGGGTTTATGGAACGGTATCTGAGCTAATTTGAAACTCTTGTTTTATGTATCACCCCACCTCACCTTTCTCGTTAAGCAGCCATAGTGTGTTTTCTGCATGTGTGACTCTGTTCTGTTTTGTAATTCAGTTCAAGTGTAACGGTTTTTACATTCCCTCTATAAGTGACACCTTATGAGAAGTGTCCTTTTCTGTGTGACTTATGTCACTTAGAATCGTCGTACCTAAATCCACTCATCATGCTGCTACTAGCCTTATGACATTGATTTCATGGCTGAGTGATAATCCATTGTACATATGGACCTCAAATTTTTTATCCATTTTTCGCTTTCCTGGGATATTTAAGGTGGAATGAAGTGGAGGTCCTTGTCAACAGAGCAGCCCTAAACTTTGGGGTGCTTGTGTCTTGCTGATTTTTAATTTTCCCACTTTATACCCCCATGCGTGGAAGTGCCCTATGCTCTCTAAGCTGTGTTTTTTAGATGTTTCAGGACACACCGTACACTTCTCCAGAGTGGCTGTTGGCAATTTACATCCCGCCCATCAGTGTAGCAAGGCTCCCATTTCTCCATGGCCTGTCCTGCATTTCTGGTTTTGACACTTTTTTCAGCATGGCCCTTTTGACCGATGGGAAGCGAGACTTCTTTGTAGCGCTGATTTGCCTTTACAGGTTGCTTGGTTGGCCAAAAAGGGCGTATGCGTTTTTTCCTGAATATATTCAGGAAAAAACGCATACGCCCTTTTTGGCCAAGGGCATCATTGTCAACGTTTTGCCGCTTTTCATGTGCTTTAAAGGCTCTTCAAATCTACCTCCTGAAATCTGTTTCCTGCAATTCTGCCTTGATTTCAATTCCTCGTCTTTGCCTTCCCTCAATATATTTGTGGACGAGAGTTATCATTTATAACTGTGCAAGTTTGTGAATTGCAGTGCCCTGAAGCTCCATTTTACAACTCGCTTTTTCGGGAGCTGGCCGCAAAAGCGCAGGATGGCTTCAGGCCCTGTTATGGTTCCGGGGGGCAGGCTGAGCCTGTGGTTAATTCTTCTTCCTGATGGGAAACTAGAGTGACCTGTGCCTGTCCCAACACCAAGAGCTTGTCTCTCATTGGTTCCCCGTCTTCCCGTTCATCCTCAGGACAAATTGCAACCTGTACGGAACAGGAGGTTAAAGGTGCTGATGCTCCAAGTAGGGAGATTGCTAGTAAAGTGGCTGGAATGGCGAACCCGAGCACAAGGAGATGAGAAATGAGGTGCGTTTTAGAAACCTTTTCCCATCACACGGTGTACCATCTTCTGGGTTTCTCATGCATGTTTTCGATGTAGGAAGATGCCCTTGAACCTGGAGATTTGGGACCCATGCGATGGGTAGCACGCAGTATTACTTTAAAGGGTCTGCGTTTGCTCACCCAACCTCACCAAACCTCTCAGCCCCAAGAGTGTCCACCCTTATGTCTCATCCAGCTGTGGGTCTAGATATGGTCAATCCAGGTTGCATCACAGACCCTGAACGAATTGTGTAAGAATTTCTCTCTCTTTCACTGTCTTTGCTTCATGGGTTTTGAAAAGTAATTTATTTTTATAATGGGGTTTAGCTGCTTTTCACGGCTGTGTTTATGCTGCTTTACACCCACTTGACACACTAACAGAGAGATATCAATACATAGGTTTTAAGATTATTACTAGTCAGATATATTCTTGTGCGGTGAATCGGGCGTGTTGAGTCCAGTTCTCTGAGCAAGGAGTACGTCTAGTCTGTTACATAATGGGTTTATGGAACGGTATCTGAGCTAATTTGAAACTCTTGTTTTATGGATCACCCCACCTCACCTTTCCCGTTAAGCAGCCATAGTGTGTTTTCTGCATGTGTGACTCTGTTCTGTTTTGTAATTCAGTTCAAGTGTAACGGTTTTTACATTCCCTCTATAAGTGACACCTTATGAGAAGTGTCCTTTTCTGTGTGACTTATGTCACTTAGAATCGTCGTACCTAAATCCACTCATCATGCTGCTACTAGCCTTATGACATTGATTTCATGGCTGAGTGATAATCCATTGTACATATGGACCTCAAATTTTTTATCCATTTTTCGCTTTCCTGGGATATTTAAGGTGGAATGAAGTGGAGGTCCTTGTCAACAGAGCAGCCCTAAACTTTGGGGTGCTTGTGTCTTGCTGATTTTTAATTTTCCCACTTTATACCCCCATGCGTGGAAGTGCCCTATGCTCTCTAAGCTGTGTTTTCTGGATGTTTCAGGACACACCGTACACTTCTCCAGAGTGGCTGTTGGCAATTTACATCCCGCCCATCAGTGTAGCAAGGCTCCCATTTCTCCATGGCCTGTCCTGCATTTCTGGTTTTGACACTTTTTTCAGCATGGCCCTTTTGACCGATGGGAAGCGAGACTTCTTTGTAGCGCTGATTTGCCTTTCCAGGTTGCTTGGTTGGCCAAAAAGGGCGTATGCGTTTTTTCCTGAATATATTCAGGAAAAAACGCATACGCCCTTTTGGCCAAGGGCATCATTGTCAACGTTTTGCTGCTTTTCATGTGCTTTAAAGGCGATTCGAATCTACCTCCTGAAATCTGTTTCCTGCAATTCTGCCTTGATTTCAATTCCTCGTCTTTGCTTTCCCTCAATATATTTGTGGACGAGAGTTATCATTTATAACTGTGCAGGTTTGTGAATTGCAGTGCCCTGAAGCTCCATTTTACAACTCGCTTTTTCGGGAGCTGGCCGCAAAAGCGCAGGATGGCTTCAGGCCCTGTTCTGGTTCCGGGGGGCAGGCTGAGCCTGTGGTTAATTCTTCTTCCTGATGGGAAAATAGAGTGACCTGTGCCTGTCCCAACACCAAGAGCTAGTCTCTCATTGGTTCCCCGTCTTCCCGTTCATCCTCAGGACATATAGCAACCTGTACGGAACAGGAGGTTAAAGGTGCTGATGCTCCAAGTAGGGAGATTGCTAGTAAAGTGGCTGGAATGTCGAACCCGAGCACAAGGAGATGAGAAATGAGGTGCGTTTTAGAAACCTTTCCCCATCACACGGTGTACCATCTTCTGGGTTTCTCATGCATGTTTTCGATGTAGGAAGATGCCCTTGAACCTGGAGATTTGGGACCCATGCGATGGGTAGCACGCAGTATTACTTTAAAGGGTCTGCGTTTGCTCACCCAACCTCACCAAACCTCTCAGCCCCAAGAGTGTCCACCCTTATGTCTCATCCAGCTGTGGGTCTAGATATGGTCAATCCAGGTTGCATCACAGCCCCTGAACGAATTGTGTAAGAATTTCTCTCTCTTTCCCTGTCTTTGTTTCATGGGTTTTTAAAAGTAATTTATTTTTATAATGGGGTTTAGCTGCTTTTCACGGCTGTGTTTATGCCGCTTTACACCCACTTGACACACTAACAGAGAGATATCAATACATAGGTTTTAAGATTATTACTAGTCAGATATATTCTTGTGCGGTGAATCGGGCGTGTTGAGTCCAGTTCTCTGAGCAAGGAGTAGGTCTTGTCTATTACATATTGGGTTTATGGAACGGTATCTGAGCTAATTTGAAACTCTTGTTTTATGTATCACCCCACCTCACCTTTCCCATTAAGCAGCCATAGTGTGTTTTCTGCATGTGTGACTCTGTTCTGTTTTGTAATTCAGTTCAAGTGTAACGGTTTTTACATTCCCTCTATAAGTGACACCTTATGAGAAGTGTCCTTTTCTGTGTGACTTATTTCACTTAGAATCGTCTTACCTAAATCCACTCATCATGCTGCTACTAGCCTTATGACATTGATTTAATGGCTGAGTGATATTCCATTGTACATAAGGACCACAACTTTTTTATCCATTTTTCGCTTTCCTGGCATATTTAAGGTGGAATGAAGTGGAGGTCCTTGTCAACAGAGCAGCCCTAAACTTTGGGGTGCTTGTGTCTTGCTGATTTTCACTTTTCCCACTTTATCCCCCCATGCGTGGAAGTGCCCTATGCTCTCTAAGCTGTGTTTTTTAGATGTTTCAGGACACACCGTACACTTCTCCAGAGTGGCTGTTGGCAATTTACATCCCGCCCATCAGTGTAGCAAGGCTCCCATTTCTCCATGGCCTGTCCTGCATTTCTGGTTTTGACACTTTTTTCAGCATGGCCCTTTTGACCGATGGGAAGCGAGACTTCTTTGTAGCACTGATTTGCCTTTCCAGGTTGCTTGGTTGGCCAAAAAGGGCGTATGCGTTTTTTCCTGAATATATTCAGGAAAAAACGCATACGCCCTTTTTGGCCAAGGGCATCATTGTCAACGTTTTGCCGCTTTTCATGTGCTTTAAAGGCGATTCGAATCTACCTCCTGAAATCTGTTTCCTGCAATTCTGCCTTGATTTCAAATCCTCTTCTTTGCCTTCCCTCAATATATTTGTGGACGAGAGTTATCATTTATAACTCTGCAGGTTTGTGAATTGCAGTGCCCTGAAGCTCCATTTTACAAGTCGCTTTTTCGGGAGCTGGCCGCAAAAGCGCAGGATGGCTTCAGGCACTGTTCTGGTTCCGGGGGGCAGGCTGAGCCTGTGGTTAATTCTTTTTCCTGATGGGAAAATAGAGTGACCTGTGCCTGTCCCAACACCAAGAGCTAGTCTCTCATTGGTTCCCCGTCTTCCCGTTCATCCTCAGGACAAATTGCAACCTGTACGGAACAGGAGGTTAAAGGTGCTGATGCTCCAAGTAGGGAGATTGCTAGTAAAGTGGTTGGAATGGCGAACCCGAGCACAAGGAGATGAGAAATGAGGTGCGTTTTAGAAACCTTTCCCCATCACACGGTGTACCATCGTCTGGGTTTCTCATGCATGTTTTCGATGTAGGAAGATGCCCTTGAACCTGGAGATTTCGGACCCATGCGATGGGTAGCACGCAGTATTAATTTAAAGGGTCTGCGTTTGCTCACCCAACCTCACCAAACCTCTCAGCCCCAAGAGTGTCCACCCTTATGTCTCATCCAGCTGTGGGTCTAGATATGGTCAATCCAGGTTGCATCACAGCCCCTGAAGGAATTGTGTAAGGATTTCTCTCTCTTTCCCTGTCTTTGTTTCATGGGTTTTTAAAAGTAATTTATTTTTATAATGGGGTTTAGCTGCTTTTCACGGCTGTGTTTATGCCGCTTTACACCCACTTGACACACTAACAGAGAGATATCAATACATAGGTTTTAAGATTATTACTAGTCAGATATATTCTTGTGCGGTGAATCGGGCGTGTTGAGTCCAGTTCTCTGAGCAAGGAGTAGGTCTTGTCTATTACATATTGGGTTTATGGAACGGTATCTGAGCTAATTTGAAGCTCTTGTTTTATGTATCAACCCACCTCACCTTTCCCTTTAAGCAGCCATAGTGTGTTTTCTGCATGTGTGACTCTGTTCTGTTTTGTAATTCAGTTCAAGTGTAACGGTTTTTACATTCCCTCTATAAGTGACACCTTATGAGAAGTGTCCTTTTCTGTGTGACTTATTTCACTTAGAATCGTCTTACCTAAATCCACTCATCATGCTGCTACTAGCCTTATGACATTGATTTCATGGCTGAGTGATATTCCATTGTACATAAGGACCACAACTTTTTTATCCATTTTTCGCTTTCCTGGCATATTTAAGGTGGAATGAAGTGGAGGTCCTTGTCAACAGAGCAGCCCTAAACTTTGGGGTGCTTGTGTCTTGCTGATTTTCAATTTTCCCACTTTATCCCCCCATGCGTGGAAGTGCCCTATGCTCTCTAAGCTCTGTTTTTTAGATGTTTCAGGACACACCGTACACTTCTCCAGAGTGGCTGTTGGCAATTTACATCCCGCCCATCAGTGTAGCAAGGCTCCCATTTCTCCATGGCCTGTCCTGCATTTCTCGTTTTGACACTTTTTTCAGCATGGCCCTTTTGACCGATGGGAAGCGAGACTTCTTTGTAGCGCTGATTTGCCTTTCCAGGTTGCTTGGTTGGCCAAAAAGGGCGTATGCGTTTTTTCCTGAATATATTCAGGAAAAAACGCATACGCCCTTTTTGGCCAAGGGCATCATTGTCAACGTTTTGCCGCTTTTCATGTGCTTTAAAGGCGATTCGAATCTACCTCCTGAAATCTGTTTCCTGCAATTCTGCCTTGATTTCAAATCCTCTTCTTTGCCTTCCCTCAATATATTTGTGGACGAGAGTTATCATTTATAACTCTGCAGGTTTGTGAATTGCAGTGCCCTGAAGCTCCATTTTACAAGTCGCTTTTTTGGGAGCTGGCCTCAAAAGCGCAGGATGGCTTCAGGCCCTGTTCTGGTTCCGGGGGGCAGGCTGAGCCTGTGGTTAATTCTTCTTCCTGATGGGAAAATAGAGTGACCTGTGCCTGTCCCAACACCAAGAGCTAGTCTCTCATTGGTTCCCCGTCTTCCCGTTCATCCTCAGGACAAATTGCAACCTGTACGGAACAGGAGGTTAAAGGTGCTGATGCTCCAAGTAGGGAGATTGCTAGTAAAGTGGCTGGAATGGCGAACCCGAGCACAAGGAGATGAGAAATGAGGTGCGTTTTAGAAACCTTTCCCCATCACACGGTGTACCATCTTCTGGGTTTCTCATGCATGTTTTCGATGTAGGAAGATGCCCTTGAACCTGGAGATTTGGGACCCATGCGATGGGTAGCACGCAGTATTACTTTAAAGGGTCTGCGTTTGCTCACCCAACCTCACCAAACCTCTCAGCCCCAAGAGTGTCCACCCTTATGTCTCATCCAGCTGTGGGTCTAGATATGGTCAATCCAGGTTGCATCACAGCCCCTGAAGGAATTGTGTAAGAATTTCTCTCTCTTTCCCTGTCTTTGTTTCATGGGTTTTTAAAAGTAATTTATTTTTATAATGGGGTTTAGCTGCTTTTCACGGCTGTGTTTATGCCGCTTTACACCCACTTGACACACTAACAGAGAGATATCAATACATAGGTTTTAAGATTATTACTAGTCAGATATATTCTTGTGCGGTGAATCGGGCATGTTGAGTCCAGTTCTCTGAGCAAGGAGTAGGTCTTGTCTATTACATATTGGGTTTATGGAACGGTATCTGAGCTAATTTGAAGCTCTTGTTTTATGTATCACCCCACCTCACCTTTCCCGTTAAGCAGCCATAGTGTGTTTTCTGCATGTGTGACTCTGTTCTGTTTTGTAATTCAGTTCAAGTGTAACGGTTTTTACATTCCCTCTATAAGTGACACCTTATGAGAAGTGTCCTTTTCTGTGTGACTTATTTCACTTAGAATCGTCTTACCTAAATCCACTCATCATGCTGCTACTAGCCTTATGACATTGATTTCATGGCTGAGTGATATTCCATTGTACATAAGGACCACAACTTTTTTATCCATTTTTCGCTTTCCTGGCATATTTAAGGTGGAATGAAGTGGAGGTCCTTGTCAACAGAGCAGCCCTAAACTTTGGGGTGCTTGTGTCTTGCTGATTTTCAATTTTCCCACTTTATCCCCCCATGCGTGGAAGTGCCCTATGCTCTCTAAGCTCTGTTTTTTAGATGTTTCAGGACACACCGTACACTTCTCCAGAGTGGCTGTTGGCAATTTACATCCCGCCCATCAGTGTAGCAAGGCTCCCATTTCTCCATGGCCTGTCCTGCATTTCTGGTTTTGACACTTTTTTCAGCATGGCCCTTTTGACCGATGGGAAGCGAGACTTCTTTGTAGCGCTGATTTGCCTTTCCAGGTTGCTTGGTTGGCCAAAAAGGGCGTATGCGTTTTTTCCTGAATATATTCAGGAAAAAACGCATACGCCCTTTTTGGCCAAGGGCATCATTGTCAACGTTTTGCCGCTTTTCATGTGCTTTAAAGGCGATTCGAATCTACCTCCTGAAATCTGTTTCCTGCAATTCTGCCTTGATTTCAAATCCTCTTCTTTGCCTTCCCTCAATATATTTGTGGACGAGAGTTATCATTTATAACTCTGCAGGTTTGTGAATTGCAGTGCCCTGAAGCTCCATTTTACAAGTCGCTTTTTCGGGAGCTGGCCGCAAAAGCGCAGGATGGCTTCAGGCACTGTTCTGGTTCCGGGGGGCAGGCTGAGCCTGTGGTTAATTCTTCTTCCTGATGGGAAAATAGAGTGACCTGTGCCTGTCCCAACACCAAGAGCTAGTCTCTCATTGGTTCCCCGTCTTCCCGTTCATCCTCAGGACAAATTGCAACCTGTACGGAACAGGAGGTTAAAGGTGCTGATGCTCCAAGTAGGGAGATTGCTAGTAAAGTGGCTGGAATGGCGAACCCGAGCACAAGGAGATGAGAAATGAGGTGCGTTTTAGAAACCTTTCCCCATCACACGGTGTACCATCTTCTGGGTTTCTCATGCATGTTTTTGATGTAGGAAGATGCCCTTGAACCTGGAGATTTGGGACCCATGCGATGGGTAGCACGCAGTATTACTTTAAAGGGTCTGCGTTTGCTCACCCAACCTCACCAAACCTCTCAGCCCCAAGAGTGTCCACCCTTATCTCTCATCCAGCTGTGGGTCTAGATATGGTCAATCCAGGTTGCATCACAGCCCCTGAAGGAATTGTGTAAGGATTTCTCTCTCTTTCCCTGTCTTTGTTTCATGGGTTTTTAAAAGTAATTTATTTTTATAATGGGGTTTAGCTGCTTTTCACGGCTGTGTTTATGCCGCTTTACACCCACTTGACACACTAACAGAGAGATATCAATACATAGGTTTTAAGATTATTACTAGTCAGATATATTCTTGTGCGGTGAATCGGGCGTGTTGAGTCCAGTTCTCTGAGCAAGGAGTAGGTCTTGTCTATTACATATTGGGTTTATGGAACGGTATCTGAGCTAATTTGAAGCTCTTGTTTTATGTATCAACCCACCTCACCTTTCCCGTTAAGCAGCCATAGTGTGTTTTCTGCATGTGTGACTCTGTTCTGTTTTGTAATTCAGTTCAAGTGTAACGGTTTTTACATTCCCTCTATAAGTGACACCTTATGAGAAGTGTCCTTTTCTGTGTGACTTATTTCACTTAGAATCGTCTTACCTAAATCCACTCATCATGCTGCTACTAGCCTTATGACATTGATTTCATGGCTGAGTGATATTCCATTGTACATAAGGACCACAACTTTTTTATCCATGTTTCGCTTTCCTGGTATATTTAAGGTGGAATGAAGTGGAGGTCCTTGTCAACAGAGCAGCCCTAAACTTTGGGGTGCTTGTGTCTTGCTGATTTTCAATTTTCCCACTTTATCCCCCCATGCGTGGAAGTGCCCTATGCTCTCTAAGCTCTGTTTTTTAGATGTTTCAGGACACACCGTACACTTCTCCAGAGTGGCTGTTGGCAATTTACATCCCGCCCATCAGTGTAGCAAGGCTCCCATTTCTCCATGGCCTGTCCTGCATTTCTGGTTTTGACACTTTTTTCAGCATGGCCCTTTTGACCGATGGGAAGCGAGACTTCTTTGTAGCGCTGATTTGCCTTTCCAGGTTGCTTGGTTGGCCAAAAAGGGCGTATGCGTTTTTTCCTGAATATATTCAGGAAAAAACGCATACGCCCTTTTTGGCCAAGGGCATCATTGTCAACGTTTTGCCGCTTTTCATGTGCTTTAAAGGCGATTCGAATCTACCTCCTGAAATCTGTTTCCTGCAATTCTGCCTTGATTTCAAATCCTCTTCTTTGCCTTCCCTCAATATATTTGTGGACGAGAGTTATCATTTATAACTCTGCAGGTTTGTGAATTGCAGTGCCCTGAAGCTCCATTTTACAAGTCGCTTTTTTGGGAGCTGGCCGCAAAAGCACAGGATGGCTTCAGGCCCTGTTCTGGTTCCGGGGGGAAGGATGAGCCTGTGGTTAATTCTTCTTCCTGATGGGAAAATAGAGTGACCTGTGCCTGTCCCAACACCAAGAGCTAGTCTCTCATTGGTTCCCCATCTTCCCGTTCATCCTCAGGACAAATCGCAACCTGTACGGAACAGGAGGTTAAAGGTGCTGATGCTCCAAGTAGGGAGATTGCTAGTAAAGTGGCTGGAATGGCGAAACCGAGCACAAGGAGATGAGAAATGAGGTGCGTTTTAGAAACCTTTCCCCATCACACGGTGTACCATCTTCAGGGTTTCTCATGCATGTTTTCGATGTAGGAAGATGCCCTTGAACCTGGAGATTTGGGACCCATGCGATGGGTAGCACGCAGTATTACTTTAAAGGGTCTGCGTTTGCTCACCCAACCTCACCAAACCTCTCAGCCCCAAGAGTGTCCACCCTTATGTCTCATCCAGCTGTGGGTCTAGATATGGTCAATCCAGGTTGCATCACAGCCCCTGAAGGAATTGTGTAAGAATTTCTCTCTCTTTCCCTGTCTTTGTTTCATGGGTTTTTAAAAGTAATTTATTTTTATAATGGGGTTTAGCTGCTTTTCACGGCTGTGTTTATGCCGCTTTACACCCACTTGACACACTAACAGAGAGATATCAATACATAGGTTTTAAGATTATTACTAGTCAGATATATTCTTGTGCGGTGAATCGGGCGTGTTGAGTCCAGTTCTCTGAGCAAGGAGTAGGTCTTGTCTATTACATATTGGGTTTATGGAACGGTATCTGAGCTAATTTGAAGCTCTTGTTTTATGTATCACCCCACCTCACCTTTCCCGTTAAGCAGCCATAGTGTGTTTTCTGCATGTGTGACTCTGTTCTGTTTTGTAATTCAGTTCAAGTGTAACGGTTTTTACATTCCCTCTATAAGTGACACCTTATGAGAAGTGTCCTTTTCTGTGTGACTTATTTCACTTAGAATCGTCTTACCTAAATCCACTCATCATGCTGCTACTAGCCTTATGACATTGATTTCATGGCTGAGTGATATTCCATTGTACATAAGGACCACAACTTTTTTATCCATTTTTCGCTTTCCTGGCATATTTAAGGTGGAATGAAGTGGAGGTCCTTGTCAACAGAGCAGCCCTAAACTTTGGGGTGCTTGTGTCTTGCTGATTTTCAATTTTCCCACTTTATCCCCCCATGCGTGGAAGTGCCCTATGCTCTCTAAGCTCTGTTTTTTAGATGTTTCAGGACACACCGTACACTTCTCCAGAGTGGCTGTTGGCAATTTACATCCCGCCCATCAGTGTAGCAAGGCTCCCATTTCTCCATGGCCTGTCCTGCATTTCTGGTTTTGACACTTTTTTCAGCATGGCCCTTTTGACCGATGGGAAGCGAGACTTCTTTGTAGCGCTGATTTGCCTTTCCAGGTTGCTTGGTTGGCCAAAAAGGGCGTATGCGTTTTTTCCTGAATATATTCAGGAAAAAACGCATACGCCCTTTTTGGCCAAGGGCATCATTGTCAACGTTTTGCCGCTTTTCATGTGCTTTAAAGGCGATTCGAATCTACCTCCTGAAATCTGTTTCCTGCAATTCTGCCTTGATTTCAAATCCTCTTCTTTGCCTTCCCTCAATATATTTGTGGACGAGAGTTATCATTTATAACTCTGCAGGTTTGTGAATTGCAGTGCCCTGAAGCTCCATTTTACAAGTCGCTTTTTTGGGAGCTGGCCTCAAAAGCGCAGGATGGCTTCAGGCCCTGTTCTGGTTCCGGGGGGCAGGCTGAGCCTGTGGTTAATTCTTCTTCCTGATGGGAAAATAGAGTGACCTGTGCCTGTCCCAACACCAAGAGCTAGTCTCTCATTGGTTCCCCGTCTTCCCGTTCATCCTCAGGACAAATTGCAACCTGTACGGAACAGGAGGTTAAAGGTGCTGATGCTCCAAGTAGGGAGATTGCTAGTAAAGTGGTTGGAATGGCGAACCCGAGCACAAGGAGATGAGAAATGAGGTGCGTTTTAGAAACCTTTCCCCATCACACGGTGTACCATCGTCTGGGTTTCTCATGCATGTTTTCGATGTAGGAAGATGCCCTTGAACCTGGAGATTTGGGACCCATGCGATGGGTAGCACGCAGTATTACTTTAAGGGGTCTGCGTTTGCTCACCCAACCTCACCAAACCTCTCAGCCCCAAGAGTGTCCACCCTTATGTCTCATCCAGCTGTGGGTCTAGATATGGTCAATCCAGGTTGCATCACAGCCCCTGAACGAATTGTGTAAGAATTTCTCTCTCTTTCCCTGTCTTTGTTTCATGGGTTTTTAAAAGTAATTTATTTTTATAATGGGGTTTAGCTGCTTTTCACGGCTGTGTTTATGCCGCTTTACACCCACTTGACACACTAACAGAGAGATATCAATACATAAGTTTTAAGATTATTACTAGTCAGATATATTCTTGTGCGGTGAATCGGGCGTGTTGAGTCCAGTTCTCTGAGCAAGGAGTAGGTCTTGTCTATTACATGTTGGGTTTATGGAACGGTATCTGAGCTAATTTGAAGCTCTTGTTTTATGTATCACCCCACCTCACCTTTCCCGTTAAGCAGCCATAGTGTGTTTTCTGCATGTGTGACTCTGTTCTGTTTTGTAATTCAGTTCAAGTGTAACGGTTTTTACATTCCCTCTATAAGTGACACCTTATGAGAAGTGTCCTTTTCTGTGTGACTTATTTCACTTAGAATCGTCTTACCTAAAACCACTCATCATGCTGCTACTAGCCTTATGACATTGATTTCATGGCTGAGTGATATTCCATTGTACATAAGGACCACAACTTTTTTATCCATGTTTCGCTTTCCTGGGATATTTAAGGTGGAATGAAGTGGAGGTCCTTGTCAACAGAGCAGCCCTAAACTTTGGGGTGCTTGTGTCTTGCTGATTTTCAATTTTCCCACTTTATCCCCCCATGCGTGGAAGTGCCCTATGCTCTCTAAGCTCTGTTTTTTAGATGTTTCAGGACACACCGTACACTTCTCCAGAGTGGCTGTTGGCAATTTACATCCCGCCCATCAGTGTAGCAAGGCTCCCATTTCTCCATGGCCTGTCCTGCATTTCTGGTTTTGACACTTTTTTCAGCATGGCCCTTTTGACCGATGGGAAGCGAGACTTCTTTGTAGCGCTGATTTGCCTTTCCAGGTTGCTTGGTTGGCCAAAAAGTGCGTATGCGTTTTTTCCTGAATATATTCAGGAAAAAACGCATACGCCCTTTTTGGCCAAGGGCATCATTGTCAACGTTTTGCCGCTTTTCATGTGCTTTAAAGGCGATTCGAATCTACCTCCTGAAATCTGTTTCCTGCAATTCTGCCTTGATTTCAAATCCTCTTCTTTGCCTTCCCTCAATATATTTGTGGACGAGAGTTATCATTTATAACTCTGCAGGTTTGTGAATTGCAGTGCCCTGAAGCTCCATTTTACAAGTCGCTTTTTTGGGAGCTGGCCGCAAAAGCGCAGGATGGCTTCAGGCCCTGTTCTGGTTCCGGGGGGCAGGATGAGCCTGTGGTTAATTCTTCTTCCTGATGGGAAAATAGAGTGACCTGTGCCTGTCCCAACACCAAGAGCTAGTCTCTCATTGGTTCCCCGTCTTCCCGTTCATCCTCAGGACAAATTGCAACCTGTACGGAACAGGAGGTTAAAGGTGCTGATGCTCCAAGTAGGGAGATTGCTAGTAAAGTGGCTGGAATGGCGAACCCGAGCACAAGGAGATGAGAAATGAGGTGCGTTTTAGAAACCTTTCCCCATCACACGGTGTACCATCTTCTGGGTTTCTCATGCATGTTTTCGATGTAGGAAGATGCCCTTGAACCTGGAGATTTGGGACCCATGCGATGGGTAGCACGCAGTATTACTTTAAAGGGTCTGCGTTTGCTCACCCAACCTCACCAAACCTCTCAGCCCCAAGAGTGTCCACCCTTATGTCTCATCCAGCTGTGGGTCTAGATATGGTCAATCCAGGTTGCATCACAGCCCCTGAAGGAATTGTGTAAGAATTTCTCTCTCTTTCCCTGTCTTTGTTTCATGGGTTTTTAAAAGTAATTTATTTTTATAATGGGGTTTAGCTGCTTTTCACGGCTGTGTTTATGCCGCTTTACACCCACTTGACACACTAACAGAGAGATATCAATACATAGGTTTTAAGATTATTACTAGTCAGATATATTCTTGTGCGGTGAATCGGGCATGTTGAGTCCAGTTCTCTGAGCAAGGAGTATGTCTTGTCTATTACATATTGGGTTTATGGAACGGTATCTGAGCTAATTTGAAGCTCTTGTTTTATGTATCACCCCACCTCACCTTTCCCGTTAAGCAGCCATAGTGTGTTTTCTGCATGTGTGACTCTGTTCTGTTTTGTAATTCAGTTCAAGTGTAACGGTTTTTACATTCCCTCTATAAGTGACACCTTATGAGAAGTGTCCTTTTCTGTGTGACTTATTTCACTTAGAATCGTCTTACCTAAATCCACTCATCATGCTGCTACTAGCCTTATGACATTGATTTCATGGCTGAGTGATATTCCATTGTACATAAGGACCACAACTTTTTTATCCATTTTTCGCTTTCCTGGCATATTTAAGGTGGAATGAAGTGGAGGTCCTTGTCAACAGAGCAGCCCTAAACTTTGGGGTGGTTGTGTCTTGCTGATTTTCAATTTTCCCACTTTATCCCCCCATGCGTGGAAGTGCCCTATGCTCTCTAAGCTCTGTTTTTTAGATGTTTCAGGACACACCGTACACTTCTCCAGAGTGGCTGTTGGCAATTTACATCCCGCCCATCAGTGTAGCAAGGCTCCCATTTCTCCATGGCCTGTCCTGCATTTCTGGTTTTGACACTTTTTTCAGCATGGCCCTTTTGACCGATGGGAAGCGAGACTTCTTTGTAGCGATGATTTGCCTTTCCAGGTTGCTTGGTTGGCCAAAAAGGGCGTATGCGTTTTTTCCTGAATATATTCAGGAAAAAACGCATACGCCCTTTTTGGCCAAGGGCATCATTGTCAACGTTTTGCCGCTTTTCATGTGCTTTAAAGGCGATTCGAATCTACCTCCTGAAATCTGTTTCCTGCAATTCTGCCTTGATTTCAAATCCTCTTCTTTGCCTTCCCTCAATATATTTGTGGACGAGAGTTATCATTTATAACTCTGCAGGTTTGTGAATTGCAGTGCCCTGAAGCTCCATTTTACAAGTCGCTTTTTTGGGAGCTGGCCGCAAAAGCGCAGGATGGCTTCAGGCCCTGTTCTGGTTCCGGGGGGCAGGCTGAGCCTGTGGTTAATTCTTCTTCCTGATGGGAAAATAGAGTGACCTGTGCCTGTCCCAACACCAAGAGCTAGTCTCTCATTGGTTCCCCGTCTTCCCGTTCATCCTCAGGACAAATTGCAACCTGTACGGAACAGGAGGTTAAAGGTGCTGATGCTCCAAGTAGGGAGATTGCTAGTAAAGTGGCTGGAATGGCGAACCCGAGCACAAGGAGATGAGAAATGAGGTGCGTTTTAGAAACCTTTCCCCATCACACGGTGTACCATCTTCTGGGTTTCTCATGCATGTTTTCGATGTAGGAAGATGCCCTTGAACCTGGAGATTTGGGACCCATGCGATGGGTAGCACGCAGTATTACTTTAAAGGGTCTGCGTTTGCTCACCCAACCTCACCAAACCTCTCAGCCCCAAGAGTGTCCACCCTTATGTCTCATCCAGCTGTGGGTCTAGATATGGTCAATCCAGGTTGCATCACAGCCCCTGTAGGAATTGTGTAAGAATTTCTCTCTCTTTCCCTGTCTTTGTTTCATGGGTTTTTAAAAGTAATTTATTTTTATAATGGGGTTTAGCTGCTTTTCACGGCTGTGTTTATGCCGCTTTACACCCACTTGACACACTAACAGAGAGAGATCAATACATAGGTTTTAAGATTATTACTAGTCAGATATATTCTTGTGCGGTGAATCGGGCGTGTTGAGTCCAGTTCTCTGAGCAAGGAGTAGGTCTTGTCTATTACATATTGGGTTTATGGAACGGTATCTGAGCTAATTTGAAGCTCTTGTTTTATGTATCACCCCACCTCACCTTTCCCGTTAAGCAGCCATAGTGTGTTTTCTGCATGTGTGACTCTGTTCTGTTTTGTAATTCAGTTCAAGTGTAACGGTTTTTACATTCCCTCTATAAGTGACACCTTATGAGAAGTGTCCTTTTCTGTGTGACTTATTTCACTTAGAATCGTCTTACCTAAATCCACTCATCATGCTGCTACTAGCCTTATGACATTGATTTCATGGCTGAGTGATATTCCATTGTACATAAGGACCACAACTTTTTTATCCATGTTTCGCTTTCCTGGCATATTTAAGGTGGAATGAAGTGGAGGTCCTTGTCAACAGAGCAGCCCTAAACTTTGGCGTGCTTGTGTCTTGCTGATTTTCAATTTTCCCACTTTATCCCCCCATGCGTGGAAGTGCCCTATGCTCTCTAAGCTCTGTTTTTTAGATGTTTCAGGACACACCGTACACTTCTCCAGAGTGGCTGTTGGCAATTTACATCCCGCCCATCAGTGTAGCAAGGCTCCCATTTCTCCATGGCCTGTCCTGCATTTCTGGTTTTGACACTTTTTTCAGCATGGCCCTTTTGACCGATGGGAAGCGAGACTTCTTTGTAGCGCTGATTTGCCTTTCCAGGTTGCTTGGTTGGCCAAAAAGGGCGTATGCGTTTTTTTCCTGAATATATTCAGGAAAAAACGCATACGCCCTTTTTGGCCAAGGGCATCATTGTCAACGTTTTGCCGCTTTTCATGTGCTTTAAAGGCGATTCGAATCTACCTCCTGAAATCTGTTTCCTGCAATTCTGCCTTGATTTCAAATCCTCTTCTTTGCCTTCCCTCAATATATTTGTGGACGAGAGTTATCATTTATAACTCTGCAGGTTTGTGAATTGCAGTGCCCTGAAGCTCCATTTTACAAGTCGCTTTTTCGGGAGCTGGCCGCAAAAGCGCAGGATGGCTTCAGGCACTGTTCTGGTTCCGGGGGGCAGGCTGAGCCTGTGGTTAATTCTTCTTCCTGATGGGAAAATAGAGTGACCTGTGCCTGTCCCAACACCAAGAGCTAGTCTCTCATTGGTTCCCCGTCTTCCCGTTCATCCTCAGGACAAATTGCAACCTGTACGGAACAGGAGGTTAAAGGTGCTGATGCTCCAAGTAGGGAGATTGCTAGTAAAGTGGCTGGAATGGCGAACCCGAGCACAAGGAGATGAGAAATGAGGTGCGTTTTAGAAACCTTTCCCCATCACACGGTGTACCATCTTCTGGGTTTCTCATGCATGTTTTTGATGTAGGAAGATGCCCTTGAACCTGGAGATTTGGGACCCATGCGATGGGTAGCACGCAGTATTACTTTAAAGGGTCTGCGTTTGCTCACCCAACCTCACCAAACCTCTCAGCCCCAAGAGTGTCCACCCTTATGTCTCATCCAGCTGTGGGTCTAGATATGGTCAATCCAGGTTGCATCACAGCCCCTGAACGAATTGTGTAAGAATTTCTCTCTCTTTCCCTGTCTTTGTTTCATGGGTTTTTAAAAGTAATTTATTTTTATAATGGGGTTTAGCTGCTTTTCACGGCTGTGTTTATGCCGCTTTACACCCACTTGACACACTAACAGAGAGATATCAATACATAGGTTTTAAGATTATTACTAGTCAGATATATTCTTGTGCGGTGAATCGGGCATGTTGAGTCCAGTTCTCTGAGAAAGGAGTAGGTCTTGTCTATTACATATTGGGTTTATGGAACGGTATCTGAGCTAATTTGAAGCTCTTGTTTTATGTATCACCCCACCTCACCTTTCCCGTTAAGCAGCCATAGTGTGTTTTCTGCATGTGTGACTCTGTTCTGTTTTGTAATTCAGTTCAAGTGTAACGGTTTTTACATTCCCTCTATAAGTGACACCTTATGAGAAGTGTCCTTTTCTGTGTGACTTATTTCACTTAGAATCGTCTTACCTAAATCCACTCATCATGCTGCTACTAGCCTTATGACATTGATTTCATGGCTGAGTGATATTCCATTGTACATAAGGACCACAACTTTTTTATCCATTTTTCGCTTTCCTGGCATATTTAAGGTGGAATGAAGTGGAGGTCCTTGTCAACACAGCAGCCCTAAACTTTGGGGTGCTTGTGTCTTGCTGATTTTCAATTTTCCCACTTTATCCCCCCATGCGTGGAAGTGCCCTATGCTCTCTAAGCTCTGTTTTTTAGATGTTTCAGGACACACCGTACACTTCTCCAGAGTGGCTGTTGGCAATTTACATCCCGCCCATCAGTGTAGCAAGGCTCCCATTTCTCCATGGCCTGTCCTGCATTTCTGGTTTTGACACTTTTTTCTGCATGGCCCTTTTGACCGATGGGAAGCGAGACTTCTTTGTAGCGCTGATTTGCCTTTCCAGGTTGCTTGGTTGGCCAAAAAGGGCGTATGCGTTTTTTTCCTGAATATATTCAGGAAAAAACGCATACGCCCTTTTTGGCCAAGGGCATCATTGTCAACGTTTTGCCGCTTTTCATGTGCTTTAAAGGCGATTCGAATCTACCTCCTGAAATCTGTTTCCTGCAATTCTGCCTTGATTTCAAATCCTCTTCTTTGACTTCCCTCAATATATTTGTGGACGAGAGTTATCATTTATAACTCTGCAGGTTTGTGAATTGCAGTGCCCTGAAGCTCCATTTTACAAGTCGCTTTTTTGGGAGCTGGCCTCAAAAGCGCAGGATGGCTTCAGGCCCTGTTCTGGTTCCGGGGGGCAGGCTGAGCCTGTGGTTAATTCTTCTTCCTGATGGGAAAATAGAGTGACCTGTGCCTGTCCCAAAACCAAGAGCTAGTCTCTCATTGGTTCCCCGTCTTCCCGTTCATCCTCAGGACAAATTGCAACCTGTACGGAACAGGAGGTTAAAGGTGCTGATGCTCCAAGTAGGGAGATTGCTAGTAAAGTGGTTGGAATGGCGAACCCGAGCACAAGGAGATGAGAAATGAGGTGCGTTTTAGAAACCTTTCCCCATCACACGGTGTACCATCGTCTGGGTTTCTCATGCATGTTTTCGATGTAGGAAGATGCCCTTGAACCTGGAGATTTGGGACCCATGCGATGGGTAGCACGCAGTATTACTTTAAGGGGTCTGCGTTTGCTCACCCAACCTCACCAAACCTCTCAGCCCCAAGAGTGTCCACCCTTATGTCTCATCCAGCTGTGGGTCTAGATATGGTCAATCCAGGTTGCATCACAGCCCCTGAACGAATTGTGTAAGAATTTCTCTCTCTTTCCCTGTCTTTGTTTCATGGGTTTTTAAAAGTAATTTATTTTTATAATGGGGTTTAGCTGCTTTTCACGGCTGTGTTTATGCCGCTTTACACCCACTTGACACACTAACAGAGAGATATCAATACATAAGTTTTAAGATTATTACTAGTCAGATATATTCTTGTGCGGTGAATCGGGCGTGTTGAGTCCAGTTCTCTGAGCAAGGAGTAGGTCTTGTCTATTACATGTTGGGTTTATGGAACGGTATCTGAGCTAATTTGAAGCTCTTGTTTTATGTATCACCCCACCTCACCTTTCCCGTTAAGCAGCCATAGTGTGTTTTCTGCATGTGTGACTCTGTTCTGTTTTGTAATTCAGTTCAAGTGTAACGGTTTTTACATTCCCTCTATAAGTGACACCTTATGAGAAGTGTCCTTTTCTGTGTGACTTATTTCACTTAGAATCGTCTTACCTAAATCCACTCATCATGCTGCTACTAGCCTTATGACATTGATTTCATGGCTGAGTGATATTCCATTGTACATAAGGACCACAACTTTTTTATCCATGTTTCGCTTTCCTGGGATATTTAAGGTGGAATGAAGTGGAGGTCCTTGTCAACAGAGCAGCCCTAAACTTTGGGGTGCTTGTGTCTTGCTGATTTTCAATTTTCCCACTTTATCCCCCCATGCGTGGAAGTGCCCTATGCTCTCTAAGCTCTGTTTTTTAGATGTTTCAGGACACACCGTACACTTCTCCAGAGTGGCTGTTGGCAATTTACATCCCGCCCATCAGTGTAGCAAGGCTCCCATTTCTCCATGGCCTGTCCTGCATTTCTGGTTTTGACACTTTTTTCAGCATGGCCCTTTTGACCGATGGGAAGCGAGACTTCTTTGTAGCGCTGATTTGCCTTTCCAGGTTGCTTGGTTGGCCAAAAACTGCGTATGCGTTTTTTCCTGAATATATTCAGGAAAAAACGCATACGCCCTTTTTGGCCAAGGGCATCATTGTCAACGTTTTGCCGCTTTTCATGTGCTTTAAAGGCGATTCGAATCTACCTCCTGAAATCTGTTTCCTGCAATTCTGCCTTGATTTCAAATCCTCTTCTTTGCCTTCCCTCAATATATTTGTGGACGAGAGTTATCATTTATAACTCTGCAGGTTTGTGAATTGCAGTGCCCTGAAGCTCCATTTTACAAGTCGCTTTTTTGGGAGCTGGCCGCAAAAGCGCAGGATGGCTTCAGGCCCTGTTCTGGTTCCGGGGGGCAGGATGAGCCTGTGGTTAATTCTTCTTCCTGATGGGAAAATAGAGTGACCTGTGCCTGTCCCAACACCAAGAGCTAGTCTCTCATTGGTTCCCCGTCTTCCCGTTCATCCTCAGGACAAATTGCAACCTGTACGGAACAGGAGGTTAAAGGTGCTGATGCTCCAAGTAGGGAGATTGCTAGTAAATTGGCTGGAATGGCGAACCCGAGCACAAGGAGATGAGAAATGAGGTGCGTTTTAGAAACCTTTCCCCATCACACGGTGTACCATCTTCTGGGTTTCTCATGCATGTTTTCGATGTAGGAAGATGCCCTTGAACCTGGAGATTTGGGACCCATGCGATGGGTAGCACGCAGTATTACTTTAAAGGGTCTGCGTTTGCTCACCCAACCTCACCAAACCTCTCAGCCCCAAGAGTGTCCACCCTTATGTCTCATCCAGCTGTGGGTCTAGATATGGTCAATCCAGGTTGCATCACAGACCCTGAACGAATTGTGTAAGAATTTCTCTCTCTTTCACTGTCTTTGTTTCATGGGTTTTGAAAAGTAATTTATTTTTATAATGGGGTTTAGCTGCTTTTCACGGCTGTGTTTATGCTCCTTTACACCCACTTGACACACTAACAGAGAGATATCAATACATAGGTTTTAAGATTATTACTAGTCAGATATATTCTTGTGCGGGGAATCGGGCGTGTTGAGTCCAGTTCTCTGAGCAAGGAGTAGGTCTTGTCTGTTACATATTGGGTTTATGGAACGTTATCTGAGCTAATTTGAAACTGTTGTTTTATGGATCACCCCACCTCACATTTCCCGTTAAGCAGCCATAGTGTGTTTTCTGCATGTGTGACTCTGTTCTGTTTTGTAATTCAGTTCAAGTGTAACGGTTTTTACATTCCCTCTATAAGTGACACCTTATGAGAAGTGTCCTTTTCTGTGTGACTTATGTCACTTAGAATCGTCGTACCTAAATCCACTCATCATGCTGCTACTAGCCTTATGACATTGATTTCATGGCTGAGTGATATTCCATTGTACATAAGGACCACAACTTTTTTATCCATGTTTCGCTTTCCTGGCATATTTAAGGTGGAATGAAGTGGAGGTCCTTGTCAACAGAGCAGCCCTAAACTTTGGCGTGCTTGTGTCTTGCTGATTTTCAATTTTCCCACTTTATCCCCCCATGCGTGGAAGTGCCCTATGCTCTCTAAGCTCTGTTTTTTAGATGTTTCAGGACACACCGTACACTTCTCCAGAGTGGCTGTTGGCAATTTACATCCCGCCCATCAGTGTAGCAAGGCTCCCATTTCTCCATGGCCTGTCCTGCATTTCTGGTTTTGACACTTTTTTCAGCATGGCCCTTTTGACCGATGGGAAGCGAGACTTCTTTGTAGCGCTGATTTGCCTTTCCAGGTTGCTTGGTTGGCCAAAAAGGGCGTATGCGTTTTTTTCCTGAATATATTCAGGAAAAAACGCATACGCCCTTTTTGGCCAAGGGCATCATTGTCAACGTTTTGCCGCTTTTCATGTGCTTTAAAGGCGATTCGAATCTACCTCCTGAAATCTGTTTCCTGCAATTCTGCCTTGATTTCAAATCCTCTTCTTTGCCTTCCCTCAATATATTTGTGGACGAGAGTTATCATTTATAACTCTGCAGGTTTGTGAATTGCAGTGCCCTGAAGCTCCATTTTACAAGTCGCTTTTTCGGGAGCTGGCCGCAAAAGCGCAGGATGGCTTCAGGCACTGTTCTGGTTCCGGGGGGCAGGCTGAGCCTGTGGTTAATTCTTCTTCCTGATGGGAAAATAGAGTGACCTGTGCCTGTCCCAACACCAAGAGCTAGTCTCTCATTGGTTCCCCGTCTTCCCGTTCATCCTCAGGACAAATTGCAACCTGTACGGAACAGGAGGTTAAAGGTGCTGATGCTCCAAGTAGGGAGATTGCTAGTAAAGTGGCTGGAATGGCGAACCCGAGCACAAGGAGATGAGAAATGAGGTGCGTTTTAGAAACCTTTCCCCATCACACGGTGTACCATCTTCTGGGTTTCTCATGCATGTTTTTGATGTAGGAAGATGCCCTTGAACCTGGAGATTTGGGACCCATGCGATGGGTAGCACGCAGTATTACTTTAAAGGGTCTGCGTTTGCTCACCCAACCTCACCAAACCTCTCAGCCCCAAGAGTGTCCACCCTTATGTCTCATCCAGCTGTGGGTCTAGATATGGTCAATCCAGGTTGCATCACAGCCCCTGAACGAATTGTGTAAGAATTTCTCTCTCTTTCCCTGTCTTTGTTTCATGGGTTTTTAAAAGTAATTTATTTTTATAATGGGGTTTAGCTGCTTTTCACGGCTGTGTTTATGCCGCTTTACACCCACTTGACACACTAACAGAGAGATATCAATACATAGGTTTTAAGATTATTACTAGTCAGATATATTCTTGTGCGGTGAATCGGGCATGTTGAGTCCAGTTCTCTGAGAAAGGAGTAGGTCTTGTCTATTACATATTGGGTTTATGGAACGGTATCTGAGCTAATTTGAAGCTCTTGTTTTATGTATCACCCCACCTCACCTTTCCCGTTAAGCAGCCATAGTGTGTTTTCTGCATGTGTGACTCTGTTCTGTTTTGTAATTCAGTTCAAGTGTAACGGTTTTTACATTCCCTCTATAAGTGACACCTTATGAGAAGTGTCCTTTTCTGTGTGACTTATTTCACTTAGAATCGTCTTACCTAAATCCACTCATCATGCTGCTACTAGCCTTATGACATTGATTTCATGGCTGAGTGATATTCCATTGTACATAAGGACCACAACTTTTTTATCCATTTTTCGCTTTCCTGGCATATTTAAGGTGGAATGAAGTGGAGGTCCTTGTCAACACAGCAGCCCTAAACTTTGGGGTGCTTGTGTCTTGCTGATTTTCAATTTTCCCACTTTATCCCCCCATGCGTGGAAGTGCCCTATGCTCTCTAAGCTCTGTTTTTTAGATGTTTCAGGACACACCGTACACTTCTCCAGAGTGGCTGTTGGCAATTTACATCCCGCCCATCAGTGTAGCAAGGCTCCCATTTCTCCATGGCCTGTCCTGCATTTCTGGTTTTGACACTTTTTTCTGCATGGCCCTTTTGACCGATGGGAAGCGAGACTTCTTTGTAGCGCTGATTTGCCTTTCCAGGTTGCTTGGTTGGCCAAAAAGGGCGTATGCGTTTTTTTCCTGAATATATTCAGGAAAAAACGCATACGCCCTTTTTGGCCAAGGGCATCATTGTCAACGTTTTGCCGCTTTTCATGTGCTTTAAAGGCGATTCGAATCTACCTCCTGAAATCTGTTTCCTGCAATTCTGCCTTGATTTCAAATCCTCTTCTTTGACTTCCCTCAATATATTTGTGGACGAGAGTTATCATTTATAACTCTGCAGGTTTGTGAATTGCAGTGCCCTGAAGCTCCATTTTACAAGTCGCTTTTTTGGGAGCTGGCCTCAAAAGCGCAGGATGGCTTCAGGCCCTGTTCTGGTTCCGGGGGGCAGGCTGAGCCTGTGGTTAATTCTTCTTCCTGATGGGAAAATAGAGTGACCTGTGCCTGTCCCAAAACCAAGAGCTAGTCTCTCATTGGTTCCCCGTCTTCCCGTTCATCCTCAGGACAAATTGCAACCTGTACGGAACAGGAGGTTAAAGGTGCTGATGCTCCAAGTAGGGAGATTGCTAGTAAAGTGGTTGGAATGGCGAACCCGAGCACAAGGAGATGAGAAATGAGGTGCGTTTTAGAAACCTTTCCCCATCACACGGTGTACCATCGTCTGGGTTTCTCATGCATGTTTTCGATGTAGGAAGATGCCCTTGAACCTGGAGATTTGGGACCCATGCGATGGGTAGCACGCAGTATTACTTTAAGGGGTCTGCGTTTGCTCACCCAACCTCACCAAACCTCTCAGCCCCAAGAGTGTCCACCCTTATGTCTCATCCAGCTGTGGGTCTAGATATGGTCAATCCAGGTTGCATCACAGCCCCTGAACGAATTGTGTAAGAATTTCTCTCTCTTTCCCTGTCTTTGTTTCATGGGTTTTTAAAAGTAATTTATTTTTATAATGGGGTTTAGCTGCTTTTCACGGCTGTGTTTATGCCGCTTTACACCCACTTGACACACTAACAGAGAGATATCAATACATAAGTTTTAAGATTATTACTAGTCAGATATATTCTTGTGCGGTGAATCGGGCGTGTTGAGTCCAGTTCTCTGAGCAAGGAGTAGGTCTTGTCTATTACATGTTGGGTTTATGGAACGGTATCTGAGCTAATTTGAAGCTCTTGTTTTATGTATCACCCCACCTCACCTTTCCCGTTAAGCAGCCATAGTGTGTTTTCTGCATGTGTGACTCTGTTCTGTTTTGTAATTCAGTTCAAGTGTAACGGTTTTTACATTCCCTCTATAAGTGACACCTTATGAGAAGTGTCCTTTTCTGTGTGACTTATTTCACTTAGAATCGTCTTACCTAAATCCACTCATCATGCTGCTACTAGCCTTATGACATTGATTTCATGGCTGAGTGATATTCCATTGTACATAAGGACCACAACTTTTTTATCCATGTTTCGCTTTCCTGGGATATTTAAGGTGGAATGAAGTGGAGGTCCTTGTCAACAGAGCAGCCCTAAACTTTGGGGTGCTTGTGTCTTGCTGATTTTCAATTTTCCCACTTTATCCCCCCATGCGTGGAAGTGCCCTATGCTCTCTAAGCTCTGTTTTTTAGATGTTTCAGGACACACCGTACACTTCTCCAGAGTGGCTGTTGGCAATTTACATCCCGCCCATCAGTGTAGCAAGGCTCCCATTTCTCCATGGCCTGTCCTGCATTTCTGGTTTTGACACTTTTTTCAGCATGGCCCTTTTGACCGATGGGAAGCGAGACTTCTTTGTAGCGCTGATTTGCCTTTCCAGGTTGCTTGGTTGGCCAAAAAGTGCGTATGCGTTTTTTCCTGAATATATTCAGGAAAAAACGCATACGCCCTTTTTGGCCAAGGGCATCATTGTCAACGTTTTGCCGCTTTTCATGTGCTTTAAAGGCGATTCGAATCTACCTCCTGAAATCTGTTTCCTGCAATTCTGCCTTGATTTCAAATCCTCTTCTTTGCCTTCCCTCAATATATTTGTGGACGAGAGTTATCATTTATAACTCTGCAGGTTTGTGAATTGCAGTGCCCTGAAGCTCCATTTTACAAGTCGCTTTTTTGGGAGCTGGCCGCAAAAGCGCAGGATGGCTTCAGGCCCTGTTCTGGTTCCGGGGGGCAGGATGAGCCTGTGGTTAATTCTTCTTCCTGATGGGAAAATAGAGTGACCTGTGCCTGTCCCAACACCAAGAGCTAGTCTCTCATTGGTTCCCCGTCTTCCCGTTCATCCTCAGGACAAATTGCAACCTGTACGGAACAGGAGGTTAAAGGTGCTGATGCTCCAAGTAGGGAGATTGCTAGTAAATTGGCTGGAATGGCGAACCCGAGCACAAGGAGATGAGAAATGAGGTGCGTTTTAGAAACCTTTCCCCATCACACGGTGTACCATCTTCTGGGTTTCTCATGCATGTTTTCGATGTAGGAAGATGCCCTTGAACCTGGAGATTTGGGACCCATGCGATGGGTAGCACGCAGTATTACTTTAAAGGGTCTGCGTTTGCTCACCCAACCTCACCAAACCTCTCAGCCCCAAGAGTGTCCACCCTTATGTCTCATCCAGCTGTGGGTCTAGATATGGTCAATCCAGGTTGCATCACAGACCCTGAACGAATTGTGTAAGAATTTCTCTCTCTTTCACTGTCTTTGTTTCATGGGTTTTGAAAAGTAATTTATTTTTATAATGGGGTTTAGCTGCTTTTCACGGCTGTGTTTATGCTCCTTTACACCCACTTGACACACTAACAGAGAGATATCAATACATAGGTTTTAAGATTATTACTAGTCAGATATATTCTTGTGCGGGGAATCGGGCGTGTTGAGTCCAGTTCTCTGAGCAAGGAGTAGGTCTTGTCTGTTACATATTGGGTTTATGGAACGTTATCTGAGCTAATTTGAAACTGTTGTTTTATGGATCACCCCACCTCACATTTCCCGTTAAGCAGCCATAGTGTGTTTTCTGCATGTGTGACTCTGTTCTGTTTTGTAATTCAGTTCAAGTGTAACGGTTTTTACATTCCCTCTATAAGTGACACCTTATGAGAAGTGTCCTTTTCTGTGTGACTTATGTCACTTAGAATCGTCGTACCTAAATCCACTCATCATGCTGCTACTAGCCTTATGACATTGATTTCATGGCTGAGTGATAATCCATTGTACATATGGACCTCAAATTTTTTATCCATTTTTCGCTTTCCTGGGATATTTAAGGTGGAATGAAGTGGAGGTCCTTGTCAACAGAGCAGCCCTAAACTTTGGGGTGCTTGTGTCTTGCTGATTTTTAATTTTCCCACTTTATACCCCCATGCGTGGAAGTGCCCTATGCTCTCTAAGCTGTGTTTTCTGGATGTTTCAGGACACACCGTACACTTCTCCAGAGTGGCTGTTGGCAATTTACATCCCGCCCATCAGTGTAGCAAGGCTCCCATTTCTCCATGGCCTGTCCTGCATTTCTGGTTTTGACACTTTTTTCAGCATGGCCCTTTTGACCGATGGGAAGCGAGACTTCTTTGTAGCGCTGATTTGCCTTTCCAGGTTGCTTGGTTGGCCAAAAAGGGCGTATGCGTTTTTTCCTGAATATATTCAGGAAAAAACGCATACGCCCTTTTGGCCAAGGGCATCATTGTCAACGTTTTGCCGCTTTTCATGTGCTTTAAAGGCGATTCGAATCTACGTCCTGAAATCTGTTTCCTGCAATTCTGCCTTGATTTCAATTCCTCGTCTTTGCCTTCCCTCAATATATTTGTGGACGAGAGTTATCATTTATAACTGTGCAGGTTTGTGAATTGCAGTGCCCTGAAGCTCCATTTTACAACTCGCTTTTTCGGGAGCTGGCCGCAAAAGCGCAGGATGGCTTCAGGCCCTGTTCTTGTTCCGGGGGGCAGGCTGAGCCTGTGGTTAATTCTTCTTCCTGATGGGAAAATAGAGTGACCTGTGCCTGTCCCAACACCAAGAGCTAGTCTCTCATTGGTTCCCCGTCTTCCCGTTCATCCTCAGGACAAATAGCAACCTGTACGGAACAGGAGGTTAAAGGTGCTGATGCTCCAAGTAGGGAGATTGCTAGTAAAGTGGCTGGAATGGCGAACCCGAGCACATGGAGATGAGAAATGAGGTGCGTTTTAGAAACCTTTCCCAATCACACGGTGTACCATCTTCTGGGTTTCTCATGCATGTTTTCGTTGTAGGAAGATGCCCTTGAACCTGGAGATTTGGGACCCATGCGATGGGTAGCACGCAGTATTACTTTAAAGGGTCTGCGTTTGCTCACCCAACCTCACCAAACCTCTCAGCCCCAAGAGTGTCCACCCTTATGTCTCATCCAGCTGTGGGTCTAGATATGGTCAATCCAGGTTGCATCACAGACCCTGAACGAATTGTGTAAGAATTTCTCTCTCTTTCACTGTCTTTGTTTCATGGGTTTTGAAAAGTAATTTATTTTTATAATGGGGTTTAGCTGCTTTTCACGGCTGTGTTTATGCTCCTTTACACCCACTTGACACACTAACAGAGAGATATCAATACATAGGTTTTAAGATTATTACTAGTCAGATATATTCTTGTGCGGGGAATCGGGCGTGTTGAGTCCAGTTCTCTGAGCAAGGAGTAGGTCTTGTCTGTTACATATTGGGTTTATGGAACGGTATCTGAGCTAATTTGAAACTGTTGTTTTATGGATCACCCCACCTCACATTTCCCGTTAAGCAGCCATAGTGTGTTTTCTGCATGTGTGACTCTGTTCTGTTTTGTAATTCAGTTCAAGTGTAACGGTTTTTACATTCCCTCTATAAGTGACACCTTATGAGAAGTGCCCTTTTCTGTGTGACTTATGTCACTTAGAATCGTCGTACCTAAATCCACTCATCATGCTGCTACTAGCCTTATGACATTGATTTCATGGCTGAGTGATAATCCATTGTACATATGGACCTCAAATTTTTTATCCATTTTTCGCTTTCCTGGGATATTTAAGGTGGAATGAAGTGGAGGTCCTTGTCAACAGAGCAGCCCTAAACTTTGGGGTGCTTGTGTCTTGCTGATTTTTAATTTTCCCACTTTATACCCCCATGCGTGGAAGTGCCCTATGCTCTCTAAGCTGTGTTTTTTAGATGTTTCAGGACACACCGTACACTTCTCCAGAGTGGCTGTTGGCAATTTACATCCCGCCCATCAGTGTAGCAAGGCTCCCATTTCTCCATGGCCTGTCCTGCATTTCTGGTTTTGACACTTTTTTCAGCATGGCCCTTTTGACCGATGGGAAGCGAGACTTCTTTGTAGCGCTGATTTGCCTTTCCAGGTTGCTTGGTTGGCCAAAAAGGGCGTATGCGTTTTTTCCTGAATATATTCAGGAAAAAACGCATACGCCCTTTTTGGCCAAGGGCATCATTGTCAACGTTTTGCCGCTTTTCATGTGCTTTAAAGGCGATTCGAATCTACCTCCTGAAATCTGTTTCCTGCAATTCTGCCTTGATTTCAATTCCTCGTCTTTGCCTTCCCTCAATATATTTGTGGACGAGAGTTATCATTTATAACTGTGCAGGTTTGTGAATTGCAGTGCCCTGAAGCTAGATTTTACAACTCGCTTTTTCGGGAGCTGGCCGCAAAAGCGCAGGATGGCTTCAGGTCCTGTTCTGGTTCCGTGGGGCAGGCTGAGCCTGTGGTTAATTCTTCTTCCTGATGGGAAAATAGAGTGACCTGTGCCTGTCCCAACACCAAGAGCTAGTCTCTCATTGGTTCCCCGTCTTCCCGTTCATCCTCAGGACAAATAGCAACCTGTACGGAACAGGAGGTTAAAGGTGCTGATGCTCCAAGTAGGGAGATTGCTAGTAAAGTGGCTGGAATGGCGAACCCGAGCACAAGGAGATGAGAAATGAGGTGCGTTTTAGAAACCTTTCCCCATCACACGGTGTACCATCTTCTGGGTTTCTCATGCATGTTTTCGTTGTAGGAAGATGCCCTTGAACCTGGAGATTTGGGACCCATGCGATGGGTAGCACGCAGTATTACTTCAAAGGGTCTGTGTTTGCTCACCCAACCTCACCAAACCTCTCAGCCCCAAGAGTGTCCACCCTTATGTCTCATCCAGCTGTGGGTCTAGATATGGTCAATCCAGGTTGCATCACAGACCCTGAACGAATTGTTTAAGAATTTTTCTCTCTTTCACTGTCTTTGTTTCATGGGTTTTGAAAAGTAATTTATTTTTATAATGGGGTTTAGCTGCTTTTCACGGCTGTGTTTATGCTGCTTTACACCCACTTGACACACTAACAGAGAGATATCAATACATAGGTTTTAAGATTATTACTAGTCAGATATATTCTTGTGCAGTGAATCGGGCGTGTTGAGTCCAGTTCTCTGAGCAAGGAGTAGGTCTTGTCTGTTACATATTGGGTTTATGGAACGGTATCTGAGCTAATTTGAAACTCTTGTTTTATGTATCACCCCACCTCACCTTTCCCGTTAATCAGCCATAGTGTGTTTTCTGCATGTGTGACTCTGTTCTGTTTTGTAATTCAGTTCAAGTTTAACGGTTTTTACATTCCCTCTATAAGTGACACCTTATGAGAAGTGTCCTTTTTTGTGTGACTTATGTCACTTAGAATCGTCTTACCTAAATCCACTCATCATGCTGCTACTAGCCTTATGACATTGATTTCATGGCTGAGTGATAATCCATTGTACATATGGAGCTCAAATTTTTTATCCATTTTTCGCTTTCCTGGGATATTTAAGGTGGAATGAAGTGGAGGTCCTGGTCAACAGAGCATCCCTAAACTTTGGGGTGCTTGTGTCTTGCTGATTTTTAATTTTCCCACTTTATACCCCCATGCGTGGAAGTGCCCTATGCTCTCTAAGCTGTGTTTTTTAGATGTTTCAGGACACACCGTACACTTCTCCAGAGTGGCTGTTGGCAATTTACATCCCGCCCATCAGTGTAGCAAGGCTCCCATTTCTCCATGGCCTGTCCTGCATTTCTGGTTTTGACACTTTTTTCAGCATGGCCCTTTTGACCGATGGGAAGCGAGACTTCTTTGTAGCGCTGATTTGCCTTTCCAGGTTGCTTGGTTGGCCAAAAAGGGCGTATGCGTTTTGTCCTGAATATATTCAGGAAAAAACGCATACGCCCTTTTGGCCAAGGGCATCATTGTCAACGTTTTGCCGCTTTTCATGTGCTTTAAAGGCGATTCGAATCTACGTCCTGAAATCTGTTTCCTGCAATTCTGCCTTGATTTCAATTCCTCGTCTTTGCCTTCCCTCAATATATTTGTGGACGAGAGTTATCATTTATAACTGTGCAGGTTTGTGAATCGCAGTGCCCTGAAGCTCCATTTTACAACTCGCTTTTTCGGGAGCTGGCCGCAAAAGCGCAGGATGGCTTCAGGCCCTGTTCTGGTTCCGGGGGGCAGGCTGAGCCTGTGGTTAATTCTTCTTCCTGATGGGAAAATAGAGTGACCTGTGCCTGTCCCAACACCAAGAGCTAGTCTCTCATTGGTTCCCCGTCTTCCCGTTCATCCTCAGGAGAAATTGCAACCTGTACGGAACAGGAGGATAAAGGTGCAGAGGCTCCAAGTAGGGAGATTGCTAGTAAAGTGGCTGGAATGGCAAACCCGAGCACAAGGAGATGAGAAATGAGGTGCGTTTTAGAAACCTTTACCCATCACACGGTGTACCATCTTCTGGGTTTCTCATGCATGTTTTCGATGTAGGAAGTTGCCCTTGAACCTGGAGATTTGGGACCCATGCGATGGGTAGCACGCAGTATTACTTTAAACGGTCTGCGTTTGCTCACCCAACCTCACCAAACCTCTCAGCCCCAAGAGTGTCCACCCTTATGTCTCATCCAGCTGTGGGTCTAGATATGGTCAATCCAGGCTGCATCACAGCCCCTGAACGAATTGTGTAAGAATTTCTCTCTCTTTCCCTGTCTTTGTTTCATGGGTTTTTAAAAGTAATTTATTTTTATAATGGGGTTTAGCTGCTTTTCACGGCTGTGTTTATGCTGCTTTACACCCACTTGACAAACTAACAGAGAGATATCAATACATAGGTTTTAAGATTATTACTAGTCAGATATATTCTTGTGCGGTGAATCGGGCGTGTTGAGTCCAGTTCTCTGAGCAAGGAGTAGGTCTTGTCTGTTACATATTGTGTTTATGGAACGGTATCTGAGCTAATTTGAAACTCTTGTTTTATGTATCACCTCACCTCACCTTTCCCGTTAAGCAGCCATAGTGTGTTTTCTGCATGTGTGACTCTGTTCTGTTTTGTAATTCAGTTCAAGTGTAACGGTTTTTACATTCCCTCTATAAGTGACACCTTATGAGAAGTGTCCTTTTCTGTGTGACTTATGTCACTTAGAATCGTCTTACCTAAATCCACTCATCATGCTGCTTCTAGCCTTATGACATTGATTTCATGGCTGAGTGATAATCCATTGTACATATGGACCTCAAATTTTTTATCCATTTTTCGCTTTCCTGGGATATTTAAGGTGGAATGAAGTGGAGGTCCTTGTCAACAGAGCAGCCCTAAACTTTGGGGTGCTTGTGTCTTGCTGATTTTTAATTTTCCCACTTTATACCCCCATGCGTGGAAATGCCCTATGCTCTCTAAGCTGTGTTTTTTTGATGTTTCAGGACACACCGTACACTTCTCCAGAGTGGCTGTTGGCAACTTACATCCCGCCCATCAGTGTAGCAAGGTTCCCATTTCTCCATGTCCTGTCCTGCATTTCTGGTTTTGACACTTTTTTCAGCATGGCCCTTTTGACCGATGGGAAGCGAGACTTCTTTGTAGCGCTGATTTGCCTTTCCAGGTTGCTTGGTTGGCCAAAAAGGGCGTATGCGTTTTTTCCTGAATATATTCAGGAAAAAACGCATACGCCCTTTTTGGCCAAGGGCATCATTGTCAACGTTTTGCCGCTTTTCATGTGCTTTAAAGGCGATTCGAATCTACCTCCTGAAATCTGTTTTCTGCAATTCTGCCTTGATTTCAATTCCTCGTCTTTGCCTTCCCTCAATATATTTGTGGACGAGAGTTATCATTTATAACTCTGCAGGTTTGTGAATTGCAGTGCCCTGAAGCTCCATTTTACAACTCGCTTTTTCGGGAGCTGGCCGCAAAAGCACATGATGGCTTCAGGCCCTGTTCTGGTTCCGGGGGGCAGGCTGAGCCTGTGGTTAATTCTTCTTCCTGATGGGAAAATAGAGTGGCCTGTGCCTGTCCCAACACCAAGAGCTAGTCTCTCATTGGTTCCCCGTCTTCCCGTTCTTCCTCAGGACAAATTGCAACCTGTACGGAAGAGGAGGTTAAAGGTGCTGATGCTCCAAGTAGGGAGATTGCTAGTAAAGTGGCTGGAATGGCGAACCCGAGCACAAGGAGATGAGAAATGAGGTGCGTTTTAGAAACCTTTCCCCATCACACGGTGTACCATCTTCTGGGTTTCTCATGCATGTTTTCGATGTAGGAAGATGCCCTTGAACCTGGAGATTTGGGACCCATGCGATGGGTAGCACGCAGTATTACTTTAAAGGGTCTGCGTTTGCTCACCCAACCTCACCAAACCTCTCAGCCCCAAGAGTGTCCACCCTTATGTCTCATCCAGCTGTGGGTCTAGATATGGTCAATCCAGGTTGCATCACAGACCCTGAACGAATTGTGTAAGAATTTCTCTCTCTTTCACTGTCTTTGTTTCATGGGTTTTGAAAAGTAATTTATTTTTATAATGGGGTTTAGCTGCTTTTCACGGCTGTGTTTATGCTGCTTTACACCCACTTGACACACTAACAGAGAGATATCAATACATAGGTTTTAAGATTATTACTAGTCAGATATATTCTTGTGCGGTGAATCGGGCGTGTTGAGTCCAGTTCTCTGAGCAAGGCGTAGGTCTTGTCTGTTACATATTGGGTTTATGGAACGGTATCTGAGCTAATTTGAAACTGTTGTTTTATGTATCACCCCACCTCACATTTCCCGTTAAGCAGCCATAGTGTGTTTTCTGCATGTGTGACTCTGTTCTGTTTTGTAATTCAGTTCAAGTGTAACGGTTTTTACATTCCCTCTATAAGTGACACCTTATGAGAAGTGTCCTTTTCTGTGTGACTTATGTCACTTAGAATCGTCGTACCTAAATCCACTCATCATGCTGCTACTAGCCTTATGACATTGATTTCATGGCTGAGTGATAATCCATTGTACATATGGACCTCAAATTTTTTATCCATTTTTCGCTTTCCTGGGATATTTAAGGTGGAATGAAGTGGAGGTCCTTGTCAACAGAGCAGCCCTAAACTTTGGGGTGCTTGTGTCTTGCTGATTTTTAATTTTCCCACTTTATACCCCCATGCGTGGAAGTGCCCTATGCTCTCTAAGGTGTGTTTTTTAGATATTTCAGGACACACCGTACACTTCTCCAGAGTGGCTGTTGGCAATTTACATCCCGCCCATCAGTGTAGCAAGGCCCCCATTTCTCCATGGCCTGTCATGCATTTCTGGTTTTGACACTTTATTCAGCATGGCCCTTTTGACCGATGGGAAGCGAGACTTCTTTGTAGCGCTGATTTGCCTTTCCAGGTTGCTTGGTTGGCCAAAAAGGGCGTATGCGTTTTTTCCTGAATATATTCAGGAAAAAACGCATACGCCCTTTTTGGCCAAGGGCATCATTGTCAACGTTTTGCTGCTTTTCATGTGCTTTAAAGGCTCTTCAAATCTACCTCCTGAAATCTGTTTCCTGCAATTCTGCCTTGATTTCAATTCCTCGTCTTTGCCTTCCCTCAATATATTTGTGGACGAGAGTTATCATTTATAACTGTGCAGGTTTGTGAATTGCAGTGCCCTGAAGCTCCATTTTACAACTCGCTTTTTCGGGAGCTGGCCGCAAAAGCGTAGGATGGCTTCAGGCCCTGTTATGGTTCCGGGGTGCAGGCTGAGCCTGTGGTTAATTCTTCTTCCTGATGGGAAAATAGAGTGACCTGTGCCTGTCCCAACACCAAGAGCTTGTCTCTCATTGGTTCCCCGTCTTCCCGTTCATCCTCAGGACAAATTGCAACCTGTACGGAACAGGAGGTTAAAGGTGCTGATGCTCCAAGTAGGGAGATTGCTAGTAAAGTGGCTGGAATGGCGAACCCGAGCACAAGGAGATGAGAAATGAGGTGCGTTTTAGAAACCTTTCCCCATCACACGGTGTACCATCTTCTGGGTTTCTCATGCATGTTTTCGATGTAGGAAGATGCCCTTGAACCTGGAGATTTGGGACCCATGTGATGGGTAGCATGCAGTATTACTTTAAAGGGTCTGCGTTTGCTCACCCTACCTCACCAAACCTCTCAGCCCCAAGAGTGTCCACCCTTATGTCTCATCCAGCTGTGGGTCTAGATATGGTCAATCCAGGTTGCATCACAGACCCTGAACGAATTGTGTAAGAATTTCTCTCTCTTTCACTGTCTTTGTTTCATGGGTTTTGAAAAGTAATTTATTTTTATAATGGGGTTTAGCTGCTTTTCACGGCTGTGTTTATGCTGCTTTACACCCACTTGACACACTAACAGAGAGATATCAATACATAGGTTTTAAGATTATTACTAGTCAGATATATTCTTGTGCGGTGAATCGGGCGTGTTGAGTCCAGTTCTCTGAGCAAGGAGTAGGTCTTGTCTGTTACATATTGGGTTTATGGAATGGTATCTGAGCTAATTTGAAACTCTTGTTTTATGGATCACCCCACCTCACCTTTCCCGTTACGCAGCCATAGTGTGTTTTCTGCATGTGTGACTCTGTTCTGTTTTGTAATTCAGTTCAAGTGTAACGGTTTTTACATTCCCTCTATAAGTGACACCTTATGAGAAGTGTCCTTTTCTGTGTGACTTATTTCACTTAGAATCGTCGTACCTAAATCCACTCATCATGCTGCTACCAGCCTTATGACATTGATTTCATGGCTGAGTGATATTCCATTGTACATATGGACCTCAAATTTTTTATCCATTTTTCGCTTTCCTGGGATATTTAAGGTGGAATGAAGTGGAGGTCCTTGTCAACAGAGCAGCCCTAAACTTTGGGGTGCTTGTTTCTTGCTGATTTTTAATTTTCCCACTTTATACCCCCATGCGTGGAAGTGCCCTATGCTCTCTAAGCTGTGTTTTTTAGATGTTTCAGGACACACTGTACACTTCTCCAGAGTGGCTGTTGGGAATTTACATCCCGCCCATCAGTGTAGCAAGGCTCCCATTTCTCCATGGCCTGTCCTGCATTTCTGGTTTTGACACTTTTTTCAGCATGGCCCTTTTGACCGATGGGAAGCGAGACTTCTTTGTAGCGCTGATTTGACTTTCCAGGTTGCTTGGTTGGCCAAAAAGGGCGTATGCGTTTTTTCCTGAATATATTCAGGAAAAAACGCATACGCCCTTTTTGGCCAAGGGCATCATTGTCAACGTTTTGCCGCTTTTCATGTGCTTTAAAGGCGATTCGAATCTACCTCCTGAAATCTGTTTCCTGCAATTCTGCCTTGATTTCAATTCCTCGTCTTTGCCTTCCCTCAATATGTTTGTGGGCGAGAGTTATCATTTATAACTGTGCAGGTTTGTGAATTGCAGTGCCCTGAAGCTCCATTTTACAACTCGCTTTTTCGGGAGCTGGCCGCAAAAGCGCAGGATGGCTTCAGGCCCTGTTCTGGTTCCGGGGTGCAGGCTGAGACTGTGGTTAATTCTTTTTCCTGATGGGAAAATCGAGTGACCTGTGCCTGTCCCAACACCAAGAGCTAGTCTCTCATTGGTTCCCCATCTTCCCGTTCATCCTCAGGACAAATAGCAACCTGTACGGAACAGGAGGTTAAAGGTGCTGACGCTCCAAGTAGGGAGATTGCTAGTAAAGTGGCTGGAATGGCGAACCCGAGCACAAGGAGATGAGAAATGAGGTGCGTTTTAGAAACCTTTCCCCATCACACGGTGTACCATCTTCTGGGTTTCTCATGCATGTTTTCGATGTAGGAAGATGCCCTTGAACCTGGAGATTTGGGACCCATGCGATGGGTAGCACGTAGTATTACTTTAAAGGGTCTGTGTTTGCTCACCCAACCTCACCAAACCTCTCAGCCCCAAGAGTGTCACCCTTATGTCTCATCCAGCTGTGGGTCTAGATATGGTCAATCCAGGTTGCATCACAGACCCTGAACGAATTGTGTAAGAATTTTTCTCTCTTTCACTGTCTTTGTTTCATGGGTTTTGAAAAGTAATTTATTTTTATAATGGGGTTTAGCTGCTTTTCACGGCTGTGTTTATGCTGCTTTACACCCACTTGACACACTAACAGAAAGATATCAATACATAGGTTTTAAGATTATTACTAGTCAGATATATTCTTGTGCGGTGAATCGGGCGTGTTGAGTCCATTTCTCTGAGCAAGGAGTAGGTCTTGTCTGTTACATATTGGGTTTATGGAACGGTATTTGAGCTAATTTGAAACTCTTGTTTTATGTATCACCCCACCTCACCTTTCCCGTTAAGCAGCCATAGTGTGTTTTCTGCATGTGTGATTCTGTTCTGTTTTCTAATTCAATTCAAGTGTAACAGTTTTTACATTCCCTCTATAAGTGACACCTTATGAGAAGTGTCCTTTTCTGTGTGACTTATGTCACTTAGAATCGTCTTACCTAAATCCACTCATCATGCTGCTACTAGCCTTATAACATTGATTTCATGGCTGAGTGATAATCCATTGTACATATGGACCTCAAATTTTTTATCCATTTTTCGCTTTCCTGGGATATTTAAGGTGGAATGAAGTGGAGGTCCTTGTCAACAGAGCAGCCCTAAACTTTGGGGTGCTTGTGTCTTGCTGATTTTTAATTTTCCCACTTTATACCCCCATGCGTGGAAGTGCCCTATACTCTCTAAGCTGTGTTTTTTAGATGTTTCAGGACACACCGTACACTTCTCCAGTGTGGCTGTTGGCAATTTACATCCCGCCCATCAGTGTAGCAAGGCTCCCATTTCTCCATGGCCTGTCCTGCATTTCTGGTTTTGACACTTTTTTCAGCATGGCCCTTTTGACCGATGGGAAGCGAGACTTCTTTGTAGCGCTGATTTGCCTTTCCAGGTTGCTTGGTTGGCCAAAAAGGGCGTATGCGTTTTTTCCTGAATATATTCAGGAAAAAACGCATACGCCCTTTTTGGCCAAGGGCATCATTGTCAACGTTTTGCCGCTTTTCATGTGCTTTAAAAGCTCTTCAAATCTACCTCCTGAAATCTGTTTCCTGCAATTCTGCCTTGATTTCAATTCCTCGTCTTTGCCTTCCCTCAATATATTTGTGGACGAGAGTTATCATTTATAACTCTGCAAGTTTGTGAATTGCAGTGCCCTGAAGCTCCATTTTACAACTCGCTTTTTCGGGAGCTGGCCACAAAAGCGTAGGATGGCTTCAGGCCCTGTTATGGTTCCGGGGGGCAGGCTGAGCCTGTGGTTAATTCTTCTTCCTGATGGGAAAATAGAGTGACCTGTGCCTGTCCCAACACCAAGAGCTTGTCTCTCATTGGTTCCCCGTCTTCCCGTTCATCCTCAGGACAAATTGCAACCTGTACGGAAGAGGAGGTTAAAGGTGCTGATGCTCCAAGTAGGGAGATTGCTAGTAAAGTGGCTGGAATGGCGAACCCGAGCACAAGGAGATGAGAAATGAGGTGCGTTTTAGTAACCTTTCCCCATCACACGGTGTACCATATTCTGGGTTTCTCATGCATGTTTTCGATGTAGGAAGATGCCCTTGAACCTGGAGATTTGGGACCCATGCGATGGGTAGCACGCAGTATTACTTTAAAGGGTCTGCGTTTGCTCACCCAACCTCACCAAACCTCTCAGCCCCAAGAGTGTCCACCCTTATGTCTCATCCAGCTGTGGGTCTAGATATGGTCAATCCAGGTTGCATCACAGACCCTGAACGAATTGTGCAAGAATTTCTCTCTCTTTCACTGTCTTTGTTTCATGGGTTTTGAAAAGTAATTTATTTTTATAATGGGGTTTAGCTGCTTTTCTCGGCTGTGTTTATGCTGCTTTACACCCACTTGACACACTAACAGAGAGATATCAATACATAGGTTTTAAGATTATTACTAGTCAGATATATTCTTGTGCGGTGAATCGGGCGTGTTGAGTCCAGTTCTCTGAGCAAGGAGTAGGTCTAGTCTGTTACATAATGGGTTTATGGAACGGTATCTGAGCTAATTTGAAACTCTTGTTTTATGGATCACCCCACCTCACCTTTCCCGTTAAGCAGCCATAGTGTGTTTTCTGCATGTGTGACTCTGTTCTGTTTTGTAATTCAGTTCAAGTGTAACGGTTTTTACATTCCCTCTATAAGTGACACCTTATGAGAAGTGTCCTTTTCTGTGTGACTTATGTCACTTAGAATCGTCGTACCTAAATCCACTCATCATGCTGCTACTAGCCTTATGACATTGATTTCATGGCTGAGTGATAATCCATTGTACATATGGACCTCAAATTTTTTATCCATTTTTCGCTTTCCTGGGATATTTAAGGTGGAATGAAGTGGAGGTCCTTGTCAACAGAGCAGCCCTAAACTTTGGGGTGCTTGTGTCTTGCTGATTTTTAATTTTCCCACTTTATACCCCCATGCGTGGAAGTGCCCTATACTCTCTAAGCTGTGTTTTTTAGATGTTTCAGGACACACCGTACACTTCTCCAGAGTGGCTGTTGGCAATTTACATCCCGCCCATCAGTGTAGCAAGGCTCCCATTTCTCCATGGCCTGTCCTGCATTTCTGGTTTTGACACTTTTTTCAGCATGGCCCTTTTGACCGATGGGAAGCGAGACTTCTTTGTAGCGCTGATTTGCCTTTCCAGGTTGCTTGGTTGGCCAAAAAGGGCGTATGCGTTTTTTCCTGAATATATTCAGGAAAAAACGCATACGCCCTTTTTGGCCAAGGGCATCATTGTCAACGTTTTGCCGCTTTTCATGTGCTTTAAAGGCGATTCGAATCTACCTCCTGAAATCTGTTTCCTGCAATTCTGCCTTGATTTCAAATCCTCTTCTTTGCCTTCCCTCAATATATTTGTGGACGAGAGTTATCATTTATAACTCTGCAGGTTTGTGAATTGCAGTGCCCTGAAGCTCCATTTTACAAGTCGCTTTTTTGGGAGCTGGCCGCAAAAGCGCAGGATGGCTTCAGGCCCTGTTCTGGTTCCGGGGGGCAGGCTGAGCCTGTGGTTAATTCTTCTTCCTGATGGGAAAATAGAGTGACCTGTGCCTGTCCCAACACCAAGAGCTAGTCTCTCATTGGTTTCCCGTCTTCCCGTTCATCCTCAGGACAAATTGCAACCTGTACGGAACAGGAGGTTAAAGGTGCTGATGCTCCAAGTAGGGAGATTGCTAGTAAAGTGGCTGGAATGGCGAACCCGAGCACAAGGAGATGAGAAATGAGGTGCGTTTTAGAAACCTTTCCCCATCACACGGTGTACCATCTTCTGGGTTTCTCATGCATGTTTTCGATGTAGGAAGATGCCCTTGAACCTGGAGATTTGGGACCCATGCGATGGGTAGCACGCAGTATTACTTTAAAGGGTCTGCGTTTGCTCACCCAACCTCACCAAACCTCTCAGCCCCAAGAGTGTCCACCCTTATGTCTCATCCAGCTGTGGGTCTAGATATGGTCAATCCAGGTTGCATCACAGCCCCTGAACGAATTGTGTAAGAATTTCTCTCTCTTTCCCTGTCTTTGTTTCATGGGTTTTTAAAAGTAATTTATTTTTATAATGGGGTTTAGCTGCTTTTCACGGCTGTGTTTATGCCGCTTTACACCCACTTGACACACTAACAGAGAGATATCAATACATAGGTTTTAAGATTATTACTAGTCAGATATATTCTTGTGCGGTGAATCGGGCGTGTTGAGTCCAGTTCTCTGAGCAAGGAGTAGGTCTTGTCTATTACATATTGGGTTTATGGAACGGTATCTGAGCTAATTTGAAACTCTTGTTTTATGTATCACCCCACCTCACCTTTCCCATTAAGCAGCCATAGTGTGTTTTCTGCATGTGTGACTCTGTTCTGTTTTGTAATTCAGTTCAAGTGTAACGGTTTTTACATTCCCTCTATAAGTGACACCTTATGAGAAGTGTCCTTTTCTGTGTGACTTATTTCACTTAGAATCGTCTTACCTAAATCCACTCATCATGCTGCTACTAGCCTTATGACATTGATTTAATGGCTGAGTGATATTCCATTGTACATAAGGACCACAACTTTTTTATCCATTTTTCGCTTTCCTGGCATATTTAAGGTGGAATGAAGTGGAGGTCCTTGTCAACAGAGCAGCCCTAAACTTTGGGGTGCTTGTGTCTTGCTGATTTTCACTTTTCCCACTTTATCCCCCCATGCGTGGAAGTGCCCTATGCTCTCTAAGCTGTGTTTTTTAGATGTTTCAGGACACACCGTACACTTCTCCAGAGTGGCTGTTGGCAATTTACATCCCGCCCATCAGTGTAGCAAGGCTCCCATTTCTCCATGGCCTGTCCTGCATTTCTGGTTTTGACACTTTTTTCAGCATGGCCCTTTTGACCGATGGGAAGCGAGACTTCTTTGTAGCACTGATTTGCCTTTCCAGGTTGCTTGGTTGGCCAAAAAGGGCGTATGCGTTTTTTCCTGAATATATTCAGGAAAAAACGCATACGCCCTTTTTGGCCAAGGGCATCATTGTCAACGTTTTGCCGCTTTTCATGTGCTTTAAAGGCGATTCGAATCTACCTCCTGAAATCTGTTTCCTGCAATTCTGCCTTGATTTCAAATCCTCTTCTTTGCCTTCCCTCAATATATTTGTGGACGAGAGTTATCATTTATAACTCTGCAGGTTTGTGAATTGCAGTGCCCTGAAGCTCCATTTTACAAGTCGCTTTTTCGGGAGCTGGCCGCAAAAGCGCAGGATGGCTTCAGGCACTGTTCTGGTTCCGGGGGGCAGGCTGAGCCTGTGGTTAATTCTTTTTCCTGATGGGAAAATAGAGTGACCTGTGCCTGTCCCAACACCAAGAGCTAGTCTCTCATTGGTTCCCCGTCTTCCCGTTCATCCTCAGGACAAATTGCAACCTGTACGGAACAGGAGGTTAAAGGTGCTGATGCTCCAAGTAGGGAGATTGCTAGTAAAGTGGTTGGAATGGCGAACCCGAGCACAAGGAGATGAGAAATGAGGTGCGTTTTAGAAACCTTTCCCCATCACACGGTGTACCATCGTCTGGGTTTCTCATGCATGTTTTCGATGTAGGAAGATGCCCTTGAACCTGGAGACTTCGGACCCATGCGATGGGTAGCACGCAGTATTAATTTAAAGGGTCTGCGTTTGCTCACCCAACCTCACCAAACCTCTCAGCCCCAAGAGTGTCCACCCTTATGTCTCATCCAGCTGTGGGTCTAGATATGGTCAATCCAGGTTGCATCACAGCCCCTGAAGGAATTGTGTAAGGATTTCTCTCTCTTTCCCTGTCTTTGTTTCATGGGTTTTTAAAAGTAATTTATTTTTATAATGGGGTTTAGCTGCTTTTCACGGCTGTGTTTATGCCGCTTTACACCCACTTGACACACTAACAGAGAGATATCAATACATAGGTTTTAAGATTATTACTAGTCAGATATATTCTTGTGCGGTGAATCGGGCGTGTTGAGTCCAGTTCTCTGAGCAAGGAGTAGGTCTTGTCTATTACATATTGGGTTTATGGAACGGTATCTGAGCTAATTTGAAGCTCTTGTTTTATGTATCAACCCACCTCACCTTTCCCTTTAAGCAGCCATAGTGTGTTTTCTGCATGTGTGACTCTGTTCTGTTTTGTAATTCAGTTCAAGTGTAACGGTTTTTACATTCCCTCTATAAGTGACACCTTATGAGAAGTGTCCTTTTCTGTGTGACTTATTTCACTTAGAATCGTCTTACCTAAATCCACTCATCATGCTGCTACTAGCCTTATGACATTGATTTCATGGCTGAGTGATATTCCATTGTACATAAGGACCACAACTTTTTTATCCATTTTTCGCTTTCCTGGCATATTTAAGGTGGAATGAAGTGGAGGTCCTTGTCAACAGAGCAGCCCTAAACTTTGGGGTGCTTGTGTCTTGCTGATTTTCAATTTTCCCACTTTATCCCCCCATGCGTGGAAGTGCCCTATGCTCTCTAAGCTCTGTTTTTTAGATGTTTCAGGACACACCGTACACTTCTCCAGAGTGGCTGTTGGCAATTTACATCCCGCCCATCAGTGTAGCAAGGCTCCCATTTCTCCATGGCCTGTCCTGCATTTCTCGTTTTGACACTTTTTTCAGCATGGCCCTTTTGACCGATGGGAAGCGAGACTTCTTTGTAGCGCTGATTTGCCTTTCCAGGTTGCTTGGTTGGCCAAAAAGGGCGTATGCGTTTTTTCCTGAATATATTCAGGAAAAAACGCATACGCCCTTTTTGGCCAAGGGCATCATTGTCAACGTTTTGCCGCTTTTCATGTGCTTTAAAGGCGATTCGAATCTACCTCCTGAAATCTGTTTCCTGCAATTCTGCCTTGATTTCAAATCCTCTTCTTTGCCTTCCCTCAATATATTTGTGGACGAGAGTTATCATTTATAACTCTGCAGGTTTGTGAATTGCAGTGCCCTGAAGCTCCATTTTACAAGTCGCTTTTTTGGGAGCTGGCCTCAAAAGCGCAGGATGGCTTCAGGCCCTGTTCTGGTTCCGGGGGGCAGGCTGAGCCTGTGGTTAATTCTTCTTCCTGATGGGAAAATAGAGTGACCTGTGCCTGTCCCAACACCAAGAGCTAGTCTCTCATTGGTTCCCCGTCTTCCCGTTCATCCTCAGGACAAATTGCAACCTGTACGGAACAGGAGGTTAAAGGTGCTGATGCTCCAAGTAGGGAGATTGCTAGTAAAGTGGCTGGAATGGCGAACCCGAGCACAAGGAGATGAGAAATGAGGTGCGTTTTAGAAACCTTTCCCCATCACACGGTGTACCATCTTCTGGGTTTCTCATGCATGTTTTCGATGTAGGAAGATGCCCTTGAACCTGGAGATTTGGGACCCATGCGATGGGTAGCACGCAGTATTACTTTAAAGGGTCTGCGTTTGCTCACCCAACCTCACCAAACCTCTCAGCCCCAAGAGTGTCCACCCTTATGTCTCATCCAGCTGTGGGTCTAGATATGGTCAATCCAGGTTGCATCACAGCCCCTGAAGGAATTGTGTAAGAATTTCTCTCTCTTTCCCTGTCTTTGTTTCATGGGTTTTTAAAAGTAATTTATTTTTATAATGGGGTTTAGCTGCTTTTCACGGCTGTGTTTATGCCGCTTTACACCCACTTGACACACTAACAGAGAGATATCAATACATAGGTTTTAAGATTATTACTAGTCAGATATATTCTTGTGCGGTGAATCGGGCATGTTGAGTCCAGTTCTCTGAGCAAGGAGTAGGTCTTGTCTATTACATATTGGGTTTATGGAACGGTATCTGAGCTAATTTGAAGCTCTTGTTTTATGTATCACCCCACCTCACCTTTCCCGTTAAGCAGCCATAGTGTGTTTTCTGCATGTGTGACTCTGTTCTGTTTTGTAATTCAGTTCAAGTGTAACGGTTTTTACATTCCCTCTATAAGTGACACCTTATGAGAAGTGTCCTTTTCTGTGTGACTTATTTCACTTAGAATCGTCTTACCTAAATCCACTCATCATGCTGCTACTAGCCTTATGACATTGATTTCATGGCTGAGTGATATTCCATTGTACATAAGGACCACAACTTTTTTATCCATTTTTCGCTTTCCTGGCATATTTAAGGTGGAATGAAGTGGAGGTCCTTGTCAACAGAGCAGCCCTAAACTTTGGGGTGCTTGTGTCTTGCTGATTTTCAATTTTCCCACTTTATCCCCCCATGCGTGGAAGTGCCCTATGCTCTCTAAGCTCTGTTTTTTAGATGTTTCAGGACACACCGTACACTTCTCCAGAGTGGCTGTTGGCAATTTACATCCCGCCCATCAGTGTAGCAAGGCTCCCATTTCTCCATGGCCTGTCCTGCATTTCTGGTTTTGACACTTTTTTCAGCATGGCCCTTTTGACCGATGGGAAGCGAGACTTCTTTGTAGCGCTGATTTGCCTTTCCAGGTTGCTTGGTTGGCCAAAAAGGGCGTATGCGTTTTTTCCTGAATATATTCAGGAAAAAACGCATACGCCCTTTTTGGCCAAGGGCATCATTGTCAACGTTTTGCCGCTTTTCATGTGCTTTAAAGGCGATTCGAATCTACCTCCTGAAATCTGTTTCCTGCAATTCTGCCTTGATTTCAAATCCTCTTCTTTGCCTTCCCTCAATATATTTGTGGACGAGAGTTATCATTTATAACTCTGCAGGTTTGTGAATTGCAGTGCCCTGAAGCTCCATTTTACAAGTCGCTTTTTCGGGAGCTGGCCGCAAAAGCGCAGGATGGCTTCAGGCACTGTTCTGGTTCCGGGGGGCAGGCTGAGCCTGTGGTTAATTCTTCTTCCTGATGGGAAAATAGAGTGACCTGTGCCTGTCCCAACACCAAGAGCTAGTCTCTCATTGGTTCCCCGTCTTCCCGTTCATCCTCAGGACAAATTGCAACCTGTACGGAACAGGAGGTTAAAGGTGCTGATGCTCCAAGTAGGGAGATTGCTAGTAAAGTGGCTGGAATGGCGAACCCGAGCACAAGGAGATGAGAAATGAGGTGCGTTTTAGAAACCTTTCCCCATCACACGGTGTACCATCTTCTGGGTTTCTCATGCATGATTTCGATGTAGGAAGATGCCCTTGAACCTGGAGATTTGGGACCCATGCGATGGGTAGCACGCAGTATTACTTTAAAGGGTCTGCGTTTGCTCACCCAACCTCACCAAACCTCTCAGCCCCAAGAGTGTCCACCCTTATGTCTCATCCAGCTGTGGGTCTAGATATGGTCAATCCAGGTTGCATCACAGCCCCTGAAGGAATTGTGTAAGAATTTCTCTCTCTTTCCCTGTCTTTGTTTCATGGGTTTTTAAAAGTAATTTATTTTTATAATGGGGTTTAGCTGCTTTTCACGGCTGTGTTTATGCCGCTTTACACCCACTTGACACACTAACAGAGAGATATCAATACATAGGTTTTAAGATTATTACTAGTCAGATATATTCTTGTGCGGTGAATCGGGCGTGTTGAGTCCAGTTCTCTGAGCAAGGAGTAGGTCTTGTCTATTACATATTGGGTTTATGGAACGGTATCTGAGCTAATTTGAAGCTCTTGTTTTATGTATCACCCCACCTCACCTTTCCCGTTAAGCAGCCATAGTGTGTTTTCTGCATGTGTGACTCTGTTCTGTTTTGTAATTCAGTTCAAGTGTAACGGTTTTTACATTCCCTCTATAAGTGACACCTTATGAGAAGTGTCCTTTTCTGTGTGACTTATTTCACTTAGAATCGTCTTACCTAAATCCACTCATCATGCTGCTACTAGCCTTATGACATTGATTTCATGGCTGAGTGATATTCCATTGTACATAAGGACCACAACTTTTTTATCCATTTTTCGCTTTCCTGGCATATTTAAGGTGGAATGAAGTGGAGGTCCTTGTCAACAGAGCAGCCCTAAACTTTGGGGTGCTTGTGTCTTGCTGATTTTCAATTTTCCCACTTTATCCCCCCATGCGTGGAAGTGCCCTATGCTCTCTAAGCTCTGTTTTTTAGATGTTTCAGGACACACCGTACACTTCTCCAGAGTGGCTGTTGGCAATTTACATCCCGCCCATCAGTGTAGCAAGGCTCCCATTTCTCCATGGCCTGTCCTGCATTTCTCGTTTTGACACTTTTTTCAGCATGGCCCTTTTGACCGATGGGAAGCGAGACTTCTTTGTAGCGCTGATTTGCCTTTCCAGGTTGCTTGGTTGGCCAAAAAGGGCGTATGCGTTTTTTCCTGAATATATTCAGGAAAAAACGCATACGCCCTTTTTGGCCAAGGGCATCATTGTCAACGTTTTGCCGCTTTTCATGTGCTTTAAAGGCGATTCGAATCTACCTCCTGAAATCTGTTTCCTGCAATTCTGCCTTGATTTCAAATCCTCTTCTTTGCCTTCCCTCAATATATTTGTGGACGAGAGTTATCATTTATAACTCTGCAGGTTTGTGAATTGCAGTGCCCTGAAGCTCCATTTTACAAGTCGCTTTTTTGGGAGCTGGCCTCAAAAGCGCAGGATGGCTTCAGGCCCTGTTCTGGTTCCGGGGGGCAGGCTGAGCCTGTGGTTAATTCTTCTTCCTGATGGGAAAATAGAGTGGCCTGTGCCTGTCCCAACACCAAGAGCTAGTCTCTCATTGGTTCCCCGTCTTCCCGTTCATCCTCAGGACAAATTGCAACCTGTACGGAACAGGAGGTTAAAGGTGCTGATGCTCCAAGTAGGGAGATTGCTAGTAAAGTGGCTGGAATGGCGAACCCGAGCACAAGGAGATGAGAAATGAGGTGCGTTTTAGAAACCTTTCCCCATCACACGGTGTACCATCTTCTGGGTTTCTCATGCATGTTTTTGATGTAGGAAGATGCCCTTGAACCTGGAGATTTGGGACCCATGCGATGGGTAGCACGCAGTATTACTTTAAAGGGTCTGCGTTTGCTCACCCAACCTCACCAAACCTCTCAGCCCCAAGAGTGTCCACCCTTATCTCTCATCCAGCTGTGGGTCTAGATATGGTCAATCCAGGTTGCATCACAGCCCCTGAAGGAATTGTGTAAGGATTTCTCTCTCTTTCCCTGTCTTTGTTTCATGGGTTTTTAAAAGTAATTTATTTTTATAATGGGGTTTAGCTGCTTTTCACGGCTGTGTTTATGCCGCTTTACACCCACTTGACACACTAACAGAGAGATATCAATACATAGGTTTTAAGATTATTACTAGTCAGATATATTCTTGTGCGGTGAATCGGGCGTGTTGAGTCCAGTTCTCTGAGCAAGGAGTAGGTCTTGTCTATTACATATTGGGTTTATGGAACGGTATCTGAGCTAATTTGAAGCTCTTGTTTTATGTATCAACCCACCTCACCTTTCCCGTTAAGCAGCCATAGTGTGTTTTCTGCATGTGTGACTCTGTTCTGTTTTGTAATTCAGTTCAAGTGTAACGGTTTTTACATTCCCTCTATAAGTGACACCTTATGAGAAGTGTCCTTTTCTGTGTGACTTATTTCACTTAGAATCGTCTTACCTAAATCCACTCATCATGCTGCTACTAGCCTTATGACATTGATTTCATGGCTGAGTGATATTCCATTGTACATAAGGACCACAACTTTTTTATCCATGTTTCGCTTTCCTGGTATATTTAAGGTGGAATGAAGTGGAGGTCCTTGTCAACAGAGCAGCCCTAAACTTTGGGGTGCTTGTGTCTTGCTGATTTTCAATTTTCCCACTTTATCCCCCCATGCGTGGAAGTGCCCTATGCTCTCTAAGCTCTGTTTTTTAGATGTTTCAGGACACACCGTACACTTCTCCAGAGTGGCTGTTGGCAATTTACATCCCGCCCATCAGTGTAGCAAGGCTCCCATTTCTCCATGGCCTGTCCTGCATTTCTGGTTTTGACACTTTTTTCAGCATGGCCCTTTTGACCGATGGGAAGCGAGACTTCTTTGTAGCGCTGATTTGCCTTTCCAGGTTGCTTGGTTGGCCAAAAAGGGCGTATGCGTTTTTTCCTGAATATATTCAGGAAAAAACGCATACGCCCTTTTTGGCCAAGGGCATCATTGTCAACGTTTTGCCGCTTTTCATGTGCTTTAAAGGCGATTCGAATCTACCTCCTGAAATCTGTTTCCTGCAATTCTGCCTTGATTTCAAATCCTCTTCTTTGCCTTCCCTCAATATATTTGTGGACGAGAGTTATCATTTATAACTCTGCAGGTTTGTGAATTGCAGTGCCCTGAAGCTCCATTTTACAAGTCGCTTTTTTGGGAGCTGGCCGCAAAAGCACAGGATGGCTTCAGGCCCTGTTCTGGTTCCGGGGGGAAGGATGAGCCTGTGGTTAATTCTTCTTCCTGATGGGAAAATAGAGTGACCTGTGCCTGTCCCAACACCAAGAGCTAGTCTCTCATTGGTTCCCCATCTTCCCGTTCATCCTCAGGACAAATCGCAACCTGTACGGAACAGGAGGTTAAAGGTGCTGATGCTCCAAGTAGGGAGATTGCTAGTAAAGTGGCTGGAATGGCGAAACCGAGCACAAGGAGATGAGAAATGAGGTGCGTTTTAGAAACCTTTCCCCATCACACGGTGTACCATCTTCAGGGTTTCTCATGCATGTTTTCGATGTAGGAAGATGCCCTTGAACCTGGAGATTTGGGACCCATGCGATGGGTAGCACGCAGTATTACTTTAAAGGGTCTGCGTTTGCTCACCCAACCTCACCAAACCTCTCAGCCCCAAGAGTGTCCACCCTTATGTCTCATCCAGCTGTGGGTCTAGATATGGTCAATCCAGGTTGCATCACAGCCCCTGAAGGAATTGTGTAAGAATTTCTCTCTCTTTCCCTGTCTTTGTTTCATGGGTTTTTAAAAGTAATTTATTTTTATAATGGGGTTTAGCTGCTTTTCACGGCTGTGTTTATGCCGCTTTACACCCACTTGACACACTAACAGAGAGATATCAATACATAGGTTTTAAGATTATTACTAGTCAGATATATTCTTGTGCGGTGAATCGGGCGTGTTGAGTCCAGTTCTCTGAGCAAGGAGTAGGTCTTGTCTATTACATATTGGGTTTATGGAACGGTATCTGAGCTAATTTGAAGCTCTTGTTTTATGTATCACCCCACCTCACCTTTCCCGTTAAGCAGCCATAGTGTGTTTTCTGCATGTGTGACTCTGTTGTGTTTTGTAATTCAGTTCAAGTGTAACGGTTTTTACATTCCCTCTATAAGTGACACCTTATGAGAAGTGTCCTTTTCTGTGTGACTTATTTCACTTAGAATCGTCTTACCTAAATCCACTCATCATGCTGCTACTAGCCTTATGACATTGATTTCATGGCTGAGTGATATTCCATTGTACATAAGGACCACAACTTTTTTATCCATTTTTCGCTTTCCTGGCATATTTAAGGTGGAATGAAGTGGAGGTCCTTGTCAACAGAGCAGCCCTAAACTTTGGGGTGCTTGTGTCTTGCTGATTTTCAATTTTCCCACTTTATCCCCCCATGCGTGGAAGTGCCCTATGCTCTCTAAGCTCTGTTTTTTAGATGTTTCAGGACACACCGTACACTTCTCCAGAGTGGCTGTTGGCAATTTACATCCCGCCCATCAGTGTAGCAAGGCTCCCATTTCTCCATGGCCTGTCCTGCATTTCTGGTTTTGACACTTTTTTCAGCATGGCCCTTTTGACCGATGGGAAGCGAGACTTCTTTGTAGCGCTGATTTGCCTTTCCAGGTTGCTTGGTTGGCCAAAAAGGGCGTATGCGTTTTTTCCTGAATATATTCAGGAAAAAACGCATACGCCCTTTTTGGCCAAGGGCATCATTGTCAACGTTTTGCCGCTTTTCATGTGCTTTAAAGGCGATTCGAATCTACCTCCTGAAATCTGTTTCCTGCAATTCTGCCTTGATTTCAAATCCTCTTCTTTGCCTTCCCTCAATATATTTGTGGACGAGAGTTATCATTTATAACTCTGCAGGTTTGTGAATTGCAGTGCCCTGAAGCTCCATTTTACAAGTCGCTTTTTTGGGAGCTGGCCTCAAAAGCGCAGGATGGCTTCAGGCCCTGTTCTGGTTCCGGGGGGCAGGCTGAGCCTGTGGTTAATTCTTCTTCCTGATGGGAAAATAGAGTGACCTGTGCCTGTCCCAACACCAAGAGCTAGTCTCTCATTGGTTCCCCGTCTTCCCGTTCATCCTCAGGACAAATTGCAACCTGTACGGAACAGGAGGTTAAAGGTGCTGATGCTCCAAGTAGGGAGATTGCTAGTAAAGTGGTTGGAATGGCGAACCCGAGCACAAGGAGATGAGAAATGAGGTGCGTTTTAGAAACCTTTCCCCATCACACGGTGTACCATCGTCTGGGTTTCTCATGCATGTTTTCGATGTAGGAAGATGCCCTTGAACCTGGAGATTTGGGACCCATGCGATGGGTAGCACGCAGTATTACTTTAAGGGGTCTGCGTTTGCTCACCCAACCTCACCAAACCTCTCAGCCCCAAGAGTGTCCACCCTTATGTCTCATCCAGCTGTGGGTCTAGATATGGTCAATCCAGGTTGCATCACAGCCCCTGAACGAATTGTGTAAGAATTTCTCTCTCTTTCCCTGTCTTTGTTTCATGGGTTTTTAAAAGTAATTTATTTTTATAATGGGGTTTAGCTGCTTTTCACGGCTGTGTTTATGCCGCTTTACACCCACTTGACACACTAACAGAGAGATATCAATACATAAGTTTTAAGATTATTACTAGTCAGATATATTCTTGTGCGGTGAATCGGGCGTGTTGAGTCCAGTTCTCTGAGCAAGGAGTAGGTCTTGTCTATTACATGTTGGGTTTATGGAACGGTATCTGAGCTAATTTGAAGCTCTTGTTTTATGTATCACCCCACCTCACCTTTCCCGTTAAGCAGCCATAGTGTGTTTTCTGCATGTGTGACTCTGTTCTGTTTTGTAATTCAGTTCAAGTGTAACGGTTTTTACATTCCCTCTATAAGTGACACCTTATGAGAAGTGTCCTTTTCTGTGTGACTTATTTCACTTAGAATCGTCTTACCTAAATCCACTCATCATGCTGCTACTAGCCTTATGACATTGATTTCATGGCTGAGTGATATTCCATTGTACATAAGGACCACAACTTTTTTATCCATGTTTCGCTTTCCTGGGATATTTAAGGTGGAATGAAGTGGAGGTCCTTGTCAACAGAGCAGCCCTAAACTTTGGGGTGCTTGTGTCTTGCTGATTTTCAATTTTCCCACTTTATCCCCCCATGCGTGGAAGTGCCCTATGCTCTCTAAGCTCTGTTTTTTAGATGTTTCAGGACACACCGTACACTTCTCCAGAGTGGCTGTTGGCAATTTACATCCCGCCCATCAGTGTAGCAAGGCTCCCATTTCTCCATGGCCTGTCCTGCATTTCTGGTTTTGACACTTTTTTCAGCATGGCCCTTTTGACCGATGGGAAGCGAGACTTCTTTGTAGCGCTGATTTGCCTTTCCAGGTTGCTTGGTTGGCCAAAAAGTGCGTATGCGTTTTTTCCTGAATATATTCAGGAAAAAACGCATACGCCCTTTTTGGCCAAGGGCATCATTGTCAACGTTTTGCCGCTTTTCATGTGCTTTAAAGGCGATTCGAATCTACCTCCTGAAATCTGTTTCCTGCAATTCTGCCTTGATTTCAAATCCTCTTCTTTGCCTTCCCTCAATATATTTGTGGACGAGAGTTATCATTTATAACTCTGCAGGTTTGTGAATTGCAGTGCCCTGAAGCTCCATTTTACAAGTCGCTTTTTTGGGAGCTGGCCGCAAAAGCGCAGGATGGCTTCAGGCCCTGTTCTGGTTCCGGGGGGCAGGATGAGCCTGTGGTTAATTCTTCTTCCTGATGGGAAAATAGAGTGACCTGTGCCTGTCCCAACACCAAGAGCTAGTCTCTCATTGGTTCCCCGTCTTCCCGTTCATCCTCAGGACAAATTGCAACCTGTACGGAACAGGAGGTTAAAGGTGCTGATGCTCCAAGTAGGGAGATTGCTAGTAAAGTGGCTGGAATGGCGAACCCGAGCACAAGGAGATGAGAAATGAGGTGCGTTTTAGAAACCTTTCCCCATCACACGGTGTACCATCTTCTGGGTTTCTCATGCATGTTTTCGATGTAGGAAGATGCCCTTGAACCTGGAGATTTGGGACCCATGCGATGGGTAGCACGCAGTATTACTTTAAAGGGTCTGCGTTTGCTCACCCAACCTCACCAAACCTCTCAGCCCCAAGAGTGTCCACCCTTATGTCTCATCCAGCTGTGGGTCTAGATATGGTCAATCCAGGTTGCATCACAGCCCCTGAAGGAATTGTGTAAGAATTTCTCTCTCTTTCCCTGTCTTTGTTTCATGGGTTTTTAAAAGTAATTTATTTTTATAATGGGGTTTAGCTGCTTTTCACGGCTGTGTTTATGCCGCTTTACACCCACTTGACACACTAACAGAGAGATATCAATACATAGGTTTTAAGATTATTACTAGTCAGATATATTCTTGTGCGGTAAATCGGGCATGTTGAGTCCAGTTCTCTGAGCAAGGAGTATGTCTTGTCTATTACATATTGGGTTTATGGAACGGTATCTGAGCTAATTTGAAGCTCTTGTTTTATGTATCACCCCACCTCACCTTTCCCGTTAAGCAGCCATAGTGTGTTTTCTGCATGTGTGACTCTGTTCTGTTTTGTAATTCAGTTCAAGTGTAACGGTTTTTACATTCCCTCTATAAGTGACACCTTATGAGAAGTGTCCTTTTCTGTGTGACTTATTTCACTTAGAATCGTCTTACCTAAATCCACTCATCATGCTGCTACTAGCCTTATGACATTGATTTCATGGCTGAGTGATATTCCATTGTACATAAGGACCACAACTTTTTTATCCATTTTTCGCTTTCCTGGCATATTTAAGGTGGAATGAAGTGGAGGTCCTTGTCAACAGAGCAGCCCTAAACTTTGGGGTGGTTGTGTCTTGCTGATTTTCAATTTTCCCACTTTATCCCCCCATGCGTGGAAGTGCCCTATGCTCTCTAAGCTCTGTTTTTTAGATGTTTCAGGACACACCGTACACTTCTCCAGAGTGGCTGTTGGCAATTTACATCCCGCCCATCAGTGTAGCAAGGCTCCCATTTCTCCATGGCCTGTCCTGCATTTCTGGTTTTGACACTTTTTTCAGCATGGCCCTTTTGACCGATGGGAAGCGAGACTTCTTTGTAGCGCTGATTTGCCTTTCCAGGTTGCTTGGTTGGCCAAAAAGGGCGTATGCGTTTTTTCCTGAATATATTCAGGAAAAAACGCATACGCCCTTTTTGGCCAAGGGCATCATTGTCAACGTTTTGCCGCTTTTCATGTGCTTTAAAGGCGATTCGAATCTACCTCCTGAAATCTGTTTCCTGCAATTCTGCCTTGATTTCAAATCCTCTTCTTTGCCTTCCCTCAATATATTTGTGGACGAGAGTTATCATTTATAACTCTGCAGGTTTGTGAATTGCAGTGCCCTGAAGCTCCATTTTACAAGTCGCTTTTTTGGGAGCTGGCCGCAAAAGCGCAGGATGGCTTCAGGCCCTGTTCTGGTTCCGGGGGGCAGGCTGAGCCTGTGGTTAATTCTTCTTCCTGATGGGAAAATAGAGTGACCTGTGCCTGTCCCAACACCAAGAGCTAGTCTCTCATTGGTTCCCCGTCTTCCCGTTCATCCTCAGGACAAATTGCAACCTGTACGGAACAGGAGGTTAAAGGTGCTGATGCTCCAAGTAGGGAGATTGCTAGTAAAGTGGCTGGAATGGCGAACCCGAGCACAAGGAGATGAGAAATGAGGTGCGTTTTAGAAACCTTTCCCCATCACACGGTGTACCATCTTCTGGGTTTCTCATGCATGTTTTCGATGTAGGAAGATGCCCTTGAACCTGGAGATTTGGGACCCATGCGATGGGTAGCACGCAGTATTACTTTAAAGGGTCTGCGTTTGCTCACCCAACCTCACCAAACCTCTCAGCCCCAAGAGTGTCCACCCTTATGTCTCATCCAGCTGTGGGTCTAGATATGGTCAATCCAGGTTGCATCACAGCCCCTGTAGGAATTGTGTAAGAATTTCTCTCTCTTTCCCTGTCTTTGTTTCATGGGTTTTTAAAAGTAATTTATTTTTATAATGGGGTTTAGCTGCTTTTCACGGCTGTGTTTATGCCGCTTTACACCCACTTGACACACTAACAGAGAGATATCAATACATAGGTTTTAAGATTATTACTAGTCAGATATATTCTTGTGCGGTGAATCGGGCGTGTTGAGTCCAGTTCTCTGAGCAAGGAGTAGGTCTTGTCTATTACATATTGGGTTTATGGAACGGTATCTGAGCTAATTTGAAGCTCTTGTTTTATGTATCACCCCACCTCACCTTTCCCGTTAAGCAGCCATAGTGTGTTTTCTGCATGTGTGACTCTGTTCTGTTTTGTAATTCAGTTCAAGTGTAACGGTTTTTACATTCCCTCTATAAGTGACACCTTATGAGAAGTGTCCTTTTCTGTGTGACTTATTTCACTTAGAATCGTCTTACCTAAATCCACTCATCATGCTGCTACTAGCCTTATGACATTGATTTCATGGCTGAGTGATATTCCATTGTACATAAGGACCACAACTTTTTTATCCATGTTTCGCTTTCCTGGCATATTTAAGGTGGAATGAAGTGGAGGTCCTTGTCAACAGAGCAGCCCTAAACTTTGGGGTGCTTGTGTCTTGCTGATTTTCAATTTTCCCACTTTATCCCCCCATGCGTGGAAGTGCCCTATGCTCTCTAAGCTCTGTTTTTTAGATGTTTCAGGACACACCGTACACTTCTCCAGAGTGGCTGTTGGCAATTTACATCCCGCCCATCAGTGTAGCAAGGCTCCCATTTCTCCATGGCCTGTCCTGCATTTCTGGTTTTGACACTTTTTTCAGCATGGCCCTTTTGACCGATGGGAAGCGAGACTTCTTTGTAGCGCTGATTTGCCTTTCCAGGTTGCTTGGTTGGCCAAAAAGGGCGTATGCGTTTTTTTCCTGAATATATTCAGGAAAAAACGCATACGCCCTTTTTGGCCAAGGGCATCATTGTCAACGTTTTGCCGCTTTTCATGTGCTTTAAAGGCGATTCGAATCTACCTCCTGAAATCTGTTTCCTGCAATTCTGCCTTGATTTCAAATCCTCTTCTTTGCCTTCCCTCAATATATTTGTGGACGAGAGTTATCATTTATAACTCTGCAGGTTTGTGAATTGCAGTGCCCTGAAGCTCCATTTTACAAGTCGCTTTTTCGGGAGCTGGCCGCAAAAGCGCAGGATGGCTTCAGGCACTGTTCTGGTTCCGGGGGGCAGGCTGAGCCTGTGGTTAATTCTTCTTCCTGATGGGAAAATAGAGTGACCTGTGCCTGTCCCAACACCAAGAGCTAGTCTCTCATTGGTTCCCCGTCTTCCCGTTCATCCTCAGGACAAATTGCAACCTGTACGGAACAGGAGGTTAAAGGTGCTGATGCTCCAAGTAGGGAGATTGCTAGTAAAGTGGCTGGAATGGCGAACCCGAGCACAAGGAGATGAGAAATGAGGTGCGTTTTAGAAACCTTTCCCCATCACACGGTGTACCATCTTCTGGGTTTCTCATGCATGTTTTTGATGTAGGAAGATGCCCTTGAACCTGGAGATTTGGGACCCATGCGATGGGTAGCACGCAGTATTACTTTAAAGGGTCTGCGTTTGCTCACCCAACCTCACCAAACCTCTCAGCCCCAAGAGTGTCCACCCTTATGTCTCATCCAGCTGTGGGTCTAGATATGGTCAATCCAGGTTGCATCACAGCCCCTGAACGAATTGTGTAAGAATTTCTCTCTCTTTCCCTGTCTTTGTTTCATGGGTTTTTAAAAGTAATTTATTTTTATAATGGGGTTTAGCTGCTTTTCACGGCTGTGTTTATGCCGCTTTACACCCACTTGACACACTAACAGAGAGATATCAATACATAGGTTTTAAGATTATTACTAGTCAGATATATTCTTGTGCGGTGAATCGGGCATGTTGAGTCCAGTTCTCTGAGAAAGGAGTAGGTCTTGTCTATTACATATTGGGTTTATGGAACGGTATCTGAGCTAATTTGAAGCTCTTGTTTTATGTATCACCCCACCTCACCTTTCCCGTTAAGCAGCCATAGTGTGTTTTCTGCATGTGTGACTCTGTTCTGTTTTGTAATTCAGTTCAAGTGTAACGGTTTTTACATTCCCTCTATAAGTGACACCTTATGAGAAGTGTCCTTTTCTGTGTGACTTATTTCACTTAGAATCGTCTTACCTAAATCCACTCATCATGCTGCTACTAGCCTTATGACATTGATTTCATGGCTGAGTGATATTCCATTGTACATAAGGACCACAACTTTTTTATCCATTTTTCGCTTTCCTGGCATATTTAAGGTGGAATGAAGTGGAGGTCCTTGTCAACACAGCAGCCCTAAACTTTGGGGTGCTTGTGTCTTGCTGATTTTCAATTTTCCCACTTTATCCCCCCATGCGTGGAAGTGCCCTATGCTCTCTAAGCTCTGTTTTTTAGATGTTTCAGGACACACCGTACACTTCTCCAGAGTGGCTGTTGGCAATTTACATCCCGCCCATCAGTGTAGCAAGGCTCCCATTTCTCCATGGCCTGTCCTGCATTTCTGGTTTTGACACTTTTTTCTGCATGGCCCTTTTGACCGATGGGAAGCGAGACTTCTTTGTAGCGCTGATTTGCCTTTCCAGGTTGCTTGGTTGGCCAAAAAGGGCGTATGCGTTTTTTTCCTGAATATATTCAGGAAAAAACGCATACGCCCTTTTTGGCCAAGGGCATCATTGTCAACGTTTTGCCGCTTTTCATGTGCTTTAAAGGCGATTCGAATCTACCTCCTGAAATCTGTTTCCTGCAATTCTGCCTTGATTTCAAATCCTCTTCTTTGACTTCCCTCAATATATTTGTGGACGAGAGTTATCATTTATAACTCTGCAGGTTTGTGAATTGCAGTGCCCTGAAGCTCCATTTTACAAGTCGCTTTTTTGGGAGCTGGCCTCAAAAGCGCAGGATGGCTTCAGGCCCTGTTCTGGTTCCGGGGGGCAGGCTGAGCCTGTGGTTAATTCTTCTTCCTGATGGGAAAATAGAGTGACCTGTGCCTGTCCCAACACCAAGAGCTAGTCTCTCATTGGTTCCCCGTCTTCCCGTTCATCCTCAGGACAAATTGCAACCTGTACGGAACAGGAGGTTAAAGGTGCTGATGCTCCAAGTAGGGAGATTGCTAGTAAAGTGGTTGGAATGGCGAACCCGAGCACAAGGAGATGAGAAATGAGGTGCGTTTTAGAAACCTTTCCCCATCACACGGTGTACCATCGTCTGGGTTTCTCATGCATGTTTTCGATGTAGGAAGATGCCCTTGAACCTGGAGATTTGGGACCCATGCGATGGGTAGCACGCAGTATTACTTTAAGGGGTCTGCGTTTGCTCACCCAACCTCACCAAACCTCTCAGCCCCAAGAGTGTCCACCCTTATGTCTCATCCAGCTGTGGGTCTAGATATGGTCAATCCAGGTTGCATCACAGCCCCTGAACGAATTGTGTAAGAATTTCTCTCTCTTTCCCTGTCTTTGTTTCATGGGTTTTTAAAAGTAATTTATTTTTATAATGGGGTTTAGCTGCTTTTCACGGCTGTGTTTATGCCGCTTTACACCCACTTGACACACTAACAGAGAGATATCAATACATAAGTTTTAAGATTATTACTAGTCAGATATATTCTTGTGCGGTGAATCGGGCGTGTTGAGTCCAGTTCTCTGAGCAAGGAGTAGGTCTTGTCTATTACATGTTGGGTTTATGGAACGGTATCTGAGCTAATTTGAAGCTCTTGTTTTATGTATCACCCCACCTCACCTTTCCCGTTAAGCAGCCATAGTGTGTTTTCTGCATGTGTGACTCTGTTCTGTTTTGTAATTCAGTTCAAGTGTAACGGTTTTTACATTCCCTCTATAAGTGACACCTTATGAGAAGTGTCCTTTTCTGTGTGACTTATTTCACTTAGAATCGTCTTACCTAAATCCACTCATCATGCTGCTACTAGCCTTATGACATTGATTTCATGGCTGAGTGATATTCCATTGTACATAAGGACCACAACTTTTTTATCCATGTTTCGCTTTCCTGGGATATTTAAGGTGGAATGAAGTGGAGGTCCTTGTCAACAGAGCAGCCCTAAACTTTGGGGTGCTTGTGTCTTGCTGATTTTCAATTTTCCCACTTTATCCCCCCATGCGTGGAAGTGCCCTATGCTCTCTAAGCTCTGTTTTTTAGATGTTTCAGGACACACCGTACACTTCTCCAGAGTGGCTGTTGGCAATTTACATCCCGCCCATCAGTGTAGCAAGGCTCCCATTTCTCCATGGCCTGTCCTGCATTTCTGGTTTTGACACTTTTTTCAGCATGGCCCTTTTGACCGATGGGAAGCGAGACTTCTTTGTAGCGCTGATTTGCCTTTCCAGGTTGCTTGGTTGGCCAAAAAGTGCGTATGCGTTTTTTCCTGAATATATTCAGGAAAAAACGCATACGCCCTTTTTGGCCAAGGGCATCATTGTCAACGTTTTGCCGCTTTTCATGTGCTTTAAAGGCGATTCGAATCTACCTCCTGAAATCTGTTTCCTGCAATTCTGCCTTGATTTCAAATCCTCTTCTTTGCCTTCCCTCAATATATTTGTGGACGAGAGTTATCATTTATAACTCTGCAGGTTTGTGAATTGCAGTGCCCTGAAGCTCCATTTTACAAGTCGCTTTTTTGGGAGCTGGCCGCAAAAGCGCAGGATGGCTTCAGGCCCTGTTCTGGTTCCGGGGGGCAGGATGAGCCTGTGGTTAATTCTTCTTCCTGATGGGAAAATAGAGTGACCTGTGCCTGTCCCAACACCAAGAGCTAGTCTCTCATTGGTTCCCCGTCTTCCCGTTCATCCTCAGGACAAATTGCAACCTGTACGGAACAGGAGGTTAAAGGTGCTGATGCTCCAAGTAGGGAGATTGCTAGTAAATTGGCTGGAATGGCGAACCCGAGCACAAGGAGATGAGAAATGAGGTGCGTTTTAGAAACCTTTCCCCATCACACGGTGTACCATCTTCTGGGTTTCTCATGCATGTTTTCGATGTAGGAAGATGCCCTTGAACCTGGAGATTTGGGACCCATGCGATGGGTAGCACGCAGTATTACTTTAAAGGGTCTGCGTTTGCTCACCCAACCTCACCAAACCTCTCAGCCCCAAGAGTGTCCACCCTTATGTCTCATCCAGCTGTGGGTCTAGATATGGTCAATCCAGGTTGCATCACAGACCCTGAACGAATTGTGTAAGAATTTCTCTCTCTTTCACTGTCTTTGTTTCATGGGTTTTGAAAAGTAATTTATTTTTATAATGGGGTTTAGCTGCTTTTCACGGCTGTGTTTATGCTCCTTTACACCCACTTGACACACTAACAGAGAGATATCAATACATAGGTTTTAAGATTATTACTAGTCAGATATATTCTTGTGCGGGGAATCGGGCGTGTTGAGTCCAGTTCTCTGAGCAAGGAGTAGGTCTTGTCTGTTACATATTGGGTTTATGGAACGTTATCTGAGCTAATTTGAAACTGTTGTTTTATGGATCACCCCACCTCACATTTCCCGTTAAGCAGCCATAGTGTGTTTTCTGCATGTGTGACTCTGTTCTGTTTTGTAATTCAGTTCAAGTGTAACGGTTTTTACATTCCCTCTATAAGTGACACCTTATGAGAAGTGTCCTTTTCTGTGTGACTTATGTCACTTAGAATCGTCGTACCTAAATCCACTCATCATGCTGCTACTAGCCTTATGACATTGATTTCATGGCTGAGTGATAATCCATTGTACATATGGACCTCAAATTTTTTATCCATTTTTCGCTTTCCTGGGATATTTAAGGTGGAATGAAGTGGAGGTCCTTGTCAACAGAGCAGCCCTAAACTTTGGGGTGCTTGTGTCTTGCTGATTTTTAATTTTCCCACTTTATACCCCCATGCGTGGAAGTGCCCTATGCTCTCTAAGCTGTGTTTTCTGGATGTTTCAGGACACACCGTACACTTCTCCAGAGTGGCTGTTGGCAATTTACATCCCGCCCATCAGTGTAGCAAGGCTCCCATTTCTCCATGGCCTGTCCTGCATTTCTGGTTTTGACACTTTTTTCAGCATGGCCCTTTTGACCGATGGGAAGCGAGACTTCTTTGTAGCGCTGATTTGCCTTTCCAGGTTGCTTGGTTGGCCAAAAAGGGCGTATGCGTTTTTTCCTGAATATATTCAGGAAAAAACGCATACGCCCTTTTGGCCAAGGGCATCATTGTCAACGTTTTGCCGCTTTTCATGTGCTTTAAAGGCGATTCGAATCTACGTCCTGAAATCTGTTTCCTGCAATTCTGCCTTGATTTCAATTCCTCGTCTTTGCCTTCCCTCAATATATTTGTGGACGAGAGTTATCATTTATAACTGTGCAGGTTTGTGAATTGCAGTGCCCTGAAGCTCCATTTTACAACTCGCTTTTTCGGGAGCTGGCCGCAAAAGCGCAGGATGGCTTCAGGCCCTGTTCTTGTTCCGGGGGGCAGGCTGAGCCTGTGGTTAATTCTTCTTCCTGATGGGAAAATAGAGTGACCTGTGCCTGTCCCAACACCAAGAGCTAGTCTCTCATTGGTTCCCCGTCTTCCCGTTCATCCTCAGGACAAATAGCAACCTGTACGGAACAGGAGGTTAAAGGTGCTGATGCTCCAAGTAGGGAGATTGCTAGTAAAGTGGCTGGAATGGCGAACCCGAGCACATGGAGATGAGAAATGAGGTGCGTTTTAGAAACCTTTCCCAATCACACGGTGTACCATCTTCTGGGTTTCTCATGCATGTTTTCGTTGTAGGAAGATGCCCTTGAACCTGGAGATTTGGGACCCATGCGATGGGTAGCACGCAGTATTACTTTAAAGGGTCTGCGTTTGCTCACCCAACCTCACCAAACCTCTCAGCCCCAAGAGTGTCCACCCTTATGTCTCATCCAGCTGTGGGTCTAGATATGGTCAATCCAGGTTGCATCACAGACCCTGAACGAATTGTGTAAGAATTTCTCTCTCTTTCACTGTCTTTGTTTCATGGGTTTTGAAAAGTAATTTATTTTTATAATGGGGTTTAGCTGCTTTTCACGGCTGTGTTTATGCTCCTTTACACCCACTTGACACACTAACAGAGAGATATCAATACATAGGTTTTAAGATTATTACTAGTCAGATATATTCTTGTGCGGGGAATCGGGCGTGTTGAGTCCAGTTCTCTGAGCAAGGAGTAGGTCTTGTCTGTTACATATTGGGTTTATGGAACGGTATCTGAGCTAATTTGAAACTGTTGTTTTATGGATCACCCCACCTCACATTTCCCGTTAAGCAGCCATAGTGTGTTTTCTGCATGTGTGACTCTGTTCTGTTTTGTAATTCAGTTCAAGTGTAACGGTTTTTACATTCCCTCTATAAGTGACACCTTATGAGAAGTGCCCTTTTCTGTGTGACTTATGTCACTTAGAATCGTCGTACCTAAATCCACTCATCATGCTGCTACTAGCCTTATGACATTGATTTCATGGCTGAGTGATAATCCATTGTACATATGGACCTCAAATTTTTTATCCATTTTTCGCTTTCCTGGGATATTTAAGGTGGAATGAAGTGGAGGTCCTTGTCAACAGAGCAGCCCTAAACTTTGGGGTGCTTGTGTCTTGCTGATTTTTAATTTTCCCACTTTATACCCCCATGCGTGGAAGTGCCCTATGCTCTCTAAGCTGTGTTTTTTAGATGTTTCAGGACACACCGTACACTTCTCCAGAGTGGCTGTTGGCAATTTACATCCCGCCCATCAGTGTAGCAAGGCTCCCATTTCTCCATGGCCTGTCCTGCATTTCTGGTTTTGACACTTTTTTCAGCATGGCCCTTTTGACCGATGGGAAGCGAGACTTCTTTGTAGCGCTGATTTGCCTTTCCAGGTTGCTTGGTTGGCCAAAAAGGGCGTATGCGTTTTTTCCTGAATATATTCAGGAAAAAACGCATACGCCCTTTTTGGCCAAGGGCATCATTGTCAACGTTTTGCCGCTTTTCATGTGCTTTAAAGGCGATTCGAATCTACCTCCTGAAATCTGTTTCCTGCAATTCTGCCTTGATTTCAATTCCTCGTCTTTGCCTTCCCTCAATATATTTGTGGACGAGAGTTATCATTTATAACTGTGCAGGTTTGTGAATTGCAGTGCCCTGAAGCTAGATTTTACAACTCGCTTTTTCGGGAGCTGGCCGCAAAAGCGCAGGATGGCTTCAGGTCCTGTTCTGGTTCCGTGGGGCAGGCTGAGCCTGTGGTTAATTCTTCTTCCTGATGGGAAAATAGAGTGACCTGTGCCTGTCCCAACACCAAGAGCTAGTCTCTCATTGGTTCCCCGTCTTCCCGTTCATCCTCAGGACAAATAGCAACCTGTACGGAACAGGAGGTTAAAGGTGCTGATGCTCCAAGTAGGGAGATTGCTAGTAAAGTGGCTGGAATGGCGAACCCGAGCACAAGGAGATGAGAAATGAGGTGCGTTTTAGAAACCTTTCCCCATCACACGGTGTACCATCTTCTGGGTTTCTCATGCATGTTTTCGTTGTAGGAAGATGCCCTTGAACCTGGAGATTTGGGACCCATGCGATGGGTAGCACGCAGTATTACTTCAAAGGGTCTGTGTTTGCTCACCCAACCTCACCAAACCTCTCAGCCCCAAGAGTGTCCACCCTTATGTCTCATCCAGCTGTGGGTCTAGATATGGTCAATCCAGGTTGCATCACAGACCCTGAACGAATTGTTTAAGAATTTTTCTCTCTTTCACTGTCTTTGTTTCATGGGTTTTGAAAAGTAATTTATTTTTATAATGGGGTTTAGCTGCTTTTCACGGCTGTGTTTATGCTGCTTTACACCCACTTGACACACTAACAGAGAGATATCAATACATAGGTTTTAAGATTATTACTAGTCAGATATATTCTTGTGCAGTGAATCGGGCGTGTTGAGTCCAGTTCTCTGAGCAAGGAGTAGGTCTTGTCTGTTACATATTGGGTTTATGGAACGGTATCTGAGCTAATTTGAAACTCTTGTTTTATGTATCACCCCACCTCACCTTTCCCGTTAATCAGCCATAGTGTGTTTTCTGCATGTGTGACTCTGTTCTGTTTTGTAATTCAGTTCAAGTTTAACGGTTTTTACATTCCCTCTATAAGTGACACCTTATGAGAAGTGTCCTTTTTTGTGTGACTTATGTCACTTAGAATCGTCTTACCTAAATCCACTCATCATGCTGCTACTAGCCTTATGACATTGATTTCATGGCTGAGTGATAATCCATTGTACATATGGAGCTCAAATTTTTTATCCATTTTTCGCTTTCCTGGGATATTTAAGGTGGAATGAAGTGGAGGTCCTGGTCAACAGAGCATCCCTAAACTTTGGGGTGCTTGTGTCTTGCTGATTTTTAATTTTCCCACTTTATACCCCCATGCGTGGAAGTGCCCTATGCTCTCTAAGCTGTGTTTTTTAGATGTTTCAGGACACACCGTACACTTCTCCAGAGTGGCTGTTGGCAATTTACATCCCGCCCATCAGTGTAGCAAGGCTCCCATTTCTCCATGGCCTGTCCTGCATTTCTGGTTTTGACACTTTTTTCAGCATGGCCCTTTTGACCGATGGGAAGCGAGACTTCTTTGTAGCGCTGATTTGCCTTTCCAGGTTGCTTGGTTGGCCAAAAAGGGCGTATGCGTTTTGTCCTGAATATATTCAGGAAAAAACGCATACGCCCTTTTGGCCAAGGGCATCATTGTCAACGTTTTGCCGCTTTTCATGTGCTTTAAAGGCGATTCGAATCTACGTCCTGAAATCTGTTTCCTGCAATTCTGCCTTGATTTCAATTCCTCGTCTTTGCCTTCCCTCAATATATTTGTGGACGAGAGTTATCATTTATAACTGTGCAGGTTTGTGAATCGCAGTGCCCTGAAGCTCCATTTTACAACTCGCTTTTTCGGGAGCTGGCCGCAAAAGCGCAGGATGGCTTCAGGCCCTGTTCTGGTTCCGGGGGGCAGGCTGAGCCTGTGGTTAATTCTTCTTCCTGATGGGAAAATAGAGTGACCTGTGCCTGTCCCAACACCAAGAGCTAGTCTCTCATTGGTTCCCCGTCTTCCCGTTCATCCTCAGGAGAAATTGCAACCTGTACGGAACAGGAGGATAAAGGTGCAGAGGCTCCAAGTAGGGAGATTGCTAGTAAAGTGGCTGGAATGGCAAACCCGAGCACAAGGAGATGAGAAATGAGGTGCGTTTTAGAAACCTTTACCCATCACACGGTGTACCATCTTCTGGGTTTCTCATGCATGTTTTCGATGTAGGAAGTTGCCCTTGAACCTGGAGATTTGGGACCCATGCGATGGGTAGCACGCAGTATTACTTTAAACGGTCTGCGTTTGCTCACCCAACCTCACCAAACCTCTCAGCCCCAAGAGTGTCCACCCTTATGTCTCATCCAGCTGTGGGTCTAGATATGGTCAATCCAGGCTGCATCACAGCCCCTGAACGAATTGTGTAAGAATTTCTCTCTCTTTCCCTGTCTTTGTTTCATGGGTTTTTAAAAGTAATTTATTTTTATAATGGGGTTTAGCTGCTTTTCACGGCTGTGTTTATGCTGCTTTACACCCACTTGACACACTAACAGAGAGATATCAATACATAGGTTTTAAGATTATTACTAGTCAGATATATTCTTGTGCGGTGAATCGGGCGTGTTGAGTCCAGTTCTCTGAGCAAGGAGTAGGTCTTGTCTGTTACATATTGTGTTTATGGAACGGTATCTGAGCTAATTTGAAACTCTTGTTTTATGTATCACCTCACCTCACCTTTCCCGTTAAGCAGCCATAGTGTGTTTTCTGCATGTGTGACTCTGTTCTGTTTTGTAATTCAGTTCAAGTGTAACGGTTTTTACATTCCCTCTATAAGTGACACCTTATGAGAAGTGTCCTTTTCTGTGTGACTTATGTCACTTAGAATCGTCTTACCTAAATCCACTCATCATGCTGCTTCTAGCCTTATGACATTGATTTCATGGCTGAGTGACAATCCATTGTACATATGGACCTCAAATTTTTTATCCATTTTTCGCTTTCCTGGGATATTTAAGGTGGAATGAAGTGGAGGTCCTTGTCAACAGAGCAGCCCTAAACTTTGGGGTGCTTGTGTCTTGCTGATTTTTAATTTTCCCACTTTATACCCCCATGCGTGGAAATGCCCTATGCTCTCTAAGCTGTGTTTTTTTGATGTTTCAGGACACACCGTACACTTCTCCAGAGTGGCTGTTGGCAACTTACATCCCGCCCATCAGTGTAGCAAGGTTCCCATTTCTCCATGTCCTGTCCTGCATTTCTGGTTTTGACACTTTTTTCAGCATGGCCCTTTTGACCGATGGGAAGCGAGACTTCTTTGTAGCGCTGATTTGCCTTTCCAGGTTGCTTGGTTGGCCAAAAAGGGCGTATGCGTTTTTTCCTGAATATATTCAGGAAAAAACGCATACGCCCTTTTTGGCCAAGGGCATCATTGTCAACGTTTTGCCGCTTTTCATGTGCTTTAAAGGCGATTCGAATCTACCTCCTGAAATCTGTTTTCTGCAATTCTGCCTTGATTTCAATTCCTCGTCTTTGCCTTCCCTCAATATATTTGTGGACGAGAGTTATCATTTATAACTCTGCAGGTTTGTGAATTGCAGTGCCCTGAAGCTCCATTTTACAACTCGCTTTTTCGGGAGCTGGCCGCAAAAGCACATGATGGCTTCAGGCCCTGTTCTGGTTCCGGGGGGCAGGCTGAGCCTGTGGTTAATTCTTCTTCCTGATGGGAAAATAGAGTGGCCTGTGCCTGTCCCAACACCAAGAGCTAGTCTCTCATTGGTTCCCCGTCTTCCCGTTCTTCCTCAGGACAAATTGCAACCTGTACGGAAGAGGAGGTTAAAGGTGCTGATGCTCCAAGTAGGGAGATTGCTAGTAAAGTGGCTGGAATGGCGAACCCGAGCACAAGGAGATGAGAAATGAGGTGCGTTTTAGAAACCTTTCCCCATCACACGGTGTACCATCTTCTGGGTTTCTCATGCATGTTTTCGATGTAGGAAGATGCCCTTGAACCTGGAGATTTGGGACCCATGCGATGGGTAGCACGCAGTATTACTTTAAAGGGTCTGCGTTTGCTCACCCAACCTCACCAAACCTCTCAGCCCCAAGAGTGTCCACCCTTATGTCTCATCCAGCTGTGGGTCTAGATATGGTCAATCCAGGTTGCATCACAGACCCTGAACGAATTGTGTAAGAATTTCTCTCTCTTTCACTGTCTTTGTTTCATGGGTTTTGAAAAGTAATTTATTTTTATAATGGGGTTTAGCTGCTTTTCACGGCTGTGTTTATGCTGCTTTACACCCACTTGACACACTAACAGAGAGATATCAATACATAGGTTTTAAGATTATTACTAGTCAGATATATTCTTGTGCGGTGAATCGGGCGTGTTGAGTCCAGTTCTCTGAGCAAGGCGTAGGTCTTGTCTGTTACATATTGGGTTTATGGAACGGTATCTGAGCTAATTTGAAACTGTTGTTTTATGTATCACCCCACCTCACATTTCCCGTTAAGCAGCCATAGTGTGTTTTCTGCATGTGTGACTCTGTTCTGTTTTGTAATTCAGTTCAAGTGTAACGGTTTTTACATTCCCTCTATAAGTGACACCTTATGAGAAGTGTCCTTTTCTGTGTGACTTATGTCACTTAGAATCGTCGTACCTAAATCCACTCATCATGCTGCTACTAGCCTTATGACATTGATTTCATGGCTGAGTGATAATCCATTGTACATATGGACCTCAAATTTTTTATCCATTTTTCGCTTTCCTGGGATATTTAAGGTGGAATGAAGTGGAGGTCCTTGTCAACAGAGCAGCCCTAAACTTTGGGGTGCTTGTGTCTTGCTGATTTTTAATTTTCCCACTTTATACCCCCATGCGTGGAAGTGCCCTATGCTCTCTAAGGTGTGTTTTTTAGATATTTCAGGACACACCGTACACTTCTCCAGAGTGGCTGTTGGCAATTTACATCCCGCCCATCAGTGTAGCAAGGCCCCCATTTCTCCATGGCCTGTCATGCATTTCTGGTTTTGACACTTTATTCAGCATGGCCCTTTTGACCGATGGGAAGCGAGACTTCTTTGTAGCGCTGATTTGCCTTTCCAGGTTGCTTGGTTGGCCAAAAAGGGCGTATGCGTTTTTTCCTGAATATATTCAGGAAAAAACGCATACGCCCTTTTTGGCCAAGGGCATCATTGTCAACGTTTTGCTGCTTTTCATGTGCTTTAAAGGCTCTTCAAATCTACCTCCTGAAATCTGTTTCCTGCAATTCTGCCTTGATTTCAATTCCTCGTCTTTGCCTTCCCTCAATATATTTGTGGACGAGAGTTATCATTTATAACTGTGCAGGTTTGTGAATTGCAGTGCCCTGAAGCTCCATTTTACAACTCGCTTTTTCGGGAGCTGGCCGCAAAAGCGTAGGATGGCTTCAGGCCCTGTTATGGTTCCGGGGTGCAGGCTGAGCCTGTGGTTAATTCTTCTTCCTGATGGGAAAATAGAGTGACCTGTGCCTGTCCCAACACCAAGAGCTTGTCTCTCATTGGTTCCCCGTCTTCCCGTTCATCCTCAGGACAAATTGCAACCTGTACGGAACAGGAGGTTAAAGGTGCTGATGCTCCAAGTAGGGAGATTGCTAGTAAAGTGGCTGGAATGGCGAACCCGAGCACAAGGAGATGAGAAATGAGGTGCGTTTTAGAAACCTTTCCCCATCACACGGTGTACCATCTTCTGGGTTTCTCATGCATGTTTTCGATGTAGGAAGATGCCCTTGAACCTGGAGATTTGGGACCCATGTGATGGGTAGCATGCAGTATTACTTTAAAGGGTCTGCGTTTGCTCACCCTACCTCACCAAACCTCTCAACCCCAAGAGTGTCCACCCTTATGTCTCATCCAGCTGTGGGTCTAGATATGGTCAATCCAGGTTGCATCACAGACCCTGAACGAATTGTGTAAGAATTTCTCTCTCTTTCACTGTCTTTGTTTCATGGGTTTTGAAAAGTAATTTATTTTTATAATGGGGTTTAGCTGCTTTTCACGGCTGTGTTTATGCTGCTTTACACCCACTTGACACACTAACAGAGAGATATCAATACATAGGTTTTAAGATTATTACTAGTCAGATATATTCTTGTGCGGTGAATCGGGCGTGTTGAGTCCAGTTCTCTGAGCAAGGAGTAGGTCTTGTCTGTTACATATTGGGTTTATGGAATGGTATCTGAGCTAATTTGAAACTCTTGTTTTATGGATCACCCCACCTCACCTTTCCCGTTACGCAGCCATAGTGTGTTTTCTGCATGTGTGACTCTGTTCTGTTTTGTAATTCAGTTCAAGTGTAACGGTTTTTACATTCCCTCTATAAGTGACACCTTATGAGAAGTGTCCTTTTCTGTGTGACTTATTTCACTTAGAATCGTCGTACCTAAATCCACTCATCATGCTGCTACCAGCCTTATGACATTGATTTCATGGCTGAGTGATATTCCATTGTACATATGGACCTCAAATTTTTTATCCATTTTTCGCTTTCCTGGGATATTTAAGGTGGAATGAAGTGGAGGTCCTTGTCAACAGAGCAGCCCTAAACTTTGGGGTGCTTGTTTCTTGCTGATTTTTAATTTTCCCACTTTATACCCCCATGCGTGGAAGTGCCCTATGCTCTCTAAGCTGTGTTTTTTAGATGTTTCAGGACACACTGTACACTTCTCCAGAGTGGCTGTTGGGAATTTACATCCCGCCCATCAGTGTAGCAAGGCTCCCATTTCTCCATGGCCTGTCCTGCATTTCTGGTTTTGACACTTTTTTCAGCATGGCCCTTTTGACCGATGGGAAGCGAGACTTCTTTGTAGCGCTGATTTGACTTTCCAGGTTGCTTGGTTGGCCAAAAAGGGCGTATGCGTTTTTTCCTGAATATATTCAGGAAAAAACGCATACGCCCTTTTTGGCCAAGGGCATCATTGTCAACGTTTTGCCGCTTTTCATGTGCTTTAAAGGCGATTCGAATCTACCTCCTGAAATCTGTTTCCTGCAATTCTGCCTTGATTTCAATTCCTCGTCTTTGCCTTCCCTCAATATGTTTGTGGGCGAGAGTTATCATTTATAACTGTGCAGGTTTGTGAATTGCAGTGCCCTGAAGCTCCATTTTACAACTCGCTTTTTCGGGAGCTGGCCGCAAAAGCGCAGGATGGCTTCAGGCCCTGTTCTGGTTCCGGGGTGCAGGCTGAGACTGTGGTTAATTCTTTTTCCTGATGGGAAAATCGAGTGACCTGTGCCTGTCCCAACACCAAGAGCTAGTCTCTCATTGGTTCCCCATCTTCCCGTTCATCCTCAGGACAAATAGCAACCTGTACGGAACAGGAGGTTAAAGGTGCTGACGCTCCAAGTAGGGAGATTGCTAGTAAAGTGGCTGGAATGGCGAACCCGAGCACAAGGAGATGAGAAATGAGGTGCGTTTTAGAAACCTTTCCCCATCACACGGTGTACCATCTTCTGGGTTTCTCATGCATGTTTTCGATGTAGGAAGATGCCCTTGAACCTGGAGATTTGGGACCCATGCGATGGGTAGCACGTAGTATTACTTTAAAGGGTCTGTGTTTGCTCACCCAACCTCACCAAACCTCTCAGCCCCAAGAGTGTCACCCTTATGTCTCATCCAGCTGTGGGTCTAGATATGGTCAATCCAGGTTGCATCACAGACCCTGAACGAATTGTGTAAGAATTTTTCTCTCTTTCACTGTCTTTGTTTCATGGGTTTTGAAAAGTAATTTATTTTTATAATGGGGTTTAGCTGCTTTTCACGGCTGTGTTTATGCTGCTTTACACCCACTTGACACACTAACAGAAAGATATCAATACATAGGTTTTAAGATTATTACTAGTCAGATATATTCTTGTGCGGTGAATCGGGCGTGTTGAGTCCATTTCTCTGAGCAAGGAGTAGGTCTTGTCTGTTACATATTGGGTTTATGGAACGGTATTTGAGCTAATTTGAAACTCTTGTTTTATGTATCACCCCACCTCACCTTTCCCGTTAAGCAGCCATAGTGTGTTTTCTGCATGTGTGATTCTGTTCTGTTTTCTAATTCAATTCAAGTGTAACAGTTTTTACATTCCCTCTATAAGTGACACCTTATGAGAAGTGTCCTTTTCTGTGTGACTTATGTCACTTAGAATCGTCTTACCTAAATCCACTCATCATGCTGCTACTAGCCTTATAACATTGATTTCATGGCTGAGTGATAATCCATTGTACATATGGACCTCAAATTTTTTATCCATTTTTCGCTTTCCTGGGATATTTAAGGTGGAATGAAGTGGAGGTCCTTGTCAACAGAGCAGCCCTAAACTTTGGGGTGCTTGTGTCTTGCTGATTTTTAATTTTCCCACTTTATACCCCCATGCGTGGAAGTGCCCTATACTCTCTAAGCTGTGTTTTTTAGATGTTTCAGGACACACCGTACACTTCTCCAGAGTGGCTGTTGGCAATTTACATCCCGCCCATCAGTGTAGCAAGGCTCCCATTTCTCCATGGCCTGTCCTGCATTTCTGGTTTTGACACTTTTTTCAGCATGGCCCTTTTGACCGATGGGAAGCGAGACTTCTTTGTAGCGCTGATTTGCCTTTCCAGGTTGCTTGGTTGGCCAAAAAGGGCGTATGCGTTTTTTCCTGAATATATTCAGGAAAAAACGCATACGCCCTTTTTGGCCAAGGGCATCATTGTCAACGTTTTGCCGCTTTTCATGTGCTTTAAAAGCTCTTCAAATCTACCTCCTGAAATCTGTTTCCTGCAATTCTGCCTTGATTTCAATTCCTCGTCTTTGCCTTCCCTCAATATATTTGTGGACGAGAGTTATCATTTATAACTCTGCAAGTTTGTGAATTGCAGTGCCCTGAAGCTCCATTTTACAACTCGCTTTTTCGGGAGCTGGCCACAAAAGCGTAGGATGGCTTCAGGCCCTGTTATGGTTCCGGGGGGCAGGCTGAGCCTGTGGTTAATTCTTCTTCCTGATGGGAAAATAGAGTGACCTGTGCCTGTCCCAACACCAAGAGCTTGTCTCTCATTGGTTCCCCGTCTTCCCGTTCATCCTCAGGACAAATTGCAACCTGTACGGAAGAGGAGGTTAAAGGTGCTGATGCTCCAAGTAGGGAGATTGCTAGTAAAGTGGCTGGAATGGCGAACCCGAGCACAAGGAGATGAGAAATGAGGTGCGTTTTAGTAACCTTTCCCCATCACACGGTGTACCATCTTCTGGGTTTCTCATGCATGTTTTCGATGTAGGAAGATGCCCTTGAACCTGGAGATTTGGGACCCATGCGATGGGTAGCACGCAGTATTACTTTAAAGGGTCTGCGTTTGCTCACCCAACCTCACCAAACCTCTCAGCCCCAAGAGTGTCCACCCTTATGTCTCATCCAGCTGTGGGTCTAGATATGGTCAATCCAGCTTGCATCACAGACCCTGAACGAATTGTGCAAGAATTTCTCTCTCTTTCACTGTCTTTGTTTCATGGGTTTTGAAAAGTAATTTATTTTTATAATGGGGTTTAGCTGCTTTTCTCGGCTGTGTTTATGCTGCTTTACACCCACTTGACACACTAACAGAGAGATATCAATACATAGGTTTTAAGATTATTACTAGTCAGATATATTCTTGTGCGGTGAATCGGGCGTGTTGAGTCCAGTTCTCTGAGCAAGGAGTAGGTCTAGTCTGTTACATAATGGGTTTATGGAACGGTATCTGAGCTAATTTGAAACTCTTGTTTTATGGATCACCCCACCTCACCTTTCCCGTTAAGCAGCCATAGTGTGTTTTCTGCATGTGTGACTCTGTTCTGTTTTGTAATTCAGTTCAAGTGTAACGGTTTTTACATTCCCTCTATAAGTGACACCTTATGAGAAGTGTCCTTTTCTGTGTGACTTATGTCACTTAGAATCGTCTTACCTAAATCCACTCATCATGCTGCTTCTAGCCTTATGACATTGATTTCATGGCTGAGTGATAATCCATTGTACATATGGACCTCAAATTTTTTATCCATTTTTCGCTTTCCTGGGATATTTAAGGTGGAATGAAGTGGAGGTCCTTGTCAACAGAGCCGCCCTAAACTTTGGGGTGCTTGTGTCTTGCTGATTTTTAATTTTCCCACTTTATACCCCCATGCGTGGAAGTGCCCTATGCTCTCTAAGCTGTGTTTTTTAGATGTTTCAGGACACACCGTACACTTCTCCAGAGTGGCTGTTGGCAATTTACATCCCGCCCATCAGTGTAGCAAGGCTCCCATTTCTCCATGGCCTGTCCTGCATTTCTGGTTTTGACACTTTTTTCAGCATGGCCCTTTTGACCGATGGGAAGCGAGACTTCTTTGTAGCGCTGATTTGCCTTTCCAGGTTGCTTGGTTGGCCAAAAAGGGCGTATGCGTTTTTTCCTGAATATATTCAGGAAAAAACGCATACGCCCTTTTGGCCAAGGGCATCATTGTCAACGTTTTGCCGCTTTTCATGTGCTTTAAAGGCGATTCGAATCTACCTCCTGAAATCTGTTTCCTGCAATTCTGCCTTGATTTCAATTCCTCGTCTTTGCCTTCCCTCAATATATTTGTGGACGAGAGTTATCCTTTATAACTGTGCATGTTTGTGAATTGCAGTGCCCTGAAGCTCCATTTTACAACTCGCTTTTTCGGGAGCTGGCCGCAAAAGCGCAGGATGGCTTCAGGCCCTGTTCTGGTTCCGGGGGGCAGGCTGAGCCTGTGGTTAATTCTTCTTCCTGATGGGAAAATAGAGTGACCTGTGCCTGTCCCAACACCAAGAGCTAGTCTCTCATTGGTTCCCCGTCTTCCCGTTCATCCTCAGGACAAATAGCAACCTGTACGGAACAGGAGGTTAAAGGTGCTGATGCTCCAAGTAGGGAGATTGCTAGTAAAGTGGCTGGAATGGCGAACCCGAGCACAAGGAGATGAGAAATGAGGTGCGTTTTAGAAACCTTTCCCCATCACACGGTGTACCATCTTCTGGGTTTCTCATGCATGTTTTCGTTGTAGGAAGATGCCCTTGAACCTGGAGATTTGGGACCCATGCGATGGGTAGCACGCAGTATTACTTTAAAGGGTCTGTGTTTGCTCACCCAAACTCACCAAACCTCTCAGCCCCAAGAGTGTCCACCCTTATGTCTCATCCAGCTGTGGGTCTAGATATGGTCAATCCAGGTTGCATCACAGACCCTGAACGAATTGTGTAAGAATTTTTCTCTCTTTCACTGTCTTTGTTTCATGGGTTTTGAAAAGTAATTTATTTTTATAATGGGGTTTAGCTGCTTTTCACGGCTGTGTTTATGCTGCTTTACACCCACTTGACACACTAACAGAGAGATATCAATACATAGGTTTTAAGATTATTACTAGTCAGATATATTCTTGTGCGGTGAATCGGGCGTGTTGAGTCCAGTTCTCTGAGCAAGGAGTAGGTCTAGTCTGTTACATAATGGGTTTATGGAACGGTATCTGAGCTAATTTGAAACTCTTGTTTTATGGATCACCCCACCTCACCTTTCCCGTTAAGCAGCCATAGTGTGTTTTCTGCATGTGTGACTCTGTTCTGTTTTGTAATTCAGTTCAAGTGTAACGGTTTTTACATTCCCTCTATAAGTGACACCTTATGAGAAGTGTCCTTTTCTGTGTGACTTATGTCACTTAGAATCGTCTTACCTAAATCCACTCATCATGCTGCTTCTAGCCTTATGACATTGATTTCATGGCTGAGTGATAATCCATTGTACATATGGACCTCAAATTTTTTATCCATTTTTCGCTTTCCTGGGATATTTAAGGTGGAATGAAGTGGAGGTCCTTGTCAACAGAGCAGCCCTAAACTTGGGGTGCTTGTGTCTTGCTGATTTTTAATTTTCCCACTTTATACCCCCATGCGTGGAAGTGCCCTATGCTCTCTAAGCTGTGTTTTTTAGATGTTTCAGGACACACCGTACACTTCTCCAGAGTGGCTGTTGGCAATTTACATCCCGCCCATCAGTGTAGCAAGGCTCCCATTTCTCCATGGCCTGTCCTGCATTTCTGGTTTTGACACTTTTTTCAGCATTGCCCTTTTGACCGATGGGAAGCGAGACTTCTTTGTAGCGCTGATTTGCCTTTCCAGGTTGCTTGGTTGGCCAAAAAGGGCGTATGCGTTTTTTCCTGAATATATTCAGGAAAAAACGCATACGCCCTTTTGGCCAAGGGCATCATTGTCAACGTTTTGCCGCTTTTCATGTGCTTTAAAGGCGATTCGAATCTACCTCCTGAAATCTGTTTCCTGCAATTCTGCCTTGATTTCAATTCCTCGTCTTTGCCTTCCCTCAATATATTTGTGGACGAGAGTTATCCTTTATAACTGTGCATGTTTGTGAATTGCAGTGCCCTGAAGCTCCATTTTACAACTCGCTTTTTCGGGAGCTGGCCGCAAAAGCGCAGGATGGCTTCAGGCCCTGTTCTGGTTCCGGGGGGCAGGCTGAGCCTGTGGTTAATTCTTCTTCCTGATGGGAAAATAGAGTGACCTGTGCCTGTCCCAACACCAAGAGCTAGTCTCTCATTGGTTCCCCGTCTTCCCGTTCATCCTCAGGACAAATAGCAACCTGTACGGAACAGGAGGTTAAAGGTGCTGATGCTCCAAGTAGGGAGATTGCTAGTAAAGTGGCTGGAATGTCGAACCCGAGCACAAGGAGATGAGAAATGAGGTGCGTTTTAGAAACCTTTCCCCATCACACGGTGTACCATCTTCTGGGTTTCTCATGCATGTTTTCGTTGTAGGAAGATGCCCTTGAACCTGGAGATTTGGGACCCATGCGATGGGTAGCACGCAGTATTACTTTAAAGGGTCTGTGTTTGCTCACCCAAACTCACCAAACCTCTCAGCCCCAAGAGTGTCCACCCTTATGTCTCATCCAGCTGTGGGTCTAGATATGGTCAATCCAGGTTGCATCACAGACCCTGAACGAATTGTGTAAGAATTTTTCTCTCTTTCACTGTCTTTGTTTCATGGGTTTTGAAAAGTAATTTATTTTTATAATGGGGTTTAGCTGCTTTTCACGGCTGTGTTTATGCTGCTTTACACCCACTTGACACACTAACAGAGAGATATCAATACATAGGTTTTAAGATTATTACTAGTCAGATATATTCTTGTGCGGTGAATCGGGCGTGTTGAGTCCAGTTCTCTGAGCAAGGAGTAGGTCTAGTCTGTTACATAATGGGTTTATGGAACGGTATCTGAGCTAATTTGAAACTCTTGTTTTATGGATCACCCCACCTCACCTTTCCCGTTAAGCAGCCATAGTGTGTTTTCTGCATGTGTGACTCTGTTCTGTTTTGTAATTCAGTTCAAGTGTAACGGTTTTTACATTCCCTCTATAAGTGACACCTTATGAGAAGTGTCCTTTTCTGTGTGACTTATGTCACTTAGAATCGTCTTACCTAAATCCACTCATCATGCTGCTTCTAGCCTTATGACATTGATTTCATGGCTGAGTGATAATCCATTGTACATATGGACCTCAAATTTTTTATCCATTTTTCGCTTTCCTGGGATATTTAAGGTGGAATGAAGTGGAGGTCCTTGTCAACAGAGCAGCCCTAAACTTTGGGGTGCTTGTGTCTTGCTGATTTTTAATTTTCCCACTTTATACCCCCATGCGTGGAAGTGCCCTATGCTCTCTAAGCTGTGTTTTTTAGATGTTTCAGGACACACCGTACACTTCTCCAGAGTGGCTGTTGGCAATTTACATCCCGCCCATCAGTGTAGCAAGGCTCCCATTTCTCCATGGCCTGTCCTGCATTTCTGGTTTTGACACTTTTTTCAGCATGGCCCTTTTGACCGATGGGAAGCGAGACTTCTTTGTAGCGCTGATTTGCCTTTACAGGTTGCTTGGTTGGCCAAAAAGGGCGTATGCGTTTTTTCCTGAATATATTCAGGAAAAAACGCATACGCCCTTTTTGGCCAAGGGCATCATTGTCAACGTTTTGCCGCTTTTCATGTGCTTTAAAGGCTCTTCAAATCTACCTCCTGAAATCTGTTTCCTGCAATTCTGCCTTGATTTCAATTCCTCGTCTTTGCCTTCCCTCAATATATTTGTGGACGAGAGTTATCATTTATAACTGTGCAAGTTTGTGAATTGCAGTGCCCTGAAGCTCCATTTTACAACTCGCTTTTTCGGGAGCTGGCCGCAAAAGCGCAGGATGGCTTCAGGCCCTGTTATGGTTCCGGGGGGCAGGCTGAGCCTGTGGTTAATTCTTCTTCCTGATGGGAAACTAGAGTGACCTGTGCCTGTCCCAACACCAAGAGCTTGTCTCTCATTGGTTCCCCGTCTTCCCGTTCATCCTCAGGACAAATTGCAACCTGTACGGAACAGGAGGTTAAAGGTGCTGATGCTCCAAGTAGGGAGATTGCTAGTAAAGTGGCTGGAATGGCGAACCCGAGCACAAGGAGATGAGAAATGAGGTGCGTTTTAGAAACCTTTTCCCATCACACGGTGTACCATCTTCTGGGTTTCTCATGCATGTTTTCGATGTAGGAAGATGCCCTTGAACCTGGAGATTTGGGACCCATGCGATGGGTAGCACGCAGTATTACTTTAAAGGGTCTGCGTTTGCTCACCCAACCTCACCAAACCTCTCAGCCCCAAGAGTGTCCACCCTTATGTCTCATCCAGCTGTGGGTCTAGATATGGTCAATCCAGGTTGCATCACAGACCCTGAACGAATTGTGTAAGAATTTCTCTCTCTTTCACTGTCTTTGCTTCATGGGTTTTGAAAAGTAATTTATTTTTATAATGGGGTTTAGCTGCTTTTCACGGCTGTGTTTATGCTGCTTTACACCCACTTGACACACTAACAGAGAGATATCAATACATAGGTTTTAAGATTATTACTAGTCAGATATATTCTTGTGCGGTGAATCGGGCGTGTTGAGTCCAGTTCTCTGAGCAAGGAGTACGTCTAGTCTGTTACATAATGGGTTTATGGAACGGTATCTGAGCTAATTTGAAACTCTTGTTTTATGGATCACCCCACCTCACCTTTCCCGTTAAGCAGCCATAGTGTGTTTTCTGCATGTGTGACTCTGTTCTGTTTTGTAATTCAGTTCAAGTGTAACGGTTTTTACATTCCCTCTATAAGTGACACCTTATGAGAAGTGTCCTTTTCTGTGTGACTTATGTCACTTAGAATCGTCGTACCTAAATCCACTCATCATGCTGCTACTAGCCTTATGACATTGATTTCATGGCTGAGTGATAATCCATTGTACATATGGACCTCAAATTTTTTATCCATTTTTCGCTTTCCTGGGATATTTAAGGTGGAATGAAGTGGAGGTCCTTGTCAACAGAGCAGCCCTAAACTTTGGGGTGCTTGTGTCTTGCTGATTTTTAATTTTCCCACTTTATACCCCCATGCGTGGAAGTGCCCTATGCTCTCTAAGCTGTGTTTTTTAGATGTTTCAGGACACACCGTACACTTCTCCAGAGTGGCTGTTGGCAATTTACATCCCGCCCATCAGTGTAGCAAGGCTCCCATTTCTCCATGGCCTGTCCTGCATTTCTGGTTTTGACACTTTTTTCAGCATGGCCCTTTTGACCGATGGGAAGCGAGACTTCTTTGTAGCGCTGATTTGCCTTTCCAGGTTGCTTGGTTGGCCAAAAAGGGCGTATGCGTTTTTTCCTGAATATATTCAGGAAAAAACGCATACGCCCTTTTGGCCAAGGGCATCATTGTCAACGTTTTGCTGCTTTTCATGTGCTTTAAAGGCGATTCGAATCTACCTCCTGAAATCTGTTTCCTGCAATTCTGCCTTGATTTCAATTCCTCGTCTTTGCTTTCCCTCAATATATTTGTGGACGAGAGTTATCATTTATAACTGTGCAGGTTTGTGAATTGCAGTGCCCTGAAGCTCCATTTTACAACTCGCTTTTTCGGGAGCTGGCCGCAAAAGCGCAGGATGGCTTCAGGCCCTGTTCTGGTTCCGGGGGGCAGGCTGAGCCTGTGGTTAATTCTTCTTCCTGATGGGAAAATAGAGTGACCTGTGCCTGTCCCAACACCAAGAGCTAGTCTCTCATTGGTTCCCCGTCTTCCCGTTCATCCTCAGGACAAATAGCAACCTGTACGGAACAGGAGGTTAAAGGTGCTGATGCTCCAAGTAGGGAGATTGCTAGTAAAGTGGCTGGAATGGCGAACCCGAGCACAAGGAGATGAGAAATGAAGTGTGTTTTAGAAACCTTTCCCCATCACACGGTGTACCATCTTCTGGGTTTCTCATGCATGTTTTCGTTGTAGGAAGATGCCCTTGAACCTGGAGATTTGGGACCCATGCGATGGGTAGCACGCAGTATTACTTTAAAGGGTCTGTGTTTGCTCACCCAACCTCACCAAACCTCTCAGCCCCAAGAGTGTCCACCCTTATGTCTCATCCAGCTGTGGGTCTAGATATGGTCAATCCAGGTTGCATCACAGACCCTGAACGAATTGTGTAAGAATTTCTCTCTCTTTCACTGTCTTTGTTTCATGGGTTTTGAAAAGTAATTTATTTTTATAATGGGGTTTAGCTGCTTTTCACGGCTGTGTTTATGCTGCTTTACACCCACTTGACACACTAACAGAGAGATATCAATACATAGGTTTTAAGATTATTACTAGTCAGATATATTCTTGTGCGGTGAATCGGGCGTGTTGAGTCCAGTTCTCTGAGCAAGGAGTACGTCTAGTCTGTTACATAATGGGTTTATGGAACGGTATCTGAGCTAATTTGAAACTCTTGTTTTATGTATCACCCCACCTCACCTTTCCCGTTAAGCAGCCATAGTGTGTTTTCTGCATGTGTGACTCTGTTCTGTTTTGTAATTCAGTTCAAGTGTAACGGTTTTTACATTCCCTCTATAAGTGACACCTTATGAGAAGTGTCCTTTTCTGTGTGACTTATGTCACTTAGAATCGTCGTACCTAAATCCACTCATCATGCTGCTACTAGCCTTATGACATTGATTTCATGGCTGAGTGATAATCCATTGTACATATGGACCTCAAATTTTTTATCCATTTTTCGCTTTCCTGGGATATTTAAGGTGGAATGAAGTGGAGGTCCTTGTCAACAGAGCAGCCCTAAACTTTGGGGTGCTTGTGTCTTGCTGATTTTTAATTTTCCCACTTTATACCCCCATGCGTGGAAGTGCCCTATACTCTCTAAGCTGTGTTTTTTAGATGTTTCAGGACACACCGTACACTTCTCCAGAGTGGCTGTTGGCAATTTACATCCCGCCCATCAGTGTAGCAAGGCTCCCATTTCTCCATGGCCTGTCCTGCATTTCTGGTTTTGACACTTTTTTCAGCATGGCCCTTTTGACCGATGGGAAGCGAGACTTCTTTGTAGCGCTGATTTGCCTTTCCAGGTTGCTTGGTTGGCCAAAAAGGGCGTATGCGTTTTTTCCTGAATATATTCAGGAAAAAACGCATACGCCCTTTTTGGCCAAGGGCATCATTGTCAACGTTTTGCCGCTTTTCATGTGCTTTAAAGGCTCTTCAAATCTACCTCCTGAAATCTGTTTCCTGCAATTCTGCCTTGATTTCAATTCCTCGTCTTTGCCTTCCCTCAATATATTTGTGGACGAGAGTTATCATTTATAACTGTGCAAGTTTGTGAATTGCAGTGCCCTGAAGCTCCATTTTACAACTCGCTTTTTCGGGAGCTGGCCACAAAAGCGTAGGATGGCTTCAGGCCCTGTTATGGTTCAGGGGGGCAGGCTGAGCCTGTGGTTAATTCTTCTTCCTGATGGGAAAATAGAGTGACCTGTGCCTGTCCCAACACCAAGAGCTTGTCTCTCATTGGTTCCCCGTCTTCCCGTTCATCCTCAGGACAAATTGCAACCTGTACGGAACAGGAGGTTAAAGGTGCTGATGCTCCAAGTAGGGAGATTGCTAGTAAAGTGGCTGGAATGGCGAACCCGAGCACAAGGAGATGAGAAATGAGGTGCGTTTTAGAAACCTTTCCCCATCACACGGTGTACCATCTTCTGGGTTTCTCATGCATGTTTTCGATGTAGGAAGATGCCCTTGAACCTGGAGATTTGGGACCCATGTGATGGGTAGCACGCAGTATTATTTTAAAGGGTCTGCGTTTGCTCACCCAACCTCACCAAACCTCTCAGCCCCAAGAGTGTCCACCCTTATGTCTCATCCAGCTGTGGGTCTAGATATGGTCAATCCAGGTTGCATCACAGACCCTGAACGAATTGTGTAAGAATTTCTCTCTCTTTCACTGTCTTTGTTTTATGGGTTTTGAAAAGTAATTTATTTTTATAATGGGGTTTAGCTGCTTTTCACGGCTGTGTTTATGCTGCTTTACACCCACTTGACACACTAACAGAGAGATATCAATACATAGGTTTTAAGATTATTACTAGTCAGATATATTCATGTGCGGTGAATCGGGCGTGTTGAGTCCAGTTCTCTGAGCAAGGAGTAGGTCTTTTCTATTACATATTGGGTTTATGGAACGGTATCTGAGCTAATTTGAAACTCTTGTTTTATGTATCACCCCACCTCACCTTTCCCGTTAAGCAGCCATAGTGTGTTTTCTGCATGTGTGACTCTGTTCTGTTTTGTAATTCAGTTCAAGTGTAACGGTTTTTACATTCCCTCTATAAGTGACACCTTATGAGAAGTGTCCTTTTCTGTGTGACTTATGTCACTTAGAATCGTCTTACCTAAATCCACTCATCATGCTGCTTCTAGCCTTATGACATTGATTTCATGGCTGAGTGATAATCCATTGTACATATGGACCTCAAATTTTTTATCCATTTTTCGCTTTCCTGGGATATTTAAGGTCGAATGAAGTGGAGGTCCTTGTCAACAGAGCAGCCCTAAACTTTGGGGTGCTTGTGTCTTGCTGATTTTTAATTTTCCCACTTTATACCCCCATGCGTGGAAGTGCCCTATGCTCTCTAAGCTCTGTTTTTTAGATGTTTCAGGACACACCGTACACTTCTCCAGAGTGGCTGTTGGCAATTTACATCCCGCCCATCAGTGTAGCAAGGCTCCCATTTCTCCATGGCCTGTCCTGCATTTCTGGTTTTGACACTTTTTTCAGCATGGCCCTTTTGACCAAAGGGAAGCGAGACTTCTTTGTAGCGCTGATTTGCCTTTCCAGGTTGCTTGGTTGGCCAAAAAGGGCGTATGCGTTTTTTCCTGAATATATTCAGGAAAAAACGCATACGCCCTTTTGGCCAAGGGCATCATTGTCAACGTTTTGCCGCTTTTCATGTGCTTTAAAGGCGATTCGAATCTACCTCCTGAAATCTGTTTCCTGCAATTCTGCCTTGATTTCAATTCCTCGTCTTTGCCTTCCCTCAATATATTTGTGGACGAGAGTTATCATTTATAACTGTGCAGGTTTGTGAATTGCAGTGCCCTGAAGCTCCATTTTACAACTCGCTTTTTCGGGAGCTGGCCGCAAAAGCGCAGGATGGCTTCAGGCCCTGTTCTGGTTCCGGGGGGCAGGCTAAGCCTGTGGTTAATTCTTCTTCCTGATGGGAAAATAGAGTGACCTGTGCCTGTCCCAACACCAAGAGCTAGTCTCTCATTGGTTCCCCGTCTTCCCGTTCATCCTCAGGACAAATAGCAACCTGTACGGAACAGGAGGTTAAAGGTGCTGATGCTCCAAGTAGGGAGATTGCTAGTAAAGTGGCTGGAATGGCGAACCCGAGCACAAGGAGATGAGAAATGAGGTGCGTTTTAGAAACCTTTCCCCATCACACGGTGTACCATCTTCTGGGTTTCTCATGCATGTTTTCGTTGTAGGTAGATGCCCTTGAACCTGGAGATTTGGGACCCATGCGATGGGTAGCACGCAGTATTACTTTAAAGGGTCTGTGTTTGCTCACCCAAACTCACCAAACCTCTCAGCCCCAAGAGTGTCCACCCTTATGTCTCATCAAGCTGTGGGTCTAGATATGGTCAATCCAGGTTGCATCACAGACCCTGAACGAATTGTGTAAGAATTTTTCTCTCTTTCACTGTCTTTGTTTCATGGGTTTTGAAAAGTAATTTATTTTTATAATGGGGTTTAGCTGCTTTTCACGGCTGTGTTTATGCTGCTTTACACCCACTTGACACACTAACAGAGAGATATCAATACATAGGTTTTAAGATTATTACTAGTCAGATATATTCTTGTGCGGTGAATCGGGCGTGTTGAGTCCAGTTCTCTGAGCAAGGAGTAGGTCTTGTCTGTTACATATTGGGTTTATGGAACGGTATCTGAGCTAATTTGAAACTCTTGTTTTATGTATCACCCCACCTCACCATTCCCGTTAAGCAGCCATAGTGTGTTTTCTGCATGTGTGACTCTGTTCTGTTTTGTAATTCAGTTCAAGTGTAACGGTTTTTACATTCCCTCTATAAGTGACACCTTATGAGAAGTGTCCTTTTCTGTGTGACTTATGTCACTTAGAATCGTCGTACCTAAATCCACTCATCATGCTGCTACTAGCCTTATGACATTGATTTCATGGCTGAGTGATAATCCATTTTACATATGGACCTCAAATTTTTTATCCATTTTTCGCTTTCCTGGGATATTTAAGGTGGAATGAAGTGGAGGTCCTTGTCAACAGAGCAGCCCTAAACTTTGGGGTGCTTGTGTCTTGCTGATTTTTAATTTTCCCACTTTATACCCCCATGCGTGGAAGTGCCCTATGCTCTCTAAGCTGTGTTTTTTAGATGTTTCAGGACACACCGTACACTTCTCCAGAGTGGCTGTTGGCAATTTACATCCCGCCCATCAGTGTAGCAAGGCTCCCATTTCTCCATGGCCTGTCCTGCATTTCTGGTTTTGACACTTTTTTCAGCATGGCCCTTTTGACCGATGGGAAGCGAGACTTCTTTGTAGCGCTGATTTGCCTTTCCAGGTTGCTTGGTTGGCCAAAAAGGGCGTATGCGTTTTTTCCTGAATATATTCAGGAAAAAACGCATACGCCCTTTTTGGCCAAGGGCATCATTGTCAACGTTTTGCCGCTTTTCATGTGCTTTAAAGGCTCTTCAAATCTACCTCCTGAAATCTGTTTCCTGCAATTCTGCCTTGATTTCAATTCCTCGTCTTTGCCTTCCCTCAATATATTTGTGGACGAGAGTTATCATTTATAACTGTGCAAGTTTGTGAATTGCAGTGCCCTGAAGCGCCATTTTACAACTCGCTTTTTCGGGAGCTGGCCGCAAAAGCGCAGGATGGCTTCAGGCCCTGTTATGGTTCCGGGGGGCAGGCTGAGCCTGTGGTTAATTCTTCTTCCTGATGGGAAAATAGAGTGACCTGTGCCTGTCCCAACACCAAGAGCTTGTCTCTCATTGGTTCCCCGTCTTCCCGTTCATCCTCAGGACAAATTGCAACCTGTACGGAACAGGAGGTTAAAGGTGCTGATGCTCCAAGTAGGGAGATTGCTAGTAAAGTGGCTGGAATGGCGAACCCGAGCACAAGGAGATGAGAAATGAGGTGCGTTTTAGAAACCTTTCCCCATCACACGGTGTACCATCTTCTGGGTTTCTCATGCATGTTTTCGATGTAGGAAGATGCCCTTGAACCTGGAGATTTGGGACCCATGCGATGGGTAGCACGCAGTATTACTTTAAAGGGTCTGCGTTTGCTCACCCAACCTCACCAAACCTCTCAGCCCCAAGAGTGTCCACCCTTATGTCTCATCCAGCTGTGGGTCTAGATATGGTCAATCCAGGTTGCATCACAGACCCTGAACGAATTGTGTAAGAATTTCTCTCTCTTTCACTGTCTTTGTTTCATGGGTTTTGAAAAGTAATTTATTTTTATAATGGGGTTTAGCTGCTTTTCACGGCTGTGTTTATGCTGCTTTACACCCACTTGACACACTAACAGAGAGATATCAATACATAGGTTTTAAGATTATTACTAGTCAGATATATTCTTGTGCGGTGAATCGGGCGTGTTGAGTCCAGTTCTCTGAGCAAGGAGTACGTCTAGTCTGTTACATAATGGGTTTATGGAACGGTATCTGAGCTAATTTGAAACTCTTGTTTTATGGATCACCCCACCTCACCTTTCCCGTTAAGCAGCCATAGTGTGTTTTCTGCATGTGTGACTCTGTTCTGTTTTGTAATTCAGTTCAAGTGTAACGGTTTTTACATTCCCTCTATAAGTGACACCTTATGAGAAGTGTCCTTTTCTGTGTGACTTATGTCACTTAGAATCGTCGTACCTAAATCCACTCATCATGCTGCTACTAGCCTTATGACATTGATTTCATGGCTGAGTGATAATCCATTGTACATATGGACCTCAAATTTTTTATCCATTTTTCGCTTTCCTGGGATATTTAAGGTGGAATGAAGTGGAGGTCCTTGTCAACAGAGCAGCCCTAAACTTTGGGGTGCTTGTGTCTTGCTGATTTTTAATTTTCCCACTTTATACCCCCATGCGTGGAAGTGCCCTATGCTCTCTAAGCTGTGTTTTTTAGATGTTTCAGGACACACCGTACACTTCTCCAGAGTGGCTGTTGGCAATTTACATCCCGCCCATCAGTGTAGCAAGGCTCCCATTTCTCCATGGCCTGTCCTGCATTTCTGGTTTTGACACTTTTTTCAGCATGGCCCTTTTGACCGATGGGAAGCGAGACTTCTTTGTAGCGCTGATTTGCCTTTCCAGGTTGCTTGGTTGGCCAAAAAGGGCGTATGCGTTTTTTCCTGAATATATTCAGGAAAACACGCATACGCCCTTTTGGCCAAGGGCATCATTGTCAACGTTTTGCTGCTTTTCATGTGCTTTAAAGGCGATTCGAATCTACCTCCTGAAATCTGTTTCCTGCAATTCTGCCTTGATTTCAATTCCTCGTCTTTGCTTTCCCTCAATATATTTGTGGACGAGAGTTATCATTTATAACTGTGCAGGTTTGTGAATTGCAGTGCCCTGAAGCTCCATTTTACAACTCGCTTTTTCGGGAGCTGGCCGCAAAAGCGCAGGATGGCTTCAGGCCCTGTTCTGGTTCCGGGGGGCAGGCTGAGCCTGTGGTTAATTCTTCTTCCTGATGGGAAAATAGAGTGACCTGTGCCTGTCCCAACACCAAGAGCTAGTCTCTCATTGGTTCCCCGTCTTCCCGTTCATCCTCAGGACAAATAGCAACCTGTACGGAACAGGAGGTTAAAGGTGCTGATGCTCCAAGTAGGGAGATTGCTAGTAAAGTGGCTGGAATGGCGAACCCGAGCTCAAGGAGATGAGAAATGAAGTGCGTTTTAGAAACCTTTCCCCATCACACGGTGTACCATCTTCTGGGTTTCTCATGCATGTTTTCGTTGTAGGAAGATGCCCTTGAACCTGGAGATTTGGGACCCATGCGATGGGTAGCACGCAGTATTACTTTAAAGGGTCTGTGTTTGCTCACCCAACCTCACCAAACCTCTCAGCCCCAAGAGTGTCCACCCTTATGTCTCATCCAGCTGTGGGTCTAGATATGGTCAATCCAGGTTGCATCACAGACCCTGAACGAATTGTGTAAGAATTTCTCTCTCTTTCACTGTCTTTGTTTCATGGGTTTTGAAAAGTAATTTATTTTTATAATGGGGTTTAGCTGCTTTTCACGGCTGTGTTTATGCTGCTTTACACCCACTTGACACACTAACAGAGAGATATCAATACATAGGTTTTAAGATTATTACTAGTCAGATATATTCTTGTGCGGTGAATCGGGCGTGTTGAGTCCAGTTCTCTGAGCAAGGAGTACGTCTAGTCTGTTACATAATGGGTTTATGGAACGGTATCTGAGCTAATTTGAAACTCTTGTTTTATGTATCACCCCACCTCACCTTTCCCGTTAAGCAGCCATAGTGTGTTTTCTGCATGTGTGACTCTGTTCTGTTTTGTAATTCAGTTCAAGTGTAACGGTTTTTACATTCCCTCTATAAGTGACACCTTATGAGAAGTGTCCTTTTCTGTGTGACTTATGTCACTTAGAATCGTCGTACCTAAATCCACTCATCATGCTGCTACTAGCCTTATGACATTGATTTCATGGCTGAGTGATAATCCATTGTACATATGGACCTCCAATTTTTTATCCATTTTTCGCTTTCCTGGGATATTTAAGGTGGAATGAAGTGGAGGTCCTTGTCAACAGAGCAGCCCTAAACTTTGGGGTGCTTGTGTCTTGCTGATTTTTAATTTTCCCACTTTATACCCCCATGCGTGGAAGTGCCCTATACTCTCTAAGCTGTGTTTTTTAGATGTTTCAGGACACACCGTACACTTCTCCAGAGTGGCTGTTGGCAATTTACATCCCGCCCATCAGTGTAGCAAGGCTCCCATTTCTCCATGGCCTGTCCTGCATTTCTGGTTTTGACACTTTTTTCAGCATGGCCCTTTTGACCGATGGGTAGCGAGACTTCTTTGTAGCGCTGATTTGCCTTTCCAGGTTGCTTGGTTGGCCAAAAAGGGCGTATGCGTTTTTTCCTGAATATATTCAGGAAAAAACGCATACGCCCTTTTTGGCCAAGGGCATCATTGTCAACGTTTTGCCGCTTTTCATGTGCTTTAAAGGCTCTTCAAATCTACCTCCTGAAATCTGTTTCCTGCAATTCTGCCTTGATTTCAATTCCTCGTCTTTGCCTTCCCTCAATATATTTGTGGACGAGAGTTATCATTTATAACTGTGCAAGTTTGTGAATTGCAGTGCCCTGAAGCTCCATTTTACAACTCGCTTTTTCGGGAGCTGGCCACAAAAGCGTAGGATGGCTTCAGGCCCTGTTATGGTTCCGGGGGGCAGGCTGAGCCTGTGGTTAATTCTTCTTCCTGATGGGAAAATAGAGTGACCTGTGCCTGTCCCAACACCAAGAGCTTGTCTCTCATTGGTTCCCCGTCTTCCCGTTCATCCTCAGGACAAATTGCAACCTGTACGGAACAGGAGGTTAAAGGTGCTGATGCTCCAAGTAGGGAGATTGCTAGTAAAGTGGCTGGAATGGCGAACCCGAGCACAAGGAGATGAGAAATGAGGTGCGTTTTAGAAACCTTTCCCCATCACACGGTGTACCATCTTCTGGGTTTCTCATGCATGTTTTCGATGTAGGAAGATGCCCTTGAACCTGGAGATTTGGGACCCATGTGATGGGTAGCACGCAGTATTATTTTAAAGGGTCTGCGTTTGCTCACCCAACCTCACCAAACCTCTCAGCCCCAAGAGTGTCCACCCTTATGTCTCATCCAGCTGTGGGTCTAGATATGGTCAATCCAGGTTGCATCACAGACCCTGAACGAATTGTGTAAGAATTTCTCTCTCTTTCACTGTCTTTGTTTTATGGGTTTTGAAAAGTAATTTATTTTTATAATGGGGTTTAGCTGCTTTTCACGGCTGTGTTTATGCTGCTTTACACCCACTTGACACACTAACAGAGAGATATCAATACATAGGTTTTAAGATTATTACTAGTCAGATATATTCTTGTGCGGTGAATCGGGCGTGTTGAGTCCAGTTCTCTGAGCAAGGAGTACGTCTAGTCTGTTACATAATGGGTTTATGGAACGGTATCTGAGCTAATTTGAAACTCTTGTTTTATGGATCACCCCACCTCACCTTTCCCGTTAAGCAGCCATAGTGTGTTTTCTGCATGTGTGACTCTGTTCTGTTTTGTAATTCAGTTCAAGTGTAACGGTTTTTACATTCCCTCTATAAGTGACACCTTATGAGAAGTGTCCTTTTCTGTGTGATTTATGTCACTTAGAATCGTCATACCTAAATCCACTCATCATGCTGCTACTAGCCTTATGACATTGATTTCATGGCTGAGTGATAATCCATTGTACATATGGACCTCAAATTTTTTATCCATTTTTCGCTTTCCTGGGATATTTAAGGTGGAATGAAGTGGAGGTCCTTGTCAACAGAGCAGCCCTAAACTTTGGGGTGCTTGTGTCTTGCTGATTTTTAATTCTCCCACTTTATACCCCCATGCGTGGAAGTGCCCTATGCTCTCTAAGCTGTGTTTTTTAGATGTTTCAGGACACACCGTACACTTCTCCAGAGTGGCTGTTGGCAATTTACATCCCGCCCATCAGTGTAGCAAGGCTCCCATTTCTCCATGGCCTGTCCTGCATTTCTGGTTTTGACACTTTTTTCAGCATGGCCCTTTTGACCGATGGGAAGCGAGACTTCTTTGTAGCGCTGATTTGCCTTTCCAGGTTGCTTGGTTGGCCAAAAAGGGCGTATGTGTTTTTTCCTGAATATATTCAGGAAAAAACGCATACGCCCTTTTGGCCAAGGGCATCATTGTCAACGTTTTGCTGCTTTTCATGTGCTTTAAAGGCGATTCGAATCTACCTCCTGAAATCTGTTTCCTGCAATTCTGCCTTGATTTCAATTCCTCGTCTTTGCCTTCCCTCAATATATTTGTGGACGAGAGTTATCATTTATAACTGTGCAGGTTTGTGAATTGCAGTGCCCTGAAGCTGCATTTTACAACTCGCTTTTTCGGGAGCTGGCCGCAAAAGCGCAGGATGGCTTCAGGCCCTGTTCTGGTTCCGGGGGGCAGGCTGAGCCTGTGGTTAATTCTTCTTCCTGATGGGAAAATAGAGTGACCTGTGCCTGTCCCAACACCAAGAGCTAGTCTCTCATTGGTTCCCCGTCTTCCCGTTCATCCTCAGGACAAATAGCAACCTGTACGGAACAGGAGGTTAAAGGTGCTGATGCTCCAAGTAGGGAGATTGCTAGTAAAGTGGCTGGAATGGCGAACCCGAGCACAAGGAGATGAGAAATGAAGTGCGTTTTAGAAACCTTTCCCCATCACACGGAGTACCATCTTCTGGGTTTCTCATGCATGTTTTCGTTGTAGGAAGATGCCCTTGAACCTGGAGATTTGGGACCCATGCGATGGGTAGCACGCAGTATTACTTTAAAGGGTCTGTGTTTGCTCACACAACCTCACCAAACCTCTCAGCCCCAAGAGTGTCCACCCTTATGTCTCATCCAGCTGTGGGTCTAGATATGGTCAATCCAGGTTGCATCACAGACCCTGAACGAATTGTTTAAGAATTTTTCTCTCTTTCACTGTCTTTGTATCATGGGTTTTGAAAAGTAATTTATTTTTATAATGGGGTTTAGCTGCTTTTCACGGCTGTGTTTATGCTGCTTTACACCCACTTGACACACTAACAGAGAGATATCAATACATAGGTTTTAAGATTATTACTAGTCAGATATATTCTTGTGCGGTGAATCGGGCGTGTTGAGTCCAGTTCTCTGAGCAAGGAGTAGGTCTTGTCTGTTACATATTGGGTTTATGGAACGGTATCTGAGCTAATTTGAAACTCTTGTTTTATGTATCACCCCACCTCACCTTTCCCGTTAATCAGCCATAGTGTGTTTTCTGCATGTGTGACTCTGTTCTGTTTTGTAATTCAGTTCAAGTGTAACGGTTTTTACATTCCCTCTATAAGTGACACCTTATGAGAAGTGTCCTTTTCTGTGTGACTTATGTCACTTAGAATCGTCTTACCTAAATCCACTCATCATGCTGCTACTAGCCTTATGACATTGATTTCATGGCTGAGTGATAATCCATTGTACATATGGACCTCAAATTTTTTATCCATTTTTCGCTTTCCTGGGATATTTAAGGTGGAATGAAGTGGAGGTCCTTGTCAACAGAGCAGCCCTAAACTTTGGGGTGCTTGTGTCTTGCTGATTTTTAATTTTCCCACTTTATACCCCCATGCGTGGAAGTGCCCTATACTCTCTAAGCTGTGTTTTTTAGATGTTTCAGGACACACCGTACACTTCTCCAGAGTGGCTGTTGGCAATTTACATCCCGCCCATCAGTGTAGCAAGGCTCCCATTTCTCCATGGCCTGTCCTGCATTTCTGGTTTTGACACTTTTTTCAGCATGGCCCTTTTGACCGATGGGAAGCGAGACTTCTTTGTAGCGCTGATTTGCCTTTCCAGGTTGCTTGGTTGGCCAAAAAGGGCGTATGCGTTTTTTCCTGAATATATTCAGGAAAAAACGCATACGCCCTTTTTGGCCAAGGGCATCATTGTCAACGTTTTGCCGCTTTTCATGTGCTTTAAAGGCGATTCGAATCTACCTCCTGAAATCTGTTTCCTGCAATTCTGCCTTGATTTCAATTCCTCGTCTTTGCCTTCCCTCAATATATTTGTGGACGAGAGTTATCATTTATAACTGTGCAGGTTTGTGAATTGCAGTGCCCTGAAGCTCCATTTTACAACTCGCTTTTTCGGGAGCTGGCCGCAAATGCGCAGGATGGCTTCAGGCCCTGTTCTGGTTCCGGGGGGCAGGCTGAGCCTGTGGTTAATTCTTCTTCCTGATGGGAAAATAGAGTGACCTGTGCCTGTCCCAACACCAAGAGCTAGTCTCTCATTGGTTCCCCGTCTTCCCGTTCATCCTCAGGACAAATAGCAACCTGTACGGAACAGGAGGTTAAAGGTGCTGATGCTCCAAGTAGGGAGATTGCTAGTAAAGTGGCTGGAATGTCGAACCCGAGCACAAGGAGATGAGAAATGAGGTGCGTTTTAGAAACCTTTCCCCATCACACGGTGTACCATCTTCTGGGTTTCTCATGCATGTTTTCGTTGTAGGAAGATGCCCTTGAACCTGGAGATTTGGGACCCATGCGATGGGTAGCACGCAGTATTACTTTAAAGGGTCTGCGTTTGCTCACCCAACCTCACCAAACCTCTCAGCCCCAAGAGTGTCCACCCTTATGTCTCATCCAGCTGTGGGTCTAGATATGGTCAATCCAGGTTGCATCACAGACCCTGAACGAATTGTGTAAGAATTTCTCTCTCTTTCACTGTCTTTGTTTCATGGGTTTTGAAAAGTAATTTATTTTTATAATGGGGTTTAGCTGCTTTTCACGGCTGTGTTTATGCTGCTTTACACCCACTTGACACACTAACAGAGAGATATCCATACATAGGTTTTAAGATTATTACTAGTCAGATATATTCTTGTGCGGTGAATCGGGCGTGTTGAGTCCAGTTCTCTGAGCAAGGAGTAGGTCTAGTCTGTTACATAATGGGTTTATGGAACGGTATCTGAGCTATTTGGAAACTCTTGTTTTATGGATCACCCCACCTCACCTTTCCCGTTAAGCAGCCATAGTGTGTTTTCTGCATGTGTGACTCTGTTCTGTTTTGTAATTCAGTTCAAGTGTAACGGTTTTTACATTCCCTCTATAAGTGACACCTTATGAGAAGTGTCCTTTTCTGTGTGACTTATGTCACTTAGAATCGTCTTACCTAAATCCACTCATCATGCTGCTTCTAGCCTTATGACATTGATTTCATGGCTGAGTGATAATCCATTGTACATATGGACCTCAAATTTTTTATCCATTTTTCGCTTTCCTGGAATATTTAAGGTGGAATGAAGTGGAGGTCCTTGTCAACAGAGCAGCCCTAAACTTTGGGGTGCTTGTGTCTTGCTGATTTTTAATTTTCCCACTTTATACCCCCATGCGTGGAAGTGCCCTATGCTCTCTAAGCTGTGTTTTTTAGATGTTTCAGGACACACCGTACACTTCTCCAGAGTGGCTGTTGGCAATTTACATCCCGCCCATCAGTGTAGCAAGGCCCCCATTTCTCCATGGCCTGTCCTGCATTTCTGGTTTTGACACTTTATTCAGCATGGCCCTTTTGACCGATGGGAAGCGAGACTTCTTTGTAGCGCTGATTTGCCTTTCCAGGTTGCTTGGTTGGCCAAAAAGGGCGTATGCGTTTTTTCCTGAATATATTCAGGAAAAAACGCATACGCCCTTTTTGGCCAAGGGCATCATTGTCAACGTTTTGCCGCTTTTCATGTGCTTTAAAGGCTCTTCAAATCTCCCTCCTGAAATCTGTTTCCTGCAATTCTGCCTTGATTTCAATTCCTCGTCTTTGCCTTCCCTCAATATATTTGTGGACGAGAGTTATCATTTATAACTGTGCAGGTTTGTGAATTGCAGTGCCCTGAAGCTCCATTTTACAACTCGCTTTTTCGGGAGCTGGCCGCAAAAGCGCAGGATGGCTTCAGGCCCTGTTATGGTTCCGGGGTGCAGGCTGAGCCTGTGGTTAATTCTTCTTCCTGATGGGAAAATAGAGTGACCTGTGCCTGTCCCAACACCAAGAGCTAGTCTCTCATTGGTTCCCCGTCTTCCCGTTCATCCTCAGGACAAATAGCAACCTGTACGGAACAGGAGGTTAAAGGTGCTGATGCTCCAAGTAGGGAGATTGCTAGTAAAGTGGCTGGAATGTCGAACCCGAGCACAAGGAGATGAGAAATGAGGTGCGTTTTAGAAACCTTTCCCCATCACACGGTGTACCATCTTCTGGGTTTCTCATGCATGTTTTCGTTGTAGGAAGATGCCCTTGAACCTGGAGATTTGGGACCCATGCGATGGGTAGCACGCAGTATTACTTTAAAGGGTCTGCGTTTGCTCACCCAACCTCACCAAACCTCTCAGCCCCAAGAGTGTCCACCCTTATGTCTCATCCAGCTGTGGGTCTAGATATGGTCAATCCAGGTTGCATCACAGACCCTGAACGAATTGTGTAAGAATTTCTCTCTCTTTCACTGTCTTTGTTTCATGGGTTTTGAAAAGTAATTTATTTTTATAATGGGGTTTAGCTGCTTTTCACGGCTGTGTTTATGCTGCTTTACACCCACTTGACACACTAACAGAGAGATATCCATACATAGGTTTTAAGATTATTACTAGTCAGATATATTCTTGTGCGGTGAATCGGGCGTGTTGAGTCCAGTTCTCTGAGCAAGGAGTACGTCTAGTCTGTTACATAATGGGTTTATGGAACGGTATCTGAGCTAATTTGAAACTCTTGTTTTATGGATCACCCCACCTCACCTTTCCCGTTAAGCAGCCATAGTGTGTTTTCTGCATGTGTGACTCTGTTCTGTTTTGTAATTCAGTTCAAGTGTAACGGTTTTTACATTCCCTCTATAAGTGACACCTTATGAGAAGTGTCCTTTTCTGTGTGACTTATGTCACTTAGAATCGTCGTACCTAAATCCACTCATCATGCTGCTACTAGCCTTATGACATTGATTTCATGGCTGAGTGATAATCCATTGTACATATGGACCTCAAATTTTTTATCCATTTTTCGCTTTCCTGGGATATTTAAGGTGGAATGAAGTGGAGGTCCTTGTCAACAGAGCAGCCCTAAACTTTGGGGTGCTTGTGTCTTGCTGATTTTTAATTTTCCCACTTTATACCCCCATGCGTGGAAGTGCCCTATGCTCTCTAAGCTGTGTTTTTTAGATGTTTCAGGACACACCGTACACTTCTCCAGAGTGGCTGTTGGCAATTTACATCCCGCCCATCAGTGTAGCAAGGCTCCCATTTCTCCATGGCCTGTCCTGCATTTCTGGTTTTGACACTTTTTTCAGCATGGCCCTTTTGACCGATGGGAAGCGAGACTTCTTTGTAGCGCTGATTTGCCTTTCCAGGTTGCTTGGTTGGCCAAAAAGGGCGTATGCGTTTTTTCCTGAATATATTCAGGAAAAAACGCATACGCCCTTTTGGCCAAGGGCATCATTGTCAACGTTTTGCTGCTTTTCATGTGCTTTAAAGGCGATTCGAATCTACCTCCTGAAATCTGTTTCCTGCAATTCTGCCTTGATTTCAATTCCTCGTCTTTGCTTTCCCTCAATATATTTGTGGACGAGAGTTATCATTTATAACTGTGCAGGTTTGTGAATTGCAGTGCCCTGAAGCTCCATTTTACAACTCGCTTTTTCGGGAGCTGGCCGCAAAAGCGCAGGATGGCTTCAGGCCCTGTTCTGGTTCCGGGGGGCAGGCTGAGCCTGTGGTTAATTCTTCTTCCTGATGGGAAAATAGAGTGACCTGTGCCTGTCCCAACACCAAGAGCTAGTCTCTCATTGGTTCCCCGTCTTCCCGTTCATCCTCAGGACAAATAGCAACCTGTACGGAACAGGAGGTTAAAGGTGCTGATGCTCCAAGTAGGGAGATTGCTAGTAAAGTGGCTGGAATGGCGAACCCGAGCTCAAGGAGATGAGAAATGAAGTGCGTTTTAGAAACCTTTCCCCATCACACGGTGTACCATCTTCTGGGTTTCTCATGCATGTTTTCGTTGTAGGAAGATGCCCTTGAACCTGGAGATTTGGGACCCATGCGATGGGTAGCACACAGTATTACTTTAAAGGGTCTGTGTTTGCTCACCCAACCTCACCAAACCTCTCAGCCCCAAGAGTGTCCACCCTTATGTCTCATCCAGCTGTGGGTCTAGATATGGTCAATCCAGGTTGCATCACAGACCCTGAACGAATTGTGTAAGAATTTCTCTCTCTTTCACTGTCTTTGTTTCATGGGTTTTGAAAAGTAATTTATTTTTATAATGGGGTTTAGCTGCTTTTCACGGCTGTGTTTATGCTGCTTTACACCCACTTGACACACTAACAGAGAGATATCCATACATAGGTTTTAAGATTATTACTAGTCAGATATATTCTTGTGCGGTGAATCGGGCGTGTTGAGTCCAGTTCTCTGAGCAAGGAGTACGTCTAGTCTGTTACATAATGGGTTTATGGAACGGTATCTGAGCTAATTTGAAACTCTTGTTTTATGTATCACCCCACCTCACCTTTCCCGTTAAGCAGCCATAGTGTGTTTTCTGCATGTGTGACTCTGTTCTGTTTTGTAATTCAGTTCAAGTGTAACGGTTTTTACATTCCCTCTATAAGTGACACCTTATGAGAAGTGTCCTTTTCTGTGTGACTTATGTCACTTAGAATCGTCGTACCTAAATCCACTCATCATGCTGCTACTAGCCTTATGACATTGATTTCATGGCTGAGTGATAATCCATTGTACATATGGACCTCCAATTTTTTATCCATTTTTCGCTTTCCTGGGATATTTAAGGTGGAATGAAGTGGAGGTCCTTGTCAACAGAGCAGCCCTAAACTTTGGGGTGCTTGTGTCTTGCTGATTTTTAATTTTCCCACTTTATACCCCCATGCGTGGAAGTGCCCTATACTCTCTAAGCTGTGTTTTTTAGATGTTTCAGGACACACCGTACACTTCTCCAGAGTGGCTGTTGGCAATTTACATCCCGCCCATCAGTGTAGCAAGGCTCCCATTTCTCCATGGCCTGTCCTGCATTTCTGGTTTTGACACTTTTTTCAGCATGGCCCTTTTGACCGATGGGAAGCGAGACTTCTTTGTAGCGCTGATTTGCCTTTCCAGGTTGCTTGGTTGGCCAAAAAGGGCGTATGCGTTTTTTCCTGAATATATTCAGGAAAAAACGCATACGCCCTTTTGGCCAAGGGCATCATTGTCAACGTTTTGCTGCTTTTCATGTGCTTTAAAGGCGATTCGAATCTACCTCCTGAAATCTGTTTCCTGCAATTCTGCCTTGATTTCAATTCCTCGTCTTTGCTTTCCCTCAATATATTTGTGGACGAGAGTTATCATTTATAACTGTGCAGGTTTGTGAATTGCAGTGCCCTGAAGCTCCATTTTACAACTCGCTTTTTCGGGAGCTGGCCGCAAAAGCGCAGGATGGCTTCAGGCCCTGTTCTGGTTCCGGGGGGCAGGCTGAGCCTGTGGTTAATTCTTCTTCCTGATGGGAAAATAGAGTGACCTGTGCCTGTCCCAACACCAAGAGCTAGTCTCTCATTGGTTCCCCGTCTTCCCGTTCATCCTCAGGACAAATAGCAACCTGTACGGAACAGGAGGTTAAAGGTGCTGATGCTCCAAGTAGGGAGATTGCTAGTAAAGTGGCTGGAATGGCGAACCCGAGCTCAAGGAGATGAGAAATGAAGTGCGTTTTAGAAACCTTTCCCCATCACACGGTGTACCATCTTCTGGGTTTCTCATGCATGTTTTCGTTGTAGGAAGATGCCCTTGAACCTGGAGATTTGGGACCCATGCGATGGGTAGCACACAGTATTACTTTAAAGGGTCTGTGTTTGCTCACCCAACCTCACCAAACCTCTCAGCCCCAAGAGTGTCCACCCTTATGTCTCATCCAGCTGTGGGTCTAGATATGGTCAATCCAGGTTGCATCACAGACCCTGAACGAATTGTGTAAGAATTTCTCTCTCTTTCACTGTCTTTGTTTCATGGGTTTTGAAAAGTAATTTATTTTTATAATGGGGTTTAGCTGCTTTTCACGGCTGTGTTTATGCTGCTTTACACCCACTTGACACACTAACAGAGAGATATCAATACATAGGTTTTAAGATTATTACTAGTCAGATATATTCTTGTGCGGTGAATCGGGCGTGTTGAGTCCAGTTCTCTGAGCAAGGAGTACGTCTAGTCTGTTACATAATGGGTTTATGGAACGGTATCTGAGCTAATTTGAAACTCTTGTTTTATGTATCACCCCACCTCACCTTTCCCGTTAAGCAGCCATAGTGTGTTTTCTGCATGTGTGACTCTGTTCTGTTTTGTAATTCAGTTCAAGTGTAACGGTTTTTACATTCCCTCTATAAGTGACACCTTATGAGAAGTGTCCTTTTCTGTGTGACTTATGTCACTTAGAATCGTCGTACCTAAATCCACTCATCATGCTGCTACTAGCCTTATGACATTGATTTCATGGCTGAGTGATAATCCATTGTACATATGGACCTCCAATTTTTTATCCATTTTTCGCTTTCCTGGGATATTTAAGGTGGAATGAAGTGGAGGTCCTTGTCAACAGAGCAGCCCTAAACTTTGGGGTGCTTGTGTCTTGCTGATTTTTAATTTTCCCACTTTATACCCCCATGCGTGGAAGTGCCCTATACTCTCTAAGCTGTGTTTTTTAGATGTTTCAGGACACACCGTACACTTCTCCAGAGTGGCTGTTGGCAATTTACATCCCGCCCATCAGTGTAGCAAGGCTCCCATTTCTCCATGGCCTGTCCTGCATTTCTGGTTTTGACACTTTTTTCAGCATGGCCCTTTTGACCGATGGGAAGCGAGACTTCTTTGTAGCGCTGATTTGCCTTTCCAGGTTGCTTTGTTGGCCAAAAAGGGCGTATGCGTTTTTTCCTGAATATATTCAGGAAAAAACGCATACGCCCTTTTTGGCCAAGGGCATCATTGTCAACGTTTTGCCGCTTTTCATGTGCTTTAAAGGCTCTTCAAATCTACCTCCTGAAATCTGTTTCCTGCAATTCTGCCTTGATTTCAATTCCTCGTCTTTGCCTTCCCTCAATATATTTGTGGACGAGAGTTATCATTTATAACTGTGCAAGTTTGTGAATTGCAGTGCCCTGAAGCTCCATTTTACAACTCGCTTTTTCGGGAGCTGGCCACAAAAGCGTAGGATGGCTTCAGGCCCTGTTATGGTTCCGGGGGGCAGGCTGAGCCTGTGGTTAATTCTTCTTCCTGATGGGAAAATAGAGTGACCTGTGCCTGTCCCAACACCAAGAGCTTGTCTCTCATTGGTTCCCCGTCTTCCCGTTCATCCTCAGGACAAATTGCAACCTGTACGGAACAGGAGGTTAAAGGTGCTGATGCTCCAAGTAGGGAGATTGCTAGTAAAGTGGCTGGAATGGCGAACCCGAGCACAAGGAGATGAGAAATGAGGTGCGTTTTAGAAACCTTTCCCCATCACACGGTGTACCATCTTCTGGGTTTCTCATGCATGTTTTCGATGTAGGAAGATGCCCTTGAACCTGGAGATTTGGGACCCATGTGATGGGTAGCACGCAGTATTATTTTAAAGGGTCTGCGTTTGCTCACCCAACCTCACCAAACCTCTCAGCCCCAAGAGTGTCCACCCTTATGTCTCATCCAGCTGTGGGTCTAGATATGGTCAATCCAGGTTGCATCACAGACCCTGAACGAATTGTGTAAGAATTTCTCTCTCTTTCACTGTCTTTGTTTTATGGGTTTTGAAAAGTAATTTATTTTTATAATGGGGTTTAGCTGCTTTTCACGGCTGTGTTTATGCTGCTTTACACCCACTTGACACACTAACAGAGAGATATCAATACATAGGTTTTAAGATTATTACTAGTCAGATATATTCTTGTGCGGTGAATCGGGCGTGTTGAGTCCAGTTCTCTGAGAAAGGAGTACGTCTAGTCTGTTACATAATGGGTTTATGGAACGGTATCTGAGCTAATTTGAAACTCTTGTTTTATGGATCACCCCACCTCACCTTTCCCGTTAAGCAGCCATAGTGTGTTTTCTGCATGTGTGACTCTGTTCTGTTTTGTAATTCAGTTCAAGTGTAACGGTTTTTACATTCCCTCTATAAGTGACACCTTATGAGAAGTGTCCTTTTCTGTGTGACTTATGTCACTTAGAATCGTCGTACCTAAATCCACTCATCATGCTGCTACTAGCCTTATGACATTGATTTCATGGCTGAGTGATAATCCATTGTACATATGGACCTCAAATTTTTTATCCATTTTTCGCTTTCCTGGGATATTTAAGGTGGAATGAAGTGGAGGTCCTTGTCAACAGAGCAGCCCTAAACTTTGGGGTGCTTGTGTCTTGCTGATTTTTAATTCTCCCACTTTATACCCCCATGCGTGGAAGTGCCCTATGCTCTCTAAGCTGTGTTTTTTAGATGTTTCAGGACACACCGTACACTTCTCCAGAGTGGCTGTTGGCAATTTACATCCCGCCCATCAGTGTAGCAAGGCTCCCATTTCTCCATGGCCTGTCCTGCATTTCTGGTTTTGACACTTTTTTCAGCATGGCCCTTTTGACCGATGGGAAGCGAGACTTCTTTGTAGCGCTGATTTGCCTTTCCAGGTTGCTTGGTTGGCCAAAAAGGGCGTATGTGTTTTTTCCTGAATATATTCAGGAAAAAACGCATACGCCCTTTTGGCCAAGGGCATCATTGTCAACGTTTTGCTGCTTTTCATGTGCTTTAAAGGCGATTCGAATCTACCTCCTGAAATCTGTTTCCTGCAATTCTGCCTTGATTTCAATTCCTCGTCTTTGCCTTCCCTCAATATATTTGTGGACGAGAGTTATCATTTATAACTGTGCAGGTTTGTGAATTGCAGTGCCCTGAAGCTCCATTTTACAACTCGCTTTTTCGGGAGCTGGCCGCAAAAGCGCAGGATGGCTTCAGGCCCTGTTCTGGTTCCGGGGGGCAGGCTGAGCCTGTGGTTAATTCTTCTTCCTGATGGGAAAATAGAGTGACCTGTGCCTGTCCCAACACCAAGAGCTAGTCTCTCATTGGTTCCCCGTCTTCCCGTTCATCCTCAGGACAAATAGCAACCTGTACGGAACAGGAGGTTAAAGGTGCTGATGCTCCAAGTAGGGAGATTGCTAGTAAAGTGGCTGGAATGGCGAACCCGAGCACAAGGAGATGAGAAATGAAGTGCGTTTTAGAAACCTTTCCCCATCACACGGAGTACCATCTTCTGGGTTTCTCATGCATGTTTTCGTTGTAGGAAGATGCCCTTGAACCTGGAGATTTGGGACCCATGCGATGGGTAGCACGCAGTATTACTTTAAAGGGTCTGTGTTTGCTCACACAACCTCACCAAACCTCTCAGCCCCAAGAGTGTCCACCCTTATGTCTCATCCAGCTGTGGGTCTAGATATGGTCAATCCAGGTTGCATCACAGACCCTGAACGAATTGTTTAAGAATTTTTCTCTCTTTCACTGTCTTTGTATCATGGGTTTTGAAAAGTAATTTATTTTTATAATGGGGTTTAGCTGCTTTTCACGGCTGTGTTTATGCTGCTTTACACCCACTTGACACACTAACAGAGAGATATCAATACATAGGTTTTAAGATTATTACTAGTCAGATATATTCTTGTGCGGTGAATCGGGCGTGTTGAGTCCAGTTCTCTGAGCAAGGAGTAGGTCTTGTCTGTTACATATTGGGTTTATGGAACGGTATCTGAGCTAATTTGAAACTCTTGTTTTATGTATCACCCCACCTCACCTTTCCCGTTAATCAGCCATAGTGTGTTTTCTGCATGTGTGACTCTGTTCTGTTTTGTAATTCAGTTCAAGTGTAACGGTTTTTACATTCCCTCTATAAGTGACACCTTATGAGAAGTGTCCTTTTCTGTGTGACTTATGTCACTTAGAATCGTCTTACCTAAATCCACTCATCATGCTGCTACTAGCCTTATGACATTGATTTCATGGCTGAGTGATAATCCATTGTACATATGGACCTCAAATTTTTTATCCATTTTTCGCTTTCCTGGGATATTTAAGGTGGAATGAAGTGGAGGTCCTTGTCAACAGAGCAGCCCTAAACTTTGGGGTGCTTGTGTCTTGCTGATTTTTAATTTTCCCACTTTATACCCCCATGCGTGGAAGTGCCCTATACTCTCTAAGCTGTGTTTTTTAGATGTTTCAGGACACACCGTACACTTCTCCAGAGTGGCTGTTGGCAATTTACATCCCGCCCATCAGTGTAGCAAGGCTCCCATTTCTCCATGGCCTGTCCTGCATTTCTGGTTTTGACACTTTTTTCAGCATGGCCCTTTTGACCGATGGGAAGCGAGACTTCTTTGTAGCGCTGATTTGCCTTTCCAGGTTGCTTGGTTGGCCAAAAAGGGCGTATGCGTTTTTCCTGAATATATTCAGGAAAAAACGCATACGCCCTTTTTGGCCAAGGGCATCATTGTCAACGTTTTGCCGCTTTTCATGTGCTTTAAAGGCGATTCGAATCTACCTCCTGAAATCTGTTTCCTGCAATTCTGCCTTGATTTCAATTCCTCGTCTTTGCCTTCCCTCAATATATTTGTGGACGAGAGTTATCATTTATAACTGTGCAGGTTTGTGAATTGCAGTGCCCTGAAGCTCCATTTTACAACTCGCTTTTTCGGGAGCTGGCCGCAAAAGCGCAGGATGGCTTCAGGCCCTGTTCTGGTTCCGGGGGGCAGGCTGAGCCTGTGGTTAATTCTTCTTCCTGATGGGAAAATAGAGTGACCTGTGCCTGTCCCAACACCAAGAGCTAGTCTCTCATTGGTTCCCCGTCTTCCCGTTCATCCTCAGGACAAATAGCAACCTGTACGGAACAGGAGGTTAAAGGTGCTGATGCTCCAAGTAGGGAGATTGCTAGTAAAGTGGCTGGAATGTCGAACCCGAGCACAAGGAGATGAGAAATGAGGTGCGTTTTAGAAACCTTTCCCCATCACACGGTGTACCATCTTCTGGGTTTCTCATGCATGTTTTCGTTGTAGGAAGATGCCCTTGAACCTGGAGATTTGGGACCCATGCGATGGGTAGCACGCAGTATTACTTTAAAGGGTCTGCGTTTGCTCACCCAACCTCACCAAACCTCTCAGCCCCAAGAGTGTCCACCCTTATGTCTCATCCAGCTGTGGGTCTAGATATGGTCAATCCAGGTTGCATCACAGACCCTGAACGAATTGTGTAAGAATTTCTCTCTCTTTCACTGTCTTTGTTTCATGGGTTTTGAAAAGTAATTTATTTTTATAATGGGGTTTAGCTGGTTTTCACGGCTGTGTTTATGCTGCTTTACACCCACTTGACACACTAACAGAGAGATATCAATACATAGGTTTTAAGATTATTACTAGTCAGATATATTCTTGTGCGGTGAATCGGGCGTGTTGAGTCCAGTTCTCTGAGCAAGGAGTAGGTCTAATCTGTTACATAATGGGTTTATGGAACGGTATCTGAGCTAATTTGAAACTCTTGTTTTATGGATCACCCCACCTCACCTTTCCCGTTAAGCAGCCATAGTGTGTTTTCTGCATGTGTGACTCTGTTCTGTTTTGTAATTCAGTTCAAGTGTAACGGTTTTTACATTCCCTCTATAAGTGACACCTTATGAGAAGTGTCCTTTTCTGTGTGACTTATGTCACTTAGAATCGTCTTACCTAAATCCACTCATCATGCTGCTTCTAGCCTTATGACATTGATTTCATGGCTGAGTGATAATCCATTGTACATATGGACCTCAAATTTTTTATCCATTTTTCGCTTTCCTGGGATATTTAAGGTGGAATGAAGTGGAGGTCCTTGTCAACAGAGCAGCCCTAAACTTTGGGGTGCTTGTGTCTTGCTGATTTTTAATTTTCCCACTTTATACCCCCATGCGTGGAAGTGCCCTATGCTCTCTAAGCTGTGTTTTTTAGATGTTTCAGGACACACCGTACACTTCTCCAGAGTGGCTGTTGGCAATTTACATCCCGCCCATCAGTGTAGCAAGGCTCCCATTTCTCCATGGCCTGTCCTGCATTTCTGGTTTTGACACTTTTTTCAGCATGGCCCTTTTGACCGATGGGAAGCGAGACTTCTTTGTAGCGCTGATTTGCCTTTCCAGGTTGCTTGGTTGGCCAAAAAGGGCGTATGCGTTTTTTCCTGAATATATTCAGGAAAAAACGCATACGCCCTTTTGGCCAAGGGCATCATTGTCAACGTTTTGCCGCTTTTCATGTGCTTTAAAGGCGATTCGAATCTACCTCCTGAAATCTGTTTCCTGCAATTCTGCCTTGATTTCAATTCCTCGTCTTTGCCTTCCCTCAATATATTTGTGGACGAGAGTTATCATTTATAACTGTGCAGGTTTGTGAATTGCAGTGCCCTGAAGCTCCATTTTACAACTCGCTTTTTCGGGAGCTGGCCGCAAAAGCGCAGGATGGCTTCAGGCCCTGTTCTGGTTCCGGGGGGCAGGCTGAGCCTGTGGTTAATTCTTCTTCCTGATGGGAAAATAGAGTGACCTGTGCCTGTCCCAACACCAAGAGCTAGTCTCTCATTGGTTCCCCGTCTTCCCGTTCATCCTCAGGACAAATAGCAACCTGTACGGAACAGGAGGTTAAAGGTGCTGATGCTCCAAATAGGGAGATTGCTAGTAAAGTGGCTGGAATGGCGAACCCGAGCACAAGGAGATGAGAAATGAGGTGCGTTTTAGAAACCTTTCCCCATCACACGGTGTACCATCTTCTGGGTTTCTCATGCATGTTTTCGATGTAGGAAGATGCCCTTGAACCTGGAGATTTGGGACCCATGCGATGGGTAGCACGCAGTATTACTTTAAAGGGTCTGCGTTTGCTCACCCAACCTCACCAAAACTCTCAGCCCCAAGAGTGTCCACCCTTATGTCTCATCCAGCTGTGGGTCTAGATATGGTCAATCCAGGTTACATCACAGACCCTGAACGAATTGTGTAAGAATTTTTCTCTCTTTCACTATCTTTGTTTCATGGGTTTTGAAAAGTAATTTATTTTTATAATGGGGTTTAGCTGCTTTTCACGGCTGTGTTTATGCTGCTTTACACCCACTTGACACACTAACAGAGAGATATCCATACATAGGTTTTAAGATTATTACTAGTCAGATATATTCTTGTGCGGTGAATCGGGCGTGTTGAGTCCAGTTCTCTGAGCAAGGAGTAGGTCTTGTCTGTTACATATTGGGTTTATGGAACGGTATCTGAGCTAATTTGAAACTCTTGTTTTATGTATCACCCCACCTCACCTTTCTCGTTAAGCAGCCATAGTGTGTTTTCTGCATGTGTGACTCTGTTCTGTTTTGTAATTCAGTTCAAGTGTAACGGTTTTTACATTCCCTCTATAAGTGACACCTTATGAGAAGTGTCCTTTTCTGTGTGACTTATGTCACTTAGAATCGTCGTACCTAAATCCACTCATCATGCTGCTACTAGCCTTATGACATTGATTTCATGGCTGAGTGATAATCCATTGTACATATGGACCTCAAATGTTTTATCCATTTTTCGCTTTCCTGGGATATTTAAGGTGGAATGAAGTGGAGGTCCTTGTCAACAGAGCAGCCCTAAACTTTGGGGTGCTTGTGTCTTGCTGATTTTTAATTTTCCCACTTTATACCCCCATGCGTGGAAGTGCCCTATGCTCTCTAAGCTGTGTTTTTTAGATGTTTCAGGACACACCGTACACTTCTCCAGAGTGGCTGTTGGCAATTTACATCCCGCCCATCAGTGTAGCAAGGCTCCCATTTCTCCATGGCCTGTCCTGCATTTCTGGTTTTGACACTTTTTTCAGCATGGCCCTTTTGACCGATGGGAAGCGAGACTTCTTTGTAGCGCTGATTTGACTTTCCAGGTTGCTTGGTTGGCCAAAAAGGGCGTATGCGTTTTTTCCTGAATATATTCAGGAAAAAACGCATACGCCCTTTAGGCCAAGGGCATCATTGTCAACGTTTTGCCGCTTTTCATGTGCTTTAAAGGCGATTCGAATCTACCTCCTGAAATCTGTTTCCTGCAATTCTGCCTTGATTTCAATTCCTCGTCTTTGCCTTCCCTCAATATATTTGTGGACGAGAGTTATCATTTATAACTGTGCAGGTTTGTGAATTGCAGTGCCCTGAAGCTCCATTTTACAACTCGCTTTTTCGGGAGCTGGCCGCAAAAGCGCAGGATGGCTTCAGGCCCTGTTCTGGTTCCGGGGGGCAGGCTGAGCCTGTGGTTAATTCTTCTTCCTGATGGGAAAATAGAGTGACCTGTGCCTGTCCCAACACCAAGAGCTAGTCTCTCATTGGTTCCCCGTCTTCCCGTTCATCCTCAGGACAAATAGCAACCTGTACGGAACAGGAGGTTAAAGGTGCTGATGCTCCAAGTAGGGAGATTGCTAGTAAAGTGGCTGGAATGGCGAACCCGAGCACAAGGAGATGAGAAATGAGGTGCGTTTTAGAAACCTTTCCCCATCACACGGTGTACCATCTTCTGGGTTTCTCATGCATGTTTTCGTTGTAGGAAGATGCCCTTGAACCTGGAGATTTGGGACCCATGCGATGGGTAGCACGCAGTATTACTTTAAAGGGTCTGTGTTTGCTCACCCAAACTCACCAAACCTCTCAGCCCCAAGAGTGTCCACCCTTATGTCTCATCCAGCTGTGGGTCTAGATATGGTCAATCCAGGTTGCATCACAGACCCTGAACGAATTGTGTAAGAATTTTTCTCTCTTTCACTGTCTTTGTTTCATGGGTTTTGAAAAGTAATTTATTTTTATAATGGGGTTTAGCTGCTTTTCACGGCTGTGTTTATGCTGCTTTACACCCACTTGACACACTAACAGAGAGATATCAATACATAGGTTTTAAGATTATTACTAGTCAGATATATTCTTGTGCGGTGAATCGGGCGTGTTGAGTCCAGTTCTCTGAGCAAGGAGTAGGTCTAATCTGTTACATAATGGGTTTATGGAACGGTATCTGAGCTAATTTGAAACTCTTGTTTTATGGATCACCCCACCTCACCTTTCCCGTTAAGCAGCCATAGTGTGTTTTCTGCATGTGTGACTCTGTTCTGTTTTGTAATTCAGTTCAAGTGTAACGGTTTTTACATTCCCTCTATAAGTGACACCTTATGAGAAGTGTCCTTTTCTGTGTGACTTATGTCACTTAGAATCGTCTTACCTAAATCCACTCATCATGCTGCTTCTAGCCTTATGACATTGATTTCATGGCTGAGTGATAATCCATTGTACATATGGACCTCAAATTTTTTATCCATTTTTCGCTTTCCTGGGATATTTAAGGTGGAATGAAGTGGAGGTCCTTGTCAACAGAGCAGCCCTAAACTTTGGGGTGCTTGTGTCTTGCTGATTTTTAATTTTCCCACTTTATACCCCCATGCGTGGAAGTGCCCTATGCTCTCTAAGCTGTGTTTTTTAGATGTTTCAGGACACACCGTACACTTCTCCAGAGTGGCTGTTGGCAATTTACATCCCGCCCATCAGTGTAGCAAGGCTCCCATTTCTCCATGGCCTGTCCTGCATTTCTGGTTTTGACACTTTTTTCAGCATGGCCCTTTTGACCGATGGGAAGCGAGACTTCTTTGTAGCGCTGATTTGCCTTTCCAGGTTGCTTGGTTGGCCAAAAAGGGCGTATGCGTTTTTTCCTGAATATATTCAGGAAAAAACGCATACGCCCTTTTGGCCAAGGGCATCATTGTCAACGTTTTGCCGCTTTTCATGTGCTTTAAAGGCGATTCGAATCTACCTCCTGAAATCTGTTTCCTGCAATTCTGCCTTGATTTCAATTCCTCGTCTTTGCCTTCCCTCAATATATTTGTGGACGAGAGTTATCATTTATAACTGTGCAGGTTTGTGAATTGCAGTGCCCTGAAGCTCCATTTTACAACTCGCTTTTTCGGGAGCTGGCCGCAAAAGCGCAGGATGGCTTCAGGCCCTGTTCTGGTTCCGGGGGGCAGGCTGAGCCTGTGGTTAATTCTTCTTCCTGATGGGAAAATAGAGTGACCTGTGCCTGTCCCAACACCAAGAGCTAGTCTCTCATTGGTTCCCCGTCTTCCCGTTCATCCTCAGGACAAATAGCAACCTGTACGGAACAGGAGGTTAAAGGTGCTGATGCTCCAAATAGGGAGATTGCTAGTAAAGTGGCTGGAATGGCGAACCCGAGCACAAGGAGATGAGAAATGAGGTGCGTTTTAGAAACCTTTCCCCATCACACGGTGTACCATCTTCTGGGTTTCTCATGCATGTTTTCGATGTAGGAAGATGCCCTTGAACCTGGAGATTTGGGACCCATGCGATGGGTAGCACGCAGTATTACTTTAAAGGGTCTGCGTTTGCTCACCCAACCTCACCAAAACTCTCAGCCCCAAGAGTGTCCACCCTTATGTCTCATCCAGCTGTGGGTCTAGATATGGTCAATCCAGGTTACATCACAGACCCTGAACGAATTGTGTAAGAATTTTTCTCTCTTTCACTATCTTTGTTTCATGGGTTTTGAAAAGTAATTTATTTTTATAATGGGGTTTAGCTGCTTTTCACGGCTGTGTTTATGCTGCTTTACACCCACTTGACACACTAACAGAGAGATATCCATACATAGGTTTTAAGATTATTACTAGTCAGATATATTCTTGTGCGGTGAATCGGGCGTGTTGAGTCCAGTTCTCTGAGCAAGGAGTAGGTCTTGTCTGTTACATATTGGGTTTATGGAACGGTATCTGAGCTAATTTGAAACTCTTGTTTTATGTATCACCCCACCTCACCTTTCTCGTTAAGCAGCCATAGTGTGTTTTCTGCATGTGTGACTCTGTTCTGTTTTGTAATTCAGTTCAAGTGTAACGGTTTTTACATTCCCTCTATAAGTGACACCTTATGAGAAGTGTCCTTTTCTGTGTGACTTATGTCACTTAGAATCGTCGTACCTAAATCCACTCATCATGCTGCTACTAGCCTTATGACATTGATTTCATGGCTGAGTGATAATCCATTGTACATATGGACCTCAAATGTTTTATCCATTTTTCGCTTTCCTGGGATATTTAAGGTGGAATGAAGTGGAGGTCCTTGTCAACAGAGCAGCCCTAAACTTTGGGGTGCTTGTGTCTTGCTGATTTTTAATTTTCCCACTTTATACCCCCATGCGTGGAAGTGCCCTATGCTCTCTAAGCTGTGTTTTTTAGATGTTTCAGGACACACCGTACACTTCTCCAGAGTGGCTGTTGGCAATTTACATCCCGCCCATCAGTGTAGCAAGGCTCCCATTTCTCCATGGCCTGTCCTGCATTTCTGGTTTTGACACTTTTTTCAGCATGGCCCTTTTGACCGATGGGAAGCGAGACTTCTTTGTAGCGCTGATTTGACTTTCCAGGTTGCTTGGTTGGCCAAAAAGGGCGTATGCGTTTTTTCCTGAATATATTCAGGAAAAAACGCATACGCCCTTTAGGCCAAGGGCATCATTGTCAACGTTTTGCCGCTTTTCATGTGCTTTAAAGGCGATTCGAATCTACCTCCTGAAATCTGTTTCCTGCAATTCTGCCTTGATTTCAATTCCTCGTCTTTGCCTTCCCTCAATATATTTGTGGACGAGAGTTATCATTTATAACTGTGCAGGTTTGTGAATTGCAGTGCCCTGAAGCTCCATTTTACAACTCGCTTTTTCGGGAGCTGGCCGCAAAAGCGCAGGATGGCTTCAGGCCCTGTTCTGGTTCCGGGGGGCAGGCTGAGCCTGTGGTTAATTCTTCTTCCTGATGGGAAAATAGAGTGACCTGTGCCTGTCCCAACACCAAGAGCTAGTCTCTCATTGGTTCCCCGTCTTCCCGTTCATCCTCAGGACAAATAGCAACCTGTACGGAACAGGAGGTTAAAGGTGCTGATGCTCCAAGTAGGGAGATTGCTAGTAAAGTGGCTGGAATGGCGAACCCGAGCACAAGGAGATGAGAAATGAGGTGCGTTTTAGAAACCTTTCCCCATCACACGGTGTACCATCTTCTGGGTTTCTCATGCATGTTTTCGTTGTAGGAAGATGCCCTTGAACCTGGAGATTTGGGACCCATGCGATGGGTAGCACGCAGTATTACTTTAAAGGGTCTGTGTTTGCTCACCCAAACTCACCAAACCTCTCAGCCCCAAGAGTGTCCACCCTTATGTCTCATCCAGCTGTGGGTCTAGATATGGTCAATCCAGGTTGCATCACAGACCCTGAACGAATTGTGTAAGAATTTTTCTCTCTTTCACTGTCTTTGTTTCATGGGTTTTGAAAAGTAATTTATTTTTATAATGGGGTTTAGCTGCTTTTCACGGCTGTGTTTATGCTGCTTTACACCCACTTGACACACTAACAGAGAGATATCAATACATAGGTTTTAAGATTATTACTAGTCAGATATATTCTTGTGCGGTGAATCGGGCGTGTTGAGTCCAGTTCTCTGAGCAAGGAGTAGGTCTTGTCTGTTACATATTGGGTTTATGGAACGGTATCTGAGCTAATTTGAAACTCTTGTTTTATGTATCACCCCACCTCACCTTTCCCGTTAAGCAGCCATAGTGTGTTTTCTGCATGTGTGACTCTGTTCTGTTTTGTAATTCAGTTCAAGTGTAACGGTTTTTACATTCCCTCTATAAGTGACACCTTATGAGAAGTGTCCTTTTCTGTGTGACTTATGTCACTTAGAATCGTCGTACCTAAATCCACTCATCATGCTGCTACTAGCCTTATGACATTGATTTCATGGCTGAGTGATAATCCATTGTACATATGGACCTCAAATTTTTTATCCATTTTTCGCTTTCCTGGGATATTTAAGGTGGAATGAAGTGGAGGTCCTTGTCAACAGAGCAGCCCTAAACTTTGGGGTGCTTGTGTCTTGCTGATTTTTAATTTTCCCACTTTATACCCCCATGCGTGGAAGTGCCCTATGCTCTCTAAGCTGTGTTTTTTAGATGTTTCAGGACACACCGTACACTTCTCCAGAGTGGCTGTTGGCAATTTACATCCCGCCCATCAGTGTAGCAAGGCTCCCATTTCTCCATGGCCTGTCCTGCATTTCTGGTTTTGACACTTTTTTCAGCATGGCCCTTTTGACCGATGGGAAGCGAGACTTCTTTGTAGCGCTGATTTGCCTTTCCAGGTTGCTTGGTTGGCCAAAAAGGGCGTATGCGTTTTTTCCTGAATATATTCAGGAAAAAACGCATACGCCCTTTTGGCCAAGGGCATCATTGTCAACGTTTTGCCGCTTTTCATGTGCTTTAAAGGCTCTTCAAATCTACCTCCTGAAATCTGTTTCCTGCAATTCTGCCTTGATTTCAATTCCTCGTCTTTGCCTTCCCTCAATATATTTGTGGACGAGAGTTATCATTTATAACTGTGCAGGTTTGTGAATTGCAGTGCCCTGAAGCTCCATTTTACAACTCGCTTTTTCGGGAGCTGGCGGCAAAAGCGCAGGATGGCTTCAGGCCCTGTTCTGGTTCCGGGGGGCAGGCTGAGCCTGTGGTTAATTCTTCTTCCTGATGGGAAAATAGAGTGACCTGTGCCTGTCCCAACACCAAGAGCTAGTCTCTCATTGGTTCCCCATCTTCCCGTTCATCCTCAGGACAAATAGCAACCTGTACGGAACAGGAGGTTAAAGGTGCTGATGCTCCAAGTAGGGAGATTGCTAGTAAAGTGGCTGGAATGTCGAACCCGAGCACAAGGAGATGAGAAATGAGGTGCGTTTTAGAAACCTTTCCCCATCACACGGTGTACCATCTTCTGGGTTTCTCATGCATGTTTTCGTTGTAGGAAGATGCCCTTGAACCTGGAGATTTGGGACCCATGCGATGGGTAGCACGCAGTATTACTTTAAAGGGTCTGCGTTTGCTCACCCAACCTCACCAAACCTCTCAGCCCCAAGAGTGTCCACCCTTATGTCTCATCCAGCTGTGGGTCTAGATATGGTCAATCCAGGTTGCATCACAGACCCTGAACGAATTGTGTAAGAATTTCTCTCTCTTTCACTGTCTTTGTTTCATGGGTTTTGAAAAGTAATTTATTTTTATAATGGGGTTTAGCTGGTTTTCACGGCTGTGTTTATGCTGCTTTACACCCACTTGACACACTAACAGAGAGATATCCATACATAGGTTTTAAGATTATTACTAGTCAGATATATTCTTGTGCGGTGAATCGGGCGTGTTGAGTCCAGTTCTCTGAGCAAGGAGTAGGTCTTGTCTGTTACATATTGGGTTTATGGAACGGTATCTGAGCTAATTTGAAACTCTTGTTTTATGTATCACCCCACCTCACCTTTCTCGTTAAGCAGCCATAGTGTGTTTTCTGCATGTGTGACTCTGTTCTGTTTTGTAATTCAGTTCAAGTGTAACGGTTTTTACATTCCCTCTATAAGTGACACCTTATGAGAAGTGTCCTTTTCTGTGTGACTTATGTCACTTAGAATCGTCGTACCTAAATCCACTCATCATGCTGCTACTAGCCTTATGACATTGATTTCATGGCTGAGTGATAATCCATTGTACATATGGACCTCAAATGTTTTATCCATTTTTCGCTTTCCTGGGATATTTAAGGTGGAATGAAGTGGAGGTCCTTGTCAACAGAGCAGCCCTAAACTTTGGGGTGCTTGTGTCTTGCTGATTTTTAATTTTCCCACTTTATACCCCCATGCGTGGAAGTGCCCTATGCTCTCTAAGCTGTGTTTTTTAGATGTTTCAGGACACACCGTACACTTCTCCAGAGTGGCTGTTGGCAATTTACATCCCGCCCATCAGTGTAGCAAGGCTCCCATTTCTCCATGGCCTGTCCTGCATTTCTGGTTTTGACACTTTTTTCAGCATGGCCCTTTTGACCGATGGGAAGCGAGACTTCTTTGTAGCGCTGATTTGACTTTCCAGGTTGCTTGGTTGGCCAAAAAGGGCGTATGCGTTTTTTCCTGAATATATTCAGGAAAAAACGCATACGCCCTTTAGGCCAAGGGCATCATTGTCAACGTTTTGCCGCTTTTCATGTGCTTTAAAGGCGATTCGAATCTACCTCCTGAAATCTGTTTCCTGCAATTCTGCCTTGATTTCAATTCCTCGTCTTTGCCTTCCCTCAATATATTTGTGGACGAGAGTTATCATTTATAACTGTGCAGGTTTGTGAATTGCAGTGCCCTGAAGCTCCATTTTACAACTCGCTTTTTCGGGAGCTGGCCGCAAAAGCGCAGGATGGCTTCAGGCCCTGTTCTGGTTCCGGGGGGCAGGCTGAGCCTGTGGTTAATTCTTCTTCCTGATGGGAAAATAGAGTGACCTGTGCCTGTCCCAACACCAAGAGCTAGTCTCTCATTGGGTCCCCGTCTTCCCGTTCATCCTCAGGACAAATAGCAACCTGTACGGAACAGGAGGTTAAAGGTGCTGATGCTCCAAGTAGGGAGATTGCTAGTAAAGTGGCTGGAATGGCGAACCCGAGCTCAAGGAGATGAGAAATGAAGTGCGTTTTAGAAACCTTTCCCCATCACACGGTGTACCATCTTCTGGGTTTCTCATGCATGTTTTCGTTGTAGGAAGATGCCCTTGAACCTGGAGATTTGGGACCCATGCGATGGGTAGCACGCAGTATTACTTTAAAGGGTCTGTGTTTGCTCACCCAACCTCACCAAACCTCTCAGCCCCAAGAGTGTCCACCCTTATGTCTCATCCAGCTGTGGGTCTAGATATGGTCAATCCAGGTTGCATCACAGACCCTGAACGAATTGTGTAAGAATTTCTCTCTCTTTCACTGTCTTTGTTTCATGGGTTTTGAAAAGTAATTTATTTTTATAATGGGGTTTAGCTGCTTTTCACGGCTGTGTTTATGCTGCTTTACACCCACTTGACACACTAACAGAGAGATATCAATACATAGGTTTTAAGATTATTACTAGTCAGATATATTCTTGTGCGGTGAATCGGGCGTGTTGAGTCCAGTTCTCTGAGCAAGGAGTAGGTCTTGTCTGTTACATATTGGGTTTATGGAACGGTATCTGAGCTAATTTGAAACTCTTGTTTTATGTATCACCCCACCTCACCTTTCCCGTTAAGCAGCCATAGTGTGTTTTCTGCATGTGTGACTCTGTTCTGTTTTGTAATTCAGTTCAAGTGTAACGGTTTTTACATTCCCTCTATAAGTGACACCTTATGAGAAGTGTCCTTTTCTGTGTGACTTATGTCACTTAGAATCGTCGTACCTAAATCCACTCATCATGCTGCTACTAGCCTTATGACATTGATTTCATGGCTGAGTGATAATCCATTGTACATATGGACCTCAAATTTTTTATCCATTTTTCGCTTTCCTGGGATATTTAAGGTGGAATGAAGTGGAGGTCCTTGTCAACAGAGCAGCCCTAAACTTTGGGGTGCTTGTGTCTTGCTGATTTTTAATTTTCCCACTTTATACCCCCATGCGTGGAAGTGCCCTATGCTCTCTAAGCTGTGTTTTTTAGATGTTTCAGGACACACCGTACACTTCTCCAGAGTGGCTGTTGGCAATTTACATCCCGCCCATCAGTGTAGCAAGGCTCCCATTTCTCCATGGCCTGTCCTGCATTTCTGGTTTTGACACTTTTTTCAGCATGGCCCTTTTGACCGATGGGAAGCGAGACTTCTTTGTAGCGCTGATTTGCCTTTCCAGGTTGCTTGGTTGGCCAAAAAGGGCGTATGCGTTTTTTCCTGAATATATTCAGGAAAAAACGCATACGCCCTTTTGGCCAAGGGCATCATTGTCAACGTTTTGCCGCTTTTCATGTGCTTTAAAGGCTCTTCAAATCTACCTCCTGAAATCTGTTTCCTGCAATTCTGCCTTGATTTCAATTCCTCGTCTTTGCCTTCCCTCAATATATTTGTGGACGAGAGTTATCATTTATAACTGTGCAAGTTTGTGAATTGCAGTGCCCTGAAGCTCCATTTTACAACTCGCTTTTTCGGGAGCTGGCCACAAAAGCGTAGGATGGCTTCAGGCCCTGTTATGGTTCCGGGGGGCAGGCTGAGCCTGTGGTTAATTCTTCTTCCTGATGGGAAAATAGAGTGACCTGTTCCTGTCCCAACACCAAGAGCTTGTCTCTCAGTGGTTCCCCGTCTTCCCGTTCATCCTCAGGACAAATTGCAACCTGTACGGAAGAGGAGGTTAAAGGTGCTGATGCTCCAAGTAGGGAGATTGCTAGTAAAGTGGCTGGAATGGCGAACCCGAGCACAAGGAGATGAGAAATGAGGTGCGTTTTAGAAACCTTTCCCCATCACACGGTGTACCATCTTCTGGGTTTCTCATGCATGTTTTCGATGTAGGAAGATGCCCTTGAACCTGGAGATTTGGGACCCATGCGATGGGTAGCACGCAGTATTACTTTAAAGGGTCTGCGTTTGCTCACCCAACCTCACCAAACCTCTCAGCCCCAAGAGTGTCCACCCTTATGTCTCATCCAGCTGTGGGTCTAGATATGGTCAATCCAGGTTGCATCACAGACCCTGAACGAATTGTGTAAGAATTTCTCTCTCTTTCACTGTCTTTGTTTCATGGGTTTTGAAAAGTAATTTATTTTTATAATGGGGTTTAGCTGCTTTTCACGGCTGTGTTTATGCTGCTTTACACCCACTTGACACACTAACAGAGAGATATCCATACATAGGTTTTAAGATTATTACTAGTCAGATATATTCTTGTGCGGTGAATCGGGCGTGTTGAGTCCAGTTCTCTGAGCAAGGAGTAGGTCTAGTCTGTTACATAATGGGTTTATGGAACGGTATCTGAGCTAATTTGAAACTCTTGTTTTATGTATCACCCCACCTCACCTTTCCCGTTAAGCAGCCATAGTGTGTTTTCTGCATGTGTGACTCTGTTCTGTTTTGTAATTCAGTTCAAGTGTAACGGATTTTACATTCCCTCTATAAGTGACACCTTATGAGAAGTGGCCTTTTCTGGGTGACTTATGTCACTTAGAATCGTCTTACCTAAATCCACTCATCATGCTGCTACTAGCCTTATGACATTGATTTCATGGCTGAGTGATAATCCATTGTACATATGGACCTCAAATTTTTTATCCATTTTTCGCTTTCCTGGGATATTTAAGGTGGAATGAAGTGGAGGTCCTTGTCAACAGAGCAGCCCTAAACTTTGGGGTGCTTGTGTCTTGCTGATTTTTAATTTTCCCACTTTATACCCCCATGCGTTGAAGTGCCCTATGCTCTCTAAGCTGTGTTTTTTAGATGTTTAAGGACACACCGTACACTTCTCCAGAGTGGCTGTTGGCAATTTACATCCTGCCCATCAGTGTAGCAAGGCTCCCATTTCTCCATGGCCTGTCCTGCATTTCTGGTTTTGACACTTTTTTCAGCATGGCCCTTTTGACCGATCGGAAGCGAGACTTCTTTGTAGCGCTGATTTGCCTTTCCAGGTTGCTTGGTTGGCCAAAAAGGGCGTATGCATTTTTTTCTGAATATATTCAGGAAAAAACGCATACGCCCTTTTGGCCAAGGGCATCATTGTCAACGTTTTGCCGCTTTTCATGTGCTTTAAAGGCGATTCGAATCTACCTCCTGAAATCTGTTTCCTGCAATTCTGCCTTGATTTCAATTCCTCGTCTTTGCTTTCCCTCAATATATTTGTGGACGAGAGTTATCATTTATAACTGTGCAGGTTTGTGAATTGCAGTGCCCTGAAGCTCCATTTTACAACTCGCTTTTTCGGGAACTGGCCGCAAAAGCGCAGGATGGCTTGAGGCCCTGTTCTGGTTCCGGGGGGCAGGCTGAGCCTGTGGTTAATTCTTCTTCCTGATGGGAAAATAGAGTGACCTGTGCCTGTCCCAACACCAAGAGCTAGTCTCTCATTGGTTCCCCGTCTTCCCGTTCATCCTCAGGACAAATAGCAACCTGTACGGAACAGGAGGTTAAAGGTGCTGATGCTCCAAGTAGGGAGATTGCTAGTAAAGTGGCTGGAATGACGAACCCGAGCACAAGGAGATGAGAAATGAGGTGCGTTTTAGAAACCTTTCCCCATCACACGGTGTACCATCTTCTGGGTTTCTCATGCATGTTTTCGATGTAGGAAGATGCCCTTGAACCTGGAGATTTGGGACCCATGTGATGGGTAGCACGCAGTATTACTTTAAAGGGTCTGCGTTTGCTCACCCAACCTCACCAAACCTCTCAGCCCCAAGAGTGTCCACCCTTATGTCTCATCCAGCTGTGGGTCTAGATATGGTCAATCCAGGTTGCATCACAGACCCTGAACGAATTGTGTAAGAATTTCTCTCTCTTTCACTGTCTTTGTTTCATGGGTTTTGAAAAGTAATTTATTTTTATAATGGGGTTTAGCTGCTTTTCACGGCTGTGTTTATGCTGCTTTACACCCACTTGACACACTAACAGAGAGATATCAATACATAGGTTTTAAGATTATTACTAGTCAGATATATTCTTGTGCGGTGAATCGGGCGTGTTGAGTCCAGTTCTCTGAGCAAGGAGTAGGTCTAGTCTGTTACATAATGGGTTTATGGAACGGTATCTGAGCTAATTTGAAACTCTTGTTTTATGGATCACCCCACCTCACCTTTCCCGTTAAGCAGCCAGAGTGTGTTTTCTGCATGTGTGACTCTGTTCTGTTTTGTAATTCAGTTCAAGTGTAACGGTTTTTACATTCCCTCTATAAGTGACACCTTATGAGAAGTGTCCTTTTCTGTGTGACTTATGTCACTTAGAATCGTCGTACCTAAATCCACTCATCATGCTGCTACTAGCCTTATGACATTGATTTCATGGCTGAGTGATAATCCATTGTACATATGGACCTCAAATTTTTTATCCATTTTTCGCTTTCCTGGGATATTTAAGGTGGAATGAAGTGGAGGTCCTTGTCAACAGAGCAGCCCTAAACTTTGGGGTGCTTGTGTCTTGCTGATTTTTAATTTTCCCACTTTATACCCCCATGCGTGGAAGTGCCCTATGCTCTCTAAGCTGTGTTTTTTAGATGTTTCAGGACACACCGTACACTTCTCCAGAGTGGCTGTTGGCAATTTACATCCTGCCCATCAGTGTAGCAAGGCTCCCATTTCTCCATGGCCTGTCCTGCATTTCTGGTTTTGACACTTTTTTCAGCATGGCCCTTTTGACCGATGGGAAGCGAGACTTCTTTGTAGCACTGATTTGCCTTTCCAGATTGCTTGGTTGGCCAAAAAGGGCGTATGCGTTTTTTCCTGAATATATTCAGGAAAAAACGCATACGCCCTTTTGGCCAAGGGCATCATTGTCAACGTTTTGCCGCTTTTCATGTGCTTTAAAGGCGATTCGAATCTACCTCCTGAAATCTGTTTCTGCAATTCTGCCTTGATTTCAATTCCTCGTCTTTGCTTTCCCTCAATATATTTGTGGACGAGAGTTATCATTTATAACTGTGCAGGTTTGTGAATTGCAGTGCCCTGAAGCTCCATTTTACAACTCGCTTTTTCGGGAGCTGGCAGCAAAAGCGCAGGATGGCTTCAGGCCCTGTTCTGGTTCCGGGGGGCAGGCTGAGCCTGTGGTTAATTCTTCTTCCTGATGGGAAAATAGAGTGACCTGTGCCTGTCCCAACACCAAGAGCTAGTCTCTCATTGGTTCCCCGTCTTCCCGTTCATCCTCAGGACAAATAGCAACCTGTACGGAACAGGAGGTTAAAGGTGCTGATGCTCCAAGTAGGGAGATTGCTAGTAAAGTGGCTGGAATGGCGAACCCGAGCACAAGGAGATGAGAAATGAGGTGCGTTTTAGAAACCTTTCCCCATCACACGGTGTACCATCTTCTGGGTTTCTCATGCATGTTTTCGATGTAGGAAGATGCCCTTGAACCTGGAGATTTGGGACCCATGCGATGGGTAGCACGCAGTATTACTTTAAAGGGTCTGCGTTTGCTCACCCAACCTCACCAAACCTCTCAGCCCCAAGAGTGTCCACCCTTATGTCTCATCCAGCTGTGGGTCTAGATATGGTCAATCCAGGTTGCATCACAGACCCTGAACGAATTGTGTAAGAATTTCTCTCTCTTTCACTGTCTTTGTTTCATGGGTTTTGAAAAGTAATTTATTTTTATAATGGGGTTTAGCTGCTTTTCACGGCTGTGTTTATGCTGCTTTACACCCACTTGACACACTAACAGAGAGATATCAATACATAGGTTTTAAGATTATTACTAGTCAGATATATTCTTGTGCGGTGAATCGGGCGTGTTGAGTCCAGTTCTCTGAGCAAGGAGTAGGTCTAGTCTGTTACATAATGGGTTTATGGAACGGTATCTGAGCTAATTTGAAACTCTTGTTTTATGTATCACCCCACCTCACCTTTCCCGTTAAGCAGCCATAGTGTGTTTTCTGCATGTGTGACTCTGTTCTGTTTTGTAATTCAGTTCAAGTGTAATGGTTTTTACATTCCCTCTATAAGTGACACCTTATGAGAAGTGTCCTTTTCTGGGTGACTTATGTCACTTAGAATCGTCTTACCTAAATCCACTCATCATGCTGCTACTAGCCTTATGACATTGATTTCATGGCTGAGTGATAATCCATTGTACATATGGACCTCAAATTTTTTATCCATTTTTCGCTTTCCTGGGATATTTAAGGTGGAATGAAGTGGAGGTCCTTGTCAACAGAGCAGCCCTAAACTTTGGGGTGCTTGTTTCTTGCTGATTTTTAATTTTCCCACTTTATACCCCCATGCGTGGAAGTGCCCTATGCTCTCTAAGCTGTGTTTTTTAGATGTTTCAGGACACACTGTACACTTCTCCAGAGTGGCTGTTGGGAATTTACATCCCGCCCATCAGTGTAGCAAGGCTCCCTTTTCTCCATGGCCTGTCCTGCATTTCTGGTTTTGACACTTTTTTCAGCATGGCCCTTTTGACCGATGGGAAGCGAGACTTCTTTGTAGCGCTGATTTGCCTTTCCAGGTTGCTTGGTTGGCCAAAAAGGGCGTATGCGTTTTTTCCTGAATATATTCAGGAAAAAACGCATACGCCCTTTTGGCCAAGGGCATCATTGTCAACGTTTTGCCGCTTTTCATGTGCTTTAAAGGCGATTCGAATCTACCTCCTGAAATCTGTTTCCTGCAATTCTGCCTTGATTTCAATTCCTCGTCTTTGCTTTCCCTCAATATATTTGTGGACGAGAGTTATCATTTATAACTGTGCAGGTTTGTGAATTGCAGTGCCCTGAAGCTCCATTTTACAACTCGCTTTTTCGGGAGCTGGCCGCAAAAGCGCAGGATGGCTTCAGGCCCTGTTCTCGTTCCGGGGGGCAGGCTGAGCCTGTGGTTAATTCTTCTTCCTGATGGGAAAATAGAGAGACCTGTGCCTGTCCCAACACCAAGATCTAGTCTCTCATTGGTTCCCCGTCTTCCCGTTCATCCTCAGGACAAATAGCAACCTGTACGGAACAGGAGGTTAAAGGTGTTGATGCTCCAAGTAGGGAGATTGCTAGTAAAGTGGCTGGAATGGCGAACCCGAGCACAAGGAGATGAGAAATGAAGTGCGTTTTAGAAACCTTTCCCCATCACACGGTGTACCATCTTCTGGGTTTCTCATGCATGTTTTCGTTGTAGGAAGATGCCCTTGAACCTGGAGATTTGGGACCCATGCGATGGATAGCACGCAGTATTACTTTAAAGGGTCTGTGTTTGCTTACCCAACCTCACCAAACCTCTCAGCCCCAAGAGTGTCCACCCTTATGTCTCATCCAGCTGTGGGTCTAGATATGGTCAATCCAGGTTGCATCACAGACCATGAACGAATTGTTTAAGAATTTTTCTCTCTTTCACTGTCTTTGTTTCATGGGTTTTGAAAAGTAATTTATTTTTATAATGGGGTTTAGCTGCTTTTCACGGCTGTGTTTATGCTGCTTTACACCCACTTGACACACTAACAGAGAGATATCAATACATAGGTTTTAAGATTATTACTAGTCAGATATATTCTTGTGCGGTGAATCGGGCGTGTTGAGTCCAGTTCTCTGAGCAAGGAGTAGGTCTTGTCTGTTACATATTAGGTTTATGGAACGGTATCTGAGCTAATTTGAAACTCTTGTTTTATGGATCACCCCACCTCACCTTTCCCGTTAAGCAGCCATAGTGTGTTTTCTGCATGTGTGACTCTGTTCTGTTTTGTAATTCAGTTCAAGTGTAACGGTTTTTACATTCCCTCTATAAGTGACACCTTATGAGAAGTGTCCTTTTCTGTGTGACTTATGTCACTTAGGATCGTCTTACCTAAATCCACTCATCATGCTGCTACTAGCCTTATGACATTGATTTCATGGCTGAGTGATAATCCATTGTACATATGGACCTCAAATTTTTTATCCATTTTTCGCTTTCCTGGGATATTTAAGGTGGAATGAAGTGGAGGTCCTTGTCAACAGAGCAGCCCTAAACTTTGGGGTGCTTGTGTCTTGCTGATTTTTAATTTTCCCACTTTATACCCCCATGCGTGGAAGTGCCCTATGCTCTCTAAGCTGTGTTTTTTAGATGTTTCAGGACACACCGTACACTTCTCCAGAGTGGCTGTTGGCAATTTACATCCCGCCCATCAGTGTAGCAAGGCTCCCATTTCTCCATGGCCTGTCCTGCATTTCTGGTTTTGACACTTTTTTCAGCATGGCCCTTTTGACCGATGGGAAGCGAGACTTCTTTGTAGCGCTGATTTGCCTTTCCAGGTTGCTTGGTTGGCCAAAAAGGGCGTATGCGTTTTTTCCTGAATATATTCAGGAAAAAAACGCATACGCCCTTTTGGCCAAGGGCATCATTGTCAACGTTTTGCCGCTTTTCATGTGCTTTAAAGGCGATTCGAATCTACCTCCTGAAATCTGTTTCCTGCAATTCTGCCTTGATTTCAATTCCTCGTCTTTGCCTTCCCTCAATATATTTGTGGACGAGAGTTATCATTTATAACTGTGCAGGTTTGTGAATTGCAGTGCCCTGAAGCTCCATTTTACAACTCGCTTTTTCGGGAGCTGGCCGCAAAAGCGCAGGATGGCTTCAGGCCCTGTTCTGGTTCCTGGGGGCAGGCTGAGCCTGTGGTTAATTCTTCTTCCTGATGGGAAAATAGAGTGACCTGTGCCTGTCCCAACACCAAGAGCTAGTCTCTCATTGGTTCCCCGTCTTCCCGTTCATCCTCAGGACAAATAGCAACCTGTACGGAACAGGAGGTTAAAGGTGCTGATGCTCCAAGTAGGGAGATTGCTAGTAAAGTGGCTGGAATTGCCAACCCGAGGACATGGAGATGAGAAATGAGGTGCGTTTTAGAAACCTTTCCCAATCACACGGTGTACCATCTTCTGGGTTTCTCATGCATGTTTTCGTTGTAGGAAGATGCCCTTGAACCTGGAGATTTGGGACCCATGCGATGGGTAGCACGCAGTATTACTTTAAAGGGTCTGCGTTTGCTCACCCAACCTCACCAAACCTCTCAGCCCCAAGAGTGTCCACCCTTATGTCTCATCCAGCTGTGGGTCTAGATATGGTCAATCCAGGTTGCATCACAGACCCTGAACGAATTGTGTAAGAATTTCTCTCTCTTTCACTGTCTTTGTTTCATGGGTTTTGAAAAGTAATTTATTTTTATAATGGGGTTTAGCTGCTTTTCACGGCTGTGTTTATGCTGCTTTACACCCACTTGACACACTAACAGAGAGATATCAATACATAGGTTTTAAGATTATTACTAGTCAGATATATTCTTGTGCGGGGAATCGGGCGTGTTGAGTCCAGTTCTCTGAGCAAGGAGTAGGTCTTGTCTGTTACATATTGGGTTTATGGAACGGTATCTGAGCTAATTTGAAACTGTTGTTTTATGGATCACCCCACCTCACCTTTCCCGTTAAGCAGCCATAGTGTGTTTTCTGCATGTGTGACTCTGTTCTGTTTTGTAATTCAGTTCAAGTGTAAGGGTTTTTACATTCCCTCTATAAGTGACACCTTATGAGAAGTGTCCTTTTCTGTGTGACTTATGTCACTTAGAATCGTCTTACCTAAATCCACTCATCATGCTGCTTCTAGCCTTATGACATTGATTTCATGGCTGAGTGATAATCCATTGTACATATGGACCTCAAATTTTTTATCCATTTTTCGCTTTCCTGGGATATTTAAGGTGGAATGAAGTGGAGGTCCTTGTCAACAGAGCAGCCCTAAACTTTGGGGTGCTTGTGTCTTGCTGATTTTTAATTTTCCCACTTTATCCCCCCATGCGTGGAAGTGCCCTATGCTCTCTAAGCTGTGTTTTTTAGATGTTTCAGGACACACCGTACACTTCTCCAGAGTGGCTGTTGGCAATTTACATCCCGCCCATCAGTGTAGCAAGGCTCCCATTTCTCCATGGCCTGTCCTGCATTTCTGGTTTTGACACTTTTTTCAGCATGGCCCTTTTGACCGATGGGAAGCGAGACTTCTTTGTAGCGCTGATTTGCCTTTCCAGGTTGCTTGGTTGGCCAAAAAGGGCGTATGCGTTTTTTCCTGAATATATTCAGGAAAAAACGCATACGCCCTTTTTGGCCAAGGGCATCATTGTCAACGTTTTGCCACTTTTCATGTGCTTTAAAGGCGATTCGAATCTACCTCCAGAAATCTGTTTTCTGCAATTCTGCCTTGATTTCAATTCCTCGTCTTTGCCTTCCCTCAATATATTTGTGGACGAGAGTTATCATTTATAACTGTGCAGGTTTGTGAATTGCAGTGCCCTGAAGCTCCATTTTACAACTCGCTTTTTCGGGAGCTGGCCGCAAAAGCACATGATGGCTTCAGGCCCTGTTCTGGTTCCGGGGGGCAGGCTGAGCCTGTGGTTAATTCTTCTTCCTGATGGGAAAATAGAGTGACCTGTGCCTGTCCCAACACCAAGAGCTAGTCTCTCATTGGTTCCCTGTCTTCCCGTTCATCCTCAGGACAAATTGCAACCTGTACGGAACAGGAGGTTAAAGGTGCTGATGCTCCAAGTAGGGAGATTGCTAGTAAAGTGGCTGGAATGGCGAACCCGAGCACAAGGAGATGAGAAATGAGGTGCGTTTTAGAAACCTTTCCCCATCACACGGTGTACCATCTTCTGGGTTTCTCATGCATGTTTTCGATGTAGGAAGATGCCCTTGAACCTGGAGATTTGGGACCCATGTGATGGGTAGCACGCAGTATTACTTTAAAGGGTCTGCGTTTGCTCACACAACCTCACCAAACCTCTCAGCCCCAAGAGTGTCCAACCTTATGTCTCATCCAGCTGTGGGTCTAGATATGGTCAATCCAGGTTGCATCACAGCCCCTGAACGAATTGTGTAAGAATTTCTCTCTCTTTCCCTGTCTTTGTTTCATGGGTTTTGAAAAGTAATTTATTTTTATAATGGGGTTTAGCTGCTTTTCACGGCTGTGTTTATGCCGCTTTACACCCACTTGACACACTAACAGAGAGATATCAATACATAGATTTTAAGATTATTACTAGTCAGATATATTCTTGTGCGGTGAATCTGGCGTGTTGAGTCCAGTTCTCTGAGCAAGGAGTAGGTCTTGTCTGTTACATATTAGGTTTATGGAACGGTATCTGAGCTAATTTGAAACTCTTGTTTTATGGATCACCCCACCTCACCTTTCCCGTTAAGCAGCCATAGTGTGTTTTCTGCATGTGTGACTCTGTTCTGTTTTGTAATTCAGTTCAAGTGTAACCGTTTTTACATTCGCTCTATAAGTGACACCTTATGAGAAGTGTCCTTTTCTGTGTGACTTATTTCACTTAGAATCGTCGTACCTAAATCCACTCATCATGCTGCTACTAGCCTTATGACATTGATTTCATGGCTGAGTGATATTCCATTGTACATATGGAACCCAAATTTTTTATCCATTTTTCGCTTTCCTGGGATATTTAAGGTGGAATGAAGTGGAGGTCCTTGTCAACAGAGCAGCCCTAAACTTTGGGGTGCTTGTTTCTTGCTGATTTTTAATTTTCCCACTTTATACCCCCATGCGTGGAAGTGCCCTATGCTCTCTAAGCTGTGTTTTTTAGATGTTTCAGGACACACTGTACACTTCTCCAGAGTGGCTGTTGGGAATTTACATCCCGCCCATCAGTGTAGCAAGGCTCCCATTTCTCCATGGCCTGTCCTGCATTTCTGGTTTTGACACTTTTTTCAGCATGGCCCTTTTGACCGATGGGAAGCGAGACTTCTTTGTAGCGCTGATTTGCCTTTCCAGGTTGCTTGGTTGGCCAAAAAGGGCGTATGCGTTTTTTCCTGAATATATTCAGGAAAAAACGCATACGCCCTTTTGGCCAAGGGCATCATTGTCAACGTTTTGCCGCTTTTCATGTGCTTTAAAGGCGATTCGAATCTACCTCCTGAAATCTGTTTCCTGCAATTCTGCCTTGATTTCAATTCCTCGTCTCTGCTTTCCCTCAATATATTTGTGGACGAGAGTTATCATTTATTACTGTGCAGGTTTGTGAATTGCAGTGCCCTGAAGCTCCATTTTACAACTCGCTTTTTCGGGAGCTGGCCGCAAAAGCGCAGGATGGCTTCAGGCCCTGTTCTCGTTCCGGGGGGCAGGCTGAGCCTGTGGTTAATTCTTCTTCCTGATGGGAAAATAGAGAGACCTGTGCCTGTCCCAACACCAAGATCTAGTCTCTCATTGGTTCCCCGTCTTCCCGTTCATCCTCAGGAAAAATAGCAACCTGTACGGAACAGGAGGTTAAAGGTGCTGATGCTCCAAGTAGGGAGATTGCTAGTAAAGTGGCTGGAATGGCGAACCCGAGCACAAGGAGATGAGAAATGAAGTGCGTTTTAGAAACCTTTCCCCATCACACGGTGTACCATCTTCTGGGTTTCTCATGCATGTTTTCGTTGTAGGAAGATGCCCTTGAACCTGGAGATTTGGGACCCATGCGATGGATAGCACGCAGTATTACTTTAAAGGGTCTGTGTTTGCTTACCCAACCTCACCAAACCTCTCAGCCCCAAGAGTGTCCACCCTTATGTCTCATCCAGCTGTGGGTCTAGATATGGTCAATCCAGGTTGCATCACAGACCATGAACGAATTGTTTAAGAATTTTTCTCTCTTTCACTGTCTTTGTTTCATGGGTTTTGAAAAGTAATTTATTTTTATAATGGGGTTTAGCTGCTTTTCACGGCTGTGTTTATGCTGCTTTACACCCACTTGACACACTAACAGAGAGATATCAATACATAGGTTTTAAGATTATTACTAGTCAGATATATTCTTGTGCGGTGAATCGGGCGTGTTGAGTCCAGTTCTCTGAGCAAGGAGTAGGTCTTGTCTGTTACATATTAGGTTTATGGAACGGTATCTGAGCTAATTTGAAACTCTTGTTTTATGGATCACCCCACCTCACCTTTCCCGTTAAGCAGCCATAGTGTGTTTTCTGCATGTGTGACTCTGTTCTGTTTTGTAATTCAGTTCAAGTGTAACGGTTTTTACATTCCCTCTATAAGTGACACCTTATGAGAAGTGTCCTTTTCTGTCTGACTTATGTCACTTAGGATCGTCTTACCTAAATCCACTCATCATGCTGCTACTAGCCTTATGACATTGATTTCATGGCTGAGTGATAATCCATTGTACATATGGACCTCAAATTTTTTATCCATTTTTCGCTTTCCTGGGATATTTAAGGTGGAATGAAGTGGAGGTCCTTGTCAACAGAGCAGCCCTAAACTTTGGGGTGCTTGTGTCTTGCTGATTTTTAATTTTCCCACTTTATACCCCCATGCGTGGAAGTGCCCTATGCTCTCTAAGCTGTGTTTTTTAGATGTTTCAGGACACACCGTACACTTCTCCAGAGTGGCTGTTGGCAATTTACATCCCGCCCATCAGTGTAGCAAGGCTCCCATTTCTCCATGGCCTGTCCTGCATTTCTGGTTTTGACACTTTTTTCAGCATGGCCCTTTTGACCGATGGGAAGCGAGACTTCTTTGTAGCGCTGATTTGCCTTTCCAGGTTGCTTGGTTGGCCAAAAAGGGCGTATGCGTTTTTTCCTGAATATATTCAGGAAAAAAACGCATACGCCCTTTTGGCCAAGGGCATCATTGTCAACGTTTTGCCGCTTTTCATGTGCTTTAAAGGCGATTCGAATCTACCTCCTGAAATCTGTTTCCTGCAATTCTGCCTTGATTTCAATTCCTCGTCTTTGCCTTCCCTCAATATATTTGGGGACGAGAGTTATCATTTATAACTGTGCAGGTTTGTGAATTGCAGTGCCCTGAAGCTCCATTTTACAACTCGCTTTTTCGGGAGCTGGCCGCAAAAGCGCAGGATGGCTTCAGGCCCTGTTCTGGTTCCTGGGGGCAGGCTGAGCCTGTGGTTAATTCTTCTTCCTGATGGGAAAATAGAGTGACCTGTGCCTGTCCCAACACCAAGAGCTAGTCTCTCATTGGTTCCCCGTCTTCCCGTTCATCCTCAGGACAAATAGCAACCTGTACGGAACAGGAGGTTAAAGGTGCTGATGCTCCAAGTAGGGAGATTGCTAGTAAAGTGGCTGGAATGGCGAACCCGAGGACATGGAGATGAGAAATGAGGTGCGTTTTAGAAACCTTTCCCCATCACACGGTGTACCATCTTCTGGGTTTCTCATGCATGTTTTCGTTGTAGGAAGATGCCCTTGAACCTGGAGATTTGGGACCCATGCGATGGGTAGCACGCAGTATTACTTTAAAGGGTCTGCGTTTGCTCACCCAACCTCACCAAACCTCTCAGCCCCAAGAGTGTCCACCCTTATGTCTCATCCAGCTGTGGGTCTAGATATGGTCAATCCAGGTTGCATCACAGCCCCTGAACGAATTGTGTAAGAATTTCTCTCTCTTTCACTGTCTTTGTTTCATGGGTTTTGAAAAGTAATTTATTTTTATAATGGGGTTTAGCTGCTTTTCACGGCTGTGTTTATGCTGCTTTACACCCACTTGACACACTAACAGAGAGATATCAATACATAGGTTTTAAGATTATTACTAGTCAGATATATTCTTGTGCGGGGAATCGGGCGTGTTGAGTCCAGTTCTCTGAGCAAGGAGTAGGTCTTGTCTGTTACATATTGGGTTTATGGAACGGTATCTGAGCTAATTTGAAACTGTTGTTTTATGGATCACCCCACCTCACATTTCCCGTTAAGCAGCCATAGTGTGTTTTCTGCATGTGTGACTCTGTTCTGTTTTGTAATTCAGTTCAAGTGTAACGGTTTTTACATTCCCTCTATAAGTGACACCTTATGAGAAGTGTCCTTTTCTGTGTGACTTATGTCACTTAGAATCGTCTTACCTAAATCCACTCATCATGCTGCTTCTAGCCTTATGACATTGATTTCATGGCTGAGTGATAATCCATTGTACATATGGACCTCAAATTTTTTATCCATTTTTCGCTTTCCTGGGATATTTAAGGTGGAATGAAGTGGAGGTCCTTGTCAACAGAGCAGCCCTAAACTTTGGGGTGCTTGTGTCTTGCTGATTTTTAATTTTCCCACTTTATACCCCCATGCGTGGAAGTGCCCTATGCTCTCTAAGCTGTGTTTTTTAGATGTTTCAGGACACACCGTACACTTCTCCAGAGTGGCTGTTGGCAATTTACATCCCGCCCATCAGTGTAGCAAGGCTCCCATTTCTCCATGGCCTGTCCTGCATTTCTGGTTTTGACACTTTTTTCAGCATGGCCCTTTTGACCGATGGGAAGCGAGACTTCTTTGTAGCGCTGATTTGCCTTTCCAGGTTGCTTGGTTGGCCAAAAAGGGCGTATGCGTTTTTTCCTGAATATATTCAGGAAAAAACGCATACGCCCTTTTTGGCCAAGGGCATCATTGTCAACGTTTTGCCACTTTTCATGTGCTTTAAAGGCGATTCGAATCTACCTCCTGAAATCTGTTTTCTGCAATTCTGCCTTGATTTCAATTCCTCGTCTTTGCCTTCCCTCAATATATTTGTGGACGAGAGTTATCATTTATAACTGTGCAGGTTTGTGAATTGCAGTGCCCTGAAGCTCCATTTTACAACTCGCCTTTTCGGGAGCTGGCCGCAAAAGCACATGATGGCTTCAGGCCCTGTTCTGGTTCCGGGGGGCAGGCTGAGCCTGTGGTTAATTCTTCTTCCTGATGGGAAAATAGAGTGACCTGTGCCTGTCCCAACACCAAGAGCTAGTCTCTCATTGGTTCCCCGTCTTCCCGTTCATCCTCAGGACAAATTGCAACCTGTACGGAACAGGAGGTTAAAGGTGCTGATGCTCCAAGTAGGGAGATTGCTAGTAAAGTGGCTGGAATGGCGAACCCGAGCACAAGGAGATGAGAAATGAGGTGCGTTTTAGAAACCTTTCCCCATCACACGGTGTACCATCTTCTGGGTTTCTCATGCATGTTTTCGATGTAGGAAGATGCCCTTGAACCTGGAGATTTGGGACCCATGCGATGGGTAGCACGCAGTATTACTTTAAAGGGTCTGCGTTTGCTCACACAACCTCACCAAACCTCTCAGCCCCAAGAGTGTCCAACCTTATGTCTCATCCAGCTGTGGGTCTAGATATGGTCAATCCAGGTTGCATCACAGACCATGAACGAATTGTGTAAGAATTTCTCTCTCTTTCACTGTCTTTGTTTCATGGGTTTTGAAAAGTAATTTATTTTTATAATGGGGTTTAGCTGCTTTTCACGGCTGTGTTTATGCCGCTTTACACCCACTTGACACACTAACAGAGAGATATCAATACATAGGTTTTAAGATTATTACTAGTCAGATATATTCTTGTGCGGTGAATCGGGCGTGTTGAGTCCAGTTCTCTGAGCAAGGAGTAGGTCTTGTCTGTTACATATTAGGTTTATGGAACGGTATCTGAGCTAATTTGAAACTCTTGTTTTATGGATCACCCCACCTCACCTTTCCCGTTAAGCAGCCATAGTGTGTTTTCTGCATGTGTGACTCTGTTCTGTTTTGTAATTCATTTCAAGTGTAACCGTTTTTACATTCGCTCTATAAGTGACACCTTATGAGAAGTGTCCTTTTCTGTGTGACTTATTTCACTTAGAATCGTCGTACCTAAATCCACTCATCATGCTGCTACTAGCCTTATGACATTGATTTCATGGCTGAGTGATATTCCATTGTACATATGGAACTCAAATTTTTTATCCATTTTTCGCTTTCCTGGGATATTTAAGGTGGAATGAAGTGGAGGTCCTTGTCAACAGAGCAGCCCTAAACTTTGGGGTGCTTGTTTCTTGCTGATTTTTAATTTTCCCACTTTATACCCCCATGCGTGGAAGTGCCCTATGCTCTCTAAGCTGTGTTTTTTAGATGTTTCAGGACACACTGTACACTTCTCCAGAGTGGCTGTTGGGAATTTACATCCCGCCCATCAGTGTAGCAAGGCTCCCATTTCTCCATGGCCTGTCCTGCATTTCTGGTTTTGACACTTTTTTCAGCATGGCCCTTTTGACCGATGGGAAGCGAGACTTCTTTGTAGCGCTGATTTGCCTTTCCAGGTTGCTTGGTTGGCCAAAAAGGGCGTATGCGTTTTTTCCTGAATATATTCAGGATAAAACGCATACGCCCTTTTGGCCAAGGGCATCATTGTCAACGTTTTGCCGCTTTTCATGTGCTTTAAAGGCGATTCGAATCTACCTCCTGAAATCTGTTTCCTGCAATTCTGCCTTGATTTCAATTCCTCGTCTTTGCTTTCCCTCAATATATTTGTGGACGAGAGTTATCATTTATAACTGTGCAGGTTTGTGAATTGCAGTGCCCTGAAGCTCCATTTTACAACTCGCTTTTTCGGGAGCTGGCCGCAAAAGCGCAGGATGGCTTCAGGCCCTGTTCTGGTTCCGGGGGGCAGGCTGAGCCTGTGGTTAATTGTTCTTCCTGATGGGAAAATAGAGTGACCTGTGCCTGTCCCAACACCAAGAGCTAGTCTCTCATTGGTTCCCCGTCTTCCCGTTCATCCTCAGGACAAATAGCAACCTGTACGGAACAGGAGGTTAAAGGTGCTGATGCTCCAAGTAGGGAGATTGCTAGTAAAGTGGCTGGAATGGCGAACCCGAGCACAAGGAGATGAGAAATGAAGTGCGTTTTAGAAACCTTTCCCCATCACACGGTGTACCATCTTCTGGGTTTCTCATGCATGTTTTCATTGTAGGAAGATGCCCTTGAACCTGGAGATTTGGGACCCATGCGATGGGTAGCACGCAGTATTACTTTAAAGGGTCTGCGTTTGCTCACCCAACCTCACCAAACCTCTCAGCCCCAAGAGTGTCCACCCTTATGTCTCATCCAGCTGTGGGTCTAGATATGGTCAATCCAGGTTGCATCACAGCCCCTGAACGAATTGTGTAAGAATTTCTCTCTCTTTCACTGTCTTTGTTTCATGGGTTTTGAAAAGTAATTTATTTTTATAATGGGGTTTAGCTGCTTTTCACGGCTGTGTTTATGCTGCTTTACACCCACTTGACACACTAACAGAGAGACATCAATACATAGGTTTTAAGATTATTACTAGTCAGATATATTCTTGTGCGGGGAATCGGGCGTGTTGAGTCCAGTTCTCTGAGCAAGGAGTAGGTCTTATCTGTTACATATTGGGTTTATGGAACGGTATCTGAGCTAATTTGAAACTGTTGTTTTATGTATCACCCCACCTCACATTTCCCGTTAAGCAGCCATAGTGTGTTTTCTGCATGTGTGACTCTGTTCTGTTTTGTAATTCAGTTCAAGTGTAACTGTTTTTACATTCCCTCTATAAGTGACACCTTATGAGAAGTGTCCTTTTCTGTGTGACTTATGTCACTTAGAATCGTCTTACCTAAATCCACTCATCATGCTGCTTCTAGCCTCATGACATTGATTTCATGGCTGAGTGATAATCCATTGTACATATGGACCTCAAATTTTTTATCCATTTTTCGCTTTCCTGGGATATTTAAGGTGGAATGAAGTGGAGGTCCTTGTCAACAGAGCAGCCCTAAACTTTGGGGTGCTTGTGTCTTGCTGATTTTTAATTTTCCCACTTTATACCCCCATGCGTGGAAGTGCCCTATGCTCTCTAAGCTGTGTTTTTTAGATGTTTCAGGACACACCGTACACTTCTCCAGAGTGGCTGTTGGCAATTTACATCCCGCCCATCAGTGTAGCAAGGCTCCCATTTCTCCATGGCCTGTCCTGCATTTCTGGTTTTGACACTTTTTTCAGCATGGCCCTTTTGACCTATGGGAAGCGAGACTTCTTTGTAGCGCTGATTTGCCTTTCCAGGTTGCTTGGTTGGCCAAAAAGGGCGTATGCGTTTTTTCCTGAATATATTCAGGAAAAAACGCATACGCCCTTTTTGGCCAAGGGCATCATTGTCAACGTTTTGCCGCTTTTCATGTGCTTTAAAGGCGATTCGAATCTACCTCCTGAAATCTGTTTCCTGCAATTCTGCCTTGATTTCAATTCCTCGTCTTTGCCTTCCCTCAATATATTTGTGGACGAGAGTTATCATTTATAACTGTGCAGGTTTGTGAATTGCAGTGCCCTGAAGCTCCATTTTACAACTCGCTTTTTCGGGAGCTGGCCGCAAAAGCGCAGGATGGCTTCAGGCCCTGTTCTGGTTCCTGGGGGCAGGCTGAGCCTGTGGTTAATTCTTCTTCCTGATGGGAAAATAGAGTGACCTGTGCCTGTCCCAACACCAAGAGCTAGTCTCTCATTGGTTCCCCGTCTTCCCGTTCATCCTCAGGACAAATAGCAACCTGTACGGAACAGGAGGTTAAAGGTGCTGATGCTCCAAGTAGGGAGATTGCTAGTAAAGTGGCTGGAATGGCGAACCCGAGCACAAGGAGATGAGAAATGATGTGCGTTTTAGAAACCTTTCCCCATCACACGGTGTACCATCTTCTGGGTTTCTCATGCATGTTTTCGATGTAGGAAGATGCCCTTGAACCTGGAGATTTGGGACCCATGCGATGGGTAGCACGCAGTATTACTTTAAAGAGTCTGCGTTTGCTCACCCAACCTCACCAAACCTCTCAGCCCCAAGAGTGTCCACCCTTATGTCTCATCCAGCTGTGGGTCTAGATATGGTCAATCCAGGTTGCATCACAGACCCTGAACGAATTGTATAAGAATTTCTCTCTCTTTCACTGTCTTTGTTTCATGGGTTTTGAAAAGTAATTTATTTTTATAATGGGGTTTAGCTGCTTTTCACGGCTGTGTTTATGCTGCTTTACACCCACTTGACAGACTAACAGAGAGATATCAATACATAGGTTTTAAGATTATTACTAGTCAGATATATTCTTGTGCGGTGAATCGGGCGTGTTGAGTCCAGTTCTCTGAGCAAGGATTAGGTCTTGTCTGTTACATATTGGGTTTATGGAACGGTATCTGAGCTAATTTGAAACTGTTGTTTTATGGATCACCCCACCTCACATTTCCCGTTAAGCAGCCATAGTGTGTTTTCTGCATGTGTGACTCTGTTCTGTTTTGTAATTCAGTTCAAGTGTAACGGTTTTTACATTCCCTCTATAAGTGACACCTTATGAGAAGTGTCCTTTTCTGTGTGACTTATGTCACTTAGAATCGTCTTACCTAAATCCACTCATCATGCTGCTTCTAGCCTTATGACATTGATTTCATGGCTGAGTGATAATCCATTGTACATATGGACCTCAAATTTTTTATCCATTTTTCGCTTTCCTGGGATATTTAAGGTTGAATGAAGTGGAGGTCCTTGTCAACAGAGCAGCCCTAAACTTTGGGGTGCTTGTGTCTTGCTGATTTTTAATTTTCCCACTTTATACCCCCATGCGTGGAAGTGCCCTATGCTCTCTAAGCTGTGTTTTTTAGATGTTTCAGGACACACCGTACACTTCTCCAGAGTGGCTGTTGGCAATTTACATCCCGCCCATCAGTGTAGCAAGGCTCCCATTTCTCCATGGCCTGTCCTGCATTTCTGGTTTTGACACTTTTTTCAGCATGGCCCTTTTGACCGATGGGAAGCGAGACTTCTTTGTAGCGCTGATTTGCCTTTCCAGGTTGCTTGGTTGGCCAAAAAGCGCGTATGCGTTTTTTCCTGAATATATTCAGGAAAAAACGCATACGCCCTTTTTGGCCAAGGGCATCATTGTCAACGTTTTGCCGCTTTTCATGTGCTTTAAAGGCGATTCGAATCTACCTCCTGAAATCTGTTTCCTGCAATTCTGCCTTGATTTCAATTCCTCGTCTTTGCCTTCCCTCAATATATTTGTGGACGAGAGTTATCATTTATAACTGTGCAGGTTTGTGAATTGCAGTGCCCTGAAGCTCCATTTTACAACTCGCTTTTTCGGGAGCTGGCCGCAAAAGCGCAGGATGGCTTCAGGTCCTGTTCTGGTTCCGGGGGGCAGGCTGAGCCTGTGGTTAATTCTTCTTCCTGATGGGAAAATAGAGTGACCTGTGCCTGTCCCAACACCAAGAGCTAGTCTCTCATTGGTTCCCCGTCTTCCCGTTCATCCTCAGGACAAATAGCAACCTGTACGGAACAGGAGGTTAAAGGTGCTGATGCTCCAAGTAGGGAGATTGCTAGTAAAGTGGCTGGAATGGCGAACCCGAGCACAAGGAGATGAGAAATGAGGTGCGTTTTAGAAACCTTTCCCCATCACACGGTGTACCATCTTCTGGGTTTCTCATGCATGTTTTCGATGTAGGAAGATGCCCTTGAACCTGGAGATTTGGGACCCATGCGATGGGTAGCACGCAGTATTACTTTAAAGGGTCTGCGTTTGCTCACCCAACCTCACCAAACCTCTCAGCCCCAAGAGTGTCCACCCTTATGTCTCATCCAGCTGTGGGTCTAGATATGGTCAATCCAGGTTGCATCACAGACCCTGAACGAATTGTGTAAGAATTTCTCTCTCTTTCACTGTCTTTGTTTCATGGGTTTTGAAAAGTAATTTATTTTTATAATGGGGTTTAGCTGCTTTTCACGGCTGTGTTTATGCTGCTTTACACCCACTTGACAGACTAACTGAGAGATATCAATACATAGGTTTTAAGATTATTACTAGTCAGATATATTCTTGTGCGGTGAATCGGGCATGTTGAGTCCAGTTCTCTGAGCAAGGAGTAGGTCTTGTCTGTTACATATTGGGTTTATGGAACGGTATCTGAGCTAATTTGAAACTGTTGTTTTATGGATCACCCCACCTCACATTTCCCGTTAAGCAGCCATAGTGTGTTTTCTGCATGTGTGACTCTGTTCTGTTTTGTAATTCAGTTCAAGTGTAACGGTTTTTACATTCCCTCTATAAGTGACACCTTATGAGAAGTGTCCTTTTCTGTGTGACTTATGTCACTTAGAATCGTCTTACCTAAATCCACTCATCATGCTGCTTCTAGCCTTATGACATTGATTTCATGGCTGAGTGATAATCCATTGTACATATGGACCTCAAATTTTTTATCCATTTTTCGCTTTCCTGGGATATTTAAGGTGGAATGAAGTGGAGGTCCTTGTCAACAGAGCAGCCCTAAACTTTGGGGTGCTTGTGTCTTGCTGATTTTCAATTTTCCCACTTTATACCCCCATGCGTGGAAGTGCCCTATGCTCTCTAAGCTGTGTTTTTTAGATGTTTCAGGACACACCGTACACTTCTCCAGAGTGGCTGTTGGCAATTTACATCCCGCCCATCAGTGTAGCAAGGCTCCCATTTCTCCATGGCCTGTCCTGCATTACTGGTTTTGACACTTTTTTCAGCATGGCCCTTTTGACCGATGGGAAGCGAGACTTCTTTGTAGCGCTGATTTGCCTTTCCAGGTTGCTTGGTTGGCCAAAATGGGCGTATGCGTTTTTTCCTGAATATATTCAGGAAAAAAACGCATACGCCCTTTTGGCCAAGGGCATCATTGTCAACGTTTTGCCGCTTTTCATGTGCTTTAAAGGCGATTCGAATCTACCTCCTGAAATCTGTTTCCTGCAATTCTGCCTTGATTTCAATTCCTCGTCTTTGCCTTCCCTCAATATATTTGTGGACGAGAGTTATCATTTATAACTGTGCAGGTTTGTGAATTGCAGTGCCCTGAAGCTCCATTTTACAACTCGCTTTTTCGGGAGCTGGCCGCAAAAGCGCAGGATGGCTTCAGGCCCTGTTCTGGTTCCGGGGGGCAGGCTGAGCCTGTGGTTAATTCTTCTTCCTGATGGGAAAATAGAGTGACCTGTGCCTGTCCCAACACCAAGAGCTAGTCTCTCATTGGTTCCCCGTCTTCCCGTTCATCCTCAGGACAAATAGCAACCTGTACGGAACAGGAGGTTAAAGGTGCTGATGCTCCAAGTAGGGAGATTGCTAGTAAAGTGGCTGGAATGGCGAACCCGAGCACAAGGAGATGAGAAATGAAGTGCGTTTTAGAAACCTTTCCCCATCACACGGTGTACCATCTTCTGGGTTTCTCATGCATGTTTTCGTTGTAGGAAGATGCCCTTGAACCTGGAGATTTGGGACCCATGCGATGGGTAGCACGCAGTATTACTTTAAAGGGTCTGCGTTTGCTCACCCAACCTCACCAAACCTCTCAGCCCCAAGAGTGTCCACCCTTATGTCTCATCCAGCTGTGGGTCTAGATATGGTCAATCCAGGTTGAATCACAGACCCTGAACGAATTGTATAAGAATTTCTCTCTCTTTCACTGTCTTTGTTTCATGGGTTTTGAAAAGTAATTTATTTTTATAATGGGGTTTAGCTGCTTTTCACGGCTGTGTTTATGCTGCTTTACACCCACTTGACAGACTAACAGAGAGATATCAATACATAGGTTTTAAGATTATTACTAGTCAGATATATTCTTGTGCGGTGAATCGGGCGTGTTGAGTCCAGTTCTCTGAGCAAGGAGTAGGTCTTGTCTGTTACATATTGGGTTTATGGAACGGTATCTGAGCTAATTTGAAACTGTTGTTTTATGGATCACCCCACCTCACATTTCCCGTTAAGCAGCCATAGTGTGTTTTCTGCATGTGTGACTCTGTTCTGTTTTGTAATTCAGTTCAAGTGTAACGGTTTTTACATTCCCTCTATAAGTGACACCTTATGAGAAGTGTCCTTTTCTGTGTGACTTATGTCACTTAGAATCGTCTTACCTAAATCCACTCATCATGCTGCTTCTAGCCTTATGACATTGATTTCATGGCTGAGTGATAATCCATTGTACATATGGACCTCAAATTTTTTATCCATTTTTCGCTTTCCTGGGATATTTAAGGTTGAATGAAGTGGAGGTCCTTGTCAACAGAGCAGCCCTAAACTTTGGGGTGCTTGTGTCTTGCTGATTTTTAATTTTCCCACTTTATACCCCCATGCGTGGAAGTGCCCTATGCTCTCTAAGCTGTGTTTTTTAGATGTTTCAGGACACACCGTACACTTCTCCAGAGTGGCTGTTGGCAATTTACATCCCGCCCATCAGTGTAGCAAGGCTCCCATTTCTCCATGGCCTGTCCTGCATTTCTGGTTTTGACACTTTTTTCAGCATGGCCCTTTTGACCGATGGGAAGCGAGACTTCTTTGTAGCGCTGATTTGCCTTTCCAGGTTGCTTGGTTGGCCAAAAAGGGCGTATGCGTTTTTTCCTGAATATATTCAGGAAAAAACGCATACGCCCTTTTTGGCCAAGGGCATCATTGTCAACGTTTTGCCGCTTTTCATGTGCTTTAAAGGCGATTCGAATCTACCTCCTGAAATCTGTTTCCTGCAATTCTGCCTTGATTTCAATTCCTCGTCTTTGCCTTCCCTCAATATATTTGTGGACGAGAGTTATCATTTATAACTGTGCAGGTTTGTGAATTGCAGTGCCCTGAAGCTCCATTTTACAACTCGCTTTTTCGGGAGCTGGCCGCAAAAGCGCAGGATGGCTTCAGGTCCTGTTCTGGTTCCGGGGGGCAGGCTGAGCCTGTGGTTAATTCTTCTTCCTGATGGGAAAATAGAGTGACCTGTGCCTGTCCCAACACCAAGAGCTAGTCTCTCATTGGTTCCCCGTCTTCCCGTTCATCCTCAGGACAAATAGCAACCTGTACGGAACAGGAGGTTAAAGGTGCTGATGCTCCAAGTAGGGAGATTGCTAGTAAAGTGGCTGGAATGGCGAACCCGAGCACAAGGAGATGAGAAATGAGGTGCGTTTTAGAAACCTTTCCCCATCACACGGTGTACCATCTTCTGGGTTTCTCATGCATGTTTTCGATGTAGGAAGATGCCCTTGAACCTGGAGATTTGGGACCCATGCGATGGGTAGCACGCAGTATTACTTTAAAGGGTCTGCGTTTGCTCACCCAACCTCACCAAACCTCTCAGCCCCAAGAGTGTCCACCCTTATGTCTCATCCAGCTGTGGGTCTAGATATGGTCAATCCAGGTTGCATCACAGACCCTGAACGAATTGTGTAAGAATTTCTCTCTCTTTCACTGTCTTTGTTTCATGGGTTTTGAAAAGTAATTTATTTTTATAATGGGGTTTAGCTGCTTTTCACGGCTGTGTTTATGCTGCTTTACACCCACTTGACAGACTAACTGAGAGATATCAATACATAGGTTTTAAGATTATTACTAGTCAGATATATTCTTGTGCGGTGAATCGGGCATGTTGAGTCCAGTTCTCTGAGCAAGGAGTAGGTCTTGTCTGTTACATATTGGGTTTATGGAACGGTATCTGAGCTAATTTGAAACTGTTGTTTTATGGATCACCCCACCTCACATTTCCCGTTAAGCAGCCATAGTGTGTTTTCTGCATGTGTGACTCTGTTCTGTTTTGTAATTCAGTTCAAGTGTAACGGTTTTTACATTCCCTCTATAAGTGACACCTTATGAGAAGTGTCCTTTTCTGTGTGACTTATGTCACTTAGAATCGTCTTACCTAAATCCACTCATCATGCTGCTTCTAGCCTTATGACATTGATTTCATGGCTGAGTGATAATCCATTGTACATATGGACCTCAAATTTTTTATCCATTTTTCGCTTTCCTGGGATATTTAAGGTGGAATGAAGTGGAGGTCCTTGTCAACAGAGCAGCCCTAAACTTTGGGGTGCTTGTGTCTTGCTGATTTTTAATTTTCCCACTTTATACCCCCATGCGTGGAAGTGCCCTATGCTCTCTAAGCTGTGTTTTTTAGATGTTTCAGGACACACCGTACACTTCTCCAGAGTTGCTGTTGGCAATTTACATCCCGCCCATCAGTGTAGCAAGGCTCCCATTTCTCCATGGCCTGTCCTGCATTTCTGGTTTTGACACTTTTTTCAGCATGGCCCTTTTGACCGATGGGAAGCGAGACTTCTTTGTAGCGCTGATTTGCCTTTCCAGGTTGCTTGGTTGGCCAAAAAGGGCGTATGCGTTTTTTCCTGAATATATTCAGGAAAAAACGCATACGCCCTTTTTGGCCAAGGGCATCATTGTCAACGTTTTGCCGCTTTTCATGTGCTTTAAAGGCGATTCGAATCTACCTCCTGAAATCTGTTTCCTGCAATTGTGCCTTGATTTCAATTCCTCGTCTTTGCCTTCCCTCAATATATTTGTGGACGAGAGTTATCATTTATAACTGTGCAGGTTTGTGAATTGCAGTGCCCTGAAGCTCCATTTTACAACTCGCTTTTTCGGGAGCTGGCCGCAAAAGCGCAGGATGGCTTCAGGTCCTGTTCTGGTTCCGGGGGGCAGGCTAAGCCTGTGGTTAATTCTTCTTCCTGATGGGAAAATAGAGTGACCTGTGCCTGTCCCAACACCAAGAGCTAGTCTCTCATTGGTTCCCCGTCTTCCCGTTCATCCTCAGGACAAATAGCAACCTGTACGGAACAGGAGGTTAAAGGTGCTGATGCTCCAAGTAGGGAGATTGCTAGTAAAGTGGCTGGAATGGCGAACCCGAGCACAAGGAGATGAGAAATGAGGTGCGTTTTAGAAACCTTTCCCCATCACACGGTGTACCATCTTCTGGGTTTCTCATGCATGTTTTCGATGTAGGAAGATGCCCTTGAACCTGGAGATTTGGGACCCATGCGATGGGTAGCACGCAGTATTACTTTAAAGGGTCTGCGTTTGCTCACCCAACCTCACCAAACCTCTCAGCCCCAAGAGTGTCCACCCTTATGTCTCATCCAGCTGTGGGTCTAGATATGGTCAATCCAGGTTGCATCACAGACCCTGAACGAATTGTGTAAGAATTTCTCTCTCTTTCACTGTCTTTGTTTCATGGGTTTTGAAAAGTAATTTATTTTTATAATGGGGTTTAGCTGCTTTTCACGGCTGTGTTTATGCTGCTTTACACCCACTTGACACACTAACAGAGAGATATCAATACATAGGTTTTAAGATTATTACTAGTCAGATATATTCTTGTGCGGTGAATCGGGCGTGTTGAGTCCAGTTCTCTGAGCAAGGAGTAGGTCTTGTCTGTTACATATTGGGTTTATGGAACGGTATCTGAGCTAATTGGAAACTCTTGTTTTATGGATCACCCCACCTCACATTTCCCGTTAAGCAGCCATAGTGTGTTTTCTGCATGTGTGACTCTGTTCTGTTTTGTAATTCAGTTCAAGTGTAACGGTTTTTACATTCCCTCTATAAGTGACACCTTATGAGAAGTGTCCTTTTCTGTGTGACTTATGTCACTTAGAATCGTCTTACCTAAATCCACTCATCATGCTGCTTCTAGCCTTATGACATTGATTTCATGGCTGAGTGATAATCCATTGTACATATGGACCTCAAATTTTTTATCCATTTTTCGCATTCCTGGGATATTTAAGGTGGAATGAAGTGGAGGTCCTTGTCAACAGAGCAGCCCTAAACTTTGGGGTGCTTGTGTCTTGCTGATTTTTAATTTTCCCACTTTATACCCCCATGCGTGGAAGTGCCCTATGCTCTCTAAGCTGTGTTTTTTAGATGTTTCAGGACACACCGTACACTTCTCCAGAGTGGCTGTTGGCAATTTACATCCCGCCCATCAGTGTAGCAAGGCTCCCATTTCTCCATGGCCTGTCCTGCATTTCCGGTTTTGACACTTTTTTCAGCATGGCCCTTTTGACCGATGGGAAGCGAGACTTCTTTGTAGCGCTGATTTGCCTTTCCAGGTTGCTTGGTTGGCCAAAAAGGGCGTATGCGTTTTTTCCTGAATATATTCAGGAAAAAACGCATACGCCCTTTTTGGCCAAGGGCATCATTGTCAACGTTTTGCCGCTTTTCATGTGCTTTAAAGGCGATTCGAATCTACCTCCTGAAATCTGTTTTCTGCAATTCTGCCTTGATTTCAATTCCTCGTCTTTGCCTTCCCTCAATATATTTGTGGACGAGAGTTATCATTTATAACTGTGCAGGTTTGTGAATTGCAGTGCCCTGAAGCTGCATTTTACAACTCGCTTTTTCGGGAGCTGGCCGCAAAATCACATGATGGCTTCAGGCCCTGTTCTGGTTCCGGGGGGCAGGCTGAGCCTGTGGTTAATTCTTCTTCCTGATGGGAAAATAGAGTGACCTGTGCCTGTCCCAACACCAAGAGCTAGTCTCTCATTGGTTCCCCGTCTTCCCGTTCATCCTCAGGACAAATTGCAACCTGTACGGAACAGGAGGTTAAAGGTGCTGATGCTCCAAGTAGGGAGATTGCTAGTAAAGTGGCTGGAATGGCGAACCCGAGCACAAGGAGATGAGAAATGAGGTGCGTTTTAGAAACCTTTCCCCATCACACGGTGTACCATCTTCTGGGTTTCTCATGCATGTTTTCGATGTAGGAAGATGCCCTTGAACCTGGAGATTTGGGACCCATGCGATGGGTAGCACGCAGTATTACTTTAAAGGGTCTGCGTTTGCTCACCCAACCTCACCAAACTTCTCAGCCCCAAGAGTGTCCACCCTTATGTCTCATCCAGCTGTGGGTCTAGATATGGTCAATCCAGGTTGCATCACAGACCCTGAACGAATTGTGTAAGAATTTCTCTCTCTTTCACTGTCTTTGTTTCATGGGTTTTGAAAAGTAATTTATTTTTATAATGGGGTTTAGCTGCTTTTCACGGCTGTGTTTATGCTGCTTTACACCCACTTGACACACTAACAGAGAGATATCAATACATAGGTTTTAAGATTATTACTAGTCAGATATATTCTTGTACGGTGAATCAGGCGTGTTGAGTCCATTTCTCTGAGCAAGGAGTAGGTCTTGTCTGTTACATATTGGGTTTATGGAACGGTATCTGAGCTAATTTGAAACTCTTGTTTTATGTATCACCCCACCTCACCTTTCCCGTTAAGCAGCCATAGTGTGTTTTCTGCATGTGTGACTCTGTTCTGTTTTGTAATTCAGTTCAAGTGTAACAGTTTTTACATTCCCTCTATAAGTGACACCTTATGAGAAGTGTCCTTTTCTGTGTGACTTATGTCACTTAGAATCGTCTTACCTAAATCCACTCATCATGCTGCTTCTAGCCTTATGACATTGATTTCATGGCTGAGTGATAATCCATTGTACATATGGACCTCAAATTTTTTATCCATTTTTCGCTTTCCTGGGATATTTAAGGTGGAATGAAGTGGAGGTCCTTGTCAACAGAGCAGCCCTAAACTTTGGGGTGCTTGTGTCTTGCTGATTTTTAATTTTCCCACTTTATACCCCCATGCGTGGAAGTGCCCTATGCTCTCTAAGCTGTGTTTTTTAGATGTTTCAGGACACACCGTACACTTCTCCAGAGTGGCTGTTGGCAATTTACATCCCGCCCATCAGTGTAGCAAGGCTCCCATTTCTCCATGGCCTGTCCTGCATTTCTGGTTTTGACACTTTTTTCAGCATGGCCCTTTTGACCGATGGGAAGCGAGACTTCTTTGTAGCGCTGATTTGCCTTTCCAGGTTGCTTGGTTGGCCAAAAAGGGCGTATGCGTTTTTTCCTGAATATATTCAGGAAAAAAAGCATACGCCCTTTTTGGCCAAGGGCATCATTGTCAACGTTTTGCCGCTTTTCATGTGCTTTAAAGGCGATTCGAATCTACCTCCTGAAATCTGTTTTCTGCAATTCTGCCTTGATTTCAATTCCTCGTCTTTGCCTTCCCTCAATATATTTGTGGACGAGAGTTATCATTTATAACTGTGCAGGTTTGTGAATTGCAGTGCCCTGAAGCTCCATTTTACAACTCGCTTTTTCTGGAGCTGGCCGCAAAAGCACATGATGGCTTCAGGCCCTGTTCTGGTTCCGGGGGGCAGGCTGAGCCTGTGGTTAATTCTTCTTCCTGATGGGAAAATAGAGTGACCTGTGCCTGTCCCAACACCAAGAGCTAGTCTCTCATTGGTTCCCCGTCTTCCCGTTCATCCTCAGGACAAATTGCAACCTGTACGGAACAGGAGGTTAAAGGTGCTGATGCTCCAAGTAGGGAGATTGCTAGTAAAGTGGCTGGAATGGCGAACCCGAGCACAAGGAGATGAGAAATGAGGTGCGTTTTAGAAACCTTTCCCCATCACACGGTGTACCATCTTCTGGGTTTCTCATGCATGTTTTCGATGTAGGAAGATGCCCTTGAACCTGGAGATTTGGGACCCATGTGATGGGTAGCACGCAGTATTACTTTAAAGGGTCTGCGTTTGCTCACACAACCTCACCAAACCTCTCAGCCCCAAGAGTGTCCAACCTTATGTCTCATCCAGCTGTGGGTCTAGATATGGTCAATCCAGGTTGCATCACAGACCATGAACGAATTGTGTAAGAATTTCTCTCTCTTTCACTGTCTTTGTTTCATGGGTTTTGAAAAGTAATTTATTTTTATAATGGGGTTTAGCTGCTTTTCACGGCTGTGTTTATGCCGCTTTACACCCACTTGACACACTAACAGAGAGATATCAATACATAGGTTTTAAGATTATTACTAGTCAGATATATTCTTGTGCGGTGAATCGGGCGTGTTGAGTCCAGTTCTCTGAGCAAGGAGTAGGTCTTGTCTGTTACATATTAGGTTTATGGAACGGTATCTGAGCTAATTTGAAACTCTTGTTTTATGGATCACCCCACCTCACCTTTCCCGTTAAGCAGCCATAGTGTGTTTTCTGCATGTGTGACTCTGTTCTGTTTTGTAATTCAGTTCAAGTGTAACGGTTTTTACATTCCCTCTATAAGTGACACCTTATGAGAAGTGTCCTTTTCTGTGTGACTTATGTCACTTAGAATCGTCTTACCTAAATCCACTCATCATGCTGCTTCTAGCCTTATGACATTGATTTCATGGCTGAGTGATAATCCATTGTACATATGGACCTCAAATTTTTTATCCATTTTTCGCTTTCCTGGGATATTTAAGGTGGAATGAAGTGGAGGTCCTTGTCAACAGAGCAGCCCTAAACTTTGGGGTGCTTGTGTCTTGCTGATTTTTAATTTTCCCACTTTATACCCCCATGCGTGGAAGTGCCCTATGCTCTCTAAGCTGTGTTTTTTAGATGTTTCAGGACACACCGTACACTTCTCCAGAGTGGCTGTTGGCAATTTACATCCCGCCCATCAGTGTAGCAAGGCTCCCATTTCTCCATGGCCTGTCCTGCATTTCTGGTTTTGACACTTTTTTCAGCATGGCCCTTTTGACCGATGGGAAGCGAGACTTCTTTGTAGCGCTGATTTGCCTTTCCAGGTTGCTTGGTTGGCCAAAAAGGGCGTATGCGTTTTTTCCTGAATATATTCAGGAAAAAACGCATACGCCCTTTTTGGCCAAGGGCATCATTGTCAACGTTTTGCCGCTTTTCATGTGCTTTAAAGGCGATTCGAATCTACCTCCTGAAATCTGTTTCCTGCAATTCTGCCTTGATTTCAATTCCTCGTCTTTGCCTTCCCTCAATATATTTGTGGACGAGAGTTATCATTTATAACTGTGCAGGTTTGTGAATTGCAGTGCCCTGAAGCTCCATTTTACAACTCGCTTTTTCGGGAGCTGGCCGCAAAAGCGCAGGATGGCTTCAGGTCCTGTTCTGGTTCCGGGGGGCAGGCTGAGCCTGTGGTTAATTCTTCTTCCTGATGGGAAAATAGAGTGACCTGTGCCTGTCCCAACACCAAGAGCTAGTCTCTCATTGGTTCCCCGTCTTCCCGTTCATCCTCAGGACAAATTGCAACCTGTACGGAACAGGAGGTTAAAGGTGCTGATGCTCCAAGTAGGGAGATTGCTAGTAAAGTGGCTGGAATGGCGAACCCGAGCACAAGGAGATGAGAAATGAGGTGCGTTTTAGAAACCTTTCCCCATCACACGGTGTACCATCTTCTGGGTTTCTCATGCATGTTTTCGATGTAGGAAGATGCCCTTGAACCTGGAGATTTGGGACCCATGCGATGGGTAGCACGCATTATTACTTTAAAGGGTCTGCGTTTGCTCACCCAACCTCACCAAACCTCTCAGCCCCAAGAGTGTCCACCCTTATGTCTCATCCAGCTGTGGGTCTAGATATGGTCAATCCAGGTTGCATCACAGACCCTGAACGAATTGTGTAAGAATTTCTCTCTCTTTCACTGTCTTTGTTTCATGGGTTTTGAAAAGTAATTTATTTTTATAATGGGGTTTAGCTGCTTTTCACGGCTGTGTTTATGCTGCTTTACACCCACTTGACAGACTAACAGAGAGATATCAATACATAGGTTTTAAGATTATTACTAGTCAGATATATTCTTGTGCGGTGAATCGGGCGTGTTGAGTCCAGTTCTCTGAGCAAGGAGTAGGTCTTGTCTGTTACATATTGGGTTTATGGAACGGTATCTGAGCTAATTTGAAACTGTTGTTTTATGGATCACCCCACCTCACATTTCCCGTTAAGCAGCCATAGTGTGTTTTCTGCATGTGTGACTCTGTTCTGTTTTGTAATTCAGTTCAAGTGTAACTGTTTTTACATTCCCTCTATAAGTGACACCTTATGAGAAGTGTCCTTTTCTGTGTGACTTATGTCACTTAGAATCGTCTTACCTAAATCCACTCATCATGCTGCTTCTAGCCTTATGACATTGATTTCATGGCTGAGTGATAATCCATTGTACATATGGACCTCAAATTTTTTATCCATTTTTCGCTTTCCTGGGATATTTAAGGTGGAATGAAGTGGAGGTCCTTGTCAACAGAGCAGCCCTAAACTTTGGGGTGCTTGTGTCTTGCTGATTTTTAATTTTCCCACTTTATACCCCCATGCGTGGAAGTGCCCTATGCTCTCTAAGCTGTGTTTTTTAGATGTTTCAGGACACACCGTACACTTCTCCAGAGTGGCTGTTGGCAATTTACATCCCGCCCATCAGTGTAGCAAGGCTCCCATTTCTCCATGGCCTGTCCTGCATTTCTGGTTTTGACACTTTTTTCAGCATGGCCCTTTTGACCGATGGGAAGCGAGACTTCTTTGTAGCGCTGATTTGCCTTTCCAGGTTGCTTGGTTGGCCAAAAAGGGCGTATGCGTTTTTTCCTGAATATATTCAGGAAAAAACGCATACGCCCTTTTTGGCCAAGGGCATCATTGTCAACGTTTTGCCGCTTTTCATGTGCTTTAAAGGCGATTCGAATCTACCTCCTGAAATCTGTTTTCTGCAATTCTGCCTTGATTTCAATTCCTCGTCTTTGCCTTCCCTCAATATATTTGTGGACGAGAGTTATCATTTATAACTGTGCAGGTTTGTGAATTGCAGTGCCCTGAAGCTGCATTTTACAACTCGCTTTTTCGGGAGCTGGCCGCAAAAGCACATGATGGCTTCAGGCCCTGTTCTGGTTCCGGGGGGCAGGCTGAGCCTGTGGTTAATTCTTCTTCCTGATGGGAAAATAGAGTGACCTGTGCCTGTCCCAACACCAAGAGCTAGTCTCTCATTGGTTCCCCGTCTTCCCGTTCATCCTCAGGACAAATTGCAACCTGTACGGAACAGGAGGTTAAAGGTGCTGATGCTCCAAGTAGGGAGATTGCTAGTAAAGTGGGTGGAATGGCGAACCCGAGCACAAGGAGATGAGAAATGAGGTGCGTTTTAGAAACCTTTCCCCATCACACGGTGTACCATCTTCTGGGTTTCTCATGCATGTTTTCGATGTAGGAAGATGCCCTTGAACCTGGAGATTTGGGACCCATGCGATGGGTAGCACGCAGTATTACTTTAAAGGGTCTGCGTTTGCTCACCCAACCTCACCAAACCTCTCAGCCCCAAGAGTGTCCACCCTTATGTCTCATCCAGCTGTGGGTCTAGATATGGTCAATCCAGGTTGCATCACAGACCCTGAACGAATTGTGTAAGAATTTCTCTCTCTTTCACTGTCTTTGTTTCATGGGTTTTGAAAAGTAATTTATTTTTATAATGGGGTTTAGCTGCTTTTCACGGCTGTGTTTATGCTGCTTTACACCCACTTGACACACTAACAGAGAGATATCAATACATAGGTTTTAAGATTATTACTAGTCAGATATATTCTTGTGCGGTGAATCGGGCGTGTTGAGTCCATTTCTCTGAGCAAGGAGTAGGTCTTGTCTGTTACATATTGGGTTTATGGAACGGTATCTGAGCTAATTTGAAACTCTTGTTTTATGTATCACCCCACCTCACCTTTCCCGTTAAGCAGCCATAGTGTGTTTTCTGCATGTGTGACTCTGTTCTGTTTTGTAATTCAGTTCAAGTGTAACAGTTTTTACATTCCCTCTATAAGTGACACCTTATGAGAAGTGTCCTTTTCTGTGTGACTTATGTCACTTAGAATCGTCTTACCTAAATCCAATCATCATGCTACTTCTAGCCTTATGACATTGATTTCATGGCTGAGTGATAATCCATTGTACATATGGACCTCAAATTTTTTATCCATTTTTCGCTTTCCTGGGATATTTAAGTTGGAATGAAGTGGAGGTCCTTGTCAACAGAGCAGCCCTAAACTTTGGGGTGCTTGTGTCTTGCTGATTTTTAATTTTCCCACTTTATACCCCCATGCGTGGAAGTGCCCTATGCTCTCTAAGCTGTGTTTTTTAGATGTTTCAGGAAACACCGTACACTTCTCCAGAGTGGCTGTTGGCAATTTACATCCCGCCCATCAGTGTAGCAAGGCTCCCATTTCTCCATGGCCTGTCCTGCATTTCTGGTTTTGACACTTTTTTCAGCATGGCCCTTTTGACCGATGGGAAGCGAGACTTCTTTGTAGCGCTGATTGGCCTTTCCAGGTTGCTTGGTTGGCCAAAAAGGGCGTATGCGTTTTTTCCTGAATATATTCAGGAAAAAACGCATACGCCCTTTTTGGCCAAGGGCATCATTGTCAACGTTTTGCCGCTTTTCATGTGCTTTAAAGGCGATTCGAATCTACCTCCTGAAATCTGTTTTCTGCAATTCTGCCTTGACTTCAATTCCTCGTCTTTGCCTTCCCTCAATATATTTGTGGACGAGAGTTATCATTTATAACTCTGCAGGTTTGTGAATTGCAGTGCCCTGAAGCTCCATTTTACAACTCGCTTTTTCGGGAGCTGGCCGCAAAAGCACATGATGGCTTCAGGCCCTTTTCTGGTTCCGGGGGGCAGGCTGAGCCTGTGGTTAATTCTTCTTCCTGATGGGAAAATAGAGTGACCTGTGCCTGTCCCAACACCAAGAGCTAGTCTCTCATTGGTTCCCCGTCTTCCCGTTCATCCTCAGGACAAATTGCAACCTGTACGGAACAGGAGGTTAAAGGTGCTGATGCTCCAAGTAGGGAGATTGCTAGTAAAGTGGCTGGAATGGCGAACCCGAGCACAAGGAGATGAGAAATGAGGTGCGTTTTAGAAACCTTTCCCCATCACACGGTGTACCATCTTCTGGGTTTCTCATGCATGTTTTCGATGTAGGAAGATGCCCTTGAACCTGGAGATTTGGGACCCATGTGATGGGTAGCACGCAGTATTACTTTAAAGGGTCTGCGTTTGCTCACACAACCTCACCAAACCTCTCAGCCCCAAGAGTGTCCAACCTTATGTCTCATCCAGCTGTGGGTCTAGATATGGTCAATCCAGGTTGCATCACAGACCATGAACGAATTGTGTAAGAATTTCTCTCTCTTTCACTGTCTTTGTTTCATGGGTTTTGAAAAGTAATTTATTTTTATAATGGGGTTTAGCTGCTTTTCACGGCTGTGTTTATGCCGCTTTACACCCACTTGACACACTAACAGAGAGATATCAATACATAGGTTTTAAGATTATTACTAGTCAGATATATTCTTGTGCGGTGAATCGGGCGTGTTGAGTCCAGTTCTCTGAGCAAGGAGTAGGTCTTGTCTGTTACATATTAGGTTTATGGAACGGTATCTGAGCTAATTTGAAACTCTTGTTTTATGGATCACCCCACCTCACCTTTCCCGTTAAGCAGCCATAGTGTGTTTTCTGCATGTGTGACTCTGTTCTGTTTTGTAACTCAGTTCAAGTGTAACCGTTTTTACATTCGCTCTATAAGTGACACCTTATGAGAAGTGTCCTTTTCTGTGTGACTTATTTCACTTAGAATCGTCGTACCTAAATCCACTCATCATGCTGCTACTAGCCTTATGACATTGATTTCATGGCTGAGTGATATTCCATTGTACATATGGACCTCAAATTTTTTATCCATTTTTCGCTTTCCTGGGATATTTAAGGTGGAATGAAGTGGAGGTCCTTGTCAACAGAGCAGCCCTAAACTTTGGGGTGCTTGTTTCTTGCTGATTTTTAATTTTCCCACTTTATACCCCCATGCGTGGAAGTGCCTTATGCTCTCTAAGCTGTGTTTTTTAGATGTTTCAGGACACACTGTACACTTCTCCAGAGTGGCTGTTGGGAATTTACATCCCGCCCATCAGTGTAGCAAGGCTCCCATTTCTCCATGGCCTGTCCTGCATTTCTGGTTTTGACACTTTTTTCAGCATGGCCCTTTTGACCGATGGGAAGCGAGACTTCTTTGTAGCGCTGATTTGCCTTTCCAGGTTGCTTGGTTGGCCAAAAAGGGCGTATGCGTTTTTTCCTGAATATATTCAGGAAAAAACGCATACGCCCTTTTTGGCCAAGGGCATCATTGTCAACGTTTTGCCGCTTTTCATGTGCTTTAAAGGCGATTCGAATCTACCTCCTGAAATCTGTTTCCTGCAATTCTGCCTTGATTTCAATTCCTCGTCTTTGCCTTCCCTCAATATATTTGTGGACGAGAGTTATCATTTATAACTGTGCAGGTTTGTGAATTGCAGTGCCCTGAAGCTCAATTTTACAACTCGCTTTTTCGGGAGCTGGCCGCAAAAGCGCAGGATGGCTTCAGGTGCTGTTCTGGTTCCAGGGGGCAGGCTGAGCCTGTGGTTAATTCTTCTTCCTGATGGGAAAATAGAGTGACCTGTGCCTGTCCCAACACCAAGAGCTAGTCTCTCATTGGTTCCCCGTCTTCCCGTTCATCCTCAGGACAAATAGCAACCTGTACGGAACAGGAGGTTAAAGGTGCTGATGCTCCAAGTAGGGAGATTGCTAGTAAAGTGGCTGGAATGGCGAACCCGAGCACAAGGAGATGAGAAATGAGGTGCGTTTTAGAAACCTTTCCCCATCACACGGTGTACCATCTTCTGGGTTTCTCCTGCATGTTTTCGATGTAGGAAGATGCCCTTGAACCTGGAGATTTGGGACCCATGCGATGGGTAGCACGCAGTATTACTTTAAAGGGTCTGCGTTTGCTCACCCAACCTCACCAAACCTCTCAGCCCCAAGAGTGTCCACCCTTATGTCTCATCCAGCTGTGGGTCTAGATATGGTCAATCCAGGTTGCATCACAGACCCTGAACGAATTGTGTAAGAATTTCTCTCTCTTTCACTGTCTTTGTTTCATGGGTTTTGAAAAGTAATTTATTTTTATAATGGGGTTTAGCTGCTTTTCACGGCTGTGTTTATGCTGCTTTACACCCACTTGACACACTAACAGAGAGATATCAATACATAGGTTTTAAGATTATTACTAGTCAGATATATTCTTGTGCGGTGAATCGGGCGTGTTGAGTCCAGTTCTCTGAGCAAGGAGTAGGTCTTATCTGTTACATATTGGGTTTATGGAACGGTATCTGAGCTAATTTGAAACTGTTGTTTTATGTATCACCCCACCTCACCTTTCCCGTTAAGCAGCCATAGTGTGTTTTCTGCATGTGTGACTCTGTTCTGTTTTGTAATTCAGTTCAAGTGTAACGGTTTTTACATTCCCTCTATAAGTGACACCTTATGAGAAGTGTCCTTTTCTGTGTGACTTATGTCACTTAGAATCGTCTTACCTAAATCCACTCATCATGCTGCTTCTAGCCTTATGACATTGATTTCATGGCTGAGTGATAATCCATTGTACATATGGACCTCAAATTTTTTATCCATTTTTCGCTTTCCTGGGATATTTAAGGTGGAATGAAGTGGAGGTCCTTGTCAACAGAGCAGCCCTAAACTTTGGGGTGCTTGTGTCTTGCTGATTTTTAATTTTCCCACTTTATACCCCCATGCGTGGAAGTGCCCTATGCTCTCTAAGCTGTGTTTTTTAGATGTTTCAGGACACACCGTACACTTCTCCAGAGTGGCTGTTGGCAATTTACATCCCGCCCATCAGTGTAGCAAGGCTCCCATTTCTCCATGGCCTGTCCTGCATTTCTGGTTTTGACACTTTTTTCAGCATGGCCCTTTTGACCGATGGGAAGCGAGACTTCTTTGTAGCGCTGATTTGCCTTTCCAGGTTGCTTGGTTGGCCAAAAAGGGCGTATGCGTTTTTTCCTGAATATATTCAGGAAAAAACGCATACGCCCTTTTTGGCCAAGGGCATCATTGTCAACGTTTTGCCGCTTTTCATGTGCTTTAAAGGCGATTCGAATCTACCTCCTGAAATCTGTTTCCTGCAATTCTGCCTTGATTTCAATTCCTCGTCTTTGCCTTCCCTCAATATATTTGTGGACGAGAGTTATCATTTATAACTGTGCAGGTTTGTGAATTGCAGTGCCCTGAAGCTCCATTTTACAACTCGCTTTTTCGGGAGCTGGCCGCAAAAGCGCAGGATGGCTTCAGGTCCTGTTCTGGTTCCGGGGGGCAGGCTGAGCCTGTGGTTAATTCTTCTTCCTGATGGGAAAATAGAGTGACCTGTGCCTGTCCCAACACCAAGAGCTAGTCTCTCATTGGTTCCCCGTCTTCCCGTTCAACCTCAGGACAAATTGCAACCTGTACGGAACAGGAGGTTAAAGGTGCTGATGCTCCAAGTAGGGAGATTGCTAGTAAAGTGGCTGGAATGGCGAACCCGAGCACAAGGAGATGAGAAATGAGGTGCGTTTTAGAAACCTTTCCCCATCACACGGTGTACCATCTTCTGGGTTTCTCATGCATGTTTTCGATGTAGGAAGATGCCCTTGAACCTGGAGATTTGGGACCCATGCGATGGGTAGCACGCATTATTACTTTAAAGGGTCTGCGTTTGCTCACCCAACCTCACCAAACCTCTCAGCCCCAAGAGTGTCCACCCTTATGTCTCATCCAGCTGTGGGTCTAGATATGGTCAATCCAGGTTGCATCACAGACCCTGAACGAATTGTGTAAGAATTTCTCTCTCTTTCACTGTCTTTGTTTCATGGGTTTTGAAAAGTAATTTATTTTTATAATGGGGTTTAGCTGCTTTTCACGGCTGTGTTTATGCTGCTTTACACCCACTTGACAGACTAACAGAGAGATATCAATACATAGGTTTTAAGATTATTACTAGTCAGATATATTCTTGTGCGGTGAATCGGGCGTGTTGAGTCCAGTTCTCTGAGCAAGGAGTAGGTCTTGTCTGTTACATATTGGGTTTATGGAACGGTATCTGAGCTAATTTGAAACTGTTGTTTTATGGATCACCCCACCTCACATTTCCCGTTAAGCAGCCATAGTGTGTTTTCTGCATGTGTGACTCTGTTCTGTTTTGTAATTCAGTTCAAGTGTAACGGTTTTTACATTCCCTCTATAAGTGACACCTTATGAGAAGTGTCCTTTTCTGTGTGACTTATGTCACTTAGAATCGTCTTACCTAAATCCACTCATCATGCTGCTTCTAGCCTTATGACATTGATTTCATGGCTGAGTGATAATCCATTGTACATATGGACCTCAAATTTTTTATCCATTTTTCGCTTTCCTGGGATATTTAAGGTGGAATGAAGTGGAGGTCCTTGTCAACAGAGCAGCCCTAAACTTTGGGGTGCTTGTGTCTTGCTGATTTTTAATTTTCCCACTTTATACCCCCATGCGTGGAAGTGCCCTATGCTCTCTAAGCTGTGTTTTTTAGATGTTTCAGGACACACCGTACACTTCTCCAGAGTGGCTGTTGGCAATTTACATCCCGCCCATCAGTGTAGCAAGGCTCCCATTTCTCCATGGCCTGTCCTGCATTTCTGGTTTTGACACTTTTTTCAGCATGGCCCTTTTGACCGATGGGAAGCGAGACTTCTTTGTAGCGCTGATTTGCCTTTCCAGGTTGCTTGGTTGGCCAAAAAGGGCGTATGCGTTTTTTCCTGAATATATTCAGGAAAAAACGCATACGCCCTTTTTGGCCAAGGGCATCATTGTCAACGTTTTGCCGCTTTTCATGTGCTTTAAAGGCGATTCGAATCTACCTCCTGAAATCTGTTTCCTGCAATTCTGCCTTGATTTCAATTCCTCGTCTTTGCCTTCCCTCAATATATTTGTGGACGAGAGTTATCATTTATAACTGTGCAGGTTTGTGAATTGCAGTGCCCTGAAGCTCCATTTTACAACTCGCTTTTTCGGGAGCTGGCCGCAAAAGCGCAGGATGGCTTCAGGTCCTGTTCTGGTTCCGGGGGGCAGGCTGAGCCTGTGGTTAATTCTTCTTCCTGATGGGAAAATAGAGTGACCTGTGCCTGTCCCAACACCAAGAGCTAGTCTCTCATTGGTTCCCCGTCTTCCCGTTCATCCTCAGGACAAATTGCAACCTGTACGGAACAGGAGGTTAAAGGTGCTGATGCTCCAAGTAGGGAGATTGCTAGTAAAGTGGCTGGAATGGCGAACCCGAGCACAAGGAGATGAGAAATGAGGTGCGTTTTAGAAACCTTTCCCCATCACACGGTGTACCATCTTCTGGGTTTCTCATGCATGTTTTCGATGTAGGAAGATGCCCTTGAACCTGGAGATTTGGGACCCATGCGATGGGTAGCACGCATTATTACTTTAAAGGGTCTGCGTTTGCTCACCCAACCTCACCAAACCTCTCAGCCCCAAGAGTGTCCACCCTTATGTCTCATCCAGCTGTGGGTCTAGATATGATCAATCCAGGTTGCATCACAGACCCTGAACGAATTGTGTAAGAATTTCTCTCTCTTTCACTGTCTTTGTTTCATGGGTTTTGAAAAGTAATTTATTTTTATAATGGGGTTTAGCTGCTTTTCACGGCTGTGTTTATGCTGCTTTACACCCACTTGACAGACTAACAGAGAGATATCAATACATAGGTTTTAAGATTATTACTAGTCAGATATATTCTTGTGCGGTGAATCGGGCGTGTTGAGTCCAGTTCTCTGAGCAAGGAGTAGGTCTTGTCTGTTACATATTGGGTTTATGGAACGGTATCTGAGCTAATTTGAAACTGTTGTTTTATGGATCACCCCACCTCACATTTCCCGTTAAGCAGCCATAGTGTGTTTTCTGCATGTGTGACTCTGTTCTGTTTTGTAATTCAGTTCAAGTGTAACTGTTTTTACATTCCCTCTATAAGTGACACCTTATGAGAAGTGTCCTTTTCTGTGTGACTTATGTCACTTAGAATCGTCTTACCTAAATCCACTCATCATGCTGCTTCTAGCCTTATGACATTGATTTCATGGCTGAGTGATAATCCATTGTACATATGGACCTCAAATTTTTTATCCATTTTTCGCTTTCCTGGGATATTTAAGGTGGAATGAAGTGGAGGTCCTTGTCAACAGAGCAGCCCTAAACTTTGGGGTGCTTGTGTCTTGCTGATTTTTAATTTTCCCACTTTATACCCCCATGCGTGGAAGTGCCCTATGCTCTCTAAGCTGTGTTTTTTAGATGTTTCAGGACACACCGTACACTTCTCCAGAGTGGCTGTTGGCAATTTACATCCCGCCCATCAGTGTAGCAAGGCTCCCATTTCTCCATGGCCTGTCCTGCATTTCTGGTTTTGACACTTTTTTCAGCATGGCCCTTTTGACCGATGGGAAGCGAGACTTCTTTGTAGCGCTGATTTGCCTTTCCAGGTTGCTTGGTTGGCCAAAAAGGGCGTATGCGTTTTTTCCTGAATATATTCAGGAAAAAACGCATACGCCCTTTTTGGCCAAGGGCATCATTGTCAACGTTTTGCCGCTTTTCATGTGCTTTAAAGGCGATTCGAATCTACCTCCTGAAATCTGTTTTCTGCAATTCTGCCTTGATTTCAATTCCTCGTCTTTGCCTTCCCTCAATATATTTGTGGACGAGAGTTATCATTTATAACTGTGCAGGTTTGTGAATTGCAGTGCCCTGAAGCTGCATTTTACAACTCGCTTTTTCGGGAGCTGGCCGCAAAAGCACATGATGGCTTCAGGCCCTGTTCTGGTTCCGGGGGGCAGGCTGAGCCTGTGGTTAATTCTTCTTCCTGATGGGAAAATAGAGTGACCTGTGCCTGTCCCAACACCAAGAGCTAGTCTCTCATTGGTTCCCCGTCTTCCCGTTCATCCTCAGGACAAATTGCAACCTGTACGGAACAGGAGGTTAAAGGTGCTGATGCTCCAAGTAGGGAGATTGCTAGTAAAGTGGGTGGAATGGCGAACCCGAGCACAAGGAGATGAGAAATGAGGTGCGTTTTAGAAACCTTTCCCCATCACACGGTGTACCATCTTCTGGGTTTCTCATGCATGTTTTCGATGTAGGAAGATGCCCTTGAACCTGGAGATTTGGGACCCATGCGATGGGTAGCACGCAGTATTACTTTAAAGGGTCTGCGTTTGCTCACCCAACCTCACCAAACCTCTCAGCCCCAAGAGTGTCCACCCTTATGTCTCATCCAGCTGTGGGTCTAGATATGGTCAATCCAGGTTGCATCACAGACCCTGAACGAATTGTGTAAGAATTTCTCTCTCTTTCACTGTCTTTGTTTCATGGGTTTTGAAAAGTAATTTATTTTTATAATGGGGTTTAGCTGCTTTTCACGGCTGTGTTTATGCTGCTTTACACCCACTTGACACACTAACAGAGAGATATCAATACATAGGTTTTAAGATTATTACTAGTCAGATATATTCTTGTGCGGTGAATCGGGCGTGTTGAGTCCATTTCTCTGAGCAAGGAGTAGGTCTTGTCTGTTACATATTGGGTTTATGGAACGGTATCTGAGCTAATTTGAAACTCTTGTTTTATGTATCACCCCACCTCACCTTTCCCGTTAAGCAGCCATAGTGTGTTTTCTGCATGTGTGACTCTGTTCTGTTTTGTAATTCAGTTCAAGTGTAACAGTTTTTACATTCCCTCTATAAGTGACACCTTATGAGAAGTGTCCTTTTCTGTGTGACTTATGTCACTTAGAATCGTCTTACCTAAATCCAATCATCATGCTGCTTCTAGCCTTATGACATTGATTTCATGGCTGAGTGATAATCCATTGTACATATGGACCTCAAATTTTTTATCCATTTTTCGCTTTCCTGGGATATTTAAGTTGGAATGAAGTGGAGGTCCTTGTCAACAGAGCAGCCCTAAACTTTGGGGTGCTTGTGTCTTGCTGATTTTTAATTTTCCCACTTTATACCCCCATGCGTGGAAGTGCCCTATGCTCTCTAAGCTGTGTTTTTTAGATGTTTCAGGACACACCGTACACTTCTCCAGAGTGGCTGTTGGCAATTTACATCCCGCCCATCAGTGTAGCAAGGCTCCCATTTCTCCATGGCCTGTCCTGCATTTCTGGTTTTGACACTTTTTTCAGCATGGCCCTTTTGACCGATGGGAAGCGAGACTTCTTTGTAGCGCTGATTTGCCTTTCCAGGTTGCTTGGTTGGCCAAAAAGGGCGTATGCGTTTTTTCCTGAATATATTCAGGAAAAAACGCATACGCCCTTTTTGGCCAAGGGCATCATTGTCAACGTTTTGCCGCTTTTCATGTGCTTTAAAGGCGATTCGAATCTACCTCCTGAAATCTGTTTTCTGCAATTCTGCCTTGATTTCAATTCCTCGTCTTTGCCTTCCCTCAATATATTTGTGGACGAGAGTTATCATTTATAACTGTGCAGGTTTGTGAATTGCAGTGCCCTGAAGCTCCATTTTACAACTCGCTTTTTCGGGAGCTGGCCGCAAAAGCACATGATGGCTTCAGGCCCTTTTCTGGTTCCGGGGGGCAGGCTGAGCCTGTGGTTAATTCTTCTTCCTGATGGGAAAATAGAGTGACCTGTGCCTGTCCCAACACCAAGAGCTCGTCTCTCATTGGTTCCCCGTCTTCCCGTTCATCCTCAGGACAAATTGCAACCTGTACGGAACAGGAGGTTAAAGGTGCTGATGCTCCAAGTAGGGAGATTGCTAGTAAAGTGGCTGGAATGGCGAACCCGAGCACAAGGAGATGAGAAATGAGGTGCGTTTTAGAAACCTTTCCCCATCACACGGTGTACCATCTTCTGGGTTTCTCATGCATGTTTTCGATGTAGGAAGATGCCCTTGAACCTGGAGATTTGGGACCCATGTGATGGGTAGCACGCAGTATTACTTTAAAGGGTCTGCGTTTGCTCACACAACCTCACCAAACCTCTCAGCCCCAAGAGTGTCCAACCTTATGTCTCATCCAGCTGTGGGTCTAGATATGGTCAATCCAGGTTGCATCACAGACCATGAACGAATTGTGTAAGAATTTCTCTCTCTTTCACTGTCTTTGTTTCATGGGTTTTGAAAAGTAATTTATTTTTATAATGGGGTTTAGCTGCTTTTCACGGCTGTGTTTATGCCGCTTTACACCCACTTGACACACTAACAGAGAGATATCAATACATAGGTTTTAAGATTATTACTAGTCAGATATATTCTTGTGCGGTGAATCGGGCGTGTTGAGTCCAGTTCTCTGAGCAAGGAGTAGGTCTTGTCTGTTACATATTAGGTTTATGGAACGGTATCTGAGCTAATTTGAAACTCTTGTTTTATGGATCACCCCACCTCACCTTTCCCGTTAAGCAGCCATAGTGTGTTTTCTGCATGTGTGACTCTGTTCTGTTTTGTAACTCAGTTCAAGTGTAACCGTTTTTACATTCGCTCTATAAGTGACACCTTATGAGATGTGTCCTTTTCTGTGTGACTTATTTCACTTAGAATCGTCGTACCTAAATCCACTCATCATGCTGCTACTAGCCTTATGACATTGATTTCATGGCTGAGTGATATTCCATTGTACATATGGACCTCAAATTTTTTATCCATTTTTCGCTTTCCTGGGATATTTAAGGTGGAATGAAGTGGAGGTCCTTGTCAACAGAGCAGCCCTAAACTTTGGGGTGCTTGTTTCTTGCTGATTTTTAATTTTCCCACTTTATACCCCCATGCGTGGAAGTGCCTTATGCTCTCTAAGCTGTGTTTTTTAGATGTTTCAGGACACACTGTACACTTCTCCAGAGTGGCTGTTGGGAATTTACATCCCGCCAATCAGTGTAGCAAGGCTCCCATTTCTCCATGGCCTGTCCTGCATTTCTGGTTTTGACACTTTTTTCAGCATGGCCCTTTTGACCGATGGGAAGCGAGACTTCTTTGTAGCGCTGATTTGCCTTTCCAGGTTGCTTGGTTGGCCAAAAAGGGCGTATGCGTTTTTTCCTGAATATATTCAGGAAAAAACGCATACGCCCTTTTTGGCCAAGGGCATCATTGTCAACGTTTTGCCGCTTTTCATGTGCTTTAAAGGCTCTTCAAATCTACCTCCTGAAATCTGTTTCCTGCAATTCTGCCTTGATTTCAATTCCTCGTCTTTGCCTTCCCACAATATATTTGTGGACGAGAGTTATCATTTATAACTGTGCAAGTTTGTGAATTGCAGTGCCCTGAAGCTCCATTTTACAACTCGCTTTTTCGGGAGCTGGCCACAAAAGCGTAGGATGGCTTCAGGCCCTGTTATGGTTCCGGGGGGCAGGCTGAGCCTGTGGTTAATTCTTCTTCCTGATGGGAAAATAGAGTGACCTGTGCCTGTCCCAACACCAAGAGCTAGTCTCTCATTGGTTCCCCTTCTTCCCGTTCATCCTCAGGACAAATTGCAACCTGTATGGAACAGGAGTTTAAAGGTGCTGATGCTCCAAGTAGGGAGATTGCTAGTAAAGTGGGTGGAATGGCGAACCCGAGCACAAGGAGATGAGAAATGAGGTGCGTTTTAGAAACCTTTCCCCATCACACGGTGTACCATCTTCTGGGTTTCTCATGCATGTTTTCGATGTAGGAAGATGCCCTTGAACCTGGAGATTTGGGACCCATGCGATGGGTAGCACGCAGTATTACTTTAAAGGGTCTGCGTTTGCTCACCCAACCTCACCAAACCTCTCAGCCCCAAGAGTGTCCACCCTTATGTCTCATCCAGCTGTGGGTCTAGATATGGTCAATCCAGGTTGCATCACAGCCACTGAACGAATTGTGTAAGAATTTCTCTCTCTTTCACTGTCTTTGTTTCATGGGTTTTGAAAAGTAATTTATTTTTATAATGGGGTTTAGCTGCTTTTCACGGCTGTGTTTATGCCGCTTTACACCCACTTGACACACTAACAGAGAGATATCAATACATAGGTTTTAAGATTATTACTAGTCAGATATATTCTTGTGTGGTGAATCGGGCGTGTTGAGTCCAGTTCTCTGAGCAAGGAGTAGGTCTTGTCTCTTACATATTAGGTTTATGGAACGGTATCTGAGCTAATTTGAAACTCTTGTTTTATGGATCACCCCACCTCACCTTTCCCGTTAAGCAGCCATAGTGTGTTTTCTGCATGTGTAACTCTGTTCTGTTTTGTAATTCAGTTCAAGTGTAACCGTTTTTACATTCGCTCTATAAGTGACACCTTATGAGAAGTGTCCTTTTCTGTGTGACTTATTTCACTTAGAATCGTCGTACCTAAATCCACTCATCATGCTGCTACTAGCCTTATGACATTGATTTCATGGCTGAGTGATATTCCATTGTACATATGGACCTCAAATTTTTTATCCATTTTTCGCTTTCCTGGGATATTTAAGGTGGAATGAAGTGGAGGTCCTTGTCAACAGAGCAGCCCTAAACTTTGGGGTGCTTGTTTCTTGCTGATTTTTAATTTTCCCACTTTATACCCCCATGCGTGGAAGTGCCCTATGCTCTCTAAGCTGTGTTTTTTAGATGTTTCAGGACACACTGTACACTTCTCCAGAGTGGCTGTTGGGAATTTACATCCCGCCCATCAGTGTAGCAAGGCTCCCATTTCTCCATGGCCTGTCCTGCATTTCTGGTTTTGACACTTTTTTCAGCATGGCCCTTTTGACCGATGGGAAGCGAGACTTCTTTGTAGCGCTGATTTGCCTTTCCAGGTTGCTTGGTTGGCCAAAAAGGGCGTATGCGTTTTTTCCTGAATATATTCAGGAAAAAACGCATACGCCCTTTTTGGCCAATGGCATCATTGTCAACGTTTTGCCGCTTTTCATGTGCTTTAAAGGCGATTCGAATCTACCTCTTGAAATCTGTTTCCTGCAATTCTGCCTTGATTTCAATTCCTCGTCTTTGCCTTCCCTCAATATATTTGTGGACGAGAGTTATCATTTATAACTGTGCAGGTTTGTGAATTGCAGTGCCCTGAAGCTCCATTTTACAACTCGCTTTTTCGGGAGCTGGCCGCAAAAGCGCAGGATGGCTTCAGGTCCTGTTCTGGTTCCGGGGGGCAGGCTGAGCCTGTGGTTAATTCTTCTTCCTGATGGGAAAATAGAGTGACCTGTGCCTGTCCCAACACCAAGAGCTAGTCTCTCATTGGTTCCCCGTCTTCCCGTTCATCCTCAGGACAAATAGCAACCTGTACGGAACAGGAGGTTAAAGGTGCTGATGCTCCAAGTAGGGAGATTGCTAGTAAAGTGGCTGGAATGGCGAACCCGAGCACAAGGAGATGAGAAATGAGGTGCGTTTTAGAAACCTTTCCCCATCACACGGTGTACCATCTTCTGGGTTTCTCATGCATGTTTTCGATGTAGGAAGATGCCCTTGAACCTGGAGATTTGGGACCCATGCGATGGGTAGCACGCAGTATTACTTTAAAGGGTCTGCGTTTGCTCACCCAACCTCACCAAACCTCTCAGCCCCAAGAGTGTCCACCCTTATGTCTCATCCATCTGTGGGTCTAGATATGGTCAATCCAGGTTGCATCACAGACCCTGAACGAATTGTGTAAGAATTTTTCTCTCTTTCACTGTCTTTGTTTCATGGGTTTTGAAAAGTAATTTATTTTTATAATGGGGTTTAGCTGCTTTTCACGGCTGTGTTTATGCTGCTTTACACCCACTTGACACACTAACAGAGAGATATCAATACATAGGTTTTAAGATTATTACTAGTCAGATATATTCTTGTGCGGTGAATCGGGCGTGTTGAGTCCAGTTCTCTGAGCAAGGAGTAGGTCTTGTCTGTTACATATTGGGTTTATGGAACGGTATCTGAGCTAATTTGAAACTCTTGTTTTATGTATCACCCCACCTCACCTTTCCCGTTAAGCAGCCATAGTGTGTTTTCTGCATGTGTGACTCTGTTCTGTTTTGTAATTCAGTTCAAGTGTAACGGTTTTTACATTCCCTCTATAAGTGACACCTTATGAGAAGTGTCCTTTTCTGTGTGACTTATGTCACTTAGAATCGTCGTACCTAAATCCACTCATCATGCTGCTACTAGCCTTATGACATTGATTTCATGGCTGAGTGATAATCCATTGTACATATGGACCTCAAATTTTTTATCCATTTTTCGCTTTCCTGGGATATTTACGGTGGAATGAAGTGGAGGTCCTTGTCAACAGAGCAGCCCTAAACTTTGGGGTGCTTGTGTCTTGCTGATTTTTAATTTTCCCACTTTATACCCCCATGCGTGGAAGTGCCCTATGCTCTCTAAGCTGTGTTTTTGAGATGTTTCAGGACACACCGTACACTTCTCCAGAGTGGCTGTTGGCAATTTACATCCCGCCCATCAGTGTAGCAAGGCTCCCATTTCTCCATGGCCTGTCCTGCATTTCTGGTTTTGACACTTTTTTCAGCATGGCCCTTTTGACCGATGGGAAGCGAGACTTCTTTGTAGCGCTGATTTGCCTTTCCAGGTTGCTTGGTTGGCCAAAAAGGGCGTATGCGTTTTTTCCTGAATATATTCAGGAAAAAACGCATACGCCCTTTTTGGCCAAAGGCATCATTGTCAACGTTTTGCCGCTTTTCATGTGCTTTAAAGGCTCTTCAAATCTACCTCCTGAAATCTGTTTCCTGCAATTCTGCCTTGATTTCAATTCCTCGTCTTTGCCTTCCCACAATATATTTGTGGACGAGAGTTATCATTTATAACTGTGCAAGTTTGTGAATTGCAGTGCCCTGAAGCTCCATTTTACAACTCGCTTTTTCGGGAGCTGGCCACAAAAGCGTAGGATGGCTTCAGGCCCTGTTATCGTTCCGGGGGACAGGCTGAGCCTGTGGTTAATTCTTCTTCCTGATGGGAAAATAGAGTGACCTGTGCCTGTCCCAACACCAAGAGCTTGTCTCTCATTGGTTCCCCGTCTTCCCGTTCATCCTCAGGACAAATTGCAACCTGTACGGAACAGGAGGTTAAAGGTGCTGATGCTCCAAGTAGGGAGATTGCTAGTAAAGTGGCTGGAATGGCGAACCCGAGCACAAGGAGATGAGAAATGAGGTGCGTTTTAGAAACCTTTCCCCATCACACGGTGTACCATCTTCTGGGTTTCTCATGCATGTTTTCGATGTAGGAAGATGCCCTTGAACCTGGAGATTTGGGACCCATGCGATGGGTAGCACGCAGTATTACTTTAAAGGGTCTGCGTTTGCTCACCCAACCTCACCAAACCTCTCAGCCCCAAGAGTGTCCACCCTTATGTCTCATCCAGCTGTGGGTCTAGATATGGTCAATCCAGGTTGCATCACAGCCACTGAACGAATTGTGTAAGAATTTCTCTCTCTTTCACTGTCTTTGTTTCATGGGTTTTGAAAAGTAATTTATTTTTATAATGGGGTTTAGCTGCTTTTCACGGCTGTGTTTATGCTGCTTTACACCCACTTGACAGACTAACAGAGAGATATCAATACATAGGTTTTAAGATTATTACTAGTCAGATATATTCTTGTGCGGTGAATCGGGCGTGTTGAGTCCAGTTCTCTGAGCAAGGAGTAGGTCTAGTCTGTTACATAATGGGTTTATGGAACGTTATCTGAGCTAATTTGAAACTCTTGTTTTATTGATCACCCCACCTCACCTTTCCCTTTAAGCAGCCATAGTGTGTTTTCTGCATGTGTGACTCTGTTCTGTTTTGTAATTCAGTTCAAGTGTAACGGTTTTTACATTCCTTCTATAAGTGACACCTTATGAGAAGTGTCCTTTTCTGTGTGACTTATGTCACTTAGAATCGTCTTACCTAAATCCACTCATCATGCTGCTACTAGCCTTATGACATTGATTTCATGGCTGAGTGATAATCCATTGTACATATGGACCTCAATTTTTTTATCCATTTTTCGATTTCCTGGGATATTTACGGTGGAATGAAGTGGAGGTCCTTGTCAACAGAGCAGCCCTAAACTTTGGGGTGCTTGTGTCTTGCTGATTTTCAATTTTCCCACTTTATCCCCCCATGCGTGGAAGTGCCCTGTGCTCTCTAAGCTGTGTTTTTTAGATGTTTCAGGACACACCGTACACTTCTCCAGAGTGGCTGTTGGCAATTTACATCCCGCCCATCAGTGTAGCAAGGCTCCCATTTCTCCATGGCCTGTCCTGCATTTCTGGTTTTGACACTTTTTTCAGCATGGCCCTTTTGACCGATGGGAAGCGAGACTTCTTTGTAGCGCTGATTTGCCTTTCCAGGTTGCTTGGTTGGCCAAAAAGGGCGTATGCGTTTTTTCCTGAATATATTCAGGAAAAAACGCATACGCCCTTTTGGCCAAGGGCATCATTGTCAACGTTTTGCCGCTTTTCATGTGCTTTAAAGGCGATTCGAATCTACCTCCTGAAATCTGTTTCCTGCAATTCTGCCTTGATTTCAATTCCTCGTCTTTGCCTTCCCTCAATATATTTGTGGACGAGGGTTATCATTTATAACTGTGCAGGTTTGTGAATTGCAGTGCCCTGAAGCTCCATTTTACAACTCGCTTTTTCGGGAGCTGGCCGCAAAAGCGCAGGATGGCTTCAGGCCCTCTTCTGGTTCCGGGGGGCAGGCTGAGCCTGTGGTTAATTCTTCTTCCTGATGGGAAAATAGAGTGACCTGTGCCTGTCCCAACACCAAGAGCTAGTCTCTCATTGGTTCCCCGTCTTCCCGTTTATCCTCAGGACAAATAGCAACCTGTACGGAACAGGAGGTTAAAGGTGCTGATGCTCCAAGTAGGGAGATTGCTAGTAAAGTGGCTGGAATGGCGAACCCGAGCACATGGAGATGAGAAATGAGGTGCGTTTTAGAAACCTTTCCCCATCACACGGTGTACCATCTTCTGGGTTTCTCATGCATGTTTTCGTTGTAGGAAGATGCCCTTGAACCTGGAGATTTGGGACCCATGCGATGGGTAGCACGCAGTATTACTTTAAAGGGTCTGCGTTTTCTCACCCAACCTCACCAAACCTCTCAGCCCCAAGAGTGTCCACCCTTATGTCTCATCCAGCTGTGGGTCTAGATATGGTCAATCCAGGTTGCATCACAGACCCTGAACGAATTGTGTAAGAATTTCTCTCTCTTTCACTGTCTTTGTTTCATGGGTTTTGAAAAGTAATTTATTTTTATAATGGGGTTTAGCTGCTTTTCACGGCTGTGTTTATGCTGCTTTACACCCACTTGACACACTAACAGAGAGATATCAATACATAGGTTTTAAGATTATTACTAGTCAGATATATTCTTGTGCGGTGAATCGGGCGTGTTGAGTCCAGTTCTCTGAGCAAGGAGTAGGTCTTGTCTGTTACATATTGGGTTTATGGAACGGTATCTGAGCTAATTTGAAACTCTTGTTTTATGTATCACCCCACCTCACCTTTCCCGTTAAGCAGCCATAGTGTGTTTTCTGCATGTGTGACTCTGTTCTGTTTTGTAATTCAGTTCAAGTGTAACGGTTTTTACATTCCCTCTATAAGTGACACCTTATGAGAAGTGTCCTTTTCTGTGTGACTTATGTCACTTAGAATCGTCGTACCTAAATCCACTCATCATGCTGCTACTAGCCTTATGACATTGATTTCATGGCTGAGTGATAATCCATTGTACATATGGACCTCAAATTTTTTATCCATTTTTCGCTTTCCTGGGATATTTACGGTGGAATGAAGTGGAGGTCCTTGTCAACAGAGCAGCCCTAAACTTTGGGGTGCTTGTGTCTTGCTGATTTTTAATTTTCCCACTTTATACCCCCATGCGTGGAAGTGCCCTATGCTCTCTAAGCTGTGTTTTTTAGATGTTTCAGGACACACCGTACACTTCTCCAGAGTGGCTGTTGGCAATTTACATCCCGCCCATCAGTGTAGCAAGGCTCCCATTTCTCCATGGCCTGTCCTGCATTTCTGGTTTTGACACTTTTTTCAGCATGGCCCTTTTGACCGATGGGAAGCGAGACTTCTTTGTAGCGCTGATTTGCCTTTCCAGGTTGCTTGGTTGGCCAAAAAGGGCGTATGCGTTTTTTCCTGAATATATTCAGGAAAAAACGCATACGCCCTTTTTGGCCAAGGGCATCATTGTCAACGTTTTGCCGCTTTTCATGTGCTTTAAAGGCGATTCGAATCTACCTCTTGAAATCTGTTTCCTGCAATTCTGCCTTGATTTCAATTCCTCGTCTTTGCCTTCCCTCAATATATTTGTGGACGAGAGTTATCATTTATAACTGTGCAGGTTTTGTGAATTGCAGTGCCCTGAAGCTCCATTTTACAACTCGATTTTTCGGGAGCTGGCCGCAAAAGCGCAGGATGGCTTCAGGTCCTGTTCTGGTTCCGGGGGGCAGGCTGAGCCTGTGGTTAATTCTTCTTCCTGATGGGAAAATAGAGTGACCTGTGCCTGTCCCAACACCAAGAGCTAGTCTCTCATTGGTTCCCCGTCTTCCCGTTCATCCTCAGGACAAATAGCAACCTGTACGGAACAGGAGGTTAAAGGTGCTGATGCTCCAAGTAGGGAGATTGCTATTAAAGTGGCTGGAATGGCGAACCCGAGCACAAGGAGATGAGAAATGAGGTGCGTTTTAGAAACCTTTCCCCATCACACGGTGTACCATCTTCTGGGTTTCTCATGCATGTTTTCGATGTAGGAAGATGCCCTTGAACCTGGAGATTTGGGACCCATGCGATGGGTAGCACGCAGTATTACTTTAAAGGGTCTGCGTTTGCTCACCCAACCTCACCAAACCTCTCAGCCCCAAGAGTGTCCACCCTTATGTCTCATCCAGCTGTGGGTCTAGATATGGTCAATCCAGGTTGCATCACAGACCCTGAACGAATTGTGTAAGAATTTTTCTCTCTTTCACTGTCTTTGTTTCATGGGTTTTGAAAAGTAATTTATTTTTATAATGGGGTTTAGCTGCTTTTCACGGCTGTGTTTATGCTGCTTTACACCCACTTGACACACTAACAGAGAGATATCAATACATAGGTATTAAGATTATTACTAGTCAGATATATTCTTGTGCGGTGAATCGGGCGTGTTGAGTCCAGTTCTCTGAGCAAGGAGTAGGTCTTGTCTGTTACATATTGGGTTTATGGAACGGTATCTGAGCTAATTTGAAACTCTTGTTTTATGTATCACCCCACCTCACCTTTCCCGTTAAGCAGCCATAGTGTGTTTTCTGCATGTGTGACTCTGTTCTGTTTTGTAATTCAGTTCAAGTGTAACGGTTTTTACATTCCCTCTATAAGTGACACCTTATGAGAAGTGTCCTTTTCTGTGTGACTTATGTCACTTAGAATCGTCGTACCTAAATCCACTCATCATGCTGCTACTAGCCTTATGACATTGATTTCATGGCTGAGTGATAATCCATTGTACATATGGACCTCAAATTTTTTATCCATTTTTCGCTTTCCTGGGATATTTACGGTGGAATGAAGTGGAGGTCCTTGTCAACAGAGCAGCCCTAAACTTTGGGGTGCTTGTGTCTTGCTGATTTTTAATTTTCCCACTTTATACCCCCATGCGTGGAAGTGCCCTATGCTCTCTAAGCTGTGTTTTTTAGATGTTTCAGGACACACCGTACACTTCTCCAGAGTGGCTGTTGGCAATTTACATCCCGCCCATCAGTGTAGCAAGGCTCCCATATCTCCATGGCCTGTCCTGCATTTCTGGTTTTGACACTTTTTTCAGCATGGCCCTTTTGACCGATGGGAAGCGAGACTTCTTTGTAGCGCTGATTTGCCTTTCCAGGTTGCTTGGTTGGCCAAAAAGGGCGTATGCGTTTTTTCCTGAATATATTCAGGAAAAAACGCATACGCCCTTTTTGGCCAAGGGCATCATTGTCAACGTTTTGCCGCTTTTCATGTGCTTTAAAGGCTCTTCAAATCTACCTCCTGAAATCTGTTTCCTGCAATTCTGCCTTGATTTCAATTCCTCGTCTTTGCCTTCCCACAATATATTTGTGGACGAGAGTTATCATTTATAACTGTGCAAGTTTGTGAATTGCAGTGCCCTGAAGCTCCATTTTACAACTCGCTTTTTCGGGAGCTGGCCACAAAAGCGTAGGATGGCTTCAGGCCCTGTTATGGTTCCGGGGGGCAGGCTGAGCCTGTGGTTAATTCTTCTTCCTGATGGGAAAATAGAGTGACCTGTGCCTGTCCCAACACCAAGAGCTTGTCTCTCATTGGTTCCCCGTCTTCCCGTTCATCCTCAGGATAAATTGCAACCTGTACGAAACAGGAGGTTAAAGGTGCTGATGCTCCAAGTAGGGAGATTGCTAGTAAAGTGGCTGGAATGGCGAACCCGAGCACAAGGAGATGAGAAATGAGGTGCGTTTTAGAAACCTTTCCCCATCACACGGTGTACCATCTTCTGGGTTTCTCATGCATGTTTTCGATGTAGGAAGATGCCCTTGAACCTGGAGATTTGGGACCCATGCGATGGGTAGCACGCAGTATTACTTTAAAGGGTCTGCGTTTGCTCACCCAACCTCACCAAACCTCTCAGCCCCAAGAGTGTCCACCCTTATGTCTCATCCAGCTGTGGGTCTAGATATGGTCAATCCAGGTTGCATCACAGCCACTGAACAAATTGTGTAAGAATTTCTCTCTCTTTCACTGTCTTTGTTTCATGGGTTTTGAAAAGTAATTTATTTTTATAATGGGGTTTAGCTGCTTTTCACGGCTGTGTTTATGCTGCTTTACACCCACTTGACACACTAACAGAGAGATATCAATACATAGGTTTTAAGATTATTACTAGTCAGATATATTCTTGTGCGGTGAATCGGGCGTGTTGAGTCCAGTTCTCTGAGCAAGGAGTAGGTCTTGTCTGTTACATATTGGGTTTATGGAACGGTATCTGAGCTAATTTGAAACTCTTGTTTTATGTATCACCCCACCTCACCTTTCCCGTTAAGCAGCCATAGTGTGTTTTCTGCATGTGTGACTCTGTTCTGTTTTGTAATTCAGTTCAAGTGTAACGGTTTTTACATTCCCTCTATAAGTGACACCTTATGAGAAGTGTCCTTTTCTGTGTGACTTATGTCACTTAGAATCGTCGTACCTAAATCCACTCATCATGCTGCTACTAGCCTTATGACATTGATTTCATGGCTGAGTGATAATCCATTGTACATATGGACCTCAAATTTTTTATCCATTTTTCGCTTTCCTGGGATATTTACGGTGGAATGAAGTGGAGGTCCTTGTCAACAGAGCAGCCCTAAACTTTGGGGTGCTTGTGTCTTGCTGATTTTTAATTTTCCCACTTTATACCCCCATGCGTGGAAGTGCCCTATGCTCTCTAAGCTGTGTTTTTTAGATGTTTCAGGACACACCGTACACTTCTCCAGAGTGGCTGTTGGCAATTTACATCCCGCCCATCAGTGTAGCAAGGCTCCCATTTCTCCATGGCCTGTCCTGCATTTCTGGTTTTGACACTTTTTTCAGCATGGCCCTTTTGACCGATGGGAAGCGAGACTTCTTTGTAGCGCTGATTTGCCTTTCCAGGTTGCTTGGTTGGCCAAAAAGGGCGTATGCGTTTTTTCCTGAATATATTCAGGAAAAAACGCATACGCCCTTTTTGGCCAAGGGCATCATTGTCAACGTTTTGCCGCTTTTCATGTGCTTTAAAGGCTCTTCAAATCTACCTCCTGAAATCTGTTTCCTGCAATTCTGCCTTGATTTCAATTCCTCGTCTTTGCCTTCCCACAATATATTTGTGGACGAGAGTTATCATTTATAACTGTGCAAGTTTGTGAATTGCAGTGCCCTGAAGCTCCATTTTACAACTCGCTTTTTCGGGAGCTGGCCACAAAAGCGTAGGATGGCTTCAGGCCCTGTTATCGTTCCGGGGGGCAGGCTGAGCCTGTGGTTAATTCTTCTTCCTGATGGGAAAATAGAGTGACCTGTGCCTGTCCCAACACCAAGAGCTTGTCTCTCATTGGTTCCCCGTCTTCCCGTTCATCCTCAGGACAAATTGCAACCTGTACGGAACAGGAGGTTAAAGGTGCTGATGCTCCAAATAGGGAGATTGCTAGTAAAGTGGCTGGAATGGCGAACCCGAGCACAAGGAGATGAGAAATGAGGTGCGTTTTAGAAACCTTTCCCCATCACACGGTGTACCATCTTCTGGGTTTCTCATGCATGTTTTCGATGTAGGAAGATGCCCTTGAACCTGGAGATTTGGGACCCATGCGATGGGTAGCACGCAGTATTACTTTAAAGGGTCTGCGTTTGCTCACCCAACCTCACCAAACCTCTCAGCCCCAAGAGTGTCCACCCTTATGTCTCATCCAGCTGTGGGTCTAGATATGGTCAATCCAGGTTGCATCACAGCCACTGAACGAATTGTGTAAGAATTTCTCTCTCTTTCACTGTCTTTGTTTCATGGGTTTTGAAAAGTAATTTATTTTTATAATGGGGTTTAGCTGCTTTTCACGGCTGTGTTTATGCTGCTTTACACCCACTTGACACACTAACAGAGAGATATCAATACATAGGTTTTAAGATTATTACTAGTCAGATATATTCTTGTGCGGTGAATCGGGCGTGTTGAGTCCAGTTCTCTGAGCAAGGAGTAGGTCTAGTCTGTTACATAATGGTTTTATGGAACGGTATCTGAGCTAATTTGAAACTCTTGTTTTATGGATCACCCCACCTCACCTTTCCCTTTAAGCAGCCATAGTGTGTTTTCTGCATGTGTGACTCTGTTCTGTTTTGTAATTCAGTTCAAGTGTAACGGTTTTTACATTCCTTCTATAAGTGACACCTTATGAGAAGTGTCCTTTTCTGTGTGACTTATGTCACTTAGAATCGTCTTACCTAAATCCACTCATCATGCTGCTACTAGCCTTATGACATTGATTTCATGGCTGAGTGATAATCCATTGTACATATGGACCTCAATTTTTTTATCCATTTTTCGATTTCCTGGGATATTTACGGTGGAATGAAGTGGAGGTCCTTGTCAACAGAGCAGCCCTAAACTTTGGGGTGCTTGTGTCTTGCTGATTTTTAATTTTCCCACTTTATACCCCCATGCGTGGAAGTGCCCTATGCTCTCTAAGCTGTGTTTTTTAGATGTTTCAGGACACACCGTACACTTCTCCAGAGTGGCTGTTGGCAATTTACATCCCGCCCATCAGTGTAACAAGGCTCCCATTTCTCCATGGCCTGTCCTGCATTTCTGGTTTTGACACTTTTTTCAGCATGGCCCTTTTGACCGATGGGAAGCGAGACTTCTTTGTAGCGCTGATTTGCCTTTCCAGGTTGCTTGGTTGGCCAAAAAGGGCGTATGCGGTTTTTCCTGAATATATTCAGGAAAAAACGCATACGCCCTTTTGGCCAAGGGCATCATTGTCAACGTTTTGCCGCTTTTCATGTGCTTTAAAGGCGATTCGAATCTACCTCCTGAAATCTGTTTCCTGCAATTCTGCCTTGATTTCAATTCCTCGTCTTTGCCTTCCCTCAATATATTTGTGGACGAGGGTTATCATTTATAACTGTGCAGGTTTGTGAATTGCAGTGCCCTGAAGCTCCATTTTACAACTCGCTTTTTCGGGAGCTGGCCGCAAAAGCGCAGGATGGCTTCAGGCCCTGTTCTGGTTCCGGGGGGCAGGCTGAGCCTGTGGTTAATTCTTCTTCCTGATGGGAAAATAGAGTGACCTGTGCCTGTCCCAACACCAAGAGCTAGTCTCTCATTGGTTCCCCGTCTTCCCGTTCATCCTCAGGACAAATTGCAACCTGTACGGAACAGGAGGTTAAAGGTGCTGATGCTCCAAGTAGGGAGATTGCTAGTAAAGTGGCTGGAATGTCGAACCCGAGCACATGGAGATGAGAAATGAGGTGCGTTTTAGAAACCTTTCCCCATCACACGGTGTACCAACTTCTGGGTTTCTCATGCATGTTTTCGTTGTAGGAAGATGCCCTTGAACCTGGAGATTTGGGACCCATGCGATGGGTAGCACGCAGTATTACTTTAAAGGGTCTGCGTTTGCTCACCCAGCCTCACCAAACCTCTCAGCACCAAGAGTGTCCACCCTTATGTCTCATCCAGCTGTGGGTCTAGATATGGTCAATCCAGGTTGCATCACAGACCCTGAACGAATTGTGTAAGAATTTCTCTCTCTTTCACTGTCTTGGTTTCATGGGTTTTGAAAAGTAATTTATTTTTATAATGGGGTTTAGCTGCTTTTCACGGCTGTGTTTATGCTGCTTTACACCCACTTGACACACTAACAGAGAGATATCAATACATAGGTTTTAAGATTATTACTAGTCAGATATATTCTTGTGCGGTGAATCGGGCGTGTTGAGTCCAGTTCTCTGAGCAAGGAGTAGGTCTTGTCTGTTACATATTGGGTTTATGGAACGGTATCTGAGCTAATTTGAAACTGTTGTTTTATGTATCACCCCACCTCACATTTCCCGTTAAGCAGCCATAGTGTGTTTTCTGCATGTGTGACTCTGTTCTGTTTTGTAATTCAGTTCAAGTGTAACGGTTTTTACATTCCCTCTATAAGTGACACCTTATGAGAAGTGTCCTTTTCTGTGTGACTTATGTCACTTAGAATCGTCGTACCTAAATCCACTCATCATGCTGCTACTAGCCTTATGACATTGATTTCATGGCTGAGTGATAATCCATTGTACATATGGACCTCAAATTTTTTATCCATTTTTCGCTTTCCTGGGATATTTAAGGTGGAATGAAGTGGAGGTCCTTGTCAACAGAGCAGCCCTAAACTTTGGGGTGCTTGTGTCTTACTGATTTTTAATTTTTCCACTTTATACCCCCATGCGTGGAAGTGCCCTATGCTCTCTAAGCTGTGTTTTTTAGATGTTTCAGGACACACCGTACACTTCTCCAGAGTGGCTGTTGGCAATTTACATCCCGCCCATCAGTGTAGCAAGGCTCCCATTTCTCCATGGCCTGTCCTGCATTTCTGGTTTTGAAACTTTTTTCAGCATGGCCCTTTTGACCGATGGGAAGCGAGACTTCTTTGTAGCGCTGATTTGCCTTTCCAGGTTGCTTGGTTGGCCAAAAAGGGCGTATGCGTTTTTTCCTGAATATATTCAGGAAAAAAAGCATACGCCCTTTTTGGCCAAGGGCATCATTGTCAACGTTTTGCCGCTTTTCATGTGCTTTAAAGGCGATTCGAATCTACCTCCTGAAATCTGTTTCCTGCAATTCTGCCTTGATTTCAATTCCTCGTCTTTGCCTTCCCTCAATATATTTGTGGACGAGAGTTATCATTTATAACTGTGCAGGTTTGTGAATTGCAGTGCCCTGAAGCTGCATTTTACAACTCGCTTTTTCGGGAGCTGGCCGCAAAAGCGCAGGATGGCTTCAGGCCCTGTTCTGGTTCCGGGGGGCAGGCTGAGCCTGTGGTTAATTCTTCTTCCTGATGGGAAAATAGAGTGACCTGTGCCTGTCCCAACACCAAGAGCTAGTCTCTCATTGGTTCCCCGTCTTCCCGTTCATCCTCAGGACAAATTGCAACCTGTAGGGAACAGGAGGTTAAAGGTGCTGATGCTCCAAGTAGGGAGATTGCTAGTAAAGTGGCTGGAATGGCGAACCCGAGCACAAGGAGATGAGAAATGAGGTGCGTTTTAGAAACCTTTCCCCATCACACGGTGTACCATCTTCTGGGTTTCTCATGCATGTTTTCGATGTAGGAAGATGCCCTTGAACCTGGAGATTTGGGACACATGCGATGGGTAGCACGCAGTATTACTTTAAAGGGTCTGCGTTTGCTCACCCAACCTCACCAAACCTCTCAGCCCCAAGAGTGTCCACCCTTATGTCTCATCCAGCTGTGGGTCTAGATATGGTCAATCCAGGTTGCATCACAGCCACTGAACGAATTGTGTAAGAATTTCTCTCTCTTTCACTGTCTTTGTTTCATGGGTTTTGAAAAGTAATTTATTTTTATAATGGGGTTTAGCTGCTTTTCACGGCTGTGTTTATGCTGCTTTACACCCACTTGACACACTAACAGAGAGATATCAATACATAGGTTTTAAGATTATTACTAGTCAGATATATTCTTGTGCGGTGAATCGGGCGTGTTGAGTCCAGTTCTCTGAGCAAGGAGTAGCTCTAGTCTGTTACATAATGGGTTTATGGAACGGTATCTGAGCTAATTTGAAACTCTTGTTTTATGGATCACCCCACCTCACCTTTCCCTTTAAGCAGCCATAGTGTGTTTTCTGCATGTGTGACTCTGTTCTGTTTTGTAATTCAGTTCAAGTGTAACGGTTTTTACATTCCTTCTATAAGTGACACCTTATGAGAAGTGTCCTTTTCTGTGTGACTTATGTCACTTAGAATCGTCTTACCTAAATCCACTCATCATGCTGCTACTAGCCTTATGACATTGATTTCATGGCTGAGTGATAATCCATTGTACATATGGACCTCAAATTTTTTATCCATTTTTCGCTTTCCTGGGATATTTACGGTGGAATGAAGTGGAGGTCCTTGTCAACAGAGCAGCCCTAAACTTTGGGGTGCTTGTGTCTTGCTGATTTTTAATTTTCCCACTTTATACCCCCATGCGTGGAAGTGCCCTATGCTCTCTAAGCTGTGTTTTTTAGATGTTTCAGGACACACCGTACACTTCTCCAGAGTGGCTGTTGGCAGTTTACATCCCGCCCATCAGTGTAGCAAGGCTCCCATTTCTCCATGGCCTGTCCTGCATTTCTGGTTTTGACACTTTTTTCAGCATGGCCCTTTTGACCGATGGGAAGCGAGACTTCTTTGTAGCGCTGATTTGCCTTTCCAGGTTGCTTGGTTGGCCAAAAAGGGCGTATGCGTTTTTTCCTGAATATATTCAGGAAAAAAAGCATACGCCCTTTTTGGCCAAGGGCATCATTGTCAACGTTTTGCCGCTTTTCATGTGCTTTAAAGGCGATTCGAATCTACCTCCTGAAATCTGTTTCCTGCAATTCTGCCTTGATTTCAATTCCTCGTCTTTGCCTTCCCTCAATATATTTGTGGACGAGAGTTATCATTTATAACTGTGCAGGTTTGTGAATTGCAGTGCCCTGAAGCTCCATTTTACAACTCGCTTTTTCGGGAGCTGGCCGCAAAAGCGCAGGATGGCTTCAGGCCCTGTTCTGGTTCCGGGGGGCAGGCTGAACCTGTGGTTAATTCTTCTTCCTGATGGGAAAATAGAGTGACCTGTGCCTGTCCCAACACCAAGAGCTAGTCTCTCATTGGTTCCCCGTCTTCCCGTTCATCCTCAGGACAAATTGCAACCTGTACGGAACAGGAGGTTAAAGGTGCTGATGCTCCAAGTAGGGAGATTGCTAGTAAAGTGGGTGGAATGGCGAACCCGAGCACAAGGAGATGAGAAATGAGGTGCGTTTTAGAAACCTTTCCCCATCACACGGTGTACCATCTTCTGGGTTTCTCATGCATGTTTTCGATGTAGGAAGATGCCCTTGAACCTGGAGATTTGAGACCCATGCGATGGGTAGCACGCAGTATTACTTTAAAGGGTCTGCGTTTGCTCACCCAACCTCACCAAACCTCTCAGCCCCAAGAGTGTCCACCCTTATGTCTCATCCAACTGTGGGTCTAGATATGGTCAATCCAGGTTGCATCACAGCCACTGAACGAATTGTGTAAGAATTTCTCTCTCTTTCACTGTCTTTGTTTCATGGGTTTTGAAAAGTAATTTATTTTTATAATGGGGTTTAGCTGCTTTTCACGGCTGTGTTTATGCCGCTTTACACCCACTTGACACACTAACAGAGAGATATCAATACATAGGTTTTAAGATTATTACTAGTCAGATATATTCTTGTGCGGTGAATCGGGCGTGTTGAGTCCAGTTCTCTGAGCAAGGAGTAGGTCTTGTCTGTTACATATTAGGTTTATGGAACGGTATCTGAGCTAATTTGAAACTCTTGTTTTATGGATCACCCCACCTCACCTTTCCCGTTAAGCAGCCATAGTGTGTTTTCTGCATGTGTGACTCTGTTCTGTTTTGTAATTCAGTTCAAGTGTAACCGTTTTTACATTCGCTCTATAAGTGACACCTTATGAGAAGTGTCCTTTTCTGTGTGACTTATGTCACTTAGAATCGTCGTACCTAAATCCACTCATCATGCTGCTACTAGCCTTATGACATTGATTTCATGGCTGAGTGATAATCCATTGTACATATGGACCTCAAATTTTTTATCCATTTTTCGCTTTCCTGGGATATTTAAGGTGGAATGAAGTGGAGGTCCTTGTCAACAGAGCAGCCCTAAACTTTGGGGTGCTTGTGTCTTGCTGATTTTTAATTTTCCCACTTTATACCCCCATGCGTGGAAGTGCCCTATGCTCTCTAAGCTGTGTTTTTTAGATGTTTCAGGACACACCGTACACTCCTCCAGAGTGGCTGTTGGCAATTTACATCCCGCCCATCAGTGTAGCAAGGCTCCCATTTCTCCATGGCCTGTCCTGCATTTCTGGTTTTGACACTTTTTTCAGCATGGCCCTTTTGACCGATGGGAAGCGAGACTTCTTTGTAGCGCTGATTTGCCTTTCCAGGTTGCTTGGTTGGCCAAAAAGGGCGTATGCGTTTTTTCCTGAATATATTCAGGAAAAAACGCATACGCCCTTTTTGGCCAAGGGCATCATTGTCAACGTTTTGCCGCTTTTCATGTGCTTTAAAGGCTCTTCAAATCTACCTCCTGAAATCTGTTTCCTGCAATTCTGCCTTGATTTCAATTCCTCGTCTTTGCCTTCCCACAATATATTTGTGGACGAGAGTTATCATTTATAACTGTGCAAGTTTGTGAATTGCAGTGCCCTGAAGCTCCATTTTACAACTCGCTTTTTCGGGAGCTGGCCACAAAAGCGTAGGATGGCTTCAGGCCCTGTTATGGTTCCGGGGGGCAGGCTGAGCCTGTGGTTAATTCTTCTTCCTGATGGGAAAATAGAGTGACCTGTGCCTGTCCCAACACCAAGAGCTTGTCTCTGATTGGTTCCCCGTCTTCCCGTTCATCCTCAGGACAAATTGCAACCTGTACGGAACAGGAGGTTAAAGGTGCTGATGCTCCAAGTATGGAGATTGCTAGTATAGTGGCTGGAATGGCGAACCCGAGCACAAGGAGATGAGAAATGAGGTGCGTTTTAGAAACCTTTCCCCATCACACGGTGTACCATCTTCTGGGTTTCTCATGCATGTTTTCAATGTAGGAAGATGCCCTTGAACCTGGAGATTTGGGACCCATGCGATGGGTAGCACGCAGTATTACTTTAAAGGGTCTGCGTTTGCTCACCCAACCTCACCAAACCTCTCAGCCCCAAGAGTGTCCACCCTTATGTCTCATCCAGCTGTGGGTCTAGATATGGTCAATCCAGGTTGCATCACAGCCACTGAACGAATTGTGTAAGAATTTCTCTCTCTTTCACTGTCTTTGTTTCATGGGTTTTGAAAAGTAATTTATTTTTATAATGGGGTTTAGCTGCTTTTCACGGCTGTGTTTATGCTGCTTTACACCCACTTGACACACTAACAGAGAGATATCAATACATAGGTTTTAAGATTATTACTAGTCAGATATATTCTTGTGCGGTGAATCGGGCGTGTTGAGTCCAGTTCTCTGAGCAAGGAGTAGGTCTAGTCTGTTACATAATGGGTTTATGGAACGGTATCTGAGCTAATTTGAAAGTCTTGTTTTATGGATCACCCCACCTCACCTTTCCCTTTAAGCAGCCATAGTGTGTTTTCTGCATGTGTGACTCTGTTCTGTTTTGTAATTCAGTTCAAGTGTAACGGTTTTTACATTCCTTCTATAAGTGACACCTTATGAGAAGTGTCCTTTTCTGTGTGACTTATGTCACTTAGAATCGTCTTACCTAAATCCACTCATCATGCTGCTACTAGCCTTATGACATTGATTTCATGGCTGAGTGATAATCCATTGTACATATGGACCTCAATTTTTTTATCCATTTTTCGATTTCCTGGGATATTTACGGTGGAATGAAGTGGAGGTCCTTGTCAACAGAGCAGCCCTAAACTTTGGGGTGCTTGTGTCTTGCTGATTTTTAATTTTCCCACTTTATACCCCCATGCGTGGAAGTGCCCTATGCTCTCTAAGCTGTGTTTTTTAGATGTTTCAGGACACACCGTACACTTCTCCAGAGTGGCTGTTGGCAATTTACATCCCGCCCATCAGTGTAGCAAGGCTCCCATTTCTCCATGGCCTGTCCTGCATTTCTGGTTTTGAAACTTTTTTCAGCATGGCCCTTTTGACCGATGGGAAGCGAGACTTCTTTGTAGCGCTGATTTGCCTTTCCAGGTTGCTTGGTTGGCCAAAAAGGGCGTATGCGTTTTTTCCTGAATATATTCAGGAAAAAACGCATACGCCCTTTTGGCCAAGGGCATCATTGTCAACGTTTTGCCGCTTTTCATGTGCTTTAAAGGCGATTCGAATCTACCTCCTGAAATCTGTTTCCTGCAATTCTGCCTTGATTTCAATTCCTCGTCTTTGCCTTCCCTCAATATATTTGTGGACGAGGGTTATCATTTATAACTGTGCAGGTTTGTGAATTGCAGTGCCCTGAAGCTCCATTTTACAACTCGCTTTTTCGGGAGCTGGCCGCAAAAGCGCAGGATGGCTTCAGGCCCTGTTCTGGTTCCGGGGGGCAGGCTGAGCCTGTGGTTAATTCTTCTTCCTGATGGGAAAATAGAGTGACCTGTGCCTGTCCCAACACCAAGAGCTAGTCTCTCATTGGTTCCCCGTCTTCCCGTTCATCCTCAGGACAAATAGCAACCTGTACGGAACAGGAGGTTAAAGGTGCTGATGCTCCAAGTAGGGAGATTGCTAGTAAAGTGGCTGGAATGTCGAACCCGAGCACATGGAGATGAGAAATGAGGTGCGTTTTAGAAACCTTTCCCCATCACACGGTGTACCATCTTCTGGGTTTCTCATGCATGTTTTCGTTGTAGGAAGATGCCCTTGAACCTGGAGATTTGGGACCCATGCGATGGGTAGCACACAGTATTACTTTAAAGGGTCTGCGTTTGCTCACCCAACCTCACCAAACCTCTCAGCACCAAGAGTGTCCACCCTTATGTCTCATCCAGCTGTGGGTCTAGATATGGTCAATCCAGGTTGCATCACAGACCCTGAACGAATTGTGTAAGAATTTCTCTCTCTTTCACTGTCTTTGTTTCATGGGTTTTGAAAAGTAATTTATTTTTATAATGGGGTTTAGCTGCTTTTCACGGCTGTGTTTATGCTGCTTTACACCCACTTGACACACTAACAGAGAGATATCAATACATAGGTTTTAAGATTATTACTAGTCAGATATATTCTTGTGCGGTGAATCGGGCGTGTTGAGTCCAGTTCTCTGAGCAAGGAGTAGGTCTTGTCTGTTACATATTGGGTTTATGGAACGGTATCTGAGCTAATTTGAAACTGTTGTTTTATGTATCACCCCACCTCACATTTCCCGTTAAGCAGCCATAGTGTGTTTTCTGCATGTGTGACTCTGTTCTGTTTTGTAATTCAGTTCAAGTGTAACGGTTTTTACATTCCTTCTATAAGTGACACCTTATGAGAAGTGTCCTTTTCTGTGTGACTTATGTCACTTAGAATCGTCTTACCTAAATCCATTCATCATGCTGCTACTAGCCTTATGACATTGATTTCATGGCTGAGTGATAATCCATTGTACATATGGACCTCAAATTTTTTATCCATTTTTCGCTTTCCTGGGATATTTACGGTGGAATGAAGTGGAGGTCCTTGTCAACAGAGCAGCCCTAAACTTTGGGGTGCTTGTGTCTTGCTGATATTTAATTTTCCCACTTTATACCCCCAAGCGTGGAAGTGCCCTATGCTCTCTAAGCTGTGTTTTTTAGATGTTTCAGGACACACCGTACACTTCTCCAGAGTGGCTGTTGGCAGTTTACATCCCGCCCATCAGTGTAGCAAGGCTCCCATTTCTCCATGGCCTGTCCTGCATTTCTGGTTTTGACACTTTTTTCAGCATGGCCCTTTTGACCGATGGGAAGCGAGACTTCTTTGTAGCGCTGATTTGCCTTTCCAGGTTGCTTGGTTGGCCAAAAAGGGCGTATGCGTTTTTTCCTGAATATATTCAGGAAAAAACGCATACGCCCTTTTGGCCAAGGGCATCATTGTCAACGTTTTGCCGCTTTTCCTGTGCTTTAAAGGCGATTCGAATCTACCTCCTGAAATCTGTTTCCTGCAATTCTGCCTTGATTTCAATTCCTCGTCTTTGCCTTCCCTCAATATATTTGTGGACGAGGGTTATCATTTATAACTGTGCAGGTTTGTGAATTGCAGTGCCCTGAAGCTCCATTTTACAACTCGCTTTTTCGGGAGCTGGCCGCAAAAGCGCAGGATGGCTTCAGGCCCTGTTCTGGTTCCGGGGGGCAGGCTGAGCCTGTGGTTAATTCTTCTTCCTGATGGGAAAATAGAGTGACCTGTGCCTGTCCCAACACCAAGAGCTAGTCTCTCATTGGTTCCCCGTCTTCCCGTTCATCCTCAGGACAAATTGCAACCTGTACGGAACAGGAGGTTAAAGGTGCTGATGCTCCAAGTAGGGAGATTGCTAGTAAAGTGGCTGGAATGGCGAACCCGAGCACAAGGAGATGAGAAATGAGGTGCGTTTTAGAAACCTTTCCCCATCACATGGTGTACCATCTTCTGGGTTTCTCATGCATGTTTTCGATGTAGGAAGATGCCCTTGAACCTGGAGATTTGGGACCCATGCGATGGGTAGCACGCAGTATTACTTTAAAGGGTCTGCGTTTGCTCACCCAACCTCACCAAACCTCTCAGCCCCAAGAGTGTCCACCCTTATGTCTCATCCAGCTGTGGGTCTAGATATGGTCAATCCAGGTTGCATCACAGCCACTGAACGAATTGTGTAAGAATTTCTCTCTCTTTCACTGTCTTTGTTTCATGGGTTTTGAAAAGTAATTTATTTTTATAATGGGGTTTAGCTGCTTTTCACGGCTGTGTTTATGCTGCTTTATACCCACGTGACACACTAACAGAGAGATATCAATACATAGGTTTTAAGATTATTACTAGTCAGATACATTCTTGTGCGGTGAATCGGGCGTGTTGAGTCCAGTTCTCTGAGCAAGGAGTAGGTCTAGTCTGTTACATAATGGGTTTATGGAACGGTATCTGAGCTAATTTGAAACTCTTGTTTTATGGATCACCCCACCTCACCTTTCCCTTTAAGCAGCCATAGTGTGTTTTCTGCATGTGTGACTCTGTTCTGTTTTGTAATTCAGTTCAAGTGTAACGGTTTTTACATTCCTTCTATAAGTGACACCTTATGAGAAGTGTCCTTTTCTGTGTGACTTATGTCACTTAGAATCGTCTTACCTAAATCCATTCATCATGCTGCTACTAGCCTTATGACATTGATTTCATGGCTGAGTGATAATCCATTGTACATATGGACCTCAAATTTTTTATCCATTTTTCGCTTTCCTGGGATATTTACGGTGGAATGAAGTGGAGGTCCTTGTCAACAGAGCAGCCCTAAACTTTGGGGTGCTTGTGTCTTGCTGATATTTAATTTTCCCACTTTATACCCCCAAGCGTGGAAGTGCCCTATGCTCTCTAAGCTGTGTTTTTTAGATGTTTCAGGACACACCGTACACATCTCCAGAGTGGCTGTTGGCAGTTTACATCCCGCCCATCAGTGTAGCAAGGCTCCCATTTCTCCATGGCCTGTCCTGCATTTCTGGTTTTGACACTTTTTTCAGCATGGCCCTTTTGACCGATGGGAAGCGAGACTTCTTTGTAGCGCTGATTTGCCTTTCCAGGTTGCTTGGTTGGCCAAAAAGGGCGTATGCGTTTTTTCCTGAATATATTCAGGAAAAAACGCATACGCCCTTTTGGCCAAGGGCATCATTGTCAACGTTTTGCCGCTTTTCATGTGCTTTAAAGGCGATTCGAATCTACCTCCTGAAATCTGTTTCCTGCAATTCTGCCTTGATTTCAATTCCTCGTCTTTGCCTTCCCTCAATATATTTGTGGACGAGGGTTATCATTTATAACTGTGCAGGTTTGTGAATTGCAGTGCCCTGAAGCTCCATTTTACAACTCGCTTTTTCGGGAGCTGGCCGCAAAAGCGCAGGATGGCTTCAGGCCCTGTTCTGGTTCCGGGGGGCAGGCTGAGCCTGTGGTTAATTCTTCTTCCTGATGGGAAAATAGAGTGACCTGTGCCTGTCCCAACACCAAGAGCTAGTCTCTCATTGGTTCCCCGTCTTCCCGTTCATCCTCAGGACAAATAGCAACCTGTACGGAACAGGAGGTTAAAGGTGCTGATGCTCCAAGTAGGGAGATTGCTAGTAAAGTGGCTGGAATGGCGAACCCTAGCACAAGGAGATGAGAAATGAGGTGCGTTTTAGAAACCTTTCCCCATCACACGGTGTACCATCTTCTGGGTTTCTCATGCATGTTTTCGATGTAGGAAGATGTCCTTGAACCTGGAGATTTGGGACCCATGCGATGGGTAGCACGCAGTATTACTTTAAAGGGTCTGCGTTTGCTCACCCAACCTCACCAAAACTCTCAGCCCCAAGAGTGTCCACCCTTATGTCTCATCCAGCTGTGGGTCTAGATATGGTCAATCCAGGTTGCATCACAGACCCTGAACGAATTGTGTAAGAATTTCTCTCTCTTTCACTGTCTTTGTTTCATGGGTTTTGAAAAGTAATTTATTTTTATAATGGGGTTTAGCTGCTTTTCACGGCTGTGTTTATGCTGCTTTACACCCACTTGACACACTAACAGAGAGATATCAATACATAGGTTTTAAGATTATTACTAGTCAGATATATTCTTGTGCGGTGAATCGGGCGTGTTGAGTCCAGTTCTCTGAGCAAGGAGTAGGTCTTGTCTGTTACATATTGGGTTTATGGAACGGTATCTGAGCTAATTTGAAACTGTTGTTTTATGTATCACCCCACCTCACATTTCCCGTTAAGCAGCCATAGTGTGTTTTCTGCATGTGTGACTCTGTTCTGTTTTGTAATTCAGTTCAAGTGTAACGGTTTTTACATTCCCTCTATAAGTGACACCTTATGAGAAGTGTCCTTTTCTGTGTGACTTATGTCACTTAGAATCGTCGTACCTAAATCCACTCATCATGCTGCTACTAGCCTTATGACATTGATTTCATGGCTGAGTGATAATCCATTGTACATATGGACCTCAAATTTTTTATCCATTTTTCGCTTTCCTGGGATATTTAAGGTGGAATGAAGTGGAGGTCCTTGTCAACAGAGCAGCCCTAAACTTTGGGGTGCTTGTGTCTTACTGATTTTTAATTTTTCCACTTTATACCCCCATGCGTGGAAGTGCCCTATGCTCTCTAAGCTGTGTTTTTTAGATGTTTCAGGACACACCGTACACTTCTCCAGAGTGGCTGTTGGCAATTTACATCCCGCCCATCAGTGTAGCAAGGCTCCCATTTCTCCATGGCCTGTCCTGCATTTCTGGTTTTGAAACTTTTTTCAGCATGGCCCTTTTGACCGATGGGAAGCGAGACTTCTTTGTAGCGCTGATTTGCCTTTCCAGGTTGCTTGGTTGGCCAAAAAGGGCGTATGCGTTTTTTCCTGAATATATTCAGGAAAAAAAGCATACGCCCTTTTTGGCCAAGGGCATCATTGTCAACGTTTTGCCGCTTTTCATGTGCTTTAAAGGCGATTCGAATCTACCTCCTGAAATCTGTTTCCTGCAATTCTGCCTTGATTTCAATTCCTCGTCTTTGCCTTCCCTCAATATATTTGTGGACGAGAGTTATCATTTATAACTGTGCAGGTTTGTGAATTGCAGTGCCCTGAAGCTGCATTTTACAACTCGCTTTTTCGGGAGCTGGCCGCAAAAGCGCAGGATGGCTTCAGGCCCTGTTCTGGTTCCGGGGGGCAGGCTGAGCCTGTGGTTAATTCTTCTTCCTGATGGGAAAATAGAGTGACCTGTGCCTGTCCCAACACCAAGAGCTAGTCTCTCATTGGTTCCCCGTCTTCCCGTTCATCCTCAGGACAAATTGCAACCTGTACGGAACAGGAGGTTAAAGGTGCTGATGCTCCAAGTAGGGAGATTGCTAGTAAAGTGGCTGGAATGGCGAACCCGAGCACAAGGAGATGAGAAATGAGGTGCGTTTTAGAAACCTTTCCCCATCACACGGTGTACCATCTTCTGGGTTTCTCATGCATGTTTTCGATGTAGGAAGATGCCCTTGAACCTGGAGATTTGGGACCCATGCGATGGGTAGCACGCAGTATTACTTTAAAGGGTCTGCGTTTGCTCACCCAACCTCACCAAACCTCTCAGCCCCAAGAGTGTCCACCCTTATGTCTCATCCAGCTGTGGGTCTAGATATGGTCAATCCAGGTTGCATCACAGCCACTGAACGAATTGTGTAAGAATTTCTCTCTCTTTCACTGTCTTTGTTTCATGGGTTTTGAAAAGTAATTTATTTTTATAATGGGGTTTAGCTGCTTTTCACGGCTGTGTTTATGCTGCTTTACACCCACTTGACACACTAACAGAGAGATATCAATACATAGGTTTTAAGATTATTACTAGTCAGATATATTCTTGTGCGGTGAATCGGGCGTGTTGAGTCCAGTTCTCTGAGCAAGGAGTAGGTCTAGTCTGTTACATAATGGTTTTATGGAACGGTATCTGAGCTAATTTGAAACTCTTGTTTTATGGATCACCCCACCTCACCTTTCCCTTTAAGCAGCCATAGTGTGTTTTCTGCATGTGTGACTCTGTTCTGTTTTGTAATTCAGTTCAAGTGTAACGGTTTTTACATTCCTTCTATAAGTGACACCTTATGAGAAGTGTCCTTTTCTGTGTGACTTATGTCACTGAGAATCGTCTTACCTAAATCCACTCATCATGCTGCTACTAGCCTTATGACATTGATTTCATGGCTGAGTGATAATCCATTGTACATATGGACCTCAATTTTTTTATCCATTTTTCGATTTCCTGGGATATTTACGGTGGAATGAAGTGGAGGTCCTTGTCAACAGAGCAGCCCTAAACTTTGGGGTGCTTGTGTCTTGCTGATTTTTAATTTTCCCACTTTATACCCCCATGCGTGGAAGTGCCCTATGCTCTCTAAGCTGTGTTTTTTAGATGTTTCAGGACACACCGTACACTTCTCCAGAGTGGCTGTTGGCAATTTACATCCCGCCCATCAGTGTAACAAGGCTCCCATTTCTCCATGGCCTGTCCTGCATTTCTGGTTTTGACACTTTTTTCAGCATGGCCCTTTTGACCGATGGGAAGCGAGACTTCTTTGTAGCGCTGATTTGCCTTTCCAGGTTGCTTGGTTGGCCAAAAAGGGCGTATGCGTTTTTTCCTGAATATATTCAGGAAAAAACGCATACGCCCTTTTGGCCAAGGGCATCATTGTCAACGTTTTGCCGCTTTTCATGTGCTTTAAAGGCGATTCGAATCTACCTCCTGAAATCTGTTTCCTGCAATTCTGCCTTGATTTCAATTCCTCGTCTTTGCCTTCCCTCAATATATTTGTGGACGAGGGTTATCATTTATAACTGTGCAGGTTTGTGAATTGCAGTGCCCTGAAGCTCCATTTTACAACTCGCTTTTTCGGGAGCTGGCCGCAAAAGCGCAGGATGGCTTCAGGCCCTCTTCTGGTTCCGGGGGGCAGGCTGAGCCTGTGGTTAATTCTTCTTCCTGATGGGAAAATAGAGTGACCTGTGCCTGTCCCAACACCAAGAGCTAGTCTCTCATTGGTTCCCCGTCTTCCCGTTCATCCTCAGGACAAATTGCAACCTGTACGGAACAGGAGGTTAAAGGTGCTGATGCTCCAAGTAGGGAGATTGCTAGTAAAGTGGCTGGAATGTCGAACCCGAGCACATGGAGATGAGAAATGAGGTGCGTTTTAGAAACCTTTCCCCATCACACGGTGTACCAACTTCTGGGTTTCTCATGCATGTTTTCGTTGTAGGAAGATGCCCTTGAACCTGGAGATTTGGGACCCATGCGATGGGTAGCACGCAGTATTACTTTAAAGGGTCTGCGTTTGCTCACCCAGCCTCACCAAACCTCTCAGCACCAAGAGTGTCCACCCTTATGTCTCATCCAGCTGTGGGTCTAGATATGGTCAATCCAGGTTGCATCACAGACCCTGAACGAATTGTGTAAGAATTTCTCTCTCTTTCACTGTCTTGGTTTCATGGGTTTTGAAAAGTAATTTATTTTTATAATGGGGTTTAGCTGCTTTTCACGGCTGTGTTTATGCTGCTTTACACCCACTTGACACACTAACAGAGAGATATCAATACATAGGTTTTAAGATTATTACTAGTCAGATATATTCTTGTGCGGTGAATCGGGCGTGTTGAGTCCAGTTCTCTGAGCAAGGAGTAGGTCTTGTCTGTTACATATTGGGTTTATGGAACGGTATCTGAGCTAATTTGAAACTGTTGTTTTATGTATCACCCCACCTCACATTTCCCGTTAAGCAGCCATAGTGTGTTTTCTGCATGTGTGACTCTGTTCTGTTTTGTAATTCAGTTCAAGTGTAACGGTTTTTACATTCCCTCTATAAGTGACACCTTATGAGAAGTGTCCTTTTCTGTGTGACTTATGTCACTTAGAATCGTCGTACCTAAATCCACTCATCATGCTGCTACTAGCCTTATGACATTGATTTCATGGCTGAGTGATAATCCATTGTACATATGGACCTCAAATTTTTTATCCATTTTTCGCTTTCCTGGGATATTTAAGGTGGAATGAAGTGGAGGTCCTTGTCAACAGAGCAGCCCTAAACTTTGGGGTGCTTGTGTCTTACTGATTTTTAATTTTTCCACTTTATACCCCCATGCGTGGAAGTGCCCTATGCTCTCTAAGCTGTGTTTTTTAGATGTTTCAGGACACACCGTACACTTCTCCAGAGTGGCTGTTGGCAATTTACATCCCGCCCATCAGTGTAGCAAGGCTCCCATTTCTCCATGGCCTGTCCTGCATTTCTGGTTTTGAAACTTTTTTCAGCATGGCCCTTTTGACCGATGGGAAGCGAGACTTCTTTGTAGCGCTGATTTGCCTTTCCAGGTTGCTTGGTTGGCCAAAAAGGGCGTATGCGTTTTTTCCTGAATATATTCAGGAAAAAAAGCATACGCCCTTTTTGGCCAAGGGCATCATTGTCAACGTTTTGCCGCTTTTCATGTGCTTTAAAGGCGATTCGAATCTACCTCCTGAAATCTGTTTCCTGCAATTCTGCCTTGATTTCAATTCCTCGTCTTTGCCTTCCCTCAATATATTTGTGGACGAGAGTTATCATTTATAACTGTGCAGGTTTGTGAATTGCAGTGCCCTGAAGCTGCATTTTACAACTCGCTTTTTCGGGAGCTGGCCGCAAAAGCGCAGGATGGCTTCAGGCCCTGTTCTGGTTCCGGGGGGCAGGCTGAGCCTGTGGTTAATTCTTCTTCCTGATGGGAAAATAGAGTGACCTGTGCCTGTCCCAACACCAAGAGCTAGTCTCTCATTGGTTCCCCGTCTTCCCGTTCATCCTCAGGACAAATTGCAACCTGTAGGGAACAGGAGGTTAAAGGTGCTGATGCTCCAAGTAGGGAGATTGCTAGTAAAGTGGCTGGAATGGCGAACCCGAGCACAAGGAGATGAGAAATGAGGTGCGTTTTAGAAACCTTTCCCCATCACACGGTGTACCATCTTCTGGGTTTCTCATGCATGTTTTCGATGTAGGAAGATGCCCTTGAACCTGGAGATTTGGGACACATGCGATGGGTAGCACGCAGTATTACTTTAAAGGGTCTGCGTTTGCTCACCCAACCTCACCAAACCTCTCAGCCCCAAGAGTGTCCACCCTTATGTCTCATCCAGCTGTGGGTCTAGATATGGTCAATCCAGGTTGCATCACAGCCACTGAACGAATTGTGTAAGAATTTCTCTCTCTTTCACTGTCTTTGTTTCATGGGTTTTGAAAAGTAATTTATTTTTATAATGGGGTTTAGCTGCTTTTCACGGCTGTGTTTATGCTGCTTTACACCCACTTGACACACTAACAGAGAGATATCAATACATAGGTTTTAAGATTATTACTAGTCAGATATATTCTTGTGCGGTCAATCGGGCGTGTTGAGTCCAGTTCTCTGAGCAAGGAGTAGCTCTAGTCTGTTACATAATGGGTTTATGGAACGGTATCTGAGCTAATTTGAAACTCTTGTTTTATGGATCACCCCACCTCACCTTTCCCTTTAAGCAGCCATAGTGTGTTTTCTGCATGTGTGACTCTGTTCTGTTTTGTAATTCAGTTCAAGTGTAACGGTTTTTACATTCCTTCTATAAGTGACACCTTATGAGAAGTGTCCTTTTCTGTGTGACTTATGTCACTTAGAATCGTCTTACCTAAATCCACTCATCATGCTGCTACTAGCCTTATGACATTGATTTCATGGCTGAGTGATAATCCATTGTACATATGGACCTCAAATTTTTTATCCATTTTTCGCTTTCCTGGGATATTTACGGTGGAATGAAGTGGAGGTCCTTGTCAACAGAGCAGCCCTAAACTTTGGGGTGCTTGTGTCTTGCTGATTTTTAATTTTCCCACTTTATACCCCCATGCGTGGAAGTGCCCTATGCTCTCTAAGCTGTGTTTTTTAGATGTTTCAGGACACACCGTACACTTCTCCAGAGTGGCTGTTGGCAGTTTACATCCCGCCCATCAGTGTAGCAAGGCTCCCATTTCTCCATGGCCTGTCCTGCATTTCTGGTTTTGACACTTTTTTCAGCATGGCCCTTTTGACCGATGGGAAGCGAGACTTCTTTGTAGCGCTGATTTGCCTTTCCAGGTTGCTTGGTTGGCCAAAAAGGGCGTATGCGTTTTTTCCTGAATATATTCAGGAAAAAAAGCATACGCCCTTTTTGGCCAAGGGCATCATTGTCAACGTTTTGCCGCTTTTCATGTGCTTTAAAGGCGATTCGAATCTACCTCCTGAAATCTGTTTCCTGCAATTCTGCCTTGATTTCAATTCCTCGTCTTTGCCTTCCCTCAATATATTTGTGGACGAGAGTTATCATTTATAACTGTGCAGGTTTGTGAATTGCAGTGCCCTGAAGCTCCATTTTACAACTCGCTTTTTCGGGAGCTGGCCGCAAAAGCGCAGGATGGCTTCAGGCCCTGTTCTGGTTCCGGGGGGCAGGCTGAACCTGTGGTTAATTCTTCTTCCTGATGGGAAAATAGAGTGACCTGTGCCTGTCCCAACACCAAGAGCTAGTCTCTCATTGGTTCCCCGTCTTCCCGTTCATCCTCAGGACAAATTGCAACCTGTACGGAACAGGAGGTTAAAGGTGCTGATGCTCCAAGTAGGGAGATTGCTAGTAAAGTGGGTGGAATGGCGAACCCGAGCACAAGGAGATGAGAAATGAGGTGCGTTTTAGAAACCTTTCCCCATCACACGGTGTACCATCTTCTGGGTTTCTCATGCATGTTTTTGATGTAGGAAGATGCCCTTGAACCTGGAGATTTGGGACCCATGCGATGGGTAGCACGCAGTATTACTTTAAAGGGTCTGCGTTTGCTCACCCAACCTCACCAAACCTCTCAGCCCCAAGAGTGTCCACCCTTATGTCTCATCCAGCTGTGGGTCTAGATATGGTCAATCCAGGTTGCATCACAGCCACTGAACGAATTGTGTAAGAATTTCTCTCTCTTTCACTGTCTTTGTTTCATGGGTTTTGAAAAGTAATTTATTTTTATAATGGGGTTTAGCTGCTTTTCACGGCTGTGTTTATGCCGCTTTACACCCACTTGACACACTAACAGAGAGATATCAATACATAGGTTTTAAGATTATTACTAGTCAGATATATTTTTGTGCGGTGAATCGGGCGTGTTGAGTCCAGTTCTCTGAGCAAGGAGTAGGTCTTGTCTGTTACATATTAGGTTTATGGAACGGTATCTGAGCTAATTTGAAACTCTTGTTTTATGGATCACCCCACCTCACCTTTCCCGTTAAGCAGCCATAGTGTGTTTTCTGCATGTGTGACTCTGTTCTGTTTTGTAATTCAGTTCAAGTGTAACCGTTTTTACATTCGCTCTATAAGTGACACCTTATGAGAAGTGTCCTTTTCTGTGTGACTTATGTCACTTAGAATCGTCGTACCTAAATCCACTCATCATGCTGCTACTAGCCTTATGACATTGATTTCATGGCTGAGTGATAATCCATTGTACATATGGACCTCAAATTTTTTATCCATTTTTCGCTTTCCTGGGATATTTAAGGTGGAATGAAGTGGAGGTCCTTGTCAACAGAGCAGCCCTAAACTTTGGGGTGCTTGTGTCTTGCTGATTTTTAATTTTCCCACTTTATACCCCCATGCGTGGAAGTGCCCTATGCTCTCTAAGCTGTGTTTTTTAGATGTTTCAGGACACACCGTACACTCCTCCAGAGTGGCTGTTGGCAATTTACATCCCGCCCATCAGTGTAGCAAGGCTCCCATTTCTCCATGGCCTGTCCTGCATTTCTGGTTTTGACACTTTTTTCAGCATGGCCCTTTTGACCGATGGGAAGCGAGACTTCTTTGTAGCGCTGATTTGCCTTTCCAGGTTGCTTGGTTGGCCAAAAAGGGCGTATGCGTTTTTTCCTGAATATATTCAGGAAAAAACGCATACGCCCTTTTTGGCCAAGGGCATCATTGTCAACGTTTTGCCGCTTTTCATGTGCTTTAAAGGCTCTTCAAATCTACCTCCTGAAATCTGTTTCCTGCAATTCTGCCTTGATTTCAATTCCTCGTCTTTGCCTTCCCACAATATATTTGTGGACGAGAGTTATCATTTATAACTGTGCAAGTTTGTGAATTGCAGTGCCCTGAAGCTCCATTTTACAACTCGCTTTTTCGGGAGCTGGCCACAAAAGCGTAGGATGGCTTCAGGCCCTGTTATGGTTCCGGGGGGCAGGCTGAGCCTGTGGTTAATTCTTCTTCCTGATGGGAAAATAGAGTGACCTGTGCCTGTCCCAACACCAAGAGCTTGTCTCTCATTGGTTCCCCGTCTTCCCGTTCATCCTCAGGACAAATTGCAACCTGTACGGAACAGGAGGTTAAAGGTGCTGATGCTCCAAGTATGGAGATTGCTAGTATAGTGGCTGGAATGGCGAACCCGAGCACAAGGAGATGAGAAATGAGGTGCGTTTTAGAAACCTTTCCCCATCACACGGTGTACCATCTTCTGGGTTTCTCATGCATGTTTTCAATGTAGGAAGATGCCCTTGAACCTGGAGATTTGGGACCCATGCGATGGGTAGCACGCAGTATTACTTTAAAGGGTCTGCGTTTGCTCACCCAACCTCACCAAACCTCTCAGCCCCAAGAGTGTCCACCCTTATGTCTCATCCAGCTGTGGGTCTAGATATGGTCAATCCAGGTTGCATCACAGCCACTGAACGAATTGTGTAAGAATTTCTCTCTCTTTCACTGTCTTTGTTTCATGGGTTTTGAAAAGTAATTTATTTTTATAATGGGGTTTAGCTGCTTTTCACGGCTGTGTTTATGCTGCTTTACACCCACTTGACACACTAACAGAGAGATATCAATACATAGGTTTTAAGATTATTACTAGTCAGATATATTCTTGTGCGGTGAATCGGGCGTGTTGAGTCCAGTTCTCTGAGCAAGGAGTAGGTCTAGTCTGTTACATAATGGGTTTATGGAACGGTATCTGAGCTAATTTGAAAGTCTTGTTTTATGGATCACCCCACCTCACCTTTCCCTTTAAGCAGCCATAGTGTGTTTTCTGCATGTGTGACTCTGTTCTGTTTTGTAATTCAGTTCAAGTGTAACGGTTTTTACATTCCTTCTATAAGTGACACCTTATGAGAAGTGTCCTTTTCTGTGTGACTTATGTCACTTAGAATCGTCTTACCTAAATCCACTCATCATGCTGCTACTAGCCTTATGACATTGATTTCATGGCTGAGTGATAATCCATTGTACATATGGACCTCAATTTTTTTATCCATTTTTCGATTTCCTGGGATATTTACGGTGGAATGAAGTGGAGGTCCTTGTCAACAGAGCAGCCCTAAACTTTGGGGTGCTTGTGTCTTGCTGATTTTTAATTTTCCCACTTTATACCCCCATGCGTGGAAGTGCCCTATGCTCTCTAAGCTGTGTTTTTTAGATGTTTCAGGACACACCGTACACTTCTCCAGAGTGGCTGTTGGCAATTTACATCCCGCCCATCAGTGTAGCAAGGCTCCCATTTCTCCATGGCCTGTCCTGCATTTCTGGTTTTGAAACTTTTTTCAGCATGGCCCTTTTGACCGATGGGAAGCGAGACTTCTTTGTAGCGCTGATTTGCCTTTCCAGGTTGCTTGGTTGGCCAAAAAGGGCGTATGCGTTTTTTCCTGAATATATTCAGGAAAAAACGCATACGCCCTTTTGGCCAAGGGCATCATTGTCAACGTTTTGCCGCTTTTCATGTGCTTTAAAGGCGATTCGAATCTACCTCCTGAAATCTGTTTCCTGCAATTCTGCCTTGATTTCAATTCCTCGTCTTTGCCTTCCCTCAATATATTTGTGGACGAGGGTTATCATTTATAACTGTGCAGGTTTGTGAATTGCAGTGCCCTGAAGCTCCATTTTACAACTCGCTTTTTCGGGAGCTGGCCGCAAAAGCGCAGGATGGCTTCAGGCCCTGTTCTGGTTCCGGGGGGCAGGCTGAGCCTGTGGTTAATTCTTCTTCCTGATGGGAAAATAGAGTGACCTGTGCCTGTCCCAACACCAAGAGCTAGTCTCTCATTGGTTCCCCGTCTTCCCGTTCATCCTCAGGACAAATAGCAACCTGTACGGAACAGGAGGTTAAAGGTGCTGATGCTCCAAGTAGGGAGATTGCTAGTAAAGTGGCTGGAATGTCGAACCCGAGCACATGGAGATGAGAAATGAGGTGCGTTTTAGAAACCTTTCCCCATCACACGGTGTACCATCTTCTGGGTTTCTCATGCATGTTTTCGTTGTAGGAAGATGCCCTTGAACCTGGAGATTTGGGACCCATGCGATGGGTAGCACGCAGTATTACTTTAAAGGGTCTGCGTTTGCTCACCCAACCTCACCAAACCTCTCAGCACCAAGAGTGTCCACCCTTATGTCTCATCCAGCTGTGGGTCTAGATATGGTCAATCCAGGTTGCATCACAGACCCTGAACGAATTGTGTAAGAATTTCTCTCTCTTTCACTGTCTTTGTTTCATGGGTTTTGAAAAGTAATTTATTTTTATAATGGGGTTTAGCTGCTTTTCACGGCTGTGTTTATGCTGCTTTACACCCACTTGACACACTAACAGAGAGATATCAATACATAGGTTTTAAGATTATTACTAGTCAGATATATTCTTGTGCGGTGAATCGGGCGTGTTGAGTCCAGTTCTCTGAGCAAGGAGTAGGTCTTGTCTGTTACATATTGGGTTTATGGAACGGTATCTGAGCTAATTTGAAACTGTTGTTTTATGTATCACCCCACCTCACATTTCCCGTTAAGCAGCCATAGTGTGTTTTCTGCATGTGTGACTCTGTTCTGTTTTGTAATTCAGTTCAAGTGTAACGGTTTTTACATTCCCTCTATAAGTGACACCTTATGAGAAGTGTCCTTTTCTGTGTGACTTATGTCACTTAGAATCGTCGTACCTAAATCCACTCATCATGCTGCTACTAGCCTTATGACATTGATTTCATGGCTGAGTGATAATCCATTGTACATATGGACCTCAAATTTTTTATCCATTTTTCGCTTTCCTGGGATATTTACGGTGGAATGAAGTGGAGGTCCTTGTCAACAGAGCAGCCCTAAACTTTGGGGTGCTTGTGTCTTGCTGATTTTTAATTTTCCCACTTTATACCCCCAAGCGTGGAAGTGCCCTATGCTCTCTAAGCTGTGTTTTTTAGATGTTTCAGGACACACCGTACACTTCTCCAGAGTGGCTGTTGGCAATTTACATCCCGCCCATCAGTGTAGCAAGGCTCCCATTTCTCCATGGCCTGTCCTGCATTTCTGGTTTTGACACTTTTTTCAGCATGGCCCTTTTGACCGATGGGAAGCGAGACTTCTTTGTAGCGCTGATTTGCCTTTCCAGGTTGCTTGGTTGGCCAAAAAGGGCGTATGCGTTTTTTCCTGAATATATTCAGGAAAAAACGCATACGCCCTTTTGGCCAAGGGCATCATTGTCAACGTTTTGCCGCTTTTCATGTGCTTTAAAGGCGATTCGAATCTACCTCCTGAAATCTGTTTCCTGCAATTCTGCCTTGATTTCAATTCCTCGTCTTTGCCTTCCCTCAATATATTTGTGGACGAGGGTTATCATTTATAACTGTGCAGGTTTGTGAATTGCAGTGCCCTGAAGCTCCATTTTACAACTCGCTTTTTCGGGAGCTGGCCGCAAAAGCGCAGGATGGCTTCAGGCCCTGTTCTGGTTCCGGGGGGCAGGCTGAGCCTGTGGTTAATTCTTCTTCCTGATGGGAAAATAGAGTGACCTGTGCCTGTCCCAACACCAAGAGCTAGTCTCTCATTGGTTCCCCGTCTTCCCGTTCATCCTCAGGACAAATTGCAACCTGTACGGAACAGGAGGTTAAAGGTGCTGATGCTCCAAGTAGGGAGATTGCTAGTAAAGTGGCTGGAATGGCGAACCCGAGCACAAGGAGATGAGAAATGAGGTGCGTTTTAGAAACCTTTCCCCATCACATGGTGTACCATCTTCTGGGTTTCTCATGCATGTTTTCGATGTAGGAAGATGCCCTTGAACCTGGAGATTTGGGACCCATGCGATGGGTAGCACGCAGTATTACTTTAAAGGGTCTGCGTTTGCTCACCCAACCTCACCAAACCTCTCAGCCCCAAGAGTGTCCACCCTTATGTCTCATCCAGCTGTGGGTCTAGATATGGTCAATCCAGGTTGCATCACAGCCACTGAACGAATTGTGTAAGAATTTCTCTCTCTTTCACTGTCTTTGTTTCATGGGTTTTGAAAAGTAATTTATTTTTATAATGGGGTTTAGCTGCTTTTCACGGCTGTGTTTATGCTGCTTTATACCCACGTGACACACTAACAGAGAGATATCAATACATAGGTTTTAAGATTATTACTAGTCAGATACATTCTTGTGCGGTGAATCGGGCGTGTTGAGTCCAGTTCTCTGAGCAAGGAGTAGGTCTAGTCTGTTACATAATGGGTTTATGGAACGGTATCTGAGCTAATTTGAAACTCTTGTTTTATGGATCACCCCACCTCACCTTTCCCTTTAAGCAGCCATAGTGTGTTTTCTGCATGTGTGACTCTGTTCTGTTTTGTAATTCAGTTCAAGTGTAACGGTTTTTACATTCCTTCTATAAGTGACACCTTATGAGAAGTGTCCTTTTCTGTGTGACTTATGTCACTTAGAATCGTCTTACCTAAATCCATTCATCATGCTGCTACTAGCCTTATGACATTGATTTCATGGCTGAGTGATAATCCATTGTACATATGGACCTCAAATTTTTTATCCATTTTTCGCTTTCCTGGGATATTTACGGTGGAATGAAGTGGAGGTCCTTGTCAACAGAGCAGCCCTAAACTTTGGGGTGCTTGTGTCTTGCTGATATTTAATTTTCCCACTTTATACCCCCAAGCGTGGAAGTGCCCTATGCTCTCTAAGCTGTGTTTTTTAGATGTTTCAGGACACACCGTACACATCTCCAGAGTGGCTGTTGGCAGTTTACATCCCGCCCATCAGTGTAGCAAGGCTCCCATTTCTCCATGGCCTGTCCTGCATTTCTGGTTTTGACACTTTTTTCAGCATGGCCCTTTTGACCGATGGGAAGCGAGACTTCTTTGTAGCGCTGATTTGCCTTTCCAGGTTGCTTGGTTGGCCAAAAAGGGCGTATGCGTTTTTTCCTGAATATATTCAGGAAAAAACGCATACGCCCTTTTGGCCAAGGGCATCATTGTCAACGTTTTGCCGCTTTTCATGTGCTTTAAAGGCGATTCGAATCTACCTCCTGAAATCTGTTTCCTGCAATTCTGCCTTGATTTCAATTCCTCGTCTTTGCCTTCCCTCAATATATTTGTGGACGAGGGTTATCATTTATAACTGTGCAGGTTTGTGAATTGCAGTGCCCTGAAGCTCCATTTTACAACTCGCTTTTTCGGGAGCTGGCCGCAAAAGCGCAGGATGGCTTCAGGCCCTGTTCTGGTTCCGGGGGGCAGGCTGAGCCTGTGGTTAATTCTTCTTCCTGATGGGAAAATAGAGTGACCTGTGCCTGTCCCAACACCAAGAGCTAGTCTCTCATTGGTTCCCCGTCTTCCCGTTCATCCTCAGGACAAATAGCAACCTGTACGGAACAGGAGGTTAAAGGTGCTGATGCTCCAAGTAGGGAGATTGCTAGTAAAGTGGCTGGAATGGCGAACCCTAGCACAAGGAGATGAGAAATGAGGTGCGTTTTAGAAACCTTTCCCCATCACACGGTGTACCATCTTCTGGGTTTCTCATGCATGTTTTCGATGTAGGAAGATGTCCTTGAACCTGGAGATTTGGGACCCATGCGATGGGTAGCACGCAGTATTACTTTAAAGGGTCTGCGTTTGCTCACCCAACCTCACCAAAACTCTCAGCCCCAAGAGTGTCCACCCTTATGTCTCATCCAGCTGTGGGTCTAGATATGGTCAATCCAGGTTGCATCACAGACCCTGAACGAATTGTGTAAGAATTTCTCTCTCTTTCACTGTCTTTGTTTCATGGGTTTTGAAAAGTAATTTATTTTTATAATGGGGTTTAGCTGCTTTTCACGGCTGTGTTTATGCTGCTTTACACCCACTTGACACACTAACAGAGAGATATCAATACATAGGTTTTAAGATTATTACTAGTCAGATATATTCTTGTGCGGTGAATCGGGCGTGTTGAGTCCAGTTCTCTGAGCAAGGAGTAGGTCTTGTCTGTTACATATTGGGTTTATGGAACGGTATCTGAGCTAATTTGAAACTGTTGTTTTATGTATCACCCCACCTCACATTTCCCGTTAAGCAGCCATAGTGTGTTTTCTGCATGTGTGACTCTGTTCTGTTTTGTAATTCAGTTCAAGTGTAACGGTTTTTACATTCCCTCTATAAGTGACACCTTATGAGAAGTGTCCTTTTCTGTGTGACTTATGTCACTTAGAATCGTCGTACCTAAATCCACTCATCATGCTGCTACTAGCCTTATGACATTGATTTCATGGCTGAGTGATAATCCATTGTACATATGGACCTCAAATTTTTTATCCATTTTTCGCTTTCCTGGGATATTTAAGGTGGAATGAAGTGGAGGTCCTTGTCAACAGAGCAGCCCTAAACTTTGGGGTGCTTGTGTCTTGCTGATTTTTAATTTTCCCACTTTATACCCCCATGCGTGGAAGTGCCCTATGCTCTCTAAGCTGTGTTTTTTAGATGTTTCAGGACACACCGTACACTTCTCCAGAGTGGCTGTTGGCAGTTTACATCCCGCCCATCAGTGTAGCAAGGCTCCCATTTCTCCATGGCCTGTCCTGCATTTCTGGTTTTGACACTTTTTTCAGCATGGCCCTTTTGACCGATGGGAAGCGAGACTTCTTTGTAGCGCTGATTTGCCTTTCCAGGTTGCTTGGTTGGCCAAAAAGGGCGTATGCGTTTTTTCCTGAATATATTCAGGAAAAAACGCATACGCCCTTTTGGCCAAGGGCATCATTGTCAACGTTTTGCCGCTTTTCATGTGCTTTAAAGGCGATTCGAATCTACCTCCTGAAATCTGTTTCCTGCAATTCTGCCTTGATTTCAATTCCTCGTCTTTGCCTTCCCTCAGTATATTTGTGGACGAGAGTTATCATTTATAACTGTGCAGGTTTGTGAATTGCAGTGCCCTGAAGCTCCATTTTACAACTCGCTTTTTCGGGAGCTGGCCGCAAAAGCGCAGGATGGCTTCAGGCCCTGTTCTGGTTCCGGGGGGCAGGCTGAGCCTGTGGTTAATTCTTCTTCCTGATGGGAAAATAGAGTGACCTGTGCCTGTCCCAACACCAAGAGCTAGTCTCTCATTGGTTCCCCGTCTTCCCGTTCATCCTCAGGACAAATAGCAACCTGTACGGAACAGGAGGTTAAAGGTGCTGATGCTCCAAGTAGGGAGATTGCTAGTAAAGTGGCTGGAATGTCGAACCCGAGCACATGGAGATGAGAAATGAGGTGCGTTTTAGAAACCTTTCCCCATCACACGGTGTACCATCTTCTGGGTTTCTCATGCATGTTTTCGTTGTAGGAAGATGCCCTTGAACCTGGAGATTTGGGACCCATGCGATGGGTAGCACGCAGTATTACTTTAAAGGGTCTGCGTTTGCTCACCCAACCTCACCAAACCTCTCAGCCCCAAGAGTGTCCACCCTTATGTCTCATCCAGCTGTGGGTCTAGATATGGTAAATCCAGGTTGCATCACAGACCCTGAACGAATTGTGTAAGAATTTCTCTCTCTTTCACTGTCTTTGTTTCATGGGTTTTGAAAAGTAATTTATTTTTATAATGGGGTTTAGCTGCTTTTCACGGCTGTGTTTATGCTGCTTTACACCCACTTGACACACTAACAGAGAGATATCAATACATAGGTTTTAAGATTATTACTAGTCAGATATATTCTTGTGCGGTGAATCGGGCGTGTTGAGTCCAGTTCTCTGAGCAAGGAGTAGGTCTTGTCTGTTACATATTGGGTTTATGGAACGGTATCTGAGCTAATTTGAAACTGTTGTTTTATGTATCACCCCACCTCACATTTCCCGTTAAGCAGCCATAGTGTGTTTTCTGCATGTGTGACTCTGTTCTGTTTTGTAATTCAGTTCAAGTGTAACGGTTTTTACATTCCCTCTATAAGTGACACCTTATGAGAAGTGTCCTTTTCTGTGTGACTTATGTCACTTAGAATCGTCGTACCTAAATCCATTCATCATGCTACTACTAGCCTTATGACATTGATTTCATGGCTGTGTGATAATCCATTATACATATGGACCTCAAATTTTTTATCCATTTTTCGCTTTCCTGGGATATTTAAGGTGGAATGAAGTGGAGGTCCTTGTCAACAGAGCAGCCCTAAACTTTGGGGTGCTTGTGTCTTGCTGATTTTTAATTTTCCCACTTTATACCCCCATGCGTGGAAGTGCCCTATGCTCTCTAAGCTGTGTTTTTTAGATGTTTCAGGACACACCGTACACTTCTCCAGAGTGGCTGTTGGCAATTTACATCCCGCCCATCAGTGTAGCAAGGCTCCCATTTCTCCATGGCCTGTCCTGCATTTCTGGTTTTGACACTTTTTTCAGCATGGCCCTTTTGACCGATGGGAAGCGAGACTTCTTTGTAGCGCTGATTTGCCTTTCCAGGTTGCTTGGTTGGCCAAAAAGGGCGTATGCGTTTTTTCCTGAATATATTCAGGAAAAAAAGCATACGCCCTTTTTGGCCAAGGGCATCATTGTCAACGTTTTGCCGCTTTTCATGTGCTTTAAAGGCGATTCGAATCTACCTCCTGAAATCTGTTTCCTGCAATTCTGCCTTGATTTCAATTCCTCGTCTTTGCCTTCCCTCAATATATTTGTGGACGAGAGTTATCATTTATAACTGTGCAGGTTTGTGAATTGCAGTGCCCTGAAGCTCCATTTTACAACTCGCTTTTTCGGGAGCTGGCCGCAAAAGCGCAGGATGGCTTCAGGCCCTGTTCTGGTTCCGGGGGGCAGGCTGAGCCTGTGGTTAATTCTTCTTCCTGATGGGAAAATAGAGTGACCTGTGCCTGTCCCAACACCAAGAGCGAGTCTCTCATTGATTCCCCGTCTTCCCGTTCATCCTCAGGACAAATAGCAACCTGTACGGAACAGGAGGTTAAAGGTGCTGATGCTCCAAGTAGGGAGATTGCTAGTAAAGTGGCTGGAATGGCGAACCCGAGCACAAGGAGATGAGAAATGAGGTGCGTTTTAGAAACCTTTCCCCATCACACGGTGTACCATCTTCTGGGTTTCTCATGCATGTTTTCGTTGTAGGAAGATGCCCTTGAACCTGGAGATTTGGGACCCATGCGATGGGTAGCACGCAGTATTACTTTAAAGGGTCTGTGTTTGCTCACCCAACCTCACCAAACCTCTCAGCCCCAAGAGTGTCCACCCTTATGTCTCATCCAGCTGTGGGTCTAGATATGGTCAATCCAGGTTGCATCACAGACCCTGAACGAATTGTGTAAGAATTTTTCTCTCTTTCACTGTCTTTGTTTCATGGGTTTTGAAAAGTAATTTATTTTTATAATGGGGTTTAGCTGCTTTTCACGGCTGTGTTTATGCTGCTTTACACCCACTTGACACACTAACAGAGAGATATCAATACATAGGTTTTAAGATTATTACTAGTCAGATATATTCTTGTGCGGTGAATCGGGCGTGTTGAGTCCAGTTCTCTGAGCAAGGAGTATGTCTTGTCTGTTACATATTGGGTTTATGGAACGGTATCTGAGCTAATTTGAAACTCTTGTTTTATGTATCACCCCACCTCACCTTTCCCGTTAAGCAGCCATAGTGTGTTTTCTGCATGTGTGACTCTGTTCTGTTTTGTAATTCAGTTCAAGTGTAACGGTTTTTACATTCCCTCTATAAGTGACACCTTATGAGAAGTGTCCTTTTCTGTGTGACTTATGTCACTTAGAATCGTCGTACCTAAATCCACTCATCATGCTGCTACTAGCCTTATGACATTGATTTCATGGCTGAGTGATAATCCATTGTACATATGGACCTCAAATTTTTTATCCATTTTTCGCTTTCCTGGGATATTTAAGGTGGAATGAAGTGGAGGTCCTTGTCAACAGAGCAGCCCTAAACTTTGGGGTGCTTGTGTCTTGCTGATTTTTAATTTTCCCACTTTATACCCCCATGCGTGGAAGTGCCCTATGCTCTCTAAGCTGTGTTTTTTAGATGTTTCAGGACACACCGTACACTTCTCCAGAGTGGCTGTTGGCAATTTACATCCCGCCCATCAGTGTAGCAAGGCTCCCATTTCTCCATGGCCTGTCCTGCATTTCTGGTTTTGACACTTTTTTCAGCATGGCCCTTTTGACCGATGGGAAGCGAGACTTCTTTGTAGCGCTGATATTCCTTTCCAGGTTGCTTGGTTGGCCAAAAAGGGCGTATGCGTTTTTTCCTGAATATATTCAGGAAAAAACGCATACGCCCTTTTTGGCCAAGGGCATCATTGTCAACGTTTTGCCGCTTTTCATGTGCTTTAAAGGCGCTTCAAATCTACCTCCTGAAATCTGTTGCCTGCAATTCTGCCTTGATTTCAATTCCTCGTCTTTGCCTTCCCTCAATATATTTGTGGACGAGAGTTATCATGTATAACTGTGCAAGTTTGTGAATTGCAGTGCCCTGAAGCTCCATTTTACAACTCGCTTTTTCGGGAGCTGGCCGCAAAAGCGCAGGATGGCTTCAGGCCCTGTTCTGGTTCCGGGGGGCAGGCTGAGCCTGTGGTTAATTCTTCTTCCTGATGGGAAAATAGAGTGACCTGTGCCTGTCCCAACACCAAGAGCTAGTCTCTCATTGATTCCCCGTCTTCCCGTTCATCCTCAGGACAAATAGCAACCTGTACGGAACAGGAGGTTAAAGGTGCTGATGCTCCAAGTAGGGAGATTGCTAGTAAAGTGGCTGGAATGGCGAACCCGAGCACAAGGAGATGAGAAATGAGGTGCGTTTTAGAAACCTTTCCCCATCACACGGTGTACCATCTTCTGGGTTTCTCATGCATGTTTTCGTTGTAGGAAGATGCCCTTGAACCTGGAGATTTGGGACCCATGCGATGGGTAGCACGCAGTATTACTTTAAAGGGTCTGTGTTTGCTCACCCAACCTCACCAAACCTCTCAGCCCCAAGAGTGTCCACCCTTATGTCTCATCCAGCTGTGGGTCTAGATATGGTCAATCCAGGTCGAATCACAGACCCTGAACGAATTGTGTAAGAATTTTTCTCTCTTTCACTGTCTTTGTTTCATGGGTTTTGAAAAGTAATTTATTTTTATAATGGGGTTTAGCTGCTTTTCACGGCTGTGTTTATGCTGCTTTACACCCACTTGACACACTAACAGAGAGATATCAATACATAGGTTTTAAGATTATTACTAGTCAGATATATTCTTGTGCGGTGAATCGGGCGTGTTGAGTCCAGTTCTCTGAGCAAGGAGTAGGTCTTGTCTGTTACATATTGGGTTTATGGAACGGTATCTGAGCTAATTTGAAACTCTTGTTTTATGTATCACCCCACCTCACCTTTCCCGTTAAGCAGCCATAGTGTGTTTTCTGCATGTGTGACTCTGTTCTGTTTTGTAATTCAGTTCAAGTGTAACGGTTTTTACATTCCCTCTATAAGTGACACCTTATGAGAAGTGTCCTTTTCTGTGTGACTTATGTCACTTAGAATCGTCGTACCTAAATCCACTCATCATGCTGCTACTAGCCTTATGACATTGATTTCATGGCTGAGTGATAATCCATTGTACATATGGACCTCAAATTTTTTATCCATTTTTCGCTTTCCTGGGATATTTAAGGTGGAATGAAGTGGAGGTCCTTGTCAACAGAGCAGCCCTAAACTTTGGGGTGCTTGTGTCTTGCTGATTTTTAATTTTCCCACTTTATACCCCCATGCGTGGAAGTGCCCTATGCTCTCTAAGCTGTGTTTTTTAGATGTTTCAGGACACACCGTACACTTCTCCAGAGTGGCTGTTGGCAATTTACATCCCGCCCATCAGTGTAGCAAGGCTCCCATTTCTCCATGGCCTGTCCTGCATTTCTGGTTTTGACACTTTTTTCAGCATGGCCCTTTTGACCGATGGGAAGCGAGACTTCTTTGTAGCGCTGATTTGCCTTTCCAGGTTGCTTGGTTGGCCAAAAAGGGCGTATGCGTTTTTTCCTGAATATATTCAGGAAAAAACGCATACGCCCTTTTTGGCCAAGGGCATCATTGTCAACGTTTTGCCGCTTTTCATGTGCTTTAAAGGCGCTTCAAATCTACCTCCTGAAATCTGTTCCCTGCAATTCTGCCTTGATTTCAATTCCTCGTCTTTGCCTTCCCTCAATATATTTGTGGACGAGAGTTATCATGTATAACTGTGCAAGTTTGTGAATTGCAGTGCCCTGAAGCTCCATTTTACAACTCGCTTTTTCGGGAGCTGGCCGCAAAAGCGCAGGATGGCTTCAGGCCCTGTTCTGGTTCCGGGGGGCAGGCTGAGCCTGTGGTTAATTCTTCTTCCTGATGGGAAAATAGAGTGACCTGTGCCTGTCCCAACACCAAGAGCTAGTCTCTCATTGATTCCCCGTCTTCCCGTTCATCCTCAGGACAAATAGCAACCTGTACGGAACAGGAGGTTAAAGGTGCTGATGCTCCAAGTAGGGAGATTGCTAGTAAAGTGGCTGGAATGGCGAACCCGAGCACAAGGAGATGAGAAATGAGGTGCGTTTTAGAAACCTTTCCCCATCACACGGTGTACCATCTTCTGGGTTTCTCATGCATGTTTTCGTTGTAGGAAGATGCCCTTGAACCTGGAGATTTGGGACCCATGCGATGGGTAGCACGCAGTATTACTTTAAAGGGTCTGTGTTTGCTCACCCAACCTCACCAAACCTCTCAGCCCCAAGAGTGTCCACCCTTATGTCTCATCCAGCTGTGGGTCTAGATATGATCAATCCAGGTCGCATCACAGACCCTGAACGAATTGTGTAAGAATTTTTCTCTCTTTCACTGTCTTTGTTTCATGGGTTTTGAAAAGTAATTTATTTTTATAATGGGGTTTAGCTGCTTTTCACGGCTGTGTTTATGCTGCTTTACACCCACTTGACACACTAACAGAGAGATATCAATACATAGGTTTTAAGATTATTACTAGTCAGATATATTCTTGTGCGGTGAATCGGGCGTGTTGAGTCCAGTTCTCTGAGCAAGGAGTAGGTCTTGTCTGTTACATATTGGGTTTATGGAACGGTATCTGAGCTAATTTGAAACTCTTGTTTTATGTATCACCCCACCTCACCTTTCCCGTTAAGCAGCCATAGTGTGTTTTCTGCATGTGTGACTCTGTTCTGTTTTGTAATTCAGTTCAAGTGTAACGGTTTTTACATTCCCTCTATAAGTGACACCTTATGAGAAGTGTCCTTTTCTGTGTGACTTATGTCACTTAGAATCGTCGTACCTAAATCCACTCATCATGCTGCTACTAGCCTTATGACATTGATTTCATGGCTGAGTGATAATCCATTGTACATATGGACCTCAAATTTTTTATCCATTTTTCGCTTTCCTGGGATATTTAAGGTGGAATGAAGTGGAGGTCCTTGTCAACAGAGCAGCCCTAAACTTTGGGGTGCTTGTGTCTTGCTGATTTTTAATTTTCCCACTTTATACCCCCATGCGTGGAAGTGCCCTATGCTCTCTAAGCTGTGTTTTTTAGATGTTTCAGGACACACCGTACACTTCTCCAGAGTGGCTGTTGGCAATTTACATCCCGCCCATCAGTGTAGCAAGGCTCCCATTTCTCCATGGCCTGTCCTGCATTTCTGGTTTTGACACTTTTTTCAGCATGGCCCTTTTGACCGATGGGAAGCGAGACTTCTTTGTAGCGCTGATATGCCTTTCCAGGTTGCTTGGTTGGCCAAAAAGGGCGTATGCGTTTTTTCCTGAATATATTCAGGAGAAAAAGCATACGCCCTTTTTGGCCAAGGGCATCATTGTCAACGTTTTGCCGCTTTTCATGTGCTTTAAAGGCGATTCGAATCTACCTCCTGAAATCTGTTTCCTGCAATTCTGCCTTGATTTCAATTCCTCGTCTTTGCCTTCCCTCAATATATTTGTGGACGAGAGTTATCACTTATAACTGTGCAGGTTTGTGAATTGCAGTGCCCTGAAGCTTCATTTTACAACTCGCTTTTTCGGGAGCTGGCCGCAAAAGCGCAGGATGGCTTCAGGCCCTGTTCTGGTTCCGGGGGGCAGGCTGAGCCTGTGGTTAATTCTTCTTCCTGATGGGACAATAGAGTGACCTGTGCCTGTCCCAACACCAAGAGCTAGTCTCTCATTGGTTCCCCGTCTTCCCGTTCATCCTCAGGACAAATAGCAACCTGTACGGAACAGGAGGTTAAAGGTGCTGATGCTCCAAGTAGGGAGACTGCTAGTAAAGTGGCTGGAATGGCGAACCCGAGCACAAGGAGATGAGAAATGAGGTGCGTTTTAGAAACCTTTCCCCATCACACGGTGTACCATCTTCTGGGTTTCTCATGCATGTTTTCGATGTAGGAAGATGCCCTTGAACCTGGAGATTTGGGACCCATGCGATGGGGAGCACGCAGTATTACTTTAAAGGGTCTGCGTTTGCTCACCCAACCTCACCAAAACTCTCAGCCCCAAGAGTGTCCACCCTTATGTCTCATCCAGCTGTGGGTCTAGATATGGTCAATCCAGGTTGCATCACAGACCCTGAACGAATTGTGTAAGAATTTCTCTCTCTTTCACTGTCTTTGTTTCATGGGTTTTGAAAAGTAATTTATTTTTATAATGGGGTTTAGCTGCTTTTCACGGCTGTGTTTATGCTGCTTTACACCCACTTGACACACTAACAGAGAGATATCAATACATAGGTTTTAAGATTATTACTAGTCAGATATATTCTTGTGCGGTGAATCGGGCGTGTTGAGTCCAGTTCTCTGAGCAAGGAGTAGGTCTTGTCTGTTACATATTGGGTTTATGGAACGGTATCTGAGCTAATTTGAAACTCTTGTTTTATGTATCACCCCACCTCACCTTTCCCGTTAAGCAGCCATAGTGTGTTTTCTGCATGTGTGACTCTGTTCTGTTTTGTAATTCAGTTCAAGTGTAACGGTTTTTACATTCCCTCTATAAGTGACACCTTATGAGAAGTGTCCTTTTCTGTGTGACTTATGTCACTTAGAATCGTCGTACCTAAATCCACTCATCATGCTGCTACTAGCCTTATGACATTGATTTCATGGCTGAGTGATAATCCATTGTACATATGGACCTCAAATTTTTTATCCATTTTTCGCTTTCCTGGGATATTTAAGGTGGAATGAAGTGGAGGTCCTTGTCAACAGAGCAGCCCTAAACTTTGGGGTGCTTGTGTCTTGCTGATTTTTAATTTTCCCACTTTATACCCCCATGCGTGGAAGTGCCCTATGCTCTCTAAGCTGTGTTTTTTAGATGTTTCAGGACACACCGTACACTTCTCCAGAGTGGCTGTTGGCAATTTACATCCCGCCCATCAGTGTAGCAAGGCTCCCATTTCTCCATGGCCTGTCCTGCATTTCTTGTTTTGAAACTTTTTTCAGCATGGCCCTTTTGACCAATGGGAAGCGAGACTTCTTTGTAGCGCTGATTTGCCTTTCCAGGTTGCTTGGTTGGCCAAAAAGGGCGTATGCGTTTTTTCCTGAATATATTCAGGAAAAAAAGCATACGCCCTTTTTGGCCAAGGGCATCATTGTCAACGTTTTGCCGCTTTTCATGTGCTTTAAAGGCGATTCGAATCTACCTCCTGAAATCTGTTTCCTGCAATTCTGCCTTGATTTCAATTCCTCGTCTTTGCCTTCCCTCAATATATTTGTGGACGAGAGTTATCATTTATAACTGTGCAGGTTTGTGAATTGCAGTGCCCTGAAGCTCGATTTTACAACTCGCTTTCTCGGGAGCTGGCCGCAAAAGCGCAGGATGGCTTCAGGCCCTGTTCTGGTTCCGGGGGGCAGGCTGAGCCTGTGGTTAATTCTTCTTCCTGATGGGAAAATAGAGTGACCTGTGCCTGTCCCAACACCAAGAGCTAGTCTCTCATTGGTTCCCCGTCTTCCCGTTCATCCTCAGGACAAATAGCAACCTGTACGGAACAGGAGGTTAAAGGTGCTGATGCTCCAAGTAGGGAGATTGCTAGTAAAGTGGCTGGAATGGCGAACCCGAGCACAAGGAGATGAGAAATGAGGTGCGTTTTAGAAACCTTTCCCCATCACACGGTGTACCATCTTCTGGGTTTCTCATGCATGTTTTCGATGTAGGAAGATGCCCTTGAACCTGGAGATTTGGGACCCATGTGATGGGTAGCACGCAGTATTACTTTAAAGGGTCTGCGTTTGCTCACCCAACCTCACCAAAACTCTCAGCCCCAAGAGTGTCCACCCTTATGTCTCATCCAGCTGTGGGTCTAGATATGGTCAATCCAGGTTGCATCACAGACCCTGAACGAATTGTGTAAGAATTTCTCTCTCTTTCACTGTCTTTGTTTCATGGGTTTTGAAAAGTAATTTATTTTTATAATGGGGTTTAGCTGCTTTTCACGGCTGTGTTTATGCTGCTTTACACCCACTTGACACACTAACAGAGATATCAATACATAGGTTTTAAGATTATTATTAGTCAGATATATTCTTGTGCGGTGAATCGGGCGTGTTGAGTCCAGTTCTCTGAGCAAGGAGTAGGTCTTGTCTGTTACATATTGGGTTTATGGAACGGTATCTGAGCTAATTTGAAACTGTTGTTTTATGTATCACCCCACCTCACATTTCCCGTTAAGCAGCCATAGTGTGTTTTCTGCATGTGTGACTCTGTTCTGTTTTGTAATTCAGTTCAAGTGTAACGGTTTTTACATTCCCTCCATAAGTGACACCTTATGAGAAGTGTCCTTTTCTGTGTGACTTATGTCACTTAGAATCGTCGTACCTAAATCCACTCATCATGCTGCTACTAGCCTTATGACATTGATTTCATGGCTGAGTGATAATCCATTGTACATATGGACCTCAAATTTTTTATCCATTTTTCGCTTTCCTGGGATATTTAAGGTGGAATGAAGTGGAGGTCCTTGTCAACAGAGCAGCCCTAAACTTTGGGGTGCTTGTGTCTTGCTGATTTTTAATTTTCCCACTTTATACCCCCATGCGTGGAAGTGCCCTATGCTCTCTAAGCTGTGTTTTTTAGATGTTTCAGGACACACCGTACACTTCTCCAGAGTGGCTGTTGGCAATTTACATCCCGCCCATCAGTGTAGCAAGGCTCCCATTTCTCCATGGCCTGTCCTGCATTTCTGGTTTTGACACTTTTTTCAGCATGGCCCTTTTGACCGATGGGAAGCGAGACTTCTTTGTAGCGCTGATTTGCCTTTCCAGGTTGCTTGGTTGGCCACAAAGGGCGTATGCGTTTTTTCCTGAATATATTCAGGAAAAAAACCATACGCCCTTTTTGGCCAAGGGCATCATTGTCAACGTTTTGCCGCTTTTCATGTGCTTTAAAGGCGATTCGAATCTACCTCCTGAAATCTGTTTCCTGCAATTCTGCCTTGATTTCAATTCCTCGTCTTTGCCTTCCCTCAATATATTTGTGGACGAGAGTTATCATTTATAACTGTGCAGGTTTGTGAATTGCAGTGCCCTGAAGCTCCATTTTACAACTCGCTTTTTCGGGAGCTGGCCGCAAAAGCGCAGGATGGCTTCAGGCCCTGTTCTGGTTCCGGGGGGCAGGCTGAGCCTGTGGTTAATTCTTCTTCCTGATGGGAAAATAGAGTGACCTGTGCCTGTCCCAACACCAAGAGCTAGTCTCTCATTGGTTCCCCGTCTTCCCGTTCATCCTCAGGACAAATAGCAACCTGTACGGAACAGGAGGTTAAAGGTGCTGATGCTCCAAGTAGGGAGACTGCTAGTAAAGTGGCTGGAATGGCGAACCCGAGCACAAGGAGATGAGAAATGAGGTGCGTTTTAGAAACCTTTCCCCATCACACGGTGTACCATCTTCTGGGTTTCTCATGCATGTTTTCGATGTAGGAAGATGCCCTTGAACCTGGAGATTTGGGACCCATGCGATGGGGAGCACGCAGTATTACTTTAAAGGGTCTGCGTTTGCTCACCCAACCTCACCAAAACTCTCAGCCCCAAGAGTGTCCACCCTTATGTCTCATCCAGCTGTGGGTCTAGATATGGTCAATCCAGGTTGCATCACAGACCCTGAACGAATTGTGTAAGAATTTCTCTCTCTTTCACTGTCTTTGTTTCATGGGTTTTGAAAAGTAATTTATTTTTATAATGGGGTTTAGCTGCTTTTCACGGCTGTGTTTATGCTGCTTTACACCCACTTGACACACTAACAGAGATATCAATACATAGGTTTTAAGATTATTATTAGTCAGATATATTCTTGTGCGGTGAATCGGGCGTGTTGAGTCCAGTTCTCTGAGCAAGGAGTAGGTCTTGTCTGTTACATATTGGGTTTATGGAACGGTATCTGAGCTAATTTGAAACTGTTGTTTTATGTATCACCCCACCTCACATTTCCCGTTAAGCAGCCATAGTGTGTTTTCTGCATGTGTGACTCTGTTCTGTTTTGTAATTCAGTTCAAGTGTAACGGTTTTTACATTCCCTCCATAAGTGACACCTTATGAGAAGTGTCCTTTTCTGTGTGACTTATGTCACTTAGAATCGTCGTACCTAAATCCACTCATCATGCTGCTACTAGCCTTATGACATTGATTTCATGGCTGAGTGATAATCCATTGTACATATGGACCTCAAATTTTTTATCCATTTTTCGCTTTCCTGGGATATTTAAGGTGGAATGAAGTGGAGGTCCTTGTCAACAGAGCAGCCCTAAACTTTGGGGTGCTTGTGTCTTGCTGATTTTTAATTTTCCCACTTTATACCCCCATGCGTGGAAGTGCCCTATGCTCTCTAAGCTGTGTTTTTTAGATGTTTCAGGACACACCGTACACTTCTCCAGAGTGGCTGTTGGCAATTTACATCCCGCCCATCAGTGTAGCAAGGCTCCCATTTCTCCATGGCCTGTCCTGCATTTCTGGTTTTGACACTTTTTTCAGCATGGCCCTTTTGACCGATGGGAAGCGAGACTTCTTTGTAGCGCTGATTTGCCTTTCCAGGTTGCTTGGTTGGCCACAAAGGGCGTATGCGTTTTTTCCTGAATATATTCAGGAAAAAAACCATACGCCCTTTTTGGCCAAGGGCATCATTGTCAACGTTTTGCCGCTTTTCATGTGCTTTAAAGGCGATTCGAATCTACCTCCTGAAATCTGTTTCCTGCAATTCTGCCTTGATTTCAATTCCTCGTCTTTGCCTTCCCTCAATATATTTGTGGACGAGAGTTATCATTTATAACTGTGCAGGTTTGTGAATTGCAGTGCCCTGAAGCTCCATTTTACAACTCGCTTTTTCGGGAGCTGGCCGCAAAAGCGCAGGATGGCTTCAGGCCCTGTTCTGGTTCCGGGGGGCAGGCTGAGCCTGTGGTTAATTCTTCTTCCTGATGGGAAAATAGAGTGACCTGTGCCTGTCCCAACACCAAGAGCTAGTCTCTCATTGGTTCCCCGTCTTCCCGTTCATCCTCAGGACAAATAGCAACCTGTACGGAACAGGAGGTTAAAGGTGCTGATGCTCCAAGTAGGGAGACTGCTAGTAAAGTGGCTGGAATGGCGAACCCGAGCACAAGGAGATGAGAAATGAGGTGCGTTTTAGAAACCTTTCCCCATCACACGGTGTACCATCTTCTGGGTTTCTCATGCATGTTTTCGATGTAGGAAGATGCCCTTGAACCTGGAGATTTGGGACCCATGCGATGGGGAGCACGCAGTATTACTTTAAAGGGTCTGCGTTTGCTCACCCAACCTCACCAAAACTCTCAGCCCCAAGAGTGTCCACCCTTATGTCTCATCCAGCTGTGGGTCTAGATATGGTCAATCCAGGTTGCATCACAGACCCTGAACGAATTGTGTAAGAATTTCTCTCTCTTTCACTGTCTTTGTTTCATGGGTTTTGAAAAGTAATTTATTTTTATAATGGGGTTTAGCTGCTTTTCACGGCTGTGTTTATGCTGCTTTACACCCACTTGACACACTAACAGAGAGATATCAATACATAGGTTTTAAGATTATTACTAGTCAGATATATTCTTGTGCGGTGAATCGGGCGTGTTGAGTCCAGTTCTCTGAGCAAGGAGTAGGTCTTGTCTGTTACATATTGGGTTTATGGAACGGTATCTGAGCTAATTTGAAACTCTTGTTTTATGTATCACCCCACCTCACCTTTCCCGTTAAGCAGCCATAGTGTGTTTTCTGCATGTGTGACTCTGTTCTGTTTTGTAATTCAGTTCAAGTGTAACGGTTTTTACATTCCCTCTATAAGTGACACCTTATGAGAAGTGTCCTTTTCTGTGTGACTTATGTCACTTAGAATCGTCGTACCTAAATCCACTCATCATGCTGCTACTAGCCTTATGACATTGATTTCATGGCTGAGTGATAATCCATTGTACATATGGACCTCAAATTTTTTATCCATTTTTCGCTTTCCTGGGATATTTTCGGTGGAATGAAGTGGAGGTCCTTGTCAACAGAGCAGCCCTAAACTTTGGGGTGCTTGTGTCTTGCTGATTTTTAATTTTCCCACTTTATACCCCCATGCGTGGAAGTGCCCTATGCTCTCTAAGCTGTGTTTTTTAGATGTTTCAGGACACACCGTACACTTCTCCAGAGTGGCTGTTGGCAATTTACATCCCGCCCATCAGTGTAGCAAGGCTCCCATTTCTCCATGGCCTGTCCTGCATTTCTTGTTTTGAAACTTTTTTCAGCATGGCCCTTTTGACCAATGGGAAGCGAGACTTCTTTGTAGCGCTGATTTGCCTTTCCAGGTTGCTTGGTTGGCCAAAAAGGGCGTATGCGTTTTTTCCTGAATATATTCAGGAAAAAAAGCATACGCCCTTTTTGGCCAAGGGCATCATTGTCAACGTTTTGCCGCTTTTCATGTGCTTTAAAGGCGATTCGAATCTACCTCCTGAAATCTGTTTCCTGCAATTCTGCCTTGATTTCAATTCCTCGTCTTTGCCTTCCCTCAATATATTTGTGGACGAGAGTTATCATTTATAACTGTGCAGGTTTGTGAATTGCAGTGCCCTGAAGCTCGATTTTACAACTCGCTTTCTCGGGAGCTGGCCGCAAAAGCGCAGGATGGCTTCAGGCCCTGTTCTGGTTCCGGGGGGCAGGCTGAGCCTGTGGTTAATTCTTCTTCCTGATGGGAAAATAGAGTGACCTGTGCCTGTCCCAACACCAAGAGCTAGTCTCTCATTGGTTCCCCGTCTTCCCGTTCATCCTCAGGACAAATAGCAACCTGTACGGAACAGGAGGTTAAAGGTGCTGATGCTCCAAGTAGGGAGATTGCTAGTAAAGTGGCTGGAATGGCGAACCCGAGCACAAGGAGATGAGAAATGAGGTGCGTTTTAGAAACCTTTCCCCATCACACGGTGTACCATCTTCTGGGTTTCTCATGCATGTTTTCGATGTAGGAAGATGCCCTTGAACCTGGAGATTTGGGACCCATGTGATGGGTAGCACGCAGTATTACTTTAAAGGGTCTGCGTTTGCTCACCCAACCTCACCAAAACTCTCAGCCCCAAGAGTGTCCACCCTTATGTCTCATCCAGCTGTGGGTCTAGATATGGTCAATCCAGGTTGCATCACAGACCCTGAACGAATTGTGTAAGAATTTCTCTCTCTTTCACTGTCTTTGTTTCATGGGTTTTGAAAAGTAATTTATTTTTATAATGGGGTTTAGCTGCTTTTCACGGCTGTGTTTATGCTGCTTTACACCCACTTGACACACTAACAGAGAGATATCAATACATAGGTTTTAAGATTATTATTAGTCAGATATATTCTTGTGCGGTGAATCGGGCGTGTTGAGTCCAGTTCTCTGAGCAAGGAGTAGGTCTTGTCTGTTACATATTGGGTTTATGGAACGGTATCTGAGCTAATTTGAAACTGTTGTTTTATGTATCACCCCACCTCACATTTCCCGTTAAGCAGCCATAGTGTGTTTTCTGCATGTGTGACTCTGTTCTGTTTTGTAATTCATTTCAAGTGTAACGGTTTTTACATTCCCTCCATAAGTGACACCTTATGAGAAGTGTCCTTTTCTGTGTGACTTATGTCACTTAGAATCGTCGTACCTAAATCCACTCATCATGCTGCTACTAGCCTTATGACATTGATTTCATGGCTGAGTGATAATCCATTGTACATATGGACCTCAAATTTTTTATCCATTTTTCGCTTTCCTGGGATATTTAAGGTGGAATGAAGTGGAGGTCCTTGTCAACAGAGCAGCCCTAAACTTTGGGGTGCTTGTGTCTTGCTGATTTTTAATTTTCCCACTTTATACCCCCATGCGTGGAAGTGCCCTATGCTCTCTAAGCTGTGTTTTTTAGATGTTTCAGGACACACCGTACACTTCTCCAGAGTGGCTGTTGGCAGTTTACATCCCGCCCATCAGTGTAGCAAGGCTCCCATTTCTCCATGGCCTGTCCTGCATTTCTGGTTTTGACACTTTTTTCAGCATGGCCCTTTTGACCGATGGGAAGCGAGACTTCTTTGTAGCGCTGATTTGCCTTTCCAGGTTGCTTGGTTGGCCAAAAAGGGCGTATGCGTTTTTTCCTGAATATATTCAGGAAAAAACGCATACGCCCTTTTGGCCAAGGGCATCATTGTCAACGTTTTGCCGCTTTTCATGTGCTTTAAAGGCGATTCGAATCTACCTCCTGAAATCTGTTTCCTGCAATTCTGCCTTGATTTCAATTCCTCGTCTTTGCCTTCCCTCAATATATTTGTGGACGAGGGTTATCATTTATAACTGTGCAGGTTTGTGAATTGCAGAGCCCTGAAGCTCCATTTTACAACTCGCTTTTTCGGGAGCTGGCCGCAAAAGCGCAGGATGGCTTCAGGCCCTGTTCTGGTTCCGGGGGGCAGGCTGAGCCTGTGGTTAATTCTTCTTCCTGATGGGAAAATATAGTGACCTGTGCCTGTCCCAACACCAAGAGCTAGTCTCTCATTGGTTCCCCGTCTTCCCGTTCATCCTCAGGACAAATAGCAACCTGTACGGAACAGGAGGTTAAAGGTGCTGATGCTCCAAATAGGGAGATTGCTAGTAAAGTGGCTGGAATGTCGAACCCGAGCACATGGAGATGAGAAATGAGGTGCGTTTTAGAAACCTTTCCCCATCACACGGTGTACCATCTTCTGGGTTTCTCATGCATGTTTTCGATGTAGGAAGATGCCCTTGAACCTGGAGATTTGGGACCCATGCGATGGGTAGCACGCAGTATTACTTTAAAGGGTCTGCGTTTGCTCACCCAACCTCACCAAACCTCTCAGCCCCAAGAGTGTCCACCCTTATGTCTCATCCAGCTGTGGGTCTAGATATGGTCAATCCAGGTTGCATCACAGACCCTGAACGAATTGTGTAAGAATTTCTCTCTCTTTCACTGTCTTTGTTTCATGGGTTTTGAAAAGTAATTTATTTTTATAATGGGGTTTAGCTGCTTTTCACGGCTGTGTTTATGCTGCTTTACACCCACTTGACACACTAACAGAGAGATATCAATACATAGGTTTTAAGATTATTACTAGTCAGATATATTCTTGTGCGGTGAATCGGGCGTGTTGAGTCCAGTTCTCTGAGCAAGGAGTAGGTCTTGTCTGTTACATATTGGGTTTATGGAACGGTATCTGAGCTAATTTGAAACTGTTGTTTTATGTATCACCCCACCTCACATTTCCCGTTAAGCAGCCATAGTGTGTTTTCTGCATGTGTGACTCTGTTCTGTTTTGTAATTCAGTTCAAGTGTAACGGTTTTTACATTCCCTCTATAAGTGACACCTTATGAGAAGTGTCCTTTTCTGTGTGACTTATGTCACTTAGAATCGTCGTACCTAAATCCACTCATCATGCTGCTACTAGCCTTATGACATTGATTTCATGGCTGAGTGATAATCCATTGTACATATGGACCTCAAATTTTTTATCCATTTTTCGCTTTCCTGGGATATTTAAGGTGGAATGAAGTGGAGGTCCTTGTCAACAGAGCAGCCCTAAACTTTGGGGTGCTTGTGTCTTGCTGATTTTTAATTTTCCCACTTTATACCCCCATGCGTGGAAGTGCCCTATGCTCTCTAAGTTGTGTTTTTTAGATGTTTCAGGACACACCGTACACTTCTCCAGAGTGGCTGTTGGCAATTTACATCCCGCCCATCAGTGTAGCAAGGCTCCCATTTCTCCATGGCCTGTCCTGCATTTCTGGTTTTGACACTTTTTTCAGCATGGCCCTTTTGACCGATGGGAAGCGAGACTTCTTTGTAGCGCTGATTTGCCTTTCCAGGTTGCTTGGTTGGCCAAAAAGGGCGTATGCGTTTTTTCCTGAATATATTCAGGAAAAAACGCATACGCCCTTTTTGGCCAAGGGCATCATTGTCAACGTTTTGCCGCTTTTCATGTGCTTTAAAGGCGATTCGAATCTACCTCCTGAAATCTGTTTCCTGCAATTCTGCCTTGATTTCAATTCCTCGTCTTTGCCTTCCCTCAATATATTTGTGGACGAGAGTTATCATTTATAACTGTGCAGGTTTGTGAATTGCAGTGCCCTGAAGCTCGATTTTACAACTCGCTTTCTCGGGAGCTGGCCGCAAAAGCGCAGGATGGCTTCAGGCCCTGTTCTGGTTCCGGGGGGCAGGCTGAGCCTGTGGTTAATTCTTCTTCCTGATGGGAAAATAGAGTGACCTGTGCCTGTCCCAACACCAAGAGCTAGTCTCTCATTGGTTCCCCGTCTTCCCGTTCATCCTCAGGACAAATAGCAACCTGTACGGAACAGGAGGTTAACGGTGCTGATGCTCCAAGTAGGGAGATTGCTAGTAAAGTGGCTGGAATGGCGAACCCGAGCACAAGGAGATGAGAAATGAGGTGCGTTTTAGAAACCTTTCCCCATCACACGGTGTACCATCTTCTGGGTTTCTCATGCATGTTTTCGATGTAGGAAGATGCCCTTGAACCTGGTGATTTGGGACCCATGTGATAGGTAGCACGCAGTATTACTTTAAATGGTCTGCGTTTGCTCACCCAACCTCACCAAAACTCTCAGCCCCAAGAGTGTCCACCCTTATGTCTCATCCAGCTGTGGGTCTAGATATGGTCAATCCAGGTTGCATCACAGCCCCTGAACGAATTGTGTAAGAATTTCTCTCTCTTTCACTGTCTTTGTTTCATGGGTTTTGAAAAGTAATTTATTTTTATAATGGGGTTTAGCTGCTTTTCACGGCTGTGTTTATGCTGCTTTACACCCACTTGACACACTAACAGAGAGATATCAATACATAGGTTTTAAGATTATTACTAGTCAGATATATTCTTGTGCGGTGAATCGGGCGTGTTGAGTCCAGTTCTCTGAGCAAGGAGTAGGTCTTGTCTGTTACATATTGGGTTTATGGAACGGTATCTGAGCTAATTTGTAACTGTTGTTTTATGTATCACCCCACCTCACATTTCCCGTTAAGCAGCCATAGTGTGTTTTCTGCATGTGTGACTCTGTTCTGTTTTGTAATTCAGTTCAAGTGTAACGGTTTTTACATTCCCTCTATAAGTGACACCTTATGAGAAGTGTCCTTTTCTGTGTGACTTATGTCACTTAGAATCGTCGTACCTAAATCCACTCATCATGCTGCTACTAGCCTTATGACATTGATTTCATGGCTGAGTGATAATCCATTGTACATATGGACCTCAAATTTTTTATCCATTTTTCGCTTTCCTGGGATATTTAAGGTGGAATGAAGTGGAGGTCCTTGTCAACAGAGCAGCCCTAAACTTTGGGGTGCTTGTGTCTTGCTGATTTTTAATTTTCCCACTTTATACCCCCATGCGTGGAAGTGCCCTATGCTCTCTAAGCTGTGTTTTTTAGATGTTTCAGGACACACCGTACACTTCTCCAGAGTGGCTGTTGGCAATTTACATCCCGCCCATCAGTGTAGCAAGGCTCCCATTTCTCCATGGCCTGTCCTGCATTTCTGGTTTTGACACTTTTTTCAGCATGGCCCTTTTGACCGATGGGAAGCGAGACTTCTTTGTAGCGCTGATTTGCCTTTCCAGGTTGCTTGGTTGGCCAAAAAGGGCGTATGCGTTTTTTCCTGAATATATTCAGGAAAAAACGCATACGCCCTTTTTGGCCAAGGGCATCATTGTCAACATTTTGCCGCTTTTCATGTGCTTTAAAGGCGATTCGAATCTACCTCCTGAAATCTGTTTCCTGCAATTCTGCCTTGATTTCAATTCCTCGTCTTTGCCTTCCCTCAATATATTTGTGGACGAGAGTTATCATTTATAACTGTGCAGGTTTGTGAATTGCAGTGCCCTGAAGCTCCATTTTACAACTCGCTTTTTCGGGAGCTGGCCGCAAAAGCGCAGGATGGCTTCAGGCCCTGTTCTGGTTCCGGGGGGCAGGCTGAGCCTGTGGTTAATTCTTCTTCCTGATGGGAAAATAGAGTGACCTGTGCCTATCCCAACACCAAGAGCTAGTCTCTCATTGGTTCCCCGTCTTCCCGTTCATCCTCAGGACAAATAGCAACCTGTACGGAACAGGAGGTTAAAGGTGCTGATGCTCCAAGTAGGGAGATTGCTAGTAAAGTGGCTGGAATGTCGAACCCGAGCACATGGAGATGAGAAATGAGGTGCGTTTTAGAAACCTTTCCCCATCACACGGTGTACCATCTTCTGGGTTTCTCATGCATGTTTTCGTTGTACGAAGATGCCCTTGAACCTGTAGATTTGGGACCCATGCGATGGGTAGCACGCAGTATTACTTTAAAGGGTCTGCGTTTGCTCACCCAACCTCACCAAACCTCTCAGCCCCAATAGTGTCCACCCTTATGTCTCATCCAGCTGTGGGTCTAGATATAGTCAATCCAGGTTGCATCACAGACCCTGAACGAATTGTGTAAGAATTTCTCTCTCTTTCACTGTCTTTGTTTCATGGGTTTTGAAAAGTAATTTATTTTTATAATGGGGTTTAGCTGCTTTTCACGGCTGTGTTTATGCTGCTTTACACCCACTTGACACACTAACAGAGAGATATCAATACATAGGTTTTAAGATTATTACTAGTCAGATATATTCTTGTGCGGTGAATCGGGCGTGTTGAGTCCAGTTCTCTGAGCAAGGAGTAGGTCTTGTCTGTTACATATTGGGTTTATGGAACGGTATCTGAGCTAATTTGAAACTGTTGTTTTATGTATCACCCCACCTCACATTTCCCGGTAAGCAGCCATAGTGTGTTTTCTGCATGTGTGACTCTGTTCTGTTTTGTAATTCAGTTCAAGTGTAACGGTTTTTACATTCCCTCTATAAGTGACACCTTATGAGAAGTGTCCTTTTCTGTGTGACTTATGTCACTTAGAATCGTCGTACCTAAATCCACTCATCATGCTGCTACTAGCCTTATGACATTGATTTCATGGCTGAGTGATAATCCATTGTACATATGGACCTCAAATTTTTTATCCATTTTTCGCTTTCCTGGGATATTTAAGGTGGAATGAAGTGGAGGTCCTTGTCAACAGAGCAGCCCTAAACTTTGGGGTGCTTGTGTCTTGCTGATTTTTAATTTTCCCACTTTATACCCCCATGCGTGGAAGTGCCCTATGCTCTCTAAGCTGTGTTTTTTAGATGTTTCAGGACACACCGTACACTTCTCCAGACTGGCTGTTGGCAATTTACATCCCGCCCATCAGTGTAGCAAGGCTCCCATTTCTCCATGGCCTGTCCTGCATTTCTGGTTTTGACACTTTTTTCAGCATGGCCCTTTTGACCGATGGGAAGCGAGACTTCTTTGTAGCGCTGATTTGCCTTTCCAGGTTGCTTGGTTGGCCAAAAAGGGCGTATGCGTTTTTTCCTGAATATATTCAGGAAAAAAAGCATACGCCCTTTTTGGCCAAGGGCATCATTGTCAACGTTTTGCCGCTTTTCATGTGCTTTAAAGGCGATTCGAATCTACCTCCTGAAATCTGTTTCCTGCAATTCTGCCTTGATTTCAATTCCTCGTCTTTGCCTTCCCTCAATATATTTGTGGACGAGAGTTATCATTTATAACTGTGCAGGTTTGTGAATTGCAGTGCCCTGAAGCTCCATTTTACAACTCGCTTTTTTGGGAGCTGGCCGCAAAAGCGCAGGATGGCTTCAGGCCCTGTTCTGGTTCCGGGGGGCAGGCTGAGCCTGTGGTTAATTCTTCTTCCTGATGGGAAAATAGAGTGGCCTGTGCCTGTCCCAACACCAAGAGCTAGTCTCTCATTGGTTCCCCGTCTTCCCGTTCATCCTCAGGACAAATAGCAACCTGTACGGAACAGGAGGTTAACGGTGCTGATTCTCCAAGGAGGCAGATTGCTAGTGAAGCGGCTGGAATGGCGAACCCGAGCACAAGGAGATGAGAAATGAGGTGCGTTTTAGAAACCTTTCCCCATCACACGGTGTACCATCTTCTGGGTTTCTCATGCATGTTTTCGATGTAGGAAGATGCCCTTGAACCTGGAGATTTGGGACCCATGTGATGGGTAGCACGCAGTATTACTTTAAAGGGTCTGCGTTTGCTCACCCAACCTCACCAAAACTCTCAGCCCCAAGAGTGTCCACCCTTATGTCTCATCCAGCTGTGGGTCTAGATATGGTCAATCCAGGTTGCATCACAGACCCTGAACGAATTGTGTAAGAATTTCTCTCTCTTTCACTGTCTTTGTTTCATGGGTTTTGAAAAGTAATTTATTTTTATAATGGGGTTTAGCTGCTTTTCACGGCTGTGTTTATGCTGCTTTACACCCACTTGACACACTAACAGAGAGATATCAATACATAGGTTTTAAGATTATTACTAGTCAGATATATTCTTGTGCGGTGAATCGGGCGTGTTGAGTCCAGTTCTCTGAGCAAGGAGTAGGTCTTGTCTGTTACATATTGGGTTTATGGAACGGTATCTGAGCTAATTTGAAACTGTTGTTTTATGTATCACCCCACCTCACATTTCCCGGTAAGCAGCCATAGTGTGTTTTCTGCATGTGTGACTCTGTTCTGTTTTGTAATTCAGTTCAAGTGTAACGGTTTTTACATTCCCTCTATAAGTGACACCTTATGAGAAGTGTCCTTTTCTGTGTGACTTATGTCACTTAGAATCGTCGTACCTAAATCCACTCATCATGCTGCTACTAGCCTTATGACATTGATTTCATGGCTGAGTGATAATCCATTGTACATATGGACCTCAAATTTTTTATCCATTTTTCGCTTTCCTGGGATATTTAAGGTGGAATGAAGTGGAGGTCCTTGTCAACAGAGCAGCCCTAAACTTTGGGGTGCTTGTGTCTTGCTGATTTTTAATTTTCCCACTTTATACCCCCATGCGTGGAAGTGCCCTATGCTCTCTAAGCTGTGTTTTTTAGATGTTTCAGGACACACCGTACACTTCTCCAGACTGGCTGTTGGCAATTTACATCCCGCCCATCAGTGTAGCAAGGCTCCCATTTCTCCATGGCCTGTCCTGCATTTCTGGTTTTGACACTTTTTTCAGCATGGCCCTTTTGACCGATGGGAAGCGAGACTTCTTTGTAGCGCTGATTTGCCTTTCCAGGTTGCTTGGTTGGCCAAAAAGGGCGTATGCGTTTTTTCCTGAATATATTCAGGAAAAAAAGCATACGCCCTTTTTGGCCAAGGGCATCATTGTCAACGTTTTGCCGCTTTTCATGTGCTTTAAAGGCGATTCGAATCTACCTCCTGAAATCTGTTTCCTGCAATTCTGCCTTGATTTCAATTCCTCGTCTTTGCCTTCCCTCAATATATTTGTGGACGAGAGTTATCATTTATAACTGTGCAGGTTTGTGAATTGCAGTGCCCTGAAGCTCCATTTTACAACTCGCTTTTTTGGGAGCTGGCCGCAAAAGCGCAGGATGGCTTCAGGCCCTGTTCTGGTTCCGGGGGGCAGGCTGAGCCTGTGGTTAATTCTTCTTCCTGATGGGAAAATAGAGTGGCCTGTGCCTGTCCCAACACCAAGAGCTAGTCTCTCATTGGTTCCCCGTCTTCCCGTTCATCCTCAGGACAAATAGCAACCTGTACGGAACAGGAGGTTAACGGTGCTGATTCTCCAAGGAGGCAGATTGCTAGTGAAGCGGCTGGAATGGCGAACCCGAGCACAAGGAGATGAGAAATGAGGTGCGTTTTAGAAACCTTTCCCCATCACACGGTGTACCATCTTCTGGGTTTCTCATGCATGTTTTCGATGTAGGAAGATGCCCTTGAACCTGGAGATTTGGGACCCATGTGATGGGTAGCACGCAGTATTACTTTAAAGGGTCTGCGTTTGCTCACCCAACCTCACCAAAACTCTCAGCCCCAAGAGTGTCCACCCTTATGTCTCATCCAGCTGTGGGTCTAGATATGGTCAATCCAGGTTGCATCACAGACCCTGAACGAATTGTGTAAGAATTTCTCTCTCTTTCACTGTCTTTGTTTCATGGGTTTTGAAAAGTAATTTATTTTTATAATGGGGTTTAGCTGCTTTTCACGGCTGTGTTTATGCTGCTTTACACCCACTTGACACACTAACAGAGAGATATCAATACATAGGTTTTAAGATTATTACTAGTCAGATATATTCTTGTGCGGTGAATCGGGCGTGTTGAGTCCAGTTCTCTGAGCAAGGAGTAGGTCTTGTCTGTTACATATTGGGTTTATGGAACGGTATCTGAGCTAATTTGAAACTGTTGTTTTATGTATCACCCCACCTCACATTTCCCGTTAAGCAGCCATAGTGTGTTTTCTGCATGTGTGACTCTGTTCTGTTTTGTAATTCAGTTCAAGTGTAACGGTTTTTACATTCCCTCTATAAGTGACACCTTATGAGAAGTGTCCTTTTCTGTGTGACTTATGTCACTTAGAATCGTCGTACCTAAATCCACTCATCATGCTGCTACTAGCCTTATGACATTGATTTCATGGCTGAGTGATAATCCACTGTACATATGGACCTCAAATTTTTTATCCATTTTTCGCTTTCCTGGGATATTTAAGGTGGAATGAAGTGGAGGTCCTTGTCAACAGAGCAGCCCTAAACTTTGGGGTGCTTGTGTCTTGCTGATTTTTAATTTTCCCACTTTATACCCCCATGCGTGGAAGTGCCCTATGCTCTCTAAGCTGTGTTTTTTAGATGTTTCAGGACACACCGTACACTTCTCCAGAGTGGCTGTTGGCAATTTACATCCCGCCCATCAGTGTAGCAAGGCTCCCATTTCTCCATGGCCTGTCCTGCATTTCTGGTTTTGACACTTTTTTCAGCATGGCCCTTTTGACCGATGGGAAGCGAGACTTCTTTGTAGTGCTGATTTGCCTTTCCAGGTTGCTTGGTTGGCCAAAAAGGGCGTATGCGTTTTTTCCTGAATATATTCAGGAAAAAACGCATACGCCCTTTTTGGCCAAGGGCATCATTGTCAACGTTTTGCCGCTTTTCATGTGCTTTAAAGGCGATTCGAATCTACCTCCTGAAATCTGTTTCCTGCAATTCTGCCTTGATTTCAATTCCTCGTCTTTGCCTTCCCTCAATATATTTGTGGACGAGAGTTATCATTTATAACTGTGCAGGTTTGTGAATTGCAGTGCCCTGAAGCTCGATTTTACAACTCGCTTTCTCGGGAGCTGGCCGCAAAAGCGCAGGATGGCTTCAGGCCCTGTTCTGGTTCCGGGGGGCAGGCTGAGCCTGTGGTTAATTCTTCTTCCTGATGGGAAAATAGAGTGACCTGTGCCTGTCCCAACACCAAGAGCTAGTCTCTCATTGGTTCCCCGTCTTCCCGTTCATCCTCAGGACAAATAGCAACCTGTACGGAACAGGAGGTTAAAGGTGCTGATGCTCCAAGTAGGGAGATTGCTAGTAAAGTGGCTGGAATGGCGAACCCGAGCACAAGGAGATGAGAAATGAGGTGCGTTTTAGAAACCTTTCCCCATCACACGGTGTACCATCTTCTGGGTTTCTCATGCATGTTTTCGATGTAGGAAGATGCCCTTGAACCTGGAGATTTGGGACCCATGCGATGGGTTGCACGCAGTATTACTTTAAAGGGTCTGCGTTTGGTCACCCAACCTCACCAAAACTCTCAGCCCCAAGAGTGTCCACCCTTATGTCTCATCCAGCTGTGGGTCTAGATATGGTCAATCCAGGTTGCATCACAGACCCTGAACGAATTGTGTAAGAATTTCTCTCTCTTTCACTGTCTTTGTTTCATGGGTTTTGAAAAGTAATTTATTTTTATAATGGGGTTTAGCTGCTTTTCACGGCTGTGTTTATGCTGCTTTACACCCACTTGACACACTAACAGAGAGATATCAATACATAGGTTTTAAGATTATTACTAGTCAGATATATTCTTGTGCGGTGAATCGGGCGTGTTGAGTCCAGTTCTCTGAGCAAGGAGTAGGTCTTGTCTGTTACATATTGGGTTTATGGAACGGTATCTGAGCTAATTTGAAACTCTTGTTTTATGTATCACCCCACCTCACCTTTCCCGTTAAGCAGCCATAGTGTGTTTTCTGCATGTGTGACTCTGTTCTGTTTTGTAATTCAGTTCAAGTGTAACGGTTTTTACATTCCCTCTATAAGTGACACCTTATGAGAAGTGTCCTTTTCTGTGTGACTTATGTCACTTAGAATTGTCGTACCTAAATCCACTCATCATGCTGCTACTAGCCTTATGACATTGATTTCATGGCTGAGTGATAATCCATTGTACATATGGACCTCAAACTTTTTATCCATTTTTCGCTTTCCTGGGATATTTACGGTGGAATGAAGTGGAGGTCCTTGTCAACAGAGCAGCCCTAAACTTTGGGGTGCTTGTGTCTTGCTGATTTTTAATTTTCCCACTTTATACCCCCATGCGTGGAAGTGCCCTATGCTCTCTAAGCTGTGTTTTTTAGATGTTTCAGGACACACCGTACACTTCTCCAGAGTGGCTGTTGGCAATTTACATCCCGCCCATCAGTGTAGCAAGGCTCCCATTTCTCCATGGCCTGTCCTGCATTTCTGGTTTTGACACTTTTTTCAGCATGGCCCTTTTGACCGATGGGAAGCGAGACTTCTTTGTAGCGCTGATATGCCTTTCCAGGTTGCTTGGTTGGCCAAAAAGGGCGTATGCGTTTTTTCCTGAATATATTCAGGAAAAAACGCATACGCCCTTTTTGGCCAAGGGCATCATTGTCAAAGTTTTGCCGCTTTTCATGTGCTTTAAAGGCTCTTCATATCTACCTCCTGAAATCTGTTGCCTGCAATTCTTCCTTGATTTCAATTCCTCGTCTTTGCCTTCCCTCAATATATTTGTGGACGAGAGTTATCATGTATAACTGTGCAAGTTTGTGAATTGCAGTGCCCTGAAGCTCCATTTTACAACTCGCTTTTTCGGGAGCTGGCCACAAAAGCGTAGGATGGCTTCAGGCCCTGTTATGGTTCCGGGGGGCAGGCTGAGCCTGTGGTTAATTCTTCTTCCTGATGGGAAAATAGAGTGACCTGTGCCTGTCCCAACACCAAGAGCTAGTCTCTCATTGGTTCCCCGTCTTCCCGTTCATCCTCAGGACAAATAGCAACCTGTACGGAACAGGAGGTTAAAGGTGCTGATGCTCCAAGTAGGGAGATTGCTAGTAAAGTGGCTGGAATGTCGAACCCGAGCACATGGAGATGAGAAATGAGGTGCGTTTTAGAAACCTTTCCCCATCACACGGTGTACCATCTTCTGGGTTTCTCATGCATGTTTTCGTTGTAGGAAGATGCCCTTGAACCTGGAGATTTGGGACCCATGCGATGGGTAGCACGCAGTATTACTTTAAAGGGTCTGCGTTTGCTCACCCAACCTCACCAAACCTCTCAGCCCCAAGAGTGTCCACCCTTATGTCTCATCCAGCTGTGGGTCTAGATATGGTCAATCCAGGTTGCATCACAGACCCTGAACGAATTGTGTAAGAATTTCTCTCTCTTTCACTGTCTTTGTTTCATGGGTTTTGAAAAGTAATTTATTTTTATAATGGGGTTTAGCTGCTTTTCACGGCTGTGTTTATGCTGCTTTACACCCACTTGACACACTAACAGAGAGATATCAATACATAGGTTTTAAGATTATTACTAGTCAGATATATTCTTGTGCGGTGAATTGGGCGTGTTGAGTCCAGTTCTCTGAGCAAGGTGTAGGTCTAGTCTGTTACATATTGGGTTTATGGAACGGTATCTGAGCTAATTTGAAACTCTTGTTTTATGGATCACCCCACCTCACCTTTCCCGTTAAGCAGCCATAGTGTGTTTTCTGCATGTGTGACTCTGTTCTGTTTTGTAATTCAGTTCAAGTGTAACGGTTTTTACATTCCCTCTATAAGTGACACCTTATGAGAAGTGTCCTTTTCTGTGTGACTTATGTCACTTAGAATCGTCGTACCTAAATCCAGTCATCATGCTGCTACTAGCCTTATGACATTGATTTCATGGCTGAGTGATAATCCATTGTACATATGGACCTCAAATTTTTTATCCATTTTTCGCTTTCCTGGGATATTTAAGGTGGAATGAAGTGGAGGTCCTTGTCAACAGAGCAGCCCTAAACTTTGGGGTGCTTGTGTCTTGCTGATTTTTAATTTTCCCACTTTATACCCCCATGCGTGGAAGTGCCCTATGCTCTCTAAGCTGTGTTTTTTAGATGTTTCAGGACACACCGTACACTTCTCCAGAGTGGCTGTTGGCAATTTACATCCCGCCCATCAGTGTAGCAAGGCTCCCATTTCTCCATGGCCTGTCCTGCATTTCTGGTTTTGACACTTTTTTCAGCATGGCCCTTTTGACCGATGGGAAGCGAGACTTCTTTGTAGCGCTGATTTGCCTTTCCAGGTTGCTTGGTTGGCCACAAAGGGCGTATGCGTTTTTTCCTGAATATATTCAGGAAAAAAAGCATACGCCCTTTTTGGCCAAGGGCATCATTGTCAACGTTTTGTCGCTTTTCATGTGCTTTAAAGGCGATTCGAATCTACCTCCTGAAATCTGTTTCCTGCAATTCTGCCTTGATTTCAATTCCTCGTCTTTGCCTTCCCTCAATATATTTGTGGACGAGAGTTATCATTTATAACTGTGCAGGTTTGTGAATTGCAGTGCCCTGAAGCTCCATTTTACAACTCGCTTTTTGGGGGGCTGGCCGCAAAAGCGCAGGATGGCTTCAGGCCCTGTTCTGGTTCCGGGGGGCAGGCTGAGCCTGTGGTTAATTCTTCTTCCTGATGGGAAAATAGAGTGACCTGTGCCTGTCCCAACACCAAGAGCTAGTCTCTCATTGGTTCCCCGTTTTCCCGTTCATCCTCAGGACAAATAGCAACCTGTACGGAACAGGAGGTTAAAGGTGCTGATGCTCCAAGTAGGGAGACTGCTAGTAAAGTGGCTGGAATGTCGAACCCGGGCACATGGAGATGAGAAATGAGGTGCGTTTTAGAAACCTTTCCCCATCACACGGTGTACCATCTTCTGGGTTTCTCATGCATGTTTTCGTTGTAGGAAGATGCCCTTGAACCTGGAGATTTGGGACCCATGCGATGGGTAGCACGCAGTATTACTTTAAAGGGTCTGCGTTTGCTCACCCAACCTCACCAAACCTCTCAGCACCAAGAGTGTCCACCCTTATGTCTCATCCAGCTGTGGGTCTAGATATGGTCAATCCAGGTTGCATCACAGACCCTGAACGAATTGTGTAAGAATTTCTCTCTCTTTCACTGTCTTTGTTTCATGGGTTTTGAAAAGTAATTTATTTTTATAATGGGGTTTAGCTGCTTTTCACGGCTGTGTTTATGCTGCTTTACACCCACTTGACACACTAACAGAGAGATATCAATACATAGGTTTTAAGATTATTACTAGTCAGATATATTCTTGTGCGGTGAATCGGGCGTGTTGAGTCCAGTTCTCTGAGCAAGGAGTAGGTCTTGTCTGTTACATATTGGGTTTATGGAACGGTACCTGAGCTAATTTGAAACTGTTGTTTTATGTATCACCCCACCTCACATTTCCCGTTAAGCAGCCATAGTGTGTTTTCTGCATGTGTGACTCTGTTCTGTTTTGTAATTCAGTTCAAGTGTAACGGTTTTTACATTCCCTCTATAAGTGACACCTTATGAGAAGTGTCCTTTTCTGTGTGACTTATGTCACTTAGAATCGTCGTACCTAAATCCACTCATCATGCTGCTACTAGCCTTATGACATTGATTTCATGGCTGAATGATAATCCATTGTACATATGGACCTCAAATTTTTTATCCATTTTTCGCTTTCCTGGGATATTTTCGGTGGAATGAAGTGGAGGTCCTTGTCAACAGAGCAGCCCTAAACTTTGGGGTGCTTGTGTTTTGCTGATTTTTAATTTTCCCACTTTATACCCCCATGCGTGCAAGTGCCCTATGCTCTCTAAGCTGTGTTTTTTAGATGTTTCAGGACACACCGTACACTTCTCCAGAGTGGCTGTTGGCAATTTACATCCCGCCCATCAGTGTAGCAAGGCTCCCATTTCTCCATGGCCTGTCCTGCATTTCTGGTTTTGACACTTTTTTCAGCATGGCCCTTTTGACCGATGGGAAGCGAGACTTCTTTGTAGCGCTGATTTGCCTTTCCAGGTTGCTTGGTTGGCCAAAAAGGGCGTATGCGTTTTTTCCTGAATATATTCAGGAAAAAACGCATACGCCCTTTTTGGCCAAGGGCATCATTGTCAACGTTTTGCCGCTTTTCATGTGCTTTAAAGGCTCTTCAAATCTACCTCCTGAAATCTGTTTCCTGCAATTCTGCCTTGATTTCAATTCCTCGTCTTTGCCTTCCCACAATATATTTGTGGACGAGAGTTATCATTTATAACTGTGCAGGTTTGTGAATTGCAGTGCCCTGAAGCTCCATTTTACAACTCGCTTTTTCGGGAGCTGGCCGCAAAAGCGCAGGATGGCTTCAGGCCCTGTTCTGGTTCCGGGGGGCAGGCTGAGCCTGTGGTTAATTCTTCTTCCTGATGGGAAAATAGAGTGACCTGTGCCTGTCCCAACACCAAGAGCTAGTCTCTCATTGGTTCCCCGTCTTCCCGTTCATCCTCAGGACAAATAGCAACCTGTACGGAACAGGAGGTTAAAGGTGCTGATCCTCCAAGTAGGGAGATTGCTAGTAAAGTGGCTGGAATGTCGAACCCGAGCACATGGAGATGAGAAATGAGGTGCGTTTTAGAAACCTTTCCCCATCACACGGTGTACCATCTTCTGGGTTTCTCATGCATGTTTTCGTTGTAGGAAGATGCCCTTGAACCTGGAGATTTGGGACCCATGCGATGGGTAGCACGCAGTATTACTTTAAAGGGTCTGCGTTTGCTCACCCAACCTCACCAAACCTCTCAGCACCAAGAGTGTCCACCCTTATGTCTCATCCAGCTGTGGGTCTAGATATGGTCAATCCAGGTTGCATCACAGACCCTGAACGAATTGTGTAAGAATTTCTCTCTCTTTCACTGTCTTTGTTTCATGGGTTTTGAAAAGTAATTTATTTTTATAATGGGGTTTAGCTGCTTTTCACGGCTGTGTTTATGCTGCTTTACACCCACTTGACACACTAACAGAGAGATATCAATACATAGGTTTTAAGATTATTACTAGTCAGATATATTCTTGTGCGGTGAATCGGGCGTGTTGAGTCCAGTTCTCTGAGCAAGGAGTAGGTCTTGTCTGTTACATATTGGGTTTATGGAACGGTACCTGAGCTAATTTGAAACTGTTGTTTTATGTATCACCCCACCTCACATTTCCCGTTAAGCAGCCATAGTGTGTTTTCTGCATGTGTGACTCTGTTCTGTTTTGTAATTCAGTTCAAGTGTAACGGTTTTTACATTCCCTCTATAAGTGACACCTTATGAGAAGTGTCCTTTTCTGTGTGACTTATGTCACTTAGAATCGTCGTACCTAAATCCACTCATCATGCTGCTACTAGCCTTATGACATTGATTTCATGGCTGAGTGATAATCCATTGTACATATGGACCTCAAATTTTTTATCCATTTTTCGCTTTCCTGGGATATTTAAGGTGGAATGAAGTGGAGGTCCTTGTCAACAGAGCAGCCCTAAACTTTGGGGTGCTTGTGTCTTGCTGATTTTTAATTTTCCCACTTTATACCCCCATGTGTGGAAGTGCCCTATGCTCTCTAAGCTGTGTTTTTTAGATGTTTCAGGACACACCGTACACTTCTCCAGAGTGGCTGTTGGCAATTTACATCCCGCCCATCAGTGTAGCAAGGCTCCCATTTCTCCATGGCCTGTCCTGCATTTCTGGTTTTGACACTTTTTTCAGCATGGCCCTTTTGACCGATGGGAAGCGAGACTTCTTTGTAGCGCTGATATGCCTTTCCAGGTTGCTTGGTTGGCCAAAAAGGGCGTATGCGTTTTTTCCTGAATATATTCAGGAAAAAACGCATACGCCCTTTTTGGCCAAGGGCATCATTGTCAAAGTTTTGCCGCTTTTCATGTGCTTTAAAGGCTCTTCATATCTACCTCCTGAAATCTGTTGCCTGCAATTCTTCCTTGATTTCAATTCCTCGTCTTTGCCTTCCCTCAATATATTTGTGGACGAGAGTTATCATGTATAACTGTGCAAGTTTGTGAATTGCAGTGCCCTGAAGCTCCATTTTACAACTCGCTTTTTCGGGAGCTGGCCACAAAAGCGTAGGATGGCTTCAGGCCCTGTTATGGTTCCGGGGGGCAGGCTGAGCCTGTGGTTAATTCTTCTTCCTGATGGGAAAATAGAGTGACCTGTGCCTGTCCCAACACCAAGAGCTAGTCTCTCATTGGTTCCCCGTCTTCCCGTTCATCCTCAGGACAAATAGCAACCTGTACGGAACAGGAGGTTAAAGGTGCTGATGCTCCAAGTAGGGAGATTGCTAGTAAAGTGGCTGGAATGTCGAACCCGAGCACATGGAGATGAGAAATGAGGTGCGTTTTAGAAACCTTTCCCCATCACACGGTGTACCATCTTCTGGGTTTCTCATGCATGTTTTCGTTGTAGGAAGATGCCCTTGAACCTGGAGATTTGGGACCCATGCGATGGGTAGCACGCAGTATTACTTTAAAGGGTCTGCGTTTGCTCACCCAACCTCACCAAACCTCTCAGCCCCAAGAGTGTCCACCCTTATGTCTCATCCAGCTGTGGGTCTAGATATGGTCAATCCAGGTTGCATCACAGACCCTGAACGAATTGTGTAAGAATTTCTCTCTCTTTCACTGTCTTTGTTTCATGGGTTTTGAAAAGTAATTTATTTTTATAATGGGGTTTAGCTGCTTTTCACGGCTGTGTTTATGCTGCTTTACACCCACTTGACACACTAACAGAGAGATATCAATACATAGGTTTTAAGATTATTACTAGTCAGATATATTCTTGTGCGGTGAATTGGGCGTGTTGAGTCCAGTTCTCTGAGCAAGGTGTAGGTCTAGTCTGTTACATATTGGGTTTATGGAACGGTATCTGAGCTAATTTGAAACTCTTGTTTTATGGATCACCCCACCTCACCTTTCCCGTTAAGCAGCCATAGTGTGTTTTCTGCATGTGTGACTCTGTTCTGTTTTGTAATTCAGTTCAAGTGTAACGGTTTTTACATTCCCTCTATAAGTGACACCTTATGAGAAGTGTCCTTTTCTGTGTGACTTATGTCACTTAGAATCGTCGTACCTAAATCCACTCATCATGCTGCTACTAGCCTTATGACATTGATTTCATGGCTGAGTGATAATCCATTGTACATATGGACCTCAAATTTTTTATCCATTTTTCGCTTTCCTGGGATATTTAAGGTGGAATGAAGTGGAGGTCCTTGTCAACAGAGCAGCCCTAAACTTTGGGGTGCTTGTGTCTTGCTGATTTTTAATTTTCCCACTTTATACCCCCATGCGTGGAAGTGCCCTATGCTCTCTAAGCTGTGTTTTTTAGATGTTTCAGGACACACCGTACACTTCTCCAGAGTGGCTGTTGGCAATTTACATCCCGCCCATCAGTGTAGCAAGGCTCCCATTTCTCCATGGCCTGTCCTGCATTTCTGGTTTTGACACTTTTTTCAGCATGGCCCTTTTGACCGATGGGAAGCGAGACTTCTTTGTAGCGCTGATTTGCCTTTCCAGGTTGCTTGGTTGGCCACAAAGGGCGTATGCGTTTTTTCCTGAATATATTCAGGAAAAAAAGCATACGCCCTTTTTGGCCAAGGGCATCATTGTCAACGTTTTGTCGCTTTTCATGTGCTTTAAAGGCGATTCGAATCTACCTCCTGAAATCTGTTTCCTGCAATTCTGCCTTGATTTCAATTCCTCGTCTTTGCCTTCCCTCAATATATTTGTGGACGAGAGTTATCATTTATAACTGTGCAGGTTTGTGAATTGCAGTGCCCTGAAGCTCCATTTTACAACTCGCTTTTTCGGGGGCTGGCCGCAAAAGCGCAGGATGGCTTCAGGCCCTGTTCTGGTTCCGGGGGGCAGGCTGAGCCTGTGGTTAATTCTTCTTCCTGATGGGAAAATAGAGTGACCTGTGCCTGTCCCAACACCAAGAGCTAGTCTCTCATTGGTTCCCCGTTTTCCCGTTCATCCTCAGGACAAATAGCAACCTGTACGGAACAGGAGGTTAAAGGTGCTGATGCTCCAAGTAGGGAGACTGCTAGTAAAGTGGCTGGAATGTCGAACCCGAGCACATGGAGATGAGAAATGAGGTGCGTTTTAGAAACCTTTCCCCATCACACGGTGTACCATCTTCTGGGTTTCTCATGCATGTTTTCGTTGTAGGAAGATGCCCTTGAACCTGGAGATTTGGGACCCATGCGATGGGTAGCACGCAGTATTACTTTAAAGGGTCTGCGTTTGCTCACCCAACCTCACCAAACCTCTCAGCACCAAGAGTGTCCACCCTTATGTCTCATCCAGCTGTGGGTCTAGATATGGTCAATCCAGGTTGCATCACAGACCCTGAACGAATTGTGTAAGAATTTCTCTCTCTTTCACTGTCTTTGTTTCATGGGTTTTGAAAAGTAATTTATTTTTATAATGGGGTTTAGCTGCTTTTCACGGCTGTGTTTATGCTGCTTTACACCCACTTGACACACTAACAGAGAGATATCAATACATAGGTTTTAAGATTATTACTAGTCAGATATATTCTTGTGCGGTGAATCGGGCGTGTTGAGTCCAGTTCTCTGAGCAAGGAGTAGGTCTTGTCTGTTACATATTGGGTTTATGGAACGGTACCTGAGCTAATTTGAAACTGTTGTTTTATGTATCACCCCACCTCACATTTCCCGTTAAGCAGCCATAGTGTGTTTTCTGCATGTGTGACTCTGTTCTGTTTTGTAATTCAGTTCAAGTGTAACGGTTTTTACATTCCCTCTATAAGTGACACCTTATGAGAAGTGTCCTTTTCTGTGTGACTTATGTCACTTAGAATCGTCGTACCTAAATCCACTCATCATGCTGCTACTAGCCTTATGACATTGATTTCATGGCTGAGTGATAATCCATTGTACATATGGACCTCAAATTTTTTATCCATTTTTCGCTTTCCTGGGATATTTTCGGTGGAATGAAGTGGAGGTCCTTGTCAACAGAGCAGCCCTAAACTTTGGGGTGCTTGTGTTTTGCTGATTTTTAATTTTCCCACTTTATACCCCCATGCGTGCAAGTGCCCTATGCTCTCTAAGCTGTGTTTTTTAGATGTTTCAGGACACACCGTACACTTCTCCAGAGTGGCTGTTGGCAATTTACATCCCGCCCATCAGTGTAGCAAGGCTCCCATTTCTCCATGGCCTGTCCTGCATTTCTGGTTTTGACACTTTTTTCAGCATGGCCCTTTTGACCGATGGGAAGCGAGACTTCTTTGTAGCGCTGATTTGCCTTTCCAGGTTGCTTGGTTGGCCAAAAAGGGCGTATGCGTTTTTTCCTGAATATATTCAGGAAAAAACGCATACGCCCTTTTTGGCCAAGGGCATCATTGTCAACGTTTTGCCGCTTTTCATGTGCTTTAAAGGCTCTTCAAATCTACCTCCTGAAATCTGTTTCCTGCAATTCTGCCTTGATTTCAATTCCTCGTCTTTGCCTTCCCACAATATATTTGTGGACGAGAGTTATCATTTATAACTGTGCAGGTTTGTGAATTGCAGTGCCCTGAAGCTCCATTTTACAACTCGCTTTTTCGGGAGCTGGCCGCAAAAGCGCAGGATGGCTTCAGGCCCTGTTCTGGTTCCGGGGGGCAGGCTGAGCCTGTGGTTAATTCTTCTTCCTGATGGGAAAATAGAGTGACCTGTGCCTGTCCCAACACCAAGAGCTAGTCTCTCATTGGTTCCCCGTCTTCCCGTTCATCCTCAGGACAAATAGCAACCTGTACGGAACAGGAGGTTAAAGGTGCTGATCCTCCAAGTAGGGAGATTGCTAGTAAAGTGGCTGGAATGTCGAACCCGAGCACATGGAGATGAGAAATGAGGTGCGTTTTAGAAACCTTTCCCCATCACACGGTGTACCATCTTCTGGGTTTCTCATGCATGTTTTCGTTGTAGGAAGATGCCCTTGAACCTGGAGATTTGGGACCCATGCGATGGGTAGCACGCAGTATTACTTTAAAGGGTCTGCGTTTGCTCACCCAACCTCACCAAACCTCTCAGCACCAAGAGTGTCCACCCTTATGTCTCATCCAGCTGTGGGTCTAGATATGGTCAATCCAGGTTGCATCACAGACCCTGAACGAATTGTGTAAGAATTTCTCTCTCTTTCACTGTCTTTGTTTCATGGGTTTTGAAAAGTAATTTATTTTTATAATGGGGTTTAGCTGCTTTTCACGGCTGTGTTTATGCTGCTTTACACCCACTTGACACACTAACAGAGAGATATCAATACATAGGTTTTAAGATTATTACTAGTCAGATATATTCTTGTGCGGTGAATCGGGCGTGTTGAGTCCAGTTCTCTGAGCAAGGAGTAGGTCTTGTCTGTTACATATTGGGTTTATGGAACGGTACCTGAGCTAATTTGAAACTGTTGTTTTATGTATCACCCCACCTCACATTTCCCGTTAAGCAGCCATAGTGTGTTTTCTGCATGTGTGACTCTGTTCTGTTTTGTAATTCAGTTCAAGTGTAACGGTTTTTACATTCCCTCTATAAGTGACACCTTATGAGAAGTGTCCTTTTCTGTGTGACTTATGTCACTTAGAATCGTCGTACCTAAATCCACTCATCATGCTGCTACTAGCCTTATGACATTGATTTCATGGCTGAGTGATAATCCATTGTACATATGGACCTCAAATTTTTTATCCATTTTTCGCTTTCCTGGGATATTTAAGGTGGAATGAAGTGGAGGTCCTTGTCAACAGAGCAGCCCTAAACTTTGGGGTGCTTGTGTCTTGCTGATTTTTAATTTTCCCACTTTATACCCCCATGTGTGGAAGTGCCCTATGCTCTCTAAGCTGTGTTTTTTAGATGTTTCAGGACACACCGTACACTTCTCCAGAGTGGCTGTTGGCAATTTACATCCCGCCCATCAGTGTAGCAAGGCTCCCATTTCTCCATGGCCTGTCCTGCATTTCTGGTTTTGAAACTTTTTTCAGCATGGCCCTTTTGACCGATGGGAAGCGAGACTTCTTTGTAGCGCTGATTTGCCTTTCCAGGTTGCTTGGTTGGCCAAAAAGGGCATATGCGTTTTTTCCTGAATATATTCAGGAAAAAAAGCATACGCCCTTTTTGGCCAAGGGCATCATTGTCAACGTTTTGCCGCTTTTCATGTGCTTTAAAGGCGATTCGAATCTACCTCCTGAAATCTGTTTCCTGCAATTCTGCCTTGATTTCAATTCCTCGTCTTTGCCTTCCCTCAATATATTTGTGGACGAGAGTTATCATTTATAACTGTGCAGGTTTGTGAATTGCAGTGCCCTGAAGCTCCATTTTACAACTCGCTTTTTCGGGAGCTGGCCGCAAAAGCGCAGGATGGCTTCAGGCCCTGTTCTGGTTCCGGGGGGCAGGCTGAGCCTGTGGTTAATTCTTCTTCCTGATGGGAAAATAGAGTGACCTGTGCCTGTCCCAACACCAAGAGCTAGTCTCTCATTGGTTCCCCGTCTTCCCGTTCATCCTCAGGACAAATTGCAACCTGTACGGAACAGGAGGTTAAAGGTGCTGATGCTCCAAGTAGGGAGATTGCTAGTAAAGTGGCTGGAATGGCGAACCCGAGCACAAGGAGATGAGAAATGAGGTGCGTTTTAGAAACCTTTCCCCATCACACGGTGTACCATCTTCTGGGTTTCTCATGCATGTTTTCGATGTAGGAAGATGCCCTTGAACCTGGAGATTTGGGACCCATGCGATGGGTAGCACGCAGTATTACTTTAAAGGGTCTGCGTTTGCTCACCCAACCTCACCAAAACTCTCAGCCCCAAGAGTGTCCACCCTTATGTCTCATCCAGCTGTGGGTCTAGATATGGTCAATCCAGGTTGCATCACAGCCACTGAACGAATTGTGTAAGAATTTCTCTCTCTTTCACTGTCTTTGTTTCATGGGTTTTGAAAAGTAATTTATTTTTATAATGGGGTTTAGCTGCGTTTCACGGCTGTGTTTATGCTGCTTTACACCCACTTGACACACTAACAGAGAGATATCAATACATAGGTTTTAAGATTATTACTAGTCAGATATATTCTTGTGCGGTGAATCGGGCGTGTTGAGTCCAGTTCTCTGAGCAAGGAGTAGGTCTAGTCTGTTACATAATGGGTTTATGGAACGGTATCTGAGCTAATTTGAAACTCTTGTTTTATGGATCACCCCACCTCACCTTTCCCTTTAAGCAGCCATAGTGTGTTTTCTGCATGTGTGACTCTGTTCTGTTTTGTAATTCAGTTCAAGTGTAACGGTTTTTACATTCCTTCTATAAGTGACACCTTATGAGAAGTGTCCTTTTCTGTGTGACTTATGTCACTTAGAATCGTCTTACCTAAATCCACTCATCATGCTGCTACTAGCCTTATGACATTGATTTCATGGCTGAGTGATAATCCATTGTACATATGGACCTCAAATTTTTTATCCATTTTTCGCTTTCCTGGGATATTTACGGTGGAATGAAGTGGAGGTCCTTGTCAACAGAGCAGCCCTAAACTTTGGGGTGCTTGTGTCTTGCTGATTTTTAATTTTCCCACTTTATACCCCCATGCGTGGAAGTGCCCTATGCTCTCTAAGCTGTGTTTTTTAGGTGTTTCAGGACACACCGTACACTTCTCCAGAGTGGCTGTTGGCAGTTTACATCCCGCCCATCAGTGTAGCAAGGCTCCCATTTCTCCATGGCCTGTCCTGCATTTCTGGTTTTGACACTTTTTTCAGCATGGCCCTTTTGACCGATGGGAAGCGAGACTTCTTTGTAGCGCTGATTTGCCTTTCCAGGTTGCTTGGTTGGCCAAAAAGGGCGTATGCGTTTTTTCCTGAATATATTCAGGAAAAAACGCATACGCCCTTTTGGCCAAGGGCATCATTGTCAACGTTTTGCCGCTTTTCATGTGCTTTAAAGGCGATTCGAATCTACCTCCTGAAATCTGTTTCCTGCAATTCTGCCTTGATTTCAATTCCTCGTCTTTGCCTTCCCTCAATATATTTGTGGACGAGGGTTATCATTTATAACTGTGCAGGTTTGTGAATTGCAGAGCCCTGAAGCTCCATTTTACAACTCGATTTTTCGGGAGCTGGCCGCAAAAGCGCAGGATGGCTTCAGGCCCTGTTCTGGTTCCGGGGGGCAGGCTGAGCCTGTGGTTAATTCTTCTTCCTGATGGGAAAATAGAGTGACCTGTGCCTGTCCCAACACCAAGAGCTAGTCTCTCATTGGTTCCCCGTCTTCCCGTTCATCCTCAGGACAAATAGCAACCTGTACGGAACAGGAGGTTAAAGGTGCTGATGCTCCAAGTAGGGAGATTGCTAGTAAAGTGGCTGGAATGTCGAACCCGATCACATGGAGATGAGAAATGAGGTGCGTTTTAGAAACCTTTCCCCATCACACGGTGTACCATCTTCTGGGTTTCTCATGCATGTTTTCGTTGTAGGAAGATGCCCTTGAACCTGGAGATTTGGGACCCATGCGATGGGTAGCACGCAGTATTACTTTAAAGGGTCTGCGTTTGCTCACCCAACCTCACCAAACCTCTCAGCACCAAGAGTGTCCACCCTTATGTCTCATCCAGCTGTGGGTCTAGATATGGTCAATCCAGGTTGCATCACAGACCCTGAACGAATTGTGTAAGAATTTCTCTCTCTTTCACTGTCTTTGTTTCATGGGTTTTGAAAAGTAATTTATTTTTATAATGGGGTTTAGCTGCTTTTCACGGCTGTGTTTATGCTGCTTTACACCCACTTGACACACTAACAGAGAGATATCAATACATAGGTTTTAAGATTATTACTAGTCAGATATATTCTTGTGCGGTGAATCGGGCGTGTTGAGTCCAGTTCTCTGAGCAAGGAGTAGGTCTTGTCTGTTACATATTGGGTTTATGGAACGGTACCTGAGCTAATTTGAAACTGTTGTTTTATGTATCACCCCACCTCACATTTCCCGTTAAGCAGCCATAGTGTGTTTTCTGCATGTGTGACTCTGTTCTGTTTTGTAATTCAGTTCAAGTGTAACGGTTTTTACATTCCCTCTATAAGTGACACCTTATGAGAAGTGTCCTTTTCTGTGTGACTTATGTCACTTAGAATCGTCGTACCTAAATCCACTCATCATGCTGCTACTAGCCTTATGACATTGATTTCATGGCTGAATGATAATCCATTGTACATATGGACCTCAAATTTTTTATCCATTTTTCGCTTTCCTGGGATATTTTCGGTGGAATGAAGTGGAGGTCCTTGTCAACAGAGCAGCCCTAAACTTTGGGGTGCTTGTGTTTTGCTGATTTTTAATTTTCCCACTTTATACCCCCATGCGTGCAAGTGCCCTATGCTCTCTAAGCTGTGTTTTTTAGATGTTTCAGGACACACCGTACACTTCTCCAGAGTGGCTGTTGGCAATTTACATCCCGCCCATCAGTGTAGCAAGGCTCCCATTTCTCCATGGCCTGTCCTGCATTTCTGGTTTTGACACTTTTTTCAGCATGGCCCTTTTGACCGATGGGAAGCGAGACTTCTTTGTAGCGCTGATTTGCCTTTCCAGGTTGCTTGGTTGGCCAAAAAGGGCGTATGCGTTTTTTCCTGAATATATTCAGGAAAAAACGCATACGCCCTTTTTGGCCAAGGGCATCATTGTCAACGTTTTGCCGCTTTTCATGTGCTTTAAAGGCTCTTCAAATCTACCTCCTGAAATCTGTTTCCTGCAATTCTGCCTTGATTTCAATTCCTCGTCTTTGCCTTCCCACAATATATTTGTGGACGAGAGTTATCATTTATAACTGTGCAGGTTTGTGAATTGCAGTGCCCTGAAGCTCCATTTTACAACTCGCTTTTTCGGGAGCTGGCCGCAAAAGCGCAGGATGGCTTCAGGCCCTGTTCTGGTTCCGGGGGGCAGGCTGAGCCTGTGGTTAATTCTTCTTCCTGATGGGAAAATAGAGTGACCTGTGCCTGTCCCAACACCAAGAGCTAGTCTCTCATTGGTTCCCCGTCTTCCCGTTCATCCTCAGGACAAATAGCAACCTGTACGGAACAGGAGGTTAAAGGTGCTGATCCTCCAAGTAGGGAGATTGCTAGTAAAGTGGCTGGAATGTCGAACCCGAGCACATGGAGATGAGAAATGAGGTGCGTTTTAGAAACCTTTCCCCATCACACGGTGTACCATCTTCTGGGTTTCTCATGCATGTTTTCGTTGTAGGAAGATGCCCTTGAACCTGGAGATTTGGGACCCATGCGATGGGTAGCACGCAGTATTACTTTAAAGGGTCTGCGTTTGCTCACCCAACCTCACCAAACCTCTCAGCACCAAGAGTGTCCACCCTTATGTCTCATCCAGCTGTGGGTCTAGATATGGTCAATCCAGGTTGCATCACAGACCCTGAACGAATTGTGTAAGAATTTCTCTCTCTTTCACTGTCTTTGTTTCATGGGTTTTGAAAAGTAATTTATTTTTATAATGGGGTTTAGCTGCTTTTCACGGCTGTGTTTATGCTGCTTTACACCCACTTGACACACTAACAGAGAGATATCAATACATAGGTTTTAAGATTATTACTAGTCAGATATATTCTTGTGCGGTGAATCGGGCGTGTTGAGTCCAGTTCTCTGAGCAAGGAGTAGGTCTTGTCTGTTACATATTGGGTTTATGGAACGGTACCTGAGCTAATTTGAAACTGTTGTTTTATGTATCACCCCACCTCACATTTCCCGTTAAGCAGCCATAGTGTGTTTTCTGCATGTGTGACTCTGTTCTGTTTTGTAATTCAGTTCAAGTGTAACGGTTTTTACATTCCCTCTATAAGTGACACCTTATGAGAAGTGTCCTTTTCTGTGTGACTTATGTCACTTAGAATCGTCGTACCTAAATCCACTCATCATGCTGCTACTAGCCTTATGACATTGATTTCATGGCTGAGTGATAATCCATTGTACATATGGACCTCAAATTTTTTATCCATTTTTCGCTTTCCTGGGATATTTAAGGTGGAATGAAGTGGAGGTCCTTGTCAACAGAGCAGCCCTAAACTTTGGGGTGCTTGTGTCTTGCTGATTTTTAATTTTCCCACTTTATACCCCCATGTGTGGAAGTGCCCTATGCTCTCTAAGCTGTGTTTTTTAGATGTTTCAGGACACACCGTACACTTCTCCAGAGTGGCTGTTGGCAATTTACATCCCGCCCATCAGTGTAGCAAGGCTCCCATTTCTCCATGGCCTGTCCTGCATTTCTGGTTTTGACACTTTTTTCAGCATGGCCCTTTTGACCGATGGGAAGCGAGACTTCTTTGTAGCGCTGATATGCCTTTCCAGGTTGCTTGGTTGGCCAAAAAGGGCGTATGCGTTTTTTCCTGAATATATTCAGGAAAAAACGCATACGCCCTTTTTGGCCAAGGGCATCATTGTCAAAGTTTTGCCGCTTTTCATGTGCTTTAAAGGCTCTTCATATCTACCTCCTGAAATCTGTTGCCTGCAATTCTTCCTTGATTTCAATTCCTCGTCTTTGCCTTCCCTCAATATATTTGTGGACGAGAGTTATCATGTATAACTGTGCAAGTTTGTGAATTGCAGTGCCCTGAAGCTCCATTTTACAACTCGCTTTTTCGGGAGCTGGCCACAAAAGCGTAGGATGGCTTCAGGCCCTGTTATGGTTCCGGGGGGCAGGCTGAGCCTGTGGTTAATTCTTCTTCCTGATGGGAAAATAGAGTGACCTGTGCCTGTCCCAACACCAAGAGCTAGTCTCTCATTGGTTCCCCGTCTTCCCGTTCATCCTCAGGACAAATAGCAACCTGTACGGAACAGGAGGTTAAAGGTGCTGATGCTCCAAGTAGGGAGATTGCTAGTAAAGTGGCTGGAATGTCGAACCCGAGCACATGGAGATGAGAAATGAGGTGCGTTTTAGAAACCTTTCCCCATCACACGGTGTACCATCTTCTGGGTTTCTCATGCATGTTTTCGTTGTAGGAAGATGCCCTTGAACCTGGAGATTTGGGACCCATGCGATGGGTAGCACGCAGTATTACTTTAAAGGGTCTGCGTTTGCTCACCCAACCTCACCAAACCTCTCAGCCCCAAGAGTGTCCACCCTTATGTCTCATCCAGCTGTGGGTCTAGATATGGTCAATCCAGGTTGCATCACAGACCCTGAACGAATTGTGTAAGAATTTCTCTCTCTTTCACTGTCTTTGTTTCATGGGTTTTGAAAAGTAATTTATTTTTATAATGGGGTTTAGCTGCTTTTCACGGCTGTGTTTATGCTGCTTTACACCCACTTGACACACTAACAGAGAGATATCAATACATAGGTTTTAAGATTATTACTAGTCAGATATATTCTTGTGCGGTGAATTGGGCGTGTTGAGTCCAGTTCTCTGAGCAAGGTGTAGGTCTAGTCTGTTACATATTGGGTTTATGGAACGGTATCTGAGCTAATTTGAAACTCTTGTTTTATGGATCACCCCACCTCACCTTTCCCGTTAAGCAGCCATAGTGTGTTTTCTGCATGTGTGACTCTGTTCTGTTTTGTAATTCAGTTCAAGTGTAACGGTTTTTACATTCCCTCTATAAGTGACACCTTATGAGAAGTGTCCTTTTCTGTGTGACTTATGTCACTTAGAATCGTCGTACCTAAATCCACTCATCATGCTGCTACTAGCCTTATGACATTGATTTCATGGCTGAGTGATAATCCATTGTACATATGGACCTCAAATTTTTTATCCATTTTTCGCTTTCCTGGGATATTTAAGGTGGAATGAAGTGGAGGTCCTTGTCAACAGAGCAGCCCTAAACTTTGGGGTGCTTGTGTCTTGCTGATTTTTAATTTTCCCACTTTATACCCCCATGCGTGGAAGTGCCCTATGCTCTCTAAGCTGTGTTTTTTAGATGTTTCAGGACACACCGTACACTTCTCCAGAGTGGCTGTTGGCAATTTACATCCCGCCCATCAGTGTAGCAAGGCTCCCATTTCTCCATGGCCTGTCCTGCATTTCTGGTTTTGACACTTTTTTCAGCATGGCCCTTTTGACCGATGGGAAGCGAGACTTCTTTGTAGCGCTGATTTGCCTTTCCAGGTTGCTTGGTTGGCCACAAAGGGCGTATGCGTTTTTTCCTGAATATATTCAGGAAAAAAAGCATACGCCCTTTTTGGCCAAGGGCATCATTGTCAACGTTTTGTCGCTTTTCATGTGCTTTAAAGGCGATTCGAATCTACCTCCTGAAATCTGTTTCCTGCAATTCTGCCTTGATTTCAATTCCTCGTCTTTGCCTTCCCTCAATATATTTGTGGACGAGAGTTATCATTTATAACTGTGCAGGTTTGTGAATTGCAGTGCCCTGAAGCTCCATTTTACAACTCGCTTTTTCGGGGGCTGGCCGCAAAAGCGCAGGATGGCTTCAGGCCCTGTTCTGGTTCCGGGGGGCAGGCTGAGCCTGTGGTTAATTCTTCTTCCTGATGGGAAAATAGAGTGACCTGTGCCTGTCCCAACACCAAGAGCTAGTCTCTCATTGGTTCCCCGTTTTCCCGTTCATCCTCAGGACAAATAGCAACCTGTACGGAACAGGAGGTTAAAGGTGCTGATGCTCCAAGTAGGGAGACTGCTAGTAAAGTGGCTGGAATGTCGAACCCGAGCACATGGAGATGAGAAATGAGGTGCGTTTTAGAAACCTTTCCCCATCACACGGTGTACCATCTTCTGGGTTTCTCATGCATGTTTTCGTTGTAGGAAGATGCCCTTGAACCTGGAGATTTGGGACCCATGCGATGGGTAGCACGCAGTATTACTTTAAAGGGTCTGCGTTTGCTCACCCAACCTCACCAAACCTCTCAGCACCAAGAGTGTCCACCCTTATGTCTCATCCAGCTGTGGGTCTAGATATGGTCAATCCAGGTTGCATCACAGACCCTGAACGAATTGTGTAAGAATTTCTCTCTCTTTCACTGTCTTTGTTTCATGGGTTTTGAAAAGTAATTTATTTTTATAATGGGGTTTAGCTGCTTTTCACGGCTGTGTTTATGCTGCTTTACACCCACTTGACACACTAACAGAGAGATATCAATACATAGGTTTTAAGATTATTACTAGTCAGATATATTCTTGTGCGGTGAATCGGGCGTGTTGAGTCCAGTTCTCTGAGCAAGGAGTAGGTCTTGTCTGTTACATATTGGGTTTATGGAACGGTACCTGAGCTAATTTGAAACTGTTGTTTTATGTATCACCCCACCTCACATTTCCCGTTAAGCAGCCATAGTGTGTTTTCTGCATGTGTGACTCTGTTCTGTTTTGTAATTCAGTTCAAGTGTAACGGTTTTTACATTCCCTCTATAAGTGACACCTTATGAGAAGTGTCCTTTTCTGTGTGACTTATGTCACTTAGAATCGTCGTACCTAAATCCACTCATCATGCTGCTACTAGCCTTATGACATTGATTTCATGGCTGAGTGATAATCCATTGTACATATGGACCTCAAATTTTTTATCCATTTTTCGCTTTCCTGGGATATTTTCGGTGGAATGAAGTGGAGGTCCTTGTCAACAGAGCAGCCCTAAACTTTGGGGTGCTTGTGTTTTGCTGATTTTTAATTTTCCCACTTTATACCCCCATGCGTGCAAGTGCCCTATGCTCTCTAAGCTGTGTTTTTTAGATGTTTCAGGACACACCGTACACTTCTCCAGAGTGGCTGTTGGCAATTTACATCCCGCCCATCAGTGTAGCAAGGCTCCCATTTCTCCATGGCCTGTCCTGCATTTCTGGTTTTGACACTTTTTTCAGCATGGCCCTTTTGACCGATGGGAAGCGAGACTTCTTTGTAGCGCTGATTTGCCTTTCCAGGTTGCTTGGTTGGCCAAAAAGGGCGTATGCGTTTTTTCCTGAATATATTCAGGAAAAAACGCATACGCCCTTTTTGGCCAAGGGCATCATTGTCAACGTTTTGCCGCTTTTCATGTGCTTTAAAGGCTCTTCAAATCTACCTCCTGAAATCTGTTTCCTGCAATTCTGCCTTGATTTCAATTCCTCGTCTTTGCCTTCCCACAATATATTTGTGGACGAGAGTTATCATTTATAACTGTGCAGGTTTGTGAATTGCAGTGCCCTGAAGCTCCATTTTACAACTCGCTTTTTCGGGAGCTGGCCGCAAAAGCGCAGGATGGCTTCAGGCCCTGTTCTGGTTCCGGGGGGCAGGCTGAGCCTGTGGTTAATTCTTCTTCCTGATGGGAAAATAGAGTGACCTGTGCCTGTCCCAACACCAAGAGCTAGTCTCTCATTGGTTCCCCGTCTTCCCGTTCATCCTCAGGACAAATAGCAACCTGTACGGAACAGGAGGTTAAAGGTGCTGATCCTCCAAGTAGGGAGATTGCTAGTAAAGTGGCTGGAATGTCGAACCCGAGCACATGGAGATGAGAAATGAGGTGCGTTTTAGAAACCTTTCCCCATCACACGGTGTACCATCTTCTGGGTTTCTCATGCATGTTTTCGTTGTAGGAAGATGCCCTTGAACCTGGAGATTTGGGACCCATGCGATGGGTAGCACGCAGTATTACTTTAAAGGGTCTGCGTTTGCTCACCCAACCTCACCAAACCTCTCAGCACCAAGAGTGTCCACCCTTATGTCTCATCCAGCTGTGGGTCTAGATATGGTCAATCCAGGTTGCATCACAGACCCTGAACGAATTGTGTAAGAATTTCTCTCTCTTTCACTGTCTTTGTTTCATGGGTTTTGAAAAGTAATTTATTTTTATAATGGGGTTTAGCTGCTTTTCACGGCTGTGTTTATGCTGCTTTACACCCACTTGACACACTAACAGAGAGATATCAATACATAGGTTTTAAGATTATTACTAGTCAGATATATTCTTGTGCGGTGAATCGGGCGTGTTGAGTCCAGTTCTCTGAGCAAGGAGTAGGTCTTGTCTGTTACATATTGGGTTTATGGAACGGTACCTGAGCTAATTTGAAACTGTTGTTTTATGTATCACCCCACCTCACATTTCCCGTTAAGCAGCCATAGTGTGTTTTCTGCATGTGTGACTCTGTTCTGTTTTGTAATTCAGTTCAAGTGTAACGGTTTTTACATTCCCTCTATAAGTGACACCTTATGAGAAGTGTCCTTTTCTGTGTGACTTATGTCACTTAGAATCGTCGTACCTAAATCCACTCATCATGCTGCTACTAGCCTTATGACATTGATTTCATGGCTGAGTGATAATCCATTGTACATATGGACCTCAAATTTTTTATCCATTTTTCGCTTTCCTGGGATATTTAAGGTGGAATGAAGTGGAGGTCCTTGTCAACAGAGCAGCCCTAAACTTTGGGGTGCTTGTGTCTTGCTGATTTTTAATTTTCCCACTTTATACCCCCATGTGTGGAAGTGCCCTATGCTCTCTAAGCTGTGTTTTTTAGATGTTTCAGGACACACCGTACACTTCTCCAGAGTGGCTGTTGGCAATTTACATCCCGCCCATCAGTGTAGCAAGGCTCCCATTTCTCCATGGCCTGTCCTGCATTTCTGGTTTTGAAACTTTTTTCAGCATGGCCCTTTTGACCGATGGGAAGCGAGACTTCTTTGTAGCGCTGATTTGCCTTTCCAGGTTGCTTGGTTGGCCAAAAAGGGCATATGCGTTTTTTCCTGAATATATTCAGGAAAAAAAGCATACGCCCTTTTTGGCCAAGGGCATCATTGTCAACGTTTTGCCGCTTTTCATGTGCTTTAAAGGCGATTCGAATCTACCTCCTGAAATCTGTTTCCTGCAATTCTGCCTTGATTTCAATTCCTCGTCTTTGCCTTCCCTCAATATATTTGTGGACGAGAGTTATCATTTATAACTGTGCAGGTTTGTGAATTGCAGTGCCCTGAAGCTCCATTTTACAACTCGCTTTTTCGGGAGCTGGCCGCAAAAGCGCAGGATGGCTTCAGGCCCTGTTCTGGTTCCGGGGGGCAGGCTGAGCCTGTGGTTAATTCTTCTTCCTGATGGGAAAATAGAGTGACCTGTGCCTGTCCCAACACCAAGAGCTAGTCTCTCATTGGTTCCCCGTCTTCCCGTTCATCCTCAGGACAAATTGCAACCTGTACGGAACAGGAGGTTAAAGGTGCTGATGCTCCAAGTAGGGAGATTGCTAGTAAAGTGGCTGGAATGGCGAACCCGAGCACAAGGAGATGAGAAATGAGGTGCGTTTTAGAAACCTTTCCCCATCACACGGTGTACCATCTTCTGGGTTTCTCATGCATGTTTTCGATGTAGGAAGATGCCCTTGAACCTGGAGATTTGGGACCCATGCGATGGGTAGCACGCAGTATTACTTTAAAGGGTCTGCGTTTGCTCACCCAACCTCACCAAAACTCTCAGCCCCAAGAGTGTCCACCCTTATGTCTCATCCAGCTGTGGGTCTAGATATGGTCAATCCAGGTTGCATCACAGCCACTGAACGAATTGTGTAAGAATTTCTCTCTCTTTCACTGTCTTTGTTTCATGGGTTTTGAAAAGTAATTTATTTTTATAATGGGGTTTAGCTGCGTTTCACGGCTGTGTTTATGCTGCTTTACACCCACTTGACACACTAACAGAGAGATATCAATACATAGGTTTTAAGATTATTACTAGTCAGATATATTCTTGTGCGGTGAATCGGGCGTGTTGAGTCCAGTTCTCTGAGCAAGGAGTAGGTCTAGTCTGTTACATAATGGGTTTATGGAACGGTATCTGAGCTAATTTGAAACTCTTGTTTTATGGATCACCCCACCTCACCTTTCCCTTTAAGCAGCCATAGTGTGTTTTCTGCATGTGTGACTCTGTTCTGTTTTGTAATTCAGTTCAAGTGTAACGGTTTTTACATTCCTTCTATAAGTGACACCTTATGAGAAGTGTCCTTTTCTGTGTGACTTATGTCACTTAGAATCGTCTTACCTAAATCCACTCATCATGCTGCTACTAGCCTTATGACATTGATTTCATGGCTGAGTGATAATCCATTGTACATATGGACCTCAAATTTTTTATCCATTTTTCGCTTTCCTGGGATATTTACGGTGGAATGAAGTGGAGGTCCTTGTCAACAGAGCAGCCCTAAACTTTGGGGTGCTTGTGTCTTGCTGATTTTTAATTTTCCCACTTTATACCCCCATGCGTGGAAGTGCCCTATGCTCTCTAAGCTGTGTTTTTTAGGTGTTTCAGGACACACCGTACACTTCTCCAGAGTGGCTGTTGGCAGTTTACATCCCGCCCATCAGTGTAGCAAGGCTCCCATTTCTCCATGGCCTGTCCTGCATTTCTGGTTTTGACACTTTTTTCAGCATGGCCCTTTTGACCGATGGGAAGCGAGACTTCTTTGTAGCGCTGATTTGCCTTTCCAGGTTGCTTGGTTGGCCAAAAAGGGCGTATGCGTTTTTTCCTGAATATATTCAGGAAAAAACGCATACGCCCTTTTGGCCAAGGGCATCATTGTCAACGTTTTGCCGCTTTTCATGTGCTTTAAAGGCGATTCGAATCTACCTCCTGAAATCTGTTTCCTGCAATTCTGCCTTGATTTCAATTCCTCGTCTTTGCCTTCCCTCAATATATTTGTGGACGAGGGTTATCATTTATAACTGTGCAGGTTTGTGAATTGCAGAGCCCTGAAGCTCCATTTTACAACTCGATTTTTCGGGAGCTGGCCGCAAAAGCGCAGGATGGCTTCAGGCCCTGTTCTGGTTCCGGGGGGCAGGCTGAGCCTGTGGTTAATTCTTCTTCCTGATGGGAAAATAGAGTGACCTGTGCCTGTCCCAACACCAAGAGCTAGTCTCTCATTGGTTCCCCGTCTTCCCGTTCATCCTCAGGACAAATAGCAACCTGTACGGAACAGGAGGTTAAAGGTGCTGATGCTCCAAGTAGGGAGATTGCTAGTAAAGTGGCTGGAATGTCGAACCCGATCACATGGAGATGAGAAATGAGGTGCGTTTTAGAAACCTTTCCCCATCACACGGTGTACCATCTTCTGGGTTTCTCATGCATGTTTTCGTTGTAGGAAGATGCCCTTGAACCTGGAGATTTGGGACCCATGCGATGGGTAGCATGCAGTATTACTTTAAAGGGTCTGCGTTTGCTCACCCAACCTCACCAAACCTCTCAGCCCCAATAGTGTCCACCCTTATGTCTCATCCAGCTGTGGGTCTAGATATGGTCAATCCAGGTTGCATCACAGACCCTGAACGAATTGTGTAAGAATTTCTCTCTCTTTCACTGTCTTTGTTTCATGGGTTTTGAAAAGTAATTTATTTTTATAATGGGGTTTAGCTGCTTTTCACGGCTGTGTTTATGCTGCTTTACACCCACTTGACACACTAACAGAGAGATATCAATACATAGGTTTTAAGATTATTACTAGTCAGATATATTCTTGTGCGGTGAATCGGGCGTGTTGAGTCCAGTTCTCTGAGCAAGGAGTAGGTCTTGTCTGTTACATATTGGGTTTATGGAACGGTATCTGAGCTAATTTGAAACTGTTGTTTTATGTATCACCCCACCTCACATTTCCCGTTAAGCAGCCATAGTGTGTTTTCTGCATGTGTGACTCTGTTCTGTTTTGTAATTCAGTTCAAGTGTAACGGTTTTTACATTCCCTCTATAAGTGACACCTTATGAGAAGTGTCCTTTTCTGTGTGACTTATGTCACTTAGAATCGTCGTACCTAAATCCACTCATCATGCTGCTACTAGCCTTATGACATTGATTTCATGGCTGAGTGATAATCCACTGTACATATGGACCTCAAATTTTTTATCCATTTTTCGCTTTCCTGGGATATTTAAGGTGGAATGAAGTGGAGGTCCTTGTCAACAGAGCAGCCCTAAACTTTGGGGTGCTTGTGTCTTGCTGATTTTTAATTTTCCCACTTTATACCCCCATGCGTGGAAGTGCCCTATGCTCTCTAAGCTGTGTTTTTTAGATGTTTCAGGACACACCGTACACTTCTCCAGAGTGGCTGTTGGCAATTTACATCCCGCCCATCAGTGTAGCAAGGCTCCCATTTCTCCATGGCCTGTCCTGCATTTCTGGTTTTGACACTTTTTTCAGCATGGCCCTTTTGACCGATGGGAAGCGAGACTTCTTTGTAGCGCTGATTTGCCTTTCCAGGTTGCTTGGTTGGCCAAAAAGGGCGTATGCGTTTTTTCCTGAATATATTCAGGAAAAAAAGCATACGCCCTTTTTGGCCAAGGGCATCATTGTCAACGTTTTGCCGCATTTCATGTGCTTTAAAGGCGATTCGAATCTACCTCCTGAAATCTGTTTCCTGCAATTCTGCCTTGATTTCAATTCCTCGTCTTTGCCTTCCCTCAATATATTTGTGGACGAGAGTTATCATTTATAACTGTGCAGGTTTGTGAATTGCAGTGCCCTGAAGCTCGATTTTACAACTCGCTTTCTCGGGAGCTGGCCGCAAAAGCGCAGGATGGCTTCAGGCCCTGTTCTGGTTCCGGGGGGCAGGCTGAGCCTGTGGTTAATTCTTCTTCCTGATGGGAAAATAGAGTGGCCTGTGCCTGTCCCAACACCAAGAGCTAGTCTCTCATTGGTTCCCCGTCTTCCCGTTCATCCTCAGGACAAATAGCAACCTGTACGGAACAGGAGGTTAACGGTGCTGATGCTCCAAGTAGGGAGATTGCTAGTAAAGTGGCTGGAATGGCGAACCCGAGCACAAGGAGATGAGAAATGAGGTGCGTTTTAGAAACCTTTCCCCATCACACGGTGTACCATCTTCTGGGTTTCTCATGCATGTTTTCGATGTAGGAAGATGCCCTTGAACCTGGAGATTTGGGACCCATGTGATGGGTAGCACGCAGTATTACTTTAAATGGTCTGCGTTTGCTCACCCAACCTCACCAAAACTCTCAGCCCCAAGAGTGTCCACCCTTATGTCTCATCCAGCTGTGGGTCTAGATATGGTCAATCCAGGTTGCATCACAGACCCTGAACGAATTGTGTAAGAATTTCTCTCTCTTTCACTGTCTTTGTTTCATGGGTTTTGAAAAGTAATTTATTTTTATAATGGGGTTTAGCTGCTTTTCACGGCTGTGTTTATGCTGCTTTACACCCACTTGACACACTAACAGAGAGATATCAATACATAGGTTTTAAGATTATTACTAGTCAGATATATTCTTGTGCGGTGAATCGGGCGTGTTGAGTCCAGTTCTCTGAGCAAGGAGTAGGTCTTGTCTGTTACATATTGGGTTTATGGAACGGTATCTGAGCTAATTTGAAACTGTTGTTTTATGTATCACCCCACCTCACATTTCCCGTTAAGCAGCCATAGTGTGTTTTCTGCATGTGTGACTCTGTTCTGTTTTGTAATTCAGTTCAAGTGTAACGGTTTTTACATTCCCTCTATAAGTGACACCTTATGAGAAGTGTCCTTTTCTGTGTGACTTATGTCACTTAGAATCGTCGTACCTAAATCCACTCATCATGCTGCTACTAGCCTTATGACATTGATTTCATGGCTGAGTGATAATCCATTGTACATATGGACCTCAAATTTTTTATCCATTTTTCGCTTTCCTGGGATATTTAAGGTGGAATGAAGTGGAGGTCCTTGTCAACAGAGCAGCCCTAAACTTTGGGGTGCTTGTGTCTTGCTGATTTTTAATTTTCCCACTTTATACCCCCATGCGTGGAAGTGCCCTATGCTCTCTAAGCTGTGTTTTTTAGATGTTTCAGGACACACCGTACACTTCTCCAGAGTGGCTGTTGGCAATTTACATCCCGCCCATCAGTGTAGCAAGGCTCCCATTTCTCCATGGCCTGTCCTGCATTTCTGGTTTTGACACTTTTTTCAGCATGGCCCTTTTGACCAATGGGAAGCGAGACTTCTTTGTAGCGCTGATTTGCCTTTCCAGGTTGCTTGGTTGGCCAAAAAGGGCGTATGCGTTTTTTCCTGAATATATTCAGGAAAAAACGCATACGCCCTTTTTGGCCAAGGGCATCATTGTCAACATTTTGCCGCTTTTCATGTGCTTTAAAGGCGATTCGAATCTACCTCCTGAAATCTGTTTCCTGCAATTCTGCCTTGATTTCAATTCCTCGTCTTTGCCTTCCCTCAATCTATTTGTGGACGAGAGTTATCATTTATAACTGTGCAGGTTTGTGAATTGCAGTGCCCTGAAGCTCCATTTTACAACTCGCTTTTTCGGGAGCTGGCCGCAAAAGCGCAGGATGGCTTCAGGCCCTGTTCTGGTTCCGGGGGGCAGGCTGAGCCTGTGGTTAATTCTTCTTCCTGATGGGAAAATAGAGTGACCTGTGCCTGTCCCAACACCAAGAGCTAGTCTCTCATTGGTTCCCCGTCTTCCCGTTCATCCTCAGGACAAATAGCAACCTGTACGGAACAGGAGGTTAAAGGTGCTGATGCTCCAAGTAGGGAGATTGCTAGTAAAGTGGCTGGAATGTCGAACCTGAGCACATGGAGATGAGAAATGAGGTGCGTTTTAGAAACCTTTCCCCATCACACGGTGTACCATCTTCTGGGTTTCTCATGCATGTTTTCGTTGTACGAAGATGCCCTTGAACCTGGAGATTTGGGACCCATGCGATGGGTAGCACGCAGTATTACTTTAAAGGGTCTGCGTTTGCTCACCCAACCTCACCAAACCTCTCAGCCCCAATAGTGTCCACCCTTATGTCTCATCCAGCTGTGGGTCTAGATATAGTCAATCCAGGTTGCATCACAGACCCTGAACGAATTGTGTAAGAATTTCTCTCTCTTTCACTGTCTTTGTTTCATGGGTTTTGAAAAGTAATTTATTTTTATAATGGGGTTTAGCTGCTTTTCACGGCTGTGTTTATGCTGCTTTACACCCACTTGACACACTAACAGAGAGATATCAATACATAGGTTTTAAGATTATTACTAGTCAGATATATTCTTGTGCGGTGAATCGGGCGTGTTGAGTCCAGTTCTCTGAGCAAGGAGTAGGTCTTGTCTGTTACATATTGGGTTTATGGAACGGTATCTGAGCTAATTTGAAACTGTTGTTTTATGTATCACCCCACCTCACATTTCCCGTTAAGCAGCCATAGTGTGTTTTCTGCATGTGTGACTCTGTTCTGTTTTGTAATTCAGTTCAAGTGTAACGGTTTTTACATTCCCTCTATAAGTGACACCTTATGAGAAGTGTCCTTTTCTGTGTGACTTATGTCACTTAGAATCGTCGTACCTAAATCCACTCATCATGCTGCTACTAGCCTTATGACATTGATTTCATGGCTGAGTGATAATCCACTGTACATATGGACCTCAAATTTTTTATCCATTTTTCGCTTTCCTGGGATATTTAAGGTGGAATGAAGTGGAGGTCCTTGTCAACAGAGCAGCCCTAAACTTTGGGGTGCTTGTGTCTTGCTGATTTTTAATTTTCCCACTTTATACCCCCATGCGTGGAAGTGCCCTATGCTCTCTAAGCTGTGTTTTTTAGATGTTTCAGGACACACCGTACACTTCTCCAGAGTGGCTGTTGGCAATTTACATCCCGCCCATCAGTGTAGCAAGGCTCCCATTTCTCCATGGCCTGTCCTGCATTTCTGGTTTTGACACTTTTTTCAGCATGGCCCTTTTGACCAATGGGAAGCGAGACTTCTTTGTAGCGCTGATTTGCCTTTCCAGGTTGCTTGGTTGGCCAAAAAGGGCGTATGCGTTTTTTCCTGAATATATTCAGGAAAAAACGCATACGCCCTTTTTGGCCAAGGGCATCATTGTCAACATTTTGCCGCTTTTCATGTGCTTTAAAGGCGATTCGAATCTACCTCCTGAAATCTGTTTCCTGCAATTCTGCCTTGATTTCAATTCCTCGTCTTTGCCTTCCCTCAATCTATTTGTGGACGAGAGTTATCATTTATAACTGTGCAGGTTTGTGAATTGCAGTGCCCTGAAGCTCCATTTTACAACTCGCTTTTTCGGGAGCTGGCCGCAAAAGCGCAGGATGGCTTCAGGCCCTGTTCTGGTTCCGGGGGGCAGGCTGAGCCTGTGGTTAATTCTTCTTCCTGATGGGAAAATAGAGTGACCTGTGCCTGTCCCAACACCAAGAGCTAGTCTCTCATTGGTTCCCCGTCTTCCCGTTCATCCTCAGGACAAATAGCAACCTGTACGGAACAGGAGGTTAAAGGTGCTGATGCTCCAAGTAGGGAGATTGCTAGTAAAGTGGCTGGAATGTCGAACCTGAGCACATGGAGATGAGAAATGAGGTGCGTTTTAGAAACCTTTCCCCATCACACGGTGTACCATCTTCTGGGTTTCTCATGCATGTTTTCGTTGTACGAAGATGCCCTTGAACCTGGAGATTTGGGACCCATGCGATGGGTAGCACGCAGTATTACTTTAAAGGGTCTGCGTTTGCTCACCCAACCTCACCAAACCTCTCAGCCCCAATAGTGTCCACCCTTATGTCTCATCCAGCTGTGGGTCTAGATATAGTCAATCCAGGTTGCATCACAGACCCTGAACGAATTGTGTAAGAATTTCTCTCTCTTTCACTGTCTTTGTTTCATGGGTTTTGAAAAGTAATTTATTTTTATAATGGGGTTTAGCTGCTTTTCACGGCTGTGTTTATGCTGCTTTACACCCACTTGACACACTAACAGAGAGATATCAATACATAGGTTTTAAGATTATTACTAGTCAGATATATTCTTGTGCGGTGAATCGGGCGTGTTGAGTCCAGTTCTCTGAGCAAGGAGTAGGTCTTGTCTGTTACATATTGGGTTTATGGAACGGTATCTGAGCTAATTTGAAACTGTTGTTTTATGTATCACCCCACCTCACATTTCCCGTTAAGCAGCCATAGTGTGTTTTCTGCATGTGTGACTCTGTTCTGTTTTGTAATTCAGTTCAAGTGTAACGGTTTTTACATTCCCTCTATAAGTGACACCTTATGAGAAGTGTCCTTTTCTGTGTGACTTATGTCACTTAGAATCGTCGTACCTAAATCCACTCATCATGCTGCTACTAGCCTTATGACATTGATTTCATGGCTGAGTGATAATCCACTGTACATATGGACCTCAAATTTTTTATCCATTTTTCGCTTTCCTGGGATATTTAAGGTGGAATGAAGTGGAGGTCCTTGTCAACAGAGCAGCCCTAAACTTTGGGGTGCTTGTGTCTTGCTGATTTTTAATTTTCCCACTTTATACCCCCATGCGTGGAAGTGCCCTATGCTCTCTAAGCTGTGTTTTTTAGATGTTTCAGGACACACCGTACACTTCTCCAGAGTGGCTGTTGGCAATTTACATCCCGCCCATCAGTGTAGCAAGGCTCCCATTTCTCCATGGCCTGTCCTGCATTTCTGGTTTTGACACTTTTTTCAGCATGGCCCTTTTGACCGATGGGAAGCGAGACTTCTTTGTAGTGCTGATTTGCATTTCCAGGTTGCTTGGTTGGCCAAAAAGGGCGTATGCGTTTTTTCCTGAATATATTCAGGAAAAAACGCATACGCCCTTTTTGGCCAAGGGCATCATTGTCAACGTTTTGCCGCTTTTCATGTGCTTTAAAGGCGATTCGAATCTACCTCCTGAAATCTGTTTCCTGCAATTCTGCCTTGATTTCAATTCCTCGTCTTTGCCTTCCCTCAATATATTTGTGGACGAGAGTTATCATTTATAACTGTGCAGGTTTGTGAATTGCAGTGCCCTGAAGCTCCATTTTACAACTCGCTTTTTTGGGAGCTGGCCGCAAAAGCGCAGGATGGCTTCAGGCCCTGTTCTGGTTCCGGGGGGCAGGCTGAGCCTGTGGTTAATTCTTCTTCCTGATGGGAAAATAGAGTGACCTGTGCCTGTCCCAACACCAAGAGCTAGTCTCTCATTGGTTCCCCGTCTTCCCGTTCATCCTCAGGACAAATAGCAACCTGTACGGAACAGGAGGTTAAAGGTGCTGATGCTCCAAGTAGGGAGATTGCTAGTAAAGTGGCTGGAATGTCGAACCCGAGCACATGGAGATGAGAAATGAGGTGCGTTTTAGAAACCTTTCCCCATCACACGGTGTACCATCTTCTGGGTTTCTCATGCATGTTTTCATTGTACGAAGATGCCCTTGAACCTGGAGATTTGGGACCCATGCGATGGGTAGCACGCAGTATTACTTTAAAGGGTCTGCGTTTGCTCACCCAACCTCACCAAAACTCTCAGCCCCAAGAGTGTCCACCCTTATGTCTCATCCAGCTGTGGGTCTAGATATAGTCAATCCAGGTTGCATCACAGACCCTGAACGAATTGTGTAAGAATTTCTCTCTCTTTCACTGTCTTTGTTTCATGGGTTTTGAAAAGTAATTTATTTTTATAATGGGGTTTAGCTGCTTTTCACGGCTGTGTTTATGCTGCTTTACACCCACTTGACACACTAACAGAGAGATATCAATACATAGGTTTTAAGATTATTACTAGTCAGATATATTCTTGTGCGGTGAATCGGGCGTGTTGAGTCCAGTTCTCTGAGCAAGGTGTAGGTCTAGTCTGTTACATATTGGGTTTATGGAACGGTATCTGAGCTAATTTGAAACTCTTGTTTTATGGATCACCCCACCTCACCTTTCCCGTTAAGCAGCCATAGTGTGTTTTCTGCATGTGTGACTCTGTTCTGTTTTGTAATTCAGTTCAAGTGTAACGGTTTTTACATTCCCTCTATAAGTGACACCTTATGAGAAGTGTCCTTTTCTGTGTGACTTATGTCACTTAGAATCGTCGTACCTAAATCCACTCATCATGCTGCTACTAGCCTTATGACATTGATTTCATGGCTGAGTGATAATCCATTGTACATATGGACCTCAAATTTTTTATCCATTTTTCGCTTTCCTGGGATATTTAAGGTGGAATGAAGTGGAGGTCCTTGTCAACAGAGCAGTCCTAAACTTTGGGGTGCTTGTGTCTTGCTGATTTTTAATTTTCCCACTTTATACCCCCATGCGTGGAAGTGCCCTATGCTCTCTAAGCTGTGTTTTTTAGATGTTTCAGGACACACCGTACACTTCTCCAGAGTGGCTGTTGGCAATTTACATCCCGCCCATCAGTGTAGCAAGGCTCCCATTTCTCCATGGCCTGTCCTGCATTTCTGGTTTTGACACTTTTTTCAGCATGGCCCTTTTGACCGATGGGAAGCGAGACTTCTTTGTAGCGCTGATTTGCCTTTCCAGGTTGCTTGGTTGGCCACAAAGGGCGTATGCGTTTTTTCCTGAATATATTCAGGAAAAAAAGCATACGCCCTTTTTGGCCAAGGGCATCATTGTCAACGTTTTGTCGCTTTTCATGTGCTTTAAAGGCGATTCGAATCTACCTCCTGAAATCTGTTTCCTGCAATTCTGCCCTGATTTCAATTCCTCGTCTTTGCCTTCCCTCAATATATTTGTGGACGAGAGTTATCATTTATAACTGTGCAGGTTTGTGAATTGCAGTGCCCTGAAGCTCCATTTTACAACTCGCTTTTTTGGGAGCTGGCCGCAAAAGCGCAGGATGGCTTCAGGCCCTGTTTTGGTTCCGGGGGGCAGGCTGAGCCTGTGGTTAATTCTTCTTCCTGATGGGAAAATAGAGTGACCTGTGCCTGTCCCAACACCAAGAGCTAGTCTCTCATTGGTTCCCCGTCTTCCCGTTCATCCTCAGGACAAATAGCAACCTGTACGGAACAGGAGGTTAAAGGTGCTGATGCTCCAAGTAGGGAGATTGCTAGTAAAGTGGCTGGAATGTCGAACCCGAGCCCATGGAGATGAGAAATGAGGTGCGTTTTAGAAACCTTTCCCCATCACACGGTGTACCATCTTCTGGGTTTCTCATGCATGTTTTCGTTGTACGAAGATGCCCTTGAACCTGGAGATTTGGGACCCATGCGATGGGTAGCACGCAGTATTACTTTAAAGGGTCTGCGTTTGCTCACCCAACCTCACCAAAACTCTCAGCCCCAAGAGGGTCCACCCTTATGTCTCATCCAGCTGTGGGTCTAGATATAGTCAATCCAGGTTGCATCACAGACCCTGAACGAATTGTGTAAGAATTTCTCTCTCTTTCACTGTCTTTGTTTCATGGGTTTTGAAAAGTAATTTATTTTTATAATGGGGTTTAGCTGCTTTTCACGGCTGTGTTTATGCTGCTTTACACCCACTTGACACACTAACAGAGAGATATCAATACATAGGTTTTAAGATTATTACTAGTCAGATATATTCTTGTGCGGTGAATCGGGCGTGTTGAGTCCAGTTCTCTGAGCAAGGTGTAGGTCTAGTCTGTTACATATTGGGTTTATGGAACGGTATCTGAGCTAATTTGAAACTCTTGTTTTATGGATCACCCCACCTCACCTTTCCCGTTAAGCAGCCATAGTGTGTTTTCTGCATGTGTGACTCTGTTCTGTTTTGTAATTCAGTTCAAGTGTAACGGTTTTTACATTCCCTCTATAAGTGACACCTTATGAGAAGTGTCCTTTTCTGTGTGACTTATGTCACTTAGAATCGTCGTACCTAAATCCACTCATCATGCTGCTACTAGCCTTATAACATTGATTTCATGGCTGAGTGATAATCCATTGTACATATGGACCTCAAATTTTTTATCCATTTTTCGCTTTCCTGGGATATTTAAGGTGGAATGAAGTGGAGGTCCTTGTCAACAGAGCAGTCCTAAACTTTGGGGTGCTTGTGTCTTGCTGATTTTTAATTTTCCCACTTTATACCCCCATGCGTGGAAGTGCCCTATGCTCTCTAAGCTGTGTTTTTTAGATGTTTCAGGACACACCGTACACTTCTCCAGAGTGGCTGTTGGCAATTTACATCCCGCCCATCAGTGTAGCAAGGCTCCCATTTCTCCATGGCCTGTCCTGCATTTCTGGTTTTGACACTTTTTTCAGCATGGCCCTTTTGACCGATGGGAAGCGAGACTTCTTTGTAGCGCTGATTTGCCTTTCCAGGTTGCTTGGTTGGCCACAAAGGGCGTATGCGTTTTTTCCTGAATATATTCAGGAAAAAACGCATACGCCCTTTTTGGCCAAGGGCATCATTGTCAACGTTTTGCCGCTTTTCATGTGCTTTAAAGGCGATTCGAATCTACCTCCTGAAATCTGTTTCCTGCAATTCTGCCTTGATTTCAATTCCTCGTCTTTGCCTTCCCTCAATATATTTGTGGACGAGAGTTATCATTTATAACTGTGCAGGTTTGTGAATTGCAGTGCCCTGAAGCTCCATTTTACAACTCGCTTTTTCGGGAGCTGGCCGCAAAAGCGCAGGATGGCTTCAGGCCCTGTTCTGGTTCCGGGGGGCAGGCTTAGCCTGTGGTTAATTCTTCTTCCTGATGGGAAAATAGAGTGACCTGTGCCTGTCCCAACACCAAGAGCTAGTCTCTCATTGGTTCCCCGTCTTCCCGTTCATCCTCAGGACAAATAGCAACCTGTACGGAACAGGAGGTTAAAGGTGCTGATGCTCCAAGTAGGGAGATTGCTAGTAAAGTGGCTGGAATGGCGAACCCGAGCACAAGGAGATGAGAAATGAGGTGCGTTTTAGAAACCTTTCCCCATCACACGGTGTACCATCTTCTGGGTTTCTCATGCATGTTTTCGTTGTAGGAAGATGCCCTTGAACCTGGAGATTTGGGACCCATGCGATGGGTAGCACGCAGTATTACTTTAAAGGGTCTGTGTTTGCTCACCCAACCTCACCAAACCTCTCAGCCCCAAGAGTGTCCACCCTTATGTCTCATCCAGCTGTGGGTCTAGATATGGTCAATCCAGGTTGCATCACAGACCCTGAACGAATTGTGTAAGAATTTCTCTCTCTTTCACTGTCTTTGTTTCATGGGTTTTGAAAAGTAATTTATTTTTATAATGGGGTTTAGCTGCTTTTCACGGCTGTGTTTATGCTGCTTTACACCCACTTGACACACTAACAGAGAGATATCAATACATAGGTTTTAAGATTATTACTAGTCAGATATATTCTTGTGCGGTGAATCGGGCGTGTTGAGTCCAGTTCTCTGAGCAAGGAGTAGGTCTTGTCTGTTACATATTGGGTTTATGGAACGGTATCTGAGCTAATTTGAAACTGTTGTTTTATGTATCACCCCACCTCACATTTCCCGTTAAGCAGCCATAGTGTGTTTTCTGCATGTGTGACTCTGTTCTGTTTTTTAATTCATTTCAAGTGTAACGGTTTTTACATTCCCTCCATAAGTGACACCTTATGAGAAGTGTCCTTTTCTGTGTGACTTATGTCACTTAGAATCGTCGTACCTAAATCCACTCATCATGCTGCTACTAGCCTTATGACATTGATTTCATGGCTGAGTGATGATCCATTGTACATATGGACCTCAAATTTTTTATCCATTTTTCGCTTTCCTGGGATATTTAAGGTGGAATGAAGTGGAGGTCCTTGTCAACAGAGCAGCCCTAAACTTTGGGGTGCTTGTGTCTTGCTGATTTTTAATTTTCCCACTTTATACCCCCATGCGTGGAAGTGCCCTATGCTCTCTAAGCTGTGTTTTTTAGATGTTTCAGGACACACCGTACACTTCTCCAGAGTGGCTGTTGGCAATTTACATCCCGCCCATCAGTGTAGCAAGGCTCCCATTTCTCCATGGCCTGTCCTGCATTTCTGGTTTTGACACTTTTTTCAGCATGGCCCTTTTGACCGATGGGAAGTGAGACTTCTTTGTAGCGCTGATTTGCCTTTCCAGGTTGCTTGGTTGGCCACAAAGGGCGTATGCGTTTTTTCCTGAATATATTCAGGAAAAAAAGCATACGCCCTTTTTGGCCAAGGGCATCATTGTCAACGTTTTGCCGCTTTTCATGTGCTTTAAAGGCGATTCGAATCTACCTCCTGAAATCTGTTTCCTGCAATTCTGCCTTGATTTCAATTCCTCGTCTTTGCCTTCCCTCAATATATTTGTGGACGAGAGTTATCATTTATAACTGTGCAGGTTTGTGAATTGCAGTGCCCTGAAGCTCCATTTTACAACTCGCTTTTTCGGGAGCTGGCCGCAAAAGCGCAGGATGGCTTCAGGCCCTGTTCTGGTTCCGGGTGGCAGGCTGAGCCTGTGGTTAATTCTTCTTCCTGATGGGAAAATAGAGTGACCTGTGCCTGTCCCAACACCAAGAGCTAGTCTCTCATTGGTTCCCCGTCTTCCCGTTCTTCCTCAGGACAAATAGCAACCTGTACGGAACAGGAGGTTAAAGGTGCTGATGCTCCAAGTAGGGAGATTGTTAGTAAAGTGGCTGGAATGTCGAACCCGAGCACATGGAGATGAGAAATGAGGTGCGTTTTAGAAACCTTTCCCCATCACACGGTGTACCATCTTCTGGGTTTCTCATGCATGTTTTCGTTGTAGGAAGATGCCCTTGAACCTGGAGATTTGGGACCCATGCGATGGGTAGCACGCAGTATTACTTTAAAGGGTCTGCGTTTGCTCACCCAACCTCACCAAACCTCTCAGCCCCAAGAGTGTCCACCCTTATGTCTCATCCAGCTGTGGGTCTAGATATGGTCAATCCAGGTTGCATCACAGACCCTGAACGAATTGTGTAAGAATTTCTCTCTCTTTCACTGTCTTTGTTTCATGGGTTTTGAAAAGTAATTTATTTTTATAATGGGGTTTAGCTGCTTTTCACGGCTGTGTTTATGCTGCTTTACACCCACTTGACACACTAACAGAGAGATATCAATACATAGGTTTTAAGATTATTACTAGTCAGATATATTCTTGTGCGGTGAATCGGGCGTGTTGAGTCCAGTTCTCTGAGCAAGGTGTAGGTCTAGTCTGTTACATATTGGGTTTATGGAACGGTATCTGAGCTAATTTGAAACTCTTGTTTTATGGATCACCCCACCTCACCTTTCCCGTTAAGCAGCCATAGTGTGTTTTCTGCATGTGTGACTCTGTTCTGTTTTGTAATTCAGTTCAAGTGTAACGGTTTTTACATTCCCTCTATAAGTGACACCTTATGAGAAGTGTCCTTTTCTGTGTGACTTATGTCACTTAGAATCGTCGTACCTAAATCCACTCATCATGCTGCTACTAGCCTTATGACATTGATTTCATGGCTGAGTGATAATCCATTGTACATATGGACCTCAAATTTTTTATCCATTTTTCGCTTTCCTGGGATATTTAAGGTGGAATGAAGTGGAGGTCCTTGTCAACAGAGCAGCCCTAAACTTTGGGGTGCTTGTGTCTTGCTGACTTTTAATTTTCCCACTTTATACCCCCATGCGTGGAAGTGCCCTATGCTCTCTACGCTGTGTTTTTTAGATGTTTCAGGACACACCGTACACTTCTCCAGAGTGGCTGTTGGCAATTTACATCCCGCCCATCAGTGTAGCAAGGCTCCCATTTCTCCATGGCCTGTCCTGCATTTCTGGTTTTGACACTTTTTTCAGCATGGCCCTTTTGACCGATGGGAAGCGAGACTTCTTTGTAGCGCTGATTTGCCTTTCCAGGTTGCTTGGTTGGCCACAAAGGGCGTATGCGTTTTTTCCTGAATATATTCAGGAAAAAAAGCATACGCCCTTTTTGGCCAAGGGCATCATTGTCAACGTTTTACCGCTTTTCATGTGCTTTAAAGGCGATTCGAATCTACCTCCTGAAATCTGTTTCCTGCAATTCTGCCTTGATTTCAATTCCTCGTCTTTGCCTTCCCTCAATATATTTGTGGACGAGAGTTATCATTTATAACTGTGCAGGTTTGTGAATTGCAGTGCCCTGAAGCTCCATTTTACAACTCGCTTTTTCGGGAGCTGGCCGCAAAAGCGCAGGATGGCTTCAGGCCCTGTTCTGGTTCCGGGGGGCAGGCTGAGCCTGTGGTTAATTCTTCTTCCTGATGGGAAAATAGAGTGACCTGTGCCTGTCCCAACACCAAGAGCTAGTCTCTCATTGGTTCCCCGTCTTCCCGTTCATCCTCAGGACAAATAGCAACCTGTACGGAACAGGAGGTTAAAGGTGCTGATGCTCCAAGTAGGGAGATTGCTAGTAAACTGGCTGGAATGGCGAACCCGAGCACAAGGAGATGAGAAATGAGGTGCGTTTTAGAAACCTTTCCCCATCACACGGTGTACCATCTTCTGGGTTTCTCATGCATGTTTTCGTTGTAGGAAGATGCCCTTGAACCTGGAGATTTGGGACCCATGCGATGGGTAGCACGCAGTATTACTTTAAAGGGTCTGTGTTTGCTCACCCAACCTCACCAAACCTCTCAGCCCCAAGAGTGTCCACCCTTATGTCTCATCCAGCTGTGGGTCTAGATATGGTCAATCCAGGTTGCATCACAGACCCTGAACGAATTGTGTAAGAATTTTTCTCTCTTTCACTGTCTTTGTATCATGGGTTTTGAAAAGTAATTTATTTTTATAATGGGGTTTAGCTGCTTTTCACGGCTGTGTTTATGCTGCTTTACACCCACTTGACACACTAACAGAGAGATATCAATACATAGGTTTTAAGATTATTACTAGTCAGATATATTCTTGTGCGGTGAATCGGGCGTGTTGAGTCCAGTTCTCTGAGCAAGGAATAGGTCTTGTCTGTTACATATTGGGTTTATGGAACGGTATCTGAGCTAATTTGAAACTCTTGTTTTATGTATCACCCCACCTCACCTTTCCCGTTAAGCAGCCATAGTGTGTTTTCTGCATGTGTGACTCTGTTCTGTTTTGTAATTCAGTTCAAGTGTAACGGTTTTTACATTCCCTCTATAAGTGACACCTTATGAGAAGTGTCCTTTTCTGTGTGACTTATGTCACTTAGAATCGTCGTACCTAAATCCACTCATCATGCTGCTACTAGCCTTATAACATTGATTTCATGGCTGAGTGATAATCCATTGTACATATGGACCTAAAATTTTTTATCCATTTTTCGCTTTCCTGGGATATTTAAGGTGGAATGAAGTGGAGGTCCTTGTCAACAGAGCAGCCCTAAACTTTGGGGTGCTTGTGTCTTGCTGATTTTTAATTTTCCCACTTTATACCCCCATGCGTGGAAGTGCCCTATGCTCTCTAAGCTGTGTTTTTTAGATGTTTCAGGACACACCGTACACTTCTCCAGAGTGGCTGTTGGCAATTTACATCCCGCCCATCAGTGTAGCAAGGCTCCCATTTCTCCATGGCCTGTCCTGCATTTCTGGTTTTGACACTTTTTTCAGCATGGCCCTTTTGACCGATGGGAAGCGAGACTTCTTTGTAGCGCTGATTTGCCTTTCCAGCTTGCTTGGTTGGCCAAAAAGGGCGTATGCGTTTTTTCCTGAATATATTCAGGAAAAAACGCATACGCCCTTTTTGGCCAAGGGCATCATTGTCAACGTTTTGCCGCTTTTCATGTGCTTTAAAGGCTCTTCAAATCTACCTCCTGAAATCTGTTTCCTGCAATTCTGCCTTGATTTCAATTCCTCGTCTTTGCCTTCCCTCAATATATTTGTGGACGAGAGTTATCATGTATAACTGTGCAAGTTTGTGAATTGCAGTGCCCAGAAGCTCCATTTTACAACTCGCTTTTTCGGGAGCTGGCCACAAAAGCGTAGGATGGCTTCAGGCCCTGTTCTGGTTCCTGGGGGCAGGCTGAGCCTGTGGTTAATTCTTCTTCCTGATGGGAAAATAGAGTGACCTGTGCCTGTCCCAACACCAAGAGCTAGTCTCTCATTGGTTCCCCGTCTTCCCGTTAATCCTCAGGACAAATAGCAACCTGTACGGAACAGGAGGTTAAAGGTGCTGATGCTCCAAGTAGGGAGATTGCTAGTAAAGTGGCTGGAATGTCGAACCCGAGCACATGGAGATGAGAAATGAGGTGCGTTTTAGAAACCTTTCCCCATCACACGGTGTACCATCTTCTGGGTTTCTCCTGCATGTTTTCGTTGTAGGAAGATGCCCTTGAACCTGGAGATTTGGGACCCATGCGTTGGGTAGCACGCAGTATTACTTTAAAGGGTCTGCGTTTGCTCACCCAACCTCACCAAACCTCTCAGCCCCAAGAGTGTCCACCCTTATGTCTCATCCAGCTGTGGGTCTAGATATGGTCAATCCAGGTTGCATCACAGACCCTGAACGAATTGTGTAAGAATTTCTCTCTCTTTCACTGTCTTTGTTTCATGGGTTTTGAAAAGTAATTTATTTTTATAATGGGGTTTAGCTGCTTTTCACGGCTGTGTTTATGCTGCTTTACACCCACTTGACACACTAACAGAGAGATATCAATACATAGGTTTTAAGATTATTACTAGTCAGATATATTCTTGTGCGGTGAATCGGGCGTGTTGAGTCCAGTTCTCTGAGCAAGGAGTAGGTCTTGTCTGTTACATATTGGGTTTATGGAACGGTATCTGAGCTAATTTGAAACTGTTGTTTTATGTATCACCCCACCTCACATTTCCCGTTAAGCAGCCATAGTGTGTTTTCTGCATGTGTGACTCTGTTCTGTTTTGTAATTCATTTCAAGTGTAACGGTTTTTACATTCCCTCCATAAGTGACACCTTATGAGAAGTGTCCTTTTCTGTGTGACTTATGTCACTTAGAATCGTCGTACCTAAATCCACTCATCATGCTGCTACTAGCCTTATGACATTGATTTCATGGCTGAGTGATAATCCATTGTACATATGGACCTCAAATTTTTTATCCATTTTTCGCTTTCCTGGGATATTTAAGGTGGAATGAAGTGGAGGTCCTTGTCAACAGAGCAGCCCTAAACTTTGGGGTGCTTGTGTCTTGCTGATTTTTAATTTTCCCACTTTATACCCCCATGCGTGGAAGTGCCCTATGCTCTCTAAGCTGTGTTTTTTAGATGTTTCAGGACACACCGTACACTTCTCCAGACTGGCTGTTGGCAATTTACATCCCGCCCATCAGTGTAGCAAGGCTCCCATTTCTCCATGGCCTGTCCTGCATTTCTGGTTTTGACACTTTTTTCAGCATGGCCCTTTTGACCGATGGGAAGCGAGACTTCTTTGTAGCGCTGATTTGCCTTTCCAGGTTGCTTGGTTGGCCAAAAAGGGCGTATGCGTTTTTTCCTGAATATATTCAGGAAAAAAAGCATACGCCCTTTTTGGCCAAGGGCATCATTGTCAACGTTTTGCCGCTTTTCATGTGCTTTAAAGGCGATTCGAATCTACCTCCTGAAATCTGTTTCCTGCAATTCTGCCTTGATTTCAATTCCTCGTCTTTGCCTTCCCTCAATATATTTGTGGACGAGAGTTATCATTTATAACTGTGCAGGTTTGTGAATTGCAGTGCCCTGAAGCTCCATTTTACAACTCGCTTTTTTGGGAGCTGGCCGCAAAAGCGCAGGATGGCTTCAGGCCCTGTTCTGGTTCCGGGGGGCAGGCTGAGCCTGTGGTTAATTCTTCTTCCTGATGGGAAAATAGAGTGGCCTGTGCCTGTCCCAACACCAAGAGCTAGTCTCTCATTGGTTCCCCGTCTTCCCGTTCATCCTCAGGACAAATAGCAACCTGTACGGAACAGGAGGTTAACGGTGCTGATGCTCCAAGTAGGGAGATTGCTAGTAAAGTGGCTGGAATGGCGAACCCGAGCACAAGGAGATGAGAAATGAGGTGCGTTTTAGAAACCTTTCCCCATCACACGGTGTACCATCTTCTGGGTTTCTCATGCATGTTTTCGATGTAGGAAGATGCCCTTGAACCTGGAGATTTGGGACCCATGTGATGGGTAGCACGCAGTATTACTTTAAAGGGTCTGCGTTTGCTCACCCAACCTCACCAAAACTCTCAGCCCCAAGAGTGTCCACCCTTATGTCTCATCCAGCTGTGGGTCTAGATATGGTCAATCCAGTTTGCATCACAGACCCTGAACGAATTGTGTAAGAATTTCTCTCTCTTTCACTGTCTTTGTTTCATGGGTTTTGAAAAGTAATTTATTTTTATAATGGGGTTTAGCTGCTTTTCACGGCTGTGTTTATGCTGCTTTACACCCACTTGACACACTAACAGAGAGATATCAATACATAGGTTTTAAGATTATTACTAGTCAGATATATTCTTGTGCGGTGAATCGGGCGTGTTGAGTCCAGTTCTCTGAGCAAGGAGTAGGTCTTGTCTGTTACATATTGGGTTTATGGAACGGTATCTGAGCTAATTTGAAACTGTTGTTTTATGTATCACCCCACCTCACATTTCCCGTTAAGCAGCCATAGTGTGTTTTCTGCATGTGTGACTCTGTTCTGTTTTGTAATTCATTTCAAGTGTAACGGTTTTTACATTCCCTCTATAAGTGACACCTTATGAGAAGTGTCCTTTTCTGTGTGACTTATGTCACTTAGAATCGTCGTACCTAAATCCACTCATCATGCTGCTACTAGCCTTATGACATTGATTTCATGGCTGAGTGATAATCCATTGTACATATGGACCTCAAATTTTTTATCCATTTTTCGCTTTCCTGGGATATTTAAGGTGGAATGAAGTGGAGGTCCTTGTCAACAGAGCAGCCCTAAACTTTGGGGTGCTTGTGTCTTGCTGATTTTTAATTTTCCCACTTTATACCCCCATGCGTGGAAGTGCCCTATGCTCTCTAAGCTGTGTTTTTTAGATGTTTCAGGACACACCGTACACTTCTCCAGAGTGGCTGTTGGCAATTTACATCCCGCCCATCAGTGTAGCAAGGCTCCCATTTCTCCATGGCCTGTCCTGCATTTCTGGTTTTGACACTTTTTTCAGCATGGCCCTTTTGACCGATGGGAAGTGAGACTTCTTTGTAGCGCTGATTTGCCTTTCCAGGTTGCTTGGTTGGCCACAAAGGGCGTATGCGTTTTTTCCTGAATATATTCAGGAAAAAAAGCATACGCCCTTTTTGGCCAAGGGCATCATTGTCAACGTTTTGCCGCTTTTCATGTGCTTTAAAGGCGATTCGAATCTACCTCCTGAAATCTGTTTCCTGCAATTCTGCCTTGATTTCAATTCCTCGTCTTTGCCTTCCCTCAATATATTTGTGGACGAGAGTTATCATTTATAACTGTGCAGGTTTGTGAATTGCAGTGCCCTGAAGCTCCATTTTACAACTCGCTTTTTCGGGAGCTGGCCGCAAAAGCGCAGGATGGCTTCAGGCCCTGTTCTGGTTCCGGGTGGCAGGCTGAGCCTGTGGTTAATTCTTCTTCCTGATGGGAAAATAGAGTGACCTGTGCCTGTCCCAACACCAAGAGCTAGTCTCTCATTGGTTCCCCGTCTTCCCGTTCTTCCTCAGGACAAATAGCAACCTGTACGGAACAGGAGGTTAAAGGTGCTGATGCTCCAAGTAGGGAGATTGTTAGTAAAGTGGCTGGAATGTCGAACCCGAGCACATGGAGATGAGAAATGAGGTGCGTTTTAGAAACCTTTCCCCATCACACGGTGTACCATCTTCTGGGTTTCTCATGCATGTTTTCGTTGTAGGAAGATGCCCTTGAACCTGGAGATTTGGGACCCATGCGATGGGTAGCACGCAGTATTACTTTTAAGGGTCTGCGTTTGCTCACCCAACCTCACCAAACCTCTCAGCCCCAAGAGTGTCCACCCTTATGTCTCATCCAGCTGTGGGTCTAGATATGGTCAATCCAGGTTGCATCACAGACCCTGAACGAATTGTGTAAGAATTTCTCTCTCTTTCACTGTCTTTGTTTCATGGGTTTTGAAAAGTAATTTATTTTTATAATGGGGTTTAGCTGCTTTTCACGGCTGTGTTTATGCTGCTTTACACCCACTTGACACACTAACAGAGAGATATCAATACATAGGTTTTAAGATTATTACTAGTCAGATATATTCTTGTGCGGTGAATCGGGCGTGTTGAGTCCAGTTCTCTGAGCAAGGTGTAGGTCTAGTCTGTTACATATTGGGTTTATGGAACGGTATCTGAGCTAATTTGAAACTCTTGTTTTATGGATCACCCCACCTCACCTTTCCCGTTAAGCAGCCATAGTGTGTTTTCTGCATGTGTGACTCTGTTCTGTTTTGTAATTCAGTTCAAGTGTAACGGTTTTTACATTCCCTCTATAAGTGACACCTTATGAGAAGTGTCCTTTTCTGTGTGACTTATGTCACTTAGAATCGTCGTACCTAAATCCACTCATCATGCTGCTACTAGCCTTATGACATTGATTTCATGGCTGAGTGATAATCCATTGTACATATGGACCTCAAATTTTTTATCCATTTTTCGCTTTCCTGGGATATTTAAGGTGGAATGAAGTGGAGGTCCTTGTCAACAGAGCAGCCCTAAACTTTGGGGTGCTTGTGTCTTGCTGACTTTTAATTTTCCCACTTTATACCCCCATGCGTGGAAGTGCCCTATGCTCTCTAAGCTGTGTTTTTTAGATGTTTCAGGACACACCGTACACTTCTCCAGAGTGGCTGTTGGCAATTTACATCCCGCCCATCAGTGTAGCAAGGCTCCCATTTCTCCATGGCCTGTCCTGCATTTCTGGTTTTGACACTTTTTTCAGCATGGCCCTTTTGACCGATGGGAAGCGAGACTTCTTTGTAGCGCTGATTTGCCTTTCCAGGTTGCTTGGTTGGCCACAAAGGGCGTATGCGTTTTTTCCTGAATATATTCAGGAAAAAAAGCATACGCCCTTTTTGGCCAAGGGCATCATTGTCAACGTTTTGCCGCTTTTCATGTGCTTTAAAGGCGATTCGAATCTACCTCCTGAAATCTGTTTCCTGCAATTCTGCCTTGATTTCAATTCCTCGTCTTTGCCTTCCCTCAATATATTTGTGGACGAGAGTTATCATTTATAACTGTGCAGGTTTGTGAATTGCAGTGCCCTGAAGCTCCATTTTACAACTCGCTTTTTCGGGAGCTGGCCGCAAAAGCGCAGGATGGCTTCAGGCCCTGTTCTGGTTCCGGGGGGCAGGCTGAGCCTGTGGTTAATTCTTCTTCCTGATGGGAAAATAGAGTGACCTGTGCCTGTCCCAACACCAAGAGCTAGTCTCTCATTGGTTCCCCGTCTTCCCGTTCATCCTCAGGACAAATAGCAACCTGTACGGAACAGGAGGTTAAAGGTGCTGATGCTCCAAGTAGGGAGATTGCTAGTAAACTGGCTGGAATGGCGAACCCGAGCACAAGGAGATGAGAAATGAGGTGCGTTTTAGAAACCTTTCCCCATCACACGGTGTACCATCTTCTGGGTTTCTCATGCATGTTTTCGTTGTAGGAAGATGCCCTTGAACCTGGAGATTTGGGACCCATGCGATGGGTAGCACGCAGTATTACTTTAAAGGGTCTGTGTTTGCTCACCCAACCTCACCAAACCTCTCAGCCCCAAGAGTGTCCACCCTTATGTCTCATCCAGCTGTGGGTCTAGATATGGTCAATCCAGGTTGCATCACAGACCCTGAACGAATTGTGTAAGAATTTTTCTCTCTTTCACTGTCTTTGTATCATGGGTTTTGAAAAGTAATTTATTTTTATAATGGGGTTTAGCTGCTTTTCACGGCTGTGTTTATGCTGCTTTACACCCACTTGACACACTAACAGAGAGATATCAATACATAGGTTTTAAGATTATTACTAGTCAGATATATTCTTGTGCGGTGAATCGGGCGTGTTGAGTCCAGTTCTCTGAGCAAGGAATAGGTCTTGTCTGTTACATATTGGGTTTATGGAACGGTATCTGAGCTAATTTGAAACTCTTGTTTTATGTATCACCCCACCTCACCTTTCCCGTTAAGCAGCCATAGTGTGTTTTCTGCATGTGTGACTCTGTTCTGTTTTGTAATTCAGTTCAAGTGTAACGGTTTTTACATTCCCTCTATAAGTGACACCTTATGAGAAGTGTCCTTTTCTGTGTGACTTATGTCACTTAGAATCGTCGTACCTAAATCCACTCATCATGCTGCTACTAGCCTTATAACATTGATTTCATGGCTGAGTGATAATCCATTGTACATATGGACCTAAAATTTTTTATCCATTTTTCGCTTTCCTGGGATATTTAAGGTGGAATGAAGTGGAGGTCCTTGTCAACAGAGCAGCCCTAAACTTTGGGGTGCTTGTGTCTTGCTGATTTTTAATTTTCCCACTTTATACCCCCATGCGTGGAAGTGCCCTATGCTCTCTAAGCTGTGTTTTTTAGATGTTTCAGGACACACCGTACACTTCTCCAGAGTGGCTGTTGGCAATTTACATCCCGCCCATCAGTGTAGCAAGGCTCCCATTTCTCCATGGCCTGTCCTGCATTTCTGGTTTTGACACTTTTTTCAGCATGGCCCTTTTGACCGATGGGAAGCGAGACTTCTTTGTAGCGCTGATTTGCCTTTCCAGCTTGCTTGGTTGGCCAAAAAGGGCGTATGCGTTTTTTCCTGAATATATTCAGGAAAAAACGCATACGCCCTTTTTGGCCAAGGGCATCATTGTCAACGTTTTGCCGCTTTTCATGTGCTTTAAAGGCTCTTCAAATCTACCTCCTGAAATCTGTTTCCTGCAATTCTGCCTTGATTTCAATTCCTCGTCTTTGCCTTCCCTCAATATATTTGTGGACGAGAGTTATCATGTATAACTGTGCAAGTTTGTGAATTGCAGTGCCCAGAAGCTCCATTTTACAACTCGCTTTTTCGGGAGCTGGCCACAAAAGCGTAGGATGGCTTCAGGCCCTGTTCTGGTTCCTGGGGGCAGGCTGAGCCTGTGGTTAATTCTTCTTCCTGATGGGAAAATAGAGTGACCTGTGCCTGTCCCAACACCAAGAGCTAGTCTCTCATTGGTTCCCCGTCTTCCCGTTAATCCTCAGGACAAATAGCAACCTGTACGGAACAGGAGGTTAAAGGTGCTGATGCTCCAAGTAGGGAGATTGCTAGTAAAGTGGCTGGAATGTCGAACCCGAGCACATGGAGATGAGAAATGAGGTGCGTTTTAGAAACCTTTCCCCATCACACGGTGTACCATCTTCTGGGTTTCTCATGCATGTTTTCGTTGTAGGAAGATGCCCTTGAACCTGGAGATTTGGGACCCATGCGTTGGGTAGCACGCAGTATTACTTTAAAGGGTCTGCGTTTGCTCACCCAACCTCACCAAACCTCTCAGCCCCAAGAGTGTCCACCCTTATGTCTCATCCAGCTGTGGGTCTAGATATGGTCAATCCAGGTTGCATCACAGACCCTGAACGAATTGTGTAAGAATTTCTCTCTCTTTCACTGTCTTTGTTTCATGGGTTTTGAAAAGTAATTTATTTTTATAATGGGGTTTAGCTGCTTTTCACGGCTGTGTTTATGCTGCTTTACACCCACTTGACACACTAACAGAGAGATATCAATACATAGGTTTTAAGATTATTACTAGTCAGATATATTCTTGTGCGGTGAATCGGGCGTGTTGAGTCCAGTTCTCTGAGCAAGGAGTAGGTCTTGTCTGTTACATATTGGGTTTATGGAACGGTATCTGAGCTAATTTGAAACTGTTGTTTTATGTATCACCCCACCTCACATTTCCCGTTAAGCAGCCATAGTGTGTTTTCTGCATGTGTGACTCTGTTCTGTTTTGTAATTCATTTCAAGTGTAACGGTTTTTACATTCCCTCCATAAGTGACACCTTATGAGAAGTGTCCTTTTCTGTGTGACTTATGTCACTTAGAATCGTCGTACCTAAATCCACTCATCATGCTGCTACTAGCCTTATGACATTGATTTCATGGCTGAGTGATAATCCATTGTACATATGGACCTCAAATTTTTTATCCATTTTTCGCTTTCCTGGGATATTTAAGGTGGAATGAAGTGGAGGTCCTTGTCAACAGAGCAGCCCTAAACTTTGGGGTGCTTGTGTCTTGCTGATTTTTAATTTTCCCACTTTATACCCCCATGCGTGGAAGTGCCCTATGCTCTCTAAGCTGTGTTTTTTAGATGTTTCAGGACACACCGTACACTTCTCCAAACTGGCTGTTGGCAATTTACATCCCGCCCATCAGTGTAGCAAGGCTCCCATTTCTCCATGGCCTGTCCTGCATTTCTGGTTTTGACACTTTTTTCAGCATGGCCCTTTTGACCGATGGGAAGCGAGACTTCTTTGTAGCGCTGATTTGCCTTTCCAGGTTGCTTGGTTGGCCAAAAAGGGCGTATGCGTTTTTTCCTGAATATATTCAGGAAAAAAAGCATACGCCCTTTTTGGCCAAGGGCATCATTGTCAACGTTTTGCCGCTTTTCATGTGCTTTAAAGGCGATTCGAATCTACCTCCTGAAATCTGTTTCCTGCAATTCTGCCTTGATTTCAATTCCTCGTCTTTGCCTTCCCTCAATATATTTGTGGACGAGAGTTATCATTTATAACTGTGCAGGTTTGTGAATTGCAGTGCCCTGAAGCTCCATTTTACAACTCGCTTTTTTGGGAGCTGGCCGCAAAAGCGCAGGATGGCTTCAGGCCCTGTTCTGGTTCCGGGGGGCAGGCTGAGCCTGTGGTTAATTCTTCTTCCTGATGGGAAAATAGAGTGGCCTGTGCCTGTCCCAACACCAAGAGCTAGTCTCTCATTGGTTCCCCGTCTTCCCGTTCATCCTCAGGACAAATAGCAACCTGTACGGAACAGGAGGTTAACGGTGCTGATGCTCCAAGTAGGGAGATTGCTAGTAAAGTGGCTGGAATGGCGAACCCGAGCACAAGGAGATGAGAAATGAGGTGCGTTTTAGAAACCTTTCCCCATCACACGGTGTACCATCTTCTGGGTTTCTCATGCATGTTTTCGATGTAGGAAGATGCCCTTGAACCTGGAGATTTGGGACCCATGTGATGGGTAGCACGCAGTATTACTTTAAAGGGTCTGCGTTTGCTCACCCAACCTCACCAAAACTCTCAGCCCCAAGAGTGTCCACCCTTATGTCTCATCCAGCTGTGGGTCTAGATATGGTCAATCCAGGTTGCATCACAGACCCTGAACGAATTGTGTAAGAATTTCTCTCTCTTTCACTGTCTTTGTTTCATGGGTTTTGAAAAGTAATTTATTTTTATAATGGGGTTTAGCTGCTTTTCACGGCTGTGTTTATGCTGCTTTACACCCACTTGACACACTAACAGAGAGATATCAATACATAGGTTTTAAGATTATTACTAGTCAGATATATTCTTGTGCGGTGAATCGGGCGTGTTGAGTCCAGTTCTCTGAGCAAGGAGTAGGTCTTGTCTGTTACATATTGGGTTTATGGAACGGTATCTGAGCTAATTTGAAACTGTTGTTTTATGTATCACCCCACCTCACATTTCCCGTTAAGCAGCCATAGTGTGTTTTCTGCATGTGTGACTCTGTTCTGTTTTGTAATTCATTTCAAGTGTAACGGTTTTTACATTCCCTCTATAAGTGACACCTTATGAGAAGTGTCCTTTTCTGTGTGACTTATGTCACTTAGAATCGTCGTACCTAAATCCACTCATCATGCTGCTACTAGCCTTATGACATTGATTTCATGGCTGAGTGATAATCCATTGTACATATGGACCTCAAATTTTTTATCCATTTTTCGCTTTCCTGGGATATTTAAGGTGGAATGAAGTGGAGGTCCTTGTCAACAGAGCAGCCCTAAACTTTGGGGTGCTTGTGTCTTGCTGATTTTTAATTTTCCCACTTTATACCCCCATGCGTGGAAGTGCCCTATGCTCTCTAAGCTGTGTTTTTTAGATGTTTCAGGACACACCGTACACTTCTCCAGAGTGGCTGTTGGCAATTTACATCCCGCCCATCAGTGTAGCAAGGCTCCCATTTCTCCATGGCCTGTCCTGCATTTCTGGTTTTGACACTTTTTTCAGCATGGCCCTTTTGACCGATGGGAAGCGAGACTTCTTTGTAGCGCTGATTTGCCTTTCCAGGTTGCTTGGTTGGCCAAAAAGGGCGTATGCGTTTTTTCCTGAATATATTCAGGAAAAAAAGCATACGCCCTTTTTGGCCAAGGGCATCATTGTCAACGTTTTGCCGCTTTTCATGTGCTTTAAAGGCGATTCGAATCTACCTCCTGAAATCTGTTTCCTGCAATTCTGCCTTGATTTCAATTCCTCGTCTTTGCCTTCCCTCAATATATTTGTGGACGAGAGTTATCATTTATAACTGTGCACGTTTGTGAATTGCAGTGCCCTGAAGCTCGATTTTACAACTCGCTTTCTCGGGAGCTGGCCGCAAAAGCGCAGGATGGCTTCAGGCCCTGTTCTGGTTCCGGGGGGCAGGCTGAGCCTGTGGTTAATTCTTCTTCCTGATGGGAAAATAGAGTGACCTGTGCCTGTCCCAACACCAAGAGCTAGTCTCTCATTGGTTCCCCGTCTTCCCGTTCATCCTCAGGACAAATAGCAACCTGTACGGAACAGGAGGTTAAAGGTGCTGATGCTCCAAGTAGGGAGATTGCTAGTAAAGTGGCTGGAATGGCGAACCCGAGCACAAGGAGATGAGAAATGAGGTGCGTTTTAGAAACCTTTCCCCATCACACGGTGTACCATCTTCTGGGTTTCTCATGCATGTTTTCGATGTAGGAAGATGCCCTTGAACCTGGAGATTTGGGACCCATGCGATGGGTAGCACGCAGTATTACTTTAAAGGGTCTGCGTTTGGTCACCCAACCTCACCAAAACTCTCAGCCCCAAGAGTGTCCACCCTTATGTCTCATCCAGCTGTGGGTCTAGATATGGTCAATCCAGGTTGCATCACAGACCCTGAACGAATTGTGTAAGAATTTCTCTCTCTTTCACTGTCTTTGTTTCATGGGTTTTGAAAAGTAATTTATTTTTATAATGGGGTTTAGCTGCTTTTCACGGCTGTGTTTATGCTGCTTTACACCCACTTGACACACTAACAGAGAGATATCAATACATAGGTTTTAAGATTATTACTAGTCAGATATATTCTTGTGCGGTGAATCGGGCGTGTTGAGTCCAGTTCTCTGAGCAAGGAGTAGGTCTTGTCTGTTACATATTGGGTTTATGGAACGGTATCTGAGCTAATTTGAAACTCTTGTTTTATGTATCACCCCACCTCACCTTTCCCGTTAAGCAGCCATAGTGTGTTTTCTGCATGTGTGACTCTGTTCTGTTTTGTAATTCAGTTCAAGTGTAACGGTTTTTACATTCCCTCTATAAGTGACACCTTATGAGAAGTGTCCTTTTCTGTGTGACTTATGTCACTTAGAATTGTCGTACCTAAATCCACTCATCATGCTGCTACTAGCCTTATGACATTGATTTCATGGCTGAGTGATAATCCATTGTACATATGGACCTCAAACTTTTTATCCATTTTTCGCTTTCCTGGGATATTTACGGTGGAATGAAGTGGAGGTCCTTGTCAACAGAGCAGCCCTAAACTTTGGGGTGCTTGTGTCTTGCTGATTTTTAATTTTCCCACTTTATACCCCCATGCGTGGAAGTGCCCTATGCTCTCTAAGCTGTGTTTTTTAGATGTTTCAGGACACACCGTACACTTCTCCAGAGTGGCTGTTGGCAATTTACATCCCGCCCATCAGTGTAGCAAGGCTCCCATTTCTCCATGGCCTGTCCTGCATTTCTGGTTTTGACACTTTTTTCAGCATGGCCCTTTTGACCGATGGGAAGCGAGACTTCTTTGTAGCGCTGATATGCCTTTCCAGGTTGCTTGGTTGGCCAAAAAGGGCGTATGCGTTTTTTCCTGAATATATTCAGGAAAAAACGCATACGCCCTTTTTGGCCAAGGGCATCATTGTCAAAGTTTTGCCGCTTTTCATGTGCTTTAAAGGCTCTTCATATCTACCTCCTGAAATCTGTTGCCTGCAATTCTGCCTTGATTTCAATTCCTCGTCTTTGCCTTCCCTCAATATATTTGTGGACGAGAGTTATCATGTATAACTGTGCAAGTTTGTGAATTGCAGTGCCCTGAAGCTCCATTTTACAACTCGCTTTTTCGGGAGCTGGCCACAAAAGCGTAGGATGGCTTCAGGCCCTGTTATGGTTCCGGGGGGCAGGCTGAGCCTGTGGTTAATTCTTCTTCCTGATGGGAAAATAGAGTGACCTGTGCCTGTCCCAACACCAAGAGCTAGTCTCTCATTGGTTCCCCGTCTTCCCGTTCATCCTCAGGACAAATAGCAACCTGTACGGAACAGGAGGTTAAAGGTGCTGATGCTCCAAGTAGGGAGATTGCTAGTAAAGTGGCTGGAATGTCGAACCCGAGCACATGGAGATGAGAAATGAGGTGCGTTTTAGAAACCTTTCCCCATCACACGGTGTACCATCTTCTGGGTTTCTCATGCATGTTTTCGTTGTAGGAAGATGCCCTTGAACCTGGAGATTTGGGACCCATGCGATGGGTAGCACGCAGTATTACTTTAAAGGGTCTGCGTTTGCTCACCCAACCTCACCAAACCTCTCAGCCCCAAGAGTGTCCACCCTTATGTCTCATCCAGCTGTGGGTCTAGATATGGTCAATCCAGGATGCATCACAGACCCTGAACGAATTGTGTAAGAATTTCTCTCTCTTTCACTGTCTTTGTTTCATGGGTTTTGAAAAGTAATTTATTTTTATAATGGGGTTTAGCTGCTTTTCACGGCTGTGTTTATGCTGCTTTACACCCACTTGACACACTAACAGAGAGATATCAATACATAGGTTTTAAGATTATTACTAGTCAGATATATTCTTGTGCGGTGAATCGGGCGTGTTGAGTCCAGTTCTCTGAGCAAGGTGTAGGTCTAGTCTGTTACATATTGGGTTTATGGAACGGTATCTGAGCTAATTTGAAACTCTTGTTTTATGGATCACCCCACCTCACCTTTCCCGTTAAGCAGCCATAGTGTGTTTTCTGCATGTGTGACTCTGTTCTGTTTTGTAATTCAGTTCAAGTGTAACGGTTTTTACATTCCCTCTATAAGTGACACCTTATGAGAAGTGTCCTTTTCTGTGTGACTTATGTCACTTAGAATCGTCGTACCTAAATCCACTCATCATGCTGCTACTAGCCTTATGACATTGATTTCATGGCTGAGTGATAATCCATTGTACATATGGACCTCAAATTTTTTATCCATTTTTCGCTTTCCTGGGATATTTAAGGTGGAATGAAGTGGAGGTCCTTGTCAACAGAGCAGCCCTAAACTTTGGGGTGCTTGTGTCTTGCTGATTTTTAATTTTCCCACTTTATACCCCCATGCGTGGAAGTGCCCTATGCTCTCTAAGCTGTGTTTTTTAGATGTTTCAGGACACACCGTACACTTCTCCAGAGTGGCTGTTGGCAATTTACATCCCGCCCATCAGTGTAGCAAGGCTCCCATTTCTCCATGGCCTGTCCTGCATTTCTGGTTTTGACACTTTTTTCAGCATGGCCCTTTTGACCGATGGGAAGCGAGACTTCTTTGTAGCGCTGATTTGCCTTTCCAGGTTGCTTGGTTGGCCACAAAGGGCGTATGCGTTTTTTCCTGAATATATTCAGGAAAAAAAGCATACGCCCTTTTTGGCCAAGGGCATCATTGTCAACGTTTTGTCGCTTTTCATGTGCTTTAAAGGCGATTCGAATCTACCTCCTGAAATCTGTTTCCTGCAATTCTGCCTTGATTTCAATTCCTCGTCTTTGCCTTCCCTCAATATATTTGTGGACGAGAGTTATCATTTATAACTGTGCAGGTTTGTGAATTGCAGTGCCCTGAAGCTCCATTTTACAACTCGCTTTTTCGGGGGCTGGCCGCAAAAGCGCAGGATGGCTTCAGGCCCTGTTCTGGTTCCGGGGGGCAGGCTGAGCCTGTGGTTAATTCTTCTTCCTGATGGGAAAATAGAGTGACCTGTGCCTGTCCCAACACCAAGAGCTAGTCTCTCATTGGTTCCCCGTCTTCCCGTTCATCCTCAGGACAAATAGCAACCTGTACGGAACAGGAGGTTAAAGGTGCTGATGCTCCAAGTAGGGAGACTGCTAGTAAAGTGGCTGGAATGTCGAACCCGAGCACATGGAGATGAGAAATGAGGTGCGTTTTAGAAACCTTTCCCCATCACACGGTGTACCATCTTCTGGGTTTCTCATGCATGTTTTCGTTGTAGGAAGATGCCCTTGAACCTGGAGATTTGGGACCCATGCGATGGGTAGCACGCAGTATTACTTTAAAGGGTCTGCGTTTGCTCACCCAACCTCACCAAACCTCTCAGCACCAAGAGTGTCCACCCTTATGTCTCATCCAGCTGTGGGTCTAGATATGGTCAATCCAGGTTGCATCACAGACCCTGAACGAATTGTGTAAGAATTTCTCTCTCTTTCACTGTCTTTGTTTCATGGGTTTTGAAAAGTAATTTATTTTTATAATGGGGTTTAGCTGCTTTTCACGGCTGTGTTTATGCTGCTTTACACCCACTTGACACACTAACAGAGAGATATCAATACATAGGTTTTAAGATTATTACTAGTCAGATATATTCTTGTGCGGTGAATCGGGCGTGTTGAGTCCAGTTCTCTGAGCAAGGAGTAGGTCTTGTCTGTTACATATTGGGTTTATGGAACGGTACCTGAGCTAATTTGAAACTGTTGTTTTATGTATCACCCCACCTCACATTTCCCGTTAAGCAGCCATAGTGTGTTTTCTGCATGTGTGACTCTGTTCTGTTTTGTAATTCAGTTCAAGTGTAACGGTTTTTACATTCCCTCTATAAGTGACACCTTATGAGAAGTGTCCTTTTCTGTGTGACTTATGTCACTTAGAATCGTCGTACCTAAATCCACTCATCATGCTGCTACTAGCCTTATGACATTGATTTCATGGCTGAGTGATAATCCATTGTACATATGGACCTCAAATTTTTTATCCATTTTTCGCTTTCCTGGGATATTTTCGGTGGAATGAAGTGGAGGTCCTTGTCAACAGAGCAGCCCTAAACTTTGGGGTGCTTGTGTTTTGCTGATTTTTAATTTTCCCACTTTATACCCCCATGCGTGGAAGTGCCCTATGCTCTCTAAGCTGTGTTTTTTAGATGTTTCAGGACACACCGTACACTTCTCCAGAGTGGCTGTTGGCAATTTACATCCCGCCCATCAGTGTAGCAAGGCTCCCATTTCTCCATGGCCTGTCCTGCATTTCTGGTTTTGACACTTTTTTCAGCATGGCCCTTTTGACCGATGGGAAGCGAGACTTCTTTGTAGCGCTGATTTGCCTTTCCAGGTTGCTTGGTTGGCCAAAAAGGGCGTATGCGTTTTTTCCTGAATATATTCAGGAAAAAACGCATACGCCCTTTTTGGCCAAGGGCATCATTGTCAACGTTTTGCCGCTTTTCATGTGCTTTAAAGGCTCTTCAAATCTACCTCCTGAAATCTGTTTCCTGCAATTCTGCCTTGATTTCAATTCCTCGTCTTTGCCTTCCCACAATATATTTGTGGACGAGAGTTATCATTTATAACTGTGCAGGTTTGTGAATTGCAGTGCCCTGAAGCTCCATTTTACAACTCGCTTTTTCGGGAGCTGGCCGCAAAAGCGCAGGATGGCTTCAGGCCCTGTTCTGGTTCCGGGGGGCAGGCTGAGCCTGTGGTTAATTCTTCTTCCTGATGGGAAAATAGAGTGACCTGTGCCTGTCCCAACACCAAGAGCTAGTCTCTCATTGGTTCCCCGTCTTCCCGTTCATCCTCAGGACAAATAGCAACCTGTACGGAACAGGAGGTTAAAGGTGCTGATCCTCCAAGTAGGGAGATTGCTAGTAAAGTGGCTGGAATGTCGAACCCGAGCACATGGAGATGAGAAATGAGGTGCGTTTTAGAAACCTTTCCCCATCACACGGTGTACCATCTTCTGGGTTTCTCATGCATGTTTTCGTTGTAGGAAGATGCCCTTGAACCTGGAGATTTGGGACCCATGCGATGGGTAGCACGCAGTATTACTTTAAAGGGTCTGCGTTTGCTCACCCAACCTCACCAAACCTCTCAGCACCAAGAGTGTCCACCCTTATGTCTCATCCAGCTGTGGGTCTAGATATGGTCAATCCAGGTTGCATCACAGACCCTGAACGAATTGTGTAAGAATTTCTCTCTCTTTCACTGTCTTTGTTTCATGGGTTTTGAAAAGTAATTTATTTTTATAATGGGGTTTAGCTGCTTTTCACGGCTGTGTTTATGCTGCTTTACACCCACTTGACACACTAACAGAGAGATATCAATACATAGGTTTTAAGATTATTACTAGTCAGATATATTCTTGTGCGGTGAATCGGGCGTGTTGAGTCCAGTTCTCTGAGCAAGGAGTAGGTCTTGTCTGTTACATATTGGGTTTATGGAACGGTACCTGAGCTAATTTGAAACTGTTGTTTTATGTATCACCCCACCTCACATTTCCCGTTAAGCAGCCATAGTGTGTTTTCTGCATGTGTGACTCTGTTCTGTTTTGTAATTCAGTTCAAGTGTAACGGTTTTTACATTCCCTCTATAAGTGACACCTTATGAGAAGTGTCCTTTTCTGTGTGACTTATGTCACTTAGAATCGTCGTACCTAAATCCACTCATCATGCTGCTACTAGCCTTATGACATTGATTTCATGGCTGAGTGATAATCCATTGTACATATGGACCTCAAATTTTTTATCCATTTTTCGCTTTCCTGGGATATTTAAGGTGGAATGAAGTGGAGATCCTTGTCAACAGAGCAGCCCTAAACTTTGGGGTGCTTGTGTCTTGCTGATTTTTAATTTTCCCACTTTATACCCCCATGTGTGGAAGTGCCCTATGCTCTCTAAGCTGTGTTTTTTAGATGTTTCAGGACACACCGTACACTTCTCCAGAGTGGCTGTTGGCAATTTACATCCCGCCCATCAGTGTAGCAAGGCTCCCATTTCTCCATGGCCTGTCCTGCATTTCTGGTTTTGAAACTTTTTTCAGCATGGCCCTTTTGACCGATGGGAAGCGAGACTTCTTTGTAGCGCTGATTTGCCTTTCCAGGTTGCTTGGTTGGCCAAAAAGGGCATATGCGTTTTTTCCTGAATATATTCAGGAAAAAAAGCATACGCCCTTTTTGGCCAAGGGCATCATTGTCAACGTTTTGCCGCTTTTCATGTGCTTTAAAGGCGATTCGAATCTACCTCCTGAAATCTGTTTCCTGCAATTCTGCCTTGATTTCAATTCCTCGTCTTTGCCTTCCCTCAATATATTTGTGGACGAGAGTTATCATTTATAACTGTGCATGTTTGTGAATTGCAGTGCCCTGAAGCTCCATTTTACAACTCGCTTTTTCGGGAGCTGGCCGCAAAAGCGCAGGATGGCTTCAGGCCCTGTTCTGGTTCCGGGGGGCAGGCTGAGCCTGTGGTTAATTCTTCTTCCTGATGGGAAAATAGAGTGACCTGTGCCTGTCCCAACACCAAGAGCTAGTCTCTCATTGGTTCCCCGTCTTCCCGTTCATCCTCAGGACAAATTGCAACCTGTACGGAACAGGAGGTTAAAGGTGCTGATGCTCCAAGTAGGGAGATTGCTAGTAAAGTGGCTGGAATGGCGAACCCGAGCACAAGGAGATGAGAAATGAGGTGCGTTTTAGAAACCTTTCCCCATCACACGGTGTACCATCTTCTGGGTTTCTCATGCATGTTTTCGATGTAGGAAGATGCCCTTGAACCTGGAGATTTGGGACCCATGCGATGGGTAGCACGCAGTATTACTTTAAAGGGTCTGCGTTTGCTCACCCAACCTCACCAAACCTCTCAGCCCCAAGAGTGTCCACCCTTATGTCTCATCCAGCTGTGGGTCTAGATATGGTCAATCCAGGTTGCATCACAGCCACTGAACGAATTGTGTAAGAATTTCTCTCTCTTTCACTGTCTTTGTTTCATGGGTTTTGAAAAGTAATTTATTTTTATAATGGGGTTTAGCTGCGTTTCACGGCTGTGTTTATGCTGCTTTACACCCACTTGACACACTAACAGAGAGATATCAATACATAGGTTTTAAGATTATTACTAGTCAGATATATTCTTGTGCGGTGAATCGGGCGTGTTGAGTCCAGTTCTCTGAGCAAGGAGTAGGTCTAGTCTGTTACATAATGGGTTTATGGAACGGTATCTGAGCTAATTTGAAACTCTTGTTTTATGGATCACCCCACCTCACCTTTCCCTTTAAGCAGCCATAGTGTGTTTTCTGCATGTGTGACTCTGTTCTGTTTTGTAATTCAGTTCAAGTGTAACGGTTTTTACATTCCTTCTATAAGTGACACCTTATGAGAAGTGTCCTTTTCTGTGTGACTTATGTCACTTAGAATCGTCTTACCTAAATCCACTCATCATGCTGCTACTAGCCTTATGACATTGATTTCATGGCTGAGTGATAATCCATTGTACATATGGACCTCAAATTTTTTATCCATTTTTCGCTTTCCTGGGATATTTACGGTGGAATGAAGTGGAGGTCCTTGTCAACAGAGCAGCCCTAAACTTTGGGGTGCTTGTGTCTTGCTGATTTTTAATTTTCCCACTTTATACCCCCATGCGTGGAAGTGCCCTATGCTCTCTAAGCTGTGTTTTTTAGGTGTTTCAGGACACACCGTACACTTCTCCAGAGTGGCTGTTGGCAGTTTACATCCCGCCCATCAGTGTAGCAAGGCTCCCATTTCTCCATGGCCTGTCCTGCATTTCTGGTTTTGACACTTTTTTCAGCATGGCCCTTTTGACCGATGGGAAGCGAGACTTCTTTGTAGCGCTGATTTGCCTTTCCAGGTTGCTTGGTTGGCCAAAAAGGGCGTATGCGTTTTTTCCTGAATATATTCAGGAAAAAACGCATACGCCCTTTTGGCCAAGGGCATCATTGTCAACGTTTTGCCGCTTTTCATGTGCTTTAAAGGCGATTCGAATCTACCTCCTGAAATCTGTTTCCTGCAATTCTGCCTTGATTTCAATTCCTCGTCTTTGCCTTCCCTCAATATATTTGTGGACGAGGGTTATCATTTATAACTGTGCAGGTTTGTGAATTGCAGAGCCCTGAAGCTCCATTTTACAACTCGCTTTTTCGGGAGCTGGCCGCAAAAGCGCAGGATGGCTTCAGGCCCTGTTCTGGTTCCGGGGGGCAGGCTGAGCCTGTGGTTAATTCTTCTTCCTGATGGGAAAATAGAGTGACCTGTGCCTGTCCCAACACCAAGAGCTAGTCTCTCATTGGTTCCCCGTCTTCCCGTTCATCCTCAGGACAAATAGCAACCTGTACGGAACAGGAGGTTAAAGGTGCTGATGCTCCAAGTAGGGAGACTGCTAGTAAAGTGGCTGGAATGTCGAACCCGAGCACATGGAGATGAGAAATGAGGTGCGTTTTAGAAACCTTTCCCCATCACACGGTGTACCATCTTCTGGGTTTCTCATGCATGTTTTCGTTGTAGGAAGATGCCCTTGAACCTGGAGATTTGGGACCCATGCGATGGGTAGCACGCAGTATTACTTTAAAGGGTCTGCGTTTGCTCACCCAACCTCACCAAACCTCTCAGCACCAAGAGTGTCCACCCTTATGTCTCATCCAGCTGTGGGTCTAGATATGGTCAATCCAGGTTGCATCACAGACCCTGAACGAATTGTGTAAGAATTTCTCTCTCTTTCACTGTCTTTGTTTCATGGGTTTTGAAAAGTAATTTATTTTTATAATGGGGTTTAGCTGCTTTTCACGGCTGTGTTTATGCTGCTTTACACCCACTTGACACACTAACAGAGAGATATCAATACATAGGTTTTAAGATTATTACTAGTCAGATATATTCTTGTGCGGTGAATCGGGCGTGTTGAGTCCAGTTCTCTGAGCAAGGAGTAGGTCTTGTCTGTTACATATTGGGTTTATGGAACGGTACCTGAGCTAATTTGAAACTGTTGTTTTATGTATCACCCCACCTCACATTTCCCGTTAAGCAGCCATAGTGTGTTTTCTGCATGTGTGACTCTGTTCTGTTTTGTAATTCAGTTCAAGTGTAACGGTTTTTACATTCCCTCTATAAGTGACACCTTATGAGAAGTGTCCTTTTCTGTGTGACTTATGTCACTTAGAATCGTCGTACCTAAATCCACTCATCATGCTGCTACTAGCCTTATGACATTGATTTCATGGCTGAGTGATAATCCATTGTACATATGGACCTCAAATTTTTTATCCATTTTTCGCTTTCCTGGGATATTTTCGGTGGAATGAAGTGGAGGTCCTTGTCAACAGAGCAGCCCTAAACTTTGGGGTGCTTGTGTTTTGCTGATTTTTAATTTTCCCACTTTATACCCCCATGCGTGGAAGTGCCCTATGCTCTCTAAGCTGTGTTTTTTAGATGTTTCAGGACACACCGTACACTTCTCCAGAGTGGCTGTTGGCAATTTACATCCCGCCCATCAGTGTAGCAAGGCTCCCATTTCTCCATGGCCTGTCCTGCATTTCTGGTTTTGACACTTTTTTCAGCATGGCCCTTTTGACCGATGGGAAGCGAGACTTCTTTGTAGCGCTGATTTGCCTTTCCAGGTTGCTTGGTTGGCCAAAAAGGGCGTATGCGTTTTTTCCTGAATATATTCAGGAAAAAACGCATACGCCCTTTTTGGCCAAGGGCATCATTGTCAACGTTTTGCCGCTTTTCATGTGCTTTAAAGGCTCTTCAAATCTACCTCCTGAAATCTGTTTCCTGCAATTCTGCCTTGATTTCAATTCCTCGTCTTTGCCTTCCCACAATATATTTGTGGACGAGAGTTATCATTTATAACTGTGCAGGTTTGTGAATTGCAGTGCCCTGAAGCTCCATTTTACAACTCGCTTTTTCGGGAGCTGGCCGCAAAAGCGCAGGATGGCTTCAGGCCCTGTTCTGGTTCCGGGGGGCAGGCTGAGCCTGTGGTTAATTCTTCTTCCTGATGGGAAAATAGAGTGACCTGTGCCTGTCCCAACACCAAGAGCTAGTCTCTCATTGGTTCCCCGTCTTCCCGTTCATCCTCAGGACAAATAGCAACCTGTACGGAACAGGAGGTTAAAGGTGCTGATCCTCCAAGTAGGGAGATTGCTAGTAAAGTGGCTGGAATGTCGAACCCGAGCACATGGAGATGAGAAATGAGGTGCGTTTTAGAAACCTTTCCCCATCACACGGTGTACCATCTTCTGGGTTTCTCATGCATGTTTTCGTTGTAGGAAGATGCCCTTGAACCTGGAGATTTGGGACCCATGCGATGGGTAGCACGCAGTATTACTTTAAAGGGTCTGCGTTTGCTCACCCAACCTCACCAAACCTCTCAGCACCAAGAGTGTCCACCCTTATGTCTCATCCAGCTGTGGGTCTAGATATGGTCAATCCAGGTTGCATCACAGACCCTGAACGAATTGTGTAAGAATTTCTCTCTCTTTCACTGTCTTTGTTTCATGGGTTTTGAAAAGTAATTTATTTTTATAATGGGGTTTAGCTGCTTTTCACGGCTGTGTTTATGCTGCTTTACACCCACTTGACACACTAACAGAGAGATATCAATACATAGGTTTTAAGATTATTACTAGTCAGATATATTCTTGTGCGGTGAATCGGGCGTGTTGAGTCCAGTTCTCTGAGCAAGGAGTAGGTCTTGTCTGTTACATATTGGGTTTATGGAACGGTACCTGAGCTAATTTGAAACTGTTGTTTTATGTATCACCCCACCTCACATTTCCCGTTAAGCAGCCATAGTGTGTTTTCTGCATGTGTGACTCTGTTCTGTTTTGTAATTCAGTTCAAGTGTAACGGTTTTTACATTCCCTCTATAAGTGACACCTTATGAGAAGTGTCCTTTTCTGTGTGACTTATGTCACTTAGAATCGTCGTACCTAAATCCACTCATCATGCTGCTACTAGCCTTATGACATTGATTTCATGGCTGAGTGATAATCCATTGTACATATGGACCTCAAATTTTTTATCCATTTTTCGCTTTCCTGGGATATTTAAGGTGGAATGAAGTGGAGATCCTTGTCAACAGAGCAGCCCTAAACTTTGGGGTGCTTGTGTCTTGCTGATTTTTAATTTTCCCACTTTATACCCCCATGTGTGGAAGTGCCCTATGCTCTCTAAGCTGTGTTTTTTAGATGTTTCAGGACACACCGTACACTTCTCCAGAGTGGCTGTTGGCAATTTACATCCCGCCCATCAGTGTAGCAAGGCTCCCATTTCTCCATGGCCTGTCCTGCATTTCTGGTTTTGAAACTTTTTTCAGCATGGCCCTTTTGACCGATGGGAAGCGAGACTTCTTTGTAGCGCTGATTTGCCTTTCCAGGTTGCTTGGTTGGCCAAAAAGGGCATATGCGTTTTTTCCTGAATATATTCAGGAAAAAAAGCATACGCCCTTTTTGGCCAAGGGCATCATTGTCAACGTTTTGCCGCTTTTCATGTGCTTTAAAGGCGATTCGAATCTACCTCCTGAAATCTGTTTCCTGCAATTCTGCCTTGATTTCAATTCCTCGTCTTTGCCTTCCCTCAATATATTTGTGGACGAGAGTTATCATTTATAACTGTGCATGTTTGTGAATTGCAGTGCCCTGAAGCTCCATTTTACAACTCGCTTTTTCGGGAGCTGGCCGCAAAAGCGCAGGATGGCTTCAGGCCCTGTTCTGGTTCCGGGGGGCAGGCTGAGCCTGTGGTTAATTCTTCTTCCTGATGGGAAAATAGAGTGACCTGTGCCTGTCCCAACACCAAGAGCTAGTCTCTCATTGGTTCCCCGTCTTCCCGTTCATCCTCAGGACAAATTGCAACCTGTACGGAACAGGAGGTTAAAGGTGCTGATGCTCCAAGTAGGGAGATTGCTAGTAAAGTGGCTGGAATGGCGAACCCGAGCACAAGGAGATGAGAAATGAGGTGCGTTTTAGAAACCTTTCCCCATCACACGGTGTACCATCTTCTGGGTTTCTCATGCATGTTTTCGATGTAGGAAGATGCCCTTGAACCTGGAGATTTGGGACCCATGCGATGGGTAGCACGCAGTATTACTTTAAAGGGTCTGCGTTTGCTCACCCAACCTCACCAAACCTCTCAGCCCCAAGAGTGTCCACCCTTATGTCTCATCCAGCTGTGGGTCTAGATATGGTCAATCCAGGTTGCATCACAGCCACTGAACGAATTGTGTAAGAATTTCTCTCTCTTTCACTGTCTTTGTTTCATGGGTTTTGAAAAGTAATTTATTTTTATAATGGGGTTTAGCTGCGTTTCACGGCTGTGTTTATGCTGCTTTACACCCACTTGACACACTAACAGAGAGATATCAATACATAGGTTTTAAGATTATTACTAGTCAGATATATTCTTGTGCGGTGAATCGGGCGTGTTGAGTCCAGTTCTCTGAGCAAGGAGTAGGTCTAGTCTGTTACATAATGGGTTTATGGAACGGTATCTGAGCTAATTTGAAACTCTTGTTTTATGGATCACCCCACCTCACCTTTCCCTTTAAGCAGCCATAGTGTGTTTTCTGCATGTGTGACTCTGTTCTGTTTTGTAATTCAGTTCAAGTGTAACGGTTTTTACATTCCTTCTATAAGTGACACCTTATGAGAAGTGTCCTTTTCTGTGTGACTTATGTCACTTAGAATCGTCTTACCTAAATCCACTCATCATGCTGCTACTAGCCTTATGACATTGATTTCATGGCTGAGTGATAATCCATTGTACATATGGACCTCAAATTTTTTATCCATTTTTCGCTTTCCTGGGATATTTACGGTGGAATGAAGTGGAGGTCCTTGTCAACAGAGCAGCCCTAAACTTTGGGGTGCTTGTGTCTTGCTGATTTTTAATTTTCCCACTTTATACCCCCATGCGTGGAAGTGCCCTATGCTCTCTAAGCTGTGTTTTTTAGGTGTTTCAGGACACACCGTACACTTCTCCAGAGTGGCTGTTGGCAGTTTACATCCCGCCCATCAGTGTAGCAAGGCTCCCATTTCTCCATGGCCTGTCCTGCATTTCTGGTTTTGACACTTTTTTCAGCATGGCCCTTTTGACCGATGGGAAGCGAGACTTCTTTGTAGCGCTGATTTGCCTTTCCAGGTTGCTTGGTTGGCCAAAAAGGGCGTATGCGTTTTTTCCTGAATATATTCAGGAAAAAACGCATACGCCCTTTTGGCCAAGGGCATCATTGTCAACGTTTTGCCGCTTTTCATGTGCTTTAAAGGCGATTCGAATCTACCTCCTGAAATCTGTTTCCTGCAATTCTGCCTTGATTTCAATTCCTCGTCTTTGCCTTCCCTCAATATATTTGTGGACGAGGGTTATCATTTATAACTGTGCAGGTTTGTGAATTGCAGAGCCCTGAAGCTCCATTTTACAACTCGCTTTTTCGGGAGCTGGCCGCAAAAGCGCAGGATGGCTTCAGGCCCTGTTCTGGTTCCGGGGGGCAGGCTGAGCCTGTGGTTAATTCTTCTTCCTGATGGGAAAATAGAGTGACCTGTGCCTGTCCCAACACCAAGAGCTAGTCTCTCATTGGTTCCCCGTCTTCCCGTTCATCCTCAGGACAAATAGCAACCTGTACGGAACAGGAGGTTAAAGGTGCTGATGCTCCAAGTAGGGAGATTGCTAGTAAAGTGGCTGGAATGTCGAACCCGATCACATGGAGATGAGAAATGAGGTGCGTTTTAGAAACCTTTCCCCATCACACGGTGTACCATCTTCTGGGTTTCTCATGCATGTTTTCGTTGTAGGAAGATGCCCTTGAACCTGGAGATTTGGGACCCATGCGATGGGTAGCATGCAGTATTACTTTAAAGGGTCTGCGTTTGCTCACCCAACCTCACCAAACCTCTCAGCCCCAATAGTGTCCACCCTTATGTCTCATCCAGCTGTGGGTCTAGATATGGTCAATCCAGGTTGCATCACAGACCCTGAACGAATTGTGTAAGAATTTCTCTCTCTTTCACTGTCTTTGTTTCATGGGTTTTGAAAAGTAATTTATTTTTATAATGGGGTTTAGCTGCTTTTCACGGCTGTGTTTATGCTGCTTTACACCCACTTGACACACTAACAGAGAGATATCAATACATAGGTTTTAAGATTATTACTAGTCAGATATATTCTTGTGCGGTGAATCGGGCGTGTTGAGTCCAGTTCTCTGAGCAAGGAGTAGGTCTTGTCTGTTACATATTGGGTTTATGGAACGGTATCTGAGCTAATTTGAAACTGTTGTTTTATGTATCACCCCACCTCACATTTCCCGTTAAGCAGCCATAGTGTGTTTTCTGCATGTGTGACTCTGTTCTGTTTTGTAATTCAGTTCAAGTGTAACGGTTTTTACATTCCCTCTATAAGTGACACCTTATGAGAAGTGTCCTTTTCTGTGTGACTTATGTCACTTAGAATCGTCGTACCTAAATCCACTCATCATGCTGCTACTAGCCTTATGACATTGATTTCATGGCTGAGTGATAATCCACTGTACATATGGACCTCAAATTTTTTATCCATTTTTCGCTTTCCTGGGATATTTAAGGTGGAATGAAGTCGAGGTCCTTGTCAACAGAGCAGCCCTAAACTTTGGGGTGCTTGTGTCTTGCTGATTTTTAATTTTCCCACTTTATACCCCCATGCGTGGAAGTGCCCTATGCTCTCTAAGCTGTGTTTTTTAGATGTTTCAGGACACACCGTACACTTCTCCAGAGTGGCTGTTGGCAATTTACATCCCGCCCATCAGTGTAGCAAGGCTCCCATTTCTCCATGGCCTGTCCTGCATTTCTGGTTTTGACACTTTTTTCAGCATGGCCCTTTTGACCGATGGGAAGCGAGACTTCTTTGTAGCGCTGATTTGCCTTTCCAGGTTGCTTGGTTGGCCAAAAAGGGCGTATGCGTTTTTTCCTGAATATATTCAGGAAAAAAAGCATACGCCCTTTTTGGCCAAGGGCATCATTGTCAACGTTTTGCCGCTTTTCATGTGCTTTAAAGGCGATTCGAATCTACCTCCTGAAATCTGTTTCCTGCAATTCTGCCTTGATTTCAATTCCTCGTCTTTGCCTTCCCTCAATATATTTGTGGACGAGAGTTATCATTTATAACTGTGCAGGTTTGTGAATTGCAGTGCCCTGAAGCTCGATTTTACAACTCGCTTTCTCGGGAGCTGGCCGCAAAAGCGCAGGATGGCTTCAGGCCCTGTTCTGGTTCCGGGGGGCAGGCTGAGCCTGTGGTTAATTCTTCTTCCTGATGGGAAAATAGAGTGGCCTGTGCCTGTCCCAACACCAAGAGCTAGTCTCTCATTGGTTCCCCGTCTTCCCGTTCATCCTCAGGACAAATAGCAACCTGTACGGAACAGGAGGTTAACGGTGCTGATGCTCCAAGTAGGGAGATTGCTAGTAAAGTGGCTGGAATGGCGAACCCGAGCACAAGGAGATGAGAAATGAGGTGCGTTTTAGAAACCTTTCCCCATCACACGGTGTACCATCTTCTGGGTTTCTCATGCATGTTTTCGATGTAGGAAGATGCCCTTGAACCTGGAGATTTGGGACCCATGTGATGGGTAGCACGCAGTATTACTTTAAATGGTCTGCGTTTGCTCACCCAACCTCACCAAAACTCTCAGCCCCAAGAGTGTCCACCCTTATGTCTCATCCAGCTGTGGGTCTAGATATGGTCAATCCAGGTTGCATCACAGACCCTGAACGAATTGTGTAAGAATTTCTCTCTCTTTCACTGTCTTTGTTTCATGGGTTTTGAAAAGTAATTTATTTTTATAATGGGGTTTAGCTGCTTTTCACGGCTGTGTTTATGCTGCTTTACACCCACTTGACACACTAACAGAGAGATATCAATACATAGGTTTTAAGATTATTACTAGTCAGATATATTCTTGTGCGGTGAATCGGGCGTGTTGAGTCCAGTTCTCTGAGCAAGGAGTAGGTCTTGTCTGTTACATATTGGGTTTATGGAACGGTATCTGAGCTAATTTGAAACTGTTGTTTTATGTATCACCCCACCTCACATTTCCCGTTAAGCAGCCATAGTGTGTTTTCTGCATGTGTGACTCTGTTCTGTTTTGTAATTCAGTTCAAGTGTAACGGTTTTTACATTCCCTCTATAAGTGACACCTTATGAGAAGTGTCCTTTTCTGTGTGACTTATGTCACTTAGAATCGTCGTACCTAAATCCACTCATCATGCTGCTACTAGCCTTATGACATTGATTTCATGGCTGAGTGATAATCCATTGTACATATGGACCTCAAATTTTTTATCCATTTTTCGCTTTCCTGGGATATTTAAGGTGGAATGAAGTGGAGGTCCTTGTCAACAGAGCAGCCCTAAACTTTGGGGTGCTTGTGTCTTGCTGATTTTTAATTTTCCCACTTTATACCCCCATGCGTGGAAGTGCCCTATGCTCTCTAAGCTGTGTTTTTTAGATGTTTCAGGACACACCGTACACTTCTCCAGAGTGGCTGTTGGCAATTTACATCCAGCCCATCAGTGTAGCAAGGCTCCCATTTCTCCATGGCCTGTCCTGCATTTCTGGTTTTGACACTTTTTTCAGCATGGCCCTTTTGACCGATGGGAAGCGAGACTTCTTTGTAGCGCTGATTTGCCTTTCCAGGTTGCTTGGTTGGCCAAAAAGGGCGTATGCGTTTTTTCCTGAATATATTCAGGAAAAAACGCATACGCCCTTTTTGGCCAAGGGCATCATTGTCAACATTTTGCCGCTTTTCATGTGCTTTAAAGGCGATTCGAATCTACCTCCTGAAATCTGTTTCCTGCAATTCTGCCTTGATTTCAATTCCTCGTCTTTGCCTTCCCTCAATCTATTTGTGGACGAGAGTTATCATTTATAACTGTGCAGGTTTGTGAATTGCAGTGCCCTGAAGCTCCATTTTACAACTCGCTTTTTCGGGAGCTGGCCGCAAAAGCGCAGGATGGCTTCAGGCCCTGTTCTGGTTCCGGGGGGCAGGCTGAGCCTGTGGTTAATTCTTCTTCCTGATGGGAAAATAGAGTGACCTGTGCCTGTCCCAACACCAAGAGCTAGTCTCTCATTGGTTCCCCGTCTTCCCGTTCATCCTCAGGACAAATAGCAACCTGTACGGAACAGGAGGTTAAAGGTGCTGATGCTCCAAGTAGGGAGATTGCTAGTAAAGTGGCTGGAATGTCGAACCCGAGCACATGGAGATGAGAAATGAGGTGCGTTTTAGAAACCTTTCCCCATCACACGGTGTACCATCTTCTGGGTTTCTCATGCATGTTTTCGTTGTACGAAGATGCCCTTGAACCTGGAGATTTGGGACCCATGCGATGGGTAGCACGCAGTATTACTTTAAAGGGTCTGCGTTTGCTCACCCAACCTCACCAAACCTCTCAGCCCCAATAGTGTCCACCCTTATGTCTCATCCAGCTGTGGGTCTAGATATAGTCAATCCAGGTTGCATCACAGACCCTGAACGAATTGTGTAAGAATTTCTCTCTCTTTCACTGTCTTTGTTTCATGGGTTTTGAAAAGTAATTTATTTTTATAATGGGGTTTAGCTGCTTTTCACGGCTGTGTTTATGCTGCTTTACACCCACTTGACACACTAACAGAGAGATATCAATACATAGGTTTTAAGATTATTACTAGTCAGATATATTCTTGTGCGGTGAATCGGGCGTGTTGAGTCCAGTTCTCTGAGCAAGGAGTAGGTCTTGTCTGTTACATATTGGGTTTATGGAACGGTATCTGAGCTAATTTGAAACTGTTGTTTTATGTATCACCCCACCTCACATTTCCCGTTAAGCAGCCATAGTGTGTTTTCTGCATGTGTGACTCTGTTCTGTTTTGTAATTCAGTTCAAGTGTAACGGTTTTTACATTCCCTCTATAAGTGACACCTTATGAGAAGTGTCCTTTTCTGTGTGACTTATGTCACTTAGAATCGTCGTACCTAAATCCACTCATCATGCTGCTACTAGCCTTATGACATTGATTTCATGGCTGAGTGATAATCCACTGTACATATGGACCTCAAATTTTTTATCCATTTTTCGCTTTCCTGGGATATTTAAGGTGGAATGAAGTGGAGGTCCTTGTCAACAGAGCAGCCCTAAACTTTGGGGTGCTTGTGTCTTGCTGATTTTTAATTTTCCCACTTTATACCCCCATGCGTGGAAGTGCCCTATGCTCTCTAAGCTGTGTTTTTTAGATGTTTCAGGACACACCGTACACTTCTCCAGAGTGGCTGTTGGCAATTTACATCCCGCCCATCAGTGTAGCAAGGCTCCCATTTCTCCATGGCCTGTCCTGCATTTCTGGTTTTGACACTTTTTTCAGCATGGCCCTTTTGACCGATGGGAAGCGAGACTTCTTTGTAGTGCTGATTTGCATTTCCAGGTTGCTTGGTTGGCCAAAAAGGGCGTATGCGTTTTTTCCTGAATATATTCAGGAAAAAACGCATACGCCCTTTTTGGCCAAGGGCATCATTGTCAACGTTTTGCCGCTTTTCATGTGCTTTAAAGGCGATTCGAATCTACCTCCTGAAATCTGTTTCCTGCAATTCTGCCTTGATTTCAATTCCTCGTCTTTGCCTTCCCTCAATATATTTGTGGACGAGAGTTATCATTTATAACTGTGCAGGTTTGTGAATTGCAGTGCCCTGAAGCTCCATTTTACAACTCGCTTTTTTGGGAGCTGGCCGCAAAAGCGCAGGATGGCTTCAGGCCCTGTTCTGGTTCCGGGGGGCAGGCTGAGCCTGTGGTTAATTCTTCTTCCTGATGGGAAAATAGAGTGACCTGTGCCTGTCCCAACACCAAGAGCTAGTCTCTCATTGGTTCCCCGTCTTCCCGTTCATCCTCAGGACAAATAGCAACCTGTACGGAACAGGAGGTTAAAGGTGCTGATGCTCCAAGTAGGGAGATTGCTAGTAAAGTGGCTGGAATGTCGAACCCGAGCACATGGAGATGAGAAATGAGGTGCGTTTTAGAAACCTTTCCCCATCACACGGTGTACCATCTTCTGGGTTTCTCATGCATGTTTTCGTTGTACGAAGATGCCCTTGAACCTGGAGATTTGGGACCCATGCGATGGGTAGCACGCAGTATTACTTTAAAGGGTCTGCGTTTGCTCACCCAACCTCACCAAAACTCTCAGCCCCAAGAGTGTCCACCCTTATGTCTCATCCAGCTGTGGGTCTAGATATAGTCTATCCAGGTTGCATCACAGACCCTGAACGAATTGTGTAAGAATTTCTCTCTCTTTCACTGTCTTTGTTTCATGGGTTTTGAAAAGTAATTTATTTTTATAATGGGGTTTAGCTGCTTTTCACGGCTGTGTTTATGCTGCTTTACACCCACTTGACACACTAACAGAGAGATATCAATACATAGGTTTTAAGATTATTACTAGTCAGATATATTCTTGTGCGGTGAATCGGGCGTGTTGAGTCCAGTTCTCTGAGCAAGGTGTTGGTCTAGTCTGTTACATATTGGGTTTATGGAACGGTATCTGAGCTAATTTGAAACTCTTGTTTTATGGATCACCCCACCTCACCTTTCCCGTTAAGCAGCCATAGTGTGTTTTCTGCATGTGTGACTCTGTTCTGTTTTGTAATTCAGTTCAAGTGTAACGGTTTTTACATTCCCTCTATAAGTGACACCTTATGAGAAGTGTCCTTTTCTGTGTGACTTATGTCACTTAGAATCGTCGTACCTAAATCCACTCATCATGCTGCTACTAGCCTTATGACATTGATTTCATGGCTGAGTGATAATGCATTGTACATATGGACCTCAAATTTTTTATCCATTTTTCGCTTTCCTGGGATATTTAAGGTGGAATGAAGTGGAGGTCCTTGTCAACAGAGCAGTCCTAAACTTTGGGGTGCTTGTGTCTTGCTGATTTTTAATTTTCCCACTTTATACCCCCATGCGTGGAAGTGCCCTATGCTCTCTAAGCTGTGTTTTTTAGATGTTTCAGGACACACCGTACACTTCTCCAGAGTGGCTGTTGGCAATTTACATCCTGCCCATCAGTGTAGCAAGGCTCCCATTTCTCCATGGCCTGTCCTGCATTTCTGGTTTTGACACTTTTTTCAGCATGGCCCTTTTGACCGATGGGAAGCGAGACTTCTTTGTAGCGCTGATTTGCCTTTCCAGGTTGCTTGGTTGGCCACAAAGGGCGTATGCGTTTTTTCCTGAATATATTCAGGAAAAAAAGCATACGCCCTTTTTGGCCAAGGGCATCATTGTCAACGTTTTGTCGCTTTTCATGTGCTTTAAAGGCGATTCGAATCTACCTCCTGAAATCTGTTTCCTGCAATTCTGCCCTGATTTCAATTCCTCGTCTTTGCCTTCCCTCAATATATTTGTGGACGAGAGTTATCATTTATAACTGTGCAGGTTTGTGAATTGCAGTGCCCTGAAGCTCCATTTTACAACTCGCTTTTTTGGGAGCTGGCCGCAAAAGCGCAGGATGGCTTCAGGCCCTGTTCTGGTTCCGGGGGGCAGGCTGAGCCTGTGGTTAATTCTTCTTCCTGATGGGAAAATAGAGTGACCTGTGCCTGTCCCAACACCAAGAGCTAGTCTCTCATTGGTTCCCCGTCTTCCCGTTCATCCTCAGGACAAATAGCAACCTGTACGGAACAGGAGGTTAAAGGTGCTGATGCTCCAAGTAGGGAGATTGCTAGTAAAGTGGCTGGAATGTCGAACCCGAGCACATGGAGATGAGAAATGAGGTGCGTTTTAGAAACCTTTCCCCATCACACGGTGTACCATCTTCTGGGTTTCTCATGCATGTTTTCGTTGTACGAAGATGCCCTTGAACCTGGAGATTTGGGACCCATGCGATGGGTAGCACGCAGTATTACTTTAAAGGGTCTGCGTTTGCTCACCCAACCTCACCAAAACTCTCAGCCCCAAGAGTGTCCACCCTTATGTCTCATCCAGCTGTGGGTCTAGATATAGTCTATCCAGGTTGCATCACAGACCCTGAACGAATTGTGTAAGAATTTCTCTCTCTTTCACTGTCTTTGTTTCATGGGTTTTGAAAAGTAATTTATTTTTATAATGGGGTTTAGCTGCTTTTCACGGCTGTGTTTATGCTGCTTTACACCCACTTGACACACTAACAGAGAGATATCAATACATAGGTTTTAAGATTATTACTAGTCAGATATATTCTTGTGCGGTGAATCGGGCGTGTTGAGTCCAGTTCTCTGAGCAAGGTGTTGGTCTAGTCTGTTACATATTGGGTTTATGGAACGGTATCTGAGCTAATTTGAAACTCTTGTTTTATGGATCACCCCACCTCACCTTTCCCGTTAAGCAGCCATAGTGTGTTTTCTGCATGTGTGACTCTGTTCTGTTTTGTAATTCAGTTCAAGTGTAACGGTTTTTACATTCCCTCTATAAGTGACACCTTATGAGAAGTGTCCTTTTCTGTGTGACTTATGTCACTTAGAATCGTCGTACCTAAATCCACTCATCATGCTGCTACTAGCCTTATGACATTGATTTCATGGCTGAGTGATAATGCATTGTACATATGGACCTCAAATTTTTTATCCATTTTTCGCTTTCCTGGGATATTTAAGGTGGAATGAAGTGGAGGTCCTTGTCAACAGAGCAGTCCTAAACTTTGGGGTGCTTGTGTCTTGCTGATTTTTAATTTTCCCACTTTATACCCCCATGCGTGGAAGTGCCCTATGCTCTCTAAGCTGTGTTTTTTAGATGTTTCAGGACACACCGTACACTTCTCCAGAGTGGCTGTTGGCAATTTACATCCCGCCCATCAGTGTAGCAAGGCTCCCATTTCTCCATGGCCTGTCCTGCATTTCTGGTTTTGACACTTTTTTCAGCATGGCCCTTTTGACCGATGGGAAGCGAGACTTCTTTGTAGCGCTGATTTGCCTTTCCAGGTTGCTTGGTTGGCCACAAAGGGCGTATGCGTTTTTTCCTGAATATATTCAGGAAAAAAAGCATACGCCCTTTTTGGCCAAGGGCATCATTGTCAACGTTTTGTCGCTTTTCATGTGCTTTAAAGGCGATTCGAATCTACCTCCTGAAATCTGTTTCCTGCAATTCTGCCCTGATTTCAATTCCTCGTCTTTGCCTTCCCTCAATATATTTGTGGACGAGAGTTATCATTTATAACTGTGCAGGTTTGTGAATTGCAGTGCCCTGAAGCTCCATTTTACAACTCGCTTTTTTGGGAGCTGGCCGCAAAAGCGCAGGATGGCTTCAGGCCCTGTTTTGGTTCCGGGGTGCAGGCTGAGCCTGTGGTTAATTCTTCTTCCTGATGGGAAAATAGAGTGACCTGTGCCTGTCCCAACACCAAGAGCTAGTCTCTCATTGGTTCCCCGTCTTCCCGTTCATCCTCAGGACAAATAGCAACCTGTACGGAACAGGAGGTTAAAGGTGCTGATGCTCCAAGTAGGGAGATTGCTAGTAAAGTGGCTGGAATGTCGAACCCGAGCACATGGAGATGAGAAATGAGGTGCGTTTTAGAAACCTTTCCCCATCACACGGTGTACCATCTTCTGGGTTTCTCATGCATGTTTTCGTTGTACGAAGATGCCCTTGAACCTGGAGATTTGGGACCCATGCGATGGATAGCACGCAGTATTACTTTAAAGGGTCTGCGTTTGCTCACCCAACCTCACCAAAACTCTCAGCCCCAAGAGTGTCCACCCTTATGTCTCATCCAGCTGTGGGTCTAGATATAGTCAATCCAGGTTGCATCACAGACCCTGAACGAATTGTGTAAGAATTTCTCTCTCTTTCACTGTCTTTGTTTCATGGGTTTTGAAAAGTAATTTATTTTTATAATGGGGTTTAGCTGCTTTTCACGGCTGTGTTTATGCTGCTTTACACCCACTTGACACACTAACAGAGAGATATCAATACATAGGTTTTAAGATTATTACTAGTCAGATATATTCTTGTGCGGTGAATCGGGCGTGTTGAGTCCAGTTCTCTGAGCAAGGTGTAGGTCTAGTCTGTTACATATTGGGTTTATGGAACGGTATCTGAGCTAATTTGAAACTCTTGTTTTATGGATCACCCCACCTCACCTTTCCCGTTAAGCAGCCATAGTGTGTTTTCTGCATGTGTGACTCTGTTCTGTTTTGTAATTCAGTTCAAGTGTAACGGTTTTTACATTCCCTCTATAAGTGACACCTTATGAGAAGTGTCCTTTTCTGTGTGACTTATGTCACTTAGAATCGTCGTACCTAAATCCACTCATCATGCTGCTACTAGCCTTATGACATTGATTTCATGGCTGAGTGATAATCCATTGTACATATGGACCTCAAATTTTTTATCCATTTTTCGCTTTCCTGGGATATTTAAGGTGGAATGAAGTGGAGGTCCTTGTCAACAGAGCAGTCCTAAACTTTGGGGTGCTTGTGTCTTGCTGATTTTTAATTTTCCCACTTTATACCCCCATGCGTGGAAGTGCCCTATGCTCTCTAAGCTGTGTTTTTTAGATGTTTCAGGACACACCGTACACTTCTCCAGAGTGGCTGTTGGCAATTTACATCCCGCCCATCAGTGTAGCAAGGCTCCCATTTCTCCATGGCCTGTCCTGCATTTCTGGTTTTGACACTTTTTTCAGCATGGCCCTTTTGACCGATGGGAAGCGAGACTTCTTTGTAGCGCTGATTTGCCTTTCCAGGTTGCTTGGTTGGCCACAAAGGGCGTATGCGTTTTTTCCTGAATATATTCAGGAAAAAAAGCATACGCCCTTTTTGGCCAAGGGCATCATTGTCAACGTTTTGTCGCTTTTCATGTGCTTTAAAGGCGATTCGAATCTACCTCCTGAAATCTGTTTCCTGCAATTCTGCCCTGATTTCAATTCCTCGTCTTTGCCTTCCCTCAATATATTTGTGGACGAGAGTTATCATTTATAACTGTGCAGGTTTGTGAATTGCAGTGCCCTGAAGCTCCATTTTACAACTCGCTTTTTCGGGGGCTGGCCGCAAAAGCGCAGGATGGCTTCAGGCCCTGTTCTGGTTCCGGGGTGCAGGCTGAGCCTGTGGTTAATTCTTCTTCCTGATGGGAAAATAGAGTGACCTGTGCCTGTCCCAACACCAAGAGCTAGTCTCTCATTGGTTCCCCGTCTTCCCGTTCTTCCTCAGGACAAATAGCAACCTGTACGGAACAGGAGGTTAAAGGTGCTGATGCTCCAAGTAGGGAGATTGTTAGTAAAGTGGCTGGAATGTCGAACCCGAGCACATGGAGATGAGAAATGAGGTGCGTTTTAGAAACCTTTCCCCATCACACGGTGTACCATCTTCTGGGTTTCTCATGCATGTTTTCGTTGTAGGAAGATGCCCTTGAACCTGGAGATTTGGGACCCATGCGATGGGTAGCACGCAGTATTACTTTAAAGGGTCTGCGTTTGCTCACCCAACCTCACCAAACCTCTCAGCCCCAAGAGTGTCCACCCTTATGTCTCATCCAGCTGTGGGTCTAGATATGGTCAATCCAGGTTGCATCACAGACCCTGAACGAATTGTGTAAGAATTTCTCTCTCTTTCACTGTCTTTGTTTCATGGGTTTTGAAAAGTAATTTATTTTTATAATGGGGTTTAGCTGCTTTTCACGGCTGTGTTTATGCTGCTTTACACCCACTTGACACACTAACAGAGAGATATCAATACATAGGTTTTAAGATTATTACTAGTCAGATATATTCTTGTGCGGTGAATCGGGCGTGTTGAGTCCAGTTCTCTGAGCAAGGTGTTGGTCTAGTCTGTTACATATTGGGTTTATGGAACGGTATCTGAGCTAATTTGAAACTCTTGTTTTATGGATCACCCCACCTCACCTTTCCCGTTAAGCAGCCATAGTGTGTTTTCTGCATGTGTGACTCTGTTCTGTTTTGTAATTCAGTTCAAGTGTAACGGTTTTTACATTCCCTCTATAAGTGACACCTTATGAGAAGTGTCCTTTTCTGTGTGACTTATGTCACTTAGAATCGTCGTACCTAAATCCACTCATCATGCTGCTACTAGCCTTATGACATTGATTTCATGGCTGAGTGATAATGCATTGTACATATGGACCTCAAATTTTTTATCCATTTTTCGCTTTCCTGGGATATTTAAGGTGGAATGAAGTGGAGGTCCTTGTCAACAGAGCAGTCCTAAACTTTGGGGTGCTTGTGTCTTGCTGATTTTTAATTTTCCCACTTTATACCCCCATGCGTGGAAGTGCCCTATGCTCTCTAAGCTGTGTTTTTTAGATGTTTCAGGACACACCGTACACTTCTCCAGAGTGGCTGTTGGCAATTTACATCCCGCCCATCAGTGTAGCAAGGCTCCCATTTCTCCATGGCCTGTCCTGCATTTCTGGTTTTGACACTTTTTTCAGCATGGCCCTTTTGACCGATGGGAAGCGAGACTTCTTTGTAGCGCTGATTTGCCTTTCCAGGTTGCTTGGTTGGCCACAAAGGGCGTATGCGTTTTTTCCTGAATATATTCAGGAAAAAAAGCATACGCCCTTTTTGGCCAAGGGCATCATTGTCAACGTTTTGTCGCTTTTCATGTGCTTTAAAGGCGATTCGAATCTACCTCCTGAAATCTGTTTCCTGCAATTCTGCCCTGATTTCAATTCCTCGTCTTTGCCTTCCCTCAATATATTTGTGGACGAGAGTTATCATTTATAACTGTGCAGGTTTGTGAATTGCAGTGCCCTGAAGCTCCATTTTACAACTCGCTTTTTTGGGAGCTGGCCGCAAAAGCGCAGGATGGCTTCAGGCCCTGTTTTGGTTCCGGGGTGCAGGCTGAGCCTGTGGTTAATTCTTCTTCCTGATGGGAAAATAGAGTGACCTGTGCCTGTCCCAACACCAAGAGCTAGTCTCTCATTGGTTCCCCGTCTTCCCGTTCATCCTCAGGACAAATAGCAACCTGTACGGAACAGGAGGTTAAAGGTGCTGATGCTCCAAGTAGGGAGATTGCTAGTAAAGTGGCTGGAATGTCGAACCCGAGCACATGGAGATGAGAAATGAGGTGCGTTTTAGAAACCTTTCCCCATCACACGGTGTACCATCTTCTGGGTTTCTCATGCATGTTTTCGTTGTACGAAGATGCCCTTGAACCTGGAGATTTGGGACCCATGCGATGGATAGCACGCAGTATTACTTTAAAGGGTCTGCGTTTGCTCACCCAACCTCACCAAAACTCTCAGCCCCAAGAGTGTCCACCCTTATGTCTCATCCAGCTGTGGGTCTAGATATAGTCAATCCAGGTTGCATCACAGACCCTGAACGAATTGTGTAAGAATTTCTCTCTCTTTCACTGTCTTTGTTTCATGGGTTTTGAAAAGTAATTTATTTTTATAATGGGGTTTAGCTGCTTTTCACGGCTGTGTTTATGCTGCTTTACACCCACTTGACACACTAACAGAGAGATATCAATACATAGGTTTTAAGATTATTACTAGTCAGATATATTCTTGTGCGGTGAATCGGGCGTGTTGAGTCCAGTTCTCTGAGCAAGGTGTAGGTCTAGTCTGTTACATATTGGGTTTATGGAACGGTATCTGAGCTAATTTGAAACTCTTGTTTTATGGATCACCCCACCTCACCTTTCCCGTTAAGCAGCCATAGTGTGTTTTCTGCATGTGTGACTCTGTTCTGTTTTGTAATTCAGTTCAAGTGTAACGGTTTTTACATTCCCTCTATAAGTGACACCTTATGAGAAGTGTCCTTTTCTGTGTGACTTATGTCACTTAGAATCGTCGTACCTAAATCCACTCATCATGCTGCTACTAGCCTTATGACATTGATTTCATGGCTGAGTGATAATCCATTGTACATATGGACCTCAAATTTTTTATCCATTTTTCGCTTTCCTGGGATATTTAAGGTGGAATGAAGTGGAGGTCCTTGTCAACAGAGCAGTCCTAAACTTTGGGGTGCTTGTGTCTTGCTGATTTTTAATTTTCCCACTTTATACCCCCATGCGTGGAAGTGCCCTATGCTCTCTAAGCTGTGTTTTTTAGATGTTTCAGGACACACCGTACACTTCTCCAGAGTGGCTGTTGGCAATTTACATCCCGCCCATCAGTGTAGCAAGGCTCCCATTTCTCCATGGCCTGTCCTGCATTTCTGGTTTTGACACTTTTTTCAGCATGGCCCTTTTGACCGATGGGAAGCGAGACTTCTTTGTAGCGCTGATTTGCCTTTCCAGGTTGCTTGGTTGGCCACAAAGGGCGTATGCGTTTTTTCCTGAATATATTCAGGAAAAAAAGCATACGCCCTTTTTGGCCAAGGGCATCATTGTCAACGTTTTGTCGCTTTTCATGTGCTTTAAAGGCGATTAGAATCTACCTCCTGAAATCTGTTTCCTGCAATTCTGCCCTGATTTCAATTCCTCGTCTTTGCCTTCCCTCAATATATTTGTGGACGAGAGTTATCATTTATAACTGTGCAGGTTTGTGAATTGCAGTGCCCTGAAGCTCCATTTTACAACTCGCTTTTTCGGGGGCTGGCCGCAAAAGCGCAGGATGGCTTCAGGCCCTGTTCTGGTTCCGGGGTGCAGGCTGAGCCTGTGGTTAATTCTTCTTCCTGATGGGAAAATAGAGTGACCTGTGCCTGTCCCAACACCAAGAGCTAGTCTCTCATTGGTTCCCCGTCTTCCCGTTCTTCCTCAGGACAAATAGCAACCTGTACGGAACAGGAGGTTAAAGGTGCTGATGCTCCAAGTAGGGAGATTGTTAGTAAAGTGGCTGGAATGTCGAACCCGAGCACATGGAGATGAGAAATGAGGTGCGTTTTAGAAACCTTTCCCCATCACACGGTGTACCATCTTCTGGGTTTCTCATGCATGTTTTCGTTGTAGGAAGATGCCCTTGAACCTGGAGATTTGGGACCCATGCGATGGGTAGCACGCAGTATTACTTTAAAGGGTCTGCGTTTGCTCACCCAACCTCACCAAACCTCTCAGCCCCAAGAGTGTCCACCCTTATGTCTCATCCAGCTGTGGGTCTAGATATGGTCAATCCAGGTTGCATCACAGACCCTGAACGAATTGTGTAAGAATTTCTCTCTCTTTCACTGTCTTTGTTTCATGGGTTTTGAAAAGTAATTTATTTTTATAATGGGGTTTAGCTGCTTTTCACGGCTGTGTTTATGCTGCTTTACACCCACTTGACACACTAACAGAGAGATATCAATACATAGGTTTTAAGATTATTACTAGTCAGATATATTCTTGTGCGGTGAATCGGGCGTGTTGAGTCCAGTTCTCTGAGCAAGGAGAAGGTCTTGTCTGTTACATATTGGGTTTATGGAACGGTATCTGAGCTAATTTGAAACTCTTGTTTTATGTATCACCCCACCTCACCTTTCCCGTTAAGCAGCCATAGTGTGTTTTCTGCATGTGTGACTCTGTTCTGTTTTGTAATTCAGTTCAAGTGTAACGGTTTTTACATTCCCTCTATAAGTGACACCTTATGAGAAGTGTCCTTTTCTGTGTGACTTATGTCACTTAGAATCGTCGTACCTAAATCCACTCATCATGCTGCTACTAGCCTTATGACATTGATTTCATGGCTGAGTGATAATCCATTGTACATATGGACCTCAAATTTTTTATCCATTTTTCACTTTCCTGGGATATTTAAGGTGGAATGAAGTGGAGGTCCTTGTCAACAGAGCAGCCCTAAACATTGGGGTGCTTGTGTCTTGCTGATTTTTAATTTTCCCACCTTATACCCCCATGCGTGGAAGTGCCCTATGCTCTCTAAGCTGTGTTTTTTAGATGTTTCAGGACACACCGTACACTTCTCCAGAGTGGCTGTTGGCTATTTACATCCCGCCCATCAGTGTAGCAAGGCTCCCATTTCTCCATGGCCTGTCCTGCATTTCTGGTTTTGACACTTTTTTCAGCATGGCCCTTTTGACCGATGGGAAGCGAGACTTCTTTGTAGCGCTGATTTGCCTTTCCAGGTTGCTTGGTTGGCCAAAAAGGGCGTATGCGTTTTTTCCTGAATATAATCAGGAAAAAACGCATACGCCCTTTTTGGCCAAGGGCATCATTGTCAACGTTTTGCCGCTTTTCATGTGCTTTAAAGGCGATTCGAATCTACCTCCTGAAATCTGTTTCCTGCAATTCTGCCTTGATTTCAATTCCTCGTCTTTGCCTTCCCTCAATATATTTGTGGACGAGAGTTATCATTTATAACTGTGCAGGTTTGTGAATTGCAGTGCCCTGAAGCTCCATTTTACAACTCGCTTTTTCGGGAGCTGGCCGCAAAAGCGCAGGATGGCTTCAGGCCCTGTTCTGGTTCCGGCGGGCAGGCTTAGCCTGTGGTTAATTCTTCTTCCTGATGGGAAAATAGAGTGACCTGTGCCTGTCCCAACACCAAGAGCTAGTCTCTCATTGGTTCCCCGTCTTCCCGTTCATCCTCAGGACAAATAGCAACCTGTACGGAACAGGAGGTTAAAGGTGCTGATGCTCCAAGTAGGGAGATTGCTAGTAAAGTGGCTGGAATGGCGAACCCGAGCACAAGGAGATGAGAAATGAGGTGCGTTTTAGAAACCTTTCCCCATCACACGGTGTACCATCTTCTGGGTTTCTCATGCATGTTTTCGTTGTAGGAAGATGCCCTTGAACCTGGAGATTTGGGACCCATGCGATGGGTAGCACGCAGTATTACTTTAAAGGGTCTGTGTTTGCTCACCCAACCTCACCAAACCTCTCAGCCCCAAGAGTGTCCACCCTTATGTCTCATCCAGCTGTGGGTCTAGATATGGTCAATCCAGGTTGCATCACAGACCCTGAACGAATTGTGTAAGAATTTCTCTCTCTTTCACTGTCTTTGTTTCATGGGTTTTGAAAAGTAATTTATTTTTATAATGGGGTTTAGCTGCTTTTCACGGCTGTGTTTATGCTGCTTTACACCCACTTGACACACTAACAGAGAGATATCAATACATAGGTTTTAAGATTATTACTAGTCAGATATATTCTTGTGCGGTGAATCGGGCGTGTTGAGTCCAGTTCTCTGAGCAAGGAGTAGGTCTTGTCTGTTACATATTGGGTTTATGGAACGGTATCTGAGCTAATTTGAAACTGTTGTTTTATGTATCACCCCACCTCACATTTCCCGTTAAGCAGCCATAGTGTGTTTTCTGCATGTGTGACTCTGTTCTGTTTTTTAATTCATTTCAAGTGTAACGGTTTTTACATTCCCTCCATAAGTGACACCTTATGAGAAGTGTCCTTTTCTGTGTGACTTATGTCACTTAGAATCGTCGTACCTAAATCCACTCATCATGCTGCTACTAGCCTTATGACATTGATTTCATGGCTGAGTGATGATCCATTGTACATATGGACCTCAAATTTTTTATCCATTTTTCGCTTTCCTGGGATATTTAAGGTGGAATGAAGTGGAGGTCCTTGTCAACAGAGCAGCCCTAAACTTTGGGGTGCTTGTGTCTTGCTGATTTTTAATTTTCCCACTTTATACCCCCATGCGTGGAAGTGCCCTATGCTCTCTAAGCTGTGTTTTTTAGATGTTTCAGGACACACCGTACACTTCTCCAGAGTGGCTGTTGGCAATTTACATCCCGCCCATCAGTGTAGCAAGGCTCCCATTTCTCCATGGCCTGTCCTGCATTTCTGGTTTTGACACTTTTTTCAGCATGGCCCTTTTGACCGATGGGAAGTGAGACTTCTTTGTAGCGCTGATTTGCCTTTCCAGGTTGCTTGGTTGGCCACAAAGGGCTTATGCGTTTTTTCCTGAATATATTCAGGAAAAAAAGCATACGCCCTTTTTGGCCAAGGGCATCATTGTCAACGTTTTGCCGCTTTTCATGTGCTTTAAAGGCGATTCGAATCTACCTCCTGAAATCTGTTTCCTGCAATTCTGCCTTGATTTCAATTCCTCGTCTTTGCCTTCCCTCAATATATTTGTGGACGAGAGTTATCATTTATAACTGTGCAGGTTTGTGAATTGCAGTGCCCTGAAGCTCCATTTTACAACTCGCTTTTTCGGGAGCTGGCCGCAAAAGCGCAGGATGGCTTCAGGCCCTGTTCTGGTTCCGGGTGGCAGGCTGAGCCTGTGGTTAATTCTTCTTCCTGATGGGAAAATAGAGTGACCTGTGCCTGTCCCAACACCAAGAGCTAGTCTCTCATTGGTTCCCCGTCTTCCCGTTCTTCCTCAGGACAAATAGCAACCTGTACGGAACAGGAGGTTAAAGGTGCTGATGCTCCAAGTAGGGAGATTGTTAGTAAAGTGGCTGGAATGTCGAACCCGAGCACATGGAGATGAGAAATGAGGTGCGTTTTAGAAACCTTTCCCCATCACACGGTGTACCATCTTCTGGGTTTCTCATGCATGTTTTCGTTGTAGGAAGATGCCCTTGAACCTGGAGATTTGGGACCCATGCGATGGGTAGCACGCAGTATTACTTTAAAGGGTCTGCGTTTGCTCACCCAACCTCACCAAACCTCTCAGCCCCAAGAGTGTCCACCCTTATGTCTCATCCAGCTGTGGGTCTAGATATGGTCAATCCAGGTTGCATCACAGACCCTGAACGAATTGTGTAAGAATTTCTCTCTCTTTCACTGTCTTTGTTTCATGGGTTTTGAAAAGTAATTTATTTTTATAATGGGGTTTAGCTGCTTTTCACGGCTGTGTTTATGCTGCTTTACACCCACTTGACACACTAACAGAGAGATATCAATACATAGGTTTTAAGATTATTACTAGTCAGATATATTCTTGTGCGGTGAATCGGGCGTGTTGAGTCCAGTTCTCTGAGCAAGGTGTAGGTCTAGTCTGTTACATATTGGGTTTATGGAACGGTATCTGAGCTAATTTGAAACTCTTGTTTTATGGATCACCCCACCTCACCTTTCCCGTTAAGCAGCCATAGTGTGTTTTCTGCATGTGTGACTCTGTTCTGTTTTGTAATTCAGTTCAAGTGTAACGGTTTTTACATTCCCTCTATAAGTGACACCTTATGAGAAGTGTCCTTTTCTGTGTGACTTATGTCACTTAGAATCGTCGTACCTAAATCCACTCATCATGCTGCTACTAGCCTTATGACATTGATTTCATGGCTGAGTGATAATCCATTGTACATATGGACCTCAAATTTTTTATCCATTTTTCGCTTTCCTGGGATATTTAAGGTGGAATGAAGTGGAGGTCCTTGTCAACAGAGCAGCCCTAAACTTTGGGGTGCTTGTGTCTTGCTGACTTTTAATTTTCCCACTTTATACCCCCATGCGTGGAAGTGCCCTATGCTCTCTACGCTGTGTTTTTTAGATGTTTCAGGACACACCGTACACTTCTCCAGAGTGGCTGTTGGCAATTTACATCCCGCCCATCAGTGTAGCAAGGCTCCCATTTCTCCATGGCCTGTCCTGCATTTCTGGTTTTGACACTTTTTTCAGCATGGCCCTTTTGACCGATGGGAAGCGAGACTTCTTTGTAGCGCTGATTTGCCTTTCCAGGTTGCTTGGTTGGCCACAAAGGGCGTATGCGTTTTTTCCTGAATATATTCAGGAAAAAAAGCATACGCCCTTTTTGGCCAAGGGCATCATTGTCAACGTTTTGCCGCTTTTCATGTGCTTTAAAGGCGATTCGAATCTACCTCCTGAAATCTGTTTCCTGCAATTCTGCCTTGATTTCAATTCCTCGTCTTTGCCTTCCCTCAATATATTTGTGGACGAGAGTTATCATTTATAACTGTGCAGGTTTGTGAATTGCAGTGCCCTGAAGCTCCATTTTACAACTCGCTTTTTCGGGAGCTGGCCGCAAAAGCGCAGGATGGCTTCAGGCCCTGTTCTGGTTCCGGGGGGCAGGCTGAGCCTGTGGTTAATTCTTCTTCCTGATGGGAAAATAGAGTGACCTGTGCCTGTCCGAACACCAAGAGCTAGTCTCTCATTGGTTCCCCGTCTTCCCGTTCATCCTCAGGACAAATAGCAACCTGTACGGAACAGGAGGTTAAAGGTGCTGATGCTCCAAGTAGGGAGATTGCTAGTAAACTGGCTGGAATGGCGAACCCGAGCACAAGGAGATGAGAAATGAGGTGCGTTTTAGAAACCTTTCCCCATCACACGGTGTACCATCTTCTGGGTTTCTCATGCATGTTTTCGTTGTAGGAAGATGCCCTTGAACCTGGAGATTTGGGACCCATGCGATGGGTAGCACGCAGTATTACTTTAAAGGGTCTGTGTTTGCTCACCCAACCTCACCAAACCTCTCAGCCCCAAGAGTGTCCACCCTTATGTCTCATCCAGCTGTGGGTCTAGATATGGTCAATCCAGGTTGCATCACAGACCCTGAACGAATTGTGTAAGAATTTTTCTCTCTTTCACTGTCTTTGTATCATGGGTTTTGAAAAGTAATTTATTTTTATAATGGGGTTTAGCTGCTTTTCACGGCTGTGTTTATGCTGCTTTACACCCACTTGACACACTAACAGAGAGATATCAATACATAGGTTTTAAGATTATTACTAGTCAGATATATTCTTGTGCGGTGAATCGGGCGTGTTGAGTCCAGTTCTCTGAGCAAGGAATAGGTCTTGTCTGTTACATATTGGGTTTATGGAACGGTATCTGAGCTAATTTGAAACTCTTGTTTTATGTATCACCCCACCTCACCTTTCCCGTTAAGCAGCCATAGTGTGTTTTCTGCATGTGTGACTCTGTTCTGTTTTGTAATTCAGTTCAAGTGTAACGGTTTTTACATTCCCTCTATAAGTGACACCTTATGAGAAGTGTCCTTTTCTGTGTGACTTATGTCACTTAGAATCGTCGTACCTAAATCCACTCATCATGCTGCTACTAGCCTTATAACATTGATTTCATGGCTGAGTGATAATCCATTGTACATATGGACCTAAAATTTTTTATCCATTTTTCGCTTTCCTGGGATATTTAAGGTGGAATGAAGTGGAGGTCCTTGTCAACAGAGCAGCCCTAAACTTTGGGGTGCTTGTGTCTTGCTGATTTTTAATTTTCCCACTTTATACCCCCATGCGTGGAAGTGCCCTATGCTCTCTAAGCTGTGTTTTTTAGATGTTTCAGGACACACCGTACACTTCTCCAGAGTGGCTGTTGGCAATTTATATCCCGCCCATCAGTGTAGCAAGGCTCCCATTTCTCCATGGCCTGTCCTGCATTTCTGGTTTTGACACTTTTTTCAGCATGGCCCTTTTGACCGATGGGAAGCGAGACTTCTTTGTAGCGCTGATTTGCCTTTCCAGCTTGCTTGGTTGGCCAAAAAGGGCGTATGCGTTTTTTCCTGAATATATTCAGGAAAAAACGCATACGCCCTTTTTGGCCAAGGGCATCATTGTCAACGTTTTGCCGCTTTTCATGTGCTTTAAAGGCTCTTCAAATCTACCTCCTGAAATCTGTTTCCTGCAATTCTGCCTTGATTTCAATTCCTCGTCTTTGCCTTCCCTCAATATATTTGTGGACGAGAGTTATCATGTATAACTGTGCAAGTTTGTGAATTGCAGTGCCCAGAAGCTCCATTTTACAACTCGCTTTTTCGGGAGCTGGCCACAAAAGCGTAGGATGGCTTCAGGCCCTGTTCTGGTTCCTGGGGGCAGGCTGAGCCTGTGGTTAATTCTTCTTCCTGATGGGAAAATAGAGTGACCTGTGCCTGTCCCAACACCAAGAGCTAGTCTCTCATTGGTTCCCCGTCTTCCCGTTAATCCTCAGGACAAATAGCAACCTGTACGGAACAGGAGGTTAAAGGTGCTGATGCTCCAAGTAGGGAGATTGCTAGTAAAGTGGCTGGAATGTCGAACCCGAGCACATGGAGATGAGAAATGAGGTGCGTTTTAGAAACCTTTCCCCATCACACGGTGTACCATCTTCTGGGTTTCTCATGCATGTTTTCGTTGTAGGAAGATGCCCTTGAACCTGGAGATTTGGGACCCATGCGATGGGTAGCACGCAGTATTACTTTAAAGGGTCTGCGTTTGCTCACCCAACCTCACCAAACCTCTCAGCCCCAAGAGTGTCCACCCTTATGTCTCATCCAGCTGTGGGTCTAGATATGGTCAATCCAGGTTGCATCACAGACCCTGAACGAATTGTGTAAGAATTTCTCTCTCTTTCACTGTCTTTGTTTCATGGGTTTTGAAAAGTAATTTATTTTTATAATGGGGTTTAGCTGCTTTTCACGGCTGTGTTTATGCTGCTTTACACCCACTTGACACACTAACAGAGAGATATCAATACATAGGTTTTAAGATTATTACTAGTCAGATATATTCTTGTGCGGTGAATCGGGCGTGTTGAGTCCAGTTCTCTGAGCAAGGAGAAGGTCTTGTCTGTTACATATTGGGTTTATGGAACGGTATCTGAGCTAATTTGAAACTCTTGTTTTATGTATCACCCCACCTCACCTTTCCCGTTAAGCAGCCATAGTGTGTTTTCTGCATGTGTGACTCTGTTCTGTTTTGTAATTCAGTTCAAGTGTAACGGTTTTTACATTCCCTCTATAAGTGACACCTTATGAGAAGTGTCCTTTTCTGTGTGACTTATGTCACTTAGAATCGTCGTACCTAAATCCACTCATCATGCTGCTACTAGCCTTATGACATTGATTTCATGGCTGAGTGATAATCCATTGTACATATGGACCTCAAATTTTTTATCCATTTTTCACTTTCCTGGGATATTTAAGGTGGAATGAAGTGGAGGTCCTTGTCAACAGAGCAGCCCTAAACATTGGGGTGCTTGTGTCTTGCTGATTTTTAATTTTCCCACCTTATACCCCCATGCGTGGAAGTGCCCTATGCTCTCTAAGCTGTGTTTTTTAGATGTTTCAGGACACACCGTACACTTCTCCAGAGTGGCTGTTGGCTATTTACATCCCGCCCATCAGTGTAGCAAGGCTCCCATTTCTCCATGGCCTGTCCTGCATTTCTGGTTTTGACACTTTTTTCAGCATGGCCCTTTTGACCGATGGGAAGCGAGACTTCTTTGTAGCGCTGATTTGCCTTTCCAGGTTGCTTGGTTGGCCAAAAAGGGCGTATGCGTTTTTTCCTGAATATATTCAGGAAAAAACGCATACGCCCTTTTTGGCCAAGGGCATCATTGTCAACGTTTTGCCGCTTTTCATGTGCTTTAAAGGCGATTCGAATCTACCTCCTGAAATCTGTTTCCTGCAATTCTGCCTTGATTTCAATTCCTCGTCTTTGCCTTCCCTCAATATATTTGTGGACGAGAGTTATCATTTATAACTGTGCAGGTTTGTGAATTGCAGTGCCCTGAAGCTCCATTTTACAACTCGCTTTTTCGGGAGCTGGCCGCAAAAGCGCAGGATGGCTTCAGGCCCTGTTCTGGTTCCGGCGGGCAGGCTTAGCCTGTGGTTAATTCTTCTTCCTGATGGGAAAATAGAGTGACCTGTGCCTGTCCCAACACCAAGAGCTAGTCTCTCATTGGTTCCCCGTCTTCCCGTTCATCCTCAGGACAAATAGCAACCTGTACGGAACAGGAGGTTAAAGGTGCTGATGCTCCAAGTAGGGAGATTGCTAGTAAAGTGGCTGGAATGGCGAACCCGAGCACAAGGAGATGAGAAATGAGGTGCGTTTTAGAAACCTTTCCCCATCACACGGTGTACCATCTTCTGGGTTTCTCATGCATGTTTTCGTTGTAGGAAGATGCCCTTGAACCTGGAGATTTGGGACCCATGCGATGGGTAGCACGCAGTATTACTTTAAAGGGTCTGTGTTTGCTCACCCAACCTCACCAAACCTCTCAGCCCCAAGAGTGTCCACCCTTATGTCTCATCCAGCTGTGGGTCTAGATATGGTCAATCCAGGTTGCATCACAGACCCTGAACGAATTGTGTAAGAATTTCTCTCTCTTTCACTGTCTTTGTTTCATGGGTTTTGAAAAGTAATTTATTTTTATAATGGGGTTTAGCTGCTTTTCACGGCTGTGTTTATGCTGCTTTACACCCACTTGACACACTAACAGAGAGATATCAATACATAGGTTTTAAGATTATTACTAGTCAGATATATTCTTGTGCGGTGAATCGGGCGTGTTGAGTCCAGTTCTCTGAGCAAGGAGTAGGTCTTGTCTGTTACATATTGGGTTTATGGAACGGTATCTGAGCTAATTTGAAACTGTTGTTTTATGTATCACCCCACCTCACATTTCCCGTTAAGCAGCCATAGTGTGTTTTCTGCATGTGTGACTCTGTTCTGTTTTTTAATTCATTTCAAGTGTAACGGTTTTTACATTCCCTCCATAAGTGACACCTTATGAGAAGTGTCCTTTTCTGTGTGACTTATGTCACTTAGAATCGTCGTACCTAAATCCACTCATCATGCTGCTACTAGCCTTATGACATTGATTTCATGGCTGAGTGATGATCCATTGTACATATGGACCTCAAATTTTTTATCCATTTTTCGCTTTCCTGGGATATTTAAGGTGGAATGAAGTGGAGGTCCTTGTCAACAGAGCAGCCCTAAACTTTGGGGTGCTTGTGTCTTGCTGATTTTTAATTTTCCCACTTTATACCCCCATGCGTGGAAGTGCCCTATGCTCTCTAAGCTGTGTTTTTTAGATGTTTCAGGACACACCGTACACTTCTCCAGAGTGGCTGTTGGCAATTTACATCCCGCCCATCAGTGTAGCAAGGCTCCCATTTCTCCATGGCCTGTCCTGCATTTCTGGTTTTGACACTTTTTTCAGCATGGCCCTTTTGACCGATGGGAAGTGAGACTTCTTTGTAGCACTGATTTGCCTTTCCAGGTTGCTTGGTTGGCCACAAAGGGCGTATGCGTTTTTTCCTGAATATATTCAGGAAAAAAAGCATACGCCCTTTTTGGCCAAGGGCATCATTGTCAACGTTTTGCCGCTTTTCATGTGCTTTAAAGGCGATTCGAATCTACCTCCTGAAATCTGTTTCCTGCAATTCTGCCTTGATTTCAATTCCTCGTCTTTGCCTTCCCTCAATATATTTGTGGACGAGAGTTATCATTTATAACTGTGCAGGTTTGTGAATTGCAGTGCCCTGAAGCTCCATTTTACAACTCGCTTTTTCGGGAGCTGGCCGCAAAAGCGCAGGATGGCTTCAGGCCCTGTTCTGGTTCCGGGTGGCAGGCTGAGCCTGTGGTTAATTCTTCTTCCTGATGGGAAAATAGAGTGACCTGTGCCTGTCCCAACACCAAGAGCTAGTCTCTCATTGGTTCCCCGTCTTCCCGTTCTTCCTCAGGACAAATAGCAACCTGTACGGAACAGGAGGTTAAAGGTGCTGATGCTCCAAGTAGGGAGATTGTTAGTAAAGTGGCTGGAATGTCGAACCCGAGCACATGGAGATGAGAAATGAGGTGCGTTTTAGAAACCTTTCCCCATCACACGGTGTACCATCTTCTGGGTTTCTCATGCATGTTTTCGTTGTAGGAAGATGCCCTTGAACCTGGAGATTTGGGACCCATGCGATGGGTAGCACGCAGTATTACTTTAAAGGGTCTGCGTTTGCTCACCCAACCTCACCAAACCTCTCAGCCCCAAGAGTGTCCACCCTTATGTCTCATCCAGCTGTGGGTCTAGATATGGTCAATCCAGGTTGCATCACAGACCCTGAACGAATTGTGTAAGAATTTCTCTCTCTTTCACTGTCTTTGTTTCATGGGTTTTGAAAAGTAATTTATTTTTATAATGGGGTTTAGCTGCTTTTCACGGCTGTGTTTATGCTGCTTTACACCCACTTGACACACTAACAGAGAGATATCAATACATAGGTTTTAAGATTATTACTAGTCAGATATATTCTTGTGCGGTGAATCGGGCGTGTTGAGTCCAGTTCTCTGAGCAAGGTGTAGGTCTAGTCTGTTACATATTGGGTTTATGGAACGGTATCTGAGCTAATTTGAAACTCTTGTTTTATGGATCACCCCACCTCACCTTTCCCGTTAAGCAGCCATAGTGTGTTTTCTGCATGTGTGACTCTGTTCTGTTTTGTAATTCAGTTCAAGTGTAACGGTTTTTACATTCCCTCTATAAGTGACACCTTATGAGAAGTGTCCTTTTCTGTGTGACTTATGTCACTTAGAATCGTCGTACCTAAATCCACTCATCATGCTGCTACTAGCCTTATGACATTGATTTCATGGCTGAGTGATAATCCATTGTACATATGGACCTCAAATTTTTTATCCATTTTTCGCTTTCCTGGGATATTTAAGGTGGAATGAAGTGGAGGTCCTTGTCAACAGAGCAGCCCTAAACTTTGGGGTGCTTGTGTCTTGCTGACTTTTAATTTTCCCACTTTATACCCCCATGCGTGGAAGTGCCCTATGCTCTCTACGCTGTGTTTTTTAGATGTTTCAGGACACACCGTACACTTCTCCAGAGTGGCTGTTGGCAATTTACATCCCGCCCATCAGTGTAGCAAGGCTCCCATTTCTCCATGGCCTGTCCTGCATTTCTGGTTTTGACACTTTTTTCAGCATGGCCCTTTTGACCGATGGGAAGCGAGACTTCTTTGTAGCGCTGATTTGCCTTTCCAGGTTGCTTGGTTGGCCACAAAGGGCGTATGCGTTTTTTCCTGAATATATTCAGGAAAAAAAGCATACGCCCTTTTTGGCCAAGGGCATCATTGTCAACGTTTTGCCGCTTTTCATGTGCTTTAAAGGCGATTCGAATCTACCTCCTGAAATCTGTTTCCTGCAATTCTGCCTTGATTTCAATTCCTCGTCTTTGCCTTCCCTCAATATATTTGTGGACGAGAGTTATCATTTATAACTGTGCAGGTTTGTGAATTGCAGTGCCCTGAAGCTCCATTTTACAACTCGCTTTTTCGGGAGCTGGCCGCAAAAGCGCAGGATGGCTTCAGGCCCTGTTCTGGTTCCGGGGGGCAGGCTGAGCCTGTGGTTAATTCTTCTTCCTGATGGGAAAATAGAGTGACCTGTGCCTGTCCGAACACCAAGAGCTAGTCTCTCATTGGTTCCCCGTCTTCCCGTTCATCCTCAGGACAAATAGCAACCTGTACGGAACAGGAGGTTAAAGGTGCTGATGCTCCAAGTAGGGAGATTGCTAGTAAAGTGGCTGGAATGTCGAACCCGAGCACATGGAGATGAGAAATGAGGTGCGTTTTAGAAACCTTTCCCCATCACACGGTGTACCATCTTCTGGGTTTCTCATGCATGTTTTCGTTGTAGGAAGATGCCCTTGAACCTGGAGATTTGGGACCCATGCGATGGGTAGCACGCAGTATTACTTTAAAGGGTCTGCGTTTGCTCACCCAACCTCACCAAACCTCTCAGCCCCAAGAGTGTCCACCCTTATGTCTCATCCAGCTGTGGGTCTAGATATGGTCAATCCAGGTTGCATCACAGACCCTGAACGAATTGTGTAAGAATTTCTCTCTCTTTCACTGTCTTTGTTTCATGGGTTTTGAAAAGTAATTTATTTTTATAATGGGGTTTAGCTGCTTTTCACGGCTGTGTTTATGCTGCTTTACACCCACTTGACACACTAACAGAGAGATATCAATACATAGGTTTTAAGATTATTACTAGTCAGATATATTCTTGTGCGGTGAATCGGGCGTGTTGAGTCCAGTTCTCTGAGCAAGGAGAAGGTCTTGTCTGTTACATATTGGGTTTATGGAACGGTATCTGAGCTAATTTGAAACTCTTGTTTTATGTATCACCCCACCTCACCTTTCCCGTTAAGCAGCCATAGTGTGTTTTCTGCATGTGTGACTCTGTTCTGTTTTGTAATTCAGTTCAAGTGTAACGGTTTTTACATTCCCTCTATAAGTGACACCTTATGAGAAGTGTCCTTTTCTGTGTGACTTATGTCACTTAGAATCGTCGTACCTAAATCCACTCATCATGCTGCTACTAGCCTTATGACATTGATTTCATGGCTGAGTGATAATCCATTGTACATATGGACCTCAAATTTTTTATCCATTTTTCACTTTCCTGGGATATTTAAGGTGGAATGAAGTGGAGGTCCTTGTCAACAGAGCAGCCCTAAACATTGGGGTGCTTGTGTCTTGCTGATTTTTAATTTTCCCACCTTATACCCCCATGCGTGGAAGTGCCCTATGCTCTCTAAGCTGTGTTTTTTAGATGTTTCAGGACACACCGTACACTTCTCCAGAGTGGCTGTTGGCTATTTACATCCCGCCCATCAGTGTAGCAAGGCTCCCATTTCTCCATGGCCTGTCCTGCATTTCTGGTTTTGACACTTTTTTCAGCATGGCCCTTTTGACCGATGGGAAGCGAGACTTCTTTGTAGCGCTGATTTGCCTTTCCAGGTTGCTTGGTTGGCCAAAAAGGGCGTATGCGTTTTTTCCTGAATATATTCAGGAAAAAACGCATACGCCCTTTTTGGCCAAGGGCATCATTGTCAACGTTTTGCCGCTTTTCATGTGCTTTAAAGGCGATTCGAATCTACCTCCTGAAATCTGTTTCCTGCAATTCTGCCTTGATTTCAATTCCTCGTCTTTGCCTTCCCTCAATATATTTGTGGACGAGAGTTATCATTTATAACTGTGCAGGTTTGTGAATTGCAGTGCCCTGAAGCTCCATTTTACAACTCGCTTTTTCGGGAGCTGGCCGCAAAAGCGCAGGATGGCTTCAGGCCCTGTTCTGGTTCCGGCGGGCAGGCTTAGCCTGTGGTTAATTCTTCTTCCTGATGGGAAAATAGAGTGACCTGTGCCTGTCCCAACACCAAGAGCTAGTCTCTCATTGGTTCCCCGTCTTCCCGTTCATCCTCAGGACAAATAGCAACCTGTACGGAACAGGAGGTTAAAGGTGCTGATGCTCCAAGTAGGGAGATTGCTAGTAAAGTGGCTGGAATGGCGAACCCGAGCACAAGGAGATGAGAAATGAGGTGCGTTTTAGAAACCTTTCCCCATCACACGGTGTACCATCTTCTGGGTTTCTCATGCATGTTTTCGTTGTAGGAAGATGCCCTTGAACCTGGAGATTTGGGACCCATGCGATGGGTAGCACGCAGTATTACTTTAAAGGGTCTGTGTTTGCTCACCCAACCTCACCAAACCTCTCAGCCCCAAGAGTGTCCACCCTTATGTCTCATCCAGCTGTGGGTCTAGATATGGTCAATCCAGGTTGCATCACAGACCCTGAACGAATTGTGTAAGAATTTCTCTCTCTTTCACTGTCTTTGTTTCATGGGTTTTGAAAAGTAATTTATTTTTATAATGGGGTTTAGCTGCTTTTCACGGCTGTGTTTATGCTGCTTTACACCCACTTGACACACTAACAGAGAGATATCAATACATAGGTTTTAAGATTATTACTAGTCAGATATATTCTTGTGCGGTGAATCGGGCGTGTTGAGTCCAGTTCTCTGAGCAAGGAGTAGGTCTTGTCTGTTACATATTGGGTTTATGGAACGGTATCTGAGCTAATTTGAAACTGTTGTTTTATGTATCACCCCACCTCACATTTCCCGTTAAGCAGCCATAGTGTGTTTTCTGCATGTGTGACTCTGTTCTGTTTTTTAATTCATTTCAAGTGTAACGGTTTTTACATTCCCTCCATAAGTGACACCTTATGAGAAGTGTCCTTTTCTGTGTGACTTATGTCACTTAGAATCGTCGTACCTAAATCCACTCATCATGCTGCTACTAGCCTTATGACATTGATTTCATGGCTGAGTGATGATCCATTGTACATATGGACCTCAAATTTTTTATCCATTTTTCGCTTTCCTGGGATATTTAAGGTGGAATGAAGTGGAGGTCCTTGTCAACAGAGCAGCCCTAAACTTTGGGGTGCTTGTGTCTTGCTGATTTTTAATTTTCCCACTTTATACCCCCATGCGTGGAAGTGCCCTATGCTCTCTAAGCTGTGTTTTTTAGATGTTTCAGGACACACCGTACACTTCTCCAGAGTGGCTGTTGGCAATTTACATCCCGCCCATCAGTGTAGCAAGGCTCCCATTTCTCCATGGCCTGTCCTGCATTTCTGGTTTTGACACTTTTTTCAGCATGGCCCTTTTGACCGATGGGAAGTGAGACTTCTTTGTAGCGCTGATTTGCCTTTCCAGGTTGCTTGGTTGGCCACAAAGGGCGTATGCGTTTTTTCCTGAATATATTCAGGAAAAAAAGCATACGCCCTTTTTGGCCAAGGGCATCATTGTCAACGTTTTGCCGCTTTTCATGTGCTTTAAAGGCGATTCGAATCTACCTCCTGAAATCTGTTTCCTGCAATTCTGCCTTGATTTCAATTCCTCGTCTTTGCCTTCCCTCAATATATTTGTGGACGAGAGTTATCATTTATAACTGTGCAGGTTTGTGAATTGCAGTGCCCTGAAGCTCCATTTTACAACTCGCTTTTTCGGGAGCTGGCCGCAAAAGCGCAGGATGGCTTCAGGCCCTGTTCTGGTTCCGGGTGGCAGGCTGAGCCTGTGGTTAATTCTTCTTCCTGATGGGAAAATAGAGTGACCTGTGCCTGTCCCAACACCAAGAGCTAGTCTCTCATTGGTTCCCCGTCTTCCCGTTCTTCCTCAGGACAAATAGCAACCTGTACGGAACAGGAGGTTAAAGGTGCTGATGCTCCAAGTAGGGAGATTGTTAGTAAAGTGGCTGGAATGTCGAACCCGAGCACATGGAGATGAGAAATGAGGTGCGTTTTAGAAACCTTTCCCCATCACACGGTGTACCATCTTCTGGGTTTCTCATGCATGTTTTCGTTGTAGGAAGATGCCCTTGAACCTGGAGATTTGGGACCCATGCGATGGGTAGCACGCAGTATTACTTTAAAGGGTCTGCGTTTGCTCACCCAACCTCACCAAACCTCTCAGCCCCAAGAGTGTCCACCCTTATGTCTCATCCAGCTGTGGGTCTAGATATGGTCAATCCAGGTTGCATCACAGACCCTGAACGAATTGTGTAAGAATTTCTCTCTCTTTCACTGTCTTTGTTTCATGGGTTTTGAAAAGTAATTTATTTTTATAATGGGGTTTAGCTGCTTTTCACGGCTGTGTTTATGCTGCTTTACACCCACTTGACACACTAACAGAGAGATATCAATACATAGGTTTTAAGATTATTACTAGTCAGATATATTCTTGTGCGGTGAATCGGGCGTGTTGAGTCCAGTTCTCTGAGCAAGGTGTAGGTCTAGTCTGTTACATATTGGGTTTATGGAACGGTATCTGAGCTAATTTGAAACTCTTGTTTTATGGATCACCCCACCTCACCTTTCCCGTTAAGCAGCCATAGTGTGTTTTCTGCATGTGTGACTCTGTTCTGTTTTGTAATTCAGTTCAAGTGTAACGGTTTTTACATTCCCTCTATAAGTGACACCTTATGAGAAGTGTCCTTTTCTGTGGGACTTATGTCACTTAGAATCGTCGTACCTAAATCCACTCATCATGCTGCTACTAGCCTTATGACATTGATTTCATGGCTGAGTGATAATCCATTGTACATATGGACCTCAAATTTTTTATCCATTTTTCGCTTTCCTGGGATATTTAAGGTGGAATGAAGTGGAGGTCCTTGTCAACAGAGCAGCCCTAAACTTTGGGGTGCTTGTGTCTTGCTGACTTTTAATTTTCCCACTTTATACCCCCATGCGTGGAAGTGCCCTATGCTCTCTACGCTGTGTTTTTTAGATGTTTCAGGACACACCGTACACTTCTCCAGAGTGGCTGTTGGCTATTTACATCCCGCCCATCAGTGTAGCAAGGCTCCCATTTCTCCATGGCCTGTCCTGCATTTCTGGTTTTGACACTTTTTTCAGCATGGCCCTTTTGACCGATGGGAAGCGAGACTTCTTTGTAGCGCTGATTTGCCTTTCCAGGTTGCTTGGTTGGCCAAAAAGGGCGTATGCGTTTTTTCCTGAATATATTCAGGAAAAAACGCATACGCCCTTTTTGGCCAAGGGCATCATTGTCAACGTTTTGCCGCTTTTCATGTGCTTTAAAGGCGATTCGAATCTACCTCCTGAAATCTGTTTCCTGCAATTCTGCCTTGATTTCAATTCCTCGTCTTTGCCTTCCCTCAATATATTTGTGGACGAGAGTTATCATTTATAACTGTGCAGGTTTGTGAATTGCAGTGCCCTGAAGCTCCATTTTACAACTCGCTTTTTCGGGAGCTGGCCGCAAAAGCGCAGGATGGCTTCAGGCCCTGTTCTGGTTCCGGCGGGCAGGCTTAGCCTGTGGTTAATTCTTCTTCCTGATGGGAAAATAGAGTGACCTGTGCCTGTCCCAACACCAAGAGCTAGTCTCTCATTGGTTCCCCGTCTTCCCGTTCATCCTCAGGACAAATAGCAACCTGTACGGAACAGGAGGTTAAAGGTGCTGATGCTCCAAGTAGGGAGATTGCTAGTAAAGTGGCTGGAATGGCGAACCCGAGCACAAGGAGATGAGAAATGAGGTGCGTTTTAGAAACCTTTCCCCATCACACGGTGTACCATCTTCTGGGTTTCTCATGCATGTTTTCGTTGTAGGAAGATGCCCTTGAACCTGGAGATTTGGGACCCATGCGATGGGTAGCACGCAGTATTACTTTAAAGGGTCTGTGTTTGCTCACCCAACCTCACCAAACCTCTCAGCCCCAAGAGTGTCCACCCTTATGTCTCATCCAGCTGTGGGTCTAGATATGGTCAATCCAGGTTGCATCACAGACCCTGAACGAATTGTGTAAGAATTTCTCTCTCTTTCACTGTCTTTGTTTCATGGGTTTTGAAAAGTAATTTATTTTTATAATGGGGTTTAGCTGCTTTTCACGGCTGTGTTTATGCTGCTTTACACCCACTTGACACACTAACAGAGAGATATCAATACATAGGTTTTAAGATTATTACTAGTCAGATATATTCTTGTGCGGTGAATCGGGCGTGTTGAGTCCAGTTCTCTGAGCAAGGAGTAGGTCTTGTCTGTTACATATTGGGTTTATGGAACGGTATCTGAGCTAATTTGAAACTGTTGTTTTATGTATCACCCCACCTCACATTTCCCGTTAAGCAGCCATAGTGTGTTTTCTGCATGTGTGACTCTGTTCTGTTTTTTAATTCATTTCAAGTGTAACGGTTTTTACATTCCCTCCATAAGTGACACCTTATGAGAAGTGTCCTTTTCTGTGTGACTTATGTCACTTAGAATCGTCGTACCTAAATCCACTCATCATGCTGCTACTAGCCTTATGACATTGATTTCATGGCTGAGTGATGATCCATTGTACATATGGACCTCAAATTTTTTATCCATTTTTCGCTTTCCTGGGATATTTAAGGTGGAATGAAGTGGAGGTCCTTGTCAACAGAGCAGCCCTAAACTTTGGGGTGCTTGTGTCTTGCTGATTTTTAATTTTCCCACTTTATACCCCCATGCGTGGAAGTGCCCTATGCTCTCTAAGCTGTGTTTTTTAGATGTTTCAGGACACACCGTACACTTCTCCAGAGTGGCTGTTGGCAATTTACATCCCGCCCATCAGTGTAGCAAGGCTCCCATTTCTCCATGGCCTGTCCTGCATTTCTGGTTTTGACACTTTTTTCAGCATGGCCCTTTTGACCGATGGGAAGTGAGACTTCTTTGTAGCGCTGATTTGCCTTTCCAGGTTGCTTGGTTGGCCACAAAGGGCGTATGCGTTTTTTCCTGAATATATTCAGGAAAAAAAGCATACGCCCTTTTTGGCCAAGGGCATCATTGTCAACGTTTTGCCGCTTTTCATGTGCTTTAAAGGCGATTCGAATCTACCTCCTGAAATCTGTTTCCTGCAATTCTGCCTTGATTTCAATTCCTCGTCTTTGCCTTCCCTCAATATATTTGTGGACGAGAGTTATCATTTATAACTGTGCAGGTTTGTGAATTGCAGTGCCCTGAAGCTCCATTTTACAACTCGCTTTTTCGGGAGCTGGCCGCAAAAGCGCAGGATGGCTTCAGGCCCTGTTCTGGTTCCGGGTGGCAGGCTGAGCCTGTGGTTAATTCTTCTTCCTGATGGGAAAATAGAGTGACCTGTGCCTGTCCCAACACCAAGAGCTAGTCTCTCATTGGTTCCCCGTCTTCCCGTTCTTCCTCAGGACAAATAGCAACCTGTACGGAACAGGAGGTTAAAGGTGCTGATGCTCCAAGTAGGGAGATTGTTAGTAAAGTGGCTGGAATGTCGAACCCGAGCACATGGAGATGAGAAATGAGGTGCGTTTTAGAAACCTTTCCCCATCACACGGTGTACCATCTTCTGGGTTTCTCATGCATGTTTTCGTTGTAGGAAGATGCCCTTGAACCTGGAGATTTGGGACCCATGCGATGGGTAGCACGCAGTATTACTTTAAAGGGTCTGCGTTTGCTCACCCAACCTCACCAAACCTCTCAGCCCCAAGAGTGTCCACCCTTATGTCTCATCCAGCTGTGGGTCTAGATATGGTCAATCCAGGTTGCATCACAGACCCTGAACGAATTGTGTAAGAATTTCTCTCTCTTTCACTGTCTTTGTTTCATGGGTTTTGAAAAGTAATTTATTTTTATAATGGGGTTTAGCTGCTTTTCACGGCTGTGTTTATGCTGCTTTACACCCACTTGACACACTAACAGAGAGATATCAATACATAGGTTTTAAGATTATTACTAGTCAGATATATTCTTGTGCGGTGAATCGGGCGTGTTGAGTCCAGTTCTCTGAGCAAGGTGTAGGTCTAGTCTGTTACATATTGGGTTTATGGAACGGTATCTGAGCTAATTTGAAACTCTTGTTTTATGGATCACCCCACCTCACCTTTCCCGTTAAGCAGCCATAGTGTGTTTTCTGCATGTGTGACTCTGTTCTGTTTTGTAATTCAGTTCAAGTGTAACGGTTTTTACATTCCCTCTATAAGTGACACCTTATGAGAAGTGTCCTTTTCTGTGTGACTTATGTCACTTAGAATCGTCGTACCTAAATCCACTCATCATGCTGCTACTAGCCTTATGACATTGATTTCATGGCTGAGTGATAATCCATTGTACATATGGACCTCAAATTTTTTATCCATTTTTCGCTTTCCTGGGATATTTAAGGTGGAATGAAGTGGAGGTCCTTGTCAACAGAGCAGCCCTAAACTTTGGGGTGCTTGTGTCTTGCTGACTTTTAATTTTCCCACTTTATACCCCCATGCGTGGAAGTGCCCTATGCTCTCTACGCTGTGTTTTTTAGATGTTTCAGGACACACCGTACACTTCTCCAGAGTGGCTGTTGGCAATTTACATCCCGCCCATCAGTGTAGCAAGGCTCCCATTTCTCCATGGCCTGTCCTGCATTTCTGGTTTTGACACTTTTTTCAGCATGGCCCTTTTGACCGATGGGAAGCGAGACTTCTTTGTAGCGCTGATTTGCCTTTCCAGGTTGCTTGGTTGGCCACAAAGGGCGTATGCGTTTTTTCCTGAATATATTCAGGAAAAAAAGCATACGCCCTTTTTGGCCAAGGGCATCATTGTCAACGTTTTGCCGCTTTTCATGTGCTTTAAAGGCGATTCGAATCTACCTCCTGAAATCTGTTTCCTGCAATTCTGCCTTGATTTCAATTCCTCGTCTTTGCCTTCCCTCAATATATTTGTGGACGAGAGTTATCATTTATAACTGTGCAGGTTTGTGAATTGCAGTGCCCTGAAGCTCCATTTTACAACTCGCTTTTTCGGGAGCTGGCCGCAAAAGCGCAGGATGGCTTCAGGCCCTGTTCTGGTTCCGGGGGGCAGGCTGAGCCTGTGGTTAATTCTTCTTCCTGATGGGAAAATAGAGTGACCTGTGCCTGTCCGAACACCAAGAGCTAGTCTCTCATTGGTTCCCCGTCTTCCCGTTCATCCTCAGGACAAATAGCAACCTGTACGGAACAGGAGGTTAAAGGTGCTGATGCTCCAAGTAGGGAGATTGCTAGTAAACTGGCTGGAATGGCGAACCCGAGCACAAGGAGATGAGAAATGAGGTGCGTTTTAGAAACCTTTCCCCATCACACGGTGTACCATCTTCTGGGTTTCTCATGCATGTTTTCGTTGTAGGAAGATGCCCTTGAACCTGGAGATTTGGGACCCATGCGATGGGTAGCACGCAGTATTACTTTAAAGGGTCTGTGTTTGCTCACCCAACCTCACCAAACCTCTCAGCCCCAAGAGTGTCCACCCTTATGTCTCATCCAGCTGTGGGTCTAGATATGGTCAATCCAGGTTGCATCACAGACCCTGAACGAATTGTGTAAGAATTTTTCTCTCTTTCACTGTCTTTGTATCATGGGTTTTGAAAAGTAATTTATTTTTATAATGGGGTTTAGCTGCTTTTCACGGCTGTGTTTATGCTGCTTTACACCCACTTGACACACTAACAGAGAGATATCAATACATAGGTTTTAAGATTATTACTAGTCAGATATATTCTTGTGCGGTGAATCGGGCGTGTTGAGTCCAGTTCTCTGAGCAAGGAATAGGTCTTGTCTGTTACATATTGGGTTTATGGAACGGTATCTGAGCTAATTTGAAACTCTTGTTTTATGTATCACCCCACCTCACCTTTCCCGTTAAGCAGCCATAGTGTGTTTTCTGCATGTGTGACTCTGTTCTGTTTTGTAATTCAGTTCAAGTGTAACGGTTTTTACATTCCCTCTATAAGTGACACCTTATGAGAAGTGTCCTTTTCTGTGTGACTTATGTCACTTAGAATCGTCGTACCTAAATCCACTCATCATGCTGCTACTAGCCTTATAACATTGATTTCATGGCTGAGTGATAATCCATTGTACATATGGACCTAAAATTTTTTATCCATTTTTCGCTTTCCTGGGATATTTAAGGTGGAATGAAGTGGAGGTCCTTGTCAACAGAGCAGCCCTAAACTTTGGGGTGCTTGTGTCTTGCTGATTTTTAATTTTCCCACTTTATACCCCCATGTGTGGAAGTGCCCTATGCTCTCTAAGCTGTGTTTTTTAGATGTTTCAGGACACACCGTACACTTCTCCAGAGTGGCTGTTGGCAATTTACATCCCGCCCATCAGTGTAGCAAGGCTCCCATTTCTCCATGGCCTGTCCTGCATTTCTGGTTTTGACACTTTTTTCAGCATGGCCCTTTTGACCGATGGGAAGCGAGACTTCTTTGTAGCGCTGATTTGCCTTTCCAGCTTGCTTGGTTGGCCAAAAAGGGCGTATGCGTTTTTTCCTGAATATATTCAGGAAAAAACGCATACGCCCTTTTTGGCCAAGGGCATCATTGTCAACGTTTTGCCGCTTTTCATGTGCTTTAAAGGCTCTTCAAATCTACCTCCTGAAATCTGTTTCCTGCAATTCTGCCTTGATTTCAATTCCTCGTCTTTGCCTTCCCTCAATATATTTGTGGACGAGAGTTATCATGTATAACTGTGCAAGTTTGTGAATTGCAGTGCCCAGAAGCTCCATTTTACAACTCGCTTTTTCGGGAGCTGGCCACAAAAGCGTAGGATGGCTTCAGGCCCTGTTCTGGTTCCGGGGGGCAGGCTGAGCCTGTGGTTAATTCTTCTTCCTGATGGGAAAATAGAGTGACCTGTGCCTGTCCCAACACCAAGAGCTAGTCTCTCATTGGTTCCCCGTCTTCCCGTTCATCCTCAGGACAAATAGCAACCTGTATGGAACAGGAGGTTAAAGGTGCTGATGCTCCAAGTAGGGAGATTGCTAGTAAAGTGGCTGGAATGTCGAACCCGAGCACAAGGAGATGAGAAATGAGGTGCGTTTTAGAAACCTTTCCCCATCACACGGTGTACCATCTTCTGGGTTTCTCATGCATGTTTTCGTTGTAGGAAGATGCCCTTGAACCTGGAGATTTGGGACCCATGCGATGGGTAGCACGCAGTATTACTTTAAAGGGTCTGCGTTTGCTCACCCAACCTCACCAAAGCTCTCAGCCCCTAGAGTGTCGACCCTTATGTCTCATCCGATGTGGGTCTAGATATGGTCAATCCAGGTTGCATCACAGACCCTGAACGAATTGTGTAAGAATTTCTCTCTCTTTCACTGTCTTTGTTTCATGGGTTTTGAAAAGTAATTTATTTTTATAATGGGGTTTAGCTGCTTTTCACGGCTGTGTTTATGCTGCTTTACACCCACTTGACACACTAACAGAGAGATATCAATACATAGGTTTTAAGATTATTACTAGTCAGATATATGCTTGTGCGGTGAATCGGGCGTGTTGAGTCCATTTCTCTGAGCAAGGAGTAGGTCTTGTCTGTTACATATTGGGTTTATGGAACGGTATCTGAGCTAATTTGAAACTCTTGTTTTATGTATCACCCCACCTCACCTTTCCTGTTAAGCAGCCATAGTGTGTTTTCTGCATGTGTGACTCTGTTCGGTTTTCTAATTCAGTTCAAGTGTAACGGTTTTTACATTCCCTCTATAAGTGACACCTTATGAGAAGTGTCCTTTTCTGTGTGACTTATGTCACTTAGGATCGTCTTACCTAAATCCACTCATCATGCTGCTACTAGCATTATGACATTGATTTCATGGCTGAGTGATAATCCATTGTACATATGGACCTCAAATTTTTTATCCATTTTTCGCTTTCCTGGGATATTTAAGGTGGAATGAAGTGGAGGTCCCTGTCAACAGAGCAGCCCTAAACTTTGGGGTGCTTGTGTCTTGCTGATTTTTAATTTTCCCACTTTATACCCCCATGCGTGGAAGTGCCCTATGCTCTCTAAGCTGTGTTTTTTAGATGTTTCAGGACACACCGTACACTTCTCCAGAGTGGCTGTTGGCAATTTACATCCCGCCCATCAGTGTAGCAAGGCTCCCATTTCTCCATGGCCTGTCCTGCATTTCTGGTTTTGACACTTTTTTCAGCATGGCCCTTTTGACCGATGGGAAGCGAGACTTCTTTGTAGCGCTGATTTACCTTTCCAGGTTGCTTGGTTGGCCAAAAAGGGCGTATGCGTTTTTTCCTGAATATATTCAGGAAAAAACGCATACGCCCTTTTTGGCCAAGGGCATCATTGTCAACGTTTTGCCGCTTTTCATGTGCTTTAAAGGCGATTCGAATCTACCTCCTGAAATCTGTTTCCTGCAATTCTGCCTTGATTTCAATTCCTCGTCTTTGCCTTCCCTCAATATATTTGTGGACGAGAGTTATCATTTATAACTGTGCAGGTTTGTGAATTGCAGTGCCCTGAAGCTCCATTTTACAACTCGCTTTTTCGGGAGCTGGCCGCAAAAGCGCAGGATGGCTTCAGGCCCTGTTCTGGTTCCGGGGGGCAGGCTGAGCCTGTGGTTAATTCTTCTTCCTGATGGGAAAATAGAGTGACCTGTGCCTGTCCCAACACCAAGAGCTAGTCTCTCATTGGTTCCCCGTCTTCCCGTTCATCCTCAGGACAAATAGCAACCTGTACGGAACAGGAGGTTAAAGGTGCTGATGCTCCAAGTAGGGAGATTGTTAGTAAAGTGGCTGGAATGGCGAACCCGAGCACATGGAGATGAGAAATGAGGTGCGTTTTAGAAACCTTTCCCCATCACACGGTGTACCATCTTCTGGGTTTCTCATGCATGTTTTCGTTGTAGGAAGATGCCCTTGAACCTGGAGATTTGGGACCCTTGCGATGGGTAGCATGCAGTATTACTTTAAAGGGTCTGCGTTTGCTCACCCAACCTCACCAAACCTCTCAGCCCCAAGAGTGTCCACCCTTATGTGTCATCCAGCTGTGGGTCTAGATATGGTCAATCCAGGTTGCATCACAGACCCTGAACGAATTGTGTAAGAATTTCTCTCTCTTTCACTGTCTTTGTTTCATGGGTTTTGAAAAGTAATTTATTTTTATAATGGGGTTTAGCTGCTTTTCACGGCTGTGTTTATGCTGCTTTACACCCACTTGACACACTAACAGAGAGATATCAATACATAGGTTTTAAGATTATTACTAGTCAGATATATTCTTGTGCGGTGAATCGGGCGTGTTGAGTCCAGTTCTCTGAGCAAGGAGTAGGTCTTGTCTGTTACATACTGGGTTTATGGAACGGTATCTGAGCTAATTTGAAACTCTTGTTTTATGTATCACCCCACCTCACCTTTCCCGTTAAGCAGCCATAGTGTGTTTTCTGCATGTGTGACTCTGTTCTGTTTTGTAATTCAGTTCAAGTGTAACGGTTTTTACATTCCCTCTATAAGTGACACCTTATGAGAAGTGTCCTTTTCTTTGTGACTTATGTCACTTAGAATCGTCGTACCTAAATCCACTCATCATGCTGCTACTAGCCTTATGACATTGATTTCATGGCTGAGTGATAATCCATTGTACATATGGACCTTAAATTTTTTATCCATTTTTCACTCTCCTGGGATATTTAAGGTGGAATGAAGTGGAGGTCCTTGTCAACAGAGCAGCCCTAAACTTTGGGGTGCTTGTGTCCTGCTGATTTTTAATTTTCCCACTTTATACCCCCATGCGTGGAAGTGCCCTATGCTCTCTAAGCTGTGTTTTTTAGATGTTTCAGGACACACCGTACACTTCTCCAGAGTGGCTGTTGGCAATTTACATCCCGCCCATCAGTGTAGCAAGGCTCCCATTTCTCCATGGCCTGTCCTGCATTTCTGGTTTTGACACTTTTTTCAGCATGGCCCTTTTGACCGATGGGAAGCGAGACTTCTTTGTAGCGCTGGTTTACCTTTCCAGGTTGCTTGGTTGGCCAAAAAGGGCGTATGCGTTTTTTCCTGAATATATTCAGGAAAAAACGCATACGCCCTTTTTGGCCAAGGGCATCATTGTCAACGTTTTGCCGCTTTTCATGTGCTTTAAAGGCGATTCGAATCTACCTCCTGAAATCTGTTTCCTGCAATTCTGCCTTGCTTTCAAATCCTCTTCGTTGCCTTCCCTCAATATATTTGTGGACGAGAGTTATCATTTATAACTGTGCAGGTTTGTGAATTGCAGTGCCCTGAAGCTCCATTTTACAACTCGCTTTTTCGGGAGCTGGCCGCAAAAGCGCAGGATGGCTTCAGGCCCTGTTCTGGTTCCGGTGGGCAGGCTGAGCCTGTGGTTAATTCTTCTTCCTGATGGGAAAATAGAGTGACCTGTGCCTGTCCCAACACCAAGAGCTAGTCTCTCATTGGTTCCCCGTCTTCCCGTTCATCCTCAGGACAAATAGCAACCTGTATGGAACAGGAGGTTAAAGGTGCTGATGCTCCAAGTAGGGAGATTGCTAGTAAAGTGGCTGGAATGTCGAACCCGAGCACAAGGAGATGAGAAATGAGGTGCGTTTTAGAAACCTTTCCCCATCACACGGTGTACCATCTTCTGGGTTTCTCATGCATGTTTTCGTTGTAGGAAGATGCCCTTGAACCTGGAGATTTGGGACCCATGCGATGGGTAGCACGCAGTATTACTTTAAAGGGTCTGCGTTTGCTCACCCAACCTCACCAAAGCTCTCAGCCCCTAGAGTGTCGACCCTTATGTCTCATCCGATGTGGGTCTAGATATGGTCAATCCAGGTTGCATCACAGACCCTGAACGAATTGTGTAAGAATTTCTCTCTCTTTCACTGTCTTTGTTTCATGGGTTTTGAAAAGTAATTTATTTTTATAATGGGGTTTAGCTGCTTTTCACGGCTGTGTTTATGCTGCTTTACACCCACTTGACACACTAACAGAGAGATATCAATACATAGGTTTTAAGATTATTACTAGTCAGATATATGCTTGTGCGGTGAATCGGGCGTGTTGAGTCCATTTCTCTGAGCAAGGAGTAGGTCTTGTCTGTTACATATTGGGTTTATGGAACGGTATCTGAGCTAATTTGAAACTCTTGTTTTATGTATCACCCCACCTCACCTTTCCTGTTAAGCAGCCATAGTGTGTTTTCTGCATGTGTGACTCTGTTCGGTTTTCTAATTCATTTCAAGTGTAACAGTTTTTACATTCCCTCTATAAGTGACACCTTATGAGAAGTGTCCTTTTCTGTGTGACTTATGTCACTTAGGATCGTCTTACCTAAATCCACTCATCATGCTGCTACTAGCATTATGACATTGATTTCATGGCTGAGTGATAATCCATTGTACATATGGACCTCAAATTTTTTATCCATTTTTCGCTTTCCTGGGATATTTAAGGTGGAATGAAGTGGAGGTCCCTGTCAACAGAGCAGCCCTAAACTTTGGGGTGCTTGTGTCTTGCTGATTTTTAATTTTCCCACTTTATACCCCCATGCGTGGAAGTGCCCTATGCTCTCTAAGCTGTGTTTTTTAGATGTTTCAGGACACACCGTACACTTCTCCAGAGTGGCTGTTGGCAATTTACATCCCGCCCATCAGTGTAGCAAGGCTCCCATTTCTCCATGGCCTGTCCTGCATTTCTGGTTTTGACACTTTTTTCAGCATGGCCCTTTTGACCGATGGGAAGCGAGACTTCTTTGTAGCGTTGATTTACCTTTCCAGGTTGCTTGGTTGGCCAAAAAGGGCGTATGCGTTTTTTCCTGAATATATTCAGGAAAAAACGCATACGCCCTTTTTGGCCAAGGGCATCATTGTCAACGTTTTGCCGCTTTTCATGTGCTTTAAAGGCGATTCGAATCTACCTCCTGAAATCTGTTTCCTGCAATTCTGCCTTGATTTCAATTCCTCGTCTTTGCCTTCCCTCAATATATTTGTGGACGAGAGTTATCATTTATAACTGTGCAGGTTTGTGAATTGCAGTGCCCTGAAGCTCCATTTTACAACTCGCTTTTTCGGGAGCTGGCCGCAAAAGCGCAGGATGGCTTCAGGCCCTGTTCTGGTTCCGGGGGGCAGGCTGAGCCTGTGGTTAATTCTTCTTCCTGATGGGAAAATAGAGTGACCTGTGCCTGTCCCAACACCAAGAGCTAGTCTCTCATTGGTTCCCCGTCTTCCCGTTCATCCTCAGGACAAATAGCAACCTGTACGGAACAGGAGGTTAAAGGTGCTGATGCTCCAAGTAGGGAGATTGCTAGTAAAGTGGCTGGAATGGCGAACCCGAGCACAAGGAGATTAGAAATGAGGTGCGTTTTAGAAACCTTTCCCCATCACACGGTGTACCATCTTCTGGGTTTCTCATGCATGTTTTCGATGTAGGAAGATGCCCTTGAACCTGGAGATTTGGGACCCTTGCGATGGGTAGCACGCAGTATTACTTTAAAGGGTCTGCGTTTGCTCACCCAACCTCACCAAAGTTCTCAGCCCCAAGAGTGTCCATCCTTATGTCTCATCCAGCTGTGGGTCTAGATATGGTCAATCCAGGTTGCATCACAGACCCTGAACGAATTGTGTAAGAATTTTTCTCTCTTTCCCTGTCTTTGTTTCATGGGTTTTGAAAAGTAATTTATTTTTATAATGGGGTTTAGCTGCTTTTCACGGCTGTGTTTATGCTGCTTTACACCCACTTGACACACTAACAGAGAGATATCAATACATAGGTTTTAAGATTATTACTAGTCAGATATATTCTTGTGCGGTGAATCGGGCGTGTTGAGTCCATTTCTCTGAGCAAGGAGTAGGTCTTGTCTGTTACATATTGGGTTTATGGAACGGTATCTGAGCTAATTTGAAACTCTTGTTTTATGTATCACCCCACCTCACCTTTCCCGTTAAGCAGCCATAGTGTGTTTTCTGCATGTGTGACTCTGTTCTGTTTTGTAATTTATTTCAATTGTAACAGTTTTTACATTCTCTCTATAAGTGACACCTTATGAGAAGTGTCCTTTTCTGTGTGACTTATGTCACTTAGGATCGTCTTACCTAAATCCACTCATCATGCTGCTACTAGCCTTATGACATTGATTTCATGGCTGAGTGATAATCCATTGTACATATGGACCTCAAATTTTTTATCCATTTTTCGCTTTCCTGGGATATTTAAGGTGGAATGAAGTGGAGGTCCCTGTCAACAGAGCAGCCCTAAACTTTGGGGTGCTTGTGTCTTGCTGATTTTTAATTTTCCCACTTTATACCCCCATGCGTGGAAGTGCCCTATGCTCTCTAAGCTGTGTTTTTTAGATGTTTCAGGACACACCGTACACTTCTCCAGAGTGGCTGTTGGCAATTTACATCCCGCCCATCAGTGTAGCAAGGCTCCCATTTCTCCATGGCCTGTCCTGCATTTCTGGTTTTGACACTTTTTTCAGCATGGCCCTTTTGACCGATGGGAAGCGAGACTTCTTTGTAGCGTTGATTTACCTTTCCAGGTTGCTTGGTTGGCCAAAAAGGGCGTATGCGTTTTTTCCTGAATATATTCAGGAAAAAACGCATACGCCCTTTTTGGCCAAGGGCATCATTGTCAACGTTTTGCCGCTTTTCATGTGCTTTAAAGGCGATTCGAATCTACCTCCTGAAATCTGTTTCCTGCAATTCTGCCTTGATTTCAATTCCTCGTCTTTGCCTTCCCTCAATATATTTGTGGACGAGAGTTATCATTTATAACTGTGCAGGTTTGTGAATTGCAGTGCCCTGAAGCTCCATTTTACAACTCGCTTTTTCGGGAGCTGGCCGCAAAAGCGCAGGATGGCTTCAGGCCCTGTTCTGGTTCCGGGGGGCAGGCTGAGCCTGTGGTTAATTCTTCTTCCTGATGGGAAAATAGAGTGACCTGTGCCTGTCCCAACACCAAGAGCTAGTCTCTCATTGGTTCCCCGTCTTCCCGTTCATCCTCAGGACAAATAGCAACCTGTACGGAACAGGAGGTTAAAGGTGCTGATGCTCCAAGTAGGGAGATTGCTAGTAAAGTGGCTGGAATGGCGAACCCGAGCACAAGGAGATTAGAAATGAGGTGCGTTTTAGAAACCTTTCCCCATCACACGGTGTACCATCTTCTGGGTTTCTCATGCATGTTTTCGATGTAGGAAGATGCCCTTGAACCTGGAGATTTGGGACCCTTGCGATGGGTAGCACGCAGTATTACTTTAAAGGGTCTGCGTTTGCTCACCCAACCTCACCAAAGTTCTCAGCCCCAAGAGTGTCCATCCTTATGTCTCATCCAGCTGTGGGTCTAGATATGGTCAATCCAGGTTGCATCACAGACCCTGAACGAATTGTGTAAGAATTTTTCTCTCTTTCCCTGTCTTTGTTTCATGGGTTTTGAAAAGTAATTTATTTTTATAATGGGGTTTAGCTGCTTTTCACGGCTGTGTTTATGCTGCTTTACACCCACTTGACACACTAACAGAGAGATATCAATACATAGGTTTTAAGATTATTACTAGTCAGATATATTCTTGTGCGGTGAATCGGGCGTGTTGAGTCCATTTCTCTGAGCAAGGAGTAGGTCTTGTCTGTTACATATTGGGTTTATGGAACGGTATCTGAGCTAATTTGAAACTCTTGTTTTATGTATCACCCCACCTCACCTTTCCCGTTAAGCAGCCATAGTGTGTTTTCTGCATGTGTGACTCTGTTCTGTTTTGTAATTTATTTCAATTGTAACAGTTTTTACATTCTCTCTATAAGTGACACCTTATGAGAAGTGTCCTTTTCTGTGTGACTTATGTCACTTAGGATCGTCTTACCTAAATCCACTCATCATGCTGCTACTAGCCTTATGACATTGATTTCATGGCTGAGTGATAATCCATTGTACATATGGACCTCAAATTTTTTATCCATTTTTCGCTTTCCTGGGATATTTAAGGTGGAATGAAGTGGAGGTCCTTGTCAACAGAGCAGCCCTAAACTTTGGGGTGCTTGTGTCTTGCTGATTTTTAATTTTCCCACTTTATACCCCCATGCGTGGAAGTGCCCTATGCTCTCTAAGCTGTGTTTTTTAGATGTTTCAGGACACACCGTACACTTCTCCAGAGTGGCTGTTGGCAATTTACATCCCGCCCATCAGTGTAGCAAGGCTCCCATTTCTCCATGGCCTGTCCTGCATTTCTGGTTTTGACACTTTTTTCAGCATGGCCCTTTTGACCGATGGGAAGCGAGACTTCTTTGTAGCGCTGATTTGCCTTTCCAGGTTGCTTGGTTGGCCAAAAAGGGCGTATGCGTTTTTTCCTGAATATATTCAGGAAAAAACGCATACGCCCTTTTTGGCCAAGGGCATCATTGTCAACGTTTTGCCGCTTTTCATGTGCTTTAAAGGCGATTCGAATCTACCTCCTGAAATCTGTTTCCTGCAATTCTGCCTTGATTTCAATTCCTCGTCTTTGCCTTCCCTCAATATATTTGTGGACGAGAGTTATCATTTATAACTGTGCAGGTTTGTGAATTGCAGTGCCCTGAAGCTCCATTTTACAACTCGCTTTTTCGGGAGATGGCCGCAAAAGCACAGGATGGCTTCAGGCCCTGTCCTGGTTCCGGGGGGCAGGCTGAGCCTGTGGTTAATTCTTCTTCCTGATGGGAAAATAGAGTGACCTGTGCCTGTCCCAACACCAAGAGCTAGTCTCTCATTGGTTCCCCATCATCCCGTTCATCCTCAGGACAAATAGCAACCTGTACGGAACAGGAGGTTAAAGGTGCTGATGCTCCAAGTAGGGAGATTGCTAGTAAAGTGGCTGGAATGGCGAACCCGAGCACAAGGAGATTAGAAATGAGGTGCGTTTTAGAAACCTTTCCCCATCACACGGTGTACCATCTTCTGGGTTTCTCATGCATGTTTTCGATGTAGGAAGATGCCCTTGAACCTGGAGATTTGGGACCCATGCGATGGGTAGCACGCAGTATTACTTTAAAGGGTCTGCATTTGCTCACTCAACCTCACCAAACCTCTCAGCCCCAAGAGTGTCCACCCTTATGTCTCATCCAGCTGTGGGTCTAGATATGGTCAACCCAGGTTGCATCACAGACCCTGAACGAATTGTGTAAGAATTTCTCTCTCTTTCACTGTCTTTGTTTCATGGGTTTTGAAAAGTAATTTATTTTTATAATGGGGTTTAGCTGCTTTTCACGGCTGTGTTTATGCCGCTTTACACCCACTTGACACAATAACAGAGAGATATCAATACATAGGTTTTAAGATTATTACTAGTCAGATATATTCTTGTGCGGTGAATCGGGCGTGTTGAGTCCAGTTCTCTGAGCAAGGAGTAGGTCTTGTCTGTTACATATTAGGTTTATGGAACGGTATCTGAGGTAATTTGAAACTCTTGTTTTATGGATCACCCCACCTCACCTTTCCCGTTAAGCAGCCATAGTGTGTTTTCTGCATGTGTGACTCTGTTCTGTTTTGTAATTCAGTTCAAGTGTAACCGTTTTTACATTCGCTCTATAAGTGACACCTTATGAGAAGTGTCCTTTTCTGTGTGACTTATGTCACTTAGAATCGTCATACCTAAATCCACTCATCATGCTGCTTCTAGCCTTATGACATTGATTTCATGGCTGAGTGATAATCCATTGTACATATGGACCTCAAATTTTTTATCCATTTTTCGCTTTCCTGGGATATTTAAGGTGGAATGAAGTGGAGGTCCTTGTCAACAGAGCAGCCCTAAACTTTGGGGTGCTTGTGTCTTGCTGATTTTTAATTTTCCCACTTTATACCCCCATGCGTGGAAGTGCCCTATGCTCTCTAAGCTGTGTTTTTTAGATGTTTCAGGACACACCGTACACTTCTCCAGAGTGGCTGTTGGCAATTTACATCCCGCCCATCAGTGTAGCAAGGCTCCCATTTCACCATGGCCTGTCCTGCATTTCTGGTTTTGACACTTTTTTCAGCATGGCCCTTTTGACCGATGGGAAGCGAGACTTCTTTGTAGCGCTGATTTACCTTTCCAGGTTGCTTGGTTGGCCAAAAAGGGCGTATGCGTTTTTTCCTGAATATATTCAGGAAAAAACGCATACGCCCTTTTTGGCCAAGGGCATCATTGTCAACGTTTTGCCGCTTTTCATGTGCTTTAAAGGCGATTCGAATCTACCTCCTGATATCTGTTTCCTGCAATTCTGCCTTACTTTCAAATCCTCTTCGTTGCCTTCCCTCAATATATTTGTGGACGAGAGTTATCATTTATAACTGTGCAGGTTTGTGAATTGCAGTGCCCTGAAGCTCCATTTTACAACTCGCTTTTTCGGGAGCTGGCCGCAAAAGCGCAGGATGGCTTCAGGCCCTGTTCTGGTTCCGGGGGGCAGGCTGAGCCTGTGGTTAATTCTTCTTCCTGATGGGAAAATAGAGTGACCTGTGCCTGTCCCAACACCAAGAGCTAGTCTCTCATTGGTTCCCCGTCTTCCCGTTCATCCTCAGGACAAATAGCAACCTGTATGGAACAGGAGGTTAAAGGTGCTGATGCTCCAAGTAGGGAGATTGCTAGTAAAGTGGCTGGAATGTCGAACGGGAGCACAAGGAGATGAGAAATGAGGTGCGTTTTAGAAACCTTTCCCCATCACACGGTGTACCATCTTCTGGGTTTCTCATGCATGTTTTCGTTGTAGGAAGATGCCCTTGAACCTGGAGATTTGGGACCCATGCGATGGGTAGCACGCAGTATTACTTTAAAGGGTCTGCGTTTGCTCACCCAACCTCACCAAAGCTCTCAGCCCCTAGAGTGTCGACCCTTATGTCTCATCCGATGTGGGTCTAGATATGGTCAATCCAGGTTGCATCACAGACCCTGAACGAATTGTGTAAGAATTTCTCTCTCTTTCACTGTCTTTGTTTCATGGGTTTTGAAAAGTAATTTATTTTTATAATGGGGTTTAGCTGCTTTTCACGGCTGTGTTTATGCTGCTTTACACCCACTTGACACACTAACAGAGAGATATCAATACATAGGTTTTAAGATTATTTCTAGTCAGATATATGCTTGTGCGGTGAATCGGGCGTGTTGAGTCCATTTCTCTGAGCAAGGAGTAGGTCTTGTCTGTTACATATTGGGTTTATGGAACGGTATCTGAGCTAATTTGAAACTCTTGTTTTATGTATCACCCCACCTCACCTTTCCTGTTAAGCAGCCATAGTGTGTTTTCTGCATGTGTGACTCTGTTCGGTTTTCTAATTCATTTCAAGTGTAACAGTTTTTACATTCCCTCTATAAGTGACACCTTATGAGAAGTGTCCTTTTCTGTGTGACTTATGTCACTTAGAATCGTCATACCTAAATCCACTCATCATGCTGCTTCTAGCCTTATGACATTGATTTCATGGCTGAGTGATAATCCATTGTACATATGGACCTCAAATTTTTTATCCATTTTTCGCTTTCCTGGGATATTTAAGGTGGAATGAAGTGGAGGTCCTTGTCAACAGAGCAGCCCTAAACTTTGGGGTGCTTGTGTCTTGCTGATTTTTAATTTTCCCACTTTATACCCCCATGCGTGGAAGTGCCCTATGCTCTCTAAGCTGTGTTTTTTAGATGTTTCAGGACACACCGTACACTTCTCCAGAGTGGCTGTTGGCAATTTACATCCCGCCCATCAGTGTAGCAAGGCTCCCATTTCACCATGGCCTGTCCTGCATTTCTGGTTTTGACACTTTTTTCAGCATGGCCCTTTTGACCGATGGGAAGCGAGACTTCTTTGTAGCGCTGATTTGCCTTTCCAGGTTGCTTGGTTGGCCAAAAAGGGCGTATGCGTTTTTTCCTGAATATATTCAGGAAAAAACGCATACGCCCTTTTTGTCCAAGGGCATCATTGTCAACGTTTTGCCGCTTTTCATGTGCTTTAAAGGCGATTCGAATCTACCTCCTGAAATCTGTTTCCTGCAATTCTGCCTTGATTTCAATTCCTCGTCTTTGCCTTCCCTCAATATATTTGTGGACGAGAGTTATCATTTATAACTGTGCAGGTTTGTGAATTGCAGTGCCCTGAAGCTCCATTTTACAACTCGCTTTTTCGGGAGCTGGCCGCAAAAGCGCAGGGTGGCTTCAGGCCCTGTTCTGGTTCCGCGGGGCAGGCTCAGCCTGTGGTTAATTCTTCTTCCTGATGGGAAAATAGAGTGACCTGTGCCTGTCCCAACACCAAGAGCTAGTCTCTCATTGGTTCCCCGTTTCCCTTTCTTCCTCACGACAAATAGCAACCTGTACGGAACAGGAGGTTAAAGGTGCTGATGCTCCAAGTAGGGAATTTGCTAGTAAAGTGGCTGGAATGGCGAACCCGAGCACAAGGAGATGAGAAATGAGGTGCGTTTTAGAAACCTTTCCCCATCACACGGTGTACCATCTTCTGGGTTTCTCATGCATGTTTTCGATGTAGGAAGATGCCCTTGAACCTGGAGATTTGGGACCCAAGCGATGGGTAGCACGCAGTATTACTTTAAAGGGTCTGCGTTTGCTCACCCAACCTCACCAAACCTCTCAGCCCCAAGAGTGTCCACCCTTATGTCTCATCCAGCTGTGGGTCTAGATATGGTCAATCCAGGTTGCATCACAGACCCTGAATGAATTGTGTAAGAATTTCTCTCTCTTTCACTGTCTTTGTTTCATGGGTTTTGAAAAGTAATTTATTTTTATAATGGGGTTTAGCTGCTTTTCACGGCTGTGTTGATGCTGCTTTACACCCACTTGACACACTAACAGAGAGATATCAATACATAGGTTTTAAGATTATTACTAGTCAGATATATTCTTGTGCGGTGAATCGGGCGTGTTGAGTCCAGTTCTCTGAGCAAGGAGTAGGTCTTGTCTGTTACATATTGGGTTTATGGAACGGTATCTGAGCTAATTTGAAACTCTTGTTTTATGTATCACCCCACCTCACCTTTCCCGTTAAGCAGCCATAGTGTGTTTTCTGCATGTGTGACTCTGTTCTGTTTTGTAATTCAGTTCAAGTGTAACGGTTTTACATTCCCTCTATAAGTGACACCTTATGAGAAGTGTCCTTTTCTGTGTGACTTATGTCACTTAGGATCGTCTTACCTAAATCCACTCATCATGCTGCTACTAGCCTTATGACATTGATTTCATGGCTGAGTGATAATCCATTGTACATATGGACCTCAAATTTTTTATCCATTTTTCGCTTTCCTGGGATATTTAAGGTGGAATGAAGTGGAGGTCCTTGTCAACAGAGCAGCCCTAAACTTTGGGGTGCTTGTGTCTTGCTGATTTTTAATTTTCCCACTTTATACCCCCATGCGTGGAAGTGCCCTATGCTCTCTAAGCTGTGTTTTTTAGATGTTTCAGGACACACCGTACACTTCTCCAGAGTGGCTGTTGGCAATTTACATCCCGCCCATCAGTGTAGCAAGGCTCCCATTTCTCCATGGCCTGTCCTGCATTTCTGGTTTTGACACTTTTTTCAGCATGGCCCTTTTGACCGATGGGAAGCGAGACTTCTTTGTAGCGCTGATTTGCCTTTCCAGGTTGCTTGGTTGGCCAAAAAGGGCGTATGCGTTTTTTCCTGAATATATTCAGGAAAAAACGCATACGCCCTTTTTGGCCAAGGGCATCATTGTCAACGTTTTGCCGCTTTTCATGTGCTTTAAAGGCGATTCGAATCTACCTCCTGAAATCTGTTTCCTGCAATTCTGCCTTGATTTCAATTCCTCGTCTTTGCCTTCCCTCAATATATTTGTGGACGAGAGTTATCATTTATAACTGTGCAGGTTTGTGAATTGCAGTGCCCTGAAGCTCCATTTTACAACTCGCTTTTTCGGGAGATGGCCGCAAAAGCACAGGATGGCTTCAGGCCCTGTCCTGGTTCCGGGGGGCAGGCTGAGCCTGTGGTTAATTCTTCTTCCTGTTGGGAAAATAGAGTGACCTGTGCCTGTCCCAACACCAAGAGCTAGTCTCTCATTGGTTCCCCATCATCCCGTTCATCCTCAGGACAAATAGCAACCTGTACGGAACAGGAGGTTAAAGGTGCTGATGCTCCAAGTAGGGAGATTGCTAGTAAAGTGGCTGGAATGGCGAACCCGAGCACAAGGAGATTAGAAATGAGGTGCGTTTTAGAAACCTTTCCCCATCACACGGTGTACCATCTTCTGGGTTTCTCATGCATGTTTTCGATGTAGGAAGATGCCCTTGAACCTGGAGATTTGGGACCCATGCGATGGGTAGCACGCAGTATTACTTTAAAGGGTCTGCATTTGCTCACTCAACCTCACCAAACCTCTCAGCCCCAAGAGTGTCCACCCTTATGTCTCATCCAGCTGTGGGTCTAGATATGGTCAACCCAGGTTGCATCACAGACCCTGAACGAATTGTGTAAGAATTTCTCTCTCTTTCACTGTCTTTGTTTCATGGGTTTTGAAAAGTAATTTATTTTTATAATGGGGTTTAGCTGCTTTTCACGGCTGTGTTTATGCCGCTTTACACCCACTTGACACAATAACAGAGAGATATCAATACATAGGTTTTAAGATTATTACTAGTCAGATATATTCTTGTGCGGTGAATCGGGCGTGTTGAGTCCAGTTCTCTGAGCAAGGAGTAGGTCTTGTCTGTTACATATTAGGTTTATGGAACGGTATCTGAGGTAATTTGAAACTCTTGTTTTATGGATCACCCCACCTCACCTTTCCCGTTAAGCAGCCATAGTGTGTTTTCTGCATGTGTGACTCTGTTCTGTTTTGTAATTCAGTTCAAGTGTAACCGTTTTTACATTCGCTCTATAAGTGACACCTTATGAGAAGTGTCCTTTTCTGTGTGACTTATGTCACTTAGAATCGTCATACCTAAATCCACTCATCATGCTGCTTCTAGCCTTATGACATTGATTTCATGGCTGAGTGATAATCCATTGTACATATGGACCTCAAATTTTTTATCCATTTTTCGCTTTCCTGGGATATTTAAGGTGGAATGAAGTGGAGGTCCTTGTCAACAGAGCAGCCCTAAACTTTGGGGTGCTTGTGTCTTGCTGATTTTTAATTTTCCCACTTTATACCCCCATGCGTGGAAGTGCCCTATGCTCTCTAAGCTGTGTTTTTTAGATGTTTCAGGACACACCGTACACTTCTCCAGAGTGGCTGTTGGCAATTTACATCCCGCCCATCAGTGTAGCAAGGCTCCCATTTCACCATGGCCTGTCCTGCATTTCTGGTTTTGACACTTTTTTCAGCATGGCCCTTTTGACCGATGGGAAGCGAGACTTCTTTGTAGCGCTGATTTACCTTTCCAGGTTGCTTGGTTGGCCAAAAAGGGCGTATGCGTTTTTTCCTGAATATATTCAGGAAAAAACGCATACGCCCTTTTTGGCCAAGGGCATCATTGTCAACGTTTTGCCGCTTTTCATGTGCTTTAAAGGCGATTCGAATCTACCTCCTGAAATCTGTTTCCTGCAATTCTGCCTTACTTTCAAATCCTCTTCGTTGCCTTCCCTCAATATATTTGTGGACGAGAGTTATCATTTATAACTGTGCAGGTTTGTGAATTGCAGTGCCCTGAAGCTCCATTTTACAACTCGCTTTTTCGGGAGCTGGCCGCAAAAGCGCAGGATGGCTTCAGGCCCTGTTCTGGTTCCGGGGGGCAGGCTGAGCCTGTGGTTAATTCTTCTTCCTGATGGGAAAATAGAGTGACCTGTGCCTGTCCCAACACCAAGAGCTAGTCTCTCATTGGTTCCCCGTCTTCCCGTTCATCCTCAGGACAAATAGCAACCTGTATGGAACAGGAGGTTAAAGGTGCTGATGCTCCAAGTAGGGAGATTGCTAGTAAAGTGGCTGGAATGTCGAACCCGAGCACAAGGAGATGAGAAATGAGGTGCGTTTTAGAAACCTTTCCCCATCACACGGTGTACCATCTTCTGGGTTTCTCATGCATGTTTTCGTTGTACGAAGATGCCCTTGAACCTGGAGATTTGGGACCCATGCGATGGGTAGCACGCAGTATTACTTTAAAGGGTCTGCGTTTGCTCACCCAACCTCACCAAAGCTCTCAGCCCCTAGAGTGTCGACCCTTATGTCTCATCCGATGTGGGTCTAGATATGGTCAATCCAGGTTGCATCACAGACCCTGAACGAATTGTGTAAGAATTTCTCTCTCTTTCACTGTCTTTGTTTCATGGGTTTTGAAAAGTAATTTATTTTTATAATGGGGTTTAGCTGCTTTTCACGGCTGTGTTTATGCTGCTTTACACCCACTTGACACACTAACAGAGAGATATCAATACATAGGTTTTAAGATTATTACTAGTCAGATATATGCTTGTGCGGTGAATCGGGCGTGTTGAGTCCATTTCTCTGAGCAAGGAGTAGGTCTTGTCTGTTACATATTGGGTTTATGGAACGGTATCTGAGCTAATTTGAAACTCTTGTTTTATGTATCACCCCACCTCACCTTTCCTGTTAAGCAGCCATAGTGTGTTTTCTGCATGTGTGACTCTGTTCGGTTTTCTAATTCATTTCAAGTGTAACAGTTTTTACATTCCCTCTATAAGTGACACCTTATGAGAAGTGTCCTTTTCTGTGTGACTTATGTCACTTAGAATCGTCATACCTAAATCCACTCATCATGCTGCTTCTAGCCTTATGACATTGATTTCATGGCTGAGTGATAATCCATTGTACATATGGACCTCAAATTTTTTATCCATTTTTCGCTTTCCTGGGATATTTAAGGTGGAATGAAGTGGAGGTCCTTGTCAACAGAGCAGCCCTAAACTTTGGGGTGCTTGTGTCTTGCTGATTTTTAATTTTCCCACTTTATACCCCCATGCGTGGAAGTGCCCTATGCTCTCTAAGCTGTGTTTTTTAGATGTTTCAGGACACACCGTACACTTCTCCAGAGTGGCTGTTGGCAATTTACATCCCGCCCATCAGTGTAGCAAGGCTCCCATTTCACCATGGCCTGTCCTGCATTTCTGGTTTTGACACTTTTTTCAGCATGGCCCTTTTGACCGATGGGAAGCGAGACTTCTTTGTAGCGCTGATTTGCCTTTCCAGGTTGCTTGGTAGGCCAAAAAGGGCGTATGCGTTTTTTCCTGAATATATTCAGGAAAAAACGCATACGCCCTTTTTGTCCAAGGGCATCATTGTCAACGTTTTGCCGCTTTTCATGTGCTTTAAAGGCGATTCGAATCTACCTCCTGAAATCTGTTTCCTGCAATTCTGCCTTGATTTCAATTCCTCGTCTTTGCCTTCCCTCAATATATTTGTGGACGAGAGTTATCATTTATAACTGTGCAGGTTTGTGAATTGCAGTGCCCTGAAGCTCCATTTTACAACTCGCTTTTTCGGGAGCTGGCCGCAAAAGCGCAGGGTGGCTTCAGGCCCTGTTCTGGTTCCGCGGGGCAGGCTCAGCCTGTGGTTAATTCTTCTTCCTGATGGGAAAATAGAGTGACCTGTGCCTGTCCCAACACCAAGAGCTAGTCTCTCATTGGTTCCCCGTTTCCCTTTCTTCCTCACGACAAATAGCAACCTGTACGGAACAGGAGGTTAAAGGTGCTGATGCTCCAAGTAGGGAATTTGCTAGTAAAGTGGCTGGAATGGCGAACCCGAGCACAAGGAGATGAGAAATGAGGTGCGTTTTAGAAACCTTTCCCCATCACACGGTGTACCATCTTCTGGGTTTCTCATGCATGTTTTCGATGTAGGAAGATGCCCTTGAACCTGGAGATTTGGGACCCAAGCGATGGGTAGCACGCAGTATTACTTTAAAGGGTCTGCGTTTGCTCACCCAACCTCACCAAACCTCTCAGCCCCAAGAGTGTCCACCCTTATGTCTCATCCAGCTGTGGGTCTAGATATGGTCAATCCAGGTTGCATCACAGACCCTGAATGAATTGTGTAAGAATTTCTCTCTCTTTCACTGTCTTTGTTTCATGGGTTTTGAAAAGTAATTTATTTTTATAATGGGGTTTAGCTGCTTTTCACGGCTGTGTTGATGCTGCTTTACACCCACTTGACACACTAACAGAGAGATATCAATACATAGGTTTTAAGATTATTACTAGTCAGATATATTCTTGTGCGGTGAATCGGGCGTGTTGAGTCCAGTTCTCTGAGCAAGGAGTAGGTCTTGTCTGTTACATATTGGGTTTATGGAACGGTATCTGAGCTAATTTGAAACTCTTGTTTTATGTATCACCCCACCTCACCTTTCCCGTTAAGCAGCCATAGTGTGTTTTCTGCATGTGTGACTCTGTTCTGTTTTGTAATTCAGTTCAAGTGTAACGGTTTTACATTCCCTCTATAAGTGACACCTTATGAGAAGTGTCCTTTTCTGTGTGACTTATGTCACTTAGGATCGTCTTACCTAAATCCACTCATCATGCTGCTACTAGCCTTATGACATTGATTTCATGGCTGAGTGATAATCCATTGTACATATGGACCTCAAATTTTTTATCCATTTTTCGCTTTCCTGGGATATTTAAGGTGGAATGAAGTGGAGGTCCTTGTCAACAGAGCAGCCCTAAACTTTGGGGTGCTTGTGTCTTGCTGATTTTTAATTTTCCCACTTTATACCCCCATGCGTGGAAGTGCCCTATGCTCTCTAAGCTGTGTTTTTTAGATGTTTCAGGACACACCGTACACTTCTCCAGAGTGGCTGTTGGCAATTTACATCCCGCCCATCAGTGTAGCAAGGCTCCCATTTCTCCATGGCCTGTCCTGCATTTCTGGTTTTGACACTTTTTTCAGCATGGCCCTTTTGACCGATGGGAAGCGAGACTTCTTTGTAGCGCTGATTTGCCTTTCCAGGTTGCTTGGTTGGCCAAAAAGGGCGTATGCGTTTTTTCCTGAATATATTCAGGAAAAAACGCATACGCCCTTTTTGGCCAAGGGCATCATTGTCAACGTTTTGCCGCTTTTCATGTGCTTTAAAGGCGATTCGAATCTACCTCCTGAAATCTGTTTCCTGCAATTCTGCCTTGATTTCAATTCCTCGTCTTTGCCTTCCCTCAATATATTTGTGGACGAGAGTTATCATTTATAACTGTGCAGGTTTGTGAATTGCAGTGCCCTGAAGCTCCATTTTACAACTCGCTTTTTCGGGAGATGGCCGCAAAAGCACAGGATGGCTTCAGGCCCTGTCCTGGTTCCGGGGGGCAGGCTGAGCCTGTGGTTAATTCTTCTTCCTGATGGGAAAATAGAGTGACCTGTGCCTGTCCCAACACCAAGAGCTAGTCTCTCATTGGTTCCCCATCATCCCGTTCATCCTCAGGACAAATAGCAACCTGTACGGAACAGGAGGTTAAAGGTGCTGATGCTCCAAGTAGGGAGATTGCTAGTAAAGTGGCTGGAATGGCGAACCCGAGCACAAGGAGATTAGAAATGAGGTGCGTTTTAGAAACCTTTCCCCATCACACGGTGTACCATCTTCTGGGTTTCTCATGCATGTTTTCGATGTAGGAAGATGCCCTTGAACCTGGAGATTTGGGACCCATGCGATGGGTAGCACGCAGTATTACTTTAAAGGGTCTGCATTTGCTCACTCAACCTCACCAAACCTCTCAGCCCCAAGAGTGTCCACCCTTATGTCTCATCCAGCTGTGGGTCTAGATATGGTCAACCCAGGTTGCATCACAGACCCTGAACGAATTGTGTAAGAATTTCTCTCTCTTTCACTGTCTTTGTTTCATGGGTTTTGAAAAGTAATTTATTTTTATAATGGGGTTTAGCTGCTTTTCACGGCTGTGTTTATGCCGCTTTACACCCACTTGACACAATAACAGAGAGATATCAATACATAGGTTTTAAGATTATTACTAGTCAGATATATTCTTGTGCGGTGAATCGGGCGTGTTGAGTCCAGTTCTCTGAGCAAGGAGTAGGTCTTGTCTGTTACATATTAGGTTTATGGAACGGTATCTGAGGTAATTTGAAACTCTTGTTTTATGGATCACCCCACCTCACCTTTCCCGTTAAGCAGCCATAGTGTGTTTTCTGCATGTGTGACTCTGTTCTGTTTTGTAATTCAGTTCAAGTGTAACCGTTTTTACATTCGCTCTATAAGTGACACCTTATGAGAAGTGTCCTTTTCTGTGTGACTTATGTCACTTAGAATCGTCATACCTAAATCCACTCATCATGCTGCTTCTAGCCTTATGACATTGATTTCATGGCTGAGTGATAATCCATTGTACATATGGACCTCAAATTTTTTATCCATTTTTCGCTTTCCTGGGATATTTAAGGTGGAATGAAGTGGAGGTCCTTGTCAACAGAGCAGCCCTAAACTTTGGGGTGCTTGTGTCTTGCTGATTTTTAATTTTCCCACTTTATACCCCCATGCGTGGAAGTGCCCTATGCTCTCTAAGCTGTGTTTTTTAGATGTTTCAGGACACACCGTACACTTCTCCAGAGTGGCTGTTGGCAATTTACATCCCGCCCATCAGTGTAGCAAGGCTCCCATTTCACCATGGCCTGTCCTGCATTTCTGGTTTTGACACTTTTTTCAGCATGGCCCTTTTGACCGATGGGAAGCGAGACTTCTTTGTAGCGCTGATTTACCTTTCCAGGTTGCTTGGTTGGCCAAAAAGGGCGTATGCGTTTTTTCCTGAATATATTCAGGAAAAAACGCATACGCCCTTTTTGGCCAAGGGCATCATTGTCAACGTTTTGCCGCTTTTCATGTGCTTTAAAGGCGATTCGAATCTACCTCCTGAAATCTGTTTCCTGCAATTCTGCCTTACTTTCAAATCCTCTTCGTTGCCTTCCCTCAATATATTTGTGGACGAGAGTTATCATTTATAACTGTGCAGGTTTGTGAATTGCAGTGCCCTGAAGCTCCATTTTACAACTCGCTTTTTCGGGAGCTGGCCGCAAAAGCGCAGGATGGCTTCAGGCCCTGTTCTGGTTCCGGGGGGCAGGCTGAGCCTGTGGTTAATTCTTCTTCCTGATGGGAAAATAGAGTGACCTGTGCCTGTCCCAACACCAAGAGCTAGTCTCTCATTGGTTCCCCGTCTTCCCGTTCATCCTCAGGACAAATAGCAACCTGTATGGAACAGGAGGTTAAAGGTGCTGATGCTCCAAGTAGGGAGATTGCTAGTAAAGTGGCTGGAATGTCGAACCCGAGCACAAGGAGATGAGAAATGAGGTGCGTTTTAGAAACCTTTCCCCATCACACGGTGTACCATCTTCTGGGTTTCTCATGCATGTTTTCGTTGTACGAAGATGCCCTTGAACCTGGAGATTTGGGACCCATGCGATGGGTAGCACGCAGTATTACTTTAAAGGGTCTGCGTTTGCTCACCCAACCTCACCAAAGCTCTCAGCCCCTAGAGTGTCGACCCTTATGTCTCATCCGATGTGGGTCTAGATATGGTCAATCCAGGTTGCATCACAGACCCTGAACGAATTGTGTAAGAATTTCTCTCTCTTTCACTGTCTTTGTTTCATGGGTTTTGAAAAGTAATTTATTTTTATAATGGGGTTTAGCTGCTTTTCACGGCTGTGTTTATGCTGCTTTACACCCACTTGACACACTAACAGAGAGATATCAATACATAGGTTTTAAGATTATTACTAGTCAGATATATGCTTGTGCGGTGAATCGGGCGTGTTGAGTCCATTTCTCTGAGCAAGGAGTAGGTCTTGTCTGTTACATATTGGGTTTATGGAACGGTATCTGAGCTAATTTGAAACTCTTGTTTTATGTATCACCCCACCTCACCTTTCCTGTTAAGCAGCCATAGTGTGTTTTCTGCATGTGTGACTCTGTTCGGTTTTCTAATTCATTTCAAGTGTAACAGTTTTTACATTCCCTCTATAAGTGACACCTTATGAGAAGTGTCCTTTTCTGTGTGACTTATGTCACTTAGAATCGTCATACCTAAATCCACTCATCATGCTGCTTCTAGCCTTATGACATTGATTTCATGGCTGAGTGATAATCCATTGTACATATGGACCTCAAATTTTTTATCCATTTTTCGCTTTCCTGGGATATTTAAGGTGGAATGAAGTGGAGGTCCTTGTCAACAGAGCAGCCCTAAACTTTGGGGTGCTTGTGTCTTGCTGATTTTTAATTTTCCCACTTTATACCCCCATGCGTGGAAGTGCCCTATGCTCTCTAAGCTGTGTTTTTTAGATGTTTCAGGACACACCGTACACTTCTCCAGAGTGGCTGTTGGCAATTTACATCCCGCCCATCAGTGTAGCAAGGCTCCCATTTCACCATGGCCTGTCCTGCATTTCTGGTTTTGACACTTTTTTCAGCATGGCCCTTTTGACCGATGGGAAGCGAGACTTCTTTGTAGCGCTGATTTGCCTTTCCAGGTTGCTTGGTAGGCCAAAAAGGGCGTATGCGTTTTTTCCTGAATATATTCAGGAAAAAACGCATACGCCCTTTTTGTCCAAGGGCATCATTGTCAACGTTTTGCCGCTTTTCATGTGCTTTAAAGGCGATTCGAATCTACCTCCTGAAATCTGTTTCCTGCAATTCTGCCTTGATTTCAATTCCTCGTCTTTGCCTTCCCTCAATATATTTGTGGACGAGAGTTATCATTTATAACTGTGCAGGTTTGTGAATTGCAGTGCCCTGAAGCTCCATTTTACAACTCGCTTTTTCGGGAGCTGGCCGCAAAAGCGCAGGGTGGCTTCAGGCCCTGTTCTGGTTCCGCGGGGCAGGCTCAGCCTGTGGTTAATTCTTCTTCCTGATGGGAAAATAGAGTGACCTGTGCCTGTCCCAACACCAAGAGCTAGTCTCTCATTGGTTCCCCGTTTCCCTTTCTTCCTCACGACAAATAGCAACCTGTACGGAACAGGAGGTTAAAGGTGCTGATGCTCCAAGTAGGGAATTTGCTAGTAAAGTGGCTGGAATGGCGAACCCGAGCACAAGGAGATGAGAAATGAGGTGCGTTTTAGAAACCTTTCCCCATCACACGGTGTACCATCTTCTGGGTTTCTCATGCATGTTTTCGATGTAGGAAGATGCCCTTGAACCTGGAGATTTGGGACCCAAGCGATGGGTAGCACGCAGTATTACTTTAAAGGGTCTGCGTTTGCTCACCCAACCTCACCAAACCTCTCAGCCCCAAGAGTGTCCACCCTTATGTCTCATCCAGCTGTGGGTCTAGATATGGTCAATCCAGGTTGCATCACAGACCCTGAATGAATTGTGTAAGAATTTCTCTCTCTTTCACTGTCTTTGTTTCATGGGTTTTGAAAAGTAATTTATTTTTATAATGGGGTTTAGCTGCTTTTCACGGCTGTGTTGATGCTGCTTTACACCCACTTGACACACTAACAGAGAGATATCAATACATAGGTTTTAAGATTATTACTAGTCAGATATATTCTTGTGCGGTGAATCGGGCGTGTTGAGTCCAGTTCTCTGAGCAAGGAGTAGGTCTTGTCTGTTACATATTGGGTTTATGGAACGGTATCTGAGCTAATTTGAAACTCTTGTTTTATGTATCACCCCACCTCACCTTTCCCGTTAAGCAGCCATAGTGTGTTTTCTGCATGTGTGACTCTGTTCTGTTTTGTAATTCAGTTCAAGTGTAACGGTTTTACATTCCCTCTATAAGTGACACCTTATGAGAAGTGTCCTTTTCTGTGTGACTTATGTCACTTAGAATCGTCGGACCTAAATCCACTCATCATGCTGCTCCTAGCCTTATGACATTGATTTCATGGCTGAGTGATAATCCATTGTACATATGGACCTCCAATTTTTTATCCATTTTTCGCTTTCCTGGGATATTTAAGGTGGAATGAAGTGGAGGTCCTTGTCAACAGAGCAGCCCTAAACTTTGGGGTGCTTGTGTCTTGCTGATTTTTAATTTTCCCACTTTATACCCCCATGCGTGGAAGTGCCCTATGCTCTCTAAGCTGTGTTTTTTAGATGTTTCAGGACACACCGTACACTTCTCCAGAGTGGCTGTTGGCAATTTACTTCCCGCCCATCAGTGTAGCAAGGCTCCCATTTCTCCATGGCCTGTCCTGCATTTCTGGTTTTGACACTTTTTTCAGCATGGCCCTTTTGACCGATGGGAAGCGAGACTTCTTTGTAGCGCTGATTTGCCTTTCCAGGTTGCTTGGTTGGCCAAAAAGGGCGTATGCGTTTTTTCCTGAATATATTCAGGAAAAAACGCATACGCCCTTTTTGGCCAAGGGCATCATTGTCAACGTTTTGCCGCTTTTCATGTGCTTTAAAGGCGATTCGAATCTGCCTCCTGAAATCTGTTTCCTGCAATTCTGCCTTGCTTTCAAATCCTCTTCGTTGCCTTCCCTCAATATATTTGTGGACGAGAGTTATCATTTATAACTGTGCAGGTTTGTGAATTGCAGTGCCCTGAAGCTCCATTTTACAACTCGCTTTTTCGGGAGCTGGCCGCAAAAGCGCAGGATGGCTTCAGGCCCTGTTCTGGTTCCGGGGGGCAGGCTGAGCCTGTGGTTAATTCTTCTTCCTGATGGGAAAATAGAGTGACCTGTGCCTGTCCCAACACCAAGAGCTAGTCTCTCATTGGTTCCCCGTCTTCCCGTTCATCCTCAGGACAAATAGCAACCTGTACGGAACAGGAGGTTAAAGGTGCTGATGCTCCAAGTAGGGAGATTGCTAGTAAAGTGGCTGGAATGTCGAACACGAGCACAAGGAGATGAGAAATGAGGTGCGTTTTAGAAACCTTTCCCCATCACACGGTGTACCATCTTCTGGGTTTCTCATGCATGTTTTCGATGTAGGAAGATGCCCTTGAACCTGGAGATTTGGGACCCATGCGATGGGTAGCACGCAGTATTACTTTAAAGGGTCTGCATTTGCTCACTCAACCTCACCAAACCTCTCAGCCCCAAGAGTGTGCACCCTTATGTCTCATCCAGCTGTGGGTCTAGATATGGTCAATCCAGGTTGCATCACAGACCCTGAACGAATTGTGTAAGAATTTCTCTCTCTTTCTCTGTCTTTGTTTCATGGGTTTTGAAAAGTAATTTATTTTTATAATGGGGTTTAGCTGCTTTTCACGGCTGTGTTTATGCTGCTTTACACCCACTTGACACACTAACAGAGAGATATCAATACATAGGTTTTAAGATTATTACTAGTCAGATATATTCTTGTGCGGTGAATCGGGCGTGTTGAGTCCAGTTCTCTGAGCAAGGAGTAGGTCTTGTCTGTTACATATTGGGTTTATGGAACGGTATCTGAGCTAATTTGAAACTCTTGTTTTATGTATCACCCCACCTCACCTTTCCCGTTAAGCAGCCATAGTGTGTTTTCTGCATGTGTGACTCTGTTCTGTTTTGTAATTCAGTTCAAGTGTAACGGTTTTTACATTCCCTCTATAAGTGACACCTTATGAGAAGTGTCCTTTTCTGTGTGACTTATTTCACTTAGAATCGTCGGACCTAAATCCACTCATCATGCTGCTACTAGCCTTATGACATTGATTTCATGGCTGAGTGATAATCCATTGTACATATGGACCTCAAATTTTTTATCCATTTTTCGCTTTCCTGGGATATTTAAGGTGGAATGAAGTGGAGGTCCTTGTCAACAGAGCAGCCCTAAACTTTGGGGTGCTTGTGTCTTGCTGATTTTTAATTTTCCCACTTTATACCCCCATGCGTGGAAGTGCCCTATGCTCTCTAAGCTGTGTTTTTTAGATGTTTCAGGACACACCGTACACTTCTCCAGAGTGGCTGTTGGCAATTTACATCCCGCCCATCAGTGTAGCAAGGCTCCCATTTCTCCATGGCCTGTCCTGCATTTCTGGTTTTGACACTTTTTTCAGCATGCCCCTTTTGACCGATGGGAAGCGAGACTTCTTTGTAGCGCTGATTTGCCTTTCCAGGTTGCTTGGTTGGCCAAAAAGGGCGTATGCGTTTTTTCCTGAATATATTCAGGAAAAAACACATACGCCCTTTTTGGCCAAGGGCATCATTGTCAACGTTTTGCCACTTTTCATGTGCTTTAAAGGCGATTCGAATCTACCTCCTGAAATCTGTTTCCTGCAATTCTGCCTTGATTTCAATTCCTCGTCTTTGCCTTCCCTCAATATATTTGTGGACGAGAGTTATCATTTATAACTGTGCAGGTTTGTGAATTGCAGTGCCCTGAAGCTCCATTTTACAACTCGCTTTTTCGGGAGCTGGCCGCAAAAGCGCAGGATGGCTTCAGGCCCTGTTCTGGTTCCGGGGGGCAGGCTGAGCCTGTGGTTAATTCTTCTTCCTGATGGGAAAATAGAGTGACCTGTGCCTGTCCCAACACCAAGAGCTAGTCTCTCATTGGTTCCCCATCTTCCCGTTCATCCTCAGGACAAATAGCAACCTGTACGGAACAGGAGGTTAAAGGTGCTGATGCTCCAAGTAGGGAGATTGCTAGTAAAGTGGCTGGAATGGCGAACCCGAGCACAAGGAGATGAGAAATGAGGTGCGTTTTAGAAACCTTTCCCCATCACACGGTGTACCATCTTCTGGGTTTCTCATGCATGTTTTCGATGTAGGAAGATGCCCTTGAACCTGGAGATTTGGGACCCAAGCGATGGGTAGCACGCAGTATTACTTTAAAGGGTCTGCGTTTGCTCACCCAACCTCACCAAACCTCTCAGCCCCAAGAGTGTCCACCCTTATGTCTCATCCAGCTGTGGGTCTAGATATGGTCAATCCAGGTTGCATCACAGACCCTGAATGAATTGTGTAAGAATTTCTCTCTCTTTCACTGTCTTTGTTTCATGGGTTTTGAAAAGTAATTTATTTTTATAATGGGGTTTAGCTGCTTTTCACGGCTGTGTTGATGCTGCTTTACACCCACTTGACACACTAACAGAGAGATATCAATACATAGGTTTTAAGATTATTACTAGTCAGATATATTCTTGTGCGGTGAATCGGGCGTGTTGAGTCCAGTTCTCTGAGCAAGGAGTAGGTCTTGTCTGTTACATATTGGGTTTATGGAACGGTATCTGAGCTAATTTGAAACTCTTGTTTTATGTATCACCCCACCTCACCTTTCCCGTTAAGCAGCCATAGTGTGTTTTCTGCATGTGTGACTCTGTTCTGTTTTGTAATTCAGTTCAAGTGTAACGGTTTTACATTCCCTCTATAAGTGACACCTTATGAGAAGTGTCCTTTTCTGTGTGACTTATGTCACTTAGGATCGTCTTACCTAAATCCACTCATCATGCTGCTACTAGCCTTATGACATTGATTTCATGGCTGAGTGATAATCCATTGTACATATGGACCTCAAATTTTTTATCCATTTTTCGCTTTCCTGGGATATTTAAGGTGGAATGAAGTGGAGGTCCTTGTCAACAGAGCAGCCCTAAACTTTGGGGTGCTTGTGTCTTGCTGATTTTTAATTTTCCCACTTTATACCCCCATGCGTGGAAGTGCCCTATGCTCTCTAAGCTGTGTTTTTTAGATGTTTCAGGACACACCGTACACTTCTCCAGAGTGGCTGTTGGCAATTTACATCCCGCCCATCAGTGTAGCAAGGCTCCCATTTCTCCATGGCCTGTCCTGCATTTCTGGTTTTGACACTTTTTTCAGCATGGCCCTTTTGACCGATGGGAAGCGAGACTTCTTTGTAGCGCTGATTTGCCTTTCCAGGTTGCTTGGTTGGCCAAAAAGGGCGTATGCGTTTTTTCCTGAATATATTCAGGAAAAAACGCATACGCCCTTTTTGGCCAAGGGCATCATTGTCAACGTTTTGCCGCTTTTCATGTGCTTTAAAGGCGATTCGAATCTACCTCCTGAAATCTGTTTCCTGCAATTCTGCCTTGATTTCAATTCCTCGTCTTTGCCTTCCCTCAATATATTTGTGGACGAGAGTTATCATTTATAACTGTGCAGGTTTGTGAATTGCAGTGCCCTGAAGCTCCATTTTACAACTCGCTTTTTCGGGAGATGGCCGCAAAAGCACAGGATGGCTTCAGGCCCTGTCCTGGTTCCGGGGGGCAGGCTGAGCCTGTGGTTAATTCTTCTTCCTGATGGGAAAATAGAGTGACCTGTGCCTGTCCCAACACCAAGAGCTAGTCTCTCATTGGTTCCCCATCATCCCGTTCATCCTCAGGACAAATAGCAACCTGTACGGAACAGGAGGTTAAAGGTGCTGATGCTCCAAGTAGGGAGATTGCTAGTAAAGTGGCTGGAATGGCGAACCCGAGCACAAGGAGATTAGAAATGAGGTGCGTTTTAGAAACCTTTCCCCATCACACGGTGTACCATCTTCTGGGTTTCTCATGCATGTTTTCGATGTAGGAAGATGCCCTTGAACCTGGAGATTTGGGACCCATGCGATGGGTAGCACGCAGTATTACTTTAAAGGGTCTGCATTTGCTCACTCAACCTCACCAAACCTCTCAGCCCCAAGAGTGTCCACCCTTATGTCTCATCCAGCTGTGGGTCTAGATATGGTCAACCCAGGTTGCATCACAGACCCTGAACGAATTGTGTAAGAATTTCTCTCTCTTTCACTGTCTTTGTTTCATGGGTTTTGAAAAGTAATTTATTTTTATAATGGGGTTTAGCTGCTTTTCACGGCTGTGTTTATGCCGCTTTACACCCACTTGACACAATAACAGAGAGATATCAATACATAGGTTTTAAGATTATTACTAGTCAGATATATTCTTGTGCGGTGAATCGGGCGTGTTGAGTCCAGTTCTCTGAGCAAGGAGTAGGTCTTGTCTGTTACATATTAGGTTTATGGAACGGTATCTGAGGTAATTTGAAACTCTTGTTTTATGGATCACCCCACCTCACCTTTCCCGTTAAGCAGCCATAGTGTGTTTTCTGCATGTGTGACTCTGTTCTGTTTTGTAATTCAGTTCAAGTGTAACCGTTTTTACATTCGCTCTATAAGTGACACCTTATGAGAAGTGTCCTTTTCTGTGTGACTTATGTCACTTAGAATCGTCATACCTAAATCCACTCATCATGCTGCTTCTAGCCTTATGACATTGATTTCATGGCTGAGTGATAATCCATTGTACATATGGACCTCAAATTTTTTATCCATTTTTCGCTTTCCTGGGATATTTAAGGTGGAATGAAGTGGAGGTCCTTGTCAACAGAGCAGCCCTAAACTTTGGGGTGCTTGTGTCTTGCTGATTTTTAATTTTCCCACTTTATACCCCCATGCGTGGAAGTGCCCTATGCTCTCTAAGCTGTGTTTTTTAGATGTTTCAGGACACACCGTACACTTCTCCAGAGTGGCTGTTGGCAATTTACATCCCGCCCATCAGTGTAGCAAGGCTCCCATTTCACCATGGCCTGTCCTGCATTTCTGGTTTTGACACTTTTTTCAGCATGGCCCTTTTGACCGATGGGAAGCGAGACTTCTTTGTAGCGCTGATTTACCTTTCCAGGTTGCTTGGTTGGCCAAAAAGGGCGTATGCGTTTTTTCCTGAATATATTCAGGAAAAAACGCATACGCCCTTTTTGGCCAAGGGCATCATTGTCAACGTTTTGCCGCTTTTCATGTGCTTTAAAGGCGATTCGAATCTACCTCCTGAAATCTGTTTCCTGCAATTCTGCCTTACTTTCAAATCCTCTTCGTTGCCTTCCCTCAATATATTTGTGGACGAGAGTTATCATTTATAACTGTGCAGGTTTGTGAATTGCAGTGCCCTGAAGCTCCATTTTACAACTCGCTTTTTCGGGAGCTGGCCGCAAAAGCGCAGGATGGCTTCAGGCCCTGTTCTGGTTCCGGGGGGCAGGCTGAGCCTGTGGTTAATTCTTCTTCCTGATGGGAAAATAGAGTGACCTGTGCCTGTCCCAACACCAAGAGCTAGTCTCTCATTGGTTCCCCGTCTTCCCGTTCATCCTCAGGACAAATAGCAACCTGTATGGAACAGGAGGTTAAAGGTGCTGATGCTCCAAGTAGGGAGATTGCTAGTAAAGTGGCTGGAATGTCGAACCCGAGCACAAGGAGATGAGAAATGAGGTGCGTTTTAGAAACCTTTCCCCATCACACGGTGTACCATCTTCTGGGTTTCTCATGCATGTTTTCGTTGTACGAAGATGCCCTTGAACCTGGAGATTTGGGACCCATGCGATGGGTAGCACGCAGTATTACTTTAAAGGGTCTGCGTTTGCTCACCCAACCTCACCAAAGCTCTCAGCCCCTAGAGTGTCGACCCTTATGTCTCATCCGATGTGGGTCTAGATATGGTCAATCCAGGTTGCATCACAGACCCTGAACGAATTGTGTAAGAATTTCTCTCTCTTTCACTGTCTTTGTTTCATGGGTTTTGAAAAGTAATTTATTTTTATAATGGGGTTTAGCTGCTTTTCACGGCTGTGTTTATGCTGCTTTACACCCACTTGACACACTAACAGAGAGATATCAATACATAGGTTTTAAGATTATTACTAGTCAGATATATGCTTGTGCGGTGAATCGGGCGTGTTGAGTCCATTTCTCTGAGCAAGGAGTAGGTCTTGTCTGTTACATATTGGGTTTATGGAACGGTATCTGAGCTAATTTGAAACTCTTGTTTTATGTATCACCCCACCTCACCTTTCCTGTTAAGCAGCCATAGTGTGTTTTCTGCATGTGTGACTCTGTTCGGTTTTCTAATTCATTTCAAGTGTAACAGTTTTTACATTCCCTCTATAAGTGACACCTTATGAGAAGTGTCCTTTTCTGTGTGACTTATGTCACTTAGAATCGTCATACCTAAATCCACTCATCATGCTGCTTCTAGCCTTATGACATTGATTTCATGGCTGAGTGATAATCCATTGTACATATGGACCTCAAATTTTTTATCCATTTTTCGCTTTCCTGGGATATTTAAGGTGGAATGAAGTGGAGGTCCTTGTCAACAGAGCAGCCCTAAACTTTGGGGTGCTTGTGTCTTGCTGATTTTTAATTTTCCCACTTTATACCCCCATGCGTGGAAGTGCCCTATGCTCTCTAAGCTGTGTTTTTTAGATGTTTCAGGACACACCGTACACTTCTCCAGAGTGGCTGTTGGCAATTTACATCCCGCCCATCAGTGTAGCAAGGCTCCCATTTCACCATGGCCTGTCCTGCATTTCTGGTTTTGACACTTTTTTCAGCATGGCCCTTTTGACCGATGGGAAGCGAGACTTCTTTGTAGCGCTGATTTGCCTTTCCAGGTTGCTTGGTAGGCCAAAAAGGGCGTATGCGTTTTTTCCTGAATATATTCAGGAAAAAACGCATACGCCCTTTTTGTCCAAGGGCATCATTGTCAACGTTTTGCCGCTTTTCATGTGCTTTAAAGGCGATTCGAATCTACCTCCTGAAATCTGTTTCCTGCAATTCTGCCTTGATTTCAATTCCTCGTCTTTGCCTTCCCTCAATATATTTGTGGACGAGAGTTATCATTTATAACTGTGCAGGTTTGTGAATTGCAGTGCCCTGAAGCTCCATTTTACAACTCGCTTTTTCGGGAGCTGGCCGCAAAAGCGCAGGGTGGCTTCAGGCCCTGTTCTGGTTCCGCGGGGCAGGCTCAGCCTGTGGTTAATTCTTCTTCCTGATGGGAAAATAGAGTGACCTGTGCCTGTCCCAACACCAAGAGCTAGTCTCTCATTGGTTCCCCGTTTCCCTTTCTTCCTCACGACAAATAGCAACCTGTACGGAACAGGAGGTTAAAGGTGCTGATGCTCCAAGTAGGGAATTTGCTAGTAAAGTGGCTGGAATGGCGAACCCGAGCACAAGGAGATGAGAAATGAGGTGCGTTTTAGAAACCTTTCCCCATCACACGGTGTACCATCTTCTGGGTTTCTCATGCATGTTTTCGATGTAGGAAGATGCCCTTGAACCTGGAGATTTGGGACCCAAGCGATGGGTAGCACGCAGTATTACTTTAAAGGGTCTGCGTTTGCTCACCCAACCTCACCAAACCTCTCAGCCCCAAGAGTGTCCACCCTTATGTCTCATCCAGCTGTGGGTCTAGATATGGTCAATCCAGGTTGCATCACAGACCCTGAATGAATTGTGTAAGAATTTCTCTCTCTTTCACTGTCTTTGTTTCATGGGTTTTGAAAAGTAATTTATTTTTATAATGGGGTTTAGCTGCTTTTCACGGCTGTGTTGATGCTGCTTTACACCCACTTGACACACTAACAGAGAGATATCAATACATAGGTTTTAAGATTATTACTAGTCAGATATATTCTTGTGCGGTGAATCGGGCGTGTTGAGTCCAGTTCTCTGAGCAAGGAGTAGGTCTTGTCTGTTACATATTGGGTTTATGGAACGGTATCTGAGCTAATTTGAAACTCTTGTTTTATGTATCACCCCACCTCACCTTTCCCGTTAAGCAGCCATAGTGTGTTTTCTGCATGTGTGACTCTGTTCTGTTTTGTAATTCAGTTCAAGTGTAACGGTTTTACATTCCCTCTATAAGTGACACCTTATGAGAAGTGTCCTTTTCTGTGTGACTTATGTCACTTAGAATCGTCGGACCTAAATCCACTCATCATGCTGCTCCTAGCCTTATGACATTGATTTCATGGCTGAGTGATAATCCATTGTACATATGGACCTCCAATTTTTTATCCATTTTTCGCTTTCCTGGGATATTTAAGGTGGAATGAAGTGGAGGTCCTTGTCAACAGAGCAGCCCTAAACTTTGGGGTGCTTGTGTCTTGCTGATTTTTAATTTTCCCACTTTATACCCCCATGCGTGGAAGTGCCCTATGCTCTCTAAGCTGTGTTTTTTAGATGTTTCAGGACACACCGTACACTTCTCCAGAGTGGCTGTTGGCAATTTACTTCCCGCCCATCAGTGTAGCAAGGCTCCCATTTCTCCATGGCCTGTCCTGCATTTCTGGTTTTGACACTTTTTTCAGCATGGCCCTTTTGACCGATGGGAAGCGAGACTTCTTTGTAGCGCTGATTTGCCTTTCCAGGTTGCTTGGTTGGCCAAAAAGGGCGTATGCGTTTTTTCCTGAATATATTCAGGAAAAAACGCATACGCCCTTTTTGGCCAAGGGCATCATTGTCAACGTTTTGCCGCTTTTCATGTGCTTTAAAGGCGATTCGAATCTGCCTCCTGAAATCTGTTTCCTGCAATTCTGCCTTGCTTTCAAATCCTCTTCGTTGCCTTCCCTCAATATATTTGTGGACGAGAGTTATCATTTATAACTGTGCAGGTTTGTGAATTGCAGTGCCCTGAAGCTCCATTTTACAACTCGCTTTTTCGGGAGCTGGCCGCAAAAGCGCAGGATGGCTTCAGGCCCTGTTCTGGTTCCGGGGGGCAGGCTGAGCCTGTGGTTAATTCTTCTTCCTGATGGGAAAATAGAGTGACCTGTGCCTGTCCCAACACCAAGAGCTAGTCTCTCATTGGTTCCCCGTCTTCCCGTTCATCCTCAGGACAAATAGCAACCTGTACGGAACAGGAGGTTAAAGGTGCTGATGCTCCAAGTAGGGAGATTGCTAGTAAAGTGGCTGGAATGTCGAACACGAGCACAAGGAGATGAGAAATGAGGTGCGTTTTAGAAACCTTTCCCCATCACACGGTGTACCATCTTCTGGGTTTCTCATGCATGTTTTCGATGTAGGAAGATGCCCTTGAACCTGGAGATTTGGGACCCATGCGATGGGTAGCACGCAGTATTACTTTAAAGGGTCTGCATTTGCTCACTCAACCTCACCAAACCTCTCAGCCCCAAGAGTGTGCACCCTTATGTCTCATCCAGCTGTGGGTCTAGATATGGTCAATCCAGGTTGCATCACAGACCCTGAACGAATTGTGTAAGAATTTCTCTCTCTTTCTCTGTCTTTGTTTCATGGGTTTTGAAAAGTAATTTATTTTTATAATGGGGTTTAGCTGCTTTTCACGGCTGTGTTTATGCTGCTTTACACCCACTTGACACACTAACAGAGAGATATCAATACATAGGTTTTAAGATTATTACTAGTCAGATATATTCTTGTGCGGTGAATCGGGCGTGTTGAGTCCAGTTCTCTGAGCAAGGAGTAGGTCTTGTCTGTTACATATTGGGTTTATGGAACGGTATCTGAGCTAATTTGAAACTCTTGTTTTATGTATCACCCCACCTCACCTTTCCCGTTAAGCAGCCATAGTGTGTTTTCTGCATGTGTGACTCTGTTCTGTTTTGTAATTCAGTTCAAGTGTAACGGTTTTTACATTCCCTCTATAAGTGACACCTTATGAGAAGTGTCCTTTTCTGTGTGACTTATTTCACTTAGAATCGTCGGACCTAAATCCACTCATCATGCTGCTACTAGCCTTATGACATTGATTTCATGGCTGAGTGATAATCCATTGTACATATGGACCTCAAATTTTTTATCCATTTTTCGCTTTCCTGGGATATTTAAGGTGGAATGAAGTGGAGGTCCTTGTCAACAGAGCAGCCCTAAACTTTGGGGTGCTTGTGTCTTGCTGATTTTTAATTTTCCCACTTTATACCCCCATGCGTGGAAGTGCCCTATGCTCTCTAAGCTGTGTTTTTTAGATGTTTCAGGACACACCGTACACTTCTCCAGAGTGGCTGTTGGCAATTTACATCCCGCCCATCAGTGTAGCAAGGCTCCCATTTCTCCATGGCCTGTCCTGCATTTCTGGTTTTGACACTTTTTTCAGCATGCCCCTTTTGACCGATGGGAAGCGAGACTTCTTTGTAGCGCTGATTTGCCTTTCCAGGTTGCTTGGTTGGCCAAAAAGGGCGTATGCGTTTTTTCCTGAATATATTCAGGAAAAAACACATACGCCCTTTTTGGCCAAGGGCATCATTGTCAACGTTTTGCCACTTTTCATGTGCTTTAAAGGCGATTCGAATCTACCTCCTGAAATCTGTTTCCTGCAATTCTGCCTTGATTTCAATTCCTCGTCTTTGCCTTCCCTCAATATATTTGTGGACGAGAGTTATCATTTATAACTGTGCAGGTTTGTGAATTGCAGTGCCCTGAAGCTCCATTTTACAACTCGCTTTTTCGGGAGCTGGCCGCAAAAGCGCAGGATGGCTTCAGGCCCTGTTCTGGTTCCGGGGGGCAGGCTGAGCCTGTGGTTAATTCTTCTTCCTGATGGGAAAATAGAGTGACCTGTGCCTGTCCCAACACCAAGAGCTAGTCTCTCATTGGTTCCCCATCTTCCCGTTCATCCTCAGGACAAATAGCAACCTGTACGGAACAGGAGGTTAAAGGTGCTGATGCTCCAAGTAGGGAGATTGCTAGTAAAGTGGCTGGAATGGCGAACCCGAGCACAAGGAGATGAGAAATGAGGTGCGTTTTAGAAACCTTTCCCCATCACACGGTGTACCATCTTCTGGGTTTCTCATGCATGTTTTCGATGTAGGAAGATGCCCTTGAACCTGGAGATTTGGGACCCATGCGATGGGTAGCACGCAGTATTACTTTAAAGGGTCTGCATTTGCTCACCCAACCTCACCAAACCTCTCAGCCCCAAGAGTGTCCACCCTTATGTCTCATCCAGCTGTGGGTCTAGATATGGTCAATCCAGGTTGCATCACAGACCCTGAACGAATTGTGTAAGAATTTCTCTCTCTTTCACTGTCTTTGTTTCATGGGTTTTGAAAAGTAATTTATTTTTATAATGGGGTTTAGCTGCTTTTCACGGCTGTGTTTATGCTGCTTTACACCCACTTGACACACTAACAGAGAGATATCAATACATAGGTTTTAAGATTATTACTAGTCAGATATATTCTTGTGCGGTGAATCGGGCGTGTTGAGTCCAGTTCTCTGAGCAAGGAGTAGGTCTTGTCTGTTACATATTGGGTTTATGGAACAGTATCTGAGCTAATTTGAAACTCTTGTTTTATGGATCACCCCACCTCACCTTTCCCGTTAAGCAGCCATAGTGTGTTTTCTGCATGTGTGACTCTGTTCTGTTTTGTAATTCAGTTCAAGTGTAACCGTTTTTACATTCGCTCTATAAGTGACACCTTATGAGAAGTGTCCTTTTCTGTGTGACTTATGTCACTTAGAATCGTCATACCTAAATCCACTCATCATGCTGCTTCTAGCCTTATGACATTGATTTCATGGCTGAGTGATATTCCATTGTACATATGGACCTCAAATTTTTTATCCATTTTTCGCTTTCCTGGGATATTTAAGGTGGAATGAAGTGGAGGTCCTTGTCAACAGAGCAGCCCTAAACTTTGGGGTGCTTGTGTCTTGCTGATTTTTAATTTTCCCACTTTATACCCCCATGCGTGGAAGTGCCCTATGCTCTCTAAGCTGTGTTTTTTAGATGTTTCAGGACACACCGTACACTTCTCCAGAGTGGCTGTTGGCAATTTACATCCCGCCCATCAGTGTAGCAAGGCTCCCATTTCTCCATGGCCTGTCCTGCATTTCTGGTTTTGACACTTTTTTCAGCATGGCCCTTTTGACCGAAGGGAAGCGAGACTTCTTTGTAGCGCTGATTTGCCTTTCCAGGTTGCTTGGTTGGCCAAAAAGGGCGTATGCGTTTTTTCCTGAATATATTCAGGAAAAAACGCATACGCTCTTTTTGGCCAAGGGCATCATTGTCAACGTTTTGCCGCTTTTCATGTGCTTTATAGGCGATTCGAATCTACCTCCTGAAATCTGTTTCCTGCAATTCTGCCTTGATTTCAATTCCTCGTCTTTGCCTTCCCTCAATATATTTGTGGACGAGAGTTATCATTTATAACTGTGCAGGTTTGTGAATTGCAGTGCCCTGAAGCTCCATTTTACAACTCGCTTTTTCGGGAGCTGGCCGCAAAAGCGCAGGGTGGCTTCAGGCCCTGTTCTGGTTCCGCGGGGCAGGCTGAGCCTGTGGTTAATTCTTCTTCCTGATGGGAAAATAGAGTGACCTGTGCCTGTCCCAACACCAAGAGCTAGTCTCTCATTGGTTCCCCGTTTTCCCGTTCTTCCTCACGACAAATAGCAACCTGTACGGAACAGGAGGTTAAAGGTGCTGATGCTCCAAGTAGGGAATTTGCTAGTAAAGTGGCTGGAATGGCGAACCCGAGCACAAGGAGATGAGAAATGAGGTGCGTTTTAGAAACCTTTCCCCATCACACGGTGTACCATCTTCTGGGTTTCTCATGCATGTTTTCGATGTAGGAAGATGCCCTTGAACCTGGAGATTTGGGACCCATGCGATGGGTAGCACGCAGTATTACTTTAAAGGGTCTGCGTTTGCTCACCCAACCTCACCAAACCTCTCAGCCCCAAGAGTGTCCACCCTTATGTCTCATCCAGCTGTGGGTCTAGATATGGTCAATCCAGGTTGCATCACAGACCCTGAATGAATTGTGTAAGAATTTCTCTCTCTTTCACTGTCTTTGTTTCATGGGTTTTGAAAAGTAATTTATTTTTATAGTGGGGTTTAGCTGCTTTTCACGGCTGTGTTGATGCTGCTTTACACCCACTTGACACACTAACAGAGAGATATCAATACATAGGTTTTAAGATTATTACTAGTCAGATATATTCTTGTGCGGTGAATCGGGCGTGTTGAGTCCAGTTCTCTGAGCAAGGAGTAGGTCTTGTCTGTTACATATTGGGTTTATGGAACGGTATCTGAGCTAATTTGAAACTCTTGTTTTATGTATCACCCCACCTCACCTTTCCCGTTAAGCAGCCATAGTGTGTTTTCTGCATGTGTGACTCTGTTCTGTTTTGTAATTCAGTTCAAGTGTAACGGTTTTTACATTCCCTCTATAAGTGACACCTTATGAGAAGTGTCCTTTTCTGTGTGACTTATGTCACTTAGAATCGTCGGACCTAAATCCACTCATCATGCTGCTACTAGCCTTATGACATTGATTTCATGGCTGAGTGATAATCCATTGTACATATGGACCTCAAATTTTTTATCCATTTTTCGCTTTCCTGGGATATTTAAGGTGGAATGAAGTGGAGGTCCTTGTCAACAGAGCAGCCCTAAACTTTGGGGTGCTTGTGTCTTGCTGATTTTTAATTTTCCCACTTTATACCCCCATGCGTGGAAGTGCCCTATGCTCTCTAAGCTGTGTTTTTTAGATGTTTCAGGACACACCGTACACTTCTCCAGAGTGGCTGTTGGCAATTTACATCCTGCCCATCAGTGTAGCAAGGCTCCCATTTCTCCATGGCCTGTCCTTCATTTCTGGTTTTGACACTTTTTTCAGCATGGCCCTTTTGACCGATGGGAAGCGAGACTTCTTTGTAGCGCTGATTTGCCTTTCCAGGTTGCTTGGTTGGCCAAAAAGGGCGTATGCGTTTTTTCCTGAATATATTCAGGAAAAAACACATACGCCCTTTTTGGCCAAGGGCATCATTGCCAACGTTTTGCCACTTTTCATGTGCTTTAAAGGCGATTCGAATCTACCTCCTGAAATCTGTTTCCTGCAATTCTGCCTTGATTTCAATTCCTCGTCTTTGCCTTCCCTCAATATATTTGTGGACGAGAGTTATCATTTATAACTGTGCAGGTTTGTGAATTGCAGTGCCCTGAAGCTCCATTTTACAACTCGCTTTTTCGGGAGCTGGCCGCAAAAGCGCAGGGTGGCTTCAGGCCCTGTTCTGGTTCCGCGGGGCAGGCTGAGCCTGTGGTTAATTCTTCTTCCTGATGGGAAAATAGAGTGACCTGTGCCTGTCCCAACACCAAGAGCTAGTCTCTCATTGGTTCCCCGTTTTCCCGTTCTTCCTCACGACAAATAGCAACCTGTACGGAACAGGAGGTTAAAGGTGCTGATGCTCCAAGTAGGGAATTTGCTAGTAAAGTGGCTGGAATGGCGAACCCGAGCACAAGGAGATGAGAAATGAGGTGCGTTTTAGAAACCTTTCCCCATCACACGGTGTACCATCTTCTGGGTTTCTCATGCATGTTTTCGATGTAGGAAGATGCCCTTGAACCTGGAGATTTGGGACCCATGCGATGGGTAGCACGCAGTATTACTTTAAAGGGTCTGCGTTTGCTCACCCAACCTCACCAAACCTCTCAGCCCCAAGAGTGTCCACCCTTATGTCTCATCCAGCTGTGGGTCTAGATATGGTCAATCCAGGTTGCATCACAGACCCTGAACGAATTGTGTAAGAATTTCACTCTCTTTCACTGTCTTTGTTTCATGGGTTTTGAAAAGTAATTTATTTTTATAATGGGGTTTAGCTGCTTTTCACGGCTGTGTTTATGCTGCTTTACACCCACTTGACACACTAACAGAGAGATATCAATACATAGGTTTTAAGATTATTACTAGTCAGATATATTCTTGTGCGGTGAATCGGGCGTGTTGAGTCCAGTCCTCTGAGCAAGGAGTAGGTCTTGTCTGTTACATATTGGGTTTATGGAACGGTATCTGAGCTAATTTGAAACTCTTGTTTTATGTATCACCCCACCTCACCTTTCCCGTTAAGCAGCCATAGTGTGTTTTCTGCATGTGTGACTCTGTTCTGTTTTGTAATTCAGTTCAAGTGTAACGGTTTTTACATTCCCTCTATAAGTGACACCTTATGAGAAGTGTCCTTTTCTGTGTGACTTATGTCACTTAGAATCGTCGTACCTAAATCCACTCATCATGCTGCTACTAGCCTTATGACATTGATTTCATGGCTGAGTGATATTCCATCGTACATAAGGACCACAACTTTTTTATCCATTTTTCTCTTTCCTGGGATATTTAAGGTGGAATGAAGTGGAGGTCCTTGTCAACAGAGCAGCTCTAAACTTTGGGGTGCTTGTGTCTTGCTGATTTTTAATTTTCCCACTTTATACCCCCATGCGTGGAAGTGCCCTATGCTCTCTAAGCTGTGTTTTTTAGATGTTTCAGGACACACCGTACACTTCTCCAGAGTGGCTGTTGGCAATTTACATCACGCCCATCAGTGTAGCAAGGCTCCCATTTCTCCATGGCCTGTCCTGCATTTCTGGTTTTGACACTTTTTTCAGCATGGCCCTTTTGACCGATGGGAAGCGAGACTTCTTTGTAGCGCTGATTTGCCTTTCCAGGTTGCTTGGTTGGCCAAAAAGGGCGTATGCGTTTTTTCCTGAATATATTCAGGAAAAAACGCATACGCCCTTTTTGGCCAAGGGCATCATTGTCAACGTTTTGCCGCTTTTCATGTGCTTTAAAGGCGATTCGAATCTACCTCCTGAAATCTGTTTCCTGCAATTCTGCCTTGATTTCAATTCCTCGTCTTTGCCTTCCCTCAATATATTTGTGGACGAGAGTTATCATTTATAACTGTGCAGGTTTGTGAATTGCAGTGCCCTGAAGCTCCATTTTACAACTCGCTTTTTCGGGAGCTGGCCGCAAAAGCGCAGGATGGCTTCAGGCCCTGTTCTGGTTCCGGGGGGCAGGCTGAGCCTGTGGTTAATTCTTCTTCCTGATGGGAAAATAGAGTGACCTGTGCCTGTCCCAACACCAAGAGCTAGTCTCTCATTGGTTCACCGTCTTCCCGTTCATCCTCAGGACAAATAGCAACCTGTACGGAACAGGAGGTTAAAGGTGCTGATGCTCCAAGTAGGGAGATTGCTAGTAAAGTGGCTGGAATGGCGAACCCGAGCACAAGGAGATGAGAAATGAGGTGCGTTTTAGAAACCTTTCCCCATCACACGGTGTACCATCTTCTGGGTTTCTCATGCATGTTTTCGATGTAGGAAGATGCCCTTGAACCTGGAGATTTGGGACCCATGCGATGGGTAGCACGCAGTATTACTTTAAAGGGTCTGCGTTTGCTCACCCAACCTCACCAAACCTCTCAGCCCCAAGAGTGTCCACCCTTATGTCTCATCCAGCTGTGGGTCTAGATATGGTCAATCCAGGTTGCATCACAGACCCTGAATGAATTGTGTAAGAATTTCTCTCTCTTTCACTGTCTTTGTTTCATGGGTTTTGAAAAGTAATTTATTTTTATAGTGGGGTTTAGCTGCTTTTCACGGCTGTGTTGATGCTGCTTTACACCCACTTGACACACTAACAGAGAGATATCAATACATAGGTTTTAAGATTATTACTAGTCAGATATATTCTAGTGCGGTGAATCGGGCGTGTTGAGTCCAGTCCTCTGAACAAGGAGTAGGTCTTGTCTGTTACATATTGGGTTTATGGAACGGTATCTGAGCTAATTTGAAACTCTTGTTTTATGTATCACCCCACCTCACCTTTCCCGTTAAGCAGCCATAGTGTGTTTTCTGCATGTGTGACTCTGTTCTGTTTTGTAATTCAGTTCAAGTGTAACGGTTTTTACATTCCCTCTATAAGTGACACCTTATGAGAAGTGTCCTTTTCTGTGTGACTTATGTCACTTAGAATCGTCGTACCTAAATCCACTCATCATGCTGCTCCTAGCCTTATGACATTGATTTCATGGCTGAGTGATAATCCATTTTACATATGGACCTCAAATTTTTTATCCATTTTTCGCTTTCCTGGGATATTTAAGGTGGAATGAAGTGGAGGTCCTTGTCAACAGAGCAGCTCTAAACTTTGGGGTGCTTGTGTCTTGCTGATTTTTAATTTTCCCACTTTATACCCCCATGCGTGGAAGTGCCCTATGCTCTCTAAGCTGTGTTTTTTAGATGTTTCAGGACACACCGTACACTTCTCCAGAGTGGCTGTTGGCAATTTACATCCCGCCCATCAGTGTAGCAAGGCTCCCATTTCTCCATGGCCTGTCCTGCATTTCTGGTTTTGACACTTTTTTCAGCATGGCCCTTTTGACCGATGGGAAGCGAGACTTCTTTGTAGCGCTGATTTGCCTTTCCAGGTTGCTTGGTTGGCCAAAAAGGGCGTATGCGTTTTTTCCTGAATATATTCAGGAAAAAACGCATACGCCCTTTTTGGCCAAGGGCATCATTGTCAACGTTTTGCCGCTTTTCATGTGCTTTAAAGGCGATTCGAATCTACCTCCTGAAATCTGTTTCCTGCAATTCTGCCTTGATTTCAATTCCTCGTCTTTGCCTTCCCTCAATATATTTGTGGACGAGAGTTATCATTTATAACTGTGCAGGTTTGTGAATTGCAGTGCCCTGAAGCTCCATTTTACAACTCGCTTTTTCGGGAGCTGGCCGCAAAAGCGCAGGATGGCTTCAGGCCCTGTTCTGGTTCCGGGGGGCAGGCTGAGCCTGTGGTTAATTCTTCTTCCTGATGGGAAAATAGAGTGACCTGTGCCTGTCCCAACACCAAGAGCTAGTCTCTCATTGGTTCACCGTCTTCCCGTTCATCCTCAGGACAAATAGCAACCTGTACGGAACAGGAGGTTAAAGGTGCTGATGCTCCAAGTAGGGAGATTGCTAGTAAAGTGGCTGGAATGGCGAACCCGAGCACAAGGAGATGAGAAATGAGGTGCGTTTTAGAAACCTTTCCCCATCACACGGTGTACCATCTTCTGGGTTTCTCATGCATGTTTTCGATGTAGGAAGATGCCCTTGAACCTGGAGATTTGGGACCCATGCGATGGGTAGCACGCAGTATTACTTTAAAGGGTCTGCGTTTGCTCACCCAACCTCACCAAACCTCTCAGCCCCAAGAGTGTCCACCCTTATGTCTCATCCAGCTGTGGGTCTAGATATGGTCAATCCAGGTTGCATCACAGACCCTGAACGAATTGTGTAAGAATTTCACTCTCTTTCACTGTCTTTGTTTCATGGGTTTTGAAAAGTAATTTATTTTTATAATGGGGTTTAGCTGCTTTTCACGGCTGTGTTTATGCTGCTTTACACCCACTTGACACACTAACAGAGAGATATCAATACATAGGTTTTAAGATAATTACTAGTCAGATATATTCTTGTGCGGTGAATCGGGCGTGTTGAGTCCAGTCCTCTGAGCAAGGAGTAGGTCTTGTCTGTTACATATTGGGTTTATGGAACGGTATCTGAGCTAATTTGAAACTCTTGTTTTATGTATCACCCCACCTCACCTTTCCCGTTAAGCAGCCATAGTGTGTTTTCTGCATGTGTAACTCTGTTCTGTTTTGTAATTCAGTTCAAGTGTAACGGTTTTTACATTCCCTCTATAAGTGACACCTTATGAGAAGTGTCCTTTTCTGTGTGACTTATGTCACTTAGAATCGTCGTACCTAAATCCACTCATCATGCTGCTCCTAGCCTTATGACATTGATTTCATGGCTGAGTGATAATCCATTGTACATATGGACCTCCAATTTTTTATCCATTTTTCGCTTTCCTGGGATATTTAAGGTGGAATGAAGTGGAGGTCTTTGTCAACAGAGCAGCCCTAAACTTTGGGGTGCTTGTGTCTTGCTGATTTTTAATTTTCCCACTTTATACCCCCATGCGTGGAAGTGCCCTATGCTCTCTAAGCTGTGTTTTTTAGATGTTTCAGGACACACCGTACACTTCTCCAGAGTGGCTGTTGGCAATTTACTTCCCGCCCATCAGTGTAGCAAGGCTCCCATTTCTCCATGGCCTGTCCTGCATTTCTGGTTTTGACACTTTTTTCAGCATGGCCCTTTTGACCGATGGGAAGCGAGACTTCTTTGTAGCGCTGATTTGCCTTTCCAGGTTGCTTGGTTGGCCAAAAAGGGCGTATGCGTTTTTTCCTGAATATATTCAGGAAAAAACGCATACGCCCTTTTTGGCCAAGGGCATCATTGTCAACGTTTTGCCGCTTTTCATGTGCTTTAAAGGCGATTCGAATCTACCTCCTGAAATCTGTTTCCTGCAATTCTGCCTTGATTTCAATTCCTCGTCTTTGCCTTCCCTCAATATATTTGTGGACGAGAGTTATCATTTATAACTGTGCAGGTTTGTGAATTGCAGTGCCCTGAAGCTCCATTTTACAACTCGCTTTTTCGGGAGCTGGCCGCAAAAGCGCAGGATGGCTTCAGGCCCTGTTCTGGTTCCGGGGGGCAGGCTGAGCCTGTGGTTAATTCTTCTTCCTGATGGGAAAATAGAGTGACCTGTGCCTGTCCCAACACCAAGAGCTAGTCTCTCATTGGTTCCCCGTCTTCCCGTTCATCCTCAGGACAAATAGCAACCTGTACGGAACAGGAGGTTAAAGGTGCTGATGCTCCAAGTAGGGAGATTGCTAGTAAAGTGGCTGGAATGTCGAACCCGAGCACAAGGAGATGAGAAATGAGGTGCGTTTTAGAAACCTTTCCCCATCACACGGTGTACCATCTTCTGGGTTTCTCATGCATGTTTTCGATGTAGGAAGATGCCCTTGAACCTGGAGATTTGGGACCCATGCGATGGGTAGCACGCAGTATTACTTTAAAGGGTCTGCGTTTGCTCACCCAACCTCACCAAACCTCTCAGCCCCAAGAGTGTCCACCCTTATGTCTCATCCAGCTGTGGGTCTAGATATGGTCAATCCAGGTTGCATCACAGCCCCTGAACGAATTGTGTAAGAATTTCTCTCTCTTTCACTGTCTTTGTTTCATGGGTTTTGAAAAGTAATTTATTTTTATAATGGGGTTTAGCTGCTTTTCACGGCTGTGTTGATGCTGCTTTACACCCACTTGACACACTAACAGAGAGATATCAATACATAGGTTTTAAGATTATTACTAGTCAGATATATTCTTGTGCGGTGAATCGGGCGTGTTGAGTCCAGTTCTCTGAGCAAGGAGTAGGTCTTGTCTGTTACATATTGGGTTTATGGAACGGTATCTGAGCTAATTTGAAACTCTTGTTTTATGTATCACCCCACCTCACCTTTCCCGTTAAGCAGCCATAGTGTGTTTTCTGCATGTGTGACTCTGTTCTGTTTTGTAATTCAGTTCAAGTGTAACGGTTTTTACATTCCCTCTATAAGTGACACCTTATGAGAAGTGTCCTTTTCTGTGTGACTTATGTCACTTAGAATCGTCGGACCTAAATCCACTCATCATGCTGCTACTAGCCTTATGACATTGATTTCATGGCTGAGTGATAATCCATTGTACATATGGACCTCAAATTTTTTATCCATTTTTCGCTTTCCTGGGATATTTAAGGTGGAATGAAGTGGAGGTCCTTGTCAACAGAGCAGCCCTAAACTTTGGGGTGCTTGTGTCTTGCTGATTTTTAATTTTCCCACTTTATACCCCCATGCGTGGAAGTGCCCTATGCTCTCTAAGCTGTGTTTTTTAGATGTTTCAGGACACACCGTACACTTCTCCAGAGTGGCTGTTGGCAATTTACATCCCGCCCATCAGTGTAGCAAGGCTCCCATTTCTCCATGGCCTGTCCTGCATTTCTGGTTTTGACACTTTTTTCAGCATGGCCCTTTTGACCGATGGGAAGCGAGACTTCTTTGTAGCGCTGATTTGCCTTTCCAGGTTGCTTGGTTGGCCAAAAAGGGCGTATGCGTTTTTTCCTGAATATATTCAGGAAAAAACGCATACGCCCTTTTTGGCCAAGGGCATCATTGTCAACGTTTTGCCGCTTTTCATGTGCTTTAAAGGCGATTCGAATCTACCTCCTGAAATCTGTTTCCTGCAATTCTGCCTTGATTTCAATTCCTCGTCTTTGCCTTCCCTCAATATATTTGTGGACGAGAGTTATCATTTATAACTGTGCAGGTTTGTGAATTGCAGTGCCCTGAAGCTCCATTTTACAACTCGCTTTTTCGGGAGCTGGCCGCAAAAGCGCAGGATGGCTTCAGGCCCTGTTCTGGTTCCGGGGGGCAGGCTGAGCCTGTGGTTAATTCTTCTTCCTGATGGGAAAATAGAGTGACCTGTGCCTGTCCCAACACCAAGAGCTAGTCTCTCATTGGTTCCCCATCTTCCCGTTCGTCCTCAGGACAAATAGCAACCTGTACGGAACAGGAGGTTAAAGGTGCTGATGCTCCAAGTAGGGAGATTGCTAGTAAAGTGGCTGGAATGGCGAACCCGAGCACAAGGAGATGAGAAATGAGGTGCGTTTTAGAAACCTTTCCCCATCACACGGTGTACCATCTTCTGGGTTTCTCATGCATGTTTTCCATGTAGGAAGATGCCCTTGAACCTGGAGATTTGGGACCCATGCGATGGGTAGCACGCAGTATTACTTTAAAGGGTCTGCGTTTGCTCACCCAACCTCACCAAACCTCTCAGCCCCAAGAGTGTCCACCCTTATGTCTCATCCAGCTGTGGGTCTAGATATGGTCAATCCAGGTTGCATCACAGACCCTGAACGAATTGTGTAAGAATTTCACTCTCTTTCACTGTCTTTGTTTCATGGGTTTTGAAAAGTAATTTATTTTTATAATGGGGTTTAGCTGCTTTTCACGGCTGTGTTTATGCTGCTTTACACCCACTTGACACACTAACAGAGAGATATCAATACATAGGTTTTAAGATTATTACTAGTCAGATATATTCTTGTGCGGTGAATCGGGCGTGTTGAGTCCAGTCCTCTGAGCAAGGAGTAGGTCTTGTCTGTTACATATTGGGTTTATGGAACGGTATCTGAGCTAATTTGAAACTCTTGTTTTATGTATCACCCCACCTCACCTTTCCCGTTAAGCAGCCATAGTGTGTTTTCTGCATGTGTGACTCTGTTCTGTTTTGTAATTCAGTTCAAGTGTAACGGTTTTTACATTCCCTCTATAAGTGACACCTTATGAGAAGTGTCCTTTTCTGTGTGACTTATGTCACTTAGAATCGTCGTACCTAAATCCACTCATCATGCTGCTCCTAGCCTTATGACATTGATTTCATGGCTGAGTGATAATCCATTGTACATATGGACCTCCAATTTTTTATCCATTTTTCGCTTTCCTGGGATATTTAAGGTGGAATGAAGTGGAGGTCCTTGTCAACAGAGCAGCCCTAAACTTTGGGGTGCTTGTGTCTTGCTGATTTTTAATTTTCCCACTTTATACCCCAATGCGTGGAAGTGCCCTATGCTCTCTAAGCTGTGTTTTTTAGATGTTTCAGGACACACCATACACTTCTCCAGAGTGGCTGTTGGCAATTTACTTCCCGCCCATCAGTGTAGCAAGGCTCCCATTTCTCCATGGCCTGTCCTGCATTTCTGGTTTTGACACTTTTTTCAGCATGGCCCTTTTGACCGATGGGAAGCGAGACTTCTTTGTAGCGCTGATTTGCCTTTCCAGGTTGCTTGTTGGCCAAAAAGGGCGTATGCGTTTTTTCCTGAATATATTCAGGAAAAAACGCATACGCCCTTTTTGGCCAAGGGCATCATTGTCAACGTTTTGCCGCTTTTCATGTGCTTTAAACGCGATTCGAATCTACCTCCTGAAATCTGTTTCCTGCAATTCTGCCTTGATTTCAATTCCTCGTCTTTGCCTTCCCTCAATATATTTGTGGACGAGAGTTATCATTTATAACTGTGCAGGTTTGTGAATTGCAGTGCCCTGAAGCTCCATTTTACAACTCGCTTTTTCGGGAGCTGGCCGCAAAAGCGCAGGATGGCTTCAGGCCCTGTTCTGGTTCCGGGGGGCAGGCTGAGCCTGTGGTTAATTCTTCTTCCTGATGGGAAAATAGAGTGACCTGTGCCTGTCCCAACACCAAGAGCTAGTCTCTCATTGGTTCCCCGTCTTCCCGTTCATCCTCAGGACAAATAGCAACCTGTACGGAACAGGAGGTTAAAGGTGCTGATGCTCCAAGTAGGGAGATTGCTAGTAAAGTGGCTGGAATGGCGAACCCGAGCACAAGGAGATGAGAAATGAGGTGCGTTTTAGAAACCTTTCCCCATCACACGGTGTACCATCTTCTGGGTTTCTCATGCATGTTTTCGATGTAGGAAGATGCCCTTGAACCTGGAGATTTGGGACCCATGCGATGGGTAGCACGCAGTATTACTTTAAAGGGTCTGCGTTTGCTCACCCAACCTCACCAAACCTCTCAGCCCCAAGAGTGTCCACCCTTATGTCTCATCCAGCTGTGGGTCTAGATATGGTCAATCCAGGTTGCATCACAGCCCCTGAACGAATTGTGTAAGAATTTCTCTCTCTTTCACTGTCTTTGTTTCATGGGTTTTGAAAAGTAATTTATTTTTATAATGGGGTTTAGCTGCTTTTCACGGCTGTGTTGATGCTGCTTTACACCCACTTGACACACTAACAGAGAGATATCAATACATAGGTTTTAAGATTATTACTAGTCAGATATATTCTTGTGCGGTGAATCGGGCGTGTTGAGTCCAGTTCTCTGAGCAAGGAGTAGGTCTTGTCTGTTACATATTGGGTTTATGGAACGGTATCTGAGCTAATTTGAAACTCTTGTTTTATGTATCACCCCACCTCACCTTTCCCGTTAAGCAGCCATAGTGTGTTTTCTGCATGTGTGACTCTGTTCTGTTTTGTAATTCAGTTCAAGTGTAACGGTTTTTACATTCCCTCTATAAGTGACACCTTATGAGAAGTGTCCTTTTCTGTGTGACTTATGTCACTTAGAATCGTCGGACCTAAATCCACTCATCATGCTGCTACTAGCCTTATGACATTGATTTCATGGCTGAGTGATAATCCATTGTACATATGGACCTCAAATTTTTTATCCATTTTTCGCTTTCCTGGGATATTTAAGGTGGAATGAAGTGGAGGTCCTTGTCAACAGAGCAGCCCTAAACTTTGGGGTGCTTGTGTCTTGCTGATTTTTAATTTTCCCACTTTATACCCCCATGCGTGGAAGTGCCCTATGCTCTCTAAGCTGTGTTTTTTAGATGTTTCAGGACACACCGTACACTTCTCCAGAGTGGCTGTTGGCAATTTACATCCCGCCCATCAGTGTAGCAAGGCTCCCATTTCTCCATGGCCTGTCCTGCATTTCTGGTTTTGACACTTTTTTCAGCATGGCCCTTTTGACCGATGGGAAGCGAGACTTCTTTGTAGCGCTGATTTGCCTTTCCAGGTTGCTTGGTTGGCCAAAAAGGGCGTATGCGTTTTTTCCTGAATATATTCAGGAAAAAACGCATACGCCCTTTTTGGCCAAGGGCATCATTGTCAACGTTTTGCCGCTTTTCATGTGCTTTAAAGGCGATTCGAATCTACCTCCTGAAATCTGTTTCCTGCAATTCTGCCTTGATTTCAATTCCTCGTCTTTGCCTTCCCTCAATATATTTGTGGACGAGAGTTATCATTTATAACTGTGCAGGTTTGTGAATTGCAGTGCCCTGAAGCTCCATTTTACAACTCGCTTTTTCGGGAGCTGGCCGCAAAAGCGCAGGATGGCTTCAGGCCCTGTTCTGGTTCCGGGGGGCAGGCTGAGCCTGTGGTTAATTCTTCTTCCTGATGGGAAAATAGAGTGACCTGTGCCTGTCCCAACACCAAGAGCTAGTCTCTCATTGGTTCCCCATCTTCCCGTTCATCCTCAGGACAAATAGCAACCTGTACGGAACAGGAGGTTAAAGGTGCTGATGCTCCAAGTAGGGAGATTGCTAGTAAAGTGGCTGGAATGGCGAACCCGAGCACAAGGAGATGAGAAATGAGGTGCGTTTTAGAAACCTTTCCCCATCACACGGTGTACCATCTTCTGGGTTTCTCATGCATGTTTTCCATGTAGGAAGATGCCCTTGAACCTGGAGATTTGGGACCCATGCGATGGGTAGCACGCAGTATTACTTTAAAGGGTCTGCGTTTGCTCACCCAACCTCACCAAACCTCTCAGCCCCAAGAGTGTCCACCCTTATGTCTCATCCAGCTGTGGGTCTAGATATGGTCAATCCAGGTTGCATCACAGACCCTGAACGAATTGTGTAAGAATTTCACTCTCTTTCACTGTCTTTGTTTCATGGGTTTTGAAAAGTAATTTATTTTTATAATGGGGTTTAGCTGCTTTTCACGGCTGTGTTTATGCTGCTTTACACCCACTTGACACACTAACAGAGAGATATCAATACATAGGTTTTAAGATTATTACTAGTCAGATATATTCTTGTGCGGTGAATCGGGCGTGTTGAGTCCAGTCCTCTGAGCAAGGAGTAGGTCTTGTCTGTTACATATTGGGTTTATGGAACGGTATCTGAGCTAATTTGAAACTCTTGTTTTATGTATCACCCCACCTCACCTTTCCCGTTAAGCAGCCATAGTGTGTTTTCTGCATGTGTGACTCTGTTCTGTTTTGTAATTCAGTTCAAGTGTAACGGTTTTTACATTCCCTCTATAAGTGACACCTTATGAGAAGTGTCCTTTTCTGTGTGACTTATGTCACTTAGAATCGTCGTACCTAAATCCACTCATCATGCTGCTCCTAGCCTTATGACATTGATTTCATGGCTGAGTGATAATCCATTGTACATATGGACCTCCAATTTTTTATCCATTTTTCGCTTTCCTGGGATATTTAAGGTGGAATGAAGTGGAGGTCCTTGTCAACAGAGCAGCCCTAAACTTTGGGGTGCTTGTGTCTTGCTGATTTTTAATTTTCCCACTTTATACCCCAATGCGTGGAAGTGCCCTATGCTCTCTAAGCTGTGTTTTTTAGATGTTTCAGGACACACCATACACTTCTCCAGAGTGGCTGTTGGCAATTTACTTCCCGCCCATCAGTGTAGCAAGGCTCCCATTTCTCCATGGCCTGTCCTGCATTTCTGGTTTTGACACTTTTTTCAGCATGGCCCTTTTGACCGATGGGAAGCGAGACTTCTTTGTAGCGCTGATTTGCCTTTCCAGGTTGCTTGTTGGCCAAAAAGGGCGTATGCGTTTTTTCCTGAATATATTCAGGAAAAAACGCATACGCCCTTTTTGGCCAAGGGCATCATTGTCAACGTTTTGCCGCTTTTCATGTGCTTTAAACGCGATTCGAATCTACCTCCTGAAATCTGTTTCCTGCAATTCTGCCTTGATTTCAATTCCTCGTCTTTGCCTTCCCTCAATATATTTGTGGACGAGAGTTATCATTTATAACTGTGCAGGTTTGTGAATTGCAGTGCCCTGAAGCTCCATTTTACAACTCGCTTTTTCGGGAGCTGGCCGCAAAAGCGCAGGATGGCTTCAGGCCCTGTTCTGGTTCCGGGGGGCAGGCTGAGCCTGTGGTTAATTCTTCTTCCTGATGGGAAAATAGAGTGACCTGTGCCTGTCCCAACACCAAGAGCTAGTCTCTCATTGGTTCCCCGTCTTCCCGTTCATCCTCAGGACAAATAGCAACCTGTACGGAACAGGAGGTTAAAGGTGCTGATGCTCCAAGTAGGGAGATTGCTAGTAAAGTGGCTGGAATGGCGAACCCGAGCACAAGGAGATGAGAAATGAGGTGCGTTTTAGAAACCTTTCCCCATCACACGGTGTACCATCTTCTGGGTTTCTCATGCATGTTTTCGATGTAGGAAGATGCCCTTGAACCTGGAGATTTGGGACCCATGCGATGGGTAGCACGCAGTATTACTTTAAAGGGTCTGCGTTTGCTCACCCAACCTCACCAAACCTCTCAGCCCCAAGAGTGTCCACCCTTATGTCTCATCCAGCTGTGGGTCTAGATATGGTCAATCCAGGTTGCATCACAGCCCCTGAACGAATTGTGTAAGAATTTCTCTCTCTTTCACTGTCTTTGTTTCATGGGTTTTGAAAAGTAATTTATTTTTATAATGGGGTTTAGCTGCTTTTCACGGCTGTGTTGATGCTGCTTTACACCCACTTGACACACTAACAGAGAGATATCAATACATAGGTTTTAAGATTATTACTAGTCAGATATATTCTTGTGCGGTGAATCGGGCGTGTTGAGTCCAGTTCTCTGAGCAAGGAGTAGGTCTTGTCTGTTACATATTGGGTTTATGGAACAGTATCTGAGCTAATTTGAAACTCTTGTTTTATGGATCACCCCACCTCACCTTTCCCGTTAAGCAGCCATAGTGTGTTTTCTGCATGTGTGACTCTGTTCTGTTTTGTAATTCAGTTCAAGTGTAACGGTTTTTACATTCGCTCTATAAGTGACACCTTATGAGAAGTGTCCTTTTCTGTGTGACTTATGTCACTTAGAATCGTCATACCTAAATCCACTCATCATGCTGCTTCTAGCCTTATGACATTGATTTCATGGCTGAGTGATATTCCATTGTACATATGGACCTCAAATTTTTTATCCATTTTTCGCTTTCCTGGGATATTTAAGGTGGAATGAAGTGGAGGTCCTTGTCAACAGAGCAGCCCTCAACTTTGGGGTGCTTGTGTCTTGCTGATTTTTAATTTTCCCACTTTATACCCCCATGCGTGGAAGTGCCCTATGCTCTCTAAGCTGTGTTTTTTAGATGTTTCAGGACACACCGTACACTTCTCCAGAGTGGCTGTTGGCAATTTACATCCCGCCCATCAGTGTAGCAAGGCTCCCATTTCTCCATGGCCTGTCCTGCATTTCTGGTTTTGACACTTTTTTCAGCATGGCCCTTTTGACCGATGGGAAGCGAGACTTCTTTGTAGCGCTGATTTGCCTTTCCAGGTTGCTTGCTTGGCCAAAAAGGGCGTATGCGTTTTTTCCTGAATATATTCAGGAAAAAACGCATACGCCCTTTTTGGCCAAGGGCATCATTGTCAACGTTTTGCCGCTTTTCATGTGCTTTAAAGGCGATTCGAATCTACCTCCTGAAATCTGTTTCCTGCAATTCTGCCTTGATTTCAATTCCTCGTCTTTGCCTTCCCTCAATATATTTGTGGACGAGAGTTATCATTTATAACTGTGCAGGTTTGTGAATTGCAGTGCCCTGAAGCTCCATTTTACAACTCGCTTTTTCGGGAGCTGGCCGCAAAAGCGCAGGATGGCTTCAGGCCCTGTTCTGGTTCCGGGGGGCAGGCTGAGCCTGTGGTTAATTCTTCTTCCTGATGGGAAAATAGAGTGACCTGTGCCTGTCCCAACACCAAGAGCTGGTCTCTCATTGGTTCACCGTCTTCCCGTTCATCCTCAGGACAAATAGCAACCTGTACGGAACAGGAGGTTAAAGGTGCTGATGCTCCAAGTAGGGAGATTGCTAGTAAAGAGGCTGGAATGGCGAACCCGAGCACAAGGAGATGAGAAATGAGGTGCGTTTTAGAAACCTTTCCCCATCACACGGTGTACCATCTTCTGGGTTTCTCATGCATGTTTTCGATGTAGGAAGATGCCCTTGAACCTGGAGATTTGGGACCCATGCGATGGGTAGCACGCAGTATTACTTTAAAGGGTCTGCGTTTGCTCACCCAACCTCACCAAACCTCTCAGCCCCAAGAGTGTCCACCCTTATGTCTCATCCAGCTGTGGGTCTAGATATGGTCAATCCAGGTTGCATCACAGACCCTGAACGAATTGTGTAAGAATTTCACTCTCTTTCACTGTCTTTGTTTCATGGGTTTTGAAAAGTAATTTAATTTTATAATGGGGTTTAGCTGCTTTTCACGGCTGTGTTTATGCTGCTTTACACCCACTTGACACACTAACAGAGAGATATCAATACATAGGTTTTAAGATAATTACTAGTCAGATATATTCTTGTGCGGTGAATCGGGCGTGTTGAGTCCAGTCCTCTGAGCAAGGAGTAGTTCTTGTCTGTTACATATTGGGTTTATGGAACGGTATCTGAGCTAATTTGAAACTCTTGTTTTATGTATCACCCCACCTCACCTTTCCCGTTAAGCAGCCATAGTGTGTTTTCTGCATGTGTAACTCTGTTCTGTTTTGTAATTCAGTTCAAGTGTAACGGTTTTTACATTCCCTCTATAAGTGACACCTTATGAGAAGTGTCCTTTTCTGTGTGACTTATGTCACTTAGAATCGTCGTACCTAAATCCACTCATCATGCTGCTCCTAGCCTTATGACATTGATTTCATGGCTGAGTGATAATCCATTGTACATATGGACCTCCAATTTTTTATCCATTTTTCGCTTTCCTGGGATATTTAAGGTGGAATGAAGTGGAGGTCTTTGTCAACAGAGCAGCCCTAAACTTTGGGGTGCTTGTGTCTTGCTGATTTTTAATTTTCCCACTTTATACCCCCATGCGTGGAAGTGCCCTATGCTCTCTAAGCTGTGTTTTTTAGATGTTTCAGGACACACCGTACACTTCTCCAGAGTGGCTGTTGGCAATTTACTTCCCGCCCATCAGTGTAGCAAGGCTCCCATTTCTCCATGGCCTGTCCTGCATTTCTGGTTTTGACACTTTTTTCAGCATGGCCCTTTTGACCGATGGGAAGCGAGACTTCTTTGTAGCGCTGATTTGCCTTTCCAGGTTGCTTGGTTGGCCAAAAAGGGCGTATGCGTTTTTTCCTGAATATATTCAGGAAAAAACGCATACGCCCTTTTTGGCCAAGGGCATCATTGTCAACGTTTTGCCGCTTTTCATGTGCTTTAAAGGCGATTCGAATCTACCTCCTGAAATCTGTTTCCTGCAATTCTGCCTTGATTTCAATTCCTCGTCTTTGCCTTCCCTCAATATATTTGTGGACGAGAGTTATCATTTATAACTGTGCAGGTTTGTGAATTGCAGTGCCCTGAAGCTCCATTTTACAACTCGCTTTTTCGGGAGCTGGCCGCAAAAGCGCAGGATGGCTTCAGGCCCTGTTCTGGTTCCGGGGGGCAGGCTGAGCCTGTGGTTAATTCTTCTTCCTGATGGGAAAATAGAGTGACCTGTGCCTGTCCCAACACCAAGAGCTAGTCTCTCATTGGTTCCCCGTCTTCCCGTTCATCCTCAGGACAAATAGCAACCTGTACGGAACAGGAGGTTAAAGGTGCTGATGCTCCAAGTAGGGAGATTGCTCGTAAAGTGGCTGGAATGTCGAACCCGAGCACAAGGAGATGAGAAATGAGGTGCGTTTTAGAAACCTTTCCCCATCACACGGTGTACCATCTTCTGGGTTTCTCATGCATGTTTTCGATGTAGGAAGATGCCCTTGAACCTGGAGATTTGGGACCCATGCGATGGGTAGCACGCAGTATTACTTTAAAGGGTCTGCGTTTGCTCACCCAACCTCACCAAACCTCTCAGCCCCAAGAGTGTCCACCCTTATGTCTCATCCAGCTGTGGGTCTAGATATGGTCAATCCAGGTTGCATCACAGCCCCTGAACGAATTGTGTAAGAATTTCTCTCTCTTTCACTGTCTTTGTTTCATGGGTTTTGAAAAGTAATTTATTTTTATAATGGGGTTTAGCTGCTTTTCACGGCTGTGTTGATGCTGCTTTACACCCACTTGACACACTAACAGAGAGATATCAATACATAGGTTTTAAGATTATTACTAGTCAGATATATTCTTGTGCGGTGAATCGGGCGTGTTGAGTCCAGTTCTCTGAGCAAGGAGTAGGTCTTGTCTGTTACATATTGGGTTTATGGAACGGTATCTGAGCTAATTTGAAACTCTTGTTTTATGTATCACCCCACCTCACCTTTCCCGTTAAGCAGCCATAGTGTGTTTTCTGCATGTGTGACTCTGTTCTGTTTTGTAATTCAGTTCAAGTGTAACGGTTTTTACATTCCCTCTATAAGTGACACCTTATGAGAAGTGTCCTTTTCTGTGTGACTTATGTCACTTAGAATCGTCGGACCTAAATCCACTCATCATGCTGCTACTAGCCTTATGACATTGATTTCATGGCTGAGTGATAATCCATTGTACATATGGACCTCAAATTTTTTATCCATTTTTCGCTTTCCTGGGATATTTAAGGTGGAATGAAGTGGAGGTCCTTGTCAACAGAGCAGCCCTAAACTTTGGGGTGCTTGTGTCTTGCTGATTTTTAATTTTCCCACTTTATACCCCCATGCGTGGAAGTGCCCTATGCTCTCTAAGCTGTGTTTTTTACATGTTTCAGGACACACCGTACACTTCTCCATAGTGGCTGTTGGCAATTTACATCCCGCCCATCAGTGTAGCAAGGCTCCCATTTCTCCATGGCCTGTCCTGCATTTCTGGTTTTGACACTTTTTTCAGCATGGCCCTTTTGACCGATGGGAAGCGAGACTTCTTTGTAGCGCTGATTTGCCTTTCCAGGTTGCTTGGTTGGCCAAAAAGGGCGTATGCGTTTTTTCCTGAATATATTCAGGAAAAAACGCATACGCCCTTTTTGGCCAAGGGCATCATTGTCAACGTTTTGCCGCTTTTCATGTGCTTTAAAGGCGATTCGAATCTGCCTCCTGAAATCTGTTTCCTGCAATTCTGCCTTGATTTCAATTCCTCATCTTTGCCTTCCCTCAATATATTTGTGGACGAGAGTTATCATTTATAACTGTGCAGGTTTGTGAATTGCAGTGCCCTGAAGCTCCATTTTACAACTCGCTTTTTCGGGAGCTGGCCGCAAAAGCGCAGGATGGCTTCAGGCCCTGTTCTGGTTCCGGGGGGCAGGCTGAGCCTGTGGTTAATTCTTCTTCCTGATGGGAAAATAGAGTGACCTGTGCCTGTCCCAACACCAAGAGCTAGTCTCTCATTGGTTCCCCGTCTTCCCGTTCATCCTCAGGACAAATAGCAACCTGTACGGAACAGGAGGTTAAAGGTGCTGATGCTCCAAGTAGGGAGATTGCTAGTAAAGTGGCTGGAATGGCGAACCCGAGCACAAGGAGATGAGAAATGAGGTGCGTTTTAGAAACCTTTCCCCATCACACGGTGTACCATCTTCTGGGTTTCTCATGCATGTTTTCCATGTAGGAAGATGCCCTTGAACCTGGAGATTTGGGACCCATGCGATGGGTAGCACGCAGTATTACTTTAAAGGGTCTGCGTTTGCTCACCCAACCTCACCAAACCTCTCAGCCCCAAGAGTGTCCACCCTTATGTCTCATCCAGCTGTGGGTCTAGATATGGTCAATCCAGGTTGCATCACAGACCCTGAACGAATTGTGTAAGAATTTCACTCTCTTTCACTGTCTTTGTTTCATGGGTTTTGAAAAGTAATTTATTTTTATAATGGGGTTTAGCTGCTTTTCACGGCTGTGTTTATGCTGCTTTACACCCACTTGACACACTAACAGAGAGATATCAATACATAGGTTTTAAGATTATTACTAGTCAGATATATTCTTGTGCGGTGAATCGGGCGTGTTGAGTCCAGTCCTCTGAGCAAGGAGTAGGTCTTGTCTGTTACATATTGGGTTTATGGAACGGTATCTGAGCTAATTTGAAACTCTTGTTTTATGTATCACCCCACCTCACCTTTCCCGTTAAGCAGCCATAGTGTGTTTTCTGCATGTGTGACTCTGTTCTGTTTTGTAATTCAGTTGAAGTGTAACGGTTTTTACATTCCCTCTATAAGTGACACCTTATGAGAAGTGTCCTTTTCTGTGTGACTTATGTCACTTAGAATCGTCGTACCTAAATCCACTCATCATGCTGCTCCTAGCCTTATGACATTGATTTCATGGCTGAGTGATAATCCATTGTACATATGGACCTCCAATTTTTTATCCATTTTTCGCTTTCCTGGGATATTTAAGGTGGAATGAAGTGGAGGTCCTTGTCAACAGAGCAGCCCTAAACTTTGGGGTGCTTGTGTCTTGCTGATTTTTAATTTTCCCACTTTATACCCCCATGCGTGGAAGTGCCCTGTGCTCTCTAAACTGTGTTTTTTAGATGTTTCAGGACACACCGTACACTTCTCCAGAGTGGCTGTTGGCAATTTACATCCCGCCCATCAGTGTAGCAAGGCTCCATTTCTCCATGGCCTGTCCTGCATTTCTGGTTTTGACACTTTTTTCAGCATGGCCCTTTTGACCGATGGGAAGCGAGACTTCTTTGTAGCGCTGATTTGCCTTTCCAGGTTGCTTGGTTGGCCAAAAAGGGCGTATGCGTTTTTTCCTGAATATATTCAGGAAAAAACGCATACGCCCTTTTTGGCCAAGGGCATCATTGTCAACGTTTTGCCGCTTTTCATGTGCTTTAAAGGCGATTCGAATCTACCTCCTGAAATCTGTTTCCTGCAATTCTGCCTTGATTTCAATTCCTCGTCTTTGCCTTCCCTCAATATATTTGTGGACGAGAGTTATCATTTATAACTGTGCAGGTTTGTGAATTGCAGTGCCCTGAAGCTCCATTTTACAACTCGCTTTCTCGGGAGCTGGCCGCAAAAGCGCAGGATGGCTTCAGGCCCTGTTCTGGTTCCGGGGGGCAGGCTGAGCCTGTGGTTAATTCTTCTTCCTGATGGGAAAATAGAGTGACCTGTGCCTGTCCCAACACCAAGAGCTAGTCTCTCATTGGTTCCCCGTCTTCCCGTTCATCCTCAGGACAAATAGCAACCTGTACGGAACAGGAGGTTAAAGGTGCTGATGCTCCAAGTAGGGAGATTGCTAGTAAAGTGGCTGGAATGTCGAACACGAGCACAAGGAGATGAGAAATGAGGTGCGTTTTAGAAACCTTTCCCCATCACACGGTGTACCATCTTCTGGGTTTCTCATGCATGTTTTCGATGTAGGAAGATGCCCTTGAACCTGGAGATTTGGGACCCATGCGATGGGTAGCACGCAGTATTACTTTAAAGGGTCTGCATTTGCTCACTCAACCTCACCAAACCTCTCAGCCCCAAGAGTGTGCACCCTTATGTCTCATCCAGCTGTGGGTCTAGATATGGTCAATCCAGGTTGCATCACAGACCCTGAACGAATTGTGTAAGAATTTCTCTCTCTTTCTCTGTCTTTGTTTCATGGGTTTTGAAAAGTAATTTATTTTTATAATGGGGTTTAGCTGCTTTTCACGGCTGTGTTTATGCTGCTTTACACCCACTTGACACACTAACAGAGAGATATCAATACATAGGTTTTAAGATTATTACTAGTCAGATATATTCTTGTGCGGTGAATCGGGCGTGTTGAGTCCAGTTCTCTGAGCAAGGAGTAGGTCTTGTCTGTTACATATTGGGTTTATGGAACGGTATCTGAGCTAATTTGAAACTCTTGTTTTATGTATCACCCCACCTCACCTTTCCCGTTAAGCAGCCATAGTGTGTTTTCTGCATGTGTGACTCTGTTCTGTTTTGTAATTCAGTTCAAGTGTAACGGTTTTTACATTCCCTCTATAAGTGACACCTTATGAGAAGTGTCCTTTTCTGTGTGACTTATTTCACTTAGAATCGTCGGACCTAAATCCACTCATCATGCTGCTACTAGCCTTATGACATTGATTTCATGGCTGAGTGATAATCCATTGTACATATGGACCTCAAATTTTTTATCCATTTTTCGCTTTCCTGGGATATTTAAGGTGGAATGAAGTGGAGGTCCTTGTCAACAGAGCAGCCCTAAACTTTGGGGTGCTTGTGTCTTGCTGATTTTTAATTTTCCCACTTTATACCCCCATGCGTGGAAGTGCCCTATGCTCTCTAAGCTGTGTTTTTTAGATGTTTCAGGACACACCGTACACTTCTCCAGAGTGGCTGTTGGCAATTTACATCCCGCCCATCAGTGTAGCAAGGCTCCCATTTCTCCATGGCCTGTCCTGCATTTCTGGTTTTGACACTTTTTTCAGCATGCCCCTTTTGACCGATGGGAAGCGAGACTTCTTTGTAGCGCTGATTTGCCTTTCCAGGTTGCTTGGTTGGCCAAAAAGGGCGTATGCGTTTTTTCCTGAATATATTCAGGAAAAAACACATACGCCCTTTTTGGCCAAGGGCATCATTGTCAACGTTTTGCCACTTTTCATGTGCTTTAAAGGCGATTCGAATCTACCTCCTGAAATCTGTTTCCTGCAATTCTGCCTTGATTTCAATTCCTCGTCTTTGCCTTCCCTCAATATATTTGTGGACGAGAGTTATCATTTATAACTGTGCAGGTTTGTGAATTGCAGTGCCCTGAAGCTCCATTTTACAACTCGCTTTTTCGGGAGCTGGCCGCAAAAGCGCAGGATGGCTTCAGGCCCTGTTCTGGTTCCGGGGGGCAGGCTGAGCCTGTGGTTAATTCTTCTTCCTGATGGGAAAATAGAGTGACCTGTGCCTGTCCCAACACCAAGAGCTAGTCTCTCATTGGTTCCCCATCTTCCCGTTCATCCTCAGGACAAATAGCAACCTGTACGGAACAGGAGGTTAAAGGTGCTGATGCTCCAAGTAGGGAGATTGCTAGTAAAGTGGCTGGAATGGCGAACCCGAGCACAAGGAGATGAGAAATGAGGTGCGTTTTAGAAACCTTTCCCCATCACACGGTGTACCATCTTCTGGGTTTCTCATGCATGTTTTCGATGTAGGAAGATGCCCTTGAACCTGGAGATTTGGGACCCATGCGATGGGTAGCACGCAGTATTACTTTAAAGGGTCTGCATTTGCTCACCCAACCTCACCAAACCTCTCAGCCCCAAGAGTGTCCACCCTTATGTCTCATCCAGCTGTGGGTCTAGATATGGTCAATCCAGGTTGCATCACAGACCCTGAACGAATTGTGTAAGAATTTCTCTCTCTTTCACTGTCTTTGTTTCATGGGTTTTGAAAAGTAATTTATTTTTATAATGGGGTTTAGCTGCTTTTCACGGCTGTGTTTATGCTGCTTTACACCCACTTGACACACTAACAGAGAGATATCAATACATAGGTTTTAAGATTATTACTAGTCAGATATATTCTTGTGCGGTGAATCGGGCGTGTTGAGTCCAGTTCTCTGAGCAAGGAGTAGGTCTTGTCTGTTACATATTGGGTTTATGGAACAGTATCTGAGCTAATTTGAAACTCTTGTTTTATGGATCACCCCACCTCACCTTTCCCGTTAAGCAGCCATAGTGTGTTTTCTGCATGTGTGACTCTGTTCTGTTTTGTAATTCAGTTCAAGTGTAACCGTTTTTACATTCGCTCTATAAGTGACACCTTATGAGAAGTGTCCTTTTCTGTGTGACTTATGTCACTTAGAATCGTCATACCTAAATCCACTCATCATGCTGCTTCTAGCCTTATGACATTGATTTCATGGCTGAGTGATATTCCATTGTACATATGGACCTCAAATTTTTTATCCATTTTTCGCTTTCCTGGGATATTTAAGGTGGAATGAAGTGGAGGTCCTTGTCAACAGAGCAGCCCTAAACTTTGGGGTGCTTGTGTCTTGCTGATTTTTAATTTTCCCACTTTATACCCCCATGCGTGGAAGTGCCCTATGCTCTCTAAGCTGTGTTTTTTAGATGTTTCAGGACACACCGTACACTTCTCCAGAGTGGCTGTTGGCAATTTACATCCCGCCCATCAGTGTAGCAAGGCTCCCATTTCTCCATGGCCTGTCCTGCATTTCTGGTTTTGACACTTTTTTCAGCATGGCCCTTTTGACCGAAGGGAAGCGAGACTTCTTTGTAGCGCTGATTTGCCTTTCCAGGTTGCTTGGTTGGCCAAAAAGGGCGTATGCGTTTTTTCCTGAATATATTCAGGAAAAAACGCATACGCCCTTTTTGGCCAAGGGCATCATTGTCAACGTTTTGCCGCTTTTCATGTGCTTTAAAGGCGATTCGAATCTACCTCCTGAAATCTGTTTCCTGCAATTCTGCCTTGATTTCAATTCCTCGTCTTTCCCTTCCCTCAATATATTTGTGGACGAGAGTTATCATTTATAACTGTGCAGGTTTGTGAATTGCAGTGCCCTGAAGCTCCATTTTACAACTCGCTTTTTCGGGAGCTGGCCGCAAAAGCGCAGGGTGGCTTCAGGCCCTGTTCTGGTTCCGCGGGGCAGGCTGAGCCTGTGGTTAATTCTTCTTCCTGATGGGAAAATAGAGTGACCTGTGCCTGTCCCAACACCAAGAGCTAGTCTCTCATTGGTTCCCCGTTTTCCCGTTCTTCCTCACGACAAATAGCAACCTGTACGGAACAGGAGGTTAAAGGTGCTGATGCTCCAAGTAGGGAATTTGCTAGTAAAGTGGCTGGAATGGCGAACCCGAGCACAAGGAGATGAGAAATGAGGTGCGTTTTAGAAACCTTTCCCCATCACACGGTGTACCATCTTCTGGGTTTCTCATGCATGTTTTCGATGTAGGAAGATGCCCTTGAACCTGGAGATTTGGGACCCATGCGATGGGTAGCACGCAGTATTACTTTAAAGGGTCTGCGTTTGCTCACCCAACCTCACCAAACCTCTCAGCCCCAAGAGTGTCCACCCTTATGTCTCATCCAGCTGTGGGTCTAGATATGGTCAATCCAGGTTGCATCACAGACCCTGAATGAATTGTGTAAGAATTTCTCTCTCTTTCACTGTCTTTGTTTCATGGGTTTTGAAAAGTAATTTATTTTTATAGTGGGGTTTAGCTGCTTTTCACGGCTGTGTTGATGCTGCTTTACACCCACTTGACACACTAACAGAGAGATATCAATACATAGGTTTTAAGATTATTACTAGTCAGATATATTCTTGTGCGGTGAATCGGGCGTGTTGAGTCCAGTTCTCTGAGCAAGGAGTAGGTCTTGTCTGTTACATATTGGGTTTATGGAACGGTATCTGAGCTAATTTGAAACTCTTGTTTTATGTATCACCCCACCTCACCTTTCCCGTTAAGCAGCCATAGTGTGTTTTCTGCATGTGTGACTCTGTTCTGTTTTGTAATTCAGTTCAAGTGTAACGGTTTTTACATTCCCTCTATAAGTGACACCTTATGAGAAGTGTCCTTTTCTGTGTGACTTATGTCACTTAGAATCGTCGGACCTAAATCCACTCATCATGCTGCTACTAGCCTTATGACATTGATTTCATGGCTGAGTGATAATCCATTGTACATATGGACCTCAAATTTTTTATCCATTTTTCGCTTTCCTGGGATATTTAAGGTGGAATGAAGTGGAGGTCCTTGTCAACAGAGCAGCCCTAAACTTTGGGGTGCTTGTGTCTTGCTGATTTTTAATTTTCCCACTTTATACCCCCATGCGTGGAAGTGCCCTATGCTCTCTAAGCTGTGTTTTTTAGATGTTTCAGGACACACCGTACACTTCTCCAGAGTGGCTGTTGGCAATTTACATCCTGCCCATCAGTGTAGCAAGGCTCCCATTTCTCCATGGCCTGTCCTTCATTTCTGGTTTTGACACTTTTTTCAGCATGGCCCTTTTGACCGATGGGAAGCGAGACTTCTTTGTAGCGCTGATTTGCCTTTCCAGGTTGCTTGGTTGGCCAAAAAGGGCGTATGCGTTTTTTCCTGAATATATTCAGGAAAAAACACATACGCCCTTTTTGGCCAAGGGCATCATTGCCAACGTTTTGCCACTTTTCATGTGCTTTAAAGGCGATTCGAATCTACCTCCTGAAATCTGTTTCCTGCAATTCTGCCTTGATTTCAATTCCTCGTCTTTGCCTTCCCTCAATATATTTGTGGACGAGAGTTATCATTTATAACTGTGCAGGTTTGTGAATTGCAGTGCCCTGAAGCTCCATTTTACAACTCGCTTTTTCGGGAGCTGGCCGCAAAAGCGCAGGGTGGCTTCAGGCCCTGTTCTGGTTCCGCGGGGCAGGCTGAGCCTGTGGTTAATTCTTCTTCCTGATGGGAAAATAGAGTGACCTGTGCCTGTCCCAACACCAAGAGCTAGTCTCTCATTGGTTCCCCGTTTTCCCGTTCTTCCTCACGACAAATAGCAACCTGTACGGAACAGGAGGTTAAAGGTGCTGATGCTCCAAGTAGGGAATTTGCTAGTAAAGTGGCTGGAATGGCGAACCCGAGCACAAGGAGATGAGAAATGAGGTGCGTTTTAGAAACCTTTCCCCATCACACGGTGTACCATCTTCTGGGTTTCTCATGCATGTTTTCGATGTAGGAAGATGCCCTTGAACCTGGAGATTTGGGACCCATGCGATGGGTAGCACGCAGTATTACTTTAAAGGGTCTGCGTTTGCTCACCCAACCTCACCAAACCTCTCAGCCCCAAGAGTGTCCACCCTTATGTCTCATCCAGCTGTGGGTCTAGATATGGTCAATCCAGGTTGCATCACAGACCCTGAACGAATTGTGTAAGAATTTCACTCTCTTTCACTGTCTTTGTTTCATGGGTTTTGAAAAGTAATTTATTTTTATAATGGGGTTTAGCTGCTTTTCACGGCTGTGTTTATGCTGCTTTACACCCACTTGACACACTAACAGAGAGATATCAATACATAGGTTTTAAGATTATTACTAGTCAGATATATTCTTGTGCGGTGAATCGGGCGTGTTGAGTCCAGTCCTCTGAGCAAGGAGTAGGTCTTGTCTGTTACATATTGGGTTTATGGAACGGTATCTGAGCTAATTTGAAACTCTTGTTTTATGTATCACCCCACCTCACCTTTCCCGTTAAGCAGCCATAGTGTGTTTTCTGCATGTGTGACTCTGTTCTGTTTTGTAATTCAGTTCAAGTGTAACGGTTTTTACATTCCCTCTATAAGTGACACCTTATGAGAAGTGTCCTTTTCTGTGTGACTTATGTCACTTAGAATCGTCGTACCTAAATCCACTCATCATGCTGCTACTAGCCTTATGACATTGATTTCATGGCTGAGTGATATTCCATCGTACATAAGGACCACAACTTTTTTATCCATTTTTCTCTTTCCTGGGATATTTAAGGTGGAATGAAGTGGAGGTCCTTGTCAACAGAGCAGCTCTAAACTTTGGGGTGCTTGTGTCTTGCTGATTTTTAATTTTCCCACTTTATACCCCCATGCGTGGAAGTGCCCTATGCTCTCTAAGCTGTGTTTTTTAGATGTTTCAGGACACACCGTACACTTCTCCAGAGTGGCTGTTGGCAATTTACATCACGCCCATCAGTGTAGCAAGGCTCCCATTTCTCCATGGCCTGTCCTGCATTTCTGGTTTTGACACTTTTTTCAGCATGGCCCTTTTGACCGATGGGAAGCGAGACTTCTTTGTAGCGCTGATTTGCCTTTCCAGGTTGCTTGGTTGGCCAAAAAGGGCGTATGCGTTTTTTCCTGAATATATTCAGGAAAAAACGCATACGCCCTTTTTGGCCAAGGGCATCATTGTCAACGTTTTGCCGCTTTTCATGTGCTTTAAAGGCGATTCGAATCTACCTCCTGAAATCTGTTTCCTGCAATTCTGCCTTGATTTCAATTCCTCGTCTTTGCCTTCCCTCAATATATTTGTGGACGAGAGTTATCATTTATAACTGTGCAGGTTTGTGAATTGCAGTGCCCTGAAGCTCCATTTTACAACTCGCTTTTTCGGGAGCTGGCCGCAAAAGCGCAGGATGGCTTCAGGCCCTGTTCTGGTTCCGGGGGGCAGGCTGAGCCTGTGGTTAATTCTTCTTCCTGATGGGAAAATAGAGTGACCTGTGCCTGTCCCAACACCAAGAGCTAGTCTCTCATTGGTTCACCGTCTTCCCGTTCATCCTCAGGACAAATAGCAACCTGTACGGAACAGGAGGTTAAAGGTGCTGATGCTCCAAGTAGGGAGATTGCTAGTAAAGTGGCTGGAATGGCGAACCCGAGCACAAGGAGATGAGAAATGAGGTGCGTTTTAGAAACCTTTCCCCATCACACGGTGTACCATCTTCTGGGTTTCTCATGCATGTTTTCGATGTAGGAAGATGCCCTTGAACCTGGAGATTTGGGACCCATGCGATGGGTAGCACGCAGTATTACTTTAAAGGGTCTGCGTTTGCTCACCCAACCTCACCAAACCTCTCAGCCCCAAGAGTGTCCACCCTTATGTCTCATCCAGCTGTGGGTCTAGATATGGTCAATCCAGGTTGCATCACAGACCCTGAATGAATTGTGTAAGAATTTCTCTCTCTTTCACTGTCTTTGTTTCATGGGTTTTGAAAAGTAATTTATTTTTATAGTGGGGTTTAGCTGCTTTTCACGGCTGTGTTGATGCTGCTTTACACCCACTTGACACACTAACAGAGAGATATCAATACATAGGTTTTAAGATTATTACTAGTCAGATATATTCTAGTGCGGTGAATCGGGCGTGTTGAGTCCAGTCCTCTGAACAAGGAGTAGGTCTTGTCTGTTACATATTGGGTTTATGGAACGGTATCTGAGCTAATTTGAAACTCTTGTTTTATGTATCACCCCACCTCACCTTTCCCGTTAAGCAGCCATAGTGTGTTTTCTGCATGTGTGACTCTGTTCTGTTTTGTAATTCAGTTCAAGTGTAACGGTTTTTACATTCCCTCTATAAGTGACACCTTATGAGAAGTGTCCTTTTCTGTGTGACTTATGTCACTTAGAATCGTCGTACCTAAATCCACTCATCATGCTGCTCCTAGCCTTATGACATTGATTTCATGGCTGAGTGATAATCCATTTTACATATGGACCTCAAATTTTTTATCCATTTTTCGCTTTCCTGGGATATTTAAGGTGGAATGAAGTGGAGGTCCTTGTCAACAGAGCAGCTCTAAACTTTGGGGTGCTTGTGTCTTGCTGATTTTTAATTTTCCCACTTTATACCCCCATGCGTGGAAGTGCCCTATGCTCTCTAAGCTGTGTTTTTTAGATGTTTCAGGACACACCGTACACTTCTCCAGAGTGGCTGTTGGCAATTTACATCCCGCCCATCAGTGTAGCAAGGCTCCCATTTCTCCATGGCCTGTCCTGCATTTCTGGTTTTGACACTTTTTTCAGCATGGCCCTTTTGACCGATGGGAAGCGAGACTTCTTTGTAGCGCTGATTTGCCTTTCCAGGTTGCTTGGTTGGCCAAAAAGGGCGTATGCGTTTTTTCCTGAATATATTCAGGAAAAAACGCATACGCCCTTTTTGGCCAAGGGCATCATTGTCAACGTTTTGCCGCTTTTCATGTGCTTTAAAGGCGATTCGAATCTACCTCCTGAAATCTGTTTCCTGCAATTCTGCCTTGATTTCAATTCCTCGTCTTTGCCTTCCCTCAATATATTTGTGGACGAGAGTTATCATTTATAACTGTGCAGGTTTGTGAATTGCAGTGCCCTGAAGCTCCATTTTACAACTCGCTTTTTCGGGAGCTGGCCGCAAAAGCGCAGGATGGCTTCAGGCCCTGTTCTGGTTCCGGGGGGCAGGCTGAGCCTGTGGTTAATTCTTCTTCCTGATGGGAAAATAGAGTGACCTGTGCCTGTCCCAACACCAAGAGCTAGTCTCTCATTGGTTCACCGTCTTCCCGTTCATCCTCAGGACAAATAGCAACCTGTACGGAACAGGAGGTTAAAGGTGCTGATGCTCCAAGTAGGGAGATTGCTAGTAAAGTGGCTGGAATGGCGAACCCGAGCACAAGGAGATGAGAAATGAGGTGCGTTTTAGAAACCTTTCCCCATCACACGGTGTACCATCTTCTGGGTTTCTCATGCATGTTTTCGATGTAGGAAGATGCCCTTGAACCTGGAGATTTGGGACCCATGCGATGGGTAGCACGCAGTATTACTTTAAAGGGTCTGCGTTTGCTCACCCAACCTCACCAAACCTCTCAGCCCCAAGAGTGTCCACCCTTATGTCTCATCCAGCTGTGGGTCTAGATATGGTCAATCCAGGTTGCATCACAGACCCTGAACGAATTGTGTAAGAATTTCACTCTCTTTCACTGTCTTTGTTTCATGGGTTTTGAAAAGTAATTTATTTTTATAATGGGGTTTAGCTGCTTTTCACGGCTGTGTTTATGCTGCTTTACACCCACTTGACACACTAACAGAGAGATATCAATACATAGGTTTTAAGATAATTACTAGTCAGATATATTCTTGTGCGGTGAATCGGGCGTGTTGAGTCCAGTCCTCTGAGCAAGGAGTAGGTCTTGTCTGTTACATATTGGGTTTATGGAACGGTATCTGAGCTAATTTGAAACTCTTGTTTTATGTATCACCCCACCTCACCTTTCCCGTTAAGCAGCCATAGTGTGTTTTCTGCATGTGTAACTCTGTTCTGTTTTGTAATTCAGTTCAAGTGTAACGGTTTTTACATTCCCTCTATAAGTGACACCTTATGAGAAGTGTCCTTTTCTGTGTGACTTATGTCACTTAGAATCGTCGTACCTAAATCCACTCATCATGCTGCTCCTAGCCTTATGACATTGATTTCATGGCTGAGTGATAATCCATTGTACATATGGACCTCCAATTTTTTATCCATTTTTCGCTTTCCTGGGATATTTAAGGTGGAATGAAGTGGAGGTCTTTGTCAACAGAGCAGCCCTAAACTTTGGGGTGCTTGTGTCTTGCTGATTTTTAATTTTCCCACTTTATACCCCCATGCGTGGAAGTGCCCTATGCTCTCTAAGCTGTGTTTTTTAGATGTTTCAGGACACACCGTACACTTCTCCAGAGTGGCTGTTGGCAATTTACTTCCCGCCCATCAGTGTAGCAAGGCTCCCATTTCTCCATGGCCTGTCCTGCATTTCTGGTTTTGACACTTTTTTCAGCATGGCCCTTTTGACCGATGGGAAGCGAGACTTCTTTGTAGCGCTGATTTGCCTTTCCAGGTTGCTTGGTTGGCCAAAAAGGGCGTATGCGTTTTTTCCTGAATATATTCAGGAAAAAACGCATACGCCCTTTTTGGCCAAGGGCATCATTGTCAACGTTTTGCCGCTTTTCATGTGCTTTAAAGGCGATTCGAATCTACCTCCTGAAATCTGTTTCCTGCAATTCTGCCTTGATTTCAATTCCTCGTCTTTGCCTTCCCTCAATATATTTGTGGACGAGAGTTATCATTTATAACTGTGCAGGTTTGTGAATTGCAGTGCCCTGAAGCTCCATTTTACAACTCGCTTTTTCGGGAGCTGGCCGCAAAAGCGCAGGATGGCTTCAGGCCCTGTTCTGGTTCCGGGGGGCAGGCTGAGCCTGTGGTTAATTCTTCTTCCTGATGGGAAAATAGAGTGACCTGTGCCTGTCCCAACACCAAGAGCTAGTCTCTCATTGGTTCCCCGTCTTCCCGTTCATCCTCAGGACAAATAGCAACCTGTACGGAACAGGAGGTTAAAGGTGCTGATGCTCCAAGTAGGGAGATTGCTAGTAAAGTGGCTGGAATGTCGAACCCGAGCACAAGGAGATGAGAAATGAGGTGCGTTTTAGAAACCTTTCCCCATCACACGGTGTACCATCTTCTGGGTTTCTCATGCATGTTTTCGATGTAGGAAGATGCCCTTGAACCTGGAGATTTGGGACCCATGCGATGGGTAGCACGCAGTATTACTTTAAAGGGTCTGCGTTTGCTCACCCAACCTCACCAAACCTCTCAGCCCCAAGAGTGTCCACCCTTATGTCTCATCCAGCTGTGGGTCTAGATATGGTCAATCCAGGTTGCATCACAGCCCCTGAACGAATTGTGTAAGAATTTCTCTCTCTTTCACTGTCTTTGTTTCATGGGTTTTGAAAAGTAATTTATTTTTATAATGGGGTTTAGCTGCTTTTCACGGCTGTGTTGATGCTGCTTTACACCCACTTGACACACTAACAGAGAGATATCAATACATAGGTTTTAAGATTATTACTAGTCAGATATATTCTTGTGCGGTGAATCGGGCGTGTTGAGTCCAGTTCTCTGAGCAAGGAGTAGGTCTTGTCTGTTACATATTGGGTTTATGGAACGGTATCTGAGCTAATTTGAAACTCTTGTTTTATGTATCACCCCACCTCACCTTTCCCGTTAAGCAGCCATAGTGTGTTTTCTGCATGTGTGACTCTGTTCTGTTTTGTAATTCAGTTCAAGTGTAACGGTTTTTACATTCCCTCTATAAGTGACACCTTATGAGAAGTGTCCTTTTCTGTGTGACTTATGTCACTTAGAATCGTCGGACCTAAATCCACTCATCATGCTGCTACTAGCCTTATGACATTGATTTCATGGCTGAGTGATAATCCATTGTACATATGGACCTCAAATTTTTTATCCATTTTTCGCTTTCCTGGGATATTTAAGGTGGAATGAAGTGGAGGTCCTTGTCAACAGAGCAGCCCTAAACTTTGGGGTGCTTGTGTCTTGCTGATTTTTAATTTTCCCACTTTATACCCCCATGCGTGGAAGTGCCCTATGCTCTCTAAGCTGTGTTTTTTAGATGTTTCAGGACACACCGTACACTTCTCCAGAGTGGCTGTTGGCAATTTACATCCCGCCCATCAGTGTAGCAAGGCTCCCATTTCTCCATGGCCTGTCCTGCATTTCTGGTTTTGACACTTTTTTCAGCATGGCCCTTTTGACCGATGGGAAGCGAGACTTCTTTGTAGCGCTGATTTGCCTTTCCAGGTTGCTTGGTTGGCCAAAAAGGGCGTATGCGTTTTTTCCTGAATATATTCAGGAAAAAACGCATACGCCCTTTTTGGCCAAGGGCATCATTGTCAACGTTTTGCCGCTTTTCATGTGCTTTAAAGGCGATTCGAATCTACCTCCTGAAATCTGTTTCCTGCAATTCTGCCTTGATTTCAATTCCTCGTCTTTGCCTTCCCTCAATATATTTGTGGACGAGAGTTATCATTTATAACTGTGCAGGTTTGTGAATTGCAGTGCCCTGAAGCTCCATTTTACAACTCGCTTTTTCGGGAGCTGGCCGCAAAAGCGCAGGATGGCTTCAGGCCCTGTTCTGGTTCCGGGGGGCAGGCTGAGCCTGTGGTTAATTCTTCTTCCTGATGGGAAAATAGAGTGACCTGTGCCTGTCCCAACACCAAGAGCTAGTCTCTCATTGGTTCCCCATCTTCCCGTTCGTCCTCAGGACAAATAGCAACCTGTACGGAACAGGAGGTTAAAGGTGCTGATGCTCCAAGTAGGGAGATTGCTAGTAAAGTGGCTGGAATGGCGAACCCGAGCACAAGGAGATGAGAAATGAGGTGCGTTTTAGAAACCTTTCCCCATCACACGGTGTACCATCTTCTGGGTTTCTCATGCATGTTTTCCATGTAGGAAGATGCCCTTGAACCTGGAGATTTGGGACCCATGCGATGGGTAGCACGCAGTATTACTTTAAAGGGTCTGCGTTTGCTCACCCAACCTCACCAAACCTCTCAGCCCCAAGAGTGTCCACCCTTATGTCTCATCCAGCTGTGGGTCTAGATATGGTCAATCCAGGTTGCATCACAGACCCTGAACGAATTGTGTAAGAATTTCACTCTCTTTCACTGTCTTTGTTTCATGGGTTTTGAAAAGTAATTTATTTTTATAATGGGGTTTAGCTGCTTTTCACGGCTGTGTTTATGCTGCTTTACACCCACTTGACACACTAACAGAGAGATATCAATACATAGGTTTTAAGATTATTACTAGTCAGATATATTCTTGTGCGGTGAATCGGGCGTGTTGAGTCCAGTCCTCTGAGCAAGGAGTAGGTCTTGTCTGTTACATATTGGGTTTATGGAACGGTATCTGAGCTAATTTGAAACTCTTGTTTTATGTATCACCCCACCTCACCTTTCCCGTTAAGCAGCCATAGTGTGTTTTCTGCATGTGTGACTCTGTTCTGTTTTGTAATTCAGTTCAAGTGTAACGGTTTTTACATTCCCTCTATAAGTGACACCTTATGAGAAGTGTCCTTTTCTGTGTGACTTATGTCACTTAGAATCGTCGTACCTAAATCCACTCATCATGCTGCTCCTAGCCTTATGACATTGATTTCATGGCTGAGTGATAATCCATTGTACATATGGACCTCCAATTTTTTATCCATTTTTCGCTTTCCTGGGATATTTAAGGTGGAATGAAGTGGAGGTCCTTGTCAACAGAGCAGCCCTAAACTTTGGGGTGCTTGTGTCTTGCTGATTTTTAATTTTCCCACTTTATACCCCAATGCGTGGAAGTGCCCTATGCTCTCTAAGCTGTGTTTTTTAGATGTTTCAGGACACACCATACACTTCTCCAGAGTGGCTGTTGGCAATTTACTTCCCGCCCATCAGTGTAGCAAGGCTCCCATTTCTCCATGGCCTGTCCTGCATTTCTGGTTTTGACACTTTTTTCAGCATGGCCCTTTTGACCGATGGGAAGCGAGACTTCTTTGTAGCGCTGATTTGCCTTTCCAGGTTGCTTGTTGGCCAAAAAGGGCGTATGCGTTTTTTCCTGAATATATTCAGGAAAAAACGCATACGCCCTTTTTGGCCAAGGGCATCATTGTCAACGTTTTGCCGCTTTTCATGTGCTTTAAAGGCGATTCGAATCTACCTCCTGAAATCTGTTTCCTGCAATTCTGCCTTGATTTCAATTCCTCGTCTTTGCCTTCCCTCAATATATTTGTGGACGAGAGTTATCATTTATAACTGTGCAGGTTTGTGAATTGCAGTGCCCTGAAGCTCCATTTTACAACTCGCTTTTTCGGGAGCTGGCCGCAAAAGCGCAGGATGGCTTCAGGCCCTGTTCTGGTTCCGGGGGGCAGGCTGAGCCTGTGGTTAATTCTTCTTCCTGATGGGAAAATAGAGTGACCTGTGCCTGTCCCAACACCAAGAGCTAGTCTCTCATTGGTTCCCCGTCTTCCCGTTCATCCTCAGGACAAATAGCAACCTGTACGGAACAGGAGGTTAAAGGTGCTGATGCTCCAAGTAGGGAGATTGCTAGTAAAGTGGCTGGAATGGCGAACCCGAGCACAAGGAGATGAGAAATGAGGTGCGTTTTAGAAACCTTTCCCCATCACACGGTGTACCATCTTCTGGGTTTCTCATGCATGTTTTCGATGTAGGAAGATGCCCTTGAACCTGGAGATTTGGGACCCATGCGATGGGTAGCACGCAGTATTACTTTAAAGGGTCTGCGTTTGCTCACCCAACCTCACCAAACCTCTCAGCCCCAAGAGTGTCCACCCTTATGTCTCATCCAGCTGTGGGTCTAGATATGGTCAATCCAGGTTGCATCACAGACCCTGAACGAATTGTGTAAGAATTTCACTCTCTTTCACTGTCTTTGTTTCATGGGTTTTGAAAAGTAATTTATTTTTATAATGGGGTTTAGCTGCTTTTCACGGCTGTGTTTATGCTGCTTTACACCCACTTGACACACTAACAGAGAGATATCAATACATAGGTTTTAAGATTATTACTAGTCAGATATATTCTTGTGCGGTGAATCGGGCGTGTTGAGTCCAGTCCTCTGAGCAAGGAGTAGGTCTTGTCTGTTACATATTGGGTTTATGGAACGGTATCTGAGCTAATTTGAAACTCTTGTTTTATGTATCACCCCACCTCACCTTTCCCGTTAAGCAGCCATAGTGTGTTTTCTGCATGTGTGACTCTGTTCTGTTTTGTAATTCAGTTCAAGTGTAACGGTTTTTACATTCCCTCTATAAGTGACACCTTATGAGAAGTGTCCTTTTCTGTGTGACTTATGTCACTTAGAATCGTCGTACCTAAATCCACTCATCATGCTGTCCCTAGCCTTATGACATTGATTTCATGGCTGAGTGATAATCCATTGTACATATGGACCTCCAATTTTTTATCCATTTTTCGCTTTCCTGGGATATTTAAGGTGGAATGAAGTGGAGGTCCTTGTCAACAGAGCAGCCCTAAACTTTGGGGTGCTTGTGTCTTGCTGATTTTTAATTTTCCCACTTTATACCCCAATGCGTGGAAGTGCCCTATGCTCTCTAAGCTGTGTTTTTTAGATGTTTCAGGACACACCATACACTTCTCCAGAGTGGCTGTTGGCAATTTACTTCCCGCCCATCAGTGTAGCAAGGCTCCCATTTCTCCATGGCCTGTCCTGCATTTCTGGTTTTGACACTTTTTTCAGCATGGCCCTTTTGACCGATGGGAAGCGAGACTTCTTTGTAGCGCTGATTTGCCTTTCCAGGTTGCTTGTTGGCCAAAAAGGGCGTATGCGTTTTTTCCTGAATATATTCAGGAAAAAACGCATACGCCCTTTTTGGCCAAGGGCATCATTGTCAACGTTTTGCCGCTTTTCATGTGCTTTAAACGCGATTCGAATCTACCTCCTGAAATCTGTTTCCTGCAATTCTGCCTTGATTTCAATTCCTCGTCTTTGCCTTCCCTCAATATATTTGTGGACGAGAGTTATCATTTATAACTGTGCAGGTTTGTGAATTGCAGTGCCCTGAAGCTCCATTTTACAACTCGCTTTTTCGGGAGCTGGCCGCAAAAGCGCAGGATGGCTTCAGGCCCTGTTCTGGTTCCGGGGGGCAGGCTGAGCCTGTGGTTAATTCTTCTTCCTGATGGGAAAATAGAGTGACCTGTGCCTGTCCCAACACCAAGAGCTAGTCTCTCATTGGTTCCCCGTCTTCCCGTTCATCCTCAGGACAAATAGCAACCTGTACGGAACAGGAGGTTAAAGGTGCTGATGCTCCAAGTAGGGAGATTGCTAGTAAAGTGGCTGGAATGGCGAACCCGAGCACAAGGAGATGAGAAATGAGGTGCGTTTTAGAAACCTTTCCCCATCACACGGTGTACCATCTTCTGGGTTTCTCATGCATGTTTTCGATGTAGGAAGATGCCCTTGAACCTGGAGATTTGGGACCCATGCGATGGGTAGCACGCAGTATTACTTTAAAGGGTCTGCGTTTGCTCACCCAACCTCACCAAACCTCTCAGCCCCAAGAGTGTCCACCCTTATGTCTCATCCAGCTGTGGGTCTAGATATGGTCAATCCAGGTTGCATCACAGCCCCTGAACGAATTGTGTAAGAATTTCTCTCTCTTTCACTGTCTTTGTTTCATGGGTTTTGAAAAGTAATTTATTTTTATAATGGGGTTTAGCTGCTTTTCACGGCTGTGTTGATGCTGCTTTACACCCACTTGACACACTAACAGAGAGATATCAATACATAGGTTTTAAGATTATTACTAGTCAGATATATTCTTGTGCGGTGAATCGGGCGTGTTGAGTCCAGTTCTCTGAGCAAGGAGTAGGTCTTGTCTGTTACATATTGGGTTTATGGAACAGTATCTGAGCTAATTTGAAACTCTTGTTTTATGGATCACCCCACCTCACCTTTCCCGTTAAGCAGCCATAGTGTGTTTTCTGCATGTGTGACTCTGTTCTGTTTTGTAATTCAGTTCAAGTGTAACGGTTTTTACATTCGCTCTATAAGTGACACCTTATGAGAAGTGTCCTTTTCTGTGTGACTTATGTCACTTAGAATCGTCATACCTAAATCCACTCATCATGCTGCTACTAGCCTTATGACATTGATTTCATGGCTGAGTGATATTCCATTGTACATATGGACCTCAAATTTTTTATCCATTTTTCGCTTTCCTGGGATATTTAAGGTGGAATGAAGTGGAGGTCCTTGTCAACAGAGCAGCCCTCAACTTTGGGGTGCTTGTGTCTTGCTGATTTTTAATTTTCCCACTTTATACCCCCATGCGTGGAAGTGCCCTATGCTCTCTAAGCTGTGTTTTTTAGATGTTTCAGGACACACCGTACACTTCTCCAGAGTGGCTGTTGGCAATTTACATCCCGCCCATCAGTGTAGCAAGGCTCCCATTTCTCCATGGCCTGTCCTGCATTTCTGGTTTTGACACTTTTTTCAGCATGGCCCTTTTGACCGATGGGAAGCGAGACTTCTTTGTAGCGCTGATTTGCCTTTCCAGGTTGCTTGCTTGGCCAAAAAGGGCGTATGCGTTTTTTCCTGAATATATTCAGGAAAAAACGCATACGCCCTTTTTGGCCAAGGGCATCATTGTCAACGTTTTGCCGCTTTTCATGTGCTTTAAAGGCGATTCGAATCTACCTCCTGAAATCTGTTTCCTGCAATTCTGCCTTGATTTCAATTCCTCGTCTTTGCCTTCCCTCAATATATTTGTGGACGAGAGTTATCATTTATAACTGTGCAGGTTTGTGAATTGCAGTGCCCTGAAGCTCCATTTTACAACTCGCTTTTTCGGGAGCTGGCCGCAAAAGCGCAGGATGGCTTCAGGCCCTGTTCTGGTTCCGGGGGGCAGGCTGAGCCTGTGGTTAATTCTTCTTCCTGATGGGAAAATAGAGTGACCTGTGCCTGTCCCAACACCAAGAGCTGGTCTCTCATTGGTTCACCGTCTTCCCGTTCATCCTCAGGACAAATAGCAACCTGTACGGAACAGGAGGTTAAAGGTGCTGATGCTCCAAGTAGGGAGATTGCTAGTAAAGAGGCTGGAATGGCGAACCCGAGCACAAGGAGATGAGAAATGAGGTGCGTTTTAGAAACCTTTCCCCATCACACGGTGTACCATCTTCTGGGTTTCTCATGCATGTTTTCGATGTAGGAAGATGCCCTTGAACCTGGAGATTTGGGACCCATGCGATGGGTAGCACGCAGTATTACTTTAAAGGGTCTGCGTTTGCTCACCCAACCTCACCAAACCTCTCAGCCCCAAGAGTGTCCACCCTTATGTCTCATCCAGCTGTGGGTCTAGATATGGTCAATCCAGGTTGCATCACAGACCCTGAACGAATTGTGTAAGAATTTCACTCTCTTTCACTGTCTTTGTTTCATGGGTTTTGAAAAGTAATTTAATTTTATAATGGGGTTTAGCTGCTTTTCACGGCTGTGTTTATGCTGCTTTACACCCACTTGACACACTAACAGAGAGATATCAATACATAGGTTTTAAGATAATTACTAGTCAGATATATTCTTGTGCGGTGAATCGGGCGTGTTGAGTCCAGTCCTCTGAGCAAGGAGTAGTTCTTGTCTGTTACATATTGGGTTTATGGAACGGTATCTGAGCTAATTTGAAACTCTTGTTTTATGTATCACCCCACCTCACCTTTCCCGTTAAGCAGCCATAGTGTGTTTTCTGCATGTGTAACTCTGTTCTGTTTTGTAATTCAGTTCAAGTGTAACGGTTTTTACATTCCCTCTATAAGTGACACCTTATGAGAAGTGTCCTTTTCTGTGTGACTTATGTCACTTAGAATCGTCGTACCTAAATCCACTCATCATGCTGCTCCTAGCCTTATGACATTGATTTCATGGCTGAGTGATAATCCATTGTACATATGGACCTCCAATTTTTTATCCATTTTTCGCTTTCCTGGGATATTTAAGGTGGAATGAAGTGGAGGTCTTTGTCAACAGAGCAGCCCTAAACTTTGGGGTGCTTGTGTCTTGCTGATTTTTAATTTTCCCACTTTATACCCCCATGCGTGGAAGTGCCCTATGCTCTCTAAGCTGTGTTTTTTAGATGTTTCAGGACACACCGTACACTTCTCCAGAGTGGCTGTTGGCAATTTACTTCCCGCCCATCAGTGTAGCAAGGCTCCCATTTCTCCATGGCCTGTCCTGCATTTCTGGTTTTGACACTTTTTTCAGCATGGCCCTTTTGACCGATGGGAAGCGAGACTTCTTTGTAGCGCTGATTTGCCTTTCCAGGTTGCTTGGTTGGCCAAAAAGGGCGTATGCGTTTTTTCCTGAATATATTCAGGAAAAAACGCATACGCCCTTTTTGGCCAAGGGCATCATTGTCAACGTTTTGCCGCTTTTCATGTGCTTTAAAGGCGATTCGAATCTACCTCCTGAAATCTGTTTCCTGCAATTCTGCCTTGATTTCAATTCCTCGTCTTTGCCTTCCCTCAATATATTTGTGGACGAGAGTTATCATTTATAACTGTGCAGGTTTGTGAATTGCAGTGCCCTGAAGCTCCATTTTACAACTCGCTTTTTCGGGAGCTGGCCGCAAAAGCGCAGGATGGCTTCAGGCCCTGTTCTGGTTCCGGGGGGCAGGCTGAGCCTGTGGTTAATTCTTCTTCCTGATGGGAAAATAGAGTGACCTGTGCCTGTCCCAACACCAAGAGCTAGTCTCTCATTGGTTCCCCGTCTTCCCGTTCATCCTCAGGACAAATAGCAACCTGTACGGAACAGGAGGTTAAAGGTGCTGATGCTCCAAGTAGGGAGATTGCTCGTAAAGTGGCTGGAATGTCGAACCCGAGCACAAGGAGATGAGAAATGAGGTGCGTTTTAGAAACCTTTCCCCATCACACGGTGTACCATCTTCTGGGTTTCTCATGCATGTTTTCGATGTAGGAAGATGCCCTTGAACCTGGAGATTTGGGACCCATGCGATGGGTAGCACGCAGTATTACTTTAAAGGGTCTGCGTTTGCTCACCCAACCTCACCAAACCTCTCAGCCCCAAGAGTGTCCACCCTTATGTCTCATCCAGCTGTGGGTCTAGATATGGTCAATCCAGGTTGCATCACAGCCCCTGAACGAATTGTGTAAGAATTTCTCTCTCTTTCACTGTCTTTGTTTCATGGGTTTTGAAAAGTAATTTATTTTTATAATGGGGTTTAGCTGCTTTTCACGGCTGTGTTGATGCTGCTTTACACCCACTTGACACACTAACAGAGAGATATCAATACATAGGTTTTAAGATTATTACTAGTCAGATATATTCTTGTGCGGTGAATCGGGCGTGTTGAGTCCAGTTCTCTGAGCAAGGAGTAGGTCTTGTCTGTTACATATTGGGTTTATGGAACGGTATCTGAGCTAATTTGAAACTCTTGTTTTATGTATCACCCCACCTCACCTTTCCCGTTAAGCAGCCATAGTGTGTTTTCTGCATGTGTGACTCTGTTCTGTTTTGTAATTCAGTTCAAGTGTAACGGTTTTTACATTCCCTCTATAAGTGACACCTTATGAGAAGTGTCCTTTTCTGTGTGACTTATGTCACTTAGAATCGTCGGACCTAAATCCACTCATCATGCTGCTACTAGCCTTATGACATTGATTTCATGGCTGAGTGATAATCCATTGTACATATGGACCTCAAATTTTTTATCCATTTTTCGCTTTCCTGGGATATTTAAGGTGGAATGAAGTGGAGGTCCTTGTCAACAGAGCAGCCCTAAACTTTGGGGTGCTTGTGTCTTGCTGATTTTTAATTTTCCCACTTTATACCCCCATGCGTGGAAGTGCCCTATGCTCTCTAAGCTGTGTTTTTTACATGTTTCAGGACACACCGTACACTTCTCCATAGTGGCTGTTGGCAATTTACATCCCGCCCATCAGTGTAGCAAGGCTCCCATTTCTCCATGGCCTGTCCTGCATTTCTGGTTTTGACACTTTTTTCAGCATGGCCCTTTTGACCGATGGGAAGCGAGACTTCTTTGTAGCGCTGATTTGCCTTTCCAGGTTGCTTGGTTGGCCAAAAAGGGCGTATGCGTTTTTTCCTGAATATATTCAGGAAAAAACGCATACGCCCTTTTTGGCCAAGGGCATCATTGTCAACGTTTTGCCGCTTTTCATGTGCTTTAAAGGCGATTCGAATCTGCCTCCTGAAATCTGTTTCCTGCAATTCTGCCTTGATTTCAATTCCTCATCTTTGCCTTCCCTCAATATATTTGTGGACGAGAGTTATCATTTATAACTGTGCAGGTTTGTGAATTGCAGTGCCCTGAAGCTCCATTTTACAACTCGCTTTTTCGGGAGCTGGCCGCAAAAGCGCAGGATGGCTTCAGGCCCTGTTCTGGTTCCGGGGGGCAGGCTGAGCCTGTGGTTAATTCTTCTTCCTGATGGGAAAATAGAGTGACCTGTGCCTGTCCCAACACCAAGAGCTAGTCTCTCATTGGTTCCCCGTCTTCCCGTTCATCCTCAGGACAAATAGCAACCTGTACGGAACAGGAGGTTAAAGGTGCTGATGCTCCAAGTAGGGAGATTGCTAGTAAAGTGGCTGGAATGGCGAACCCGAGCACAAGGAGATGAGAAATGAGGTGCGTTTTAGAAACCTTTCCCCATCACACGGTGTACCATCTTCTGGGTTTCTCATGCATGTTTTCCATGTAGGAAGATGCCCTTGAACCTGGAGATTTCGGACCCATGCGATGGGTAGCACGCAGTATTACTTTAAAGGGTCTGCGTTTGCTCACCCAACCTCACCAAACCTCTCAGCCCCAAGAGTGTCCACCCTTATGTCTCATCCAGCTGTGGGTCTAGATATGGTCAATCCAGGTTGCATCACAGACCCTGAACGAATTGTGTAAGAATTTCACTCTCTTTCACTGTCTTTGTTTCATGGGTTTTGAAAAGTAATTTATTTTTATAATGGGGTTTAGCTGCTTTTCACGGCTGTGTTTATGCTGCTTTACACCCACTTGACACACTAACAGAGAGATATCAATACATAGGTTTTAAGATTATTACTAGTCAGATATATTCTTGTGCGGTGAATCGGGCGTGTTGAGTCCAGTCCTCTGAGCAAGGAGTAGGTCTTGTCTGTTACATATTGGGTTTATGGAACGGTATCTGAGCTAATTTGAAACTCTTGTTTTATGTATCACCCCACCTCACCTTTCCCGTTAAGCAGCCATAGTGTGTTTTCTGCATGTGTGACTCTGTTCTGTTTTGTAATTCAGTTGAAGTGTAACGGTTTTTACATTCCCTCTATAAGTGACACCTTATGAGAAGTGTCCTTTTCTGTGTGACTTATGTCACTTAGAATCGTCGTACCTAAATCCACTCATCATGCTGCTCCTAGCCTTATGACATTGATTTCATGGCTGAGTGATAATCCATTGTACATATGGACCTCCAATTTTTTATCCATTTTTCGCTTTCCTGGGATATTTAAGGTGGAATGAAGTGGAGGTCCTTGTCAACAGAGCAGCCCTAAACTTTGGGGTGCTTGTGTCTTGCTGATTTTTAATTTTCCCACTTTATACCCCCATGCGTGGAAGTGCCCTATGCTCTCTAAGCTGTGTTTTTTAGATGTTTCAGGACACACCATACACTTCTCCAGAGTGGCTGTTGGCAATTTACTTCCCGCCCATCAGTGTAGCAAGGCTCCCATTTCTCCATGGCCTGTCCTGCATTTCTGGTTTTGACACTTTTTTCAGCATGGCCCTTTTGACCGATGGGAAGCGAGACTTCTTTGTAGCGCTGATTTGCCTTTCCAGGTTGCTTGTTGGCCAAAAAGGGCGTATGCGTTTTTTCCTGAATATATTCAGGAAAAAACGCATACGCCCTTTTTGGCCAAGGGCATCATTGTCAACGTTTTGCCGCTTTTCATGTGCTTTAAACGCGATTCGAATCTACCTCCTGAAATCTGTTTCCTGCAATTCTGCCTTGATTTCAATTCCTCGTCTTTGCCTTCCCTCAATATATTTGTGGACGAGAGTTATCATTTATAACTGTGCAGGTTTGTGAATTGCAGTGCCCTGAAGCTCCATTTTACAACTCGCTTTTTCGGGAGCTGGCCGCAAAAGCGCAGGATGGCTTCAGGCCCTGTTCTGGTTCCGGGGGGCAGGCTGAGCCTGTGGTTAATTCTTCTTCCTGATGGGAAAATAGAGTGACCTGTGCCTGTCCCAACACCAAGAGCTAGTCTCTCATTGGTTCCCCGTCTTCCCGTTCATCCTCAGGACAAATAGCAACCTGTACGGAACAGGAGGTTAAAGGTGCTGATGCTCCAAGTAGGGAGATTGCTAGTAAAGTGGCTGGAATGGCGAACCCGAGCACAAGGAGATGAGAAATGAGGTGCGTTTTAGAAACCTTTCCCCATCACACGGTGTACCATCTTCTGGGTTTCTCATGCATGTTTTCCATGTAGGAAGATGCCCTTGAACCTGGAGATTTGGGACCCATGCGATGGGTAGCACGCAGTATTACTTTAAAGGGTCTGCGTTTGCTCACCCAACCTCACCAAACCTCTCAGCCCCAAGAGTGTCCACCCTTATGTCTCATCCAGCTGTGGGTCTAGATATGGTTAATCCAGGTTGCATCACAGCCCCTGAACGAATTGTGTAAGAATTTCTCTCTCTTTCACTGTCTTTGTTTCATGGGTTTTGAAAAGTAATTTATTTTTATAATGGGGTTTAGCTGCTTTTCACGGCTGTGTTGATGCTGCTTTACACCCACTTGACACACTAACAGAGAGATATCAATACATAGGTTTTAAGATTATTACTAGTCAGATATATTCTTGTGCGGTGAATCGGGCGTGTTGAGTCCAGTTCTCTGAGCAAGGAGTAGGTCTTGTCTGTTACATATTGGGTTTATGGAACAGTATCTGAGCTAATTTGAAACTCTTGTTTTATGGATCACCCCACCTCACCTTTCCCGTTAAGCAGCCATAGTGTGTTTTCTGCATGTGTGACTCTGTTCTGTTTTGTAATTCAGTTCAAGTGTAACGGTTTTTACATTCGCTCTATAAGTGACACCTTATGAGAAGTGTCCTTTTCTGTGTGACTTATGTCACTTAGAATCGTCATACCTAAATCCACTCATCATGCTGCTTCTAGCCTTATGACATTGATTTCATGGCTGAGTGATATTCCATTGTACATATGGACCTCAAATTTTTTATCCATTTTTCGCTTTCCTGGGATATTTAAGGTGGAATGAAGTGGAGGTCCTTGTCAACAGAGCAGCCCTAAACTTTGGGGTGCTTGTGTCTTGCTGATTTTTAATTTTCCCACTTTATACCCCCATGCGTGGAAGTGCCCTATGCTCTCTAAGCTGTGTTTTTTAGATGTTTCAGGACACACCGTACACTTCTCCAGAGTGGCTGTTGGCAATTTACATCCCGCCCATCAGTGTAGCAAGGCTCCCATTTCTCCATGGCCTGTCCTGCATTTCTGGTTTTGACACTTTTTTCAGCATGGCCCTTTTGACCGATGGGAAGCGAGACTTCTTTGTAGCGCTGATTTGCCTTTCCAGGTTGCTTGGTTGGCCAAAAAGGGCGTATGCGTTTTTTCCTGAATATATTCAGGAAAAAACGCATACGCCCTTTTTGGCCAAGGGCATCATTGTCAACGTTTTGCCGCTTTTCATGTGCTTTAAAGGCGATTCGAATCTACCTCCTGAAATCTGTTTCCTGCAATTCTGCCTTGATTTCAATTCCTCGTCTTTGCCTTCCCTCAATATATTTGTGGACGAGAGTTATCATTTATAACTGTGCAGGTTTGTGAATTGCAGTGCCCTGAAGCTCCATTTTACAACTCGCTTTTTCGGGAGCTGGCCGCAAAAGCGCAGGATGGCTTCAGGCCCTGTTCTGGTTCCGGGGGGCAGGCTGAGCCTGTGGTTAATTCTTCTTCCTGATGGGAAAATAGAGTGACCTGTGCCTGTCCCAACACCAAGAGCTAGTCTCTCATTGGTTCCCCGTCTTCCCGTTCATCCTCAGGACAAATAGCAACCTGTACGGAACAGGAGGTTAAAGGTGCTGATGCTCCAAGTAGGGAGATTGCTAGTAAAGTGGCTGGAATGGCGAACCCGAGCACAAGGAGATTAGAAATGAGGTGCGTTTTAGAAACCTTTCCCCATCACACGGTGTACCATCTTCTGGGTTTCTCATGCATGTTTTCGATGTAGGAAGATGCCCTTGAACCTGGAGATTTGGGACCCTTGCGATGGGTAGCACGCAGTATTACTTTAAAGGGTCTGCGTTTGCTCACCCAACCTCACCAAACTTCTCAGCCCCAAGAGTGTCCATCCTTATGTCTCATCCAGCTGTGGGTCTAGATATGGTCAATCCAGGTTGCATCACAGACCCTGAACGAATTGTGTAAGAATTTTTCTCTCTTTCCCTGTCTTTGTTTCATGGGTTTTGAAAAGTAATTTATTTTTATAATGGGGTTTAGCTGCTTTTCACGGCTGTGTTTATGCTGCTTTACACCCACTTGACACACTAACAGAGAGATATCAATACATAGGTTTTAAGATTATTACTAGTCAGATATATTCTTGTGCGGTGAATCGGGCGTGTTGAGTCCAGTTCTCTGAGCAAGGAGTAGGTCTTGTCTGTTACATATTGGGTTTATGGAACGGTATCTGAGCTAATTTGAAACTCTTGTTTTATGTATCACCCCACCTCACCTTTCCCGTTAAGCAGCCATAGTGTGTTTTCTGCATGTGTGACTCTGTTCTGTTTTGTAATTCATTTCAAGTGTAACAGTTTTTACATTCCCTCTATAAGTGACACCTTATGAGAAGTGTCCTTTTCTGTGTGACTTATGTCACTTAGGATCGTCTTACCTAAATCCACTCATCATGCTGCTACTAGCCTTATGACATTGATTTCATGGCTGAGTGATAATCCATTGTACATATGGACCTCAAATTTTTTATCCATTTTTCGCTTTCCTGGGATATTTAAGGTGGAATGAAGTGGAGGTCCTTGTCAACAGAGCAGCCCTAAACTTTGGGGTGCTTGTGTCTTGCTGATTTTTAATTTTCCCACTTTATACCCCCATGCGTGGAAGTGCCCTGTGCTCTCTAAACTGTGTTTTTTAGATGTTTCAGGACACACCGTACACTTCTCCAGAGTGGCTGTTGGCAATTTACATCCCGCCCATCAGTGTAGCAAGGCTCCCATTTCTCCATGGCCTGTCCTGCATTTCTGGTTTTGACACTTTTTTCAGCATGGCCCTTTTGACCGATGGGAAGCGAGACTTCTTTGTAGCGCTGATTTGCCTTTCCAGGTTGCTTGGTTGGCCAAAAAGGGCGTATGCGTTTTTTCCTGAATATATTCAGGAAAAAACGCATACGCCCTTTTTGGCCAAGGGCATCATTGTCAACGTTTTGCCGCTTTTCATGTGCTTTAAAGGCGATTCGAATCTACCTCCTGAAATCTGTTTCCTGCAATTCTGCCTTGATTTCAATTCCTCGTCTTTGCCTTCCCTCAATATATTTGTGGACGAGAGTTATCATTTATAACTGTGCAGGTTTGTGAATTGCAGTGCCCTGAAGCTCCATTTTACAACTCGCTTTCTCGGGAGCTGGCCGCAAAAGCGCAGGATGGCTTCAGGCCCTGTTCTGGTTCCGGGGGGCAGGCTGAGCCTGTGGTTAATTCTTCTTCCTGATGGGAAAATAGAGTGACCTGTGCCTGTCCCAACACCAAGAGCTAGTCTCTCATTGGTTCCCCGTCTTCCCGTTCATCCTCAGGACAAATAGCAACCTGTACGGAACAGGAGGTTAAAGGTGCTGATGCTCCAAGTAGGGAGATTGCTAGTAAAGTGGCTGGAATGTCGAACACGAGCACAAGGAGATGAGAAATGAGGTGCGTTTTAGAAACCTTTCCCCATCACACGGTGTACCATCTTCTGGGTTTCTCATGCATGTTTTCGATGTAGGAAGATGCCCTTGAACCTGGAGATTTGGGACCCATGCGATGGGTAGCACGCAGTATTACTTTAAAGGGTCTGCATTTGCTCACTCAACCTCACCAAACCTCTCAGCCCCAAGAGTGTGCACCCTTATGTCTCATCCAGCTGTGGGTCTAGATATGGTCAATCCAGGTTGCATCACAGACCCTGAACGAATTGTGTAAGAATTTCTCTCTCTTTCTCTGTCTTTGTTTCATGGGTTTTGAAAAGTAATTTATTTTTATAATGGGGTTTAGCTGCTTTTCACGGCTGTGTTTATGCTGCTTTACACCCACTTGACACACTAACAGAGAGATATCAATACATAGGTTTTAAGATTATTACTAGTCAGATATATTCTTGTGCGGTGAATCGGGCGTGTTGAGTCCAGTTCTCTGAGCAAGGAGTAGGTCTTGTCTGTTACATATTGGGTTTATGGAACGGTATCTGAGCTAATTTGAAACTCTTGTTTTATGTATCACCCCACCTCACCTTTCCCGTTAAGCAGCCATAGTGTGTTTTCTGCATGTGTGACTCTGTTCTGTTTTGTAATTCAGTTCAAGTGTAACGGTTTTTACATTCCCTCTATAAGTGACACCTTATGAGAAGTGTCCTTTTCTGTGTGACTTATTTCACTTAGAATCGTCGGACCTAAATCCACTCATCATGCTGCTACTAGCCTTATGACATTGATTTCATGGCTGAGTGATAATCCATTGTACATATGGACCTCAAATTTTTTATCCATTTTTCGCTTTCCTGGGATATTTAAGGTGGAATGAAGTGGAGGTCCTTGTCAACAGAGCAGCCCTAAACTTTGGGGTGCTTGTGTCTTGCTGATTTTTAATTTTCCCACTTTATACCCCCATGCGTGGAAGTGCCCTATGCTCTCTAAGCTGTGTTTTTTAGATGTTTCAGGACACACCGTACACTTCTCCAGAGTGGCTGTTGGCAATTTACATCCCGCCCATCAGTGTAGCAAGGCTCCCATTTCTCCATGGCCTGTCCTGCATTTCTGGTTTTGACACTTTTTTCAGCATGCCCCTTTTGACCGATGGGAAGCGAGACTTCTTTGTAGCGCTGATTTGCCTTTCCAGGTTGCTTGGTTGGCCAAAAAGGGCGTATGCGTTTTTTCCTGAATATATTCAGGAAAAAACACATACGCCCTTTTTGGCCAAGGGCATCATTGTCAACGTTTTGCCACTTTTCATGTGCTTTAAAGGCGATTCGAATCTACCTCCTGAAATCTGTTTCCTGCAATTCTGCCTTGATTTCAATTCCTCGTCTTTGCCTTCCCTCAATATATTTGTGGACGAGAGTTATCATTTATAACTGTGCAGGTTTGTGAATTGCAGTGCCCTGAAGCTCCATTTTACAACTCGCTTTTTCGGGAGCTGGCCGCAAAAGCGCAGGATGGCTTCAGGCCCTGTTCTGGTTCCGGGGGGCAGGCTGAGCCTGTGGTTAATTCTTCTTCCTGATGGGAAAATAGAGTGACCTGTGCCTGTCCCAACACCAAGAGCTAGTCTCTCATTGGTTCCCCATCTTCCCGTTCATCCTCAGGACAAATAGCAACCTGTACGGAACAGGAGGTTAAAGGTGCTGATGCTCCAAGTAGGGAGATTGCTAGTAAAGTGGCTGGAATGGCGAACCCGAGCACAAGGAGATGAGAAATGAGGTGCGTTTTAGAAACCTTTCCCCATCACACGGTGTACCATCTTCTGGGTTTCTCATGCATGTTTTCGATGTAGGAAGATGCCCTTGAACCTGGAGATTTGGGACCCATGCGATGGGTAGCACGCAGTATTACTTTAAAGGGTCTGCATTTGCTCACCCAACCTCACCAAACCTCTCAGCCCCAAGAGTGTCCACCCTTATGTCTCATCCAGCTGTGGGTCTAGATATGGTCAATCCAGGTTGCATCACAGACCCTGAACGAATTGTGTAAGAATTTCTCTCTCTTTCACTGTCTTTGTTTCATGGGTTTTGAAAAGTAATTTATTTTTATAATGGGGTTTAGCTGCTTTTCACGGCTGTGTTTATGCTGCTTTACACCCACTTGACACACTAACAGAGAGATATCAATACATAGGTTTTAAGATTATTACTAGTCAGATATATTCTTGTGTGGTGAATCGGGCGTGTTGAGTCCAGTTCTCTGAGCAAGGAGTAGGTCTTGTCTGTTACATATTGGGTTTATGGAACAGTATCTGAGCTAATTTGAAACTCTTGTTTTATGGATCACCCCACCTCACCTTTCCCGTTAAGCAGCCATAGTGTGTTTTCTGCATGTGTGACTCTGTTCTGTTTTGTAATTCAGTTCAAGTGTAAACGTTTTTACATTCGCTCTATAAGTGACACCTTATGAGAAGTGTCCTTTTCTGTGTGACTTATGTCACTTAGAATCGTCATACCTAAATCCACTCATCATGCTGCTTCTAGCCTTATGACATTGATTTCATGGCTGAGTGATATTCCATTGTACATATGGACCTCAAATTTTTTATCCATTTTTCGCTTTCCTGGGATATTTAAGGTGGAATGAAGTGGAGGTCCTTGTCAACAGAGCAGCCCTAAACTTTGGGGTGCTTGTGTCTTGCTGATTTTTAATTTTCCCACTTTATACCCCCATGCGTGGAAGTGCCCTATGCTCTCTAAGCTGTGTTTTTTAGATGTTTCAGGACACACCGTACACTTCTCCAGAGTGGCTGTTGGCAATTTACATCCCGCCCATCAGTGTAGCAAGGCTCCCATTTCTCCATGGCCTGTCCTGCATTTCTGGTTTTGACACTTTTTTCAGCATGGCCCTTTTGACCGAAGGGAAGCGAGACTTCTTTGTAGCGCTGATTTGCCTTTCCAGGTTGCTTGGTTGGCCAAAAAGGGCGTATGCGTTTTTTCCTGAATATATTCAGGAAAAAACGCATACGCCCTTTTTGGCCAAGGGCATCATTGTCAACGTTTTGCCGCTTTTCATGTGCTTTAAAGGCGATTCGAATCTACCTCCTGAAATCTGTTTCCTGCAATTCTGCCTTGATTTCAATTCCTCGTCTTTGCCTTCCCTCAATATATTTGTGGACGAGAGTTATCATTTATAACTGTGCAGGTTTGTGAATTGCAGTGCCCTGAAGCTCCATTTTACAACTCGCTTTTTCGGGAGCTGGCCGCAAAAGCGCAGGGTGGCTTCAGGCCCTGTTCTGGTTCCGCGGGGCAGGCTGAGCCTGTGGTTAATTCTTCTTCCTGATGGGAAAATAGAGTGACCTGTGCCTGTCCCAACACCAAGAGCTAGTCTCTCATTGGTTCCCCGTTTTCCCGTTCTTCCTCACGACAAATAGCAACCTGTACGGAACAGGAGGTTAAAGGTGCTGATGCTCCAAGTAGGGAATTTGCTAGTAAAGTGGCTGGAATGGCGAACCCGAGCACAAGGAGATGAGAAATGAGGTGCGTTTTAGAAACCTTTCCCCATCACACGGTGTACCATCTTCTGGGTTTCTCATGCATGTTTTCGATGTAGGAAGATGCCCTTGAACCTGGAGATTTGGGACCCATGCGATGGGTAGCACGCAGTATTACTTTAAAGGGTCTGCGTTTGCTCACCCAACCTCACCAAACCTCTCAGCCCCAAGAGTGTCCACCCTTATGTCTCATCCAGCTGTGGGTCTAGATATGGTCAATCCAGGTTGCATCACAGACCCTGAATGAATTGTGTAAGAATTTCTCTCTCTTTCACTGTCTTTGTTTCATGGGTTTTGAAAAGTAATTTATTTTTATAGTGGGGTTTAGCTGCTTTTCACGGCTGTGTTGATGCTGCTTTACACCCACTTGACACACTAACAGAGAGATATCAATACATAGGTTTTAAGATTATTACTAGTCAGATATATTCTTGTGCGGTGAATCGGGCGTGTTGAGTCCAGTTCTCTGAGCAAGGAGTAGGTCTTGTCTGTTACATATTGGGTTTATGGAACGGTATCTGAGCTAATTTGAAACTCTTGTTTTATGTATCACCCCACCTCACCTTTCCCGTTAAGCAGCCATAGTGTGTTTTCTGCATGTGTGACTCTGTTCTGTTTTGTAATTCAGTTCAAGTGTAACGGTTTTTACATTCCCTCTATAAGTGACACCTTATGAGAAGTGTCCTTTTCTGTGTGACTTATGTCACTTAGAATCGTCGGACCTAAATCCACTCATCATGCTGCTACTAGCCTTATGACATTGATTTCATGGCTGAGTGATAATCCATTGTACATATGGACCTCAAATTTTTTATCCATTTTTCGCTTTCCTGGGATATTTAAGGTGGAATGAAGTGGAGGTCCTTGTCAACAGAGCAGCCCTAAACTTTGGGGTGCTTGTGTCTTGCTGATTTTTAATTTTCCCACTTTATACCCCCATGCGTGGAAGTGCCCTATGCTCTCTAAGCTGTGTTTTTTAGATGTTTCAGGACACACCGTACACTTCTCCAGAGTGGCTGTTGGCAATTTACATCCTGCCCATCAGTGTAGCAAGGCTCCCATTTCTCCATGGCCTGTCCTTCATTTCTGGTTTTGACACTTTTTTCAGCATGGCCCTTTTGACCGATGGGAAGCGAGACTTCTTTGTAGCGCTGATTTGCCTTTCCAGGTTGCTTGGTTGGCCAAAAAGGGCGTATGCGTTTTTTCCTGAATATATTCAGGAAAAAACACATACGCCCTTTTTGGCCAAGGGCATCATTGCCAACGTTTTGCCACTTTTCATGTGCTTTAAAGGCGATTCGAATCTACCTCCTGAAATCTGTTTCCTGCAATTCTGCCTTGATTTCAATTCCTCGTCTTTGCCTTCCCTCAATATATTTGTGGACGAGAGTTATCATTTATAACTGTGCAGGTTTGTGAATTGCAGTGCCCTGAAGCTCCATTTTACAACTCGCTTTTTCGGGAGCTGGCCGCAAAAGCGCAGGGTGGCTTCAGGCCCTGTTCTGGTTCCGCGGGGCAGGCTGAGCCTGTGGTTAATTCTTCTTCCTGATGGGAAAATAGAGTGACCTGTGCCTGTCCCAACACCAAGAGCTAGTCTCTCATTGGTTCCCCGTTTTCCCGTTCTTCCTCACGACAAATAGCAACCTGTACGGAACAGGAGGTTAAAGGTGCTGATGCTCCAAGTAGGGAATTTGCTAGTAAAGTGGCTGGAATGGCGAACCCGAGCACAAGGAGATGAGAAATGAGGTGCGTTTTAGAAACCTTTCCCCATCACACGGTGTACCATCTTCTGGGTTTCTCATGCATGTTTTCGATGTAGGAAGATGCCCTTGAACCTGGAGATTTGGGACCCATGCGATGGGTAGCACGCAGTATTACTTTAAAGGGTCTGCGTTTGCTCACCCAACCTCACCAAACCTCTCAGCCCCAAGAGTGTCCACCCTTATGTCTCATCCAGCTGTGGGTCTAGATATGGTCAATCCAGGTTGCATCACAGACCCTGAACGAATTGTGTAAGAATTTCACTCTCTTTCACTGTCTTTGTTTCATGGGTTTTGAAAAGTAATTTATTTTTATAATGGGGTTTAGCTGCTTTTCACGGCTGTGTTTATGCTGCTTTACACCCACTTGACACACTAACAGAGAGATATCAATACATAGGTTTTAAGATTATTACTAGTCAGATATATTCTTGTGCGGTGAATCGGGCGTGTTGAGTCCAGTCCTCTGAGCAAGGAGTAGGTCTTGTCTGTTACATATTGGGTTTATGGAACGGTATCTGAGCTAATTTGAAACTCTTGTTTTATGTATCACCCCACCTCACCTTTCCCGTTAAGCAGCCATAGTGTGTTTTCTGCATGTGTGACTCTGTTCTGTTTTGTAATTCAGTTCAAGTGTAACGGTTTTTACATTCCCTCTATAAGTGACACCTTATGAGAAGTGTCCTTTTCTGTGTGACTTATGTCACTTAGAATCGTCGTACCTAAATCCACTCATCATGCTGCTACTAGCCTTATGACATTGATTTCATGGCTGAGTGATATTCCATCGTACATAAGGACCACAACTTTTTTATCCATTTTTCTCTTTCCTGGGATATTTAAGGTGGAATGAAGTGGAGGTCCTTGTCAACAGAGCAGCTCTAAACTTTGGGGTGCTTGTGTCTTGCTGATTTTTAATTTTCCCACTTTATACCCCCATGCGTGGAAGTGCCCTATGCTCTCTAAGCTGTGTTTTTTAGATGTTTCAGGACACACCGTACACTTCTCCAGAGTGGCTGTTGGCAATTTACATCACGCCCATCAGTGTAGCAAGGCTCCCATTTCTCCATGGCCTGTCCTGCATTTCTGGTTTTGACACTTTTTTCAGCATGGCCCTTTTGACCGATGGGAAGCGAGACTTCTTTGTAGCGCTGATTTGCCTTTCCAGGTTGCTTGGTTGGCCAAAAAGGGCGTATGCGTTTTTTCCTGAATATATTCAGGAAAAAACGCATACGCCCTTTTTGGCCAAGGGCATCATTGTCAACGTTTTGCCGCTTTTCATGTGCTTTAAAGGCGATTCGAATCTACCTCCTGAAATCTGTTTCCTGCAATTCTGCCTTGATTTCAATTCCTCGTCTTTGCCTTCCCTCAATATATTTGTGGACGAGAGTTATCATTTATAACTGTGCAGGTTTGTGAATTGCAGTGCCCTGAAGCTCCATTTTACAACTCGCTTTTTCGGGAGCTGGCCGCAAAAGCGCAGGATGGCTTCAGGCCCTGTTCTGGTTCCGGGGGGCAGGCTGAGCCTGTGGTTAATTCTTCTTCCTGATGGGAAAATAGAGTGACCTGTGCCTGTCCCAACACCAAGAGCTAGTCTCTCATTGGTTCACCGTCTTCCCGTTCATCCTCAGGACAAATAGCAACCTGTACGGAACAGGAGGTTAAAGGTGCTGATGCTCCAAGTAGGGAGATTGCTAGTAAAGTGGCTGGAATGGCGAACCCGAGCACAAGGAGATGAGAAATGAGGTGCGTTTTAGAAACCTTTCCCCATCACACGGTGTACCATCTTCTGGGTTTCTCATGCATGTTTTCGATGTAGGAAGATGCCCTTGAACCTGGAGATTTGGGACCCATGCGATGGGTAGCACGCAGTATTACTTTAAAGGGTCTGCGTTTGCTCACCCAACCTCACCAAACCTCTCAGCCCCAAGAGTGTCCACCCTTATGTCTCATCCAGCTGTGGGTCTAGATATGGTCAATCCAGGTTGCATCACAGACCCTGAATGAATTGTGTAAGAATTTCTCTCTCTTTCACTGTCTTTGTTTCATGGGTTTTGAAAAGTAATTTATTTTTATAGTGGGGTTTAGCTGCTTTTCACGGCTGTGTTGATGCTGCTTTACACCCACTTGACACACTAACAGAGAGATATCAATACATAGGTTTTAAGATTATTACTAGTCAGATATATTCTTGTGCGGTGAATCGGGCGTGTTGAGTCCAGTCCTCTGAACAAGGAGTAGGTCTTGTCTGTTACATATTGGGTTTATGGAACGGTATCTGAGCTAATTTGAAACTCTTGTTTTATGTATCACCCCACCTCACCTTTCCCGTTAAGCAGCCATAGTGTGTTTTCTGCATGTGTGACTCTGTTCTGTTTTGTAATTCAGTTCAAGTGTAACGGTTTTTACATTCCCTCTATAAGTGACACCTTATGAGAAGTGTCCTTTTCTGTGTGACTTATGTCACTTAGAATCGTCGTACCTAAATCCACTCATCATGCTGCTCCTAGCCTTATGACATTGATTTCATGGCTGAGTGATAATCCATTTTACATATGGACCTCGAATTTTTTATCCATTTTTCGCTTTCCTGGGATATTTAAGGTGGAATGAAGTGGAGGTCCTTGTCAACAGAGCAGCTCTAAACTTTGGGGTGCTTGTGTCTTGCTGATTTTTAATTTTCCCACTTTATACCCCCATGCGTGGAAGTGCCCTATGCTCTCTAAGCTGTGTTTTTTAGATGTTTCAGGACACACCGTACACTTCTCCAGAGTGGCTGTTGGCAATTTACATCCCGCCCATCAGTGTAGCAAGGCTCCCATTTCTCCATGGCCTGTCCTGCATTTCTGGTTTTGACACTTTTTTCAGCATGGCCCTTTTGACCGATGGGAAGCGAGACTTCTTTGTAGCGCTGATTTGCCTTTCCAGGTTGCTTGGTTGGCCAAAAAGGGCGTATGCGTTTTTTCCTGAATATATTCAGGAAAAAACGCATACGCCCTTTTTGGCCAAGGGCATCATTGTCAACGTTTTGCCGCTTTTCATGTGCTTTAAAGGCGATTCGAATCTACCTCCTGAAATCTGTTTCCTGCAATTCTGCCTTGATTTCAATTCCTCGTCTTTGCCTTCCCTCAATATATTTGTGGACGAGAGTTATCATTTATAACTGTGCAGGTTTGTGAATTGCAGTGCCCTGAAGCTCCATTTTACAACTCGCTTTTTCGGGAGCTGGCCGCAAAAGCGCAGGATGGCTTCAGGCCCTGTTCTGGTTCCGGGGGGCAGGCTGAGCCTGTGGTTAATTCTTCTTCCTGATGGGAAAATAGAGTGACCTGTGCCTGTCCCAACACCAAGAGCTAGTCTCTCATTGGTTCACCGTCTTCCCGTTCATCCTCAGGACAAATAGCAACCTGTACGGAACAGGAGGTTAAAGGTGCTGATGCTCCAAGTAGGGAGATTGCTAGTAAAGTGGCTGGAATGGCGAACCCGAGCACAAGGAGATGAGAAATGAGGTGCGTTTTAGAAACCTTTCCCCATCACACGGTGTACCATCTTCTGGGTTTCTCATGCATGTTTTCGATGTAGGAAGATGCCCTTGAACCTGGAGATTTGGGACCCATGCGATGGGTAGCAGGCAGTATTACTTTAAAGGGTCTGCGTTTGCTCACCCAACCTCACCAAACCTCTCAGCCCCAAGAGTGTCCACCCTTATGTCTCATCCAGCTGTGGGTCTAGATATGGTCAATCCAGGTTGCATCACAGACCCTGAACGAATTGTGTAAGAATTTCACTCTCTTTCACTGTCTTTGTTTCATGGGTTTTGAAAAGTAATTTATTTTTATAATGGGGTTTAGCTGCTTTTCACGGCTGTGTTTATGCTGCTTTACACCCACTTGACACACTAACAGAGAGATATCAATACATAGGTTTTAAGATAATTACTAGTCAGATATATTCTTGTGCGGTGAATCGGGCGTGTTGAGTCCAGTCCTCTGAGCAAGGAGTAGGTCTTGTCTGTTACATATTGGGTTTATGGAACGGTATCTGAGCTAATTTGAAACTCTTGTTTTATGTATCACCCCACCTCACCTTTCCCGTTAAGCAGCCATAGTGTGTTTTCTGCATGTGTAACTCTGTTCTGTTTTGTAATTCAGTTCAAGTGTAACGGTTTTTACATTCCCTCTATAAGTGACACCTTATGAGAAGTGTCCTTTTCTGTGTGACTTATGTCACTTAGAATCGTCGTACCTAAATCCACTCATCATGCTGCTCCTAGCCTTATGACATTGATTTCATGGCTGAGTGATAATCCATTGTACATATGGACCTCCAATTTTTTATCCATTTTTCGCTTTCCTGGGATATTTAAGGTGGAATGAAGTGGAGGTCTTTGTCAACAGAGCAGCCCTAAACTTTGGGGTGCTTGTGTCTTGCTGATTTTTAATTTTCCCACTTTATACCCCCATGCGTGGAAGTGCCCTATGCTCTCTAAGCTGTGTTTTTTAGATGTTTCAGGACACACCGTACACTTCTCCAGAGTGGCTGTTGGCAATTTACTTCCCGCCCATCAGTGTAGCAAGGCTCCCATTTCTCCATGGCCTGTCCTGCATTTCTGGTTTTGACACTTTTTTCAGCATGGCCCTTTTGACCGATGGGAAGCGAGACTTCTTTGTAGCGCTGATTTGCCTTTCCAGGTTGCTTGGTTGGCCAAAAAGGGCGTATGCGTTTTTTCCTGAATATATTCAGGAAAAAACGCATACGCCCTTTTTGGCCAAGGGCATCATTGTCAACGTTTTGCCGCTTTTCATGTGCTTTAAAGGCGATTCGAATCTACCTCCTGAAATCTGTTTCCTGCAATTCTGCCTTGATTTCAATTCCTCGTCTTTGCCTTCCCTCAATATATTTGTGGACGAGAGTTATCATTTATAACTGTGCAGGTTTGTGAATTGCAGTGCCCTGAAGCTCCATTTTACAACTCGCTTTTTCGGGAGCTGGCCGCAAAAGCGCAGGATGGCTTCAGGCCCTGTTCTGGTTCCGGGGGGCAGGCTGAGCCTGTGGTTAATTCTTCTTCCTGATGGGAAAATAGAGTGACCTGTGCCTGTCCCAACACCAAGAGCTAGTCTCTCATTGGTTCCCCGTCTTCCCGTTCATCCTCAGGACAAATAGCAACCTGTACGGAACAGGAGGTTAAAGGTGCTGATGCTCCAAGTAGGGAGATTGCTAGTAAAGTGGCTGGAATGTCGAACCCGAGCACAAGGAGATGAGAAATGAGGTGCGTTTTAGAAACCTTTCCCCATCACACGGTGTACCATCTTCTGGGTTTCTCATGCATGTTTTCGATGTAGGAAGATGCCCTTGAACCTGGAGATTTGGGACCCATGCGATGGGTAGCACGCAGTATTACTTTAAAGGGTCTGCGTTTGCTCACCCAACCTCACCAAACCTCTCAGCCCCAAGAGTGTCCACCCTTATGTCTCATCCAGCTGTGGGTCTAGATATGGTCAATCCAGGTTGCATCACAGCCCCTGAACGAATTGTGTAAGAATTTCTCTCTCTTTCACTGTCTTTGTTTCATGGGTTTTGAAAAGTAATTTATTTTTATAATGGGGTTTAGCTGCTTTTCACGGCTGTGTTGATGCTGCTTTACACCCACTTGACACACTAACAGAGAGATATCAATACATAGGTTTTAAGATTATTACTAGTCAGATATATTCTTGTGCGGTGAATCGGGCGTGTTGAGTCCAGTTCTCTGAGCAAGGAGTAGGTCTTGTCTGTTACATATTGGGTTTATGGAACGGTATCTGAGCTAATTTGAAACTCTTGTTTTATGTATCACCCCACCTCACCTTTCCCGTTAAGCAGCCATAGTGTGTTTTCTGCATGTGTGACTCTGTTCTGTTTTGTAATTCAGTTCAAGTGTAACGGTTTTTACATTCCCTCTATAAGTGACACCTTATGAGAAGTGTCCTTTTCTGTGTGACTTATGTCACTTAGAATCGTCGGACCTAAATCCACTCATCATGCTGCTACTAGCCTTATGACATTGATTTCATGGCTGAGTGATAATCCATTGTACATATGGACCTCAAATTTTTTATCCATTTTTCGCTTTCCTGGGATATTTAAGGTGGAATGAAGTGGAGGTCCTTGTCAACAGAGCAGCCCTAAACTTTGGGGTGCTTGTGTCTTGCTGATTTTTAATTTTCCCACTTTATACCCCCATGCGTGGAAGTGCCCTATGCTCTCTAAGCTGTGTTTTTTAGATGTTTCAGGACACACCGTACACTTCTCCAGAGTGGCTGTTGGCAATTTACATCCCGCCCATCAGTGTAGCAAGGCTCCCATTTCTCCATGGCCTGTCCTGCATTTCTGGTTTTGACACTTTTTTCAGCATGGCCCTTTTGACCGATGGGAAGCGAGACTTCTTTGTAGCGCTGATTTGCCTTTCCAGGTTGCTTGGTTGGCCAAAAAGGGCGTATGCGTTTTTTCCTGAATATATTCAGGAAAAAACGCATACGCCCTTTTTGGCCAAGGGCATCATTGTCAACGTTTTGCCGCTTTTCATGTGCTTTAAAGGCGATTCGAATCTACCTCCTGAAATCTGTTTCCTGCAATTCTGCCTTGATTTCAATTCCTCGTCTTTGCCTTCCCTCAATATATTTGTGGACGAGAGTTATCATTTATAACTGTGCAGGTTTGTGAATTGCAGTGCCCTGAAGCTCCATTTTACAACTCGCTTTTTCGGGAGCTGGCCGCAAAAGCGCAGGATGGCTTCAGGCCCTGTTCTGGTTCCGGGGGGCAGGCTGAGCCTGTGGTTAATTCTTCTTCCTGATGGGAAAATAGAGTGACCTGTGCCTGTCCCAACACCAAGAGCTAGTCTCTCATTGGTTCCCCATCTTCCCGTTCATCCTCAGGACAAATAGCAACCTGTACGGAACAGGAGGTTAAAGGTGCTGATGCTCCAAGTAGGGAGATTGCTAGTAAAGTGGCTGGAATGGCGAACCCGAGCACAAGGAGATGAGAAATGAGGTGCGTTTTAGAAACCTTTCCCCATCACACGGTGTACCATCTTCTGGGTTTCTCATGCATGTTTTCCATGTAGGAAGATGCCCTTGAACCTGGAGATTTGGGACCCATGCGATGGGTAGCACGCAGTATTACTTTAAAGGGTCTGCGTTTGCTCACCCAACCTCACCAAACCTCTCAGCCCCAAGAGTGTCCACCCTTATGTCTCATCCAGCTGTGGGTCTAGATATGGTCAATCCAGGTTGCATCACAGACCCTGAACGAATTGTGTAAGAATTTCACTCTCTTTCACTGTCTTTGTTTCATGGGTTTTGAAAAGTAATTTATTTTTATAATGGGGTTTAGCTGCTTTTCACGGCTGTGTTTATGCTGCTTTACACCCACTTGACACACTAACAGAGAGATATCAATACATAGGTTTTAAGATTATTACTAGTCAGATATATTCTTGTGCGGTGAATCGGGCGTGTTGAGTCCAGTCCTCTGAGCAAGGAGTAGGTCTTGTCTGTTACATATTGGGTTTATGGAACGGTATCTGAGCTAATTTGAAACTCTTGTTTTATGTATCACCCCACCTCACCTTTCCCGTTAAGCAGCCATAGTGTGTTTTCTGCATGTGTGACTCTGTTCTGTTTTGTAATTCAGTTCAAGTGTAACGGTTTTTACATTCCCTCTATAAGTGACACCTTATGAGAAGTGTCCTTTTCTGTGTGACTTATGTCACTTAGAATCGTCGTACCTAAATCCACTCATCATGCTGCTCCTAGCCTTATGACATTGATTTCATGGCTGAGTGATAATCCATTGTACATATGGACCTCCAATTTTTTATCCATTTTTCGCTTTCCTGGGATATTTAAGGTGGAATGAAGTGGAGGTCCTTGTCAACAGAGCAGCCCTAAACTTTGGGGTGCTTGTGTCTTGCTGATTTTTAATTTTCCCACTTTATACCCCAATGCGTGGAAGTGCCCTATGCTCTCTAAGCTGTGTTTTTTAGATGTTTCAGGACACACCATACACTTCTCCAGAGTGGCTGTTGGCAATTTACTTCCCGCCCATCAGTGTAGCAAGGCTCCCATTTCTCCATGGCCTGTCCTGCATTTCTGGTTTTGACACTTTTTTCAGCATGGCCCTTTTGACCGATGGGAAGCGAGACTTCTTTGTAGCGCTGATTTGCCTTTCCAGGTTGCTTGTTGGCCAAAAAGGGCGTATGCGTTTTTTCCTGAATATATTCAGGAAAAAACGCATACGCCCTTTTTGGCCAAGGGCATCATTGTCAACGTTTTGCCGCTTTTCATGTGCTTTAAACGCGATTCGAATCTACCTCCTGAAATCTGTTTCCTGCAATTCTGCCTTGATTTCAATTCCTCGTCTTTGCCTTCCCTCAATATATTTGTGGACGAGAGTTATCATTTATAACTGTGCAGGTTTGTGAATTGCAGTGCCCTGAAGCTCCATTTTACAACTCGCTTTTTCGGGAGCTGGCCGCAAAAGCGCAGGATGGCTTCAGGCCCTGTTCTGGTTCCGGGGGGCAGGCTGAGCCTGTGGTTAATTCTTCTTCCTGATGGGAAAATAGAGTGACCTGTGCCTGTCCCAACACCAAGAGCTAGTCTCTCATTGGTTCCCCGTCTTCCCGTTCATCCTCAGGACAAATAGCAACCTGTACGGAACAGGAGGTTAAAGGTGCTGATGCTCCAAGTAGGGAGATTGCTAGTAAAGTGGCTGGAATGGCGAACCCGAGCACAAGGAGATGAGAAATGAGGTGCGTTTTAGAAACCTTTCCCCATCACACGGTGTACCATCTTCTGGGTTTCTCATGCATGTTTTCGATGTAGGAAGATGCCCTTGAACCTGGAGATTTGGGACCCATGCGATGGGTAGCACGCAGTATTACTTTAAAGGGTCTGCGTTTGCTCACCCAACCTCACCAAACCTCTCAGCCCCAAGAGTGTCCACCCTTATGTCTCATCCAGCTGTGGGTCTAGATATGGTCAATCCAGGTTGCATCACAGCCCCTGAACGAATTGTGTAAGAATTTCTCTCTCTTTCACTGTCTTTGTTTCATGGGTTTTGAAAAGTAATTTATTTTTATAATGGGGTTTAGCTGCTTTTCACGGCTGTGTTGATGCTGCTTTACACCCACTTGACACACTAACAGAGAGATATCAATACATAGGTTTTAAGATTATTACTAGTCAGATATATTCTTGTGCGGTGAATCGGGCGTGTTGAGTCCAGTTCTCTGAGCAAGGAGTAGGTCTTGTCTGTTACATATTGGGTTTATGGAACAGTATCTGAGCTAATTTGAAACTCTTGTTTTATGGATCACCCCACCTCACCTTTCCCGTTAAGCAGCCATAGTGTGTTTTCTGCATGTGTGACTCTGTTCTGTTTTGTAATTCAGTTCAAGTGTAACGGTTTTTACATTCGCTCTATAAGTGACACCTTATGAGAAGTGTCCTTTTCTGTGTGACTTATGTCACTTAGAATCGTCATACCTAAATCCACTCATCATGCTGCTTCTAGCCTTATGACATTGATTTCATGGCTGAGTGATATTCCATTGTACATATGGACCTCAAATTTTTTATCCATTTTTCGCTTTCCTGGGATATTTAAGGTGGAATGAAGTGGAGGTCCTTGTCAACAGAGCAGCCCTCAACTTTGGGGTGCTTGTGTCTTGCTGATTTTTAATTTTCCCACTTTATACCCCCATGCGTGGAAGTGCCCTATGCTCTCTAAGCTGTGTTTTTTAGATGTTTCAGGACACACCGTACACTTCTCCAGAGTGGCTGTTGGCAATTTACATCCCGCCCATCAGTGTAGCAAGGCTCCCATTTCTCCATGGCCTGTCCTGCATTTCTGGTTTTGACACTTTTTTCAGCATGGCCCTTTTGACCGATGGGAAGCGAGACTTCTTTGTAGCGCTGATTTGCCTTTCCAGGTTGCTTGCTTGGCCAAAAAGGGCGTATGCGTTTTTTCCTGAATATATTCAGGAAAAAACGCATACGCCCTTTTTGGCCAAGGGCATCATTGTCAACGTTTTGCCGCTTTTCATGTGCTTTAAAGGCGATTCGAATCTACCTCCTGAAATCTGTTTCCTGCAATTCTGCCTTGATTTCAATTCCTCGTCTTTGCCTTCCCTCAATATATTTGTGGACGAGAGTTATCATTTATAACTGTGCAGGTTTGTGAATTGCAGTGCCCTGAAGCTCCATTTTACAACTCGCTTTTTCGGGAGCTGGCCGCAAAAGCGCAGGATGGCTTCAGGCCCTGTTCTGGTTCCGGGGGGCAGGCTGAGCCTGTGGTTAATTCTTCTTCCTGATGGGAAAATAGAGTGACCTGTGCCTGTCCCAACACCAAGAGCTGGTCTCTCATTGGTTCACCGTCTTCCCGTTCATCCTCAGGACAAATAGCAACCTGTACGGAACAGGAGGTTAAAGGTGCTGATGCTCCAAGTAGGGAGATTGCTAGTAAAGTGGCTGGAATGGCGAACCCGAGCACAAGGAGATGAGAAATGAGGTGCGTTTTAGAAACCTTTCCCCATCACACGGTGTACCATCTTCTGGGTTTCTCATGCATGTTTTCGATGTAGGAAGATGCCCTTGAACCTGGAGATTTGGGACCCATGCGATGGGTAGCACGCAGTATTACTTTAAAGGGTCTGCGTTTGGTCACCCAACCTCACCAAACCTCTCAGCCCCAAGAGTGTCCACCCTTATGTCTCATCCAGCTGTGGGTCTAGATATGGTCAATCCAGGTTGCATCACAGACCCTGAACGAATTGTGTAAGAATTTCACTCTCTTTCACTGTCTTTGTTTCATGGGTTTTGAAAAGTAATTTAATTTTATAATGGGGTTTAGCTGCTTTTCACGGCTGTGTTTATGCTGCTTTACACCCACTTGACACACTAACAGAGAGATATCAATACATAGGTTTTAAGATAATTACTAGTCAGATATATTCTTGTGCGGTGAATCGGGCGTGTTGAGTCCAGTCCTCTGAGCAAGGAGTAGTTCTTGTCTGTTACATATTGGGTTTATGGAACGGTATCTGAGCTAATTTGAAACTCTTGTTTTATGTATCACCCCACCTCACCTTTCCCGTTAAGCAGCCATAGTGTGTTTTCTGCATGTGTAACTCTGTTCTGTTTTGTAATTCAGTTCAAGTGTAACGGTTTTTACATTCCCTCTATAAGTGACACCTTATGAGAAGTGTCCTTTTCTGTGTGACTTATGTCACTTAGAATCGTCGTACCTAAATCCACTCATCATGCTGCTCCTAGCCTTATGACATTGATTTCATGGCTGAGTGATAATCCATTGTACATATGGACCTCCAATTTTTTATCCATTTTTCGCTTTCCTGGGATATTTAAGGTGGAATGAAGTGGAGGTCTTTGTCAACAGAGCAGCCCTAAACTTTGGGGTGCTTGTGTCTTGCTGATTTTTAATTTTCCCACTTTATACCCCCATGCGTGGAAGTGCCCTATGCTCTCTAAGCTGTGTTTTTTAGATGTTTCAGGACACACCGTACACTTCTCCAGAGTGGCTGTTGGCAATTTACTTCCCGCCCATCAGTGTAGCAAGGCTCCCATTTCTCCATGGCCTGTCCTGCATTTCTGGTTTTGACACTTTTTTCAGCATGGCCCTTTTGACCGATGGGAAGCGAGACTTCTTTGTAGCGCTGATTTGCCTTTCCAGGTTGCTTGGTTGGCCAAAAAGGGCGTATGCGTTTTTTCCTGAATATATTCAGGAAAAAACGCATACGCCCTTTTTGGCCAAGGGCATCATTGTCAACGTTTTGCCGCTTTTCATGTGCTTTAAAGGCGATTCGAATCTACCTCCTGAAATCTGTTTCCTGCAATTCTGCCTTGATTTCAATTCCTCGTCTTTGCCTTCCCTCAATATATTTGTGGACGAGAGTTATCATTTATAACTGTGCAGGTTTGTGAATTGCAGTGCCCTGAAGCTCCATTTTACAACTCGCTTTTTCGGGAGCTGGCCGCAAAAGCGCAGGATGGCTTCAGGCCCTGTTCTGGTTCCGGGGGGCAGGCTGAGCCTGTGGTTAATTCTTCTTCCTGATGGGAAAATAGAGTGACCTGTGCCTGTCCCAACACCAAGAGCTAGTCTCTCATTGGTTCCCCGTCTTCCCGTTCATCCTCAGGACAAATAGCAACCTGTACGGAACAGGAGGTTAAAGGTGCTGATGCTCCAAGTAGGGAGATTGCTCGTAAAGTGGCTGGAATGTCGAACCCGAGCACAAGGAGATGAGAAATGAGGTGCGTTTTAGAAACCTTTCCCCATCACACGGTGTACCATCTTCTGGGTTTCTCATGCATGTTTTCGATGTAGGAAGATGCCCTTGAACCTGGAGATTTGGGACCCATGCGATGGGTAGCACGCAGTATTACTTTAAAGGGTCTGCGTTTGCTCACCCAACCTCACCAAACCTCTCAGCCCCAAGAGTGTCCACCCTTATGTCTCATCCAGCTGTGGGTCTAGATATGGTCAATCCAGGTTGCATCACAGCCCCTGAACGAATTGTGTAAGAATTTCTCTCTCTTTCACTGTCTTTGTTTCATGGGTTTTGAAAAGTAATTTATTTTTATAATGGGGTTTAGCTGCTTTTCACGGCTGTGTTGATGCTGCTTTACACCCACTTGACACACTAACAGAGAGATATCAATACATAGGTTTTAAGATTATTACTAGTCAGATATATTCTTGTGCGGTGAATCGGGCGTGTTGAGTCCAGTTCTCTGAGCAAGGAGTAGGTCTTGTCTGTTACATATTGGGTTTATGGAACGGTATCTGAGCTAATTTGAAACTCTTGTTTTATGTATCACCCCACCTCACCTTTCCCGTTAAGCAGCCATAGTGTGTTTTCTGCATGTGTGACTCTGTTCTGTTTTGTAATTCAGTTCAAGTGTAACGGTTTTTACATTCCCTCTATAAGTGACACCTTATGAGAAGTGTCCTTTTCTGTGTGACTTATGTCACTTAGAATCGTCGGACCTAAATCCACTCATCATGCTGCTACTAGCCTTATGACATTGATTTCATGGCTGAGTGATAATCCATTGTACATATGGACCTCAAATTTTTTATCCATTTTTCGCTTTCCTGGGATATTTAAGGTGGAATGAAGTGGAGGTCCTTGTCAACAGAGCAGCCCTAAACTTTGGGGTGCTTGTGTCTTGCTGATTTTTAATTTTCCCACTTTATACCCCCATGCGTGGAAGTGCCCTATGCTCTCTAAGCTGTGTTTTTTAGATGTTTCAGGACACACCGTACACTTCTCCATAGTGGCTGTTGGCAATTTACATCCCGCCCATCAGTGTAGCAAGGCTCCCATTTCTCCATGGCCTGTCCTGCATTTCTGGTTTTGACACTTTTTTCAGCATGGCCCTTTTGACCGATGGGAAGCGAGACTTCTTTGTAGCGCTGATTTGCCTTTCCAGGTTGCTTGGTTGGCCAAAAAGGGCGTATGCGTTTTTTCCTGAATATATTCAGGAAAAAACGCATACGCCCTTTTTGGCCAAGGGCATCATTGTCAACGTTTTGCCGCTTTTCATGTGCTTTAAAGGCGATTCGAATCTGCCTCCTGAAATCTGTTTCCTGCAATTCTGCCTTGATTTCAATTCCTCATCTTTGCCTTCCCTCAATATATTTGTGGACGAGAGTTATCATTTATAACTGTGCAGGTTTGTGAATTGCAGTGCCCTGAAGCTCCATTTTACAACTCGCTTTTTCGGGAGCTGGCCGCAAAAGCGCAGGATGGCTTCAGGCCCTGTTCTGGTTCCGGGGGGCAGGCTGAGCCTGTGGTTAATTCTTCTTCCTGATGGGAAAATAGAGTGACCTGTGCCTGTCCCAACACCAAGAGCTAGTCTCTCATTGGTTCCCCGTCTTCCCGTTCATCCTCAGGACAAATAGCAACCTGTACGGAACAGGAGGTTAAAGGTGCTGATGCTCCAAGTAGGGAGATTGCTAGTAAAGTGGCTGGAATGGCGAACCCGAGCACAAGGAGATGAGAAATGAGGTGCGTTTTAGAAACCTTTCCCCATCACACGGTGTACCATCTTCTGGGTTTCTCATGCATGTTTTCCATGTAGGAAGATGCCCTTGAACCTGGAGATTTGGGACCCATGCGATGGGTAGCACGCAGTATTACTTTAAAGGGTCTGCGTTTGCTCACCCAACCTCACCAAACCTCTCAGCCCCAAGAGTGTCCACCCTTATGTCTCATCCAGCTGTGGGTCTAGATATGGTCAATCCAGGTTGCATCACAGACCCTGAACGAATTGTGTAAGAATTTCACTCTCTTTCACTGTCTTTGTTTCATGGGTTTTGAAAAGTAATTTATTTTTATAATGGGGTTTAGCTGCTTTTCACGGCTGTGTTTATGCTGCTTTACACCCACTTGACACACTAACAGAGAGATATCAATACATAGGTTTTAAGATTATTACTAGTCAGATATATTCTTTTGCGGTGAATCGGGCGTGTTGAGTCCAGTCCTCTGAGCAAGGAGTAGGTCTTGTCTGTTACATATTGGGTTTATGGAACGGTATCTGAGCTAATTTGAAACTCTTGTTTTATGTATCACCCCACCTCACCTTTCCCGTTAAGCAGCCATAGTGTGTTTTCTGCATGTGTGACTCTGTTCTGTTTTGTAATTCAGTTGAAGTGTAACGGTTTTTACATTCCCTCTATAAGTGACACCTTATGAGAAGTGTCCTTTTCTGTGTGACTTATGTCACTTAGAATCGTCGTACCTAAATCCACTCATCATGCTGCTCCTAGCCTTATGACATTGATTTCATGGCTGAGTGATAATCCATTGTACATATGGACCTCCAATTTTTTATCCATTTTTCGCTTTCCTGGGATATTTAAGGTGGAATGAAGTGGAGGTCCTTGTCAACAGAGCAGCCCTAAACTTTGGGGTGCTTGTGTCTTGCTGATTTTTAATTTTCCCACTTTATACCCCCATGCGTGGAAGTGCCCTATGCTCTCTAAGCTGTGTTTTTTAGATGTTTCAGGACACACCATACACTTCTCCAGAGTGGCTGTTGGCAATTTACTTCCCGCCCATCAGTGTAGCAAGGCTCCCATTTCTCCATGGCCTGTCCTGCATTTCTGGTTTTGACACTTTTTTCAGCATGGCCCTTTTGACCGATGGGAAGCGAGACTTCTTTGTAGCGCTGATTTGCCTTTCCAGGTTGCTTGTTGGCCAAAAAGGGCGTATGCGTTTTTTCCTGAATATATTCAGGAAAAAACGCATACGCCCTTTTTGGCCAAGGGCATCATTGTCAACGTTTTGCCGCTTTTCATGTGCTTTAAACGCGATTCGAATCTACCTCCTGAAATCTGTTTCCTGCAATTCTGCCTTGATTTCAATTCCTCGTCTTTGCCTTCCCTCAATATATTTGTGGACGAGAGTTATCATTTATAACTGTGCAGGTTTGTGAATTGCAGTGCCCTGAAGCTCCATTTTACAACTCGCTTTTTCGGGAGCTGGCCGCAAAAGCGCAGGATGGCTTCAGGCCCTGTTCTGGTTCCGGGGGGCAGGCTGAGCCTGTGGTTAATTCTTCTTCCTGATGGGAAAATAGAGTGACCTGTGCCTGTCCCAACACCAAGAGCTAGTCTCTCATTGGTTCCCCGTCTTCCCGTTCATCCTCAGGACAAATAGCAACCTGTACGGAACAGGAGGTTAAAGGTGCTGATGCTCCAAGTAGGGAGATTGCTAGTAAAGTGGCTGGAATGGCGAACCCGAGCACAAGGAGATGAGAAATGAGGTGCGTTTTAGAAACCTTTCCCCATCACACGGTGTACCATCTTCTGGGTTTCTCATGCATGTTTTCCATGTAGGAAGATGCCCTTGAACCTGGAGATTTGGGACCCATGCGATGGGTAGCACGCAGTATTACTTTAAAGGGTCTGCGTTTGCTCACCCAACCTCACCAAACCTCTCAGCCCCAAGAGTGTCCACCCTTATGTCTCATCCAGCTGTGGGTCTAGATATGGTTAATCCAGGTTGCATCACAGCCCCTGAACGAATTGTGTAAGAATTTCTCTCTCTTTCACTGTCTTTGTTTCATGGGTTTTGAAAAGTAATTTATTTTTATAATGGGGTTTAGCTGCTTTTCACGGCTGTGTTGATGCTGCTTTACACCCACTTGACACACTAACAGAGAGATATCAATACATAGGTTTTAAGATTATTACTAGTCAGATATATTCTTGTGCGGTGAATCGGGCGTGTTGAGTCCAGTTCTCTGAGCAAGGAGTAGGTCTTGTCTGTTACATATTGGGTTTATGGAACAGTATCTGAGCTAATTTGAAACTCTTGTTTTATGGATCACCCCACCTCACCTTTCCCGTTAAGCAGCCATAGTGTGTTTTCTGCATGTGTGACTCTGTTCTGTTTTGTAATTCAGTTCAAGTGTAACGGTTTTTACATTCGCTCTATAAGTGACACCTTATGAGAAGTGTCCTTTTCTGTGTGACTTATGTCACTTAGAATCGTCATACCTAAATCCACTCATCATGCTGCTTCTAGCCTTATGACATTGATTTCATGGCTGAGTGATATTCCATTGTACATATGGACCTCAAATTTTTTATCCATTTTTCGCTTTCCTGGGATATTTAAGGTGGAATGAAGTGGAGGTCCTTGTCAACAGAGCAGCCCTAAACTTTGGGGTGCTTGTGTCTTGCTGATTTTTAATTTTCCCACTTTATACCCCCATGCGTGGAAGTGCCCTATGCTCTCTAAGCTGTGTTTTTTAGATGTTTCAGGACACACCGTACACTTCTCCAGAGTGGCTGTTGGCAATTTACATCCCGCCCATCAGTGTAGCAAGGCTCCCATTTCTCCATGGCCTGTCCTGCATTTCTGGTTTTGACACTTTTTTCAGCATGGCCCTTTTGACCGATGGGAAGCGAGACTTCTTTGTAGCGCTGATTTGCCTTTCCAGGTTGCTTGGTTGGCCAAAAAGGGCGTATGCGTTTTTTCCTGAATATATTCAGGAAAAAACGCATACGCCCTTTTTGGCCAAGGGCATCATTGTCAACGTTTTGCCGCTTTTCATGTGCTTTAAAGGCGATTCGAATCTACCTCCTGAAATCTGTTTCCTGCAATTCTGCCTTGATTTCAATTCCTCGTCTTTGCCTTCCCTCAATATATTTGTGGACGAGAGTTATCATTTATAACTGTGCAGGTTTGTGAATTGCAGTGCCCTGAAGCTCCATTTTACAACTCGCTTTTTCGGGAGCTGGCCGCAAAAGCGCAGGATGGCTTCAGGCCCTGTTCTGGTTCCGGGGGGCAGGCTGAGCCTGTGGTTAATTCTTCTTCCTGATGGGAAAATAGAGTGACCTGTGCCTGTCCCAACACCAAGAGCTAGTCTCTCATTGGTTCCCCGTCTTCCCGTTCATCCTCAGGACAAATAGCAACCTGTACGGAACAGGAGGTTAAAGGTGCTGATGCTCCAAGTAGGGAGATTGCTAGTAAAGTGGCTGGAATGGCGAACCCGAGCACAAGGAGATGAGAAATGAGGTGCGTTTTAGAAACCTTTCCCCATCACACGGTGTACCATCTTCTGGGTTTCTCATGCATGTTTTCCATGTAGGAAGATGCCCTTGAACCTGGAGATTTGGGACCCATGCGATGGGTAGCACGCAGTATTACTTTAAAGGGTCTGCGTTTGCTCACCCAACCTCACCAAACCTCTCAGCCCCAAGAGTGTCCACCCTTATGTCTCATCCAGCTGTGGGTCTAGATATGGTCAATCCAGGTTGCATCACAGACCCTGAACGAATTGTGTAAGAATTTCACTCTCTTTCACTGTCTTTGTTTCATGGGTTTTGAAAAGTAATTTATTTTTATAATGGGGTTTAGCTGCTTTTCACGGCTGTGTTTATGCTGCTTTACACCCACTTGACACACTAACAGAGAGATATCAATACATAGGTTTTAAGATTATTACTAGTCAGATATATTCTTGTGTGGTGAATCGGGCGTGTTGAGTCCAGTCCTCTGAGCAAGGAGTAGGTCTTGTCTGTTACATATTGGGTTTATGGAACGGTATCTGAGCTAATTTGAAACTCTTGTTTTATGTATCACCCCACCTCACCTTTCCCGTTAAGCAGCCATAGTGTGTTTTCTGCATGTGTGACTCTGTTCTGTTTTGTAATTCAGTTGAAGTGTAACGGTTTTTACATTCCCTCTATAAGTGACACCTTATGAGAAGTGTCCTTTTCTGTGTGACTTATGTCACTTAGAATCGTCGTACCTAAATCCACTCATCATGCTGCTCCTAGCCTTATGACATTGATTTCATGGCTGAGTGATAATCCATTGTACATATGGACCTCCAATTTTTTATCCATTTTTCGCTTTCCTGGGATATTTAAGGTGGAATGAAGTGGAGGTCCTTGTCAACAGAGCAGCCCTAAACTTTGGGGTGCTTGTGTCTTGCTGATTTTTAATTTTCCCACTTTATACCCCCATGCGTGGAAGTGCCCTATGCTCTCTAAGCTGTGTTTTTTAGATGTTTCAGGACACACCATACACTTCTCCAGAGTGGCTGTTGGCAATTTACTTCCCGCCCATCAGTGTAGCAAGGCTCCCATTTCTCCATGGCCTGTCCTGCATTTCTGGTTTTGACACTTTTTTCAGCATGGCCCTTTTGACCGATGGGAAGCGAGACTTCTTTGTAGCGCTGATTTGCCTTTCCAGGTTGCTTGTTGGCCAAAAAGGGCGTATGCGTTTTTTCCTGAATATATTCAAGAAAAAACGCATACGCCCTTTTTGGCCAAGGGCATCATTGTCAACGTTTTGCCGCTTTTCATGTGCTTTAAACGCGATTCGAATCTACCTCCTGAAATCTGTTTCCTGCAATTCTGCCTTGATTTCAATTCCTCGTCTTTGCCTTCCGTCAATATATTTGTGGACGAGAGTTATCATTTATAACTGTGCAGGTTTGTGAATTGCAGTGCCCTGAAGCTCCATTTTACAACTCGCTTTTTCGGGAGCTGGCCGCAAAAGCGCAGGATGGCTTCAGGCCCTGTTCTGGTTCCGGGGGGCAGGCTGAGCCTGTGGTTAATTCTTCTTCCTGATGGGAAAATAGAGTGACCTGTGCCTGTCCCAACACCAAGAGCTAGTCTCTCATTGGTTCCCCGTCTTCCCGTTCATCCTCAGGACAAATAGCAACCTGTACGGAACAGGAGGTTAAAGGTGCTGATGCTCCAAGTAGGGAGATTGCTAGTAAAGTGGCTGGAATGGCGAACCCGAGCACAAGGAGATGAGAAATGAGGTGCGTTTTAGAAACCTTTCCCCATCACACGGTGTACCATCTTCTGGGTTTCTCATGCATGTTTTCGATGTAGGAAGATGCCCTTGAACCTGGAGATTTGGGACCCATGCGATGGGTAGCACGCAGTATTACTTTAAAGGGTCTGCGTTTGCTCACCCAACCTCACCAAACCTCTCAGCCCCAAGAGTGTCCACCCTTATGTCTCATCCAGCTGTGGGTCTAGATATGGTCAATCCAGGTTGCATCACAGCCCCTGAACGAATTGTGTAAGAATTTCTCTCTCTTTCACTGTCTTTGTTTCATGGGTTTTGAAAAGTAATTTATTTTTATAATGGGGTTTAGCTGCTTTTCACGGCTGTGTTGATGCTGCTTTACACCCACTTGACACACTAACAGAGAGATATCAATACATAGGTTTTAAGATTATTACTAGTCAGATATATTCTTGTGCGGTGAATCGGGCGTGTTGAGTCCAGTTCTCTGAGCAAGGAGTAGGTCTTGTCTGTTACATATTGGGTTTATGGAACGGTATCTGAGCTAATTTGAAACTCTTGTTTTATGGATCACCCCACCTCACCTTTCCCGTTAAGCAGCCATAGTGTGTTTTCTGCATGTGTGACTCTGTTCTGTTTTGTAATTCAGTTCAAGTGTAACGGTTTTTACATTCCCTCTATAAGTGACACCTTATGAGAAGTGTCCTTTTCTGTGTGACTTATGTCACTTAGAATCGTCGGACCTAAATCCACTCATCATGCTGCTCCTAGCCTTATGACATTGATTTCATGGCTGAGTGATAATCCATTGTACATATGGACCTCCAATTTTTTATCCATTTTTCGCTTTCCTGGGATATTTAAGGTGGAATGAAGTGGAGGTCCTTGTCAACAGAGCAGCCCTAAACTTTGGGGTGCTTGTGTCTTGCTGATTTTTAATTTTCCCACTTTATACCCCCATGCGTGGAAGTGCCCTATGCTCTCTAAGCTGTGTTTTTTAGATGTTTCAGGACACACCGTACACTTCTCCAGAGTGGCTGTTGGCAATTTACTTCCCGCCCATCAGTGTAGCAAGGCTCCCATTTCTCCATGGCCTGTCCTGCATTTCTGGTTTTGACACTTTTTTCAGCATGGCCCTTTTGACCGATGGGAAGCGAGACTTCTTTGTAGCGCTGATTTGCCTTTCCAGGTTGCTTGGTTGGCCAAAAAGGGCGTATGCGTTTTTTCCTGAATATATTCAGGAAAAAACGCATACGCCCTTTTTGGCCAAGGGCATCATTGTCAACGTTTTGCCGCTTTTCATGTGCTTTAAAGGCGATTCGAATCTACCTCCTGAAATCTGTTTCCTGCAATTCTGCCTTGATTTCAATTCCTCGTCTTTGCCTTCCCTCAATATATTTGTGGACGAGAGTTATCATTTATAACTGTGCAGGTTTGTGAATTGCAGTGCCCTGAAGCTCCATTTTACAACTCGCTTTTTCGGGAGCTGGCCGCAAAAGCGCAGGGTGGCTTCAGGCCCTGTTCTGGTTCCGCGGGGCAGGCTGAGCCTGTGGTTAATTCTTCTTCCTGATGGGAAAATAGAGTGACCTGTGCCTGTCCCAACACCAAGAGCTAGTCTCTCATTGGTTCCCCGTTTTCCCGTTCTTCCTCACGACAAATAGCAACCTGTACGGAACAGGAGGTTAAAGGTGCTGATGCTCCAAGTAGGGAATTTGCTAGTAAAGTGGCTGGAATGGCGAACCCGAGCACAAGGAGATGAGAAATGAGGTGCGTTTTAGAAACCTTTCCCCATCACACGGTGTACCATCTTCTGGGTTTCTCATGCATGTTTTCGATGTAGGAAGATGCCCTTGAACCTGGAGATTTGGGACCCATGCGATGGGTAGCACGCAGTATTACTTTAAAGGGTCTGCGTTTGCTCACCCAACCTCACCAAACCTCTCAGCCCCAAGAGTGTCCACCCTTATGTCTCATCCAGCTGTGGGTCTAGATATGGTCAATCCAGGTTGCATCACAGACCCTGAACGAATTGTGTAAGAATTTCACTCTCTTTCACTGTCTTTGTTTCATGGGTTTTGAAAAGTAATTTATTTTTATAATGGGGTTTAGCTGCTTTTCACGGCTGTGTTTATGCTGCTTTACACCCACTTGACACACTAACAGAGAGATATCAATACATAGGTTTTAAGATTATTACTAGTCAGATATATTCTTGTGCGGTGAATCGGGCGTGTTGAGTCCAGTCCTCTGAGCAAGGAGTAGGTCTTGTCTGTTACATATTGGGTTTATGGAACGGTATCTGAGCTAATTTGAAACTCTTGTTTTATGTATCACCCCACCTCACCTTTCCCGTTAAGCAGCCATAGTGTGTTTTCTGCATGTGTGACTCTGTTCTGTTTTGTAATTCAGTTCAAGTGTAACGGTTTTTACATTCCCTCTATAAGTGACACCTTATGAGAAGTGTCCTTTTCTGTGTGACTTATGTCACTTAGAATCGTCGTACCTAAATCCACTCATCATGCTGCTCCTAGCCTTATGACATTGATTTCATGGCTGAGTGATAATCCATTGTACATATGGACCTCAAATTTTTTATCCATTTTTCGCTTTCCTGGGATATTTAAGGTGGAATGAAGTGGAGGTCCTTGTCAACAGAGCAGCTCTAAACTTTGGGGTGCTTGTGTCTTGCTGATTTTTAATTTTCCCACTTTATACCCCCATGCGTGGAAGTGCCCTATGCTCTCTAAGCTGTGTTTTTTAGATGTTTCAGGACACACCGTACACTTCTCCAGAGTGGCTGTTGGCAATTTACATCCCGCCCATCAGTGTAGCAAGGCTCCCATTTCTCCATGGCCTGTCCTGCATTTCTGGTTTTGACACTTTTTTCAGCATGGCCCTTTTGACCGATGGGAAGCGAGACTTCTTTGTAGCGCTGATTTGCCTTTCCAGGTTGCTTGGTTGGCCAAAAAGGGCGTATGCGTTTTTTCCTGAATATATTCAGGAAAAAACGCATACGCCCTTTTTGGCCAAGGGCATCATTGTCAACGTTTTGCCGCTTTTCATGTGCTTTAAACGCGATTCGAATCTACCTCCTGAAATCTGTTTCCTGCAATTCTGCCTTGATTTCAATTCCTCGTCTTTGCCTTCCCTCAATATATTTGTGGACGAGAGTTATCATTTATAACTGTGCAGGTTTGTGAATTGCAGTGCCCTGAAGCTCCATTTTACAACTCGCTTTTTCGGGAGCTGGCCGCAAAAGCGCAGGATGGCTTCAGGCCCTGTTCTGGTTCCGGGGGGCAGGCTGAGCCTGTGGTTAATTCTTCTTCCTGATGGGAAAATAGAGTGACCTGTGCCTGTCCCAACACCAAGAGCTAGTCTCTCATTGGTTCCCCGTCTTCCCGTTCATCCTCAGGACAAATAGCAACCTGTACGGAACAGGAGGTTAAAGGTGCTGATGCTCCAAGTAGGGAGATTGCTAGTAAAGTGGCTGGAATGGCGAACCCGAGCACAAGGAGATGAGAAATGAGGTGCGTTTTAGAAACCTTTCCCCATCACACGGTGTACCATCTTCTGGGTTTCTCATGCATGTTTTCGATGTAGGAAGATGCCCTTGAACCTGGAGATTTGGGACCCATGCGATGGGTAGCACGCAGTATTACTTTAAAGGGTCTGCGTTTGCTCACCCAACCTCACCAAACCTCTCAGCCCCAAGAGTGTCCACCCTTATGTCTCATCCAGCTGTGGGTCTAGATATGGTCAATCCAGGTTGCATCACAGCCCCTGAACGAATTGTGTAAGAATTTCTCTCTCTTTCACTGTCTTTGTTTCATGGGTTTTGAAAAGTAATTTATTTTTATAATGGGGTTTAGCTGCTTTTCACGGCTGTGTTTATGCTGCTTTACACCCACTTGACACACTAACAGAGAGATATCAATACATAGGTTTTAAGATTATTACTAGTCAGATATATTCTTGTGCGGTGAATCGGGCGTGTTGAGTCCAGTTCTCTGAGCAAGGAGTAGGTCTTGTCTGTTACATATTGGGTTTATGGAACGGTATCTGAGCTAATTTGAAACTCTTGTTTTATGTATCACCCCACCTCACCTTTCCCGTTAAGCAGCCATAGTGTGTTTTCTGCATGTGTGACTCTGTTCTGTTTTGTAATTCAGTTCAAGTGTAACGGTTTTTACATTCCCTCTATAAGTGACACCTTATGAGAAGTGTCCTTTTCTGTGTGACTTATGTCACTTAGAATCGTCGGACCTAAATCCACTCATCATGCTGCTCCTAGCCTTATGACATTGATTTCATGGCTGAGTGATAATCCATTGTACATATGGACCTCCAATTTTTTATCCATTTTTCGCTTTCCTGGGATATTTAAGGTGGAATGAAGTGGAGGTCCTTGTCAACAGAGCAGCCCTAAACTTTGGGGTGCTTGTGTCTTGCTGATTTTTAATTTTCCCACTTTATACCCCCATGCGTGGAAGTGCCCTATGCTCTCTAAGCTGTGTTTTTTAGATGTTTCAGGACACACCGTACACTTCTCCAGAGTGGCTGTTGGCAATTTACATCCCGCCCATCAGTGTAGCAAGGCTCCCATTTCTCCATGGCCTGTCCTGCATTTCTGGTTTTGACACTTTTTTCAGCATGGCCCTTTTGACCGATGGGAAGCGAGACTTCTTTGTAGCGCTGATTTGCCTTTCCAGGTTGCTTGGTTGGCCAAAAAGGGCGTATGCGTTTTTTTCCTGAATATATTCAGGAAAAAACGCATACGCCCTTTTTGGCCAAGGGCATCATTGTCAACGTTTTGCCGCTTTTCATGTGCTTTAAACGCGATTCGAATCTACCTCCTGAAATCTGTTTCCTGCAATTCTGCCTTGATTTCAATTCCTCGTCTTTGCCTTCCCTCAATATATTTGTGGACGAGAGTTATCATTTATAACTGTGCAGGTTTGTGAATTGCAGTGCCCTGAAGCTCCATTTTACAACTCGCTTTTTCGGGAGCTGGCCGCAAAAGCGCAGGATGGCTTCAGGCCCTGTTCTGGTTCCGGGGGGCAGGCTGAGCCTGTGGTTAATTCTTCTTCCTGATGGGAAAATAGAGTGACCTGTGCCTGTCCCAACACCAAGAGCTAGTCTCTCATTGGTTCCCCGTCTTCCCGTTCATCCTCAGGACAAATAGCAACCTGTACGGAACAGGAGGTTAAAGGTGCTGATGCTCCAAGTAGGGAGATTGCTAGTAAAGTGGCTGGAATGGCGAACCCGAGCACAAGGAGATGAGAAATGAGGTGCGTTTTAGAAACCTTTCCCCATCACACGGTGTACCATCTTCTGGGTTTCTCATGCATGTTTTCGATGTAGGAAGATGCCCTTGAACCTGGAGATTTGGGACCCATGCGATGGGTAGCACGCAGTATTACTTTAAAGGGTCTGCGTTTGCTCACCCAACCTCACCAAACCTCTCAGCCCCAAGAGTGTCCACCCTTATGTCTCATCCAGCTGTGGGTCTAGATATGGTCAATCCAGGTTGCATCACAGCCCCTGAACGAATTGTGTAAGAATTTCTCTCTCTTTCACTGTCTTTGTTTCATGGGTTTTGAAAAGTAATTTATTTTTATAATGGGGTTTAGCTGCTTTTCACGGCTGTGTTGATGCTGCTTTACACCCACTTGACACACTAACAGAGAGATATCAATACATAGGTTTTAAGATTATTACTAGTCAGATATATTCTTGTGCGGTGAATCGGGCGTGTTGAGTCCAGTTCTCTGAGCAAGGAGTAGGTCTTGTCTGTTACATATTGGGTTTATGGAACGGTATCTGAGCTAATTTGAAACTCTTGTTTTATGTATCACCCCACCTCACCTTTCCCGTTAAGCAGCCATAGTGTGTTTTCTGCATGTGTGACTCTGTTCTGTTTTGTAATTCAGTTCAAGTGTAACGGTTTTTACATTCCCTCTATAAGTGACACCTTATGAGAAGTGTCCTTTTCTGTGTGACTTATGTCACTTAGAATCGTCGGACCTAAATCCACTCATCATGCTGCTACTAGCCTTATGACATTGATTTCATGGCTGAGTGATAATCCATTGTACATATGGACCTCAAATTTTTTATCCATTTTTCGCTTTCCTGGGATATTTAAGGTGGAATGAAGTGGAGGTCTTTGTCAACAGAGCAGCCCTAAACTTTGGGGTGCTTGTGTCTTGCTGATTTTTAATTTTCCCACTTTATACCCCCATGCGTGGAAGTGCCCTATGCTCTCTAAGCTGTGTTTTTTAGATGTTTCAGGACACACCGTACACTTCTCCAGAGTGGCTGTTGGCAATTTACTTCCCGCCCATCAGTGTAGCAAGGCTCCCATTTCTCCATGGCCTGTCCTGCATTTCTGGTTTTGACACTTTTTTCAGCATGGCCCTTTTGACCGATGGGAAGCGAGACTTCTTTGTAGCGCTGATTTGCCTTTCCAGGTTGCTTGGTTGGCCAAAAAGGGCGTATGCGTTTTTTCCTGAATATATTCAGGAAAAAACGCATACGCCCTTTTTGGCCAAGGGCATCATTGTCAACGTTTTGCCGCTTTTCATGTGCTTTAAAGGCGATTCGAATCTACCTCCTGAAATCTGTTTCCTGCAATTCTGCCTTGATTTCAATTCCTCGTCTTTGCCTTCCCTCAATATATTTGTGGACGAGAGTTATCATTTATAACTGTGCAGGTTTGTGAATTGCAGTGCCCTGAAGCTCCATTTTACAACTCGCTTTTTCGGGAGCTGGCCGCAAAAGCGCAGGATGGCTTCAGGCCCTGTTCTGGTTCCGGGGGGCAGGCTGAGCCTGTGGTTAATTCTTCTTCCTGATGGGAAAATAGAGTGACCTGTGCCTGTCCCAACACCAAGAGCTAGTCTCTCATTGGTTCCCCGTCTTCCCGTTCATCCTCAGGACAAATAGCAACCTGTATGGAACAGGAGGTTAAAGGTGCTGATGCTCCAAGTAGGGAGATTGCTAGTAAAGTGGCTGGAATGTCGAACCCGAGCACAAGGAGATGAGAAATGAGGTGCGTTTTAGAAACCTTTCCCCATCACACGGTGTACCATCTTCTGGGTTTCTCATGCATGTTTTCGATGTAGGAAGATGCCCTTGAACCTGGAGATTTGGGACCCATGCGATGGGTAGCACGCAGTATTACTTTAAAGGGTCTGCGTTTGCTCACCCAACCTCACCAAACCTCTCAGCCCCAAGAGTGTCCACCCTTATGTCTCATCCAGCTGTGGGTCTAGATATGGTCAATCCAGGTTGCATCACAGCCCCTGAACGAATTGTGTAAGAATTTCTCTCTCTTTCACTGTCTTTGTTTCATGGGTTTTGAAAAGTAATTTATTTTTATAATGGGGTTTAGCTGCTTTTCACGGCTGTGTTGATGCTGCTTTACACCCACTTGACACACTAACAGAGAGATATCAATACATAGGTTTTAAGATTATTACTAGTCAGATATATTCTTGTGCGGTGAATCGGGCGTGTTGAGTCCAGTTCTCTGAGCAAGGAGTAGGTCTTGTCTGTTACATATTGGGTTTATGGAACGGTATCTGAGCTAATTTGAAACTCTTGTTTTATGTATCACCCCACCTCACCTTTCCCGTTAAGCAGCCATAGTGTGTTTTCTGCATGTGTGACTCTGTTCTGTTTTGTAATTCAGTTCAAGTGTAACGGTTTTTACATTCCCTCTATAAGTGACACCTTATGAGAAGTGTCCTTTTCTGTGTGACTTATGTCACTTAGAATCGTCGGACCTAAATCCACTCATCATGCTGCTACTAGCCTTATGACATTGATTTCATGGCTGAGTGATAATCCATTGTACATATGGACCTCAAATTTTTTATCCATTTTTCGCTTTCCTGGGATATTTAAGGTGGAATGAAGTGGAGGTCCTTGTCAACAGAGCAGCCCTAAACTTTGGGGTGCTTGTGTCTTGCTGATTTTTAATTTTCCCACTTTATACCCCCATGCGTGGAAGTGCCCTATGCTCTCTAAGCTGTGTTTTTTAGATGTTTCAGGACACACCGTACACTTCTCCAGAGTGGCTGTTGGCAATTTACATCCCGCCCATCAGTGTAGCAAGGCTCCCATTTCTCCATGGCCTGTCCTGCATTTCTGGTTTTGACACTTTTTTCAGCATGGCCCTTTTGACCGATGGGAAGCGAGACTTCTTTGTAGCGCTGATTTGCCTTTCCAGGTTGCTTGGTTGGCCAAAAAGGGCGTATGCGTTTTTTCCTGAATATATTCAGGAAAAAACGCATACGTCCTTTTTGGCCAAGGGCATCATTGTCAACGTTTTGCCGCTTTTCATGTGCTTTAAAGGCGATTCGAATCTACCTCCTGAAATCTGTTTCCTGCAATTCTGCCTTGATTTCAATTCCTCGTCTTTGCCTTCCCTCAATATATTTGTGGACGAGAGTTATCATTTATAACTGTGCAGGTTTGTGAATTGCAGTGCCCTGAAGCTCCATTTTACAACTCGCTTTTTCGGGAGCTGGCCGCAAAAGCGCAGGATGGCTTCAGGCCCTGTTCTGGTTCCGGGGGGCAGGCTGAGCCTGTGGTTAATTCTTCTTCCTGATGGGAAAATAGAGTGACCTGTGCCTGTCCCAACACCAAGAGCTAGTCTCTCATTGGTTCCCCGTCTTCCCGTTCATCCTCAGGACAAATAGCAACCTGTACGGAACAGGAGGTTAAAGGTGCTGATGCTCCAAGTAGGGAGATTGCTAGTAAAGTGGCTGGAATGTCGAACCCGAGCACAAGGAGATGAGAAATGAGGTGCGTTTTAGAAACCTTTCCCCATCACACGGTGTACCATCTTCTGGGTTTCTCATGCATGTTTTCGATGTAGGAAGATGCCCTTGAACCTGGAGATTTGGGACCCATGCGATGGGTAGCACGCAGTATTACTTTAAAGGGTCTGCGTTTGCTCACCCAACCTCACCAAACCTCTCAGCCCCAAGAGTGTCCACCCTTATGTCTCATCCAGCTGTGGGTCTAGATATGGTCAATCCAGGTTGCATCACAGCCCCTGAACGAATTGTGTAAGAATTTCTCTCTCTTTCACTGTCTTTGTTTCATGGGTTTTGAAAAGTAATTTATTTTTATAATGGGGTTTAGCTGCTTTTCACGGCTGTGTTGATGCTGCTTTACACCCACTTGACACACTAACAGAGAGATATCAATACATAGGTTTTAAGATTATTACTAGTCAGATATATTCTTGTGCGGTGAATCGGGCGTGTTGAGTCCAGTCCTCTGAGCAAGGAGTAGGTCTTGTCTGTTACATATTGGGTTTATGGAACGGTATCTGAGCTAATTTGAAACTCTTGTTTTATGTATCACCCCACCTCACCTTTCCCGTTAAGCAGCCATAGTGTGTTTTCTGCATGTGTGACTCTGTTCTGTTTTGTAATTCAGTTCAAGTGTAACGGTTTTTACATTCCCTCTATAAGTGACACCTTATGAGAAGTGTCCTTTTCTGTGTGACTTATGTCACTTAGAATCGTCGTACCTAAATCCACTCATCATGCTGCTCCTAGCCTTATGACATTGATTTCATGGCTGAGTGATAATCAATTGTACATATGGACCTCCAATTTTTTATCCATTTTTCGCTTTCCTGGGATATTTAAGGTGGAATGAAGTGGAGGTCTTTGTCAACAGAGCAGCCCTAAACTTTGGGGTGCTTGTGTCTTGCTGATTTTTAATTTTCCCACTTTATACCCCCATGCGTGGAAGTGCCCTATGCTCTCTAAGCTGTGTTTTTTAGATGTTTCAGGACACACCGTACACTTCTCCAGAGTGGCTGTTGGCAATTTACTTCCCGCCCATCAGTGTAGCAAGGCTCCCATTTCTCCATGGCCTGTCCTGCATTTCTGGTTTTGACACTTTTTTCAGCATGGCCCTTTTGACCGATGGGAAGCGAGACTTCTTTGTAGCGCTGATTTGCCTTTCCAGGTTGCTTGGTTGGCCAAAAAGGGCGTATGCGTTTTTTCCTGAATATATTCAGGAAAAAACGCATACGCCCTTTTTGGCCAAGGGCATCATTGTCAACGTTTTGCCGCTTTTCATGTGCTTTAAAGGCGATTCGAATCTACCTCCTGAAATCTGTTTCCTGCAATTCTGCCTTGATTTCAATTCCTCGTCTTTGCCTTCCCTCAATATATTTGTGGACGAGAGTTATCATTTATAACTGTGCAGGTTTGTGAATTGCAGTGCCCTGAAGCTCCATTTTACAACTCGCTTTTTCGGGAGCTGGCCGCAAAAGCGCAGGATGGCTTCAGGCCCTGTTCTGGTTCCGGGGGGCAGGCTGAGCCTGTGGTTAATTCTTCTTCCTGATGGGAAAATAGAGTGACCTGTGCCTGTCCCAACACCAAGAGCTAGTCTCTCATTGGTTCCCCGTCTTCCCGTTCATCCTCAGGACAAATAGCAACCTGTATGGAACAGGAGGTTAAAGGTGCTGATGCTCCAAGTAGGGAGATTGCTAGTAAAGTGGCTGGAATGTCGAACCCGAGCACAAGGAGATGAGAAATGAGGTGCGTTTTAGAAACCTTTCCCCATCACACGGTGTACCATCTTCTGGGTTTCTCATGCATGTTTTCGATGTAGGAAGATGCCCTTGAACCTGGAGATTTGGGACCCATGCGATGGGTAGCACGCAGTATTACTTTAAAGGGTCTGCGTTTGCTCACCCAACCTCACCAAACCTCTCAGCCCCAAGAGTGTCCACCCTTATGTCTCATCCAGCTGTGGGTCTAGATATGGTCAATCCAGGTTGCATCACAGCCCCTGAACGAATTGTGTAAGAATTTCTCTCTCTTTCACTGTCTTTGTTTCATGGGTTTTGAAAAGTAATTTATTTTTATAATGGGGTTTAGCTGCTTTTCACGGCTGTGTTGATGCTGCTTTACACCCACTTGACACACTAACAGAGAGATATCAATACATAGGTTTTAAGATTATTACTAGTCAGATATATTCTTGTGCGGTGAATCGGGCGTGTTGAGTCCAGTTCTCTGAGCAAGGAGTAGGTCTTGTCTGTTACATATTGGGTTTATGGAACGGTATCTGAGCTAATTTGAAACTCTTGTTTTATGTATCACCCCACCTCACCTTTCCCGTTAAGCAGCCATAGTGTGTTTTCTGCATGTGTGACTCTGTTCTGTTTTGTAATTCAGTTCAAGTGTAACGGTTTTTACATTCCCTCTATAAGTGACACCTTATGAGAAGTGTCCTTTTCTGTGTGACTTATGTCACTTAGAATCGTCGGACCTAAATCCACTCATCATGCTGCTACTAGCCTTATGACATTGATTTCATGGCTGAGTGATAATCCATTGTACATATGGACCTCAAATTTTTTATCCATTTTTCGCTTTCCTGGGATATTTAAGGTGGAATGAAGTGGAGGTCCTTGTCAACAGAGCAGCCCTAAACTTTGGGGTGCTTGTGTCTTGCTGATTTTTAATTTTCCCACTTTATACCCCCATGCGTGGAAGTGCCCTATGCTCTCTAAGCTGTGTTTTTTAGATGTTTCAGGACACACCGTACACTTCTCCAGAGTGGCTGTTGGCAATTTACATCCCGCCCATCAGTGTAGCAAGGCTCCCATTTCTCCATGGCCTGTCCTGCATTTCTGGTTTTGACACTTTTTTCAGCATGGCCCTTTTGACCGATGGGAAGCGAGACTTCTTTGTAGCGCTGATTTGCCTTTCCAGGTTGCTTGGTTGGCCAAAAAGGGCGTATGCGTTTTTTCCTGAATATATTCAGGAAAAAACGCATACGTCCTTTTTGGCCAAGGGCATCATTGTCAACGTTTTGCCGCTTTTCATGTGCTTTAAAGGCGATTCGAATCTACCTCCTGAAATCTGTTTCCTGCAATTCTGCCTTGATTTCAATTCCTCGTCTTTGCCTTCCCTCAATATATTTGTGGACGAGAGTTATCATTTATAACTGTGCAGGTTTGTGAATTGCAGTGCCCTGAAGCTCCATTTTACAACTCGCTTTTTCGGGAGCTGGCCGCAAAAGCGCAGGATGGCTTCAGGCCCTGTTCTGGTTCCGGGGGGCAGGCTGAGCCTGTGGTTAATTCTTCTTCCTGATGGGAAAATAGAGTGACCTGTGCCTGTCCCAACACCAAGAGCTAGTCTCTCATTGGTTCCCCGTCTTCCCGTTCATCCTCAGGACAAATAGCAACCTGTACGGAACAGGAGGTTAAAGGTGCTGATGCTCCAAGTAGGGAGATTGCTAGTAAAGTGGCTGGAATGGCGAACCCGAGCACAAGGAGATGAGAAATGAGGTGCGTTTTAGAAACCTTTCCCCATCACACGGTGTACCATCTTCTGGGTTTCTCATGCATGTTTTCCATGTAGGAAGATGCCCTTGAACCTGGAGATTTGGGACCCATGCGATGGGTAGCACGCAGTATTACTTTAAAGGGTCTGCGTTTGCTCACCCAACCTCACCAAACCTCTCAGCCCCAAGAGTGTCCACCCTTATGTCTCATCCAGCTGTGGGTCTAGATATGGTCAATCCAGGTTGCATCACAGACCCTGAACGAATTGTGTAAGAATTTCACTCTCTTTCACTGTCTTTGTTTCATGGGTTTTGAAAAGTAATTTATTTTTATAATGGGGTTTAGCTGCTTTTCACGGCTGTGTTTATGCTGCTTTACACCCACTTGACACACTAACAGAGAGATATCAATACATAGGTTTTAAGATTATTACTAGTCAGATATATTCTTGTGCGGTGAATCGGGCGTGTTGAGTCCAGTCCTCTGAGCAAGGAGTAGGTCTTGTCTGTTACATATTGGGTTTATGGAACGGTATCTGAGCTAATTTGAAACTCTTGTTTTATGTATCACCCCACCTCACCTTTCCCGTTAAGCAGCCATAGTGTGTTTTCTGCATGTGTGACTCTGTTCTGTTTTGTAATTCAGTTGAAGTGTAACGGTTTTTACATTCCCTCTATAAGTGACACCTTATGAGAAGTGTCCTTTTCTGTGTGACTTATGTCACTTAGAATCGTCGGACCTAAATCCACTCATCATGCTGCTCCTAGCCTTATGACATTGATTTCATGGCTGAGTGATAATCCATTGTACATATGGACCTCCAATTTTTTATCCATTTTTCGCTTTCCTGGGATATTTAAGGTGGAATGAAGTGGAGGTCCTTGTCAACAGAGCAGCCCTAAACTTTGGGGTGCTTGTGTCTTGCTGATTTTTAATTTTCCCACTTTATACCCCCATGCGTGGAAGTGCCCTATGCTCTCTAAGCTGTGTTTTTTAGATGTTTCAGGACACACCATACACTTCTCCAGAGTGGCTGTTGGCAATTTACTTCCCGCCCATCAGTGTAGCAAGGCTCCCATTTCTCCATGGCCTGTCCTGCATTTCTGGTTTTGACACTTTTTTCAGCATGGCCCTTTTGACCGATGGGAAGCGAGACTTCTTTGTAGCGCTGATTTGCCTTTCCAGGATGCTTGTTGGCCAAAAAGGGCGTATGCGTTTTTTCCTGAATATATTCAGGAAAAAACGCATACGCCCTTTTTGGCCAAGGGCATCATTGTCAACGTTTTGCCGCTTTTCATGTGCTTTAAAGGCGATTCGAATCTACCTCCTGAAATCTGTTTCCTGCAATTCTGCCTTGATTTCAATTCCTCGTCTTTGCCTTCCCTCAATATATTTGTGGACGAGAGTTATCATTTATAACTGTGCAGGTTTGTGAATTGCAGTGCCCTGAAGCTCCATTTTACAACTCGCTTTTTCGGGAGCTGGCCGCAAAAGCGCAGGATGGCTTCAGGCCCTGTTCTGGTTCCGGGGGGCAGGCTGAGCCTGTGGTTAATTCTTCTTCCTGATGGGAAAATAGAGTGACCTGTGCCTGTCCCAACACCAAGAGCTAGTCTCTCATTGGTTCCCCGTCTTCCCGTTCATCCTCAGGACAAATAGCAACCTGTACGGAACAGGAGGTTAAAGGTGCTGATGCTCCAAGTAGGGAGATTGCTAGTAAAGTGGCTGGAATGGCGAACCCGAGCACAAGGAGATGAGAAATGAGGTGCGTTTTAGAAACCTTTCCCCATCACACGGTGTACCATCTTCTGGGTTTCTCATGCATGTTTTCGATGTAGGAAGATGCCCTTGAACCTGGAGATTTGGGACCCATGCGATGGGTAGCACGCAGTATTACTTTAAAGGGTCTGCGTTTGCTCACCCAACCTCACCAAACCTCTCAGCCCCAAGAGTGTCCACCCTTATGTCTCATCCAGCTGTGGGTCTAGATATGGTCAATCCAGGTTGCATCACAGCCCCTGAACGAATTGTGTAAGAATTTCTCTCTCTTTCACTGTCTTTGTTTCATGGGTTTTGAAAAGTAATTTATTTTTATAATGGGGTTTAGCTGCTTTTCACGGCTGTGTTGATGCTGCTTTACACCCACTTGACACACTAACAGAGAGATATCAATACATAGGTTTTAAGATTATTACTAGTCAGATATATTCTTGTGCGGTGAATCGGGCGTTTTGAGTCCAGTTCTCTGAGCAAGGAGTAGGTCTTGTCTGTTACATATTGGGTTTATGGAACGGTATCTGAGCTAATTTGAAACTCTTGTTTTATGTATCACCCCACCTCACCTTTCCCGTTAAGCAGCCATAGTGTGTTTTCTGCATGTGTGACTCTGTTCTGTTTTGTAATTCAGTTCAAGTGTAACGGTTTTTACATTCCCTCTATAAGTGACACCTTATGAGAAGTGTCCTTTTCTGTGTGACTTATGTCACTTAGAATCGTCGGACCTAAATCCACTCATCATGCTGCTCCTAGCCTTATGACATTGATTTCATGGCTGAGTGATAATCCATTGTACATATGGACCTCCAATTTTTTATCCATTTTTCGCTTTCCTGGGATATTTAAGGTGGAATGAAGTGGAGGTCCTTGTCAACAGAGCAGCCCTAAACTTTGGGGTGCTTGTGTCTTGCTGATTTTTAATTTTCCCACTTTATACCCCCATGCGTGGAAGTGCCCTATGCTCTCTAAGCTGTGTTTTTTAGATGTTTCAGGACACACCGTACACTTCTCCAGAGTGGCTGTTGGCAATTTACTTCCCGCCCATCAGTGTAGCAAGGCTCCCATTTCTCCATGGCCTGTCCTGCATTTCTGGTTTTGACACTTTTTTCAGCATGGCCCTTTTGACCGATGGGAAGCGAGACTTCTTTGTAGCGCTGATTTGCCTTTCCAGGTTGCTTGTTGGCCAAAAAGGGCGTATGCGTTTTTTCCTGAATATATTAAGGAAAAAACGCATACGCCCTTTTTGGCCAAGGGCATCATTGTCAACGTTTTGCCGCTTTTCATGTGCTTTAAAGGCGATTCGAATCTACCTCCTGAAATCTGTTTCCTGCAATTCTGCCTTGATTTCAATTCCTCGTCTTTGCCTTCCCTCAATATATTTGTGGACGAGAGTTATCATTTATAACTGTGCAGGTTTGTGAATTGCAGTGCCCTGAAGCTCCATTTTACAACTCGCTTTTTCGGGAGCTGGCCGCAAAAGCGCAGGATGGCTTCAGGCCCTGTTCTGGTTCCGGGGGGCAGGCTGAGCCTGTGGTTAATTCTTCTTCCTGATGGGAAAATAGAGTGACCTGTGCCTGTCCCAACACCAAGAGCTAGTCTCTCATTGGTTCCCCGTCTTCCCGTTCATCCTCAGGACAAATAGCAACCTGTACGGAACAGGAGGTTAAAGGTGCTGATGCTCCAAGTAGGGAGATTGCTAGTAAAGTGGCTGGAATGGCGAACCCGAGCACAAGGAGATGAGAAATGAGGTGCGTTTTAGAAACCTTTCCCCATCACACGGTGTACCATCTTCTGGGTTTCTCATGCATGTTTTCGATGTAGGAAGATGCCCTTGAACCTGGAGATTTGGGACCCATGCGATGGGTAGCACGCAGTATTACTTTAAAGGGTCTGCGTTTGCTCACCCAACCTCACCAAACCTCTCAGCCCCAAGAGTGTCCACCCTTATGTCTCATCCAGCTGTGGGTCTAGATATGGTCAATCCAGGTTGCATCACAGCCCCTGAACGAATTGTGTAAGAATTTCTCTCTCTTTCACTGTCTTTGTTTCATGGGTTTTGAAAAGTAATTTATTTTTATAATGGGGTTTAGCTGCTTTTCACGGCTGTGTTTATGCTGCTTTACACCCACTTGACACACTAACAGAGAGATATCAATACATAGGTTTTAAGATTATTACTAGTCAGATATATTCTTGTGCGGTGAATCGGGCGTGTTGAGTCCAGTTCTCTGAGCAAGGAGTAGGTCTTGTCTGTTACATATTGGGTTTATGGAACGGTATCTGAGCTAATTTGAAACTCTTGTTTTATGTATCACCCCACCTCACCTTTCCCGTTAAGCAGCCATAGTGTGTTTTCTGCATGTGTGACTCTGTTCTGTTTTGTAATTCAGTTCAAGTGTAACGGTTTTTACATTCCCTCTATAAGTGACACCTTATGAGAAGTGTCCTTTTCTGTGTGACTTATGTCACTTAGAATCGTCGGACCTAAATCCACTCATCATGCTGCTCCTAGCCTTATGACATTGATTTCATGGCTGAGTGATAATCCATTGTACATATGGACCTCCAATTTTTTATCCATTTTTCGCTTTCCTGGGATATTTAAGGTGGAATGAAGTGGAGGTCCTTGTCAACAGAGCAGCCCTAAACTTTGGGGTGCTTGTGTCTTGCTGATTTTTAATTTTCCCACTTTATACCCCCATGCGTGGAAGTGCCCTATGCTCTCTAAGCTGTGTTTTTTAGATGTTTCAGGACACACCGTACACTTCTCCAGAGTGGCTGTTGGCAATTTACTTCCCGCCCATCAGTGTAGCAAGGCTCCCATTTCTCCATGGCCTGTCCTGCATTTCTGGTTTTGACACTTTTTTCAGCATGGCCCTTTTGACCGATGGGAAGCGAGACTTCTTTGTAGCGCTGATTTGCCTTTCCAGGTTGCTTGGTTGGCCAAAAAGGGCGTATGCGTTTTTTCCTGAATATATTCAGGAAAAAACGCATACGCCCTTTTTGGCCAAGGGCATCATTGTCAACGTTTTGCCGCTTTTCATGTGCTTTAAAGGCGATTCGAATCTACCTCCTGAAATCTGTTTCCTGCAATTCTGCCTTGATTTCAATTCCTCGTCTTTGCCTTCCCTCAATATATTTGTAGACGAGAGTTATCATTTATAACTGTGCAGGTTTGTGAATTGCAGTGCCCTGAAGCTCCATTTTACAACTCGCTTTTTCGGGAGCTGTCCGCAAAAGCGCAGGATGGCTTCAGGTCCTGTACTGGTTCCGGGGGGCAGGCTGAGCCTGTGGTTAATTCTTCTTCCTGATGGGAAAATAGAGTGACCTGTGCCTGTCCCAACACCAAGAGCTAGTCTCTCATTGGTTCCCCGTCTTCCCGTTCATCCTCAGGACAAATAGCAACCTGTACGGAACAGGAGGTTAAAGGTGCTGATGCTCCAAGTAGGGAGATTGCTAGTAAAGTGGCTGGAATGGCGAACCCGAGCACAAGGAGATGAGAAATGAGGTGCGTTTTAGAAACCTTTCCCCATCACACGGTGTACCATCTTCTGGGTTTCTCATGCATGTTTTCGATGTAGGAAGATGCCCTTGAACCTGGAGATTTGGGACCCATGCGATGGGTAGCACGCAGTATTACTTTAAAGGGTCTGCGTTTGCTCACCCAACCTCACCAAACCTCTCAGCCCCAAGAGTGTCCACCCTTATGTCTCATCCAGCTGTGGGTCTAGATATGGTCAATCCAGGTTGCATCACAGCCCCTGAACGAATTGTGTAAGAATTTCTCTCTCTTTCACTGTCTTTGTTTCATGGGTTTTGAAAAGTAATTTATTTTTATAATGGGGTTTAGCTGCTTTTCACGGCTGTGTTGATGCTGCTTTACACCCACTTGACACACTAACAGAGAGATATCAATACATAGGTTTTAAGATTATTACTAGTCAGATATATTCTTGTGCGGTGAATCGGGCGTGTTGAGTCCAGTTCTCTGAGCAAGGAGTAGGTCTTGTCTGTTACATATTGGGTTTATGGAACGGTATCTGAGCTAATTTGAAACTCTTGTTTTATGTATCACCCCACCTCACCTTTCCCGTTAAGCAGCCATAGTGTGTTTTCTGCATGTGTGACTCTGTTCTGTTTTGTAATTCAGTTCAAGTGTAACGGTTTTTACATTCCCTCTATAAGTGACACCTTATGAGAAGTGTCCTTTTCTGTGTGACTTATGTCACTTAGAATCGTCGTACCTAAATCCACTCATCATGCTGCTCATAGCCTTATGACATTGATTTCATGGCTGAGTGATAATCCATTGTACATATGGACCTCCAATTTTTTATCCATTTTTCGCTTTCCTGGGATATTTAAGGTGGAATGAAGTGGAGGTCCTTGTCAACAGAGCAGCCCTAAACTTTGGGGTGCTTGTGTCTTGCTGATTTTTAATTTTCCCACTTTATACCCCCATGCGTGGAAGTGCCCTATGCTCTCTAAGCTGTGTTTTTTAGATGTTTCAGGACACACCGTACACTTCTCCAGAGTGGCTGTTGGCAATTTACTTCCCGCCCATCAGTGTAGCAAGGCTCCCATTTCTCCATGGCCTGTCCTGCATTTCTGGTTTTGACACTTTTTTCAGCATGGCCCTTTTGACCGATGGGAAGCGAGACTTCTTTGTAGCGCTGATTTGCCTTTCCAGGTTGCTTGGTTGGCCAAAAAGGGCGTATGCGTTTTTTCCTGAATATATTCAGGAAAAAACGCATACGCCCTTTTTGGCCAAGGGCATCATTGTCAACGTTTTGCCGCTTTTCATGTGCTTTAAAGGCGATTCGAATCTACCTCCTGAAATCTGTTTCCTGCAATTCTGCCTTGATTTCAATTCCTCGTCTTTGCCTTCCCTCAATATATTTGTGGACGAGAGTTATCATTTATAACTGTGCAGGTTTGTGAATTGCAGTGCCCTGAAGCTCCATTTTACAACTCGCTTTTTCGGGAGCTGGCCGCAAAAGCGCAGGATGGCTTCAGGCCCTCTTCTGGTTCCGGGGGGCAGGCTGAGCCTGTGGTTAATTCTTCTTCCTGATGGGAAAATAGAGTGACCTGTGCCTGTCCCAACACCAAGAGCTAGTCTCTCATTGGTTCCCCGTCTTCCCGTTCATCCTCAGGAAAAATAGCAACCTGTACGGAACAGGAGGTTAAAGGTGCTGATGCTCCAAGTAGGGAGATTGCTAGTAAAGTGGCTGGAATGTCGAACCCGAGCACAAGGAGATGAGAAATGAGGTGCGTTTTAGAAACCTTTCCCCATCACACGGTGTACCATCTTCTGGGTTTCTCATGCATGTTTTCGATGTAGGAAGATGCCCTTGAACCTGGAGATTTGGGACCCATGCGATGGGTAGCACGCAGTATTACTTTAAAGGGTCTGCGTTTGCTCACCCAACCTCACCAAACCTCTCAGCCCCAAGAGTGTCCACCCTTATGTCTCATCCAGCTGTGGGTCTAGATATGGTCAATCCAGGTTGCATCACAGCCCCTGAACGAATTGTGTAAGAATTTCTCTCTCTTTCACTGTCTTTGTTTCATGGGTTTTGAAAAGTAATTTATTTTTATAATGGGGTTTAGCTGCTTTTCACGGCTGTGTTGATGCTGCTTTACACCCACTTGACACACTAACAGAGAGATATCAATACATAGGTTTTAAGATTATTACTAGTCAGATATATTCTTGTGCGGTGAATCGGGCGTGTTGAGTCCAGTTCTCTGAGCAAGGAGTAGGTCTTGTCTGTTACATATTGGGTTTATGGAACGGTATCTGAGCTAATTTGAAACTCTTGTTTTATGTATCACCCCACCTCACCTTTCCCGTTAAGCAGCCATAGTGTGTTTTCTGCATGTGTGACTCTGTTCTGTTTTGTAATTCAGTTCAAGTGTAACGGTTTTTACATTCCCTCTATAAGTGACACCTTATGAGAAGTGTCCTTTTCTGTGTGACTTATGTCACTTAGAATCGTCGGACCTAAATCCACTCATCATGCTGCTCCTAGCCTTATGACATTGATTTCATGGCTGAGTGATAATCCATTGTACATATGGACCTCCAATTTTTTATCCATTTTTCGCTTTCCTGGGATATTTAAGGTGGAATGAAGTGGAGGTCCTTGTCAACAGAGCAGCCCTAAACTTTGGGGTGCTTGTGTCTTGCTGATTTTTAATTTTCCCACTTTATACCCCCATGCGTGGAAGTGCCCTATGCTCTCTAAGCTGTGTTTTTTAGATGTTTCAGGACACACCGTACACTTCTCCAGAGTGGCTGTTGGCAATTTACTTCCCGCCCATCAGTGTAGCAAGGCTCCCATTTCTCCATGGCCTGTCCTGCATTTCTGGTTTTGACACTTTTTTCAGCATGGCCCTTTTGACCGATGGGAAGCGAGACTTCTTTGTAGCGCTGATTTGCCTTTCCAGGTTGCTTGGTTGGCCAAAAAGGGCGTATGCGTTTTTTCCTGAATATATTCAGGAAAAAACGCATACGCCCTTTTTGGCCAAGGGCATCATTGTCAACGTTTTGCCGCTTTTCATGTGCTTTAAACGCGATTCGAATCTACCTCCTGAAATCTGTTTCCTGCAATTCTGCCTTGATTTCAATTCCTCGTCTTCGCCTTCCCTCAATATATTTGTGGACGAGAGTTATCATTTATAACTGTGCAGGTTTGTGAATTGCAGTGCCCTGAAGCTCCATTTTACAACTCGCTTTTTCGGGAGCTGGCCGCAAAAGCGCAGGATGGCTTCAGGCCCTGTTCTGGTTCCGGGGGGCAGGCTGAGCCTGTGGTTAATTCTTCTTCCTGATGGGAAAATAGAGTGACCTGTGCCTGTCCCAACACCAAGAGCTAGTCTCTCATTGGTTCCCCGTCTTCCCGTTCATCCTCAGGACAAATAGCAACCTGTACGGAACAGGAGGTTAAAGGTGCTGATGCTCCAAGTAGGGAGATTGCTAGTAAAGTGGCTGGAATGGCGAACCCGAGCACAAGGAGATGAGAAATGAGGTGCGTTTTAGAAACCTTTCCCCATCACACGGTGTACCATCTTCTGGGTTTCTCATGCATGTTTTCGATGTAGGAAGATGCCCTTGAACCTGGAGATTTGGGACCCATGCGATGGGTAGCACGCAGTATTACTTTAAAGGGTCTGCGTTTGCTCACCCAACCTCACCAAACCTCTCAGCCCCAAGAGTGTCCACCCTTATGTCTCATCCAGCTGTGGGTCTAGATATGGTCAATCCAGGTTGCATCACAGACCCTGAACGAATTGTGTAAGAATTTCTCTCTCTTTCACTGTCTTTGTTTCATGGGTTTTGAAAAGTAATTTATTTTTATAATGGGGTTTAGCTGCTTTTCACGGCTGTGTTTATGCTGCTTTACACCCACTTGACACACTAACAGAGAGATATCAATACATAGGTTTTAAGATTCTTACTAGTCAGATATATTCTTGTGCGGTGAATCGGGCGTGTTGAGTCCAGTCCTCTGAGCAAGGAGTAGGTCTTGTCTGTTACATATTGGGTTTATGGAACGGTATCTGAGCTAATTTGAAACTCTTGTTTTATGTATCACCCCACCTCACCTTTCCCGTTAAGCAGCCATAGTGTGTTTTCTGCATGTGTGACTCTGTTCTGTTTTGTAATTCAGTTCAAGTGTAACGGTTTTTACATTCCCTCTATAAGTGACACCTTATGAGAAGTGTCCTTTTCTGTGTGACTTATGTCACTTAGAATCGTCGTACCTAAATCCACTCATCATGCTGCTCATAGCCTTATGACATTGATTTCATGGCTGAGTGATAATCCATTGTACATATGGACCTCCAATTTTTTATCCATTTTTCGCTTTCCTGGGATATTTAAGGTGGAATGAAGTGGAGGTCCTTGTCAACAGAGCAGCCCTAAACTTTGGGGTGCTTGTGTCTTGCTGATTTTTAATTTTCCCACTTTATACCCCCATGCGTGGAAGTGCCCTATGCTCTCTAAGCTGTGTTTTTTAGATGTTTCAGGACACACCGTACACTTCTCCAGAGTGGCTGTTGGCAATTTACTTCCCACCCATCAGTGTAGCAAGGCTCCCATTTCTCCATGGCCTGTCCTGCATTTCTGGTTTTGACACTTTTTTCAGCATGGCCCTTTTGACCGATGGGAAGCGAGACTTCTTTGTAGCGCTGATTTGCCTTTCCAGGTTGCTTGGTTGGCCAAAAAGGGCGTATGCGTTTTTTCCTGAATATATTCAGGAAAAAACGCATACGCCCTTTTTGGCCAAGGGCATCATTGTCAACGTTTTGCCGCTTTTCATGTGCTTTAAAGGCGATTCGAATCTACCTCCTGAAATCTGTTTCCTGCAATTCTGCCTTGATTTCAATTCCTCGTCTTTGCCTTCCCTCAATATATTTGTGGACGAGAGTTATCATTTATAACTGTGCAGGTTTGTGAATTGCAGTGCCCTGAAGCTCCATTTTACAACTCGCTTTTTCGGGAGCTAGCCGCAAAAGCGCAGGATGGCTTCAGGTCCTGTTCTGGTTCCGGGGGGCAGGCTGAGCCTGTGGTTAATTCTTCTTCCTGATGGGAAAATAGAGTGACCTGTGCCTGTCCCAACACCAAGAGCTAGTCTCTCATTGGTTCCCCGTCTTCCCGTTCATCCTCAGGACAAATAGCAACCTGTACGGAACAGGAGGTTAAAGGTGCTGATGCTCCAAGTAGGGAGATTGCTAGTAAAGTGGCTGGAATGTCGAACCCGAGCACAAGGAGATGAGAAATGAGGTGCGTTTTAGAAACCTTTCCCCATCACACGGTGTACCATCTTCTGGGTTTCTCATGCATGTTTTCAATGTAGGAAGATGCCCTTGAACCTGGAGATTTGGGACCCATGCGATGGGTAGCACGCAGTATTACTTTAAAGGGTCTGCGTTTGCTCACCCAACCTCACCAAACCTCTCAGCCCCAAGAGTGTCCACCCTTATGTCTCATCCAGCTGTGGGTCTAGATATGGTCAATCCAGGTTGCATCACAGCCCCTGAACGAATTGTGTAAGAATTTCTCTCTCTTTCACTGTCTTTGTTTCATGGGTTTTGAAAAGTAATTTATTTTTATAATGGGGTTTAGCTGCTTTTCACGGCTGTGTTTATGCTGCTTTACACCCACTTGACACACTAACAGAGAGATATCAATACATAGGTTTTAAGATTATTACTAGTCAGATATATTCTTGTGCGGTGAATCGGGCGTGTTGAGTCCAGTTCTCTGAGCAAGGAGTAGGTCTTGTCTGTTACATATTGGGTTTATGGAACGGTATCTGAGCTAATTTGAAACTCTTGTTTTATGTATCACCCCACCTCACCTTTCCCGTTAAGCAGCCATAGTGTGTTTTCTGCATGTGTGACTCTGTTCTGTTTTGTAATTCAGTTCAAGTGTAACGGTTTTTACATTCCCTCTATAAGTGACACCTTATGAGAAGTGTCCTTTTCTGTGTGACTTATGTCACTTAGAATCGTCGGACCTAAATCCAATCATCATGCTGCTACTAGCCTTATGACATTGATTTCATGGCTGAGTGATAATCCATTGTACATATGGACCTCCAAATTTTTATCCATTTTTCGCTTTCCTGGGATATTTAAGGTGGAATGAAGTGGAGGTCCTTGTCAACAGAGCAGCCCTAAACTTTGGGGTGCTTGTGTCTTGCTGATTTTTAATTTTCCCACTTTATACCCCCATGCGTGGAAGTGCCCTATGCTCTCTAAGCTGTGTTTTTTAGATGTTTCAGGACACACCGTACACTTCTCCAGAGTGGCTGTTGGCAATTTACATCCCGCCCATCAGTTTAGCAAGGCTCCCATTTCTCCATGGCCTGTCCTGCATTTCTGGTTTTGACACTTTTTTCAGCATGGCCCTTTTGACCGATGGGAAGCGAGACTTCTTTGTAGCGCTGATTTGCCTTTCCAGGTTGCTTGGTTGGCCAAAAAAGGCGTATGCGTTTTTTCCTGAATATATTCAGGAAAAAACGCATACGCACTTTTTGGCCAAGGGCATCATTGTCAACGTTTTGCCGCTTTTCATGTGCTTTAAAGGCGATTCGAATCTACCTCCTGAAATCTGTTTCCTGCAATTCTGCCTTGATTTCAATTCCTCGTCTTTGCCTTCCCTCAATATATTTGTGGATGAGAGTTATCATTTATAACTGTGCAGGTTTGTGAATTGCAGTGCCCTGAAGCTCCATTTTACAACTCGCTTTTTCGGGAGCTGGCCGCCAAAGCGCAGCATGGCTTCAGGCCCTGTTCTGGTTCCGGGGTCAGGCTGAGCCTGTGGTTAATTCTTCTTCCTGATGGGAAAATAGAGTGACCTGTGCCTGTCCCAACACCAAGAGCTAGTCTCTCATTGGTTCCCCGTCTTCCCGTTCATCCTCAGGACAAATAGCAACCTGTACGGAACAGGAGGTTAAAGGTGCTGATGCTCCAAGTAGGGAGATTGCTAGTAAAGTGGCTGGAATGGCGAACCCGAGCACAAGGAGATGAGAAATGAGGTGCGTTTTAGAAACCTTTCCCCATCACACGGTGTACCATCTTCTGGGTTTCTCATGCATGTTTTCGATGTAGGAAGATGCCCTTGAACCTGGAGATTTGGGACCCATGCGATGGGTAGCACGCAGTATTACTTTAAAGGGTCTGCGTTTGCTCACCCAACCTCACCAAACCTCTCAGCCCCAAGAGTGTCCACCCTTATGTCTCATCCAGCTGTGGGTCTAGATATGGTCAATCCAGGTTGCATCACAGCCCCTGAACGAATTGTGTAAGAATTTCTCTCTCTTTCACTGTCTTTGTTTCATGGGTTTTGAAAAGTAATTTATTTTTATAATGGGGTTTAGCTGCTTTTCACGGCTGTGTTTATGCTGCTTTACACCCACTTGACACACTAACAGAGAGATATCAATACATAGGTTTTAAGATTATTACTAGTCAGATATATTCTTGTGCGGTGAATCGGGCGTGTTGAGTCCAGTTCTCTGAGCAAGGAGTAGGTCTTGTCTGTTACATATTGGGTTTATGGAACGGTATCTGAGCTAATTTGAAACTCTTGTTTTATGTATCACCCCACCTCACCTTTCCCGTTAAGCAGCCATAGTGTGTTTTCTGCATGTGTGACTCTGTTCTGTTTTGTAATTCAGTTCAAGTGTAACGGTTTTTACATTCCCTCTATAAGTGACACCTTATGAGAAGTGTCCTTTTCTGTGTGACTTATGTCACTTAGAATCGTCGGACCTAAATCCAATCATCATGCTGCTACTAGCCTTATGACATTGATTTCATGGCTGAGTGATAATCCATTGTACATATGGACCTCCAAATTTTTATCCATTTTTCGCTTTCCTGGGATATTTAAGGTGGAATGAAGTGGAGGTCCTTGTCAACAGAGCAGCCCTAAACTTTGGGGTGCTTGTGTCTTGCTGATTTTTAATTTTCCCACTTTATACCCCCATGCGTGGAAGTGCCCTATGCTCTCTAAGCTGTGTTTTTTAGATGTTTCAGGACACACCGTACACTTCTCCAGAGTGGCTGTTGGCAATTTACATCCCGCCCATCAGTTTAGCAAGGCTCCCATTTCTCCATGGCCTGTCCTGCATTTCTGGTTTTGACACTTTTTTCAGCATGGCCCTTTTGACCGATGGGAAGCGAGACTTCTTTGTAGCGCTGATTTGCCTTTCCAGGTTGCTTGGTTGGCCAAAAAAGGCGTATGCGTTTTTTCCTGAATATATTCAGGAAAAAACGCATACGCACTTTTTGGCCAAGGGCATCATTGTCAACGTTTTGCCGCTTTTCATGTGCTTTAAAGGCGATTCGAATCTACCTCCTGAAATCTGTTTCCTGCAATTCTGCCTTGATTTCAATTCCTCGTCTTTGCCTTCCCTCAATATATTTGTGGATGAGAGTTATCATTTATAACTGTGCAGGTTTGTGAATTGCAGTGCCCTGAAGCTCCATTTTACAACTCGCTTTTTCGGGAGCTGGCCGCCAAAGCGCAGCATGGCTTCAGGCCCTGTTCTGGTTCCGGGGTCAGGCTGAGCCTGTGGTTAATTCTTCTTCCTGATGGGAAAATAGAGTGACCTGTGCCTGTCCCAACACCAAGAGCTAGTCTCTCATTGGTTCCCCGTCTTCCCGTTCATCCTCAGGACAAATAGCAACCTGTACGGAACAGGAGGTTAAAGGTGCTGATGCTCCAAGTAGGGAGATTGCTAGTAAAGTGGCTGGAATGGCGAACCCGAGCACAAGGAGATGAGAAATGAGGTGCGTTTTAGAAACCTTTCCCCATCACACGGTGTACCATCTTCTGGGTTTCTCATGCATGTTTTCGATGTAGGAAGATGCCCTTGAACCTGGAGATTTGGGACCCATGCGATGGGTAGCACGCAGTATTACTTTAAAGGGTCTGCGTTTGCTCACCCAACCTCACCAAACCTCTCAGCCCCAAGAGTGTCCACCCTTATGTCTCATCCAGCTGTGGGTCTAGATATGGTCAATCCAGGTTGCATCACAGCCCCTGAACGAATTGTGTAAGAATTTCTCTCTCTTTCACTGTCTTTGTTTCATGGGTTTTGAAAAGTAATTTATTTTTATAATGGGGTTTAGCTGCTTTTCACGGCTGTGTTTATGCTGCTTTACACCCACTTGACACACTAACAGAGAGATATCAATACATAGGTTTTAAGATTCTTACTAGTCAGATATATTCTTGTGCGGTGAATCGGGCGTGTTGAGTCCAGTTCTCTGAGCAAGGAGTAGGTCTTGTCTGTTACATATTGGGTTTATGGAACGGTATCTGAGCTAATTTGAAACTCTTGTTTTATGTATCACCCCACCTCACCTTTCCCGTTAAGCAGCCATAGTGTGTTTTCTGCATGTGTGACTCTGTTCTGTTTTGTAATTCAGTTCAAGTGTAACGGTTTTTACATTCCCTCTATAAGTGACACCTTATGAGAAGTGTCCTTTTCTGTGTGACTTATGTCACTTAGAATCGTCGGACCTAAATCCAATCATCATGCTGCTACTAGCCTTATGACATTGATTTCATGGCTGAGTGATAATCCATTGTACATATGGACCTCCAATTTTTTATCCATTTTTCGCTTTCCTGGGATATTTAAGGTGGAATGAAGTGGAGGTCCTTGTCAACAGAGCAGCCCTAAACTTTGGGGTGCTTGTGTCTTGCTGATTTTTAATTTTCCCACTTTATACCCCCATGCGTGGAAGTGCCCTATGCTCTCTAAGCTGTGTTTTTTAGATGTTTCAGGACACACCGTACACTTCTCCAGAGTGGCTGTTGGCAATTTACATCCCGCCCATCAGTGTAGCAAGGCTCCCATTTCTCCATGGCCTGTCCTGCATTTCTGGTTTTGACACTTTTTTCAGCATGGCCCTTTTGACCGATGGGAAGCGAGACTTCTTTGTAGCGCTGATTTGCCTTTCCAGGTTGCTTGGTTGGCCAAAAAGGGCGTATGCGTTTTTTCCTGAATATATTCAGGAAAAAACGCATACGCACTTTTTGGCCAAGGGCATCATTGTCAACGTTTTGCCGCTTTTCATGTGCTTTAAAGGCGATTCGAATCTACCTCCTGAAATCTGTTTCCTGCAATTCTGCCTTGATTTCAATTCCTCGTCTTTGCCTTCCCTCAATATATTTGTGGACGAGAGTTATCATTTATAACTGTGCAGGTTTGTGAATTGCAGTGCCCTGAAGCTCCATTTTACAACTCGCTTTTTCGGGAGGTGGCCGCAAAAGCGCAGGATGGCTTCAGGCCCTGTTCTGGTTCCGGGGGGCAGGCTTAGCCTGTGGTTAATTCTTCTTCCTGATGGGAAAATAGAGTGACCTGTGCCTGTCCCAACACCAAGAGCTAGTCTCTCATTGGTTCCCCGTCTTCCCGTTCATCCTCAGGACAAATAGCAACCTGTACGGAACAGGAGGTTAAAGGTGCTGATGCTCCAAGTAGGGAGATTGCTAGTAAAGTGGCTGGAATGGCGAACCCGAGCACAAGGAGATGAGAAATGAGGTGCGTTTTAGAAACCTTTCCCCATCACACGGTGTACCATCTTCTGGGTTTCTCATGCATGTTTTCGATGTAGGAAGATGCCCTTGAACCTGGAGATTTGGGACCCATGCGATGGGTAGCACGCAGTATTACTTTAAAGGGTCTGCGTTTGCTCACCCAACCTCACCAAACCTCTCAGCCCCAAGAGTGTCCACCCTTATGTCTCATCCAGCTGTGGGTCTAGATATGGTCAATCCAGGTTGCATCACAGCCCCTGAACGAATTGTGTAAGAATTTCTCTCTCTTTCACTGTCTTTGTTTCATGGGTTTTGAAAAGTAATTTATTTTTATAATGGGGTTTAGCTGCTTTTCACGGCTGTGTTTATGCTGCTTTACACCCACTTGACACACTAACAGAGAGATATCAATACATAGGTTTTAAGATTATTACTAGTCAGATATATTCTTGTGCGGTGAATCGGGCGTGTTGAGTCCAGTTCTCTGAGCAAGGAGTAGGTCTTGTCTGTTACATATTGGGTTTATGGAACGGTATCTGAGCTAATTTGAAACTCTTGTTTTATGTATCACCCCACCTCACCTTTCCCGTTAAGCAGCCATAGTGTGTTTTCTGCATGTGTGACTCTGTTCTGTTTTGTAATTCAGTTCAAGTGTAACGGTTTTTACATTCCCTCTATAAGTGACACCTTATGAGAAGTGTCCTTTTCTGTGTGACTTATGTCACTTAGAATCGTCGGACCTAAATCCAATCATCATGCTGCTACTAGCCTTATGACATTGATTTCATGGCTGAGTGATAATCCATTGTACATATGGACCTCCAAATTTTTATCCATTTTTCGCTTTCCTGGGATATTTAAGGTGGAATGAAGTGGAGGTCCTTGTCAACAGAGCAGCCCTAAACTTTGGGGTGCTTGTGTCTTGCTGATTTTTAATTTTCCCACTTTATACCCCCATGCGTGGAAGTGCCCTATGCTCTCTAAGCTGTGTTTTTTAGATGTTTCAGGACACACCGTACACTTCTCCAGAGTGGCTGTTGGCAATTTACATCCCGCCCATCAGTTTAGCAAGGCTCCCATTTCTCCATGGCCTGTCCTGCATTTCTGGTTTTGACACTTTTTTCAGCATGGCCCTTTTGACCGATGGGAAGCGAGACTTCTTTGTAGCGCTGATTTGCCTTTCCAGGTTGCTTGGTTGGCCAAAAAAGGCGTATGCGTTTTTTCCTGAATATATTCAGGAAAAAACGCATACGCACTTTTTGGCCAAGGGCATCATTGTCAACGTTTTGCCGCTTTTCATGTGCTTTAAAGGCGATTCGAATCTACCTCCTGAAATCTGTTTCCTGCAATTCTGCCTTGATTTCAATTCCTCGTCTTTGCCTTCCCTCAATATATTTGTGGATGAGAGTTATCATTTATAACTGTGCAGGTTTGTGAATTGCAGTGCCCTGAAGCTCCATTTTACAACTCGCTTTTTCGGGAGCTGGCCGCCAAAGCGCAGCATGGCTTCAGGCCCTGTTCTGGTTCCGGGGTCAGGCTGAGCCTGTGGTTAATTCTTCTTCCTGATGGGAAAATAGAGTGACCTGTGCCTGTCCCAACACCAAGAGCTAGTCTCTCATTGGTTCCCCGTCTTCCCGTTCATCCTCAGGACAAATAGCAACCTGTACGGAACAGGAGGTTAAAGGTGCTGATGCTCCAAGTAGGGAGATTGCTAGTAAAGTGGCTGGAATGGCGAACCCGAGCACAAGGAGATGAGAAATGAGGTGCGTTTTAGAAACCTTTCCCCATCACACGGTGTACCATCTTCTGGGTTTCTCATGCATGTTTTCGATGTAGGAAGATGCCCTTGAACCTGGAGATTTGGGACCCATGCGATGGGTAGCACGCAGTATTACTTTAAAGGGTCTGCGTTTGCTCACCCAACCTCACCAAACCTCTCAGCCCCAAGAGTGTCCACCCTTATGTCTCATCCAGCTGTGGGTCTAGATATGGTCAATCCAGGTTGCATCACAGCCCCTGAACGAATTGTGTAAGAATTTCTCTCTCTTTCACTGTCTTTGTTTCATGGGTTTTGAAAAGTAATTTATTTTTATAATGGGGTTTAGCTGCTTTTCACGGCTGTGTTTATGCTGCTTTACACCCACTTGACACACTAACAGAGAGATATCAATACATAGGTTTTAAGATTCTTACTAGTCAGATATATTCTTGTGCGGTGAATCGGGCGTGTTGAGTCCAGTTCTCTGAGCAAGGAGTAGGTCTTGTCTGTTACATATTGGGTTTATGGAACGGTATCTGAGCTAATTTGAAACTCTTGTTTTATGTATCACCCCACCTCACCTTTCCCGTTAAGCAGCCATAGTGTGTTTTCTGCATGTGTGACTCTGTTCTGTTTTGTAATTCAGTTCAAGTGTAACGGTTTTTACATTCCCTCTATAAGTGACACCTTATGAGAAGTGTCCTTTTCTGTGTGACTTATGTCACTTAGAATCGTCGGACCTAAATCCAATCATCATGCTGCTACTAGCCTTATGACATTGATTTCATGGCTGAGTGATAATCCATTGTACATATGGACCTCCAATTTTTTATCCATTTTTCGCTTTCCTGGGATATTTAAGGTGGAATGAAGTGGAGGTCCTTGTCAACAGAGCAGCCCTAAACTTTGGGGTGCTTGTGTCTTGCTGATTTTTAATTTTCCCACTTTATACCCCCATGCGTGGAAGTGCCCTATGCTCTCTAAGCTGTGTTTTTTAGATGTTTCAGGACACACCGTACACTTCTCCAGAGTGGCTGTTGGCAATTTACATCCCGCCCATCAGTGTAGCAAGGCTCCCATTTCTCCATGGCCTGTCCTGCATTTCTGGTTTTGACACTTTTTTCAGCATGGCCCTTTTGACCGATGGGAAGCGAGACTTCTTTGTAGCGCTGATTTGCCTTTCCAGGTTGCTTGGTTGGCCAAAAAGGGCGTATGCGTTTTTTCCTGAATATATTCAGGAAAAAACGCATACGCACTTTTTGGCCAAGGGCATCATTGTCAACGTTTTGCCGCTTTTCATGTGCTTTAAAGGCGATTCGAATCTACCTCCTGAAATCTGTTTCCTGCAATTCTGCCTTGATTTCAATTCCTCGTCTTTGCCTTCCCTCAATATATTTGTGGACGAGAGTTATCATTTATAACTGTGCAGGTTTGTGAATTGCAGTGCCCTGAAGCTCCATTTTACAACTCGCTTTTTCGGGAGGTGGCCGCAAAAGCGCAGGATGGCTTCAGGCCCTGTTCTGGTTCCGGGGGGCAGGCTTAGCCTGTGGTTAATTCTTCTTCCTGATGGGAAAATAGAGTGACCTGTGCCTGTCCCAACACCAAGAGCTAGTCTCTCATTGGTTCCCCGTCTTCCCGTTCATCCTCAGGACAAATAGCAACCTGTACGGAACAGGAGGTTAAAGGTGCTGATGCTCCAAGTAGGGAGATTGCTAGTAAAGTGGCTGGAATGGCGAACCCGAGAACAAGGAGATGAGAAATGAGGTGCGTTTTAGAAACCTTTCCCCATCACACGGTGTACCATCTTCTGGGTTTCTCATGCATGTTTTCGATGTAGGAAGATGCCCTTGAACCTGGAGATTTGGGACCCATGCAATGGGTAGCACGCAGTATTACTTTAAAGGGTCTGCGTTTGCTCACCCAACCTCACCAAACCTCTCAGCCCCAAGAGTGTCCACCCTTATGTCTCATCCAGCTGTGGGTCTAGATATGGTCAATCCAGGTTGCATCACAGACCCTGAACGAATTGTGTAAGAATTTCACTCTCTTTCACTGTCTTTGTTTCATGGGTTTTGAAAAGTAATTTATTTTTATAATGGGGTTTAGCTGCTTTTCACGGCTGTGTTTATGCTGCTTTACACCCACTTGACACACTAACAGAGAGATATCAATACATAGGTTTTAAGATTATTACTAGTCAGATATATTCTTGTGCGGTGAATCGGGCGTGTTGAGTCCAGTCCTCTGAGCAAGGAGTAGGTCTTGTCTGTTACATATTGGGTTTATGGAACGGTATCTGAGCTAATTTGAAACTCTTGTTTTACGTATCACCCCACCTCACCTTTCCCGTTAAGCAGCCATAGTGTGTTTTCTGCATGTGTGACTCTGTTCTGTTTTGTAATTCAGTTCAAGTGTAACGGTTTTTACATTCCCTCTATAAGTGACACCTTATGAGAAGTGTCCTTTTCTGTGTGACTTATGTCACTTAGAATCGTCGTACCTAAATCCACTCATCATGCTGCTCCTAGCCTTATGATATTGATTTCATGGCTGAGTGATAATCCATTGTACATATGGACCTCCAATTTTTTATCCATTTTTCGCTTTCCTGGGATATTTAAGGTGGAATGAAGTGGAGGTCCTTGTCAACAGAGCAGCCCTAAACTTTGGGGTGCTTGTGTCTTGCTGATTTTTAATTTTCCCACTTTATACCCCCATGCGTGGAAGTGCCCTATGCTCTCTAAGCTGTGTTTTTTAGATGTTTCAGGACACACCGTACACTTCTCCAGAGTGGCTGTTGGCAATTTACTTCCCGCCCATCAGTGTAGCAAGGCTCCCATTTCTCCATGGCCTGTCCTGCATTTCTGGTTTTGACACTTTTTTCAGCATGGCCCTTTTGACCGATGGGAAGCGAGACTTCTTTGTAGCGCTGATTTGCCTTTCCAGGTTGCTTGGTTGGCCAAAAAGGGCGTATGCGTTTTTTCCTGAATATATTCAGGAAAAAACGCATACGCCCTTTTTGGCCAAGGGCATCATTGTCAACGTTTTGCCGCTTTTCATGTGCTTTAAACGCGATTCGAATCTACCTCCTGAAATCTGTTTCCTGCAATTCTGCCTTGATTTCAATTCCTCGTCTTTGCCTTCCCTCAATATATTTGTGGACGAGAGTTATCATTTATAACTGTGCAGGTTTGTGAATTGCAGTGCCCTGAAGCTCCATTTTACAACTCGCTTTTTCGGGAGCTGGCCGCAAAAGCGCAGGATGGCTTCAGGCCCTGTTCTGGTTCCGGGGGGCAGGCTGAGCCTGTGGTTAATTCTTCTTCCTGATGGGAAAATAGAGTGACCTGTGCCTGTCCCAGCACCAAGAGCTAGTCTCTCATTGGTTCCCCGTCTTCCCGTTCATCCTCAGGACAAATAGCAACCTGTACGGAACAGGAGGTTAAAGGTGCTGATGCTCCAAGTAGGGAGATTGCTAGTAAAGTGGCTGGAATGTCGAACCCGAGCACAAGGAGATGAGAAATGAGGTGCGTTTTAGAAACCTTTCCCCATCACACGGTGTACCATCTTCTGGGTTTCTCATGCATGTTTTCAATGTAGGAAGATGCCCTTGAACCTGGAGATTTGGGACCCATGCGATGGGTAGCACGCAGTATTACTTTAAAGGGTCTGCGTTTGCTCACCCAACCTCACCAAACCTCTCAGCCCCAAGAGTGTCCACCCTTATGTCTCATCCAGCTGTGGGTCTAGATATGGTCAATCCAGGTTGCATCACAGCCCCTGAACGAATTGTGTAAGAATTTCTCTCTCTTTCACTGTCTTTGTTTCATGGGTTTTGAAAAGTAATTTATTTTTATAATGGGGTTTAGCTGCTTTTCACGGCTGTGTTTATGCTGCTTTACACCCACTTGACACACTAACAGAGAGATATCAATACATAGGTTTTAAGATTATTACTAGTCAGATATATTCTTGTGCGGTGAATCGGGCGTGTTGAGTCCAGTTCTCTGAGCAAGGAGTAGGTCTTGTCTGTTACATATTGGGTTTATGGAACGGTATCTGAGCTAATTTGAAACTCTTGTTTTATGTATCACCCCACCTCACCTTTCCCGTTAAGCAGCCATAGTGTGTTTTCTGCATGTGTGACTCTGTTCTGTTTTGTAATTCAGTTCAAGTGTAACGGTTTTTACATTCCCTCTATAAGTGACACCTTATGAGAAGTGTCCTTTTCTGTGTGACTTATGTCACTTAGAATCGTCGGACCTAAATCCAATCATCATGCTGCTACTAGCCTTATGACATTGATTTCATGGCTGAGTGATAATCCATTGTACATATGGACCTCCAATTTTTTATCCATTTTTCGCTTTCCTGGGATATTTAAGGTGGAATGAAGTGGAGGTCCTTGTCAACAGAGCATCCCTAAACTTTGGGGTGCTTGTGTCTTGCTGATTTTTAATTTTCCCACTTTATACCCCCATGCGTGGAAGTGCCCTATGCTCTCTAAGCTGTGTTTTTTAGATGTTTCAGGACACACCGTACACTTCTCCAGAGTGGCTGTTGGCAATTTACTTCCCGCCCATCCGTGTAGCAAGGCTCCCATTTCTCCATGGCCTGTCCTGCATTTCTGGTTTTGACACTTTTTTCAGCATGGCCCTTTTGACCGATGGGAAGCGAGACTTCTTTGTAGCGCTGATTTGCCTTTCCAGGTTGCTTGGTTGGCCAAAAAGGGCGTATGCGTTTTTTCCTGAATATATTCAGGAAAAAACGCATACGCCCTTTTTGGCCAAGGGCATCATTGTCAACGTTTTGCCGCTTTTCATGTGCTTTAAAGGCGATTCGAATCTACCTCCTGAAATCTGTTTCCTGCAATTCTGCCTTGATTTCAATTCCTCGTCTTTGCCTTCCCTCAATATATTTGTGGATGAGAGTTATCATTTATAACTGTGCAGGTTTGTGAATTGCAGTGCCCTGAAGCTCCATTTTACAACTCGCTTTTTCGGGAGCTGGCCGCAAAAGCGCAGGATGGCTTCAGGCCATGTTCTGGTTCCGGGGGGCAGGCTGAGCCTGTGGTTAATTCTTCTTCCTGATGGGAAAATAGAGTGACCTGTGCCTGTCCCAACACCAAGAGCTAGTCTCTCATTGGTTCCCCGTCTTCCCGTTCATCCTCAGGACAAATAGCAACCTGTACGGAACAGGAGGTTAAAGGTGCTGATGCTCCAAGTAGGGAGATTGCTAGTAAAGTGGCTGGAATGTCGAACCCGAGCACAAGGAGATGAGAAATGAGTTGCGTTTTAGAAACCTTTCCCCATCACACGGTGTACCATCTTCTGGGTTTCTCATGCATGTTTTCAATGTAGGAAGATGCCCTTGAACCTGGAGATTTGGGACCCATGCGAAGGGTAGCACGCAGTATTACTTTAAAGGGTCTGTGTTTGCTCACCCAACCTCACCAAACCTCTCAGCCCCAAGAGTGTCCACCCTTATGTCTCATCCAGCTGTGGGTCTAGATATGGTCAATCCAGGTTGCATCACAGCCCCTGAACGAATTGTGTAAGAATTTCTCTCTCTTTCCCTGTCTTTGTTTCATGGGTTTTTAAAAGTAATTTATTTTTATAATGGGGTTTAGCTGCTTTTCACGGATGTGTTTATGCCGCTTTACACCCACTTGACACACTAACAGAGAGATATCAATACATAGGTTTTAAGATTATTACTAGTCAGATATATTCTTGTGCGGTGAATCGGGCGTGTTGAGTCCAGTTCTCTGAGCAAGGAGTAGATCTTGTCTATTACATATTGTGTTTATGGAACGGTATCTGAGCTAATTTGAAACTCTTGTTTTATGTATCACCCCACCTCACCTTTCCCGTTAAGCAGCCATAGTGTGTTTTCTGCATGTGTGACTCTGTTCTGTTTTGTAATTCAGTTGAAGTGTAACGGTTTTTACATTCCCTCTATAAGTGACACCTTATGAGAAGTGTCCTTTTCTGTGTGACTTATTTCACTTAGAATCGTCGTACCTAAATCCACTCATCATGCTGCTACTAGCCTTATGACATTGATTCCATGGCTGTGTGATATTCCATTGTACATATGGACCTCAAATTTTTTATCCATTTTTCGGTTTCCTGGGATATTTAAGGTGGAATGAAGTGGAGGTCCTTGTCAACAGAGCAGCCCTAAACTTTGGGGTGCTTGTGTCTTGCTGATTTTTAATTTTCGCACTTTATACCCCCATGCGTGGAAGTGCCCTGTGCTCTCTAAGCTGTGTTTTTTAGATGTTTCAGGACACACCGTACACTTCTCCAGAGTGGCTGTTGGCAATTTACATCCCGCCCATCAGTGTAGCAAGGCTCCCATTTCTCCATGGCCTGTCCTGCATTTCTGGTTTTCACACTTTTTTCAGCATGGCCCTTTTGACCGATGGGAAGCGAGACTTCTTTGTAGCGCTGATTTGCCTTTCCAGGTTGCTTGGTTGGCCAAAAAGGGCGTATGCGTTTTTTCCTGAATATATTCAGGAAAAAACGCATACGCCCTTTTTGGCCAAGGGCATCATTGTCAACGTATTGCCGCCTTTCATGTGCTTTAGAGGCAATTCGAATCTACCTCCTGAAATCTGTTTCCTGCAATTCTGCCTTGATTTCAATTCCTCGTCTTTGCCTTCCCTCAATATATTTGTGGATGAGAGTTATCATTTATAACTGTGCAGGTTTGTGAATTGCAGTGCCCTGAAGCTCCATTTTACAACTCGCTTTTTCGGGAGCTGGCCGCAAAAGCGCAGGATGGCTTCAGGCCCTGTTCTGGTTCCAGTGGGCAGGCTGAGCCTGTGGTTAATTCTTCTTCCTGATGGGAAAATAGAGTGACCTGTGCCTGTCCCAACACCAAGAGCTAGTCTCTCATTGGTTCCCCGTCTTCCCGTTCATCCTCAGGACAAATTGCAACCTGTACGGAAGAGGAGGTGAAAGGTGCTGATGCTCCAAGTAGGGAGATTGCTAGTTAAGTGGCTGGAATGGCGAACCCGAGCACAAGGAGATGAGAAATGAGGTGCGTTTTAGAAACCTTTCCCCATCACACGGTGTACCATCTTCTGGGTTTCTCATGCATGTTTTTGATGTAGGAAGATGCCCTTGAACCTGGAGATTTGGGACCCATGCGAAGGGTAGCACGCAGTATTACTTTAAAGGGTCTGCGTTTGCTCACCCAACCTCACCAAACCTCTCAGCCCCAAGAGTGTCCACCCTTATGTCTCATCCAGCTGTGGGTCTAGATATGGTCAATCCAGGTTGCATCACAGCCCCTGAACGAATTGTGTAAGAATTTCTCTCTCTTTCCCTGTCTTTGTCTCATGGGTTTTTAAAAGTAATTTATTTTTATAATGGGGTTTAGCTGCTTTTCACGGATGTGTTTATGCCGCTTTACACCCACTTGACACACTAACAGAGAGATATCAATACATAGGTTTTAAGATTATTACTAGTCAGATATATTCTTGTGCGGTGAATCGGGCGTGTTGAGTCCAGTTCTCTGAGCAAGGAGTAGATCTTGTCTATTACATATTGTGTTTATGGAACGGTATCTGAGCTAATTTGAAACTCTTGTTTTATGTATCACCCCACCTCACCTTTCCCGTTAAGCAGCCATAGTGTGTTTTCTGCATGTGTGACTCTCTTCTGTTTTGTAATTCAGTTCAAGTGTAACGGTTTTTACATTCCCTCTATAAGTGACACCTTATGAGAAGTGTCCTTTTCTGTGTGACTTATTTCACTTAGAATCGTCGTACCTAAATCCACTCATCATGCTGCTACTAGCCTTAGGACATTGATTTCATTGCTGAGTGATATTCCATTGTACATAAGGACCACAACTTTTGTATCCATTTTTCGCTTTCCTGGGATATTTAAGGTGGAATGAAGTGGAGGTCCTTGTCAACAGAGCAGCCCTAAACTTTGGTGTGCTTGTGTCTTGCTGATTTTTAATTTTCCCACTTTATACCCCCATGCGTGGAAGTGCCCTATGCTCTCTAAGCTGTGTTTTTTAGATGTTTCAGGACACACCGTACACTTCTCCAGAGTGGCTGTTGGCAATTTACATCCCGTCCATCAGTGTACCAAGGCTCCCATTTCTCCATGGCCTGTCCTGCATTTCTGGTTTTGATACTTTTTTCAGCATGGCCCTTTTGACCGATGGGAAGCGAGACTTCTTTGTAGTGCTGATTTGCCTTTCCAGGTTGCTTGGTTGGCCAAAAAGGGCGTATGCGTTTTTTCCTTAATATATTCAGGAAAAATCGCATACGCCCTTTTTGGCCAAGGGCATAATTGTCAACGTTTTGCCGCATTTCATGTGCTTTAAAGGCGATTCGAATCTACCTCCTGAAATCTGTTTCCTGCAATTCTGCCTTGATTTCAATTCCTCGTCTTTGCCTTCCCTCAATATATTTGTGGACGAGAGTTATCATTTATAACTGTGCAGGTTTGTGAATTGCAGTGCCCTGAAGCTCCATTTTACAACTCGCTTTTTCGGGAGCTGGCTGCAAAAGCGCAGGATGGCTTCAGGCCCTGTTCTGGTTCCAGGGGGCAGGCTGAGCCTGTGGTTAATTCTTCTTCCTGATGGGAATATAGAGTGACCTGTGCCTGTCCCAACACCAAGAGCTAGTCTCTCATTGGTTCCCCGTCTTCCCGTTCATCCTCAGGACAAATTGCAACCTGTACGGAACAGGAGGTTAAAGGTGCTGATGCTCCTAGTAGGGAGATTGCTAGTAAAGTGGCTGGAATGGCGAACCCGAGCACAAGGAGATGAGAAATGAGGTGCGTTTTAGAAACCTTTCCCCATCACACGGTGTACCATCTTCTGGGTTTCTCATGCATGTTTTCGATGTAGGAAGATGCCCTTGAACCTGGAGATTTGGGACCCATGCGATGGGTAGCACGCAGTATTACTTTAAAGGGTCTGCGTTTGCTCACCCAACCTCACCAAACCTCTCAGCCCCAAGAGTGTCCACCCTTATGTCTCATCCAGCTGTGGGTCTAGATATGGTCAATCCAGGTTGCATCACAGCCCCTGAACGAATTGTGTAAGAATTTCTCTCTCCTTCACTGTCTTTGTTTCATGGGTTTTTAAAAGTAATTTATTTTTATAATGGGGTTTAGCTGCTTTTCACGGCTGTGTTTATGCCGCTTTACACCTACTTGACACACTAACAGAGAGATATCAATACATAGGTTTTAAGATTATTACTAGTCAGATATATTCTTGTGCGGTGAATCGGGCGTGTTGAGTCCAGTTCTCTGAGCAAGGAGTAGGTCTTGTCTATTACATATTGGGTTTATGGAACGGTATCTGAGCTAATTTGAAACTCTTGTTTTATGTATCACCCCACCTCACCTTTCCCGTTTAGCAGCCATAGTGTGTTTTCTGCATGTGTGACTCTGTTCTGTTTTGTAAATCAGTTCAAGTGTAACGGTTTTTACATTCCCTCTATAAGTGACACCTTATGAGAAGTGTCCTTTTCTGTGTGACTTATTTCACTTAGAATCGTCATACCTAAATCCACTCATCATGCTGCTACTAGCCTTATGACATTGATTTCATGGCTGAGTGATATTCCATTGTACATAAGGTCCACAAATTTTTTATCCATTTTTCGCTTTCCTGGGATATTTAAGGTGGAATGAAGTGGAGGTCCTTGTCAACAGAGCAGCCCTAAACTTTGGGTTGCTTGTGTCTTGCTGATTTTTAATTTTCCCACTTTATACCCCCATGCGTGGAAGTGCCCTATGCTCTCTAAGCTGTGTTTTTTAGATGTTTCAGGACACACCGTACACTTCTCCAGAGTGGCTGTTGGCAATTTACATCCCGTCCATCAGTGTAGCAAGGCTCCCATTTCTCCATGGCCTGTCCTGCATTTCTGGTTTTGAAACTTTTTTCAGCATGGCCCTTTTGACCGATGGGAAGCGAGACTTCTTTGTAGCGCTGATTGGCCTTTCCAGGTTGCTTGGTTGGCCAAAAAGGGCGTATGCGTTTTTTCCTGAATATATTCAGGAAAAAACGCATACGCCCTTTTTGGCCAAGGGCATCATTGTCAACGTTTTGCTGCTTTTCATGTGCTTTAGAGGCGATTCGAATCTACCTCCTGAAATCTGTTTCCTGCAATTCTGCCTTGATTTCAATTCCTCATCTTTGCCTTCCCCCAATATATTTGTGGACGAGAGTTATCATTCATAACTGTGCAGGTTTGTGAATTGCAGTGCCCTGAAGCTCCATTTTACAACTCGCTTTTTCGGGAGCTGGCCGCAAAAGCGCAGGATGGCTTCAGGCCCTGTTCTGGTTCCAGGGGGCAGGCTGAGCCTGTGGTTAATTCTTCTTCCTGATGGGAATATAGAGTGACCTGTGCCTGTCCCAACACCAAGAGCTAGTCTCTCATTGGTTCCCCGTCTTCCCGTTCATCCTCAGGACAAATTGCAACCTGTACGGAACAGGAGGTTAAAGGTGCTGATGCTCCAAGTAGGGAGATTGCTAGTAAAGTGGCTGGAATGGCTAACCCGAGCACAAGGAGATGAGAAATGAGGTGCGTTTTAGAAACCTTTCCCCATCACACGGTGTACCATCTTCTGGGTTTCTCATGCATGTTTTCGATGTAGGAAGATGCCCTTGAACCTGGAGATTTGGGACCCATGCGATGGGTAGCACGCAGTATTACTTTAAAGGGTCTGCGTTTGCTCACCCAACCTCACCAAACCTCTCAGCCCCAAGAGTGTCCACCCTTATGTCTCATCCAGCTGTGGGACTAGATATGGTCAATCCAGGTGGCATCATAGACCCTGACCAAATTGTGTAAGAATTTCTCTCTCTTTCACTGTCTTTGTTTCATGGGTTTTTAAAAGTAATTTATTTTTATAATGGGGTTTAGCTGCTTTTCACGGCTGTGTTTATGCCGCTTTACACCCACTTGACACACTAACAGAGAGATATCAATACATAGGTTTTAAGATTATTACTAGTCAGATATATTCTTGTGTGGTGAGTCGTGCGTGTTGAGTCCAGTTCTCTGAGCAAGGAGTAGGTCTTGTCTATTCCATATTGGGTTTATGGAACGGTATCTGAGCTAATTTGAAACTCGTGTTTTATGTATCACCCCACCTCACCTTTCCTGTTAAGCAGCCATAGTGAGTTTCCTGCATGTGTGACTCTGTTCTGTTTTGTAATTCAGTTCAAGTGTAACGGTTTATACATTCCCTCTATAAGTGACACCTTATGAGAAGTGTCCTTTCCTGTGTGACTTATTTCACTTAGAATCGTTGTACCTAAATCCACTCATCATGCTGCTACTAGCCTTATGACATTGATTTCATGGCTGAGTGATATTCCATTGTACATAAGGACCACAAATTTTGTATCCATTTTTCGCTTTCCTGGGATATTTAAGGTGGAATGAAGTGGAGGTCCTTGTCAACAGAGCAGCCCTAAACTTTGGGGTTCTTGTGTCTTGCTGATTTTTAATTTTCCCACTTTATACCCCCATGCGTGGAAGTGCCTTATGCTCTCTAAGCTGTGTTTTTTAGATGTGTCAGGACACACCGTACACTTCTCCAGAGTGGCTGTTGGCAATTTACATCCCGCCCATCAGTGTAGCAAGGCTCCCATTTCTCCATGGACTGTCCTGCATTTCTGGTTTTGACACTTTTTTCAGCATGGCCCTTTTGACCGATGGGAAGCGAGACTTCTTTGTAGCGCTGATTTGACTTTCCAGGTAGCTTGGTTGGCCAAAAAGGGCGTATGCGTTTTTTTCTGAATATATTCAGGAAAAAACGCATACGCCCTTTTTGGCCAAGGGCATCATTGTCAACGTTTTGCCGCTTTTCATGTGCTTTAGAGGCGATTCGAATCTACCTCCTGAAATCAGTTTCCAGCAATTCTGCCTTGATTTCAATTCCTCGTCTTTGCCTTCCCTCAATATATTTGTGGACGAGAGTTATCATTTATTACTGTGCAGGTTTGTGAATTGCAGTGCCCTGAAGCTGCATTTTACAACTCGCTTTTTCGGGAGCTGGCCGCAAAAGCGCAGGATGGCTTCAGGCCCTGTTCTGGTTCCGGGGGCAGCCTGAGCCTGTGGTTAATTCTTCTTTCTGATGGGAAAATAGAGTGACCTGTGCCTTTCCCAAAACCAAGAGCTAGTCTCTCATTGGTTCCCCGTCTTCCCGTTCATCCTCAGGACAAATTGCAACCTGTACGGAACAGGAGGTTAAAGGTGCTGATGCTCCACGTGGGGAGATTGCTAGTAAAGTGGCTGGAATGGCCAACCCGAGCACAAGGAGATGAGAAATGAGGTGCGTTTTAGAAACCTTTCCCCATCACACGGTGTACCATCTTCTGGGTTTCTCATGCATGTTTTTGATGTAGGAAGATGCCCTTGAACCTGGAGATTTGGGACCCATGCGAAGGGTAGCACGCAGTATTACTTTAAAGGGTCTGCGTTTGCTCACCCAACCTCACCAAACCTCTCAGCCCCAAGAGTGTCCACCCTTATGTCTCATCCAGCTGTGGGTCTAGATATGGTCAATCCAGGTTGCATCACAGCCCCTGAACGAATTGTGTAAGAATTTCTCTCTCTTTCCCTGTCTTTGTTTCATGGGTTTTTAAAAGTAATTTATTTTTATAATGGTGTTTAGCTGCTTTTCACGGATGTGTTTATGCCGCTTTACACCCACTTGACACACTAACAGAGAGATATCAATACATAGGTTTTAAGATTATTACTAGTCAGATATATTCTTGTGCGGTGAATCGGGCGTGTTGAGTCCAGTTCTCTGAGCAAGGAGTAGATCTTGTCTATTACATATTGTGTTTATGGAACGGTATCTGAGCTAATTTGAAACTCTTGTTTTATGTATCACCCCACCTCACCTTTCCCGTTAAGCAGCCATAGTGTGTTTTCTGCATGTGTGACTCTGTTCTGTTTTGTAATTCAGTTCAAGTGTAACGGTTTTTACATTCCCTCTATAAGTGACACCTTATGAGAAGTGTCCTTTTCTGTGTGACTTATTTCACTTAGAATCGTCGTACCTAAATCCACTCATCATGCTGCTACTAGCCTTAGGACATTGATTTCATTGCTGAGTGATATTCCATTGTACATATGGACCTCAAATTTTTTATCCATTTTTCGCTTTCCTGGGATATTTAAGGTGGAATGAAGTGGAGGTCCTTGTCAACAGAGCAGCCCTAAACTTTGGGGTGCTTGTGTCTTGCCGATTTTTAATTTTCCCACTTTATACCCCCATGCGTGGAAGTGCCCTATGCTCTCTAAGCTGTGTTTTTTAGATGTTTCAGGACACACCGTACACTTCTCCAGAGTGGCTGTTGGCAATTTACATCCCACCCATCAGTGTAGCAAGGCTCCCATTTCTCCATGGCCTGTCCTGCATTTCTGGTTTTGACACTTTTTTCAGCATGGCCCTTTTGACCGATGGGAAGCGAGACTTCTTTGTAGCGCTGATTTGCCTTTCCAGGTTGCTTGGTTGGCCAAAAAGGGCGTATGCGTTTTTTCCTGAATATATTCAGGAAAAAACGCATACGCCCTTTTTGGCCAAGGGCATCATTGTCAACGTTTTGCCGCTTTTCATGTGCTTTAAAGGCGATTCGAATCTACCTCCTGAAATCTGTTTCCTGCAATTCTGCCTTGATTTCAATTCCTCGTCTTTGCCTTCCCTCAATATATTTGTGGATGAGAGTTATCATTTATAACTGTGCAGGTTTGTGAATTGCAGTGCCCTGAAGCTCCATTTTACAACTCGCTTTCTCGGGAGCTGGCCGCAAAAGCGCAGGATGGCTTCAGGCCCTGTTCTGGTTCCGGGGGGCAGGCTGAGCCTGTGGTTAATTCTTCTTCCTGATGGGAAAATAGAGTGACCTGTGCCTGTCCCAACACCAAGAGCTAGTCTCTCATTGGTTCCCCGTCTTCCCGTTCATCCTCAGGACAAATAGCAACCTGTACGGAACAGGAGGTTAAAGGTGCTGATGCTCCAAGTAGGGAGATTGCTAGTAAAGTGGCTGGAATGTCAAACACGAGCACAAGGAGATGAGAAATGAGGTGCGTTTTAGAAACCTTTCCCCATCACACGGTGTACCATCTTCTGGGTTTCTCATGCATGTTTTCGATGTAGGAAGATGCCCTTGAACCTGGAGATTTGGGACCCATGCGATGGGTAGCACGCAGTATTACTTTAAAGGGTCTGCATTTGCTCACCCAACCTCACCAAACCTCTCAGCCCCAAGAGTGTCCACCCTTATGTCTCATCCAGCTGTGGGTCTAGATATGGTCAATCCAGGTTGCATCACAGACCCTGAACGAATTGTGTAAGAATTTCTCTCTCTTTCACTGTCTTTGTTTCATGGGTTTTGAAAAGTAATTTATTTTTATAATGGGGTTTAGCTGCTTTTCACGGCTGTGTTGATGCTGCTTTACACCCACTTGACACACTAACAGAGAGATATCAATACATAGGTTTTAAGATTATTACTAGTCAGATATATTCTTGTGCGGTGAATCGGGCGTGTTGAGTCCAGTCCTCTGAGCAAGGAGTAGGTCTTGTCTGTTACATATTGGGTTTATGGAACGGTATCTGAGCTAATTTGAAACTCTTGTTTTATGTATCACCCCACCTCACCTTTCCCGTTAAGCAGCCATAGTGTGTTTTCTGCATGTGTGACTCTGTTCTGTTTTGTAATTCAGTTCAAGTGTAACGGTTTTTACATTCCCTCTATAAGTGACACCTTATGAGAAGTGTCCTTTTCTGTGTGACTTATGTCACTTAGAATCGTCGTACCTAAATCCACTCATCATGCTGCTCCTAGCCTTATGACATTGATTTCATGGCTGAGTGATAATCCATTGTACATATGGACCTCAAATTTTTTATCCATTTTTCGCTTTCCTGGGATATTTAAGGTGGAATGAAGTGGAGGTCTTTGTCAACAGAGCAGCCCTAAACTTTGGGGTGCTTGTGTCTTGCTGATTTTTAATTTTCCCACTTTATACCCCCATGCGTGGAAGTGCCCTATGCTCTCTAAGCTGTGTTTTTTAGATGTTTCAGGACACACCGTACACTTCTCCAGAGTGGCTGTTGGCAATTTACTTCCCGCCCATCAGTGTAGCAAGGCTCCCATTTCTCCATGGCCTGTCCTGCATTTCTGGTTTTGACACTTTTTTCAGCATTGCCCTTTTGACCGATGGGAAGCGAGACTTCTTTGTAGCGCTGATTTGCCTTTCCAGGTTGCTTGTTTGGCCAAAAAGGGCGTATGCGTTTTTTCCTGAATATATTCAGGAAAAAACGCATACGCCCTTTTTGGCCAAGGGCATCATTGTCAACGTTTTGCCGCTTTCCATGTGCTTTAAAGGCGATTCGAATCTACCTCCTGAAATCTGTTTCCTGCAATTCTGCCTTGATTTCAATTCCTCGTCTTTGCCTTCCCTCAATATATTTGTGGACGAGAGTTATCATTTATAACTGTGCAGGTTTGTGAATTGCAGTGCCCTGAAGCTCCATTTTACAAGTCGCTTTTTTGGGAGCTGGCCGCAAAAGCGCAGGATGGCTTCAGGCCCTGTTCTGGTTCCGGGGGGCAGGCTGAGCCTGTGGTTAATTCTTCTTCCTGATGGGAAAATAGAGTGACCTGTGCCTGTCCCAACACCAAGAGCTAGTCTCTCATTGGTTCCCCGTCTTCCCGTTCATCCTCAGGACAAATAGCAACCTGTACGGAACAGGAGGTTAAAGGTGCTGATGCTCCAAGTAGGGAGATTGCTAGTAAAGTGGCTGGAATGTCGAACCCGAGCACAAGGAGATGAGAAATGAGGTGCGTTTTAGAAACCTTTCCCCATCACACGGTGTACCATCTTCTGGGTTTCTCATGCATGTTTTCCATGTAGGAAGATGCCCTTGAACCTGGAGATTTGGGACCCATGCGATGGGTAGCACGCAGTATTACTTTAAAGGGTCTGCGTTTGCTCACCCAACCTCACCAAACCTCTCAGCCCCAAGAGTGTCCACCCTTATGTCTCATCCAGCTGTGGGTCTAGATATGGTCAATCCAGGTTGCATCACAGCCCCTGAACGAATTGTGTAAGAATTTCACTCTCTTTCACTGTCTTTGTTTCATGGGTTTTGAAAAGTAATTTATTTTTATAATGGGGTTTAGCTGCTTTTCACGGCTGTGTTTATGCTGCTTTACACCCACTTGACACACTAACAGAGAGATATAAATACATAGGTTTTAAGATTATTACTAGTCAGATATATTCTTGTGCGGTGAATCGGGCGTGTTGAGTCCAGTCCTCTGAGCAAGGAGTAGGTCTTGTCTGTTACATATTGGGTTTATGGAACGGTATCTGAGCTAATTTGAAACTCTTGTTTTATGTATCACCCCACCTCACCTTTCCCGTTAAGCAGCCATAGTGTGTTTTCTGCATGTGTGACTCTGTTCTGTTTTGTAATTCAGTTCAAGTGTAACGGTTTTTACATTCCCTCTATAAGTGACACCTTATGAGAAGTGTCCTTTTCTGTGTGACTTATGTCACTTAGAATCGTCGTACCTAAATCCACTCATCATGCTGCTCCTAGCCTTATGACATTGATTTCATGGCTGAGTGATAATCCATTGTACATATGGACCTCAAATTTTTTATCCATTTTTCGCTTTCCTGGGATATTTAAGGTGGAATGAAGTGGAGGTCCTTGTCAACAGAGCAGCCCTAAACTTTGGGGTGCTTGTGTCTTGCTGATTTTTAATTTTCCCACTTTATACCCCCATGCGTGGAAGTGCCCTATGCTCTCTAAGCTGTGTTTTTTAGATGTTTCAGGACACACCGTACACTTCTCCAGAGTGGCTGTTGGCAATTTACTTCCCGCCCATCAGTGTAGCAAGGCTCCCATTTCTCCATGGCCTGTCCTGCATTTCTGGTTTTGACACTTTTTTCAGCATGGCCCTTTTGACCGATGGGAAGCGAGACTTCTTTGTAGCGCTGATTTGCCTTTCCAGGTTGCTTGTTGGCCAAAAAGGGCGTATGCGTTTTTTCCTGAATATATTCAGGAAAAAACGCATACGCCCTTTTTGGCCAAGGGCATCATTGTCAACGTTTTGCCGCTTTTCATGTGCTTTAAACGCGATTCGAATCTACCTCCTGAAATCTGTTTCCTGCAATTCTGCCTTGATTTCAATTCCTCGTCTTTGCCTTCCCTCAATATATTTGTGGACGAGAGTTATCATTTATAACTGTGCAGGTTTGTGAATTGCAGTGCCCTGAAGCTCCATTTTACAACTCGCTTTTTCGGGAGCTGGCCGCAAAAGCGCAAGATGGCTTCAGGCCCTGTTCTGGTTCCGGGGGGCAGGCTGAGCCTGTGGTTAATTCTTCTTCCTGATGGGAAAATAGAGTGACCTGTGCCTGTCCCAACACCAAGAGCTAGTCTCTCATTGGTTCCCCGTCTTCCCGTTCATCCTCAGGACAAATAGCAACCTGTACGGAACAGGAGGTTAAAGGTGCTGATGCTCCAAGTAGGGAGATTGCTAGTAAAGTGGCTGGAATGGCGAACCCGAGCACAAGGAGATGAGAAATGAGGTGCGTTTTAGAAACCTTTCCCCATCACACGGTGTACCATCTTCTGGGTTTCTCATGCATGTTTTCGATGTAGGAAGATGCCCTTGAACCTGGAGATTTGGGACCCATGCGATGGGTAGCACGCAGTATTACTTTAAAGGGTCTGCGTTTGCTCACCCAACCTCACCAAACCTCTCAGCCCCAAGAGTGTCCACCCTTATGTCTCATCCAGCTGTGGGTCTAGATATGGTCAATCCAGGTTGCATCACAGCCCCTGAACGAATTGTGTAAGAATTTCTCTCTCTTTCACTGTCTTTGTTTCATGGGTTTTGAAAAGTAATTTATTTTTATAATGGGATTTAGCTGCTTTTCACGGCTGTGTTTATGCTGCTTTACACCCACTTGACACACTAACAGAGAGATATCAATACATAGGTTTTAAGATTATTACTAGTCAGATATATTCTTGTGCGGTGAATCGGGCGTGTTGAGTCCAGTTCTCTGAGCAAGGAGTAGGTCTTGTCTGTTACATATTGGGTTTATGGAACGGTATCTGAGCTAATTTGAAACTCTTGTTTTATGTATCACCCCACCTCACCTTTCCCGTTAAGCAGCCATAGTGTGTTTTCTGCATGTGTGACTCTGTTCTGTTTTGTAATTCAGTTCAAGTGTAACGGTTTTTACATTCCCTCTATAAGTGACACCTTATGAGAAGTGTCCTTTTCTGTGTGACTTATGTCACTTAGAATCGTCGGACCTAAATCCACTCATCATGCTGCTCCTAGCCTTATGACATTGATTTCATGGCTGAGTGATAATCCATTGTACATATGGACCTCCAATTTTTTATCCATTTTTCGCTTTCCTGGGATATTTAAGGTGGAATGAAGTGGAGGTCCTTGTCAACAGAGCAGCCCTAAACTTTGGGGTGCTTGTGTCTTGCTGATTTTTAATTTTCCCACTTTATACCCCCATGCGTGGAAGTGCCCTATGCTCTCTAAGCTGTGTTTTTTAGATGTTTCAGGACACACCGTACACTTCTCCAGAGTGGCTGTTGGCAATTTACTTCCCGCCCATCAGTGTAGCAAGGCTCCCATTTCTCCATGGCCTGTCCTGCATTTCTGGTTTTGACACTTTTTTCAGCATGGCCCTTTTGACCGATGGGAAGCGAGACTTCTTTGTAGCGCTGATTTGCCTTTCCAGGTTGCTTGGTTGGCCAAAAAGGGCGTATGCGTTTTTTCCTGAATATATTCAGGAAAAAACGCATACGCCCTTTTTGGCCAAGGGCATCATTGTCAACGTTTTGCCGCTTTTCATGTGCTTTAAACGCGATTCGAATCTACCTCCTGAAATCTGTTTCCTGCAATTCTGCCTTGATTTCAATTCCTCGTCTTTGCCTTCCCTCAATATATTTGTGGACGAGAGTTATCATTTATAACTGTGCAGGTTTGTGAATTGCAGTGCCCTGAAGCTCCATTTTACAAGTCGCTTTTTTGGGAGCTGGCCGCAAAAGCGCAGGATGGCTTCAGGCCCTGTTCTGGTTCCGGGGGGCAGGCTGAGCCTGTGGTTAATTCTTCTTCCTGATGGGAAAATAGAGTGACCTGTGCCTGTCCCAACACCAAGAGCTAGTCTCTCATTGGTTCCCCGTCTTCCCGTTCATCCTCAGGACAAATAGCAACCTGTACGGAACAGGAGGTTAAAGGTGCTGATGCTCCAAGTAGGGAGATTGCTAGTAAAGTGGCTGGAATGGCGAACCCGAGCACAAGGAGATGAGAAATGAGGTGCGTTTTAGAAACCTTTCCCCATCACACGGTGTACCATCTTCTGGGTTTCTCATGCATGTTTTCGATGTAGGAAGATGCCCTTGAACCTGGAGATTTGGGACCCATGCGATGGGTAGCACGCAGTATTACTTTAAAGGGTCTGCGTTTGCTCACCCAACCTCACCAAACCTCTCAGCCCCAAGAGTGTCCACCCTTATGTCTCATCCAGCTGTGGGTCTAGATATGGTCAATCCAGGTTGCATCACAGCCCCTGAACGAATTGTGTAAGAATTTCTCTCTCTTTCACTGTCTTTGTTTCATGGGTTTTGAAAAGTAATTTATTTTTATAATGGGGTTTAGCTGCTTTTCACGGCTGTGTTGATGCTGCTTTACACCCACTTGACACACTAACAGAGAGATATCAATACATAGGTTTTAAGATTCTTACTAGTCAGATATATTCTTGTGCGGTGAATCGGGCGTGTTGAGTCCAGTCCTCTGAGCAAGGAGTAGGTCTTGTCTGTTACATATTGGGTTTATGGAACGGTATCTGAGCTAATTTGAAACTCTTGTTTTATGTATCACCCCACCTCACCTTTCCCGTTAAGCAGCCATAGTGTGTTTTCTGCATGTGTGACTCTGTTCTGTTTTGTAATTCAGTTCAAGTGTAACGGTTTTTACATTCCCTCTATAAGTGACACCTTATGAGAAGTGTCCTTTTCTGTGTGACTTATGTCACTTAGAATCGTCGTACCTAAATCCACTCATCATGCTGCTCATAGCCTTATGACATTGATTTCATGGCTGAGTGATAATCCATTGTACATATGGACCTCCAATTTTTTATCCATTTTTCGCTTTCCTGGGATATTTAAGGTGGAATGAAGTGGAGGTCCTTGTCAACAGAGCAGCCCTAAACTTTGGGGTGCTTGTGTCTTGCTGATTTTTAATTTTCCCACTTTATACCCCCATGCGTGGAAGTGCCCTATGCTCTCTAAGCTGTGTTTTTTAGATGTTTCAGGACACACCGTACACTTCTCCAGAGTGGCTGTTGGCAATTTACTTCCCGCCCATCAGTGTAGCAAGGCTCCCATTTCTCCATGGCCTGTCCTGCATTTCTGGTTTTGACACTTTTTTCAGCATGGCCCTTTTGACCGATGGGAAGCGAGACTTCTTTGTAGCGCTGATTTGCCTTTCCAGGTTGCTTGGTTGGCCAAAAAGGGCGTATGCGTTTTTTCCTGAATATATTCAGGAAAAAACGCATACGCCCTTTTTGGCCAAGGGCATCATTGTCAACGTTTTGCCGCTTTTCATGTGCTTTAAAGGCGATTCGAATCTACCTCCTGAAATCTGTTTCCTGCAATTCTGCCTTGATTTCAATTCCTCGTCTTTGCCTTCCCTCAATATATTTGTGGACGAGAGTTATCATTTATAACTGTGCAGGTTTGTGAATTGCAGTGCCCTGAAGCTCCATTTTACAACTCGCTTTTTCGGGAGCTGGCCGCAAAAGCACAGGATGGCTTCAGGTCCTGTTCTGGTTCCGGGGGGCAGGCTGAGCCTGTGGTTAATTCTTCTTCCTGATGGGAAAATAGAGTGACCTGTGCCTGTCCCAACACCAAGAGCTAGTCTCTCATTGGTTCCCCGTCTTCCCGTTCATCCTCAGGACAAATAGCAACCTGTACGGAACAGGAGGTTAAAGGTGCTGATGCTCCAAGTAGGGAGATTGCTAGTAAAGTGGCTGGAATGTCGAACCCGAGCACAAGGAGATGAGAAATGAGGTGCGTTTTAGAAACCTTTCCCCATCACACGGTGTACCATCTTCTGGGTTTCTCATGCATGTTTTCAATGTAGGAAGATGCCCTTGAACCTGGAGATTTGGGACCCATGCGATGGGTAGCACGCAGTATTACTTTAAAGGGTCTGCGTTTGCTCACCCAACCTCACCAAACCTCTCAGCCCCAAGAGTGTCCACCCTTATGTCTCATCCAGCTGTGGGTCTAGATATGGTCAATCCAGGTTGCATCACAGCCCCTGAACGAATTGTGTAAGAATTTCTCTCTCTTTCACTGTCTTTGTTTCATGGGTTTTGAAAAGTAATTTATTTTTATAATGGGGTTTAGCTGCTTTTCACGGCTGTGTTTATGCTGCTTTACACCCACTTGACACACTAACAGAGAGATATCAATACATAGGTTTTAAGATTATTACTAGTCAGATATATTCTTGTGCGGTGAATCGGGCGTGTTGAGTCCAGTTCTCTGAGCAAGGAGTAGGTCTTGTCTGTTACATATTGGGTTTATGGAACGGTATCTGAGCTAATTTGAAACTCTTGTTTTATGTATCACCCCACCTCACCTTTCCCGTTAAGCAGCCATAGTGTGTTTTCTGCATGTGTGACTCTGTTCTGTTTTGTAATTCAGTTCAAGTGTAACGGTTTTTACATTCCCTCTATAAGTGACACCTTATGAGAAGTGTCCTTTTCTGTGTGACTTATGTCACTTAGAATCGTCGGACCTAAATCCAATCATCATGCTGCTACTAGCCTTATGACATTGATTTCATGGCTGAGTGATAATCCATTGTACATATGGACCTCCAATTTTTTATCCATTTTTCGCTTTCCTGGGATATTTAAGGTGGAATGAAGTGGAGGTCCTTGTCAACAGAGCAGCCCTAAACTTTGGGGTGCTTGTGTCTTGCTGATTTTTAATTTTCCCACTTTATACCCCCATGCGTGGAAGTGCCCTATGCTCTCTAAGCTGTGTTTTTTAGATGTTTCAGGACACACCGTACACTTCTCCAGAGTGGCTGTTGGCAATTTACATCCCGCCCATCAGTGTAGCAAGGCTCCCATTTCTCCATGGCCTGTCCTGCATTTCTGGTTTTGACACTTTTTTCAGCATGGCCCTTTTGACCGATGGGAAGCGAGACTTCTTTGTAGCGCTGATTTGCCTTTCCAGGTTGCTTGGTTGGCCAAAAAGGGCGTATGCGTTTTTTCCTGAATATATTCAGGAAAAAACGCATACGCACTTTTTGGCCAAGGGCATCATTGTCAACGTTTTGCCGCTTTTCATGTGCTTTAAAGGCGATTCGAATCTACCTCCTGAAATCTGTTTCCTGCAATTCTGCCTTGATTTCAATTCCTCGTCTTTGCCTTCCCTCAATATATTTGTGGACGAGAGTTATCATTTATAACTGTGCAGGTTTGTGAATTGCAGTGCCCTGAAGCTCCATTTTACAACTCGCTTTTTCGGGAGCTGGCCGCAAAAGGGCAGGATGGCTTCAGGCCCTGTTCTGGTTCCGGGGGGCAGGCTTAGCCTGTGGTTAATTCTTCTTCCTGATGGGAAAATAGAGTGACCTGTGCCTGTCCCAACACCAAGAGCTAGTCTCTCATTGGTTCCCCGTCTTCCCGTTCATCCTCAGGACAAATAGCAACCTGTACGGAACAGGAGGTTAAAGGTGCTGATGCTCCAAGTAGGGAGATTGCTAGTAAAGTGGCTGGAATGGCGAACCCGAGCACAAGGAGATGAGAAATGAGGTGCGTTTTAGAAACCTTTCCCCATCACACGGTGTACCATCTTCTGGGTTTCTCATGCATGTTTTCGATGTAGGAAGATGCCCTTGAACCTGGAGATTTGGGACCCATGTGATGGGTAGCACGCAGTATTACTTTAAAGGGTCTGCGTTTGCTCACCCAACCTCACCAAACCTCTCAGCCCCAAGAGTGTCCACCCTTATGTCTCATCCAGCTGTGGGTCTAGATATGGTCAATCCAGGTTGCATCACAGACCCTGAACGAATTGTGTAAGAATTTCACTCTCTTTCACTGTCTTTGTTTCATGGGTTTTGAAAAGTAATTTATTTTTATAATGGGGTTTAGCTGCTTTTCACGGCTGTGTTTATGCTGCTTTACACCCACTTGACACACTAACAGAGAGATATCAATACATAGGTTTTAAGATTATTACTAGTCAGATATATTCTTGTGCGGTGAATCGGGCGTGTTGAGTCCAGTCCTCTGAGCAAGGAGTAGGTCTTATCTGTTACATATTGGGTTTATGGAACGGTATCTGAGCTAATTTGAAACTCTTGTTTTATGTATCACCCCACCTCACCTTTCCCGTTAAGCAGCCATAGTGTGTTTTCTGCATGTGTGACTCTGTTCTGTTTTGTAATTCAGTTCAAGTGTAACGGTTTTTACATTCCCTCTATAAGTGACACCTTATGAGAAGTGTCCTTTTCTGTGTGACTTATGTCACTTAGAATCGTCGTACCTAAATCCACTCATCATGCTGCTCCTAGCCTTATGACATTGATTTCATGGCTGAGTGATAATCCATTGTACATATGGACCTCCAATTTTTTATCCATTTTTCGCTTTCCTGGGATATTTAAGGTGGAATGAAGTGGAGGTCCTTGTCAACAGAGCAGCCCTAAACTTTGGGGTGCTTGTGTCTTGCTGATTTTTAATTTTCCCACTTTATACCCCCATGCGTGGAAGTGCCCTATGCTCTCTAAGCTGTGTTTTTTAGATGTTTCAGGACACACCATACACTTCTCCAGAGTGGCTGTTGGCAATTTACTTCCCGCCCATCAGTGTAGCAAGGCTCCCATTTCTCCATGGCCTGTCCTGCATTTCTGGTTTTGACACTTTTTTCAGCATGGCCCTTTTGACCGATGGGAAGCGAGACTTCTTTGTAGCGCTGATTTGCCTTTCCAGGTTGCTTGGTTGGCCAAAAAGGGCGTATGCGTTTTTTCCTGAATATATTCAGGAAAAAACGCATACGCCCTTTTTGGCCAAGGGCATCATTGTCAACGTTTTGCCGCTTTTCATGTGCTTTAAAGGCGATTCGAATCTACCTCCTGAAATCTGTTTCCTGCAATTCTGCCTTGATTTCAATTCCTCGTCTTTGCCTTCCCTCAATATATTTGTGGACGAGAGTTATCATTTATAACTGTGCAGGTTTGTGAATTGCAGTGCCCTGAAGCTCCATTTTACAACTCGCTTTTTCGGGAGCTGGCCGCAAAAGCGCAGGATGGCTTCAGGCCCTGTTCTGGTTCCGGGGGGCAGGCTGAGCCTGTGGTTAATTCTTCTTCCTGATGGGAAAATAGAGTGACCTGTGCCTGTCCCAACACCAAGAGCTAGTCTCTCATTGGTTCCCCGTCTTCCCGTTCATCCTCAGGACAAATAGCAACCTGTACGGAACAGGAGGTTAAAGGTGCTGATGCTCCAAGTAGGGAGATTGCTAGTAAAGTGGCTGGAATGTCGAACCCGAGCACAAGGAGATGAGAAATGAGGTGCGTTTTAGAAACCTTTCCCCATCACACGGTGTACCATCTTCTGGGTTTCTCATGCATGTTTTCAATGTAGGAAGATGCCCTTGAACCTGGAGATTTGGGACCCATGCGATGGGTAGCACGCAGTATTACTTTAAAGGGTCTGCGTTTGCTCACCCAACCTCACCAAACCTCTCAGCCCCAAGAGTGTCCACCCTTATGTCTCATCCAGCTGTGGGTCTAGATATGGTCAATCCAGGTTGCATCACAGCCCCTGAACGAATTGTGTAAGAATTTCTCTCTCTTTCACTGTCTTTGTTTCATGGGTTTTGAAAAGTAATTTATTTTTATAATGGGGTTTAGCTGCTTTTCACGGCTGTGTTTATGCTGCTTTACACCCACTTGACACACTAACAGAGAGATATCAATACATAGGTTTTAAGATTATTACTAGTCAGATATATTCTTGTGCGGTGAATCGGGCGTGTTGAGTCCAGTTCTCTGAGCAAGGAGTAGGTCTTGTCTGTTACATATTGGGTTTATGGAACGGTATCTGAGCTAATTTGAAACTCTTGTTTTATGTATCACCCCACCTCACCTTTCCCGTTAAGCAGCCATAGTGTGTTTTCTGCATATGTGACTCTGTTCTGTTTTGTAATTCAGTTCAAGTGTAACGGTTTTTACATTCCCTCTATAAGTGACACCTTATGAGAAGTGTCCTTTTCTGTGTGACTTATGTCACTTAGAATCGTCGGACCTAAATCCAATCATCATGCTGCTACTAGCCTTATGACATTGATTTCATGGCTGAGTGATAATCCATTGTACATATGGACCTCCAATTTTTTATCCATTTTTCGCTTTCCTGGGATATTTAAGGTGGAATGAAGTGGAGGTCCTTGTCAACAGAGCAGCCCTAAACTTTGGGGTGCTTGTGTCTTGCTGATTTTTAATTTTCCCACTTTATACCCCCATGCGTGGAAGTGCCCTATGCTCTCTAAGCTGTGTTTTTTAGATGTTTCAGGACACACCGTACACTTCTCCAGAGTGGCTGTTGGCAATTTACATCCCGCCCATCCGTGTAGCAAGGCTCCCATTTCTCCATGGCCTGTCCTGCATTTCTGGTTTTGACACTTTTTTCAGCATGGCCCTTTTGACCGATGGGAAGCGAGACTTCTTTGTAGCGCTGATTTGCCTTTCCAGGTTGCTTGGTTGGCCAAAAAGGGCGTATGCGTTTTTTCCTGAATATATTCAGGAAAAAACGCATACGCCCTTTTTGGCCAAGGGCATCATTGTCAACGTTTTGCCGCTTTTCATGTGCTTTAAAGGTGATTCGAATCTACCTCCTGAAATCTGTTTCCTGCAATTCTGCCTTGATTTCAATTCCTCGTCTTTGCCTTCCCTCAATATATTTGTGGACGAGAGTTATCATTTATAACTGTGCAGGTTTGTGAATTGCAGTGCCCTGAAGCTCCATTTTACAACTCGCTTTTTCGGGAGCTGGCCGCAAAAGCGCAGGATGGCTTCAGGCCATGTTCTGGTTCCGGGGGGCAGGCTGAGCCTGTGGTTAATTCTTCTTCCTGATGGGAAAATAGAGTGACCTGTGCCTGTCCCAACACCAAGAGCTAGTCTCTCATTGGTTCCCCGTCTTCCCGTTCATCCTCAGGACAAATAGCAACCTGTACGGAACAGGAGGTTAAAGGTGCTGATGCTCCAAGTAGGGAGATTGCTAGTAAAGTGGCTGGAATGTCGAACCCGAGCACAAGGAGATGAGAAATGAGTTGCGTTTTAGAAACCTTTCCCCATCACACGGTGTACCATCTTCTGGGTTTCTCATGCATGTTTTCAATGTAGGAAGATGCCCTTGAACCTGGAGATTTGGGACCCATGCGATGGGTAGCACGCAGTATTACTTTAAAGGGTCTGCGTTTGCTCACCCAACCTCACCAAACCTCTCAGCCCCAAGAGTGTCCACCCTTATGTCTCATCCAGCTGTGGGTCTAGATATGGTCAATCCAGGTTGCATCACAGCCCCTGAACGAATTGTGTAAGAATTTCTCTCTCTTTCACTGTCTTTGTTTCATGGGTTTTGAAAAGTAATTTATTTTTATAATGGGGTTTAGCTGCTTTTCACGGCTGTGTTTATGCTGCTTTACACCCACTTGACACACTAACAGAGAGATATCAATACATAGGTTTTAAGATTATTACTAGTCAGATATATTCTTGTGCGGTGAATCGGGCGTGTTGAGTCCAGTTCTCTGAGCAAGGAGTAGGTCTTGTCTGTTACATATTGGGTTTATGGAACGGTATCTGAGCTAATTTGAAACTCTTGTTTTATGTATCACCCCACCTCACCTTTCCCGTTAAGCAGCCATAGTGTGTTTTCTGCATGTGTGACTCTGTTCTGTTTTGTAATTCAGTTCAAGTGTAACGGTTTTTACATTCCCTCTATAAGTGACACCTTATGAGAAGTGTCCTTTTCTGTGTGACTTATGTCACTTAGAATCGTCGTACCTAAATCCACTCATCATGCTGCTCCTAGCCTTATGACATTGATTTCATGGCTGAGTGATAATCCATTGTACATATGGATCTCCAATTTTTTATCCATTTTTCGCTTTCCTGGGATATTTAAGGTGGAATGAAGTGGAGGTCCTTGTCAACAGAGCATCCCTAAACTTTGGGGTGCTTGTGTCTTGCTGATTTTTAATTTTCCCACTTTATACCCCCATGCGTGGAAGTGCCCTATGCTCTCTAAGCTGTGTTTTTTAGATGTTTCAGGACACACCGTACACTTCTCCAGAGTGGCTGTTGGCAATTTACTTCCCGCCCATCCGTGTAGCAAGGCTCCCATTTCTCCATGGCCTGTCCTGCATTTCTGGTTTTGACACTTTTTTCAGCATGGCCCTTTTGACCGATGGGAAGCGAGACTTCTTTGTAGCGCTGATTTGCCTTTCCAGGTTGCTTGGTTGGCCAAAAAGGGCGTATGCGTTTTTTCCTGAATATATTCAGGAAAAAACGCATACGCCCTTTTTGGCCAAGGGCATCATTGTCAACGTTTTGCCGCTTTTCATGTGCTTTAAAGGCGATTCGAATCTACCTCCTGAAATCTGTTTCCTGCAATTCTGCCTTGATTTCAATTCCTCGTCTTTGCCTTCCCTCAATATATTTGTGGACGAGAGTTATCATTTATAACTGTGCAGGTTTGTGAATTGCAGTGCCCTGAAGCTCCATTTTACAACTCGCTTTTTCGGGAGCTGGCCGCAAAAGCGCAGGATGGCTTCAGGCCCTGTTCTGGTTCCGGGGGGCAGGCTTAGCCTGTGGTTAATTCTTCTTCCTGATGGGAAAATAGAGTGACCTGTGCCTGTCCCAACACCAAGAGCTAGTCTCTCATTGGTTCCCCGTCTTCCCGTTCATCCTCAGGACAAATAGCAACCTGTACGGAACAGGAGGTTAAAGGTGCTGATGCTCCAAGTAGGGAGATTGCTAGTAAAGTGGCTGGAATGGCGAACCCGAGCACAAGGAGATGAGAAATGAGGTGCGTTTTAGAAACCTTTCCCCATCACACGGTGTACCATCTTCTGGGTTTCTCATGCATGTTTTCGATGTAGGAAGATGCCCTTGAACCTGGAGATTTGGGACCCATGCGATGGGTAGCACGCAGTATTACTTTAAAGGGTCTGCGTTTGCTCACCCAACCTCACCAAACCTCTCAGCCCCAAGAGTGTCCACCCTTATGTCTCATCCAGCTGTGGGTCTAGATATGGTCAATCCAGGTTGCATCACAGACCCTGAACGAATTGTGTAAGAATTTCACTCTCTTTCACTGTCTTTGTTTCATGGGTTTTGAAAAGTAATTTATTTTTATAATGGGGTTTAGCTGCTTTTCACGGCTGTGTTTATGCTGCTTTACACCCACTTGACACACTAACAGAGAGATATCAATACATAGGTTTTAAGATTCTTACTAGTCAGATATATTCTTGTGCGGTGAATCGGGCGTGTTGAGTCCAGTCCTCTGAGCAAGGAGTAGGTCTTGTCTGTTACATATTGGGTTTATGGAACGGTATCTGAGCTAATTTGAAACTCTTGTTTTATGTATCACCCCACCTCACCTTTCCCGTTAAGCAGCCATAGTGTGTTTTCTGCATGTGTGACTCTGTTCTGTTTTGTAATTCAGTTCAAGTGTAACGGTTTTTACATGCCCTCTATAAGTGACACCTTATGAGAAGTGTCCTTTTCTGTGTGACTTATGTCACTTAGAATCGTCGTACCTAAATCCACTCATCATGCTGCTCATAGCCTTATGACATTGATTTCATGGCTGAGTGATAATCCATTGTACATATGGACCTCCAATTTTTTATCCATTTTTCGCTTTCCTGGGATATTTAAGGTGGAATGAAGTGGAGGTCCTTGTCAACAGAGCAGCCCTAAACTTTGGTGTGCTTGTGTCTTGCTGATTTTTAATTTTCCCACTTTATACCCCCATGCGTGGAAGTGCCCTATGCTCTCTAAGCTGTGTTTTTTAGATGTTTCAGGACACACCGTACACTTCTCCAGAGTGGCTGTTGGCAATTTACTTCCCGCCCATCAGTGTAGCAAGGCTCCCATTTCTCCATGGCCTGTCCTGCATTTCTGGTTTTGACACTTTTTTCAGCATGGCCCTTTTGACCGATGGGAAGCGAGACTTCTTTGTAGCGCTGATTTGCCTTTCCAGGTTGCTTGGTTGGCCAAAAAGGGCGTATGCGTTTTTTCCTGAATATATTCAGGAAAAAACGCATACTCCCTTTTTGGCCAAGGGCATCATTGTCAACGTTTTGCCGCTTTTCATGTGCTTTAAAGGCGATTCGAATCTACCTCCTGAAATCTGTTTCCTGCAATTCTGCCTTGATTTCAATTCCTCGTCTTTGCCTTCCCTCAATATATTTGTGGACGAGAGTTATCATTTATAACTGTGCAGGTTTGTGAATTGCAGTGCCCTGAAGCTCCATTTTACAACTCGCTTTTTCGGGAGCTGGCCGCAAAAGCGCAGGATGGCTTCAGGTCCTGTTCTGGTTCCGGGGGGCAGGCTGAGCCTGTGGTTAATTCTTCTTCCTGATGGGAAAATAGAGTGACCTGTGCCTGTCCCAACACCAAGAGCTAGTCTCTCATTGGTTCCCCGTCTTCCCGTTCATCCTCAGGACAAATAGCAACCTGTACGGAACAGGAGGTTAAAGGTGCTGATGCTCCAAGTAGGGAGATTGCTAGTAAAGTGGCTGGAATGTCGAACCCGAGCACAAGGAGATGAGAAATGAGGTGCGTTTTAGAAACCTTTCCCCATCACACGGTGTACCATCTTCTGGGTTTCTCATGCATGTTTTCAATGTAGGAAGATGCCCTTGAACCTGGAGATTTGGGACCCATGCGATGGGTAGCACGCAGTATTACTTTAAAGGGTCTGCGTTTGCTCACCCAACCTCACCAAACCTCTCAGCCCCAAGAGTGTCCACCCTTATGTCTCATCCAGCTGTGGGTCTAGATATGGTCAATCCAGGTTGCATCACAGCCCCTGAACGAATTGTGTAAGAATTTCTCTCTCTTTCACTGTCTTTGTTTCATGGGTTTTGAAAAGTAATTTATTTTTATAATGGGGTTTAGCTGCTTTTCACGGCTGTGTTTATGCTGCTTTACACCCACTTGACACACTAACAGAGAGATATCAATACATAGGTTTTAAGATTATTACTAGTCAGATATATTCTTGTGCGGTGAATCGGGCGTGTTGAGTCCAGTTCTCTGAGCAAGGAGTAGGTCTTGTCTGTTACATATTGGGTTTATGGAACGGTATCTGAGCTAATTTGAAACTCTTGTTTTATGTATCACCCCACCTCACCTTTCCCGTTAAGCAGCCATAGTGTGTTTTCTGCATGTGTGACTCTGTTCTGTTTTGTAATTCAGTTCAAGTGTAACGGTTTTTACATGCCCTCTATAAGTGACACCTTATGAGAAGTGTCCTTTTCTGTGTGACTTATGTCACTTAGAATCGTCGTACCTAAATCCACTCATCATGCTGCTCATAGCCTTATGACATTGATTTCATGGCTGAGTGATAATCCATTGTACATATGGACCTCCAATTTTTTATCCATTTTTCGCTTTCCTGGGATATTTAAGGTGGAATGAAGTGGAGGTCCTTGTCAACAGAGCAGCCCTAAACTTTGGTGTGCTTGTGTCTTGCTGATTTTTAATTTTCCCACTTTATACCCCCATGCGTGGAAGTGCCCTATGCTCTCTAAGCTGTGTTTTTTAGATGTTTCAGGACACACCGTACACTTCTCCAGAGTGGCTGTTGGCAATTTACTTCCCGCCCATCAGTGTAGCAAGGCTCCCATTTCTCCATGGCCTGTCCTGCATTTCTGGTTTTGACACTTTTTTCAGCATGGCCCTTTTGACCGATGGGAAGCGAGACTTCTTTGTAGCGCTGATTTGCCTTTCCAGGTTGCTTGGTTGGCCAAAAAGGGCGTATGCGTTTTTTCCTGAATATATTCAGGAAAAAACGCATACTCCCTTTTTGGCCAAGGGCATCATTGTCAACGTTTTGCCGCTTTTCATGTGCTTTAAAGGCGATTCGAATCTACCTCCTGAAATCTGTTTCCTGCAATTCTGCCTTGATTTCAATTCCTCGTCTTTGCCTTCCCTCAATATATTTGTGGACGAGAGTTATCATTTATAACTGTGCAGGTTTGTGAATTGCAGTGCCCTGAAGCTCCATTTTACAACTCGCTTTTTCGGGAGCTGGCCGCAAAAGCGCAGGATGGCTTCAGGTCCTGTTCTGGTTCCGGGGGGCAGGCTGAGCCTGTGGTTAATTCTTCTTCCTGATGGGAAAATAGAGTGACCTGTGCCTGTCCCAACACCAAGAGCTAGTCTCTCATTGGTTCCCCGTCTTCCCGTTCATCCTCAGGACAAATAGCAACCTGTACGGAACAGGAGGTTAAAGGTGCTGATGCTCCAAGTAGGGAGATTGCTAGTAAAGTGGCTGGAATGTCGAACCCGAGCACAAGGAGATGAGAAATGAGGTGCGTTTTAGAAACCTTTCCCCATCACACGGTGTACCATCTTCTGGGTTTCTCATGCATGTTTTCAATGTAGGAATGTGCCCTTGAACCTGGAGATTTGGGACCCATGCGATGGGTAGCACGCAGTATTACTTTAAAGGGTCTGCGTTTGCTCACCCAACCTCACCAAACCTCTCAGCCCCAAGAGTGTCCACCCTTATGTCTCATCCAGCTGTGGGTCTAGATATGGTCAATCCAGGTTGCATCACAGCCCCTGAACGAATTGTGTAAGTATTTCTCTCTCTTTCACTGTCTTTGTTTCATGGGTTTTGAAAAGTAATTTATTTTTATAATGGGGTTTAGCTGCTTTTCACGGCTGTGTTTATGCTGCTTTACACCCACTTGACACACTAACAGAGAGATATCAATACATAGGTTTTAAGATTATTACTAGTCAGATATATTCTTGTGCGGTGAATCGGGCGTGTTGAGTCCAGTTCTCTGAGCAAGGAGTAGGTCTTGTCTGTTACATATTGGGTTTATGGAACGGTATCTGAGCTAATTTGAAACTCTTGTTTTATGTATCACCCCACCTCACCTTTCCCGTTAAGCAGCCATAGTGTGTTTTCTGCATGTGTGACTCTGTTCTGTTTTGTAATTCAGTTCAAGTGTAACGGTTTTTACATTCCCTCTATAAGTGACACCTTATGAGAAGTGTCCTTTTCTGTGTGACTTATGTCACTTAGAATCGTCGGACCTAAATCCAATCATCATGCTGCTACTAGCCTTATGACATTGATTTCATGGCTGAGTGATAATCCATTGTACATATGGACCTCCAATTTTTTATCCATTTTTCGCTTTCCTGGGATATTTAAGGTGGAATGAAGTGGAGGTCCTTGTCAACAGAGCAGCCCTAAACTTTGGGGTGCTTGTGTCTTGCTGATTTTTAATTTTCCCACTTTATACCCCCATGCGTGGAAGTGCCCTATGCTCTCTAAGCTGTGTTTTTTAGATGTTTCAGGACACACCGTACACTTCTCCAGAGTGGCTGTTGGCAATTTACATCCCGCCCATCAGTGTAGCAAGGCTCCCATTTCTCCATGGCCTGTCCTGCATTTCTGGTTTTGACACTTTTTTCAGCATGGCCCTTTTGACCGATGGGAAGCGAGACTTCTTTGTAGCGCTGATTTGCCTTTCCAGGTTGCTTGGTTGGCCAAAAAGGGCGTATGCGTTTTTTCCTGAATATATTCAGGAAAAAACGCATACTCCCTTTTTGGCCAAGGGCATCATTGTCAACGTTTTGCCGCTTTTCATGTGCTTTAAAGGCGATTCGAATCTACCTCCTGAAATCTGTTTCCTGCAATTCTGCCTTGATTTCAATTCCTCGTCTTTGCCTTCCCTCAATATATTTGTGGACGAGAGTTATCATTTATAACTGTGCAGGTTTGTGAATTGCAGTGCCCTGAAGCTCCATTTTACAACTCGCTTTTTCGGGAGCTGGCCGCAAAAGCGCAGGATGGCTTCAGGTCCTGTTCTGGTTCCGGGGGGCAGGCTGAGCCTGTGGTTAATTCTTCTTCCTGATGGGAAAATAGAGTGACCTGTGCCTGTCCCAACACCAAGAGCTAGTCTCTCATTGGTTCCCCGTCTTCCCGTTCATCCTCAGGACAAATAGCAACCTGTACGGAACAGGAGGTTAAAGGTGCTGATGCTCCAAGTAGGGAGATTGCTAGTAAAGTGGCTGGAATGTCGAACCCGAGCACAAGGAGATGAGAAATGAGGTGCGTTTTAGAAACCTTTCCCCATCACACGGTGTACCATCTTCTGGGTTTCTCATGCATGTTTTCAATGTAGGAAGATGCCCTTGAACCTGGAGATTTGGGACCCATGCGATGGGTAGCACGCAGTATTACTTTAAAGGGTCTGCGTTTGCTCACCCAACCTCACCAAACCTCTCAGCCCCAAGAGTGTCCACCCTTATGTCTCATCCAGCTGTGGGTCTAGATATGGTCAATCCAGGTTGCATCACAGCCCCTGAACGAATTGTGTAAGAATTTCTCTCTCTTTCACTGTCTTTGTTTCATGGGTTTTGAAAAGTAATTTATTTTTATAATGGGGTTTAGCTGCTTTTCACGGCTGTGTTTATGCTGCTTTACACCCACTTGACACACTAACAGAGAGATATCAATACATAGGTTTTAAGATTATTACTAGTCAGATATATTCTTGTGCGGTGAATCGGGCGTGTTGAGTCCAGTTCTCTGAGCAAGGAGTAGGTCTTGTCTGTTACATATTGGGTTTATGGAACGGTATCTGAGCTAATTTGAAACTCTTGTTTTATGTATCACCCCACCTCACCTTTCCCGTTAAGCAGCCATAGTGTGTTTTCTGCATGTGTGACTCTGTTCTGTTTTGTAATTCAGTTCAAGTGTAACGGTTTTTACATGCCCTCTATAAGTGACACCTTATGAGAAGTGTCCTTTTCTGTGTGACTTATGTCACTTAGAATCGTCGTACCTAAATCCACTCATCATGCTGCTCATAGCCTTATGACATTGATTTCATGGCTGAGTGATAATCCATTGTACATATGGACCTCCAATTTTTTATCCATTTTTCGCTTTCCTGGGATATTTAAGGTGGAATGAAGTGGAGGTCCTTGTCAACAGAGCAGCCCTAAACTTTGGTGTGCTTGTGTCTTGCTGATTTTTAATTTTCCCACTTTATACCCCCATGCGTGGAAGTGCCCTATGCTCTCTAAGCTGTGTTTTTTAGATGTTTCAGGACACACCGTACACTTCTCCAGAGTGGCTGTTGGCAATTTACTTCCCGCCCATCAGTGTAGCAAGGCTCCCATTTCTCCATGGCCTGTCCTGCATTTCTGGTTTTGACACTTTTTTCAGCATGGCCCTTTTGACCGATGGGAAGCGAGACTTCTTTGTAGCGCTGATTTGCCTTTCCAGGTTGCTTGGTTGGCCAAAAAGGGCGTATGCGTTTTTTCCTGAATATATTCAGGAAAAAACGCATACTCCCTTTTTGGCCAAGGGCATCATTGTCAACGTTTTGCCGCTTTTCATGTGCTTTAAAGGCGATTCGAATCTACCTCCTGAAATCTGTTTCCTGCAATTCTGCCTTGATTTCAATTCCTCGTCTTTGCCTTCCCTCAATATATTTGTGGACGAGAGTTATCATTTATAACTGTGCAGGTTTGTGAATTGCAGTGCCCTGAAGCTCCATTTTACAACTCGCTTTTTCGGGAGCTGGCCGCAAAAGCGCAGGATGGCTTCAGGTCCTGTTCTGGTTCCGGGGGGCAGGCTGAGCCTGTGGTTAATTCTTCTTCCTGATGGGAAAATAGAGTGACCTGTGCCTGTCCCAACACCAAGAGCTAGTCTCTCATTGGTTCCCCGTCTTCCCGTTCATCCTCAGGACAAATAGCAACCTGTACGGAACAGGAGGTTAAAGGTGCTGATGCTCCAAGTAGGGAGATTGCTAGTAAAGTGGCTGGAATGTCGAACCCGAGCACAAGGAGATGAGAAATGAGGTGCGTTTTAGAAACCTTTCCCCATCACACGGTGTACCATCTTCTGGGTTTCTCATGCATGTTTTCAATGTAGGAATGTGCCCTTGAACCTGGAGATTTGGGACCCATGCGATGGGTAGCACGCAGTATTACTTTAAAGGGTCTGCGTTTGCTCACCCAACCTCACCAAACCTCTCAGCCCCAAGAGTGTCCACCCTTATGTCTCATCCAGCTGTGGGTCTAGATATGGTCAATCCAGGTTGCATCACAGCCCCTGAACGAATTGTGTAAGAATTTCTCTCTCTTTCACTGTCTTTGTTTCATGGGTTTTGAAAAGTAATTTATTTTTATAATGGGGTTTAGCTGCTTTTCACGGCTGTGTTTATGCTGCTTTACACCCACTTGACACACTAACAGAGAGATATCAATACATAGGTTTTAAGATTATTACTAGTCAGATATATTCTTGTGCGGTGAATCGGGCGTGTTGAGTCCAGTTCTCTGAGCAAGGAGTAGGTCTTGTCTGTTACATATTGGGTTTATGGAACGGTATCTGAGCTAATTTGAAACTCTTGTTTTATGTATCACCCCACCTCACCTTTCCCGTTAAGCAGCCATAGTGTGTTTTCTGCATGTGTGACTCTGTTCTGTTTTGTAATTCAGTTCAAGTGTAACGGTTTTTACATTCCCTCTATAAGTGACACCTTATGAGAAGTGTCCTTTTCTGTGTGACTTATGTCACTTAGAATCGTCGGACCTAAATCCAATCATCATGCTGCTACTAGCCTTATGACATTGATTTCATGGCTGAGTGATAATCCATTGTACATATGGACCTCCAATTTTTTATCCATTTTTCGCTTTCCTGGGATATTTAAGGTGGAATGAAGTGGAGGTCCTTGTCAACAGAGCAGCCCTAAACTTTGGGGTGCTTGTGTCTTGCTGATTTTTAATTTTCCCACTTTATACCCCCATGCGTGGAAGTGCCCTATGCTCTCTAAGCTGTGTTTTTTAGATGTTTCAGGACACACCGTACACTTCTCCAGAGTGGCTGTTGGCAATTTACATCCCGCCCATCAGTGTAGCAAGGCTCCCATTTCTCCATGGCCTGTCCTGCATTTCTGGTTTTGACACTTTTTTCAGCATGGCCCTTTTGACCGATGGGAAGCGAGACTTCTTTGTAGCGCTGATTTGCCTTTCCAGGTTGCTTGGTTGGCCAAAAAGGGCGTATGCGTTTTTTCCTGAATATATTCAGGAAAAAACGCATACGCACTTTTTGGCCAAGGGCATCATTGTCAACGTTTTGCCGCTTTTCATGTGCTTTAAAGGCGATTCGAATCTACCTCCTGAAATCTGTTTCCTGCAATTCTGCCTTGATTTCAATTCCTCGTCTTTGCCTTCCCTCAATATATTTGTGGACGAGAGTTATCATTTATAACTGTGCAGGTTGGTGAATTGCAGTGCCCTGAAGCTCCATTTTACAACTCGCTTTTTCGGGAGCTGGCCGCAAAAGCGCAGGATGGCTTCAGGCCCTGTTCTGGTTCCGGGGGGCAGGCTTAGCCTGTGGTTAATTCTTCTTCCTGATGGGAAAATAGAGTGACCTGTGCCTGTCCCAACACCAAGAGCTAGTCTCTCATTGGTTCCCCGTCTTCCCGTTCATCCTCAGGACAAATAGCAACCTGTACGGAACAGGAGGTTAAAGGTGCTGATGCTCCAAGTAGGGAGATTGCTAGTAAAGTGGCTGGAATGGCGAACCCGAGCACAAGGAGATGAGAAATGAGGTGCGTTTTAGAAACCTTTCCCCATCACACGGTGTACCATCTTCTGGGTTTCTCATGCATGTTTTCGATGTAGGAAGATGCCCTTGAACCTGGAGATTTGGGACCCATGCGATGGGTAGCACGCAGTATTACTTTAAAGGGTCTGCGTTTGCTCACCCAACCTCACCAAACCTCTCAGCCCCAAGAGTGTCCACCCTTATGTCTCATCCAGCTGTGGGTCTAGATATGGTCAATCCAGGTTGCATCACAGACCCTGAACGAATTGTGTAAGAATTTCACTCTCTTTCACTGTCTTTGTTTCATGGGTTTTGAAAAGTAATTTATTTTTATAATGGGGTTTAGCTGCTTTTCACGGCTGTGTTTATGCTGCTTTACACCCACTTGACACACTAACAGAGAGATATCAATACATAGGTTTTAAGATTATTACTAGTCAGATATATTCTTGTGCGGTGAATTGGGCGTGTTGAGTCCAGTCCTCTGAGCAAGGAGTAGGTCTTGTCTGTTACATATTGGGTTTATGGAACGGTATCTGAGCTAATTTGAAACTCTTGTTTTATGTATCACCCCACCTCACCTTTCCCGTTAAGCAGCCATAGTGTGTTTTCTGCATGTGTGACTCTGTTCTGTTTTGTAATTCAGTTCAAGTGTAACGGTTTTTACATTCCCTCTATAAGTGACACCTTATGAGAAGTGTCCTTTTCTGTGTGACTTATGTCACTTAGAATCGTCGTACCTAAATCCACTCATCATGCTGCTCCTAGCCTTATGACATTGATTTCATGGCTGAGTGATAATCCATTGTACATATGGACCTCCAATTTTTTATCCATTTTTCGCTTTCCTGGGATATTTAAGGTGGAATGAAGTGGAGGTCCTTGTCAACAGAGCAGCCCTAAACTTTGGGGTGCTTGTGTCTTGCTGATTTTTAATTTTCCCACTTTATACCCCCATGCGTGGAAGTGCCCTATGCTCTCTAAGCTGTGTTTTTTAGATGTTTCAGGACACACCGTACACTTCTCCAGAGTGGCTGTTGGCAATTTACTTCCCGCCCATCAGTGTAGCAAGGCTCCCATTTCTCCATGGCCTGTCCTGCATTTCTGGTTTTGACACTTTTTTCAGCATGGCCCTTTTGACCGATGGGAAGCGAGACTTCTTTGTAGCGCTGATTTGCCTTTCCAGGTTGCTTGGTTGGCCAAAAAGGGCGTATGCGTTTTTTCCTGAATATATTCAGGAAAAAACGCATACGCCCTTTTTGGCCAAGGGCATCATTGTCAACGTTTTGCCGCTTTTCATGTGCTTTAAAGGCGATTCGAATCTACCTCCTGAAATCTGTTTCCTGCAATTCTGCCTTGATTTCAATTCCTCGTCTTTGCCTTCCCTCAATATATTTGTGGACGAGAGTTATCATTTATAACTGTGCAGGTTTGTGAATTGCAGTGCCCTGAAGCTCCATTTTACAACTCGCTTTTTCGGGAGCTGGCCGCAAAAGCGCAGGATGGCTTCAGGCCCTGTTCTGGTTCCGGGGGGCAGGCTGAGCCTGTGGTTAATTCTTCTTCCTGATGGGAAAATAGAGTGACCTGTGCCTGTCCCAACACCAAGAGCTAGTCTCTCATTGGTTCCCCGTCTTCCCGTTCATCCTCAGGACAAATAGCAACCTGTACGGAACAGGAGGTTAAAGGTGCTGATGCTCCAAGTAGGGAGATTGCTAGTAAAGTGGCTGGAATGTCGAACCCGAGCACAAGGAGATGAGAAATGAGGTGCGTTTTAGAAACCTTTCCCCATCACACGGTGTACCATCTTCTGGGTTTCTCATGCATGTTTTCAATGTAGGAAGATGCCCTTGAACCTGGAGATTTGGGACCCATGCGATGGGTAGCACGCAGTATTACTTTAAAGGGTCTGCGTTTGCTCACCCAACCTCACCAAACCTCTCAGCCCCAAGAGTGTCCACCCTTATGTCTCATCCAGCTGTGGGTCTAGATATGGTCAATCCAGGTTGCATCACAGCCCCTGAACGAATTGTGTAAGAATTTCTCTCTCTTTCACTGTCTTTGTTTCATGGGTTTTGAAAAGTAATTTATTTTTATAATGGGGTTTAGCTGCTTTTCACGGCTGTGTTTATGCTGCTTTACACCCACTTGACACACTAACAGAGAGATATCAATACATAGGTTTTAAGATTATTACTAGTCAGATATATTCTTGTGCGGTGAATCGGGCGTGTTGAGTCCAGTTCTCTGAGCAAGGAGTAGGTCTTGTCTGTTACATATTGGGTTTATGGAACGGTATCTGAGCTAATTTGAAACTCTTGTTTTATGTATCACCCCACCTCACCTTTCCCGTTAAGCAGCCATAGTGTGTTTTCTGCATGTGTGACTCTGTTCTGTTTTGTAATTCAGTTCAAGTGTAACGGTTTTTACATTCCCTCTATAAGTGACACCTTATGAGAAGTGTCCTTTTTTGTGTGACTTATGTCACTTAGAATCGTCGGACCTAAATCCAATCATCATGCTGCTACTAGCCTTATGACATTGATTTCATGGCTGAGTGATAATCCATTGTACATATGGACCTCCAATTTTTTATCCATTTTTCGCTTTCCTGGGATATTTAAGGTGGAATGAAGTGGAGGTCCTTGTCAACAGAGCAGCCCTAAACTTTGGGGTGCTTGTGTCTTGCTGATTTTTAATTTTCCCACTTTATACCCCCATGCGTGGAAGTGCCCTATGCTCTCTAAGCTGTGTTTTTTAGATGTTTCAGGACACACCGTACACTTCTCCAGAGTGGCTGTTGGCAATTTACATCCCGCCCATCAGTGTAGCAAGGCTCCCATTTCTCCATGGCCTGTCCTGCATTTCTGGTTTTGACACTTTTTTCAGCATGGCCCTTTTGACCGATGGGAAGCGAGACTTCTTTGTAGCGCTGATTTGCCTTTCCAGGTTGCTTGGTTGGCCAAAAAGGGCGTATGCGTTTTTTCCTGAATATATTCAGGAAAAAACGCATACGCACTTTTTGGCCAAGGGCATCATTGTCAACGTTTTGCCGCTTTTCATGTGCTTTAAAGGCGATTCGAATCTACCTCCTGAAATCTGTTTCCTGCAATTCTGCCTTGATTTCAATTCCTCGTCTTTGCCTTCCCTCAATATATTTGTGGACGAGAGTTATCATTTATAACTGTGCAGGTTTGTGAATTGCAGTGCCCTGAAGCTCCATTTTACAACTCGCTTTTTCGGGAGCTGGCCGCAAAAGCGCAGGATGGCTTCAGGCCCTGTTCTGGTTCCGGGGGGCAGGCTGAGCCTGTGGTTAATTCTTCTTCCTGATGGGAAAATAGAGTGACCTGTGCCTGTCCCAACACCAAGAGCTAGTCTCTCATTGGTTCCCCGTCTTCCCGTTCATCCTCAGGACAAATAGCAACCTGTACGGAACAGGAGGTTAAAGGTGCTGATGCTCCAAGTAGGGAGATTGCTAGTAAAGTGGCTGGAATGGCGAACCCGAGCACAAGGAGATGAGAAATGAGGTGCGTTTTAGAAACCTTTCCCCATCACACGGTGTACCATCTTCTGGGTTTCTCATGCATGTTTTCGATGTAGGAAGATGCCCTTGAACCTGGAGATTTGGGACCCATGCGATGGGTAGCACGCAGTATTACTTTAAAGGGTCTGCGTTTGCTCACCCAACCTCACCAAACCTCTCAGCCCCAAGAGTGTCCACCCTTATGTCTCATCCAGCTGTGGGTCTAGATATGGTCAATCCAGGTTGCATCACAGACCCTGAACGAATTGTGTAAGAATTTCACTCTCTTTCACTGTCTTTGTTTCATGGGTTTTGAAAAGTAATTTATTTTTATAATGGGGTTTAGCTGCTTTTCACGGCTGTGTTTATGCTGCTTTACACCCACTTGACACACTAACAGAGAGATATCAATACATAGGTTTTAAGATTATTACTAGTCAGATATATTCTTGTGCGGTGAATTGGGCGTGTTGAGTCCAGTCCTCTGAGCAAGGAGTAGGTCTTGTCTGTTACATATTGGGTTTATGGAACGGTATCTGAGCTAATTTGAAACTCTTGTTTTATGTATCACCCCACCTCACCTTTCCCGTTAAGCAGCCATAGTGTGTTTTCTGCATGTGTGACTCTGTTCTGTTTTGTAATTCAGTTCAAGTGTAACGGTTTTTACATTCCCTCTATAAGTGACACCTTATGAGAAGTGTCCTTTTCTGTGTGACTTATGTCACTTAGAATCGTCGTACCTAAATCCACTCATCATGCTGCTCCTAGCCTTATGACATTGATTTCATGGCTGAGTGATAATCCATTGTACATATGGACCTCCAATTTTTTATCCATTTTTCGCTTTCCTGGGATATTTAAGGTGGAATGAAGTGGAGGTCCTTGTCAACAGAGCAGCCCTAAACTTTGGGGTGCTTGTGTCTTGCTGATTTTTAATTTTCCCACTTTATACCCCCATGCGTGGAAGTGCCCTATGCTCTCTAAGCTGTGTTTTTTAGATGTTTCAGGACACACCGTACACTTCTCCAGAGTGGCTGTTGGCAATTTACTTCCCGCCCATCAGTGTAGCAAGGCTCCCATTTCTCCATGGCCTGTCCTGCATTTCTGGTTTTGACACTTTTTTCAGCATGGCCCTTTTGACCGATGGGAAGCGAGACTTCTTTGTAGCGCTGATTTGCCTTTCCAGGTTGCTTGGTTGGCCAAAAAGGGCGTATGCGTTTTTTCCTGAATATATTCAGGAAAAAACGCATACGCCCTTTTTGGCCAAGGGCATCATTGTCAACGTTTTGCCGCTTTTCATGTGCTTTAAAGGCGATTCGAATCTACCTCCTGAAATCTGTTTCCTGCAATTCTGCCTTGATTTCAATTCCTCGTCTTTGCCTTCCCTCAATATATTTGTGGACGAGAGTTATCATTTATAACTGTGCAGGTTTGTGAATTGCAGTGCCCTGAAGCTCCATTTTACAACTCGCTTTTTCGGGAGCTGGCCGCAAAAGCGCAGGATGGCTTCAGGCCCTGTTCTGGTTCCGGGGGGCAGGCTGAGCCTGTGGTTAATTCTTCTTCCTGATGGGAAAATAGAGTGACCTGTGCCTGTCCCAACACCAAGAGCTAGTCTCTCATTGGTTCCCCGTCTTCCCGTTCATCCTCAGGACAAATAGCAACCTGTACGGAACAGGAGGTTAAAGGTGCTGATGCTCCAAGTAGGGAGATTGCTAGTAAAGTGGCTGGAATGTCGAACCCGAGCACAAGGAGATGAGAAATGAGGTGCGTTTTAGAAACCTTTCCCCATCACACGGTGTACCATCTTCTGGGTTTCTCATGCATGTTTTCAATGTAGGAAGATGCCCTTGAACCTGGAGATTTGGGACCCATGCGATGGGTAGCACGCAGTATTACTTTAAAGGGTCTGCGTTTGCTCACCCAACCTCACCAAACCTCTCAGCCCCAAGAGTGTCCACCCTTATGTCTCATCCAGCTGTGGGTCTAGATATGGTCAATCCAGGTTGCATCACAGCCCCTGAACGAATTGTGTAAGAATTTCTCTCTCTTTCACTGTCTTTGTTTCATGGGTTTTGAAAAGTAATTTATTTTTATAATGGGGTTTAGCTGCTTTTCACGGCTGTGTTTATGCTGCTTTACACCCACTTGACACACTAACAGAGAGATATCAATACATAGGTTTTAAGATTATTACTAGTCAGATATATTCTTGTGCGGTGAATCGGGCGTGTTGAGTCCAGTTCTCTGAGCAAGGAGTAGGTCTTGTCTGTTACATATTGGGTTTATGGAACGGTATCTGAGCTAATTTGAAACTCTTGTTTTATGTATCACCCCACCTCACCTTTCCCGTTAAGCAGCCATAGTGTGTTTTCTGCATGTGTGACTCTGTTCTGTTTTGTAATTCAGTTCAAGTGTAACGGTTTTTACATTCCCTCTATAAGTGACACCTTATGAGAAGTGTCCTTTTCTGTGTGACTTATGTCACTTAGAATCGTCGGACCTAAATCCAATCATCATGCTGCTACTAGCCTTATGACATTGATTTCATGGCTGAGTGATAATCCATTGTACATATGGACCTCCAATTTTTTATCCATTTTTCGCTTTCCTGGGATATTTAAGGTGGAATGAAGTGGAGGTCCTTGTCAACAGAGCAGCCCTAAACTTTGGGGTGCTTGTGTCTTGCTGATTTTTAATTTTCCCACTTTATACCCCCATGCGTGGAAGTGCCCTATGCTCTCTAAGCTGTGTTTTTTAGATGTTTCAGGACACACCGTACACTTCTCCAGAGTGGCTGTTGGCAATTTACATCCCGCCCATCAGTGTAGCAAGGCTCCCATTTCTCCATGGCCTGTCCTGCATTTCTGGTTTTGACACTTTTTTCAGCATGGCCCTTTTGACCGATGGGAAGCGAGACTTCTTTGTAGCGCTGATTTGCCTTTCCAGGTTGCTTGGTTGGCCAAAAAGGGCGTATGCGTTTTTTCCTGAATATATTCAGGAAAAAACGCATACGCACTTTTTGGCCAAGGGCATCATTGTCAACGTTTTGCCGCTTTTCATGTGCTTTAAAGGCGATTCGAATCTACCTCCTGAAATCTGTTTCCTGCAATTCTGCCTTGATTTCAATTCCTCGTCTTTGCCTTCCCTCAATATATTTGTGGACGAGAGTTATCATTTATAACTGTGCAGGTTTGTGAATTGCAGTGCCCTGAAGCTCCATTTTACAACTCGCTTTTTCGGGAGCTGGCCGCAAAAGCGCAGGATGGCTTCAGGCCCTGTTCTGGTTCCGGGGGGCAGGCTTAGCCTGTGGTTAATTCTTCTTCCTGATGGGAAAATAGAGTGACCTGTGCCTGTCCCAACACCAAGAGCTAGTCTCTCATTGGTTCCCCGTCTTCCCGTTCATCCTCAGGACAAATAGCAACCTGTACGGAACAGGAGGTTAAAGGTGCTGATGCTCCAAGTAGGGAGATTGCTAGTAAAGTGGCTGGAATGGCGAACCCGAGCACAAGGAGATGAGAAATGAGGTGCGTTTTAGAAACCTTTCCCCATCGCACGGTGTACCATCTTCTGGGTTTCTCATGCATGTTTTCGATGTAGGAAGATGCCCTTGAACCTGGAGATTTGGGACCCATGCGATGGGTAGCACGCAGTATTACTTTAAAGGGTCTGCGTTTGCTCACCCAACCTCACCAAACCTCTCAGCCCCAAGAGTGTCCACCCTTATGTCTCATCCAGCTGTGGGTCTAGATATGGTCAATCCAGGTTGCATCACAGACCCTGAACGAATTGTGTAAGAATTTCACTCTCTTTCACTGTCTTTGTTTCATGGGTTTTGAAAAGTAATTTATTTTTATAATGGGGTTTAGCTGCTTTTCACGGCTGTGTTTATGCTGCTTTACACCCACTTGACACACTAACAGAGAGATATCAATACATAGGTTTTAAGATTATTACTAGTCAGATATATTCTTGTGCGGTGAATTGGGCGTGTTGAGTCCAGTCCTCTGAGCAAGGAGTAGGTCTTGTCTGTTACATATTGGGTTTATGGAACGGTATCTGAGCTAATTTGAAACTCTTGTTTTATGTATCACCCCACCTCACCTTTCCCGTTAAGCAGCCATAGTGTGTTTTCTGCATGTGTGACTCTGTTCTGTTTTGTAATTCAGTTCAAGTGTAACGGTTTTTACATTCCCTCTATAAGTGACACCTTATGAGAAGTGTCCTTTTCTGTGTGACTTATGTCACTTAGAATCGTCGTACCTAAATCCACTCATCATGCTGCTCCTAGCCTTATGACATTGATTTCATGGCTGAGTGATAATCCATTGTACATATGGACCTCCAATTTTTTATCCATTTTTCGCTTTCCTGGGATATTTAAGGTGGAATGAAGTGGAGGTCCTTGTCAACAGAGCAGCCCTAAACTTTGGGGTGCTTGTGTCTTGCTGATTTTTAATTTTCCCACTTTATACCCCCATGCGTGGAAGTGCCCTATGCTCTCTAAGCTGTGTTTTTTAGATGTTTCAGGACACACCGTACACTTCTCCAGAGTGGCTGTTGGCAATTTACTTCCCGCCCATCAGTGTAGCAAGGCTCCCATTTCTCCATGGCCTGTCCTGCATTTCTGGTTTTGACACTTTTTTCAGCATGGCCCTTTTGACCGATGGGAAGCGAGACTTCTTTGTAGCGCTGATTTGCCTTTCCAGGTTGCTTGGTTGGCCAAAAAGGGCGTATGCGTTTTTTCCTGAATATATTCAGGAAAAAACGCATACGCCCTTTTTGGCCAAGGGCATCATTGTCAACGTTTTGCCGCTTTTCATGTGCTTTAAAGGCGATTCGAATCTACCTCCTGAAATCTGTTTCCTGCAATTCTGCCTTGATTTCAATTCCTCGTCTTTGCCTTCCCTCAATATATTTGTGGACGAGAGTTATCATTTATAACTGTGCAGGTTTGTGAATTGCAGTGCCCTGAAGCTCCATTTTACAACTCGCTTTTTCGGGAGCTGGCCGCAAAAGCGCAGGATGGCTTCAGGCCCTGTTCTGGTTCCGGGGGGCAGGCTGAGCCTGTGGTTAATTCTTCTTCCTGATGGGAAAATAGAGTGACCTGTGCCTGTCCCAACACCAAGAGCTAGTCTCTCATTGGTTCCCCGTCTTCCCGTTCATCCTCAGGACAAATAGCAACCTGTACGGAACAGGAGGTTAAAGGTGCTGATGCTCCAAGTAGGGAGATTGCTAGTAAAGTGGCTGGAATGTCGAACCCGAGCACAAGGAGATGAGAAATGAGGTGCGTTTTAGAAACCATTCCCCATCACACGGTGTACCATCTTCTGGGTTTCTCATGCATGTTTTCAATGTAGGAAGATGTCCTTGAACCTGGAGATTTGGGACCCATGCGATGGGTAGCACGCAGTATTACTTTAAAGGATCTGCGTTTGCTCACCCAACCTCACCAAACCTCTCAGCCCCAAGAGTGTCCACCCTTATGTCTCATCCAGCTGTGGGTCTAGATATGGTCAATCCAGGTTGCATCACAGCCCCTGAACGAATTGTGTAAGAATTTCTCTCTCTTTCACTGTCTTTGTTTCATGGGTTTTGAAAAGTAATTTATTTTTATAATGGGGTTTAGCTGCTTTTCACGGCTGTGTTTATGCTGCTTTACACCCACTTGACACACTAACAGAGAGATATCAATACATAGGTTTTAAGATTATTACTAGTCAGATATATTCTTGTGCGGTGAATCGGGCGTGTTGAGTCCAGTTCTCTGAGCAAGGAGTAGGTCTTGTCTGTTACATATTGGGTTTATGGAACGGTATCTGAGCTAATTTGAAACTCTTGTTTTATGTATCACCCCACCTCACCTTTCCCGTTAAGCAGCCATAGTGTGTTTTCTGCATGTGTGACTCTGTTCTGTTTTGTAATTCAGTTCAAGTGTAACGGTTTTTACATTCCCTCTATAAGTGACACCTTATGAGAAGTGTCCTTTTCTGTGTGAATTATGTCACTTAGAATCGTCGGACCTAAATCCAATCATCATGCTGCTACTAGCCTTATGACATTGATTTCATGGCTGAGTGATAATCCATTGTACATATGGACCTCCAATTTTTTATCCATTTTTCGCTTTCCTGGGATATTTAAGGTGGAATGAAGTGGAGGTCCTTGTCAACAGAGCATCCCTAAACTTTGGGGTGCTTGTGTCTTGCTGATTTTTAATTTTCCCACTTTATACCCCCATGCGTGGAAGTGCCCTATGCTCTCTAAGCTGTGTTTTTTAGATGTTTCAGGACACACCGTACACTTCTCCAGAGTGGCTGTTGGCAATTTACATCCCGCCCATCCGTGTAGCAAGGCTCCCATTTCTCCATGGCCTGTCCTGCATTTCTGGTTTTGACACTTTTTTCAGCATGGCCCTTTTGACCGATGGGAAGCGAGACTTCTTTGTAGCGCTGATTTGCCTTTCCAGGTTGCTTGGTTGGCCAAAAAGGGCGTATGCGTTTTTTCCTGAATATATTCAGGAAAAAACGCATACGCCCTTTTTGGCCAAGGGCATCATTGTCAACGTTTTGCCGCTTTTCATGTGCTTTAAAGGCGATTCGAATCTACCTCCTGAAATCTGTTTCCTGCAATTCTGCCTTGATTTCAATTCCTCGTCTTTGCCTTCCCTCAATATATTTGTGGACGAGAGTTATCATTTATAACTGTGCAGGTTTGTGAATTGCAGTGCCCTGAAGCTCCATTTTACAACTCGCTTTTTCGGGAGCTGGCCGCAAAAGCGCAGGATGGCTTCAGGCCCTGTTCTGGTTCCGGGGGGCAGGCTGAGCCTGTGGTTAATTCTTCTTCCTGATGGGAAAATAGAGTGACCTGTGCCTGTCCCAACACCAAGAGCTAGTCTCTCATTGGTTCCCCGTCTTCCCGTTCATCCTCAGGACAAATAGCAACCTGTACGGAACAGGAGGTTAAAGGTGCTGATGCTCCAAGTAGGGAGATTGCTAGTAAAGTGGCTGGAATGTCGAACCCGAGCACAAGGAGATGAGAAATGAGTTGCATTTTAGAAACCTTTCCCCATCACACGGTGTACCATCTTCTGGGTTTCTCATGCATGTTTTCAATGTAGGAAGATGCCCTTGAACCTGGAGATTTGGGACCCATGCGATGGGTAGCACGCAGTATTTCTTTAAAGGGTCTGCGTTTGCTCACCCAACCTCACCAAACCTCTCAGCCCCAAGAGTGTCCACCCTTATGTCTCATCCAGCTGTGGGTCTAGATATGGTCAATCCAGGTTGCATCACAGCCCCTGAACGAATTGTGTAAGAATTTCTCTCTCTTTCACTGTCTTTGTTTCATGGGTTTTGAAAAGTAATTTATTTTTATAATGGGGTTTAGCTGCTTTTCACGGCTGTGTTTATGCTGCTTTACACCCACTTGACACACTAACAGAGAGATATCAATACATAGGTTTTAAGATTATTACTAGTCAGATATATTCTTGTGCGGTGAATCGGGCGTGTTGAGTCCAGTTCTCTGAGCAAGGAGTAGGTCTTGTCTGTTACATATTGGGTTTATGGAACGGTATCTGAGCTAATTTGAAACTCTTGTTTTATGTATCACCCCACCTCACCTTTCCCGTTAAGCAGCCATAGTGTGTTTTCTGCATGTGTGACTCTGTTCTGTTTTGTAATTCAGTTCAAGTGTAACGGTTTTTACATTCCCTCTATAAGTGACACCTTATGAGAAGTGTCCTTTTCTGTGTGACTTATGTCACTTAGAATCGTCGGACCTAAATCCAATCATCATGCTGCTACTAGCCTTATGACATTGATTTCATGGCTGAGTGATAATCCATTGTACATATGGACCTCCAATTTTTTATCCATTTTTCGCTTTCCTGGGATATTTAAGGTGGAATGAAGTGGAGGTCCTTGTCAACAGAGCAGCCCTAAACTTCGGGGTGCTTGTGTCTTGCTGATTTTTAATTTTCCCACTTTATACCCCCATGCGTGGAAGTGCCCTATGCTCTCTAAGCTGTGTTTTTTAGATGTTTCAGGACACACCGTACACTTCTCCAGAGTGGCTGTTGGCAATTTACATCCCGCCCATCAGTGTAGCAAGGCTCCCATTTCTCCATGGCCTGTCCTGCATTTCTGGTTTTGACACTTTTTTCAGCATGGCCCTTTTGACCGATGGGAAGCGAGACTTCTTTGTAGCGCTGATTTGCCTTTCCAGGTTGCTTGGTTGGCCAAAAAGGGCGTATGCGTTTTTTCCTGAATATATTCAGGAAAAAACGCATACGCCCTTTTTGGCCAAGGGCATCATTGTCAACGTTTTGCCGCTTTTCATGTGCTTTAAAGGCGATTCGAATCTACCTCCTGAAATCTGTTTCCTGCAATTCTGCCTTGATTTCAATTCCTCGTCTTTGCCTTCCCTCAATATATTTGTGGACGAGAGTTATCATTTATAACTGTGCAGGTTTGTGAATTGCAGTGCCCTGAAGCTCCATTTTACAACTCGCTTTTTCGGGAGCTGGCCGCAAAAGCGCAGGATGGCTTCAGGCCCTGTTCTGGTTCCGGGGGGCAGGCTTAGCCTGTGGTTAATTCTTCTTCCTGATGGGAAAATAGAGTGACCTGTGCCTGTCCCAACACCAAGAGCTAGTCTCTCATTGGTTCCCCGTCTTCCCGTTCATCCTCAGGACAAATAGCAACCTGTACGGAACAGGAGTTTAAAGGTGCTGATGCTCCAAGTAGGGAGATTGCTAGTAAAGTGGCTGGAATGGCGAACCCGAGCACAAGGAGATGAGAAATGAGGTGCGTTTTAGAAACCTTTCCCCATCACACGGTGTACCATCTTCTGGGTTTCTCATGCATGTTTTCGATGTAGGAAGATGCCCTTGAACCTGGAGATTTGGGACCCATGCGATGGGTAGCACGCAGTATTACTTTAAAGGGTCTGCGTTTGCTCACCCAACCTCACCAAACCTCTCAGCCCCAAGAGTGTCCACCCTTATGTCTCATCCAGCTGTGGGTCTAGATATGGTCAATCCAGGTTGCATCACAGACCCTGAACGAATTGTGTAAGAATTTCACTCTCTTTCACTGTCTTTGTTTCATGGGTTTTGAAAAGTAATTTATTTTTATAATGGGGTTTAGCTGCTTTTCACGGCTGTGTTTATGCTGCTTTACACCCACTTGACACACTAACAGAGAGATATCAATACATAGGTTTTAAGATTATTACTAGTCAGATATATTCTTGTGCGGTGAATCGGGCGTGTTGAGTCCAGTCCTCTGAGCAAGGAGTAGGTCTTGTCTGTTACATATTGGGTTTATGGAACGGTATCTGAGCTAATTTGAAACTCTTGTTTTATGTATCACCCCACCTCACCTTTCCCGTTAAGCAGCCATAGTGTGTTTTCTGCATGTGTGACTCTGTTCTGTTTTGTAATTCAGTTCAAGTGTAACGGTTTTTACATTCCCTCTATAAGTGACACCTTATGAGAAGTGTCCTTTTCTGTGTGACTTATGTCACTTAGAATCGTCGTACCTAAATCCACTCATCATGCTGCTCCTAGCCTTATGACATTGATTTCATGGCTGAGTGATAATCAATTGTACATATGGACCTCCAATTTTTTATCCATTTTTCGCTTTCCTGGGATATTTAAGGTGGAATGAAGTGGAGGTCCTTGTCAACAGAGCATCCCTAAACTTTGGGGTGCTTGTGTCTTGCTGATTTTTAATTTTCCCACTTTATACCCCCATGCGTGGAAGTGCCCTATGCTCTCTAAGCTGTGTTTTTTAGATGTTTCAGGACACACCGTACACTTCTCCAGAGTGGCTGTTGGCAATTTACTTCCCGCCCATCCGTGTAGCAAGGCTCCCATTTCTCCATGGCCTGTCCTGCATTTCTGGTTTTGACACTTTTTTCAGCATGGCCCTTTTGACCGATGGGAAGCGAGACTTCTTTGTAGCGCTGATTTGCCTTTCCAGGTTGCTTGGTTGGCCAAAAAGGGCGTATGCGTTTTTTCCTGAATATATTCAGGAAAAAACGCATACGCCCTTTTTGGCCAAGGGCATCATTGTCAACGTTTTGCCGCTTTTCATGTGCTTTAAAGGCGATTCGAATCTACCTCCTGAAATCTGTTTCCTGCAATTCTGCCTTGATTTCAATTCCTCGTCTTTGCCTTCCCTCAATATATTTGTGGACGAGAGTTATCATTTATAACTGTGCAGGTTTGTGAATTGCAGTGCCCTGAAGCTCCATTTTACAACTCGCTTTTTCGGGAGCTGGCCGCAAAAGCGCAGGATGGCTTCAGGCCATGTTCTGGTTCCGGGGTCAGGCTGAGCCTGTGGTTAATTCTTCTTCCTGATGGGAAAATAGAGTGACCTGTGCCTGTCCCAACACCAAGAGCTAGTCTCTCATTGGTTCCCCGTCTTCCCGTTCATCCTCAGGACAAATAGCAACCTGTACGGAACAGGAGGTTAAAGGTGCTGATGCTCCAAGTAGGGAGATTGCTAGTAAAGTGGCTGGAATGTCGAACCCGAGCACAAGGAGATGAGAAATGAGTTGCGTTTTAGAAACCTTTCCCCATCACACGGTGTACCATCTTCTGGGTTTCTCATGCATGTTTTCAATGTAGGAAGATGCCCTTGAACCTGGAGATTTGGGACCCATGCGATGGGTAGCACGCAGTATTACTTTAAAGGGTCTGCGTTTGCTCACCCAACCTCACCAAACCTCTCAGCCCCAAGAGTGTCCACCCTTATGTCTCATCCAGCTGTGGGTCTAGATATGGTCAATCCAGGTTGCATCACAGCCCCTGAACGAATTGTGTAAGAATTTCTCTCTCTTTCACTGTCTTTGTTTCATGGGTTTTGAAAAGTAATTTATTTTTATAATGGGGTTTAGCTGCTTTTCACGGCTGTGTTTATGCTGCTTTACACCCACTTGACACACTAACAGAGAGATATCAATACATAGGTTTTAAGATTATTACTAGTCAGATATATTCTTGTGCGGTGAATCGGGCGTGTTGAGTCCAGTTCTCTGAGCAAGGAGTAGGTCTTGTCTGTTACATATTGGGTTTATGGAACGGTATCTGAGCTAATTTGAAACTCTTGTTTTATGTATCACCCCACCTCACCTTTCCCGTTAAGCAGCCATAGTGTGTTTTCTGCATGTGTGACTCTGTTCTGTTTTGTAATTCAGTTCAAGTGTAACGGTTTTTACATTCCCTCTATAAGTGACACCTTATGAGAAGTGTCCTTTTCTGTGTGACTTATGTCACTTAGAATCGTCGTACCTAAATCCACTCATCATGCTGCTCCTAGCCTTATGACATTGATTTCATGGCTGAGTGATAATCCATTGTACATATGGACCTCCAATTTTTTATCCATTTTTCGCTTTCCTGGGATATTTAAGGTGGAATGAAGTGGAGGTCCTTGTCAACAGAGCATCCCTAAACTTTGGGGTGCTTGTGTCTTGCTGATTTTTAATTTTCCCACTTTATACCCCCATGCGTGGAAGTGCCCTATGCTCTCTAAGCTGTGTTTTTTAGATGTTTCAGGACACACCGTACACTTCTCCAGAGTGGCTGTTGGCAATTTACTTCCCGCCCATCCGTGTAGCAAGGCTCCCATTTCTCCATGGCCTGTCCTGCATTTCTGGTTTTGACACTTTTTTCAGCATGGCCCTTTTGACCGATGGGAAGCGAGACTTCTTTGTAGCGCTGATTTGCCTTTCCAGGTTGCTTGGTTGGCCAAAAAGGGCGTATGCGTTTTTTCCTGAATATATTCAGGAAAAAACGCATACGCCCTTTTTGGCCAAGGGCATCATTGTCAACGTTTTGCCGCTTTTCATGTGCTTTAAAGGCGATTCGAATCTACCTCCTGAAATCTGTTTCCTGCAATTCTGCCTTGATTTCAATTCCTCGTCTTTGCCTTCCCTCAATATATTTGTGGACGAGAGTTATCATTTATAACTGTGCAGGTTTGTGAATTGCAGTGCCCTGAAGCTCCATTTTACAACTCGCTTTTTCGGGAGCTGGCCGCAAAAGCGCAGGATGGCTTCAGGCCCTGTTCTGGTTCCGGGGGGCAGGCTGAGCCTGTGGTTAATTCTTCTTCCTGATGGGAAAATAGAGTGACCTGTGCCTGTCCCAACACCAAGAGCTAGTCTCTCATTGGTTCCCCGTCTTCCCGTTCATCCTCAGGACAAATAGCAACCTGTACGGAACAGGAGGTTAAAGGTGCTGATGCTCCAAGTAGGGAGATTGCTAGTAAAGTGGCTGGAATGTCGAACCCGAGCACAAGGAGATGAGAAATGAGGTGCGTTTTAGAAACCTTTCCCCATCACACGGTGTACCATCTTCTGGGTTTCTCATGCATGTTTTCAATGTAGGAAGATGCCCTTGAACCTGGAGATTTGGGACCCATGCGATGGGTAGCACGCAGTATTACTTTAAAGGGTCTGCGTTTGCTCACCCAACCTCACCAAACCTCTCAGCCCCAAGAGTGTCCACCCTTATGTCTCATCCAGCTGTGGGTCTAGATATGGTCAATCCAGGTTGCATCACAGCCCCTGAACGAATTGTGTAAGAATTTCTCTCTCTTTCACTGTCTTTGTTTCATGGGTTTTGAAAAGTAATTTATTTTTATAATGGGGTTTAGCTGCTTTTCACGGCTGTGTTTATGCTGCTTTACACCCACTTGACACACTAACAGAGAGATATCAATACATAGGTTTTAAGATTATTACTAGTCAGATATATTCTTGTGCGGTGAATCGGGCGTGTTGAGTCCAGTTCTCTGAGCAAGGAGTAGGTCTTGTCTGTTACATATTGGGTTTATGGAACGGTATCTGAGCTAATTTGAAACTCTTGTTTTATGTATCACCCCACCTCACCTTTCCCGTTAAGCAGCCATAGTGTGTTTTCTGCATGTGTGACTCTGTTCTGTTTTGTAATTCAGTTCAAGTGTAACGGTTTTTACATTCCCTCTATAAGTGACACCTTATGAGAAGTGTCCTTTTCTGTGTGACTTATGTCACTTAGAATCGTCGGACCTAAATCCAATCATCATGCTGCTACTAGCCTTATGACATTGATTTCATGGCTGAGTGATAATCCATTGTACATATGGACCTCCAATTTTTTATCCATTTTTCGCTTTCCTGGGATATTTAAGGTGGAATGAAGTGGAGGTCCTTGTCAACAGAGCAGCCCTAAACTTTGGGGTGCTTGTGTCTTGCTGATTTTTAATTTTCCCACTTTATACCCCCATGCGTGGAAGTGCCCTATGCTCTCTAAGCTGTGTTTTTTAGATGTTTCAGGACACACCGTACACTTCTCCAGAGTGGCTGTTGGCAATTTACATCCCGCCCATCAGTGTAGCAAGGCTCCCATTTCTCCATGGCCTGTCCTGCATTTCTGGTTTTGACACTTTTTTCAGCATGGCCCTTTTGACCGATGGGAAGCGAGACTTCTTTGTAGCGCTGATTTGCCTTTCCAGGTTGCTTGGTTGGCCAAAAAGGGCGTATGCGTTTTTTCCTGAATATATTCAGGAAAAAACGCATACGCCCTTTTTGGCCAAGGGCATCATTGTCAACGTTTTGCCGCTTTTCATGTGCTTTAAAGGCGATTCGAATCTACCTCCTGAAATCTGTTTCCTGCAATTCTGCCTTGATTTCAATTCCTCGTCTTTGCCTTCCCTCAATATATTTGTGGACGAGAGTTATCATTTATAACTGTGCAGGTTTGTGAATTGCAGTGCCCTGAAGCTCCATTTTACAACTCGCTTTTTCGGGAGCTGGCCGCAAAAGCGCAGGATGGCTTCAGGCCCTGTTCTGGTTCCGGGGGGCAGGCTTAGCCTGTGGTTAATTCTTCTTCCTGATGGGAAAATAGAGTGACCTGTGCCTGTCCCAACACCAAGAGCTAGTCTCTCATTGGTTCCCCGTCTTCCCGTTCATCCTCAGGACAAATAGCAACCTGTACGGAACAGGAGTTTAAAGGTGCTGATGCTCCAAGTAGGGAGATTGCTAGTAAAGTGGCTGGAATGGCGAACCCGAGCACAAGGAGATGAGAAATGAGGTGCGTTTTAGAAACCTTTCCCCATCACACGGTGTACCATCTTCTGGGTTTCTCATGCATGTTTTCGATGTAGGAAGATGCCCTTGAACCTGGAGATTTGGGACCCATGCGATGGGTAGCACGCAGTATTACTTTAAAGGGTCTGCGTTTGCTCACCCAACCTCACCAAACCTCTCAGCCCCAAGAGTGTCCACCCTTATGTCTCATCCAGCTGTGGGTCTAGATATGGTCAATCCAGGTTGCATCACAGACCCTGAACGAATTGTGTAAGAATTTCACTCTCTTTCACTGTCTTTGTTTCATGGGTTTTGAAAAGTAATTTATTTTTATAATGGGGTTTAGCTGCTTTTCACGGCTGTGTTTATGCTGCTTTACACCCACTTGACACACTAACAGAGAGATATCAATACATAGGTTTTAAGATTATTACTAGTCAGATATATTCTTGTGCGGTGAATCGGGCGTGTTGAGTCCAGTCCTCTGAGCAAGGAGTAGGTCTTGTCTGTTACATATTGGGTTTATGGAACGGTATCTGAGCTAATTTGAAACTCTTGTTTTATGTATCACCCCACCTCACCTTTCCCGTTAAGCAGCCATAGTGTGTTTTCTGCATGTGTGACTCTGTTCTGTTTTGTAATTCAGTTCAAGTGTAACGGTTTTTACATTCCCTCTATAAGTGACACCTTATGAGAAGTGTCCTTTTCTGTGTGACTTATGTCACTTAGAATCGTCGTACCTAAATCCACTCATCATGCTGCTCCTAGCCTTATGACATTGATTTCATGGCTGAGTGATAATCAATTGTACATATGGACCTCCAATTTTTTATCCATTTTTCGCTTTCCTGGGATATTTAAGGTGGAATGAAGTGGAGGTCCTTGTCAACAGAGCATCCCTAAACTTTGGGGTGCTTGTGTCTTGCTGATTTTTAATTTTCCCACTTTATACCCCCATGCGTGGAAGTGCCCTATGCTCTCTAAGCTGTGTTTTTTAGATGTTTCAGGACACACCGTACACTTCTCCAGAGTGGCTGTTGGCAATTTACTTCCCGCCCATCCGTGTAGCAAGGCTCCCATTTCTCCATGGCCTGTCCTGCATTTCTGGTTTTGACACTTTTTTCAGCATGGCCCTTTTGACCGATGGGAAGCGAGACTTCTTTGTAGCGCTGATTTGCCTTTCCAGGTTGCTTGGTTGGCCAAAAAGGGCGTATGCGTTTTTTCCTGAATATATTCAGGAAAAAACGCATACGCCCTTTTTGGCCAAGGGCATCATTGTCAACGTTTTGCCGCTTTTCATGTGCTTTAAAGGCGATTCGAATCTACCTCCTGAAATCTGTTTCCTGCAATTCTGCCTTGATTTCAATTCCTCGTCTTTGCCTTCCCTCAATATATTTGTGGACGAGAGTTATCATTTATAACTGTGCAGGTTTGTGAATTGCAGTGCCCTGAAGCTCCATTTTACAACTCGCTTTTTCGGGAGCTGGCCGCAAAAGCGCAGGATGGCTTCAGGCCATGTTCTGGTTCCGGGGTCAGGCTGAGCCTGTGGTTAATTCTTCTTCCTGATGGGAAAATAGAGTGACCTGTGCCTGTCCCAACACCAAGAGCTAGTCTCTCATTGGTTCCCCGTCTTCCCGTTCATCCTCAGGACAAATAGCAACCTGTACGGAACAGGAGGTTAAAGGTGCTGATGCTCCAAGTAGGGAGATTGCTAGTAAAGTGGCTGGAATGTCGAACCCGAGCACAAGGAGATGAGAAATGAGTTGCGTTTTAGAAACCTTTCCCCATCACACGGTGTACCATCTTCTGGGTTTCTCATGCATGTTTTCAATGTAGGAAGATGCCCTTGAACCTGGAGATTTGGGACCCATGCGATGGGTAGCACGCAGTATTACTTTAAAGGGTCTGCGTTTGCTCACCCAACCTCACCAAACCTCTCAGCCCCAAGAGTGTCCACCCTTATGTCTCATCCAGCTGTGGGTCTAGATATGGTCAATCCAGGTTGCATCACAGCCCCTGAACGAATTGTGTAAGAATTTCTCTCTCTTTCACTGTCTTTGTTTCATGGGTTTTGAAAAGTAATTTATTTTTATAATGGGGTTTAGCTGCTTTTCACGGCTGTGTTGATGCTGCTTTACACCCACTTGACACACTAACAGAGAGATATCAATACATAGGTTTTAAGATTATTACTAGTCAGATATATTCTTGTGCGGTGAATCGGGCGTGTTGAGTCCAGTTCTCTGAGCAAGGAGTAGGTCTTGTCTGTTACATATTGGGTTTATGGAACGGTATCTGAGCTAATTTGAAACTCTTGTTTTATGTATCACCCCACCTCACCTTTCCCGTTAAGCAGCCATAGTGTGTTTTCTGCATGTGTGACTCTGTTCTGTTTTGTAATTCAGTTCAAGTGTAACGGTTTTTACATTCCCTCTATAAGTGACACCTTATGAGAAGTGTCCTTTTCTGTGTGACTTATGTCACTTAGAATCGTCGTACCTAAATCCACTCATCATGCTGCTCCTAGCCTTATGACATTGATTTCATGGCTGAGTGATAATCCATTGTACATATGGACCTCCAATTTTTTATCCATTTTTCGCTTTCCTGGGATATTTAAGGTGGAATGAAGTGGAGGTCCTTGTCAACAGAGCATCCCTAAACTTTGGGGTGCTTGTGTCTTGCTGATTTTTAATTTTCCCACTTTATACCCCCATGCGTGGAAGTGCCCTATGCTCTCTAAGCTGTGTTTTTTAGATGTTTCAGGACACACCGTACACTTCTCCAGAGTGGCTGTTGGCAATTTACTTCCCGCCCATCCGTGTAGCAAGGCTCCCATTTCTCCATGGCCTGTCCTGCATTTCTGGTTTTGACACTTTTTTCAGCATGGCCCTTTTGACCGATGGGAAGCGAGACTTCTTTGTAGCGCTGATTTGCCTTTCCAGGTTGCTTGGTTGGCCAAAAAGGGCGTATGCGTTTTTTCCTGAATATATTCAGGAAAAAACGCATACGCCCTTTTTGGCCAAGGGCATCATTGTCAACGTTTTGCCGCTTTTCATGTGCTTTAAAGGCGATTCGAATCTACCTCCTGAAATCTGTTTCCTGCAATTCTGCCTTGATTTCAATTCCTCGTCTTTGCCTTCCCTCAATATATTTGTGGACGAGAGTTATCATTTATAACTGTGCAGGTTTGTGAATTGCAGTGCCCTGAAGCTCCATTTTACAACTCGCTTTTTCGGGAGCTGGCCGCAAAAGCGCAGGATGGCTTCAGGCCCTGTTCTGGTTCCGGGGGGCAGGCTGAGCCTGTGGTTAATTCTTCTTCCTGATGGGAAAATAGAGTGACCTGTGCCTGTCCCAACACCAAGAGCTAGTCTCTCATTGGTTCCCCGTCTTCCCGTTCATCCTCAGGACAAATAGCAACCTGTACGGAACAGGAGGTTAAAGGTGCTGATGCTCCAAGTAGGGAGATTGCTAGTAAAGTGGCTGGAATGTCGAACCCGAGCACAAGGAGATGAGAAATGAGGTGCGTTTTAGAAACCTTTCCCCATCACACGGTGTACCATCTTCTGGGTTTCTCATGCATGTTTTCAATGTAGGAAGATGCCCTTGAACCTGGAGATTTGGGACCCATGCGATGGGTAGCACGCAGTATTACTTTAAAGGGTCTGCGTTTGCTCACCCAACCTCACCAAACCTCTCAGCCCCAAGAGTGTCCACCCTTATGTCTCATCCAGCTGTGGGTCTAGATATGGTCAATCCAGGTTGCATCACAGCCCCTGAACGAATTGTGTAAGAATTTCTCTCTCTTTCACTGTCTTTGTTTCATGGGTTTTGAAAAGTAATTTATTTTTATAATGGGGTTTAGCTGCTTTTCACGGCTGTGTTTATGCTGCTTTACACCCACTTGACACACTAACAGAGAGATATCAATACATAGGTTTTAAGATTATTACTAGTCAGATATATTCTTGTGCGGTGAATCGGGCGTGTTGAGTCCAGTTCTCTGAGCAAGGAGTAGGTCTTGTCTGTTACATATTGGGTTTATGGAACGGTATCTGAGCTAATTTGAAACTCTTGTTTTATGTATCACCCCACCTCACCTTTCCCGTTAAGCAGCCATAGTGTGTTTTCTGCATGTGTGACTCTGTTCTGTTTTGTAATTCAGTTCAAGTGTAACGGTTTTTACATTCCCTCTATAAGTGACACCTTATGAGAAGTGTCCTTTTCTGTGTGACTTATGTCACTTAGAATCGTCGGACCTAAATCCAATCATCATGCTGCTACTAGCCTTATGACATTGATTTCATGGCTGAGTGATAATCCATTGTACATATGGACCTCCAATTTTTTATCCATTTTTCGCTTTCCTGGGATATTTAAGGTGGAATGAAGTGGAGGTCCTTGTCAACAGAGCAGCCCTAAACTTTGGGGTGCTTGTGTCTTGCTGATTTTTAATTTTCCCACTTTATACCCCCATGCGTGGAAGTGCCCTATGCTCTCTAAGCTGTGTTTTTTAGATGTTTCAGGACACACCGTACACTTCTCCAGAGTGGCTGTTGGCAATTTACATCCCGCCCATCAGTGTAGCAAGGCTCCCATTTCTCCATGGCCTGTCCTGCATTTCTGGTTTTGACACTTTTTTCAGCATGGCCCTTTTGACCGATGGGAAGCGAGACTTCTTTGTAGCGCTGATTTGCCTTTCCAGGTTGCTTGGTTGGCCAAAAAGGGCGTATGCGTTTTTTCCTGAATATATTCAGGAAAAATCGCATACGCCCTTTTTGGCCAAGGGCATCATTGTCAACGTTTTGCCGCATTTCATGTGCTTTAAAGGCGATTCGAATCTACCTCCTGAAATCTGTTTCCTGCAATTCTGCCTTGATTTCTATTCCTCGTCTTTGCCTTCCCTCAATACATTTGTAGACGAGAGTTATCATTTATAACTGTGCATGTTTGTGAATTGCAGTGCCCTGAAGCTCCATTTTACAACTGGCTTTTTCGGGAGCTGGCCGCAAAAGCGCAGGATGGCTTCAGGCCCTTTTCTGGTTCCGGGGGGCAGGCTGAGCCTGTCGTTAATTCTTCTTCCTGATGGGAAAATAGAGTGACCTGTGCCTGTCCCAACACCAAGAGCTAGTCTCTCATTGCTTCCCCATCTTCCCGTTCATTTCAGGACAAATTGCAACCTGTACGGAACTGGAGGTTAAAGGTGCTGATGCTCCAAGTAGGGAGATTGCTCGTAAAGTGGCTGGAATGGCGAACCCAAGCACAAGGAGATGAGAAATGAGGTGCGTTTTAGAAACCTTTCCCCATCACACGGTGTACCATCTTCTGGGTTTCTCATGCATGTTTTCGATGTAGGAAGATGCCCTTGAACCTGGAAATCTGGGACCCATGCGAAGGGTAGCACGCAGTATTACTTTAAAGGGTCTGCGTTTGCTCACCCAACCTCACCAAACCTCTCAGCCCCAAGAGTGTCCACCCTTATGTCTCATCCAGCTGTGTGTCTAGGTATTGTCAACCCAGGTTACATCACAGACCCTGAACGAATTGTGTAAGAATTTCTCTATCTTTCACTGTCTTTGTATCATGGGTTTTGAAAAGTAATTTATTTTTATAACGGTGTTTAGCTGCTTTTCACGGCTGTGTTTATGCCGCTTTACACCCACTTGACACACTAACAGAGAGATATCAATACATAGGTCTTAAGATTATTACTAGTCAGATATATTCCTTTGTGGTGAATCGGGCGTGTTGAGTCCACTTCTCTGAGCAAGGAGTAGGTCTTGTCTATTACATATTGGGTTTATGGAATGGTATCTGAGCTAATTTGAAACTCTTGTTTTATGTATCACCCCAACTCACCTTTCCCGTTAAGCAGCCATAGTGTGATTTCTGCATGTGTGTCTCTGTTCTGTTTTGTAATTCAGTTCAAGTGTAACGGTTTTTACATTCCCTCTATAAGTGACACCTTATGAGAAGTGTCCTTTTCTGTGTGACTTATTTCACTTAGAATCGTCATACATAAATCCACTCATCATGTTGCTACTAGCCTTATGACATTGATTTCATGGCTGAGTGATATTCCATTGTACATAAGGACCACAACTTTTGTATCCATTTTTCGCTTTCCTGGGATATTTAAGGTGGAATGAAGTGGAGGTCCTTGTCAATAGAGCAGCCCTAAACTTTGGGGTGCTTGTGTCTTGCTGATTTTTAATTTTCCCACTTTATACCCCCATGCGTGGAAGTGCCCTATGCTCTCTAAGCTGTGTTTTTTAGATGTTTCAGGACACACCGTACACTTCTCCAGAGTGGCTGTTGGCAATTTACATCCCGTCCATCAGTGTACCAAGGCTCCCATTTCTCCATGGCCTGTCCTGCATTTCTGGTTTTGATACTTTTTTCAGCATGGCCCTTTTGACCGATGGGAAGCGAGACTTCTTTGTAGTGCTGATTTGCCTTTCCAGGTTGCTTGGTTGGCCAAAAAGGGCGTATGCGTTTTTTCCTTAATATATTCAGGAAAAATCGCATACGCCCTTTTTGGCCAAGGGCATAATTGTCAACGTTTTGCCGCATTTCATGTGCTTTAAAGGCGATTCGAATCTACCTCCTGAAATCTGTTTCCTGCAATTCTGCCTTGATTTCAATTCCTCGTCTTTGCCTTCCCTCAATATATTTGTGGACGAGAGTTATCATTTATAACTGTGCAGGTTTGTGAATTGCAGTGCCCTGAAACTCCATTTACAACTCGCTTTTTCGGGAGCTGGCCGCAAAAGCGCAGGATGGCTTCAGGCCCTGTTCTGGTTCCGGGGGGCAGGCTGAGCGTGTGGTTAATTCTTCTTCCTGATGGGAAAATAGAGTGACCTGTGCCTGTCCCAACACCAAGAGCTAGTCTCTCATTGGTTCCCCGTCTTCCCGTTCATCCTCAAGACAAATTGCAACCTGTACGGAACAGGAGGTTAAAGGTGCTGATGCTCCAAGTGGGGAGATTGCTAGTAAAGTGGCTGGAATGGCGAACACGAGCACAAGGAGATGAGAAATGAGGTGCGTTTTAGAAACCTTTCCCCCTCACACGGTGTACCATCTTCTGGGTTTCTCATGCATGTTTTCGATGTAGGACGATGCCCTTGAACCTGGAGATTTGGGACCCATGCGATGGGTACCACGCAGTATTACTTTAAAGGGTCTGCGTTTGCTCAACGAACCTAACCAAACCTCTCAGCCCCAAGAGTGTCCACCCTTATGTCTCATCCAGCTGTGGGTCTAGATATGGTCAATCCAGGTTGCATCACAGCCCCTGAACGAATTGTGTAAGAATTTCTCTCTCCTTCACTGTCTTTGTTTCATGGGTTTTTAAAAGTAATTTATTTTTATAATGGGGTTTAGCTGCTTTTCTCGGCTGTGTTTATGCCGCTTTACACCTACTTGACACACTAACAGAGAGATATCAATACATAGGTTTTAAGATTATTACTAGTCAGATATATTCTTGTGCGGTGAATCGGGCGTGTTGAGTCCAGTTCTCTGAGCAAGGAGTAGGTCTTGTCTATTACATATTGGGTTTATGGAACGGTATCTGAGCTAATTTGAAACTCTTGTTTTATGTATCACCCCACCTCACCTTTCCCGTTTAGCAGCCATAGTGTGTTTTCTGCATGTGTGACTCTGTTCTGTTTTGTAAATCAGTTCAAGTGTAACGGTTTTTACATTCCCTCTATAAGTGACACCTTATGAGAAGTGTCCTTTTCTGTGTGACTTATTTCACTTAGAATCGTCGTACCTAAATCCACTCATCATGCTGCTACTAGCCTTATGACATTGATTTCATGGCTGAGTGATATTCCATTGTACATATGGACCACAACTTTTGTATCCATTTTTCGCTTTCCTGGGATATTTAAGGTGGAATGAAGTGGAGGTCCTTGTCAACAGAGCAGCCCTAAACTTTGGGGTGCTTGTGTCTTGCTGATTTTTAATTTTCGCACTTTATACCCCCATGCGTGGAAGTGCCCTGTGCTCTCTAAGCTGTGTTTTTTAGATGTTTCAGGACACACTGTACACTTCTCCAGAGTGGCTGTTGGCAATTTACATCCCGCCCATCAGTGTAGCAAGGCTCCCATTTCTCCATGGCCTGTCCTGCATTTCTGGTTTTGACACTTTTTTCAGCATGGCCCTTTTGACCGATGGGAAGCGAGACTTCTTTGTAGCACTGATTTGCCTTTCCAGGTTGCTTGGTTGGCCAAAAAGGGCGTATGCGTTTTTTCCTGAATATATTCAGGAAAAAACGCATACGCCCTTTTTGGCCAAGGGCATCATTGTCAACGTATTGCCGCTTTTCATGTGCTTTAGAGGCGATTCGAATCTACCTCCTGAAATCTGTTTCCTGCAATTCTGCCTTGATTTCAATTCCTCGTCTTTGCCTACCCTCAATATATTTGTGGATGAGAGTTATCATTTATAACTGTGCAGGTTTGTGAATTGCAGTGCCCTGAAGCTCCATTTTACAACTCGCTTTTTCGGTAGCTGGCCGCAAAAGCGCAGGATGGCTTCAGGCCCTGTTCTGGTTCCAGTGGGCAGGCTGAGCCTGTGGTTAATTCTTCTTCCTGATGGGAAAATAGAGTGACCTGTGCCTGTCCCAACACCAAGAGCTAGTCTCTCATTGGTTCCCCGTCTTCCCGTTCATCCTCAGGACAAATTGCAACCTGTACGGAAGAGGAGGTCAAAGGTGCTGATGCTCCAAGTAGGGAGATTGCTAGTTAAGTGGCTGGAATGGCGAACCCGAGCACAAGGAGATGAGAAATGAGGTGCGTTTTAGAAACCTTTCCCCATCACACGGTGTACCATCTTCTGGGTTTCTCATGCATGTTTTTGATGTAGGAAGATGCCCTTGAACCTGGAGATTTGGGACCCATGCGAAGGGTAGCACGCAGTATTACTTTAAAGGGTCTGCGTTTGCTCACCCAACCTCACCAAACCTCTCAGCCCCAAGAGTGTCCACCCTTATGTCTCATCCAGCTGTGGGTCTAGATATGGTCAATCCAGGTTGCATCACAGCCCCTGAACGAATTGTGTAAGAATTTCTCTCTCTTTCCCTGTCTTTGTTTCATGGGTTTTTAAAAGTAATTTATTTTTATAATGGGGTTTAGCTGCTTTTCACGGATGTGTTTATGCCGCTTTACACCCACTTGACACACTAACAGAGAGATATCAATACATAGGTTTTAAGATTATTACTAGTCAGATATATTCTTGTGCGGTGAATCGGGCGTGTTGAGTCCAGTTCTCTGAGCAAGGAGTAGATCTTGTCTATTACATATTGTGTTTATGGAACGGTATCTGAGCTAATTTGAAACTCTTGTTTTATGTATCACCCCACCTCACCTTTCCCGTTAAGCAGCCATAGTGTGTTTTCTGCATGTGTGACTCTGTTCTGTTTTGTAATTCAGTTCAAGTGTAACGGTTTTTACATTCCCTCTATAAGTGACACCTTATGAGAAGTGTCCTTTTCTGTGTGACTTATTTCACTTAGAATCGTCATACCTAAATCCACTCATCATGCTGCTACTAGCCTTAGGACATTGATTTCATTGCTGAGTGATATTCCATTGTACATAAGGACCACAACTTTTGTATCCATTTTTCGCTTTCCTGGGATATTTAAGGTGGAATGAAGTGGAGGTCCTTGTCAACAGAGCAGCCCTAAACTTTGGGGTGCTTGTGTCTTGCTGATTTTTAATTTTCCCACTTTATACCCCCATGCGTGGAAGTGCCCTATGCTCTCTAAGCTGTGTTTTTTAGATGTTTCAGGACACACCGTACACTTCTCCAGAGTGGCTGTTGGCAATTTACATCCCGTCCATCAGTGTACCAAGGCTCCCATTTCTCCATGGCCTGTCCTGCATTTCTGGTTTTGATACTTTTTTCAGCATGGCCCTTTTGACCGATGGGAAGCGAGACTTCTTTGTAGTGCTGATTTGCCTTTCCAGGTTGCTTGGTTGGCCAAAAAGGGCGTATGCGTTTTTTCCTTAATATATTCAGGAAAAATCGCATACGCCCTTTTTGGCCAAGGGCATAATTGTCAACGTTTTGCCGCATTTCATGTGCTTTAAAGGCGATTCGAATCTACCTCCTGAAATCTGTTTCCTGCAATTCTGCCTTGATTTCAATTCCTCGTCTTTGCCTTCCCTCAATATATTTGTGGACGAGAGTTATCATTTATAACTGTGCAGGTTTGTGAATTGCAGTGCCCTGAAACTCCATTTACAACTCGCTTTTTCGGGAGCTGGCCGCAGAAGCGCAGGATGGCTTCAGGCCCTGTTCTGGTTCCGGGGGGCAGGCTGAGCGTGTGGTTAATTCTTCTTCCTGATGGGAAAATAGAGTGACCTGTGCCTGTCCCAACACCAAGAGCTAGTCTCTCATTGGTTCCCCGTCTTCCCGTTCATCCTCAGGACAAATTGCAACCTGTACGGAACAGGAGGTTAAAGGTGCTGATGCTCCAAGTGGGGAGATTGCTAGTAAAGTGGCTGGAATGGCGAACACGAGCACAAGGAGATGAGAAATGAGGTGCGTTTTAGAAACCTTTCCCCCTCACACGGTGTACCATCTTCTGGGTTTCTCATGCATGTTTTCGATGTAGGACGATGCCCTTGAACCTGGAGATTTGGGACCCATGCGATGGGTAGCACGCAGTATTACTTTAAAGGGTCTGCGTTTGCTCACCCAACCTCACCAAACCTCTCAGCCCCAAGAGTGTCCACCCTTATGTCTCATCCAGCTGTGGGTCTAGATATGGTCAATCCAGGTTGCATCACAGCCCCTGAACGAATTGTGTAAGAATTTCTCTCTCTTTCACTGTCTTTGTTTCATGGGTTTTGAAAAGTAATTTATTTTTATAATGGGGTTTAGCTGCTTTTCACGGCTGTGTTTATGCTGCTTTACACCCACTTGACACACTAACAGAGAGATATCAATACATAGGTTTTAAGATTATTACTAGTCAGATATATTCTTGTGCGGTGAATCGGGCGTGTTGAGTCCAGTTCTCTGAGCAAGGAGTAGGTCTTGTCTGTTACATATTGGGTTTATGGAACGGTATCTGAGCTAATTTGAAACTCGTGTTTTATGTATCACCCCACCTCACCTTTCCCGTTAAGAAGCCATAGTGTGTTTTCTGCATGTGTGACTCTGTTCTGTTTTGTAATTCAGTTCAAGTGTAACGGTTTTTACATTCCCTCTATAAGTGACACCTTATGAGAAGTGTCCTTTTCTGTGTGACTTATGTCACTTAGAATCGTCGTACCTAAATCCACTCATCATGCTGCTACTAGCCTTATGACATTGATTTCATGGCTGAGTGATAATCCATTGTACATATGGACCTCAAATTTTTTATCCATTTTTCGCTTTCCTGGGATATTTAAGGTGGAATGAAGTGGAGGTCCTTGTCAACAGAGCAGCCCTAAACTTTGGGGTGCTTGTGTCTTGCTGATTTTTAATTTTCCCACTTTATACCCCCATGCGTGGAAGTGCCCTATGCTCTCTAAGCTGTGTTTTTTAGATGTTTCAGGACACACCGTACACTTCTCCAGAGTGGCTGTTGGCAATTTACTTCCCGCCCATCAGTGTAGCAAGGCTCCCATTTCTCCATGGCCTGTCCTGCATTTCTGGTTTTGACACTTTTTTCAGCATGGCCCTTTTGACCGATGGGAAGCGAGACTTCTTTGTAGCGCTGATTTGCCTTTCCAGGTTGCTTGTTGGCCAAAAAGGGCGTATGCGTTTTTTCCTGAATATATTCAGGAAAAAACGCATACGCCCTTTTTGGCCAAGGGCATCATTGTCAACGTTTTGCCGCTTTTCATGTGCTTTAAACGCGATTCGAATCTACCTCCTGAAATCTGTTTCCTGCAATTCTGCCTTGATTTCAATTCCTCGTCTTTGCCTTCCCTCAATATATTTGTGGACGAGAGTTATCATTTATAACTGTGCAGGTTTGTGAATTGCAGTGCCCTGAAGCTCCATTTTACAACTCGCTTTTTCGGGAGCTGGCCGCAAAAGCGCAAGATGGCTTCAGGCCCTGTTCTGGTTCCGGAGGGCAGGCTGAGCCTGTGGTTAATTCTTCTTCCTGATGGGAAAATAGAGTGACCTGTGCCTGTCCCAACACCAAGAGCTAGTCTCTCATTGGTTCCCCGTCTTCCCGTTCATCCTCAGGACAAATAGCAACCTGTACGGAACAGGAGGTTAAAGGTGCTGATGCTCCAAGTAGGGAGATTGCTAGTAAAGTGGCTGGAATGGCGAACCCGAGCACAAGGAGATGAGAAATGAGGTGCATTTTAGAAACCTTTCCCCATCACACGGTGTACCATCTTCTGGGTTTCTCATGCATGTTTTCGATGTAGGAAGATGCCCTTGAACCTGGAGATTTGGGACCCATGCGATGGGTAGCACGCAGTATTACTTTAAAGGGTCTGCGTTTGCTCACCCAACCTCACCAAACCTCTCAGCCCCAAGAGTGTCCACCCTTATGTCTCATCCAGCTGTGGGTCTAGATATGGTCAATCCAGGTTGCATCACAGCCCCTGAACGAATTGTGTAAGAATTTCTCTCTCTTTCACTGTCTTTGTTTCATGGGTTTTGAAAAGTAATTTATTTTTATAATGGGGTTTAGCTGCTTTTCACGGCTGTGTTTATGCTGCTTTACACCCACTTGACACACTAACAGAGAGATATCAATACATAGGTTTTAAGATTATTACTAGTCAGATATATTCTTGTGCGGTGAATCGGGCGTGTTGAGTCCAGTTCTCTGAGCAAGGAGTAGGTCTTGTCTGTTACATATTGGGTTTATGGAACGGTATCTGAGCTAATTTGAAACTCTTGTTTTATGTATCACCCCACCTCACCTTTCCCGTTAAGCAGCCATAGTGTGTTTTCTGCATGTGTGACTCTGTTCTGTTTTGTAATTCAGTTCAAGTGTAACGGTTTTTACATTCCCTCTATAAGTGACACCTTATGAGAAGTGTCCTTTTCTGTGTGACTTATGTCACTTAGAATCGTCGGACCTAAATCCACTCATCATGCTGCTCCTAGCCTTATGACATTGATTTCATGGCTGAGTGATAATCCATTGTACATATGGACCTCCAATTTTTTATCCATTTTTCGCTTTCCTGTGATATTTAAGGTGGAATGAAGTGGAGGTCCTTGTCAACAGAGCAGCCCTAAACTTTGGGGTGCTTGTGTCTTGCTGATTTTTAATTTTCCCACTTTATACCCCCATGCGTGGAAGTGCCCTATGCTCTCTAAGCTGTGTTTTTTAGATGTTTCAGGACACACCGTACACTTCTCCAGAGTGGCTGTTGGCAATTTATTTCCCGCCCATCAGTGTAGCAAGGCTCCCATTTCTCCATGGCCTGTCCTGCATTTCTGGTTTTGACACTTTTTTCAGCATGGCCCTTTTGACCGATGGGAAGCGAGACTTCTTTGTAGCGCTGATTTGCCTTTCCAGGTTGCTTGGTTGGCCAAAAAGGGCGTATGCGTTTTTTCCTGAATATATTCAGGAAAAAACGCATACGCCCTTTTTGGCCAAGGGCATCATTGTCAACGTTTTGCCGCTTTTCATGTGCTTTAAACGCGATTCGAATCTACCTCCTGAAATCTGTTTCCTGCAATTCTGCCTTGATTTCAATTCCTCGTCTTTGCCTTCCCTCAATATATTTGTGGACGAGAGTTATCATTTATAACTGTGCAGGTTTGTGAATTGCAGTGCCCTGAAGCTCCATTTTACAACTCGCTTTTTCGGGAGCTGGCCGCAAAAGCGCAGGATGGCTTCAGGCCCTGTTCTGGTTCCGGGGGGCAGGCTGAGCCTGTGGTTAATTCTTCTTCCTGATGGGAAAATAGAGTGACCTGTGCCTGTCCCAACACCAAGAGCTAGTCTCTCATTGGTTCCCCGTCTTCCCGTTCATCCTCAGGACAAATAGCAACCTGTACGGAACAGGAGGTTAAAGGTGCTGATGCTCCAAGTAGGGAGATTGCTAGTAAAGTGGCTGGAATGGCGAACCCGAGCACAAGGAGATGAGAAATGAGGTGCGTTTTAGAAACCTTTCCCATCACACGGTGTACCATCTTCTGGGTTTCTCATGCATGTTTTCGATGTAGGAAGATGCCCTTGAACCTGGAGATTTGGGACCCATGCGATGGGTAGCACGCAGTATTACTTTAAAGGGTCTGCGTTTGCTCACCCAACCTCACCAAACCTCTCAGCCCCAAGAGTGTCCACCCTTATGTCTCATCCAGCTGTGGGTCTAGATATGGTCAATCCAGGTTGCATCACAGCCCCTGAACGAATTGTGTAAGAATTTCTCTCTCTTTCACTGTCTTTGTTTCATGGGTTTTGAAAAGTAATTTATTTTTATAATGGGGTTTAGCTGCTTTTCACGGCTGTGTTTATGCTGCTTTACACCCACTTGACACACTAACAGAGAGATATCAATACATAGGTTTTAAGATTATTACTAGTCAGATATATTCTTGTGCGGTGAATCGGGCGTGTTGAGTCCAGTTCTCTGAGCAAGGAGTAGGTCTTGTCTGTTACATATTGGGTTTATGGAACGGTATCTGAGCTAATTTGAAACTCTTGTTTTATGTATCACCCCACCTCACCTTTCCCGTTAAGCAGCCATAGTGTGTTTTCTGCATGTGTGACTCTGTTCTGTTTTGTAATTCAGTTCAAGTGTAACGGTTTTTACATTCCCTCTATAAGTGACACCTTATGAGAAGTGTCCTTTTCTGTGTGACTTATGTCACTTAGAATCGTCGGACCTAAATCCACTCATCATGCTGCTACTAGCCTTATGACATTGATTTCATGGCTGAGTGATAATCCATTGTACATATGGACCTCCAATTTTTTATCCATTTTTCGCTTTCCTGGGATATTTAAGGTGGAATGAAGTGGAGGTCCTTGTCAACAGAGCAGCCCTAAACTTTGGGGTGCTTGTGTCTTGCTGATTTTTAATTTTCCCACTTTATACCCCCATGCGTGGAAGTGCCCTATGCTCTCTAAGCTGTGTTTTTTAGATGTTTCAGGACACACCGTACACTTCTCCAGAGTGGCTGTTGGCAATTTACATCCCGCCCATCAGTGCAGCAAGGCTCCCATTTCTCCATGGCCTATCCTGCATTTCTGGTTTTGACACTTTTTTCAGCATGGCCCTTTTGACCGATGGGAAGCGAGACTTCTTTGTAGCGCTGATTTGCCTTTCCAGGTTGCTTGGTTGGCCAAAAAGGGCGTATGCGTTTTTTCCTGAATATATTCAGGAAAAAACGCATACGCCCTTTTTGGCCAAGGGCATCATTGTCAACGTTTTGCCGCTTTTCATGTGCTTTAAAGGCGATTCGAATCTACCTCCTGAAATCTGTTTCCTGCAATTCTGCCTTGATTTCAATTCCTCGTCTTTGCCTTCCCTCAATATATTTGTGGACGAGAGTTATCATTTATAACTGTGCAGGTTTGTGAATTGCAGTGCCCTGAAGCTCCATTTTACAACTCGCTTTTTCGGGAGCTGGCCGCAAAAGCGCAGGATGGCTTCAGGCCCTGTTCTGATTCCGGGGGGCAGGCTGAGCCTGTGGTTAATTCTTCTTCCTGATGGGAAAATAGAGTGACCTGTGCCTGTCCCAACACCAAGAGCTAGTCTCTCATTGGTTCCCCGTCTTCCCGTTCATCCTCAGGACAAATAGCAACCTGTACGGAACAGGAGGTTAAAGGTGCTGATGCTCCAAGTAGGGAGATTGCTAGTAAAGTGGCTGGAATGGCGAACCCGAGCACAAGGAGATGAGAAATGAGGTGCGTTTTAGAAACCTTTCCCCATCACACGGTGTACCATCTTCTGGGTTTCTCATGCATGTTTTCGATGTAGGAAGATGCCCTTGAACCTGGAGATTTGGGACCAAGCGATGGGTAGCACGAAGTATTACTTTAAAGGGTCTGCATTTGCTCACCCAACCTCACCAAACCTCTCAGCCCCAAGAGTGTCCACCCTTATGTCTCATCCAGCTGTGGGTCTAGATATGGTCAATCCAGGTTGCATCACAGACCCTGAACGAATTGTGTAAGAATTTCTCTCTCTTTCACTGTCTTTGTTTCATGGGTTTTGAAAAGTAATTTATTTTTATAATGGGGTTTAGCTGCTTTTCACGGCTGTGTTTATGCTGCTTTACACCCACTTGACACACTAACAGAGAGATATCAATACATAGGTTTTAAGATTATTACTAGTCAGATATATTCTTGTGCGGTGAATCGGGCGTGTTGAGTCCAGTTCTCTGAGCAAGGAGTAGGTCTTGTCTGTTACATATTGGGTTTATGGAACTGTATCTGAGCTAATTTGAAACTCTTGTTTTATGTATCACCCCACCTCACCTTTCCCGTTAAGCAGCCATAGTGTGTTTTCTGCATGTGTGACTCTGTTCTGTTTTGTAATTCAGTTCAAGTGTAACGGTTTTTACATTCCCTCTATAAGTGACACCTTATGAGAAGTGTCCTTTTCTGTGTGACTTATGTCACTTAGAATCGTCGGACCTAAATCCACTCATCATGCTGCTACTAGCCTTATGACATTGATTTCATGGCTGAGTGATAATCCATTGTACATATGGACCTCCAATTTTTTATCCATTTTTCGCTTTCCTGGGATATTTAAGGTGGAATGAAGTGGAGGTCCTTGTCAACAGAGCAGCTCTAAACTTTGGGGTGCTTGTGTCTTGCTGATTTTTAATTTTCCCACTTTATACCCCCATGCGTGGAAGTGCCCTATGCTCTCTAAGCTGTGTTTTTTAGATGTTTCAGGACACACCGTACACTTCTCCAGAGTGGCTGTTGGCAATTTACATCCCGCCCATCAGTGTAGCAAGGCTCCAATTTCTCCATGGCCTGTCCTGCATTTCTGGTTTTGACACTTTTTTCAGCATGGCCCTTTTGACCGATGGGAAGCGAGACTTCTTTGTAGCGCTGATTTGCCTTTCCAGGTTGCTTGGTTGGCCAAAAAGGGCGTATGCGTTTTTTCCTGAATATATTCAGGAAAAAACGCATACGCCCTTTTTGGCCAAGGGCATCATTGTCAACGTTTTGCCGCTTTTCATGTGCTTTAAAGGCGATTCGAATCTACCTCCTGAAATCTGTTTCCTGCAATTCTGCCTTCATTTCAATTCCTCGTCTTTGCCTTCCCTCAATATATTTGTGGACGAGAGTTATCATTTATAACTGTGCAGGTTTGTGAATTGCAGTGCCCTGAAGCTCCATTTTACTACTCGCTTTTTCGGGAACTGGCCGCAAAAGCGCAGGATGGCTTCAGGCCCTGTTCTGGTTCCGGGGGGCAGGCTGAGCCTGTGGTTAATTCTTCTTCCTGATGGGAAAATAGAGTGACCTGTGCCTGTCCCAACACCAAGAGCTAGTCTCTCATTGGTTCCCTGTCTTCCCGTTCATCCTCAGGAGAAATAGCAACCTGTACGGAACAGGAGGTTAAAGGTGCTGATGCTCCAAGTAGGGAGATTGCTAGTAAAGTGGCTGGAATGTCGAACCCGAGCACAAGGAGATGAGAAATGAGGTGCGTTTTAGAAACCTTTCCCCATCACACGGTGTACCATCTTCTGGGTTTCTCATGCATGTTTTCGATGTAGGAAGATGCCCTTGAACCTGGAGATTTGGGACCCATGCGATGGGTAGCACGCAGTATTACTTTAAAGGGTCTGCGTTTGCTCACCCAACCTCACCAAACCTCTCAGCCCCAAGAGTGTCCACCCTTATGTCTCATCCAGCTGTGGGTCTAGATATGGTCAATCCAGGTTGCATCACAGCCCCTGAACGAATTGTGTAAGAATTTCTCTCTCTTTCACTGTCTTTGTTTCATGGGTTTTGAAAAGTAATTTATTTTTATAATGGGGTTTAGCTGCTTTTCACGGCTGTGTTTATGCTGCTTTACACCCACTTGACACACTAACAGAGAGATATCAATACATAGGTTTTAAGATTTTTACTAGTCAGATATATTCTTTTGCGGTGAATCGGGCGTGTTGAGTCCAGTTCTCTGAGCAAGGAGTAGGTCTTGTCTGTTACATATTGGGTTTATGGAACGGTATCTGAGCTAATTTGAAACTGTTGTTTTATGTATCACCCCACCTCACCTTTCCCGTTAAGCAGCCATAGTGTGTTTTCTGCATGTGTGACTCTGTTCTGTTTTGTAATTCAGTTCAAGTGTAACGGTTTTTACATTCCCTCTATAAGTGACACCTTATGAGAAGGGTCCTTTTCTGTGTGACTTATGTCACTTAGAATCGTCTTACCTAAATCCACTCATCATGCTGCTACTAGCCTTATGACATTGATTTCATGGCTGAGTGATAATCCATTGTACATATGGACCTCCAATTTTTTATCCATTTTTCGCTTTCCTGGGATATTTAAGGTGGAATGAAGTGGAGGTCCTTGTCAACAGAGCAGCTCTAAACTTTGGGGTGCTTGTGTCTTGCTGATTTTTAATTTTCCCACTTTATACCCCCATGCGTGGAAGTGCCCTATGCTCTCTAAGCTGTGTTTTTTAGATGTTTCAGGACACACCGTACACTTCTCCAGAGTGGCTGTTGGTAATTTACATTCCGCCCATCAGTGTAGCAAGGCTCCCATTTCTCCATGGCCTGTCCTGCATTTCTGGTTTTGACACTTTTTTCAGCATGGCCCTTTTGACCGATGGGAAGCGAGACTTCTTTGTAGCGCTGATTTGCCTTTCCAGGTTGCTTGGTTGGCCAAAAAGGGCGTATGCGTTTTTTCCTGAATATATTCAGGAAAAAACGCATACGCCCTTTTTGGCCAAGGGCATCATTGTCAACGTTTTGCCGCTTTTCATGTGCTTTAAAGGCGATTCGAATCTACCTCCTGAAATCTGTTTCCTGCAATTCTGCCTTGATTTCAATTCCTCGTCTTTGCCTTCCCTCAATATATTTGTGGACGAGAGTTATCATTTATAACTGTGCAGGTTTGTGAATTGCAGTGCCCTGAAGCTCCATTTTACAACTCGCTTTTTCGGGAGCTGGCCGCAAAAGCGCAGGATGGCTTCAGGCCCTGTTCTGGTTCCGGGGGGCAGGCTGAGCCTGTGGTTAATTCTTCTTCCTGATGGGAAATTAGAGTGACCTGTGCCTGTCCCAACACCAAGATCTAGTCTCTCATTGGTTCCCCGTCTTCCCGTTCATCCTCAGGACAAATAGCAACCTGTACGGAACAGGAGGTTAAAGGTGCTGATGCTCCAAGTAGGGAGATTGCTAGTAAAGTGGCTGGAATGGCGAACCCGAGCACAAGGAGATGAGAAATGAGGTGCGTTTTAGAAACCTTTCCCCATCACACGGTGTACTATCTTCTGGGTTTCTCATGCATGTTTTCGATGTAGGAAGATGCCCTTGAACCTGGAGATTTGGGACCCATGCGATGGGTAGCACGCAGTATTACTTTAAAGGGTCTGCGTTTGCTCACCCAACCTCACCAAACCTCTCAGCCCCAAGAGTGTCCACCCTTATGTCTCATCCAGCTGTGGGTCTAGATATGGTCAATCCAGGTTGCATCACAGACCCTGAACGAATTGTGTAAGAATTTCACTCTCTTTCACTGTCTTTGTTTCATGGGTTTTGAAAAGTAATTTATTTTTATAATGGGGTTTAGCTGCTTTTCACGGCTGTGTTTATGCTGCTTTACACCCACTTGACACACTAACAGAGAGATATCAATACATAGGTTTTAAGATTCTTACTAGTCAGATATATTCTTGTGCGGTGAATCGGGCGTGTTGAGTCCAGTCCTCTGAGCAAGGAGTAGGTCTTGTCTGTTACATATTGGGTTTATGGAACGGTATCTGAGCTAATTTGAAACTCTTGTTTTATGTATCACCCCACCTCACCTTTCCCGTTAAGCAGCCATAGTGTGTTTTCTGCATGTGTGACTCTGTTCTGTTTTGTAATTCAGTTCAAGTGTAACGGTTTTTACATTCCCTCTATAAGTGACACCTTATGAGAAGTGTCCTTTTCTGTGTGACTTATGTCACTTAGAATCGTCGTACCTAAATCCACTCATCATGCTGCTCATAGCCTTATGACATTGATTTCATGGCTGAGTGATAATCCATTGTACATATGGACCTCCAATTTTTTATCCATTTTTCGCTTTCCTGGGATATTTAAGGTGGAATGAAGTGGAGGTCCTTGTCAACAGAGCAGCCCTAAACTTTGGGGTGCTTGTGTCTTGCTGATTTTTAATTTTCCCACTTTATACCCCCATGCGTGGAAGTGCCCTATGCTCTCTAAGCTGTGTTTTTTAGATGTTTCAGGACACACCGTACACTTCTCCAGAGTGGCTGTTGGCAATTTACATCCCGCCCATCAGTGCAGCAAGGCTCCCATTTCTCCATGGCCTATCCTGCATTTCTGGTTTTGACACTTTTTTCAGCATGGCCCTTTTGACCGATGGGAAGCGAGACTTCTTTGTAGCGCTGATTTGCCTTTCCAGGTTGCTTGGTTGGCCAAAAAGGGCGTATGCGTTTTTTCCTGAATATATTCAGGAAAAAACGCATACGCCCTTTTTGGCCAAGGGCATCATTGTCAACGTTTTGCCGCTTTTCATGTGCTTTAAAGGCGATTCGAATCTACCTCCTGAAATCTGTTTCCTGCAATTCTGCCTTGATTTCAATTCCTCGTCTTTGCCTTCCCTCAATATATTTGTGGACGAGAGTTATCATTTATAACTGTGCAGGTTTGTGAATTGCAGTGCCCTGAAGCTCCATTTTACAACTCGCTTTTTCGGGAGCTGGCCGCAAAAGCGCAGGATGGCTTCAGGCCCTGTTCTGATTCCGGGGGGCAGGCTGAGCCTGTGGTTAATTATTCTTCCTGATGGGAAAATAGAGTGACCTGTGCCTGTCCCAACACCAAGAGCTAGTCTCTCATTGGTTCCCCGTCTTCCCGTTCATCCTCAGGACAAATAGCAACCTGTACGGAACAGGAGGTTAAAGGTGCTGATGCTCCAAGTAGGGAGATTGCTAGTAAAGTGGCTGGAATGGCGAACCCGAGCACAAGGAGATGAGAAATGAGGTGCGTTTTAGAAACCTTTCCCCATCACACGGTGTACCATCTTCTGGGTTTCTCATGCATGTTTTCGATGTAGGAAGATGCCCTTGAACCTGGAGATTTGGGACCAAGCGATGGGTAGCACGAAGTATTACTTTAAAGGGTCTGCATTTGCTCACCCAACCTCACCAAACCTCTCAGCCCCAAGAGTGTCCACCCTTATGTCTCATCCAGCTGTGGGTCTAGATATGGTCAATCCAGGTTGCATCACAGACCCTGAACGAATTGTGTAAGAATTTCTCTCTCTTTCACTGTCTTTGTTTCATGGGTTTTGAAAAGTAATTTATTTTTATAATGGGGTTTAGCTGCTTTTCACGGCTGTGTTTATGCTGCTTTACACCCACTTGACACACTAACAGAGAGATATCAATACATAGGTTTTAAGATTATTACTAGTCAGATATATTCTTGTGCGGTGAATCGGGCGTGTTGAGTCCAGTTCTCTGAGCAAGGAGTAGGTCTTGTCTGTTACATATTGGGTTTATGGAACGGTATCTGAGCTAATTTGAAACTCTTGTTTTATGTATCACCCCACCTCACCTTTCCCGTTAAGCAGCCATAGTGTGTTTTCTGCATGTGTGACTCTGTTCTGTTTTGTAATTCAGTTCAAGTGTAACGGTTTTTACATTCCCTCTATAAGTGACACCTTATGAGAAGTGTCCTTTTCTGTGTGACTTATGTCACTTAGAATCGTCGGACCTAAATCCACTCATCATGCTGCTACTAGCCTTATGACATTGATTTCATGGCTGAGTGATAATCCATTGTACATATGGACCTCCAATTTTTTATCCATTTTTCGCTTTCCTGGGATATTTAAGGTGGAATGAAGTGGAGGTCCTTGTCAACAGAGCAGCTCTAAACTTTGGTGTGCTTGTGTCTTGCTGATTTTTAATTTTCCCACTTTATACCCCCATGCGTGGAAGTGCCCTATGCTCTCTAAGCTGTGTTTTTTAGATGTTTCAGGACACACCGTACACTTCTCCAGAGTGGCTGTTGGCAATTTACATCCCGCCCATCAGTGTAGCAAGGCTCCAATTTCTCCATGGCCTGTCCTGCATTTCTGGTTTTGACACTTTTTTCAGCATGGCCCTTTTGACCGATGGGAAGCGAGACTTCTTTGTAGCGCTGATTTGCCTTTCCAGGTTGCTTGGTTGGCCAAAAAGGGCGTATGCGTTTTTTCCTGAATATATTCAGGAAAAAACGCATACGCCCTTTTTGGCCAAGGGCATCATTGTCAACGTTTTGCCGCTTTTCATGTGCTTTAAAGGCGATTCGAATCTACCTCCTGAAATCTGTTTCCTGCAATTCTGCCTTGATTTCAATTCCTCGTCTTTGCCTTCCCTCAATATATTTGTGGACGAGAGTTATCATTTATAACTGTGCAGGTTTGTGAATTGCAGTGCCCTGAAGCTCCATTTTACTACTCGCTTTTTCGGGAACTGGCCGCAAAAGCGCAGGATGGCTTCAGGCCCTGTTCTGGTTCCGGGGGGCAGGCTGAGCCTGTGGTTAATTCTTCTTCCTGATGGGAAAATAGAGTGACCTGTGCCTGTCCCAACACCAAGAGCTAGTCTCTCATTGGTTCCCCGTCTTCCCGTTCATCCTCAGGAGAAATAGCAACCTGTACGGAACAGGAGGTTAAAGGTGCTGATGCTCCAAGTAGGGAGATTGCTAGTAAAGTGGCTGGAATGTCGAACCCGAGCACAAGGAGATGAGAAATGAGGTGCGTTTTAGAAACCTTTCCCCATCACACGGTGTACCATCTTCTGGGTTTCTCATGCATGTTTTCGATGTAGGAAGATGCCCTTGAACCTGGAGATTTGGGACCCATGCGATGGGTAGCACGCAGTATTACTTTAAAGGGTCTGCGTTTGCTCACCCAACCTCACCAAACCTCTCAGCCCCAAGAGTGTCCACCCTTATGTCTCATCCAGCTGTGGGTCTAGATATGGTCAATCCAGGTTGCATCACAGCCCCTGAACGAATTGTGTAAGAATTTCTCTCTCTTTCACTGTCTTTGTTTCATGGGTTTTGAAAAGTAATTTATTTTTATAATGGGGTTTAGCTGCTTTTCACGGCTGTGTTTATGCTGCTTTACACCCACTTGACACACTAACAGAGAGATATCAATACATAGGTTTTAAGATTCTTACTAGTCAGATATATTCTTGTGCGGTGAATCGGGCGTGTTGAGTCCAGTCCTCTGAGCAAGGAGTAGGTCTTGTCTGTTACATATTGGGTTTATGGAACGGTATCTGAGCTAATTTGAAACTCTTGTTTTATGTATCACCCCACCTCACCTTTCCCGTTAAGCAGCCATAGTGTGTTTTCTGCATGTGTGACTCTGTTCTGTTTTGTAATTCAGTTCAAGTGTAACGGTTTTTACATTCCCTCTATAAGTGACACCTTATGAGAAGTGTCCTTTTCTGTGTGACTTATGTCACTTAGAATCGTCGTACCTAAATCCACTCATCATGCTGCTCATAGCCTTATGACATTGATTTCATGGCTGAGTGATAATCCATTGTACATATGGACCTCCAATTTTTTATCCATTTTTCGCTTTCCTGGGATATTTAAGGTGGAATGAAGTGGAGGTCCTTGTCAACAGAGCAGCCCTAAACTTTGGGGTGCTTGTGTCTTGCTGATTTTTAATTTTCCCACTTTATACCCCCATGCGTGGAAGTGCCCTATGCTCTCTAAGCTGTGTTTTTTAGATGTTTCAGGACACACCGTACACTTCTCCAGAGTGGCTGTTGGCAATTTACATCCCGCCCATCAGTGTAGCAAGGCTCCCATTTCTCCATGGCCTGTCCTGCATTTCTGGTTTTGACACTTTTTTCAGCATGGCCCTTTTGACCGATGGGAAGCGAGACTTCTTTGTAGCGCTGATTTGCCTTTCCAGGTTGCTTGGTTGGCCAAAAAGGGCGTATGCGTTTTTTCCTGAATATATTCAGGAAAAAACGCATACGCACTTTTTGGCCAAGGGCATCATTGTCAACGTTTTGCCGCTTTTCATATGCTTTAAAGGCGATTCGAATCTACCTCCTGAAATCTGTTTCCTGCAATTCTGCCTTGATTTCAATTCCTCGTCTTTGCCTTCCCTCAATATATTTGTGGACGAGAGTTATCATTTATAACTGTGCAGGTTTGTGAATTGCAGTGCCCTGAAGCTCCATTTTACAACTCGCTTTTTCGGGAGCTGGCCGCAAAAGGGCAGGATGGCTTCAGGCCCTGTTCTGGTTCCGGGGGGCAGGCTTAGCCTGTGGTTAATTCTTCTTCCTGATGGGAAAATAGAGTGACCTGTGCCTGTCCCAACACCAAGAGCTAGTCTCTCATTGGTTCCCCGTCTTCCCGTTCATCCTCAGGACAAATAGCAACCTGTACGGAACAGGAGGTTAAAGGTGCTGATGCTCCAAGTAGGGAGATTGCTAGTAAAGTGGCTGGAATGGCGAACCCGAGCACAAGGAGATGAGAAATGAGGTGCGTTTTAGAAACCTTTCCCCATCACACGGTGTACCATCTTCTGGGTTTCTCATGCATGTTTTCGATGTAGGAAGATGCCCTTGAACCTGGAGATTTGGGACCCATGTGATGGGTAGCACGCAGTATTACTTTAAAGGGTCTGCGTTTGCTCACCCAACCTCACCAAACCTCTCAGCCCCAAGAGTGTCCACCCTTATGTCTCATCCAGCTGTGGGTCTAGATATGGTCAATCCAGGTTGCATCACAGACCCTGAACGAATTGTGTAAGAATTTCACTCTCTTTCACTGTCTTTGTTTCATGGGTTTTGAAAAGTAATTTATTTTTATAATGGGGTTTAGCTGCTTTTCACGGCTGTGTTTATGCTGCTTTACACCCACTTGACACACTAACAGAGAGATATCAATACATAGGTTTTAAGATTATTACTAGTCAGATATATTCTTGTGCGGTGAATCGGGCGTGTTGAGTCCAGTCCTCTGAGCAAGGAGTAGGTCTTGTCTGTTACATATTGGGTTTATGGAACGGTATCTGAGCTAATTTGAAACTCTTGTTTTATGTATCACCCCACCTCACCTTTCCCGTTAAGCAGCCATAGTGTGTTTTCTGCATGTGTGACTCTGTTCTGTTTTGTAATTCAGTTCAAGTGTAACGGTTTTTACATTCCCTCTATAAGTGACACCTTATGAGAAGTGTCCTTTTCTGTGTGACTTATGTCACTTAGAATCGTCGTACCTAAATCCACTCATCATGCTGCTCCTAGCCTTATGACATTGATTTCATGGCTGAGTGATAATCCATTGTACATATGGACCTCCAATTTTTTATCCATTTTTCGCTTTCCTGGGATATTTAAGGTGGAATGAAGTGGAGGTCCTTGTCAACAGAGCAGCCCTAAACTTTGGGGTGCTTGTGTCTTGCTGATTTTTAATTTTCCCACTTTATACCCCCATGCGTGGAAGTGCCCTATGCTCTCTAAGCTGTGTTTTTTAGATGTTTCAGGACACACCGTACACTTCTCCAGAGTGGCTGTTGGCAATTTACTTCCCGCCCATCAGTGTAGCAAGGCTCCCATTTCTCCATGGCCTGTCCTGCATTTCTGGTTTTGACACTTTTTTCAGCATGGCCCTTTTGACCGATGGGAAGCGAGACTTCTTTGTAGCGCTGATTTGCCTTTCCAGGTTGCTTGGTTGGCCAAAAAGGGCGTATGCGTTTTTTCCTGAATATATTCAGGAAAAAACGCATACGCCCTTTTTGGCCAAGGGCATCATTGTCAACGTTTTGCCGCTTTTCATGTGCTTTAAAGGCGATTCGAATCTACCTCCTGAAATCTGTTTCCTGCAATTCTGCCTTGATTTCAATTCCTCGTCTTTGCCTTCCCTCAATATATTTGTGGACGAGAGTTATCATTTATAACTGTGCAGGTTTGTGAATTGCAGTGCCCTGAAGCTCCATTTTACAACTCGCTTTTTCGGGAGCTGGCCGCAAAAGCGCAGGATGGCTTCAGGCCCTGTTCTGATTCCGGGGGGCAGGCTGAGCCTGTGGTTAATTCTTCTTCCTGATGGGAAAATAGAGTGACCTGTGCCTGTCCCAACACCAAGAGCTAGTCTCTCATTGGTTCCCCGTCTTCCCGTTCATCCTCAGGACAAATAGCAACCTGTACGGAACAGGAGGTTAAAGGTGCTGATGCTCCAAGTAGGGAGATTGCTAGTAAAGTGGCTGGAATGGCGAACCCGAGCACAAGGAGATGAGAAATGAGGTGCGTTTTAGAAACCTTTCCCCATCACACGGTGTACCATCTTCTGGGTTTCTCATGCATGTTTTCGATGTAGGAAGATGCCCTTGAACCTGGAGATTTGGGACCAAGCGATGGGTAGCACGAAGTATTACTTTAAAGGGTCTGCATTTGCTCACCCAACCTCACCAAACCTCTCAGCCCCAAGAGTGTCCACCCTTATGTCTCATCCAGCTGTGGGTCTAGATATGGTCAATCCAGGTTGCATCACAGACCCTGAACGAATTGTGTAAGAATTTCTCTCTCTTTCACTGTCTTTGTTTCATGGGTTTTGAAAAGTAATTTATTTTTATAATGGGGTTTAGCTGCTTTTCACGGCTGTGTTTATGCTGCTTTACACCCACTTGACACACTAACAGAGAGATATCAATACATAGGTTTTAAGATTATTACTAGTCAGATATATTCTTGTGCGGTGAATCGGGCGTGTTGAGTCCAGTTCTCTGAGCAAGGAGTAGGTCTTGTCTGTTACATATTGGGTTTATGGAACGGTATCTGAGCTAATTTGAAACTCTTGTTTTATGTATCACCCCACCTCACCTTTCCCGTTAAGCAGCCATAGTGTGTTTTCTGCATGTGTGACTCTGTTCTGTTTTGTAATTCAGTTCAAGTGTAACGGTTTTTACATTCCCTCTATAAGTGACACCTTATGAGAAGTGTCCTTTTCTGTGTGACTTATGTCACTTAGAATCGTCGGACCTAAATCCACTCATCATGCTGCTACTAGCCTTATGACATTGATTTCATGGCTGAGTGATAATCCATTGTACATATGGACCTCCAATTTTTTATCCATTTTTCGCTTTCCTGGGATATTTAAGGTGGAATGAAGTGGAGGTCCTTGTCAACAGAGCAGCTCTAAACTTTGGTGTGCTTGTGTCTTGCTGATTTTTAATTTTCCCACTTTATACCCCCATGCGTGGAAGTGCCCTATGCTCTCTAAGCTGTGTTTTTTAGATGTTTCAGGACACACCGTACACTTCTCCAGAGTGGCTGTTGGCAATTTACATCCCGCCCATCAGTGTAGCAAGGCTCCAATTTCTCCATGGCCTGTCCTGCATTTCTGGTTTTGACACTTTTTTCAGCATGGCCCTTTTGACCGATGGGAAGCGAGACTTCTTTGTAGCGCTGATTTGCCTTTCCAGGTTGCTTGGTTGGCCAAAAAGGGCGTATGCGTTTTTTCCTGAATATATTCAGGAAAAAACGCATACGCCCTTTTTGGCCAAGGGCATCATTGTCAACGTTTTGCCGCTTTTCATGTGCTTTAAAGGCGATTCGAATCTACCTCCTGAAATCTGTTTCCTGCAATTCTGCCTTGATTTCAATTCCTCGTCTTTGCCTTCCCTCAATATATTTGTGGACGAGAGTTATCATTTATAACTGTGCAGGTTTGTGAATTGCAGTGCCCTGAAGCTCCATTTTACTACTCGCTTTTTCGGGAACTGGCCGCAAAAGCGCAGGATGGCTTCAGGCCCTGTTCTGGTTCCGGGGGGCAGGCTGAGCCTGTGGTTAATTCTTCTTCCTGATGGGAAAATAGAGTGACCTGTGCCTGTCCCAACACCAAGAGCTAGTCTCTCATTGGTTCCCCGTCTTCCCGTTCATCCTCAGGAGAAATAGCAACCTGTACGGAACAGGAGGTTAAAGGTGCTGATGCTCCAAGTAGGGAGATTGCTAGTAAAGTGGCTGGAATGTCGAACCCGAGCACAAGGAGATGAGAAATGAGGTGCGTTTTAGAAACCTTTCCCCATCACACGGTGTACCATCTTCTGGGTTTCTCATGCATGTTTTCGATGTAGGAAGATGCCCTTGAACCTGGAGATTTGGGACCCATGCGATGGGTAGCACGCAGTATTACTTTAAAGGGTCTGCGTTTGCTCACCCAACCTCACCAAACCTCTCAGCCCCAAGAGTGTCCACCCTTATGTCTCATCCAGCTGTGGGTCTAGATATGGTCAATCCAGGTTGCATCACAGCCCCTGAACGAATTGTGTAAGAATTTCTCTCTCTTTCACTGTCTTTGTTTCATGGGTTTTGAAAAGTAATTTATTTTTATAATGGGGTTTAGCTGCTTTTCACGGCTGTGTTTATGCTGCTTTACACCCACTTGACACACTAACAGAGAGATATCAATACATAGGTTTTAAGATTTTTACTAGTCAGATATATTCTTGTGCGGTGAATCGGGCGTGTTGAGTCCAGTTCTCTGAGCAAGGAGTAGGTCTTGTCTGTTACATATTGGGTTTATGGAACGGTATCTGAGCTAATTTGAAACTGTTGTTTTATGTATCACCCCACCTCACCTTTCCCGTTAAGCAGCCATAGTGTGTTTTCTGCATGTGTGACTCTGTTCTGTTTTGTAATTCAGTTCAAGTGTAACGGTTTTTACATTCCCTCTATAAGTGACACCTTATGAGAAGGGTCCTTTTCTGTGTGACTTATGTCACTTAGAATCGTCGTACCTAAATCCACTCATCATGCTGCTCCTAGCCTTATGACATTGATTTCATGGCTGAGTGATAATCCATTGTACATATGGACCTCCAATTTTTTATCCATTTTTCGCTTTCCTGGGATATTTAAGGTGGAATGAAGTGGAGGTCCTTGTCAACAGAGCAGCCCTAAACTTTGGGGTGCTTGTGTCTTGCTGATTTTTAATTTTCCCACTTTATACCCCCATGCGTGGAAGTGCCCTATGCTCTCTAAGCTGTGTTTTTTAGATGTTTCAGGACACACCGTACACTTCTCCAGAGTGGCTGTTGGCAATTTACTTCCCGCCCATCAGTGTAGCAAGGCTCCCATTTCTCCATGGCCTGTCCTGCATTTCTGGTTTTGACACTTTTTTCAGCATGGCCCTTTTGACCGATGGGAAGCGAGACTTCTTTGTAGCGCTGATTTGCCTTTCCAGGTTGCTTGGTTGGCCAAAAAGGGCGTATGCGTTTTTTCCTGAATATATTCAGGAAAAAACGCATACGCCCTTTTTGGCCAAGGGCATCATTGTCAACGTTTTGCCGCTTTTCATGTGCTTTAAAGGCGATTCGAATCTACCTCCTGAAATCTGTTTCCTGCAATTCTGCCTTGATTTCAATTCCTCGTCTTTGCCTTCCCTCAATATATTTGTGGACGAGAGTTATCATTTATAACTGTGCAGGTTTGTGAATTGCAGTGCCCTGAAGCTCCATTTTACAACTCGCTTTTTCGGGAGCTGGCCGCAAAAGCGCAGGATGGCTTCAGGCCCTGTTCTGATTCCGGGGGGCAGGCTGAGCCTGTGGTTAATTCTTCTTCCTGATGGGAAAATAGAGTGACCTGTGCCTGTCCCAACACCAAGAGCTAGTCTCTCATTGGTTCCCCGTCTTCCCGTTCATCCTCAGGACAAATAGCAACCTGTACGGAACAGGAGGTTAAAGGTGCTGATGCTCCAAGTAGGGAGATTGCTAGTAAAGTGGCTGGAATGGCGAACCCGAGCACAAGGAGATGAGAAATGAGGTGCGTTTTAGAAACCTTTCCCCATCACACGGTGTACCATCTTCTGGGTTTCTCATGCATGTTTTCGATGTAGGAAGATGCCCTTGAACCTGGAGATTTGGGACCAAGCGATGGGTAGCACGAAGTATTACTTTAAAGGGTCTGCATTTGCTCACCCAACCTCACCAAACCTCTCAGCCCCAAGAGTGTCCACCCTTATGTCTCATCCAGCTGTGGGTCTAGATATGGTCAATCCAGGTTGCATCACAGACCCTGAACGAATTGTGTAAGAATTTCTCTCTCTTTCACTGTCTTTGTTTCATGGGTTTTGAAAAGTAATTTATTTTTATAATGGGGTTTAGCTGCTTTTCACGGCTGTGTTTATGCTGCTTTACACCCACTTGACACACTAACAGAGAGATATCAATACATAGGTTTTAAGATTATTACTAGTCAGATATATTCTTGTGCGGTGAATCGGGCGTGTTGAGTCCAGTTCTCTGAGCAAGGAGTAGGTCTTGTCTGTTACATATTGGGTTTATGGAACGGTATCTGAGCTAATTTGAAACTCTTGTTTTATGTATCACCCCACCTCACCTTTCCCGTTAAGCAGCCATAGTGTGTTTTCTGCATGTGTGACTCTGTTCTGTTTTGTAATTCAGTTCAAGTGTAACGGTTTTTACATTCCCTCTATAAGTGACACCTTATGAGAAGTGTCCTTTTCTGTGTGACTTATGTCACTTAGAATCGTCGGACCTAAATCCACTCATCATGCTGCTACTAGCCTTATGACATTGATTTCATGGCTGAGTGATAATCCATTGTACATATGGACCTCCAATTTTTTATCCATTTTTCGCTTTCCTGGGATATTTAAGGTGGAATGAAGTGGAGGTCCTTGTCAACAGAGCAGCTCTAAACTTTGGTGTGCTTGTGTCTTGCTGATTTTTAATTTTCCCACTTTATACCCCCATGCGTGGAAGTGCCCTATGCTCTCTAAGCTGTGTTTTTTAGATGTTTCAGGACACACCGTACACTTCTCCAGAGTGGCTGTTGGCAATTTACATCCCGCCCATCAGTGTAGCAAGGCTCCAATTTCTCCATGGCCTGTCCTGCATTTCTGGTTTTGACACTTTTTTCAGCATGGCCCTTTTGACCGATGGGAAGCGAGACTTCTTTGTAGCGCTGATTTGCCTTTCCAGGTTGCTTGGTTGGCCAAAAAGGGCGTATGCGTTTTTTCCTGAATATATTCAGGAAAAAACGCATACGCCCTTTTTGGCCAAGGGCATCATTGTCAACGTTTTGCCGCTTTTCATGTGCTTTAAAGGCGATTCGAATCTACCTCCTGAAATCTGTTTCCTGCAATTCTGCCTTGATTTCAATTCCTCGTCTTTGCCTTCCCTCAATATATTTGTGGACGAGAGTTATCATTTATAACTGTGCAGGTTTGTGAATTGCAGTGCCCTGAAGCTCCATTTTACTACTCGCTTTTTCGGGAACTGGCCGCAAAAGCGCAGGATGGCTTCAGGCCCTGTTCTGGTTCCGGGGGGCAGGCTGAGCCTGTGGTTAATTCTTCTTCCTGATGGGAAAATAGAGTGACCTGTGCCTGTCCCAACACCAAGAGCTAGTCTCTCATTGGTTCCCCGTCTTCCCGTTCATCCTCAGGAGAAATAGCAACCTGTACGGAACAGGAGGTTAAAGGTGCTGATGCTCCAAGTAGGGAGATTGCTAGTAAAGTGGCTGGAATGTCGAACCCGAGCACAAGGAGATGAGAAATGAGGTGCGTTTTAGAAACCTTTCCCCATCACACGGTGTACCATCTTCTGGGTTTCTCATGCATGTTTTCGATGTAGGAAGATGCCCTTGAACCTGGAGATTTGGGACCCATGCGATGGGTAGCACGCAGTATTACTTTAAAGGGTCTGCGTTTGCTCACCCAACCTCACCAAACCTCTCAGCCCCAAGAGTGTCCACCCTTATGTCTCATCCAGCTGTGGGTCTAGATATGGTCAATCCAGGTTGCATCACAGCCCCTGAACGAATTGTGTAAGAATTTCTCTCTCTTTCACTGTCTTTGTTTCATGGGTTTTGAAAAGTAATTTATTTTTATAATGGGGTTTAGCTGCTTTTCACGGCTGTGTTTATGCTGCTTTACACCCACTTGACACACTAACAGAGAGATATCAATACATAGGTTTTAAGATTTTTACTAGTCAGATATATTCTTGTGCGGTGAATCGGGCGTGTTGAGTCCAGTTCTCTGAGCAAGGAGTAGGTCTTGTCTGTTACATATTGGGTTTATGGAACGGTATCTGAGCTAATTTGAAACTGTTGTTTTATGTATCACCCCACCTCACCTTTCCCGTTAAGCAGCCATAGTGTGTTTTCTGCATGTGTGACTCTGTTCTGTTTTGTAATTCAGTTCAAGTGTAACGGTTTTTACATTCCCTCTATAAGTGACACCTTATGAGAAGGGTCCTTTTCTGTGTGACTTATGTCACTTAGAATCGTCGGACCTAAATCCACTCATCATGCTGCTACTAGCCTTATGACATTGATTTCATGGCTGAGTGATAATCCATTGTACATATGGACCTCCAATTTTTTATCCATTTTTCGCTTTCCTGGGATATTTAAGGTGGAATGAAGTGGAGGTCCTTGTCAACAGAGCAGCCCTAAACTTTGGGGTGCTTGTGTCTTGCTGATTTTTAATTTTCCCACTTTATACCCCCATGCGTGGAAGTGCCCTATGCTCTCTAAGCTGTGTTTTTTAGATGTTTCAGGACACACCGTACACTTCTCCAGAGTGGCTGTTGGCAATTTACATCCCGCCCATCAGTGTAGCAAGGCTCCCATTTCTCCATGGCCTGTCCTGCATTTCTGGTTTTGACACTTTTTTCAGCATGGCCCTTTTGACCGATGGGAAGCGAGACTTCTTTGTAGCGCTGATTTGCCTTTCCAGGTTGCTTGGTTGGCCAAAAAGGGCGTATGCGTTTTTTCCTGAATATATTCAGGAAAAAACGCATACGCACTTTTTGGCCAAGGGCATCATTGTCAACGTTTTGCCGCTTTTCATATGCTTTAAAGGCGATTCGAATCTACCTCCTGAAATCTGTTTCCTGCAATTCTGCCTTGATTTCAATTCCTCGTCTTTGCCTTCCCTCAATATATTTGTGGACGAGAGTTATCATTTATAACTGTGCAGGTTTGTGAATTGCAGTGCCCTGAAGCTCCATTTTACAACTCGCTTTTTCGGGAGCTGGCCGCAAAAGGGCAGGATGGCTTCAGGCCCTGTTCTGGTTCCGGGGGGCAGGCTTAGCCTGTGGTTAATTCTTCTTCCTGATGGGAAAATAGAGTGACCTGTGCCTGTCCCAACACCAAGAGCTAGTCTCTCATTGGTTCCCCGTCTTCCCGTTCATCCTCAGGACAAATAGCAACCTGTACGGAACAGGAGGTTAAAGGTGCTGATGCTCCAAGTAGGGAGATTGCTAGTAAAGTGGCTGGAATGGCGAACCCGAGCACAAGGAGATGAGAAATGAGGTGCGTTTTAGAAACCTTTCCCCATCACACGGTGTACCATCTTCTGGGTTTCTCATGCATGTTTTCGATGTAGGAAGATGCCCTTGAACCTGGAGATTTGGGACCCATGTGATGGGTAGCACGCAGTATTACTTTAAAGGGTCTGCGTTTGCTCACCCAACCTCACCAAACCTCTCAGCCCCAAGAGTGTCCACCCTTATGTCTCATCCAGCTGTGGGTCTAGATATGGTCAATCCAGGTTGCATCACAGACCCTGAACGAATTGTGTAAGAATTTCACTCTCTTTCACTGTCTTTGTTTCATGGGTTTTGAAAAGTAATTTATTTTTATAATGGGGTTTAGCTGCTTTTCACGGCTGTGTTTATGCTGCTTTACACCCACTTGACACACTAACAGAGAGATATCAATACATAGGTTTTAAGATTATTACTAGTCAGATATATTCTTGTGCGGTGAATCGGGCGTGTTGAGTCCAGTCCTCTGAGCAAGGAGTAGGTCTTGTCTGTTACATATTGGGTTTATGGAACGGTATCTGAGCTAATTTGAAACTCTTGTTTTATGTATCACCCCACCTCACCTTTCCCGTTAAGCAGCCATAGTGTGTTTTCTGCATGTGTGACTCTGTTCTGTTTTGTAATTCAGTTCAAGTGTAACGGTTTTTACATTCCCTCTATAAGTGACACCTTATGAGAAGTGTCCTTTTCTGTGTGACTTATGTCACTTAGAATCGTCGTACCTAAATCCACTCATCATGCTGCTACTAGCCTTATGACATTGATTTCATGGCTGAGTGATAATCCATTGTACATATGGACCTCCAATTTTTTATCCATTTTTCGCTTTCCTGGGATATTTAAGGTGGAATGAAGTGGAGGTCCTTGTCAACAGAGCAGCCCTAAACTTTGGGGTGCTTGTGTCTTGCTGATTTTTAATTTTCCCACTTTATACCCCCATGCGTGGAAGTGCCCTATGCTCTCTAAGCTGTGTTTTTTAGATGTTTCAGGACACACCGTACACTTCTCCAGAGTGGCTGTTGGCAATTTACTTCCCGCCCATCAGTGTAGCAAGGCTCCCATTTCTCCATGGCCTGTCCTGCATTTCTGGTTTTGACACTTTTTTCAGCATGGCCCTTTTGACCGATGGGAAGCGAGACTTCTTTGTAGCGCTGATTTGCCTTTCCAGGTTGCTTGGTTGGCCAAAAAGGGCGTATGCGTTTTTTCCTGAATATATTCAGGAAAAAACGCATACGCCCTTTTTGGCCAAGGGCATCATTGTCAACGTTTTGCCGCTTTTCATGTGCTTTAAAGGCGATTCGAATCTACCTCCTGAAATCTGTTTCCTGCAATTCTGCCTTGATTTCAATTCCTCGTCTTTGCCTTCCCTCAATATATTTGTGGACGAGAGTTATCATTTATAACTGTGCAGGTTTGTGAATTGCAGTGCCCTGAAGCTCCATTTTACAACTCGCTTTTTCGGGAGCTGGCCGCAAAAGCGCAGGATGGCTTCAGGCCCTGTTCTGGTTCCGGGGGGCAGGCTGAGCCTGTGGTTAATTCTTCTTCCTGATGGGAAAATAGAGTGACCTGTGCCTGTCCCAACACCAAGAGCTAGTCTCTCATTGGTTCCCCGTCTTCCCGTTCATCCTCAGGACAAATAGCAACCTGTACGGAACAGGAGGTTAAAGGTGCTGATGCTCCAAGTAGGGAGATTGCTAGTAAAGTGGCTGGAATGTCGAACCCGAGCACAAGGAGATGAGAAATGAGGTGCGTTTTAGAAACCTTTCCCCATCACACGGTGTACCATCTTCTGGGTTTCTCATGCATGTTTTCAATGTAGGAAGATGCCCTTGAACCTGGAGATTTGGGACCCATGCGATGGGTAGCACGCAGTATTACTTTAAAGGGTCTGCGTTTGCTCACCCAACCTCACCAAACCTCTCAGCCCCAAGAGTGTCCACCCTTATGTCTCATCCAGCTGTGGGTCTAGATATGGTCAATCCAGGTTGCATCACAGCCCCTGAACGAATTGTGTAAGAATTTCTCTCTCTTTCACTGTCTTTGTTTCATGGGTTTTGAAAAGTAATTTATTTTTATAATGGGGTTTAGCTGCTTTTCACGGCTGTGTTTATGCTGCTTTACACCCACTTGACACACTAACAGAGAGATATCAATACATAGGTTTTAAGATTATTACTAGTCAGATATATTCTTGTGCGGTGAATCGGGCGTGTTGAGTCCAGTCCTCTGAGCAAGGAGTAGGTCTTGTCTGTTACATATTGGGTTTATGGAACGGTATCTGAGCTAATTTGAAACTCTTGTTTTATGGATCACCCCACCTCACCTTTCCCGTTAAGCAGCCATAGTGTGTTTTCTGCATGTGTGACTCTGTTCTGTTTTGTAATTCAGTTCAAGTGTAACGGTTTTTACATTCCCTCTATAAGTGACACCTTATGAGAAGTGTCCTTTTCTGTGTGACTTATGTCACTTAGAATCGTCGTACCTAAATCCACTCATCATGCTGCTCCTAGCCTTATGACATTGATTTCATGGCTGAGTGATAATCAATTGTACATATGGACCTCCAATTTTTTATCCATTTTTCGCTTTCCTGGGATATTTAAGGTGGAATGAAGTGGAGGTCCTTGTCAACAGAGCATCCCTAAACTTTGGGGTGCTTGTGTCTTGCTGATTTTTAATTTTCCCACTTTATACCCCCATGCGTGGAAGTGCCCTATGCTCTCTAAGCTGTGTTTTTTAGATGTTTCAGGACACACCGTACACTTCTCCAGAGTGGCTGTTGGCAATTTACTTCCCGCCCATCCGTGTAGCAAGGCTCCCATTTCTCCATGGCCTGTCCTGCATTTCTGGTTTTGACACTTTTTTCAGCATGGCCCTTTTGACCGATGGGAAGCGAGACTTCTTTGTAGCGCTGATTTGCCTTTCCAGGTTGCTTGGTTGGCCAAAAAGGGCGTATGCGTTTTTTCCTGAATATATTCAGGAAAAAACGCATACGCCCTTTTTGGCCAAGGGCATCATTGTCAACGTTTTGCCGCTTTTCATGTGCTTTAAAGGCGATTCGAATCTACCTCCTGAAATCTGTTTCCTGCAATTCTGCCTTGATTTCAATTCCTCGTCTTTGCCTTCCCTCAATATATTTGTGGACGAGAGTTATCATTTATAACCGTGCAGGTTTGTGAATTGCAGTGCCCTGAAGCTCCATTTTACAACTCGCTTTTTCGGGAGCTGGCCGCAAAAGCGCAGGATGGCTTCAGGCCATGTTCTGGTTCCGGGGGGCAGGCTGAGCCTGTGGTTAATTCTTCTTCCTGATGGGAAAATAGAGTGACCTGTGCCTGTCCCAACACCAAGAGCTAGTCTCTCATTGGTTCCCCGTCTTCCCGTTCATCCTCAGGACAAATAGCAACCTGTACGGAACAGGAGGTTAAAGGTGCTGATGCTCCAAGTAGGGAGATTGCTAGTAAAGTGGCTGGAATGTCGAACCCGAGCACAAGGAGATGAGAAATGAGTTGCGTTTTAGAAACCTTTCCCCATCACACGGTGTACCATCTTCTGGGTTTCTCATGCATGTTTTCAATGTAGGAAGATGCCCTTGAACCTGGAGATTTGGGACCCATGCGATGGGTAGCACGCAGTATTACTTTAAAGGGTCTGCGTTTGCTCACCCAACCTCACCAAACCTCTCAGCCCCAAGAGTGTCCACCCTTATGTCTCATCCAGCTGTGGGTCTAGATATGGTCAATCCAGGTTGCATCACAGCCCCTGAACGAATTGTGTAAGAATTTCTCTCTCTTTCACTGTCTTTGTTTCATGGGTTTTGAAAAGTAATTTATTTTTATAATGGGGTTTAGCTGCTTTTCACGGCTGTGTTTATGCTGCTTTACACCCACTTGACACACTAACAGAGAGATATCAATACATAGGTTTTAAGATTATTACTAGTCAGATATATTCTTGTGCGGTGAATCGGGCGTGTTGAGTCCAGTTCTCTGAGCAAGGAGTAGGTCTTGTCTGTTACATATTGGGTTTATGGAACGGTATCTGAGCTAATTTGAAACTCTTGTTTTATGTATCACCCCACCTCACCTTTCCCGTTAAGCAGCCATAGTGTGTTTTCTGCATGTGTGACTCTGTTCTGTTTTGTAATTCAGTTCAAGTGTAACGGTTTTTACATTCCCTCTATAAGTGACACCTTATGAGAAGTGTCCTTTTCTGTGTGACTTATGTCACTTAGAATCGTCGTACCTAAATCCACTCATCATGCTGCTCCTAGCCTTATGACATTGATTTCATGGCTGAGTGATAATCCATTGTACATATGGATCTCCAATTTTTTATCCATTTTTCGCTTTCCTGGGATATTTAAGGTGGAATGAAGTGGAGGTCCTTGTCAACAGAGCATCCCTAAACTTTGGGGTGCTTGTGTCTTGCTGATTTTTAATTTTCCCACTTTATACCCCCATGCGTGGAAGTGCCCTATGCTCTCTAAGCTGTGTTTTTTAGATGTTTCAGGACACACCGTACACTTCTCCAGAGTGGCTGTTGGCAATTTACTTCCCGCCCATCCGTGTAGCAAGGCTCCCATTTCTCCATGGCCTGTCCTGCATTTCTGGTTTTGACACTTTTTTCAGCATGGCCCTTTTGACCGATGGGAAGCGAGACTTCTTTGTAGCGCTGATTTGCCTTTCCAGGTTGCTTGGTTGGCCAAAAAGGGCGTATGCGTTTTTTCCTGAATATATTCAGGAAAAAACGCATACGCCCTTTTTGGCCAAGGGCATCATTGTCAACGTTTTGCCGCTTTTCATGTGCTTTAAAGGCGATTCGAATCTACCTCCTGAAATCTGTTTCCTGCAATTCTGCCTTGATTTCAATTCCTCGTCTTTGCCTTCCCTCAATCTATTTGTGGACGAGAGTTATCATTTATAACTGTGCAGGTTTGTGAATTGCAGTGCCCTGAAGCTCCATTTTACAACTCGCTTTTTCGGGAGCTGGCCGCAAAAGCGCAGGATGGCTTCAGGCCCTGTTCTGGTTCCGGGGGGCAGGCTGAGCCTGTGGTTAATTCTTCTTCCTGATGGGAAAATAGAGTGACCTGTGCCTGTCCCAACACCAAGAGCTAGTCTCTCATTGGTTCCCCGTCTTCCCGTTCATCCTCAGGACAAATAGCAACCTGTACGGAACAGGAGGTTAAAGGTGCTGATGCTCCAAGTAGGGAGATTGCTAGTAAAGTGGCTGGAATGTCGAACCCGAGCACAAGGAGATGAGAAATGAGGTGCGTTTTAGAAACCTTTCCCCATCACACGGTGTACCATCTTCTGGGTTTCTCATGCATGTTTTCAATGTAGGAAGATGCCCTTGAACCTGGAGATTTGGGACCCATGCGATGGGTAGCACGCAGTATTACTTTAAAGGGTCTGCGTTTGCTCACCCAACCTCACCAAACCTCTCAGCCCCAAGAGTGTCCACCCTTATGTCTCATCCAGCTGTGGGTCTAGATATGGTCAATCCAGGTTGCATCACAGCCCCTGAACGAATTGTGTAAGAATTTCTCTCTCTTTCACTGTCTTTGTTTCATGGGTTTTGAAAAGTAATTTATTTTTATAATGGGGTTTAGCTGCTTTTCACGGCTGTGTTTATGCTGCTTTACACCCACTTGACACACTAACAGAGAGATATCAATACATAGGTTTTAAGATTATTACTAGTCAGATATATTCTTGTGCGGTGAATTGGGCGTGTTGAGTCCAGTTCTCTGAGCAAGGAGTAGGTCTTGTCTGTTACATATTGGGTTTATGGAACGGTATCTGAGCTAATTTGAAACTCTTGTTTTATGTATCACCCCACCTCACCTTTCCCGTTAAGCAGCCATAGTGTGTTTTCTGCATGTGTGACTCTGTTCTGTTTTGTAATTCAGTTCAAGTGTAACGGTTTTTACATTCCCTCTATAAGTGACACCTTATGAGAAGTGTCCTTTTCTGTGTGACTTATGTCACTTAGAATCGTCGGACCTAAATCCAATCATCATGCTGCTACTAGCCTTATGACATTGATTTCATGGCTGAGTGATAATCCATTGTACATATGGACCTCCAATTTTTTATCCATTTTTCGCTTTCCTGGGATATTTAAGGTGGAATGAAGTGGAGGTCCTTGTCAACAGAGCAGCCCTAAACTTTGGGGTGCTTGTGTCTTGCTGATTTTTAATTTTCCCACTTTATACCCCCATGCGTGGAAGTGCCCTATGCTCTCTAAGCTGTGTTTTTTAGATGTTTCAGGACACACCGTACACTTCTCCAGAGTGGCTGTTGGCAATTTACATCCCGCCCATCAGTGTAGCAAGGCTCCCATTTCTCCATGGCCTGTCCTGCATTTCTGGTTTTGACACTTTTTTCAGCATGGCCCTTTTGACCGATGGGAAGCGAGACTTCTTTGTAGCGCTGATTTGCCTTTCCAGGTTGCTTGGTTGGCCAAAAAGGGCGTATGCGTTTTTTCCTGAATATATTCAGGAAAAAACGCATACGCACTTTTTGGCCAAGGGCATCATTGTCAACGTTTTGCCGCTTTTCATGTGCTTTAAAGGCGATTCGAATCTACCTCCTGAAATCTGTTTCCTGCAATTCTGCCTTGATTTCAATTCCTCGTCTTTGCCTTCCCTCAATCTATTTGTGGACGAGAGTTATCATTTATAACTGTGCAGGTTTGTGAATTGCAGTGCCCTGAAGCTCCATTTTACAACTCGCTTTTTCGGGAGCTGGCCGCAAAAGCGCAGGATGGCTTCAGGCCCTGTTCTGGTTCCGGGGGGCAGGCTTAGCCTGTGGTTAATTCTTCTTCCTGATGGGAAAATAGAGTGACCTGTGCCTGTCCCAACACCAAGAGCTAGTCTCTCATTGGTTCCCCGTCTTCCCGTTCATCCTCAGGACAAATAGCAACCTGTACGGAACAGGAGGTTAAAGGTGCTGATGCTCCAAGTAGGGAGATTGCTACTAAAGTGGCTGGAATGGCGAACCCGAGCACAAGGAGATGAGAAATGAGGTGCGTTTTAGAAACCTTTCCCCATCACACGGTGTACCATCTTCTGGGTTTCTCATGCATGTTTTCGATGTAGGAAGATGCCCTTGAACCTGGAGATTTGGGACCCATGCGATGGGTAGCACGCAGTATTACTTTAAAGGGTCTGCGTTTGCTCACCCAACCTCACCAAACCTCTCAGCCCCAAGAGTGTCCACCCTTATGTCTCATCCAGCTGTGGGTCTAGATATGGTCAATCCAGGTTGCATCACAGACCCTGAACGAATTGTGTAAGAATTTCACTCTCTTTCACTGTCTTTGTTTCATGGGTTTTGAAAAGTAATTTATTTTTATAATGGGGTTTAGCTGCTTTTCACGGCTGTGTTTATGCTGCTTTACACCCACTTGACACACTAACAGAGAGATATCAATACATAGGTTTTAAGATTATTACTAGTCAGATATATTCTTGTGCGGTGAATTGGGCGTGTTGAGTCCAGTCCTCTGAGCAAGGAGTAGGTCTTGTCTGTTACATATTGGGTTTATGGAACGGTATCTGAGCTAATTTGAAACTCTTGTTTTATGTATCACCCCACCTCACCTTTCCCGTTAAGCAGCCATAGTGTGTTTTCTGCATGTGTGACTCTGTTCTGTTTTGTAATTCAGTTCAAGTGTAACGGTTTTTACATTCCCTCTATAAGTGACACCTTATGAGAAGTGTCCTTTTCTGTGTGACTTATGTCACTTAGAATCGTCGTACCTAAATCCACTCATCATGCTGCTCCTAGCCTTATGACATTGATTTCATGGCTGAGTGATAATCCATTGTACATATGGATCTCCAATTTTTTATCCATTTTTCGCTTTCCTGGGATATTTAAGGTGGAATGAAGTGGAGGTCCTTGTCAACAGAGCATCCCTAAACTTTGGGGTGCTTGTGTCTTGCTGATTTTTAATTTTCCCACTTTATACCCCCATGCGTGGAAGTGCCCTATGCTCTCTAAGCTGTGTTTTTTAGATGATTCAGGACACACCGTACACTTCTCCAGAGTGGCTGTTGGCAATTTACTTCCCGCCCATCCGTGTAGCAAGGCTCCCATTTCTCCATGGCCTGTCCTGCATTTCTGGTTTTGACACTTTTTTCAGCATGGCCCTTTTGACCGATGGGAAGCGAGACTTCTTTGTAGCGCTGATTTGCCTTTCCAGGTTGCTTGGTTGGCCAAAAAGGGCGTATGCGTTTTTTCCTGAATATATTCAGGAAAAAACGCATACGCCCTTTTTGGCCAAGGGCATCATTGTCAACGTTTTGCCGCTTTTCATGTGCTTTAAAGGCGATTCGAATCTACCTCCTGAAATCTGTTTCCTGCAATTCTGCCTTGATTTCAATTCCTCGTCTTTGCCTTCCCTCAATCTATTTGTGGACGAGAGTTATCATTTATAACTGTGCAGGTTTGTGAATTGCAGTGCCCTGAAGCTCCATTTTACAACGCGCTTTTTCGGGAGCTGGCCGCAAAAGCGCAGGATGGCTTCAGGCCCTGTTCTGGTTCCGGGGGGCAGGCTGAGCCTGTGGTTAATTCTTCTTCCTGATGGGAAAATAGAGTGACCTGTGCCTGTCCCAACACCAAGAGCTAGTCTCTCATTGGTTCCCCGTCTTCCCGTTCATCCTCAGGACAAATAGCAACCTGTACGGAACAGGAGGTTAAAGGTGCTGATGCTCCAAGTAGGGAGATTGCTAGTAAAGTGGCTGGAATGGCGAACCCGAGCACAAGGAGATGAGAAATGAGGTGCGTTTTAGAAACCTTTCCCCATCACACGGTGTACCATCTTCTGGGTTTCTCATGCATGTTTTCGATGTAGGAAGATGCCCTTGAACCTGGAGATTTGGGACCCATGCGATGGGTAGCACGCAGTATTACTTTAAAGGGTCTGCGTTTGCTCACCCAACCTCACCAAACCTCTCAGCCCCAAGAGTGTCCACCCTTATGTCTCATCCAGCTGTGGGTCTAGATATGGTCAATCCAGGTTGCATCACAGACCCTGAACGAATTGTGTAAGAATTTCACTCTCTTTCACTGTCTTTGTTTCATGGGTTTTGAAAAGTAATTTATTTTTATAATGGGGTTTAGCTGCTTTTCACGGCTGTGTTTATGCTGCTTTACACCCACTTGACACACTAACAGAGAGATATCAATACATAGGTTTTAAGATTATTACTAGTCAGATATATTCTTGTGCGGTGAATCGGGCGTGTTGAGTCCAGTCCTCTGAGCAAGGAGTAGGTCTTGTCTGTTACATATTGGGTTTATGGAACGGTATCTGAGCTAATTTGAAACTCTTGTTTTATGGATCACCCCACCTCACCTTTCCCGTTAAGCAGCCATAGTGTGTTTTCTGCATGTGTGACTCTGTTCTGTTTTGTAATTCAGTTCAAGTGTAACGGTTTTTACATTCCCTCTATAAGTGACACCTTATGAGAAGTGTCCTTTTCTGTGTGACTTATGTCACTTAGAATCGTCGTACCTAAATCCACTCATCATGCTGCTCCTAGCCTTATGACATTGATTTCATGGCTGAGTGATAATCCATTGTACATATGGACCTCCAATTTTTTATCCATTTTTCGCTTTCCTGGGATATTTAAGGTGGAATGAAGTGGAGGTCCTTGTCAACAGAGCAGCCCTAAACTTTGGGGTGCTTGTGTCTTGCTGATTTTTAATTTTCCCACTTTATACCCCCATGCGTGGAAGTGCCCTATGCTCTCTAAGCTGTGTTTTTTAGATGTTTCAGGACACACCGTACACTTCTCCAGAGTGGCTGTTGGCAATTTACTTCCCGCCCATCAGTGTAGCAAGGCTCCCATTTCTCCATGGCCTGTCCTGCATTTCTGGTTTTGACACTTTTTTCAGCATGGCCCTTTTGACCGATGGGAAGCGAGACTTCTTTGTAGCGCTGATTTGCCTTTCCAGGTTGCTTGGTTGGCCAAAAAGGGCGTATGCGTTTTTTCCTGAATATATTCAGGAAAAAACGCATACGCCCTTTTTGGCCAAGGGCATCATTGTCAACGTTTTGCCGCTTTTCATGTGCTTTAAAGGCGATTCGAATCTACCTCCTGAAATCTGTTTCCTGCAATTCTGCCTTGATTTCAATTCCTCGTCTTTGCCTTCCCTCAATCTATTTGTGGACGAGAGTTATCATTTATAACTGTGCAGGTTTGTGAATTGCAGTGCCCTGAAGCTCCATTTTACAACTCGCTTTTTCGGGAGCTGGCCGCAAAAGCGCAGGATGGCTTCAGGCCCTGTTCTGGTTCCGGGGGGCAGGCTGTGCCTGTGGTTAATTCTTCTTCCTGATGGGAAAATAGAGTGACCTGTGCCTGTCCCAACACCAAGAGCTAGTCTCTCATTGGTTCCCCGTCTTCCCGTTCATCCTCAGGACAAATAGCAACCTGTACGGAACAGGAGGTTAAAGGTGCTGATGCTCCAAGTAGGGAGATTGCTAGTAAAGTGGCTGGAATGGCGAACCCGAGCACAAGGAGATGAGAAATGAGGTGCGTTTTAGAAACCTTTCCCCATCACACGGTGTACAATCTTCTGGGTTTCTCATGCATGTTTTCGATGTAGGAAGATGCCCTTGAACCTGGAGATTTGGGACCCATGCAATGGGTAGCACGCAGTATTACTTTAAAGGGTCTGCGTTTGCTCACCCAACCTCACCAAACCTCTCAGCCCCAAGAGTGTCCACCCTTATGTCTCATCTAGCTGTGGGTCTAGATATGGTCAATCCAGGTTGCATCACAGACCCTGAACGAATTGTGTAAGAATTTCTCTCTCTTTCACTGTCTTTGTTTCATGGGTTTTGAAAAGTAATTTATTTTTATAATGGGGTTTAGCTGCTTTTCACGGCTGTGTTTATGCTGCTTTACACCCACTTGACACACTAACAGAGAGATATCAATACATAGGTTTTAAGATTATTACTAGTCAGATATATTCTTGTGCGGTGAATCGGGCGTGTTGAGTCCAGTTCTCTGAGCAAGGAGTAGGTCTTGTCTGTTACATATTGGGTTTATGGAACGATATCTGAGCTAATTTGAAACTCTTGTTTTATGTATCACCCCACCTCACCTTTCCCGTTAAGCAGCCATAGTGTGTTTTCTGCATGTGTGACTCTGTTCTGTTTTGTAATTCAGTTCAAGTGTAACGGTTTTTACATTCCCTCTATAAGTGACACCTTATGAGAAGTGTCCTTTTCTGTGTGACTTATGTCACTTAGAATCGTCGGACCTAAATCCACTCATCATGCTGCTACTAGCCTTATGACATTGATTTCATGGCTGAGTGATAATCCATTGTACATATGGACCTCCAATTTTTTATCCATTTTTCGCTTTCCTTGGATATTTAAGGTGGAATGAAGTGGAGGTCCTTGTCAACAGAGCAGCCCTAAACTTTGGGGTGCTTGTGTCTTGCTGATTTTTAATTTTCCCACTTTATACCCCCATGCGTGGAAGTGCCCTATGCTCTCTAAGCTGTGTTTTTTAGATGTTTCAGGACACACCGTACACTTCTCCAGAGTGGCTGTTGGCAATTTACATCCCGCCCATCAGTGTAGCAAGGCTCCCATTTCTCCATGGCCTGTCCTGCATTTCTGGTTTTGACACTTTTTTCAGCATGGCCCTTTTGACCGATGGGAAGCGAGACTTCTTTGTAGCGCTGATTTGCCTTTCCAGGTTGCTTGGTTGGCCAAAAAGGGCGTATGCGTTTTTTCCTGAATATATTCAGGAAAAAACGCATACGCCCTTTTTGGCCAAGGGCATCATTGTCAACGTTTTGCCGCTTTTCATGTGCTTTAAAGGCGATTCGAATCTACCTCCTGAAATCTGTTTCCTGCAATTCTGCCTTGATTTCAATTCCTCGTCTTTGCCTTCCCTCAATCTATTTGTGGACGAGAGTTATCATTTATAACTGTGCAGGTTTGTGAATTGCAGTGCCCTGAACCTCCATTTTACAACTCGCTTTTTCGGGAACTGGCCGCAAAAGCGCAGGATGGCTTCAGGCCCTGTTCTGGTTCCGGGGGGCAGGCTGAGCCTGTGGTTAATTCTTCTTCCTGATGGGAAAATAGAGTGACCTGTGCCTGTCCCAACACCAAGAGCTAGTCTCTCATTGGTTCCCCGTCTTCCCGTTCATCCTCAGGACAAATAGCAACCTGTACGGAACAGGAGGTTAAAGGTGATGATGCTCCAAGTAGGGAGATTGCTAGTAAAGTGGCTGGAATGTCGAACCCGAGCACAAGGAGATGAGAAATGAGGTGCGTTTTAGAAACCTTTCCCCATCACACGGTGTACCATCTTCTGGGTTTCTCATGCATGTTTTCGATGTAGGAAGATGCCCTTGAACCTGGAGATTTGGGACCCATGCAATGGGTAGCACGCAGTACTACTTTAAAGGGTCTGCGTTTGCTCACCCAACCTCACCAAACCTCTCAGCCCCAAGAGTGTCCACCCTTATGTCTCATCCAGCTGTGGGTCTAGATATGGTCAATCCAGGTTGCATCACAGCCCCTGAACGAATTGTGTAAGAATTTCTCTCACTTTCACTGTCTTTGTTTCATGGGTTTTGAAAAGTAATTTATTTTTATAATGTGGTTTAGCTGCTTTTCACGGCTGTGTTTATGCTGCTTTACACCCACTTGACACACTAACAGAGAGATATCAATACATAGGTTGTAAGATTATTACTAGTCAGATATATTCTTGTGCGGTGAATCGGGCGTGTTGAGTCCAGTTCTCTGAGCAAGGAGTAGGTCTTGTCTGTTACATATTGGGTTTATGGAACGGTATCTGAGCTAATTTGAAACTCTTGTTTTATGTATCACCCCACCTCACCATTCCCGTTAAGCAGCCATAGTGTGTTTTCTGCATGTGTGACTCTGTTCTGTTTTGTAATTCAGTTCAAGTGTAACGGTTTTTACATTCCCTCTATAAGTGACACCTTATGAGAAGTGTCCTTTTCTGTGTGACTTATGTCACTTAGAATCGTCGGACCTAAATCCACTCATCATGCTGCTCCTAGCCTTATGACATTGATTTCGTGGCTGAGTGATATTCCATTGTACATATGGACCACAACTTTTGTATCCATTTTTCGCTTTCCTGGGATATTTAAGGTGGAATGAAGTGGAGGTCCTTGTCAACAGAGCAGCCCTAAACTTTGGGGTGCTTGTGTCTTGCTGATTTTTAATTTTCCCACTTTATCCCCCCATGCGTGGAAGTGCCCTATGCTCTCTAAGCTGTGTTTTTTAGATGTTTCAGGACACACCGTACACTTCTCCAGAGTGGCTGTTGGCAATTTACATCCCGCCGAACAGTGTAGCAAGGCTCCCATTTCTCCATGGCCTGTCCTGAATTTCTGGTTTTGACACTTTTTTCAGCATGGCCCTTTTGACCGATGGGAAACGAGACTTCTTTGTGGCGCTGATTTGCCTTTCCAGGTTGCTTGGTTGGCCAAAAAGGGCGTATGCGTTTTTTCCTGAATATATTCAGGAAAAATCGCATACGCCCTTTTTGGCCAAGGGCATCATTGTCAACGTTTTGCCGCATTTCATGTGCTTTAAAGGCGATTCGAATCTACCTCCTGAAATCTGTTTCCTGCAATTCTGCCTTGATTTCTATTCCTCGTCTTTGCCTTCCCTCAATACATTTGTAGACGAGAGTTATCATTTATAACTGTGCATGTTTGTGAATTGCAGTGCCCTGAAGCTCCATTTTACAACTGGCTTTTTCGGGAGCTGGCCGCAAAAGCGCAGGATGGCTTCAGGCCCTTTTCTGGTTCCGGGGGGCAGGCTGAGCCTGTCGTTAATTCTTCTTCCTGATGGGAAAATAGAGTGACCTGTGCCTGTCCCAACACCAAGAGCTAGTCTCTCATTGCTTCCCCATCTTCCCGTTCATTTCAGGACAAATTGCAACCTGTACGGAACTGCAGGTTAAAGGTGCTGATGCTCCAAGTAGGGAGATTGCTCGTAAAGTGGCTGGAATGGCGAACCCAAGCACAAGGAGATGAGAAATGAGGTGCGTTTTAGAAACCTTTCCCCATCACACGGTGTACCATCTTCTGGGTTTCTCATGCATGTTTTCGATGTAGGAAGATGCCCTTGAACCTGGAAATCTGGGACCCATGCGAAGGGTAGCACGCAGTATTACTTTAAAGGGTCTGCGTTTGCTCACCCAACCTCACCAAACCTCTCAGCCCCAAGAGTGTCCACCCTTATGTCTCATCCAGCTGTGTGTCTAGGTATTGTCAACCCAGGTTACATCACAGACCCTGCACGAATTGTGTAAGAATTTCTCTATCTTTCACTGTCTTTGTATCATGGGTTTTGAAAAGTAATTTATTTTTATAACGGTGTTTAGCTGCTTTTCACGGATGTGTTTATGCCGCTTTACACCCACTTGACACACTAACAGAGAGATATCAATACATAGGTCTTAAGATTATTACTAGTCAGATATATTCTTGTGCGGTGAATCGGGCGTGTTGAGTCCAGTTCTCTGAGCAAGGAGTAGGTCTTGTCTATTACATATTGGGTTTATGGAATGGTATCTGAGCTAATTTGAAACTCTTGTTTTATGTATCACCCCACCTCACCTTTCCCGTTTAGCAGCCATAGTGTGTTTTCTGCATGTGTGACTCTGTTCTGTTTTGTAAATCAGTTCAAGTGTAACGGTTTTTACATTCCCTCTATAAGTGACACCTTATGAGAAGTGTCCTTTTCTGTGTGACTTATTTCACTTAGAATCGTCGTACCTAAATCCACTCATCATGCTGCTACTAGCCTTATGACATTGATTTCATGGCTGAGTGATATTCCATTGTACATAAGGACCACAACTTTTGTATCCATTATTCGCTTTCCTGGGATATTTAAGGTGGAATGAAGTGGAGGTCCTTGTCAACAGAGCAGCCCTAAACTTTGGGGTGCTTGTGTCTTGCTGATTTTTAATTTTCCCACTTTATACCCCCATGCGTGGAAGTGCCCTATGCTCTCTAAGCTGTGTTTTTTAGATGTTTCAGGACACACCGTACCCTTCTCCAGAGTGGCTGTTGGCAATTTACATCCCGCCCATCAGTGTAGCAAGGCTCCCATTTCTCCATGGCCTGTCCTGCATTTCTGGTTTTGAAACTTTTTTCAGCATGGCCCTTTTGACCGATGGGAAGCGAGACTTCTTTGTAGCGCTGATTGGCCTTTCCAGGTTGCTTGGTTGGCCAAAAAGGGCGTATGCGTTTTTTCCTGAATATATTCAGGAAAAAACGCATACGCCCTTTTTGGCCAAGGGCATCATTGTCAACGTTTTCTGCTTTTCATGTGCTTTAGAGGCGATTCGAATCTACCTCCTGAAATCTGTTTCCTGCAATTCTGCCTTGATTTCAATTCCTCATCTTTGCCTTCCCCCAATATATTTGTGGACGAGAGTTATCATTTATAACTGTGCAGGTTTGTGAATTGCAGTGCCCTGAAGCTCCATTTTACAACTCGCTTTTTCGGGAGCTGGCCGCAAAAGCGCAGGATGGCTTCAGGCCCTGTTCTGGTTCCAGGGGGCAGGCTGAGCCTGTGGTTAATTCTTCTTCCTGATGGGAATATAGAGTGACCTGTGCCTGTCCCAACACCAAGAGCTAGTCTCTCATTGGTTCCCCGTCTTCCCGTTCATCCTCAGGACAAATTGCAACCTGTACGGAACAGGAGGTTAAAGGTGCTGATGCTCCAAGTAGGGAGATTGCTAGTAAAGTGGCTGGAATGGCCAACCCGAGCACAAGGAGATGAGAAATGAGATGCGTTTTGGAAACCTTTCCCCATCACACGGTGTACCATCTTCTGGGTTTCTCATGCATGTTTTTGATGTAGGAAGATGCCCTTGAACCTGGAGATTTGGGACCCATGCGAAGGGTAGCACGCAGTATTACTTTAAAGGGTCTGCGTTTGCTCACCCAACCTCACCAAACCTCTCAGCCCCAGGAGTGTCCACCCTTATGTCTCATCCAGCTGTGGGTCTAGATATGGTCAATCCAGGTTGCATCACAGCCCCTGAACGAATTGTGTAAGAATTTCTCTCTCTTTCCCTGTCTTTGTTTCATGGGTTTTTAAAAGTAATTTATTTTTATAATGGGGTTTAGCTGCTTTTCACGGATGTGTTTATGCCGCTTTACACCCACTTGACACACTAACAGAGAGATATCAATACATAGGTTTTAAGATTATTACTAGTCAGATACATTCTTGTGCGGTGAATCGGGCGTGTTGAGTCCAGTTCTCTGAGCAAGGAGTAGATCTTGTCTATTACATATTGTGTTTATGGAACGGTATCTGAGCTAATTTGAAACTCTTGTTTTATGTATCACCCCACCTCACCTTTCCCGTTAAGCAGCCATAGTGTGTTTTCTGCATGTGTGACTCTGTTCTGTTTTGTAATTCAGTTCAAGTGTAACGGTTTTTACATTCCCTCTATAAGTGACACCTTATGAGAAGTGTCCTTTTCTGTGTGACTTATTTCACTTAGAATCGTCGTACCTAAATCCACTCATCATGCTGCTACTAGCCTTAGGACATTGATTTCATGGCTGAGTGATATTCCATTGTACATATGGACCTCAAATTTTTTATCCATTTTTCGCTTTCCTGGGATATTTAAGGTGGAATGAAGTGGAGGTCCTTGTCAACAGAGCAGCCCTAAACTTTGGGGTGCTTGTGTCTTGCCGATTTTTAATTTTCCCACTTTATACCCCCATGCGTGGAAGTGCCCTATGCTCTCTAAGCTGTGTTTTTTAGATGTTTCAGGACACACCGTACACTTCTCCAGTGTGGCTGTTGGCAATTTACATCCCGCCCATCAGTGTAGCAAGGCTCCCATTTCTCCATGGCCTGTCCTGCATTGCTGGTTTTGACACTTTTTTCAGCATGGCCCTTTTGACCGATGGGAAGCGAGACTTCTTTGTAGCGCTGATTTGCCTTTCCAGGTTGCTTGGTTGGCCAAAAAGGGCGTATGCGTTTTTTCCTGAATATATTCAGGAAAAAACGCATACGCCCTTTTTGGCCAAGGGCATCATTGTCAACGTTTTGCCGCTTTTCATGTGCTTTAGAGGCGATTCGAATCTACCTCCTGAAATCTGTTTCCTGCAATTCTGCCTTGATTTCAATTCCTCGTCTTTGCCTTCCCTCATTATATTTGTGGACGAGAGTTATCATTTATAACTGTGCAGGTTTGTGAATTGCAGTGCCCTGAAGCTCCATTTTACAACTCGCTTTTTCGGGAGCTGGCCGCAAAAGCGCAGGATGGCTTCAGGCCCTGTTCTGGTTCGAGGGGGCAGGCTGAGCCTGTGGTTAATTCTTCTTCCTGATGGGAAAATAGAGTGACCTGTGCCTGTCCCAACACCAAGAGCTAGTCTCTCATTGGTTCCCCGTCTTCCCGTTCATCCTCAGGACAAATTGCAACCTGTACGGAACAGGAGGTTAAAGGTGCTGATGCTCCAAGTAGGGAGATTGCTACTAAAGTGGCTGGAATGGCGAACCCGAGCACAAGGAGATGAGAAATGAGGTGCGTTTTAGAAACCTTTCCCCATCACACGGTGTACCATCTTCTGGGTTTCTCATGCATGTTTTTGATGTAGGAAGATGCCCTTGAACCTGGAGATTTGGGACCCATGCGATGGGTAGCACGCAGTATTACTTTAAAGGGTCTGCGTTTGCTCACCCAACCTCACCAAACCTCTCAGCCCCAAGAGTGTCCACCCTTATGTCTCATCCAGCTGTGGGACTAGATATGGTCAATCCAGGTGGCATCATAGACCCTGAACGAATTGTGTAAGAATTTCTCTCTCTTTCACTGTCTTTGTTTCATGGGTTTTTAAAAGTAATTTATTTTTATAATGGGGTTTAGCTGCTTTTCACGGCTGTGTTTATGCCGCTTTACACCCACTTGACACACTAAAAGAGAGATATCAATACATAGGTTTTAAGATTATTACTAGTCAGATATATTCTTGTGTGGTGAGTTGTGCGTGTTGAGTCCAGTTCTCTGAGCAAGGAGTAGGTCTTGTCTATTCCATATTGGGTTTATGGAACGGTATCTGAGCTAATTTGAAACTCGTGTTTTATGTATCACCCCACCTCACCTTTCCCGTTAAGCAGCCATAGTGTGATTTCTGCATGTGTGACTCTGTTCTGTTTTGTAATTCAGTTGAAGTGTAACGGTTTTTACATTCCCTCTATAAGTGACACCTTATGAGAAGTGTCCTTTTCTGTGTGACTTATTTCACTTAGAATCGTCGTACCTAAATCCACTCATCATGCTGCTACTAGCCTTATGACATTGATTCCATGGCTGTGTGATATTCCATTGTACATATGGACCTCAAATTTTTTATCCATTTTTCGGTTTCCTGGGATATTTAAGGTGGAATGAAGTGGAGGTCCTTGTCAACAGAGCAGCCCTAAACTTTGGGGTGCTTGTGTCTTGCTGATTTTTAATTTTCGCACTTTATACCCCCATGCGTGGAAGTGCCCTGTGCTCTCTAAGCTGTGTTTTTTAGATGTTTCAGGACACGCTGTACACTTCTCCAGAGTGGCTGTTGGCAATTTACATCCCGCCCATCAGTGTAGCAAGGCTCCCATTTCTCCATGGCCTGTCCTGCATTTCTGGTTTTGACACTTTTTTCAGCATGGCCCTTTTGACCGATGGGAAGCGAGACTTCTTTGTAGCGCTGATTTGCCTTTCCAGGTTGCTTGGTTGGCCAAAAAGGGCGTATGCGTTTTTTCCTGAATATATTCAGGAAAAAACGCATACGCCCTTTTTGGCCAAGGGCATCATTGTCAACGTATTGCCGCTTTTCATGTGCTTTAGAGGCGATTCGAATCTACCTCCTGAAATCTGTTTCCTGCAATTCTGCCTTGATTTCAATTCCTCGTCTTTGCCTACCCTCAATATATTTGTGGATGAGAGTTATCATTTATAACTGTGCAGGTTTGTGAATTGCAGTGCCCTGAAGCTCCATTTTACAACTCGCTTTTTCGGTAGCTGGCCGCAAAAGCGCAGGATGGCTTCAGGCCCTGTTCTGGTTCCAGTGGGCAGGCTGAGCCTGTGGTTAATTCTTCTTCCTGATGGGAAAATAGAGTGACCTGTGCCTGTCCCAACACCAAGAGCTAGTCTCTCATTGGTTCCCCGTCTTCCCGTTCATCCTCAGGACAAATTGCAACCTGTACGGAAGAGGAGGTCAAAGGTGCTGATGCTCCAAGTAGGGAGATTGCTAGTTAAGTGGCTGGAATGGCGAACCCGAGCACAAGGAGATGAGAAATGAGGTGCGTTTTAGAAACCTTTCCCCATCACACGGTGTACCATCTTCTGGGTTTCTCATGCATGTTTTTGATGTAGGAAGATGCCCTTGAACCTGGAGATTTGGGACCCATGCGAAGGGTAGCACGCAGTATTACTTTAAAGGGTCTGCGTTTGCTCACCCAACCTCACCAAACCTCTCAGCCCCAAGAGTGTCCACCCTTATGTCTCATCCAGCTGTGGGTCTAGATATGGTCAATCCAGGTTGCATCACAGCCCCTGAACGAATTGTGTAAGAATTTCTCTCTCTTTCCCTGTCTTTGTTTCATGGGTTTTTAAAAGTAATTTATTTTTATAATGGGGTTTAGCTGCTTTTCACGGATGTGTTTATGCCGCTTTACACCCACTTGACACACTAACAGAGAGATATCAATACATAGGTTTTAAGATTATTACTAGTCAGATATATTCTTGTGCGGTGAATCGGGCGTGTTGAGTCCAGTTCTCTGAGCAAGGAGTAGATCTTGTCTATTACATATTGTGTTTATGGAACGGTATCTGAGCTAATTTGAAACTCTTGTTTTATGTATCACCCCACCTCACCTTTCCCGTTAAGCAGCCATAGTGTGTTTTCTGCATGTGTGACTCTGTTCTGTTTTGTAATTCAGTTCAAGTGTAACGGTTTTTACATTCCCTCTATAAGTGACACCTTATGAGAAGTGTCCTTTTCTGTGTGACTTATTTCACTTAGAATCGTCGTACCTAAATCCACTCATCATGCTGCTACTAGCCTTAGGACATTGATTTCATTGCTGAGTGATATTCCATTGTACATAAGGACCACAACTTTTGTATCCATTTTTCGCTTTCCTGGGATATTTAAGGTGGAATGAAGTGGAGGTCCTTGTCAACAGAGCAGCCCTAAACTTTGGGGTGCTTGTGTCTTGCTGATTTTTAATTTTCCCACTTTATACCCCCATGCGTGGAAGTGCCCTATGCTCTCTAAGCTGTGTTTTTTAGATGTTTCAGGACACACCGTACACTTCTCCAGAGTGGCTGTTGGCAATTTACATCCCGTCCATCAGTGTACCAAGGCTCCCATTTCTCCATGGCCTGTCCTGCATTTCTGGTTTTGATACTTTTTTCAGCATGGCCCTTTTGACCGATGGGAAGCGAGACTTCTTTGTAGTGCTGATTTGCCTTTCCAGGTTGCTTGGTTGGCCAAAAAGGGCGTATGCGTTTTTTCCTTAATATATTCAGGAAAAATCGCATACGCCCTTTTTGGCCAAGGGCATAATTGTCAACGTTTTGCCGCATTTCATGTGCTTTAAAGGCGATTCGAATCTACCTCCTGAAATCTGTTTCCTGCAATTCTGGCTTGATTTCAATTCCTCGTCTTTGCCTTCCCTCAATATATTTGTGGACGAGAGTTATCATTTATAACTGTGCAGGTTTGTGAATTGCAGTGCCCTGAAACCCCATTTACAACTCGCTTTTTCGGGAGCTGGCCGCAGAAGCGCAGGATGGCTTCAGGCCCTGTTCTGGTTCCGGGGGGCAGGCTGAGCGTGTGGTTAATTCTTCTTCCTGATGGGAAAATAGAGTGACCTGTGCCTGTCCCAACACCAAGAGCTAGTCTCTCATTGGTTCCCCGTCTTCCCGTTCATCCTCAGGACAAATTGCAACCTGTACGGAACAGGAGGTTAAAGGTGCTGATGCTCCAAGTGGGGAGATTGCTAGTAAAGTGGCTGGAATGGCGAACACGAGCACAAGGAGATGAGAAATGAGGTGCGTTTTAGAAACCTTTCCCCCTCACACGGTGTACCATCTTCTGGGTTTCTCATGCATGTTTTCGATGTAGGACGATGCCCTTGAACCTGGAGATTTGGGACCCATGCGATGGGTAGCACGCAGTATTACTTTAAAGGGTCTGCGTTTGCTCACCCAACCTCACCAAACCTCTCAGCCCCAAGAGTGTCCACCCTTATGTCTCATCCAGCTGTGGGTCTAGATATGGTCAATCCAGGTTGCATCACAGCCCCTGAACGAATTGTGTAAGAATTTCTCTCTCTTTCACTGTCTTTGTTTCATGGGTTTTGAAAAGTAATTTATTTTTATAATGGGGTTTAGCTGCTTTTCACGGCTGTGTTTATGCTGCTTTACACCCACTTGACACACTAACAGAGAGATATCAATACATAGGTTTTAAGATTATTACTAGTCAGATATATTCTTGTGCGGTGAATCGGGCGTGTTGAGTCCAGTTCTCTGAGCAAGGAGTAGGTCTTGTCTGTTACATATTGGGTTTATGGAACGGTATCTGAGCTAATTTGAAACTCGTGTTTTATGTATCACCCCACCTCACCTTTCCCGTTAAGAAGCCATAGTGTGTTTTCTGCTTGTGTGACTCTGTTCTGTTTTGTAATTCAGTTCAAGTGTAACGGTTTTTACATTCCCTCTATAAGTGACACCTTATGAGAAGTGTCCTTTTCTGTGTGACTTATGTCACTTAGAATCGTCGGACCTAAATCCACTCATCATGCTGCTACTAGCCTTATGACATTGATTTCATGGCTGAGTGATAATCCATTGTACATATGGACCTCAAATTTTTTATCCATTTTTCGCTTTCCTGGGATATTTAAGGTGGAATGAAGTGGAGGTCCTTGTCAACAGAGCAGCCCTAAACTTTGGGGTGCTTGTGTCTTGCTGATTTTTAATTTTCCCACTTTATACCCCCATGCGTGGAAGTGCCCTATGCTCTCTAAGCTGTGTTTTTTAGATGTTTCAGGACACACCGTACACTTCTCCAGAGTGGCTGTTGGCAATTTACATCCCGCCCATCAGTGTAGCAAGGCTCCCATTTCTCCATGGCCTGTCCTGCATTTCTGGTTTTGAAACTTTTTTCAGCATGGCCCTTTTGACCGATGGGAAGCGAGACTTCTTTGTAGCGCTGATTTGCCTTTCCAGGTTGCTTGGTTGGCCAAAAAGGGCGTATGCGTTTTTTCCTGAATATATTCAGGAAAAAACGCATACGCCCTTTTTGGCCAAGGGCATCATTGTCAACGTTTTGCCGCTTTTCATGTGCTTTAAAGGCGATTCGAATCTACCTCCTGAAATCTGTTTCCTGCAATTCTGCCTTGATTTCAATTCCTCGTCTTTGCCTTCCCTCAATCTATTTGTGGACGAGAGTTATCATTTATAACTGTGCAGGTTTGTGAATTGCAGTGCCCTGAAGCTCCATTTTACAACTCGCTTTTTCGGGAACTGGCCGCAAAAGCGCAGGATGGCTTCAGGCCCTGTTCTGGTTCCGGGGGGCAGGCTGTGCCTGTGGTTAATTCTTCTTCCTGATGGGAAAATAGAGTGACCTGTGCCTGTCCCAACACCAAGAGCTAGTCTCTCATTGGTTCCCCGTCTTCCCGTTCATCCTCAGGACAAATAGCAACCTGTACGGAACAGGAGGTCAAAGGTGCTGCTGCTCCAAGTAGGGAGATTGCTAGTAAAGTGGCTGGAATGGCGAACCAGAGCACAAGGAGATGAGAAATGAGGTGCGTTTTAGAAACCTTTCCCCATCACACGGTGTACAATCTTCTGGGTTTCTCATGCATGTTTTCGATGTAGGAAGATGCCCTTGAACCTGGAGATTTGGGACCCATGCAATGGGTAGCACGCAGTATTACTTTAAAGGGTCTGCGTTTGCTCACCCAACCTCACCAAACCTCTCAGCCCCAAGAGTGTCCACCCTTATGTCTCATCTAGCTGTGGGTCTAGATATGGTCAATCCAGGTTGCATCACAGACCCTGAACGAATTGTGTAAGAATTTCTCTCTCTTTCACTGTCTTTGTTTCATGGGTTTTGAAAAGTAATTTATTTTTATAACGGTGTTTAGCTGCTTTTCACGGCTGTGTTTATGCCGCTTTACACCCACTTGACACACTAACAGAGAGATATCAATACATAGGTCTTAAGATTATTACTAGTCAGATATATTCCTTTGTGGTGAATCGGGCGTGTTGAGTCCACTTCTCTGAGCAAGGAGTAGGTCTTGTCTATTACATATTGGGTTTATGGAATGGTATCTGAGCTAATTTGAAACTCTTGTTTTATGTATCACCCCAACTCACCTTTCCCGTTAAGCAGCCATAGTGTGATTTCTGCATGTGTGTCTCTGTTCTGTTTTGTAATTCAGTTCAAGTGTAACGGTTTTTACATTCCCTCTATAAGTGACACCTTATGAGAAGTGTCCTTTTCTGTGTGACTTATTTCACTTAGAATCGTCATACATAAATCCACTCATCATGTTGCTACTAGCCTTATGACATTGATTTCATGGCTGAGTGATATTCCATTGTACATAAGGACCACAACTTTTGTATCCATTTTTCGCTTTCCTGGGATATTTAAGGTGGAATGAAGTGGAGGTCCTTGTCAACAGAGCAGCCCTAAACTTTGGGGTGCTTGTGTCTTGCTGATTTTTAATTTTCCCACTTTATACCCCCATGCGTGGAAGTGCCCTATGCTCTCTAAGCTGTGTTTTTTAGATGTTTCAGGACACACCGTACACTTCTCCAGAGTGGCTGTTGGCAATTTACATCCCGTCCATCAGTGTACCAAGGCTCCCATTTCTCCATGGCCTGTCCTGCATTTCTGGTTTTGATACTTTTTTCAGCATGGCCCTTTTGACCGATGGGAAGCGAGACTTCTTTGTAGTGCTGATTTGCCTTTCCAGGTTGCTTGGTTGGCCAAAAAGGGCGTATGCGTTTTTTCCTTAATATATTCAGGAAAAATCGCATACGCCCTTTTTGGCCAAGGGCATAATTGTCAACGTTTTGCCGCATTTCATGTGCTTTAAAGGCGATTCGAATCTACCTCCTGAAATCTGTTTCCTGCAATTCTGCCTTGATTTCAATTCCTCGTCTTTGCCTTCCCTCAATATATTTGTGGACGTGAGTTATCATTTATAACAGCGCAGGTTTGTGAATTGCAGTGCCCTGAAACTCCATTTACAACTCGCTTTTTCGGGAGCTGGCCGCAAAAGCGCAGGATGGCTTCAGGCCCTGTTCTGGTTCCGGGGGGCAGGCTGAGCGTGTGGTTAATTCTTCTTCCTGATGGGAAAATAGAGTGACCTGTGCCTGTCCCAACACCAAGAGCTAGTCTCTCATTGGTTCCCCGTCTTCCCGTTCATCCTCAAGACAAATTGCAACCTGTACGGAACAGGAGGTTAAAGGTGCTGATGCTCCAAGTGGGGAGATTGCTAGTAAAGTGGCTGGAATGGCGAACACGAGCACAAGGAGATGAGAAATGAGGTGCGTTTTAGAAACCTTTCCCCCTCACACGGTGTACCATCTTCTGGGTTTCTCATGCATGTTTTCGATGTAGGACGATGCCCTTGAACCTGGAGATTTGGGACCCATGCGATGGGTACCACGCAGTATTACTTTAAAGGGTCTGCGTTTGCTCACCGAACCTAACCAAACCTCTCAGCCCCAAGAGTGTCCACCCTTATGTCTCATCCAGCTGTGGGTCTAGATATGGTCAATCCAGGTTGCATCACAGCCCCTGAACGAATTGTGTAAGAATTTCTCTCTCCTTCACTGTCTTTGTTTCATGGGTTTTTAAAAGTAATTTATTTTTATAATGGGGTTTAGCTGCTTTTCTCGGCTGTGTTTATGCCGCTTTACACCTACTTGACACACTAACAGAGAGATATCAATACATAGGTTTTAAGATTATTACTAGTCAGATATATTCTTGTGCGGTGAATCGGGCGTGTTGAGTCCAGTTCTCTGAGCAAGGAGTAGGTCTTGTCTATTACATATTGGGTTTATGGAATGGTATCTGAGCTAATTTGAAACTCTTGTTTTATGTATCACCCCACCTCACCTTTCCCGTTTAGCAGCCATAGTGTGTTTTCTGCATGTGTGACTCTGTTCTGTTTTGTAAATCAGTTCAAGTGTAACGGTTTTTACATTCCCTCTATAAGTGACACCTTATGAGAAGTGTCCTTTTCTGTGTGACTTATTTCACTTAGAATCGTCGTACCTAAATCCACTCATCATGCTGCTACTAGCCTTATGACATTGATTTCATGGCTGAGTGATATTCCATTGTACATAAGGTCCACAAATTTTTTATCCATTTTTCGCTTTCCTGGGATATTTAAGGTGGAATGAAGTGGAGGTCCTTGTCAACAGAGCAGCCCTAAACTTTGGGGTGCTTGTGTCTTGCTGATTTTTAATTTTCCCACTTTATACCCCCATGCGTGGAAGTGCACTATGCTCTCTAAGCTGTGTTTTTTAGATGTTTCAGGACACACCGTACACTTCTCCAGAGTGGCTGTTGGCAATTTACATCCCGTCCATTAGTGTAGCAAGGCTCCCATTTCTCCATGGCCTGTCCTGCATTTCTGGTTTTGAAACTTTTTTCAGCATGGCCCTTTTGACCGATGGGAAGCGAGACTTCTTTGTAGCGCTGATTGGCCTTTCCAGGTTGCTTGGTTGGCCAAAAAGGGCGTATGCGTTTTTTCCTGAATATATTCAGGAAAAAACGCATACGCCCTTTTTGGCCAAGGGCATCATTGTCAACGTTTTCTGCTTTTCATGTGCTTTAGAGGCGATTCGAATCTACCTCCTGAAATCTGTTTCCTGCAATTCTGCCTTGATTTCAATTTCTCATCTTTGCCTTCCCCCAATATATTTGTGGACGAGAGTTATCATTTATAACTGTGCAGGTTTGTGAATTGCAGTGCCCTGAAGCTCCATTTTACAACTCGCTTTTTCGGGAGCTGGCCGCAAAAGCGCAGGATGGCTTCAGGCCCTGTTCTGGTTCCAGGGGGCAGGCTGAGCCTGTGGTTAATTCTTCTTCCTGATGGGAATATAGAGTGACCTGTGCCTGTCCCAACACCAAGAGCTAGTCTCTCATTGGTTCCCCATCTTCCCGTTCATCCTCAGGACATATTGCAACCTGTACGGAACAGGAGGTTAAAGGTGCTGATGCTCCTAGTAGGGAGATTGCTAGTAAAGTGGCTGGAATGGCGAACCCGAGCACAAGGAGATGAGAAATGAGGTGCGTTTTAGAAACCTTTCCCCCTCACACGGTGTACCATCTTCTGGGTTTCTCATGCATGTTTTCGATGTAGGACGATGCCCTTGAACCTGGAGATTTGGGACCCATGCGATGGGTAGCACGCAGTATTACTTTAAAGGGTCTGCGTTTGCTCACCGAACCTAACCAAACCTCTCAGCCCCAAGAGTGTCCACCCTTATGTCTCATCCAGCTGTGGGTCTAGATATGGTCAATCCATGTTGCATCACAGCCCCTGAACGAATTGTGTAAGAATTTCTCTCTCCTTCACTGTCTTTGTTTCATGGGTTTTTAAAAGTAATTTATTTTTATAATGGGGTTTAGCTTCTTTTCACGGCTGTGTTTATGCCGCTTTACACCTACTTGACACACTAACAGAGAGATATCAATACATAGGTTTTAAGATTATTACTAGTCAGATATATTCTTGTGCGGTGAATCGGGCGTGTTGAGTCCAGTTCTCTGAGCAAGGAGTAGGTCGTGTCTATTACATATTGGGTTTATGGAACGGTATCTGAGCTAATTTGAAACTCTTGTTTTATGTATCACCCCACCTCACCTTTCCCGTTTAGCAGCCATAGTGTGTTTTCTGCATGTGTGACTCTGTTCTGTTTTGTAAATCAGTTCAAGTGTAACGGTTTTTACATTCCCTCTATAAGTGACACCTTATGAGAAGTGTCCTTTTCTGTGTGACTTATTTCACTTAGAATCGTCATACCTAAATCCACTCATCATGCTGCTACTAGCCTTATGACATTGATTTCATGGCTGAGTGATATTCCATTGTACATAAGGTCCACAAATTTTTTATCCATTTTTCGCTTTCCTGGGATATTTAAGGTGGAATGAAGTGGAGGTCCTTGTCAACAGAGCCGCCCTAAACTTTGGGTTGCTTGTGTCTTGCTGATTTTTAATTTTCCCACTTTATACCCCCATGCGTGGAAGTGCCCTATGCTCTCTAAGCTGTGTTTTTTAGATGTTTCAGGACACACCGTACACTTCTCCAGAGTGGCTGTTGGCAATTTACATCCCGTCCATCAGTGTAGCAAGGCTCCCATTTCTCCATGGCCTGTCCTGCATTTCTGGTTTTGAAATTTTTTTCAGCATGGCCCTTTTGACCGATGGGAAGCGAGACTTCTTTGTAGCGCTGATTGGCCTTTCCAGGTTGCTTGGTTGGCCAAAAAGGGCGTATGCGTTTTTTCCTGAATATATTCAGGAAAAAACGCATACGCCCTTTTTGGCCAAGGGCATCATTGTCAACGTTTTGCTGCTTTTCATGTGCTTTAGAGGCGATTCGAATCTACCTCCTGAAATCTGTTTCCTGCAATTCTGCCTTGATTTCAATTCCTCATCTTTGCCTTCCCCCAATATATTTGTGGACGAGAGTTATCATTTATAACTGTGCAGGTTTGTGAATTGCAGTGCCCTGAAGCTCCATTTTACAACTCGCTTTTTCGGGAGCTGGCCGCAAAAGCGCAGGATGGCTTCAGGCCCTGTTCTGGTTCCAGGGGGCAGGCTGAGCCTGTGGTTAATTCTTCTTCCTGATGGGAATATAGAGTGACCTGTGCCTGTCCCAACACCAAGAGCTAGTCTCTCATTGGTTCCCCGTCTTCCCGTTCATCCTCAGGACAAATTGCAACCTGTACGGAACAGGAGGTTAAAGGTGCTGATGCTCCAAGTAGGGAGATTGCTAGTAAAGTGGCTGGAATGGCCAACCCGAGCACAAGGAGATGAGAAATGAGATGCGTTTTGGAAACCTTTCCCCATCACACGGTGTACCATCTTCTGGGTTTCTCATGCATGTTTTTGATGTAGGAAGATGCCCTTGAACCTGGAGATTTGGGACCCATGCGAAGGGTAGCACGCAGTATTACTTTAAAGGGTCTGCGTTTGCTCACCCAACCTCACCAAACCTCTCAGCCCCAGGAGTGTCCACCCTTATGTCTCATCCAGCTGTGGGTCTAGATATGGTCAATCCAGGTTGCATCACAGCCCCTGAACGAATTGTGTAAGAATTTCTCTCTCTTTCCCTGTCTTTGTTTCATGGGTTTTTAAAAGTAATTTATTTTTATAATGGGGTTTAGCTGCTTTTCACGGATGTGTTTATGCCGCTTTACACCCACTTGACACACTAACAGAGAGATATCAATACATAGGTTTTAAGATTATTACTAGTCAGATACATTCTTGTGCGGTGAATCGGGCGTGTTGAGTCCAGTTCTCTGAGCAAGGAGTAGATCTTGTCTATTACATATTGTGTTTATGGAACGGTATCTGAGCTAATTTGAAACTCTTGTTTTATGTATCACCCCACCTCACCTTTCCCGTTAAGCAGCCATAGTGTGTTTTCTGCATGTGTGACTCTGTTCTGTTTTGTAATTCAGTTCAAGTGTAACGGTTTTTACATTCCCTCTATAAGTGACACCTTATGAGAAGTGTCCTTTTCTGTGTGACTTATTTCACTTAGAATCGTCGTACCTAAATCCACTCATCATGCTGCTACTAGCCTTAGGACATTGATTTCATGGCTGAGTGATATTCCATTGTACATATGGACCTCAAATTTTTTATCCATTTTTCGCTTTCCTGGGATATTTAAGGTGGAATGAAGTGGAGGTCCTTGTCAACAGAGCAGCCCTAAACTTTGGGGTGCTTGTGTCTTGCCGATTTTTAATTTTCCCACTTTATACCCCCATGCGTGGAAGTGCCCTATGCTCTCTAAGCTGTGTTTTTTAGATGTTTCAGGACACACCGTACACTTCTCCAGTGTGGCTGTTGGCAATTTACATCCCGCCCATCAGTGTAGCAAGGCTCCCATTTCTCCATGGCCTGTCCTGCATTTCTGGTTTTGACACTTTTTTCAGCATGGCCCTTTTGACCGATGGGAAGCGAGACTTCTTTGTAGCGCTGATTTGCCTTTCCAGGTTGCTTGGTTGGCCAAAAAGGGCGTATGCGTTTTTTCCTGAATATATTCAGGAAAAAACGCATACGCCCTTTTTGGCCAAGGGCATCATTGTCAACGTTTTGCCGCTTTTCATGTGCTTTAGAGGCGATTCGAATCTACCTCCTGAAATCTGTTTCCTGCAATTCTGCCTTGATTTCAATTCCTCGTCTTTGCCTTCCCTCATTATATTTGTGGACGAGAGTTATCATTTATAACTGTGCAGGTTTGTGAATTGCAGTGCCCTGAAGCTCCATTTTACAACTCGCTTTTTCGGGAGCTGGCCGCAAAAGCGCAGCATGGCTTCAGGCCCTGTTCTGGTTCGAGGGGGCAGGCTGAGCCTGTGGTTAATTCTTCTTCCTGATGGGAAAATAGAGTGACCTGTGCCTGTCCCAACACCAAGAGCTAGTCTCTCATTGGTTCCCCGTCTTCCCGTTCATCCTCAGGACAAATTGCAACCTGTACGGAACAGGAGGTTAAAGGTGCTGATGCTCCAAGTAGGGAGATTGCTAGTAAAGTGGCTGGAATGGCGAACCCGAGCACAAGGAGATGAGAAATGAGGTGCGTTTTAGAAACCTTTCCCCATCACACGGTGTACCATCTTCTGGGTTTCTCATGCATGTTTTTGATGTAGGAAGATGCCCTTGAACCTGGAGATTTGGGACCCATGCGATGGGTAGCACGCAGTATTACTTTAAAGGGTCTGCGTTTGCTCACCCAACCTCACCAAACCTCTCAGCCCCAAGAGTGTCCACCCTTATGTCTCATCCAGCTGTGGGACTAGATATGGTCAATCCAGGTGGCATCATAGACCCTGAACGAATTGTGTAAGAATTTCTCTCTCTTTCACTGTCTTTGTTTCATGGGTTTTTAAAAGTAATTTATTTTTATAATGGGGTTTAGCTGCTTTTCACGGCTGTGTTTATGCCGCTTTACACCCACTTGACACACTAAAAGAGAGATATCAATACATAGGTTTTAAGATTATTACTAGTCAGATATATTCTTGTGTGGTGAGTCGTGCGTGTTGAGTCCAGTTCTCTGAGCAAGGAGTAGGTCTTGTCTATTCCATATTGGGTTTATGGAACGGTATCTGAGCTAACTTGAAACTCGTGTTTTATGTATCACCCCACCTCACCTTTCCCGTTAAGCAGCCATAGTGTGATTTCTGCATGTGTGACTCTGTTCTGTTTTGTAATTCAGTTGAAGTGTAACGGTTTTTACATTCCCTCTAAAAGTGACACCTTATGAGAAGTGTCCTTTTCTGTGTGACTTATTTCACTTAGAATCGTCGTACCTAAATCCACTCATCATGCTGCTACTAGCCTTATGACATTGATTCCATGGCTGTGTGATATTCCATTGTACATATGGACCTCAAATTTTTTATCCATTTTTCGGTTTCCTGGGATATTTAAGGTGGAATGAAGTGGAGGTCCTTGTCAACAGAGCAGCCCTAAACTTTGGGGTGCTTGTGTCTTGCTGATTTTTAATTTTCCCACTTTATACCCCCATGCGTGGAAGTGCCCTATGCTCTCTAAGCTGTGTTTTTTAGATGTTTCAGGACACACCGTACACTTCTCCAGAGTGGCTGTTGGCAATTTACATCCCGTCCATCAGTGTACCAAGGCTCCCATTTCTCCATGGCCTGTCCTGCATTTCTGGTTTTGATACTTTTTTCAGCATGGCCCTTTTGACCGATGGGAAGCGAGACTTCTTTGTAGTGCTGATTTGCCTTTCCAGGTTGCTTGGTTGGCCAAAAAGGGCGTATGCGTTTTTTCCTTAATATATTCAGGAAAAATCGCATACGCCCTTTTTGGCCAAGGGCATAATTGTCAACGTTTTGCCGCATTTCATGTGCTTTAAAGGCGATTCGAATCTACCTCCTGAAATCTGTTTCCTGCAATTCTGCCTTGATTTCAATTCCTCGTCTTTGCCTTCCCTCAATATATTTGTGGACGAGAGTTATCATTTATAACTGTGCAGGTTTGTGAATTGCAGTGCCCTGAAACTCGATTTACAGCTCGCTTTTTCGGGAGCTGGCCGCAGAAGCGCAGGATGGCTTCAGGCCCTGTTCTGGTTCCGGGGGGCAGGCTGAGCGTGTGGTTAATTCTTCTTCCTGATGGGAAAATAGAGTGACCTGTGCCTGTCCCAACACCAAGAGCTAGTCTCTCATTGGTTCCCCGTCTTCCCGTTCATCCTCAGGACAAATTGCAACCTGTACGGAACAGGAGGTTAAAGGTGCTGATGCTCCAAGTGGGGAGATTGCTAGTAAAGTGGCTGGAATGGCGAACACGAGCACAAGGAGATGAGAAATGAGGTGCGTTTTAGAAACCTTTCCCCCTCACACGGTGTACCATCTTCTGGGTTTCTCATGCATGTTTTCGATGTAGGACGATGCCCTTGAACCTGGAGATTTGGGACCCATGCGATGGGTAGCACGCAGTATTACTTTAAAGGGTCTGCGTTTGCTCACCCAACCTCACCAAACCTCTCAGCCCCAAGAGTGTCCACCCTTATGTCTCATCCAGCTGTGGGTCTAGATATGGTCAATCCAGGTTGCATCACAGCCCCTGAACGAATTGTGTAAGAATTTCTCTCTCTTTCACTGTCTTTGTTTCATGGGTTTTGAAAAGTAATTTATTTTTATAATGGGGTTTAGCTGCTTTTCACGGCTGTGTTTATGCTGCTTTACACCCACTTGACACACTAACAGAGAGATATCAATACATAGGTTTCAACATTATTACTAGTCAGATATATTCTTGTGCGGTGAATCGGGCGTGTTGAGTCCAGTTCTCTGAGCAAGGAGTAGGTCTTGTCTGTTACATATTGGGTTTATGGAACGGTATCTGAGCTAATTTGAAACTCTTGTTTTATGTATCACCCCACCTCACCTTTCCCATTAAGAAGCCATAGTGTGTTTTCTGCATGTGTGACTCTGTTCTGTTTTGTAATTCAGTTCAAGTGTAACGGTTTTTACATTCCCTCTATAAGTGACACCTTATGAGAAGTGTCCTTTTCTGTGTGACTTATGTCACTTAGAATCGTCGGACCTAAATCCACTCATCATGCTGCTACTAGCCTTATGACATTGATTTCATGGCTGAGTGATAATCCATTGTACATATGGACCTCAAATTTTTTATCCATTTTTCGCTTTCCTGGGATATTTAAGGTGGAATGAAGTGGAGGTCCTTGTCAACAGAGCAGCCCTAAACTTTGGGGTGCTTCTGTCTTGCTGATTTTTAATTTTCCCACTTTATACCCCCATGCGTGGAAGTGCCCTATGCTCTCTAAGCTGTGTTTTTTAGATGTTTCAGGACACACCGTACACTTCTCCAGAGTGGCTGTTGGCAATTTACATCCCGCCCATCAGTGTAGCAAGGCTCCCATTTCTCCATGGCCTGTCCTGCATTTCTGGTTTTGACACTTTTTTCAGCATGGCCCTTTTGACCGATGGGAAGCGAGACTTCTTTGTAGCGCTGATTTGCCTTTCCAGGTTGCTTGGTTGGCCAAAAAGGGCGTATGCGTTTTTTCCTGAATATATTCAGGAAAAAACGCATACGCCCTTTTTGGCCAAGGGCATCATTGTCAACGTTTTGCCGCTTTTCATGTGCTTTAAAGGCGATTCGAATCTACCTCCTGAAATCTGTTTCCTGCAATTCTGCCTTGATTTCAATTCCTCGTCTTTGCCTTCCCTCAATATATTTGTGGACGAGAGTTATCATTTATAACTGTGCAGGTTTGTGAATTGCAGTGCCCTGAAACTCCATTTACAACTCGCTTTTTCGGGAGCTGGCCGCAAAAGCGCAGGATGGCTTCAGGCCCTGTTCTGGTTCCGGGGGGCAGGCTGAGCGTGTGGTTAATTCTTCTTCCTGATGGGAAAATAGAGTGACCTGTGCCTGTCCCAACACCAAGAGCTAGTCTCTCATTGGTTCCCCGTCTTCCCGTTCATCCTCAGGACAAATTGCAACCTGTACGGAACAGGAGGTTAAAGGTGCTGATGCTCCAAGTGGGGAGATTGCTAGTAAAGTGGCTGGAATGGCGAACACGAGCACAAGGAGATGAGAAATGAGGTGCGTTTTAGAAACCTTTCCCCCTCACACGGTGTACCATCTTCTGCGTTTCTCATGCATGTTTTCGATGTAGGACGATGCCCTTGAACCTGGAGATTTGGGACCCATGCAATGGGTACCACGCAGTATTACTTTAAAGGGTCTGCGTTTGCTCACCGAACCTAACCAAACCTCTCAGCCCCAAGAGTGTCCACCCTTATGTCTCATCCAGCTGTGGGTCTAGATATGGTCAATCCAGGTTGCATCACAGCCCCTGAACGAATTGTGTAAGAATTTCTCTCTCCTTCACTGTCTTTGTTTCATGGGTTTTTAAAAGTAATTTATTTTTATAATGGGGTTTAGCTGCTTTTCTCGGCTGTGTTTATGCCGCTTTACACCTACTTGACACACTAACAGAGAGATATCAATACATAGGTTTTAAGATTATTACTAGTCAGATATATTCTTGTGCGGTGAATCGGGCGTGTTGAGTCCAGTTCTCTGAGCAAGGAGTAGGTCTTGTCTATTACATATTGGGTTTATGGAACGGTATCTGAGCTAATTTGAAACTCTTGTTTTATGTATCACCCCACCTCACCTTTCCCGTTTAGCAGCCATAGTGTGTTTTCTGCATGTGTGACTCTGTTCTGTTTTGTAAATCAGTTCAAGTGTAACGGTTTTTACATTCCCTCTATAAGTGACACCTTATGAGAAGTGTCCTTTTCTGTGTGACTTATTTCACTTAGAATCGTCGTACCTAAATCCACTCATCATGCTGCTACTAGCCTTATGACATTGATTTCATGGCTGAGTGATATTCCATTGTACATAAGGTCCACAAATTTTTTATCCATTTTTCGCTTTCCTGGGATATTTAAGGTGGAATGAAGTGGAGGTCCTTGTCAACAGAGCAGCCCTAAACTTTGGGTTGCTTGTGTCTTGCTGATTTTTAATTTTCCCACTTTATACCCCCATGCGTGGAAGTGCCCTATGCTCTCTAAGCTGTGTTTTTTAGATGTTTCAGGACACACCGTACACTTCTCCACAGTGGCTGTTGGCAATTTACATCCCGTCCATCAGTGTAGCAAGGCTCCCATTTCTCCATGGCCTGTCCTGCATTTCTGGTTTTGAAACTTTTTTCAGCATGGCCCTTTTGACCGATGGGAAGCGAGACTTCTTTGTAGCGCTGATTGCCCTTTCCAGGTTGCTTGGTTGGCCAAAAAGGGCGTATGCGTTTTTTCCTGAATATATTCAGGAAAAAACGCATACGCCCTTTTTGGCCAAGGGCATCATTGTCAACGTTTTCTGCTTTTCATGTGCTTTAGAGGCGATTCGAATCTACCTCCTGAAATCTGTTTCCTGCAATTCTGCCTTGATTTGAATTCCTCATCTTTGCCTTCCCCCAATATATTTGTGGACGAGAGTTATCATTTATAACTGTGCAGGTTTGTGAATTGCAGTGCCCTGAAGCTCCATTTTACAACTCGCTTTTTCGGGAGCTGGCCGCAAAAGCGCAGGATGGCTTCAGGCCCTGTTCTTGTTCCAGGGGGCAGGCTGAGCCTGTGGTTAATTCTTCTTCCTGATGGGAATATAGAGTGACCTGTGCCTGTCCCAACACCAAGAGCTAGTCTCTCATTGGTTCCCCGTCTTCCCGTTCATCCTCAGGACAAATTGCAACCTGTACGGAACAGGAGGTTAAAGGTGCTGATGCTCCTAGTAGGGAGATTGCTAGTAAAGTGGCTGGAATGGCGAACCCGAGCACAAGGAGATGAGAAATGAGGTGCGTTTTAGAAACCTTTCCCCCTCACACGGTGTACCATCTTCTGGGTTTCTCATGCATGTTTTCGATGTAGGACGATGCCCTTGAACCTGGAGATTTGGGACCCATGCGATGGGTAGCACGCAGTATTACTTTAAAGGGTCTGCGTTTGCTCACCGAACCTAACCAAACCTCTCAGCCCCAAGAGTGTCCACCCTTATGTCTCATCCAGCTGTGGGTCTAGATATGGTCAATCCAGGTTGCATCACAGCCCCTGAACGAATTGTGTAAGAATTTCTCTCTCCTTCACTGTCTTTGTTTCATGGGTTTTTAAAAGTAATTTATTTTTATAATGGGGTTTAGCTTCTTTTCACGGCTGTGTTTATGCCGCTTTACACCTACTTGACACACTAACAGAGAGATATCAATACATAGGTTTTAAGATTATTACTAGTCAGATATATTCTTGTGCGGTGAATCGGGCGTGTTGAGTCCAGTTCTCTGAGCAAGGAGTAGGTCTTGTCTATTACATATTGGGTTTATGGAACGGTATCTGAGCTAATTTGAAACTCTTGTTTTATGTATCACCCCACCTCACCTTTCCCGTTTAGCAGCCATAGTGTGTTTTCTGCATGTGTGACTCTGTTCTGTTTTGTAAATCAGTTCAAGTGTAACGGTTTTTACATTCCCTCTATAAGTGACACCTTATGAGAAGTGTCCTTTTCTGTGTGACTTATTTCACTTAGAATCGTCATACCTAAATCCACTCATCATGCTGCTACTAGCCTTATGACATTGATTTCATGGCTGAGTGATATTCCATTGTACATAAGGTCCACAAATTTTTTATCCATTTTTCGCTTTCCTGGGATATTTAAGGTGGAATGAAGTGGAGGTCCTTGTCAACAGAGCAGCCCTAAACTTTGGGGTTCTTGTGTCTTGCTGATTTTTAATTTTCCCACTTTATACCCCCATGCGTGGAAGTGCCTTATGCTCTCTAAGCTGTGTTTTTTAGATGTGTCAGGACACACCGTACACTTCTCCAGAGTGGCTGTTGGCAATTTACATCCCGCCCATCAGTGTAGCAAGGCTCCCATTTCTCCATGGCCTGTCCTGCATTTCTGGTTTTGACACTTTTTTCAGCATGGCCCTTTTGACCGATGGGAAGCGAGACTTCTTTGTAACGCTGATTTGACTTTCCAGGTAGCTTGGTTGGCCAAAAAGGGCGTATGCGTTTTTTTCTGAATATATTCAGGAAAAAACGCATACGCCCTTTTTGGCCAAGGGCATCATTGTCAACGTTTTGCCGCTTTTCATGTGCTTTAGAGGCGATTCGAATCTACCTCCTGAAATCAGTTTCCAGCAATTCTGCCTTGATTTCAATTCCTCGTCTTTGCCTTCCCTCAATATATTTGTGGACGAGAGTTATCATTTATTACTGTGCAGGTTTGTGAATTGCAGTGCCCTGAAGCTGCATTTTACAACTCGCTTTTTCGGGAGCTGGCCGCAAAAGCGCAGGATGGCTTCAGGCCCTGTTCTGGTTCCGGGGGCAGCCTGAGCCTGTGGTTAATTCTTCTTTCTGATGGGAAAATAGAGTGACCTGTGCCTTTCCCAAAACCAAGAGCTAGTCTCTCATTGGTTCCCCGTCTTCCCGTTCATCCTCAGGACAAATTGCAACCTGTACGGAACAGGAGGTTAAAGGTGCTGATGCTCCACGTGGGGAGATTGCTAGTAAAGTGGCTGGAATGGCCAACCCGAGCACAAGGAGATGAGAAATGAGGTGCGTTTTAGAAACCTTTCCCCATCACACGGTGTACCATCTTCTGGGTTTCTCATGCATGTTTTTGATGTAGGAAGATGCCCTTGAACCTGGAGATTTGGGACCCATGCGAAGGGTAGCACGCAGTATTACTTTAAAGGGTCTGCGTTTGCTCACCCAACCTCACCAAACCTCTCAGCCCCAAGAGTGTCCACCCTTATGTCTCATCCAGCTTTGGGTCTAGATATGGTCAATCCAGGTTGCATCACAGCCCCTGAACAAATTGTGTAAGAATTTCTCTCTCCTTCACTGTCTTTGTTTCATGGGTTTTTAAAAGTAATTTATTTTTATAATGGGGTTTAGCTGCTTTTCACGGATGTGTTTATGCCGCTTTACACCCACTTGACACACTAACAGAGAGATATCAATACATAGGTTTTAAGATTATTACTAGTCAGATATATTCTTGTGCGGTGAATCGGGCGTGTTGAGTCCAGTTCTCTGAGCAAGGAGTAGATCTTGTCTATTACATATTGTGTTTATGGAACGGTATCTGAGCTAATTTGAAACTCTTGTTTTATGTATCACCCCACCTCACCTTTCCCGTTAAGCAGCCATAGTGTGTTTTCTGCATGTGTGACTCTGTTCTGTTTTGTAATTCAGTTCAAGTGTAACGGTTTTTACATTCCCTCTATAAGTGACACCTTATGAGAAGTGTCCTTTTCTGTGTGACTTATTTCACTTAGAATCGTCGTACCTAAATCCACTCATCATGCTGCTACTAGCCTTAGGACATTGATTTCATTGCTGAGTGATATTCCATTGTACATATGGACCTCAAATTTTTTATCCATTTTTCGCTTTCCTGGGATATTTAAGGTGGAATGAAGTGGAGGTCCTTGTCAACAGAGCAGCCCTAAACTTTGGGGTGCTTGTGTCTTGCCGATTTTTAATTTTCCCACTTTATACCCCCATGCGTGGAAGTGCCCTATGCTCTCTAAGCTGTGTTTTTTAGATGTTTCAGGACACACCGTACACTTCTCCAGTGTGGCTGTTGGCAATTTACATCCCGCCCATCAGTGTAGCAAGGCTCCCATTTCTCCATGGCCTGTCCTGCATTTCTGGTTTTGACACTTTTTTCAGCATGGCCCTTTTGACCGATGGGAAGCGAGACTTCTTTGTAGCGCTGATTTGCCTTTCCAGGTTGCTTGGTTGGCCAAAAAGGGCGTATGCGTTTTTTCCTGAATATATTCAGGAAAAAACGCATACGCCCTTTTTGGCCAAGGGCATCATTGTCAACGTTTTGCCGCTTTTCATGTGCTTTAGAAGCGATTCGAATCTACCTCCTGAAATCTGTTTCCTGCAATTCTGCCTTGATTTCAATTCCTCGTCTTTGCCTTCCCTCAATATATTTGTGGACGAGAGTTATAATTTATAACTGTGCAGGTTTGTGAATTGCAGTGCCCTGAAGCTCCATTTTACAACTCGCTTTTTCGGGAGCTGGCCGCAAAAGCGCAGGATGGCTTCAGGCCCTGTTCTGGTTCGAGGGGGCAGGCTGAGCCTGTGGTTAATTCTTCTTCCTGATGGGAAAATAGAGTGACCTGTGCCTGTCCCAACACCAAGAGCTAGTCTCTCATTGGTTCCCCGTTTTCCCGTTCATCCTCAGGACAAATTGCAACCTGTACGGAACAGGAGGTTAAAGGTGCTGATGCTCCAAGTAGGGAGATTGCTAGTAAAGTGGCTGGAATGGCGAACCCGAGCACAAGGAGATGAGAAATGAGGTGCGTTTTAGAAACCTTTCCCCATCACACGGTGTACCATCTTCTGGGTTTCTCATGCATGTTTTTGATGTAGGAAGATGCCCTTGAACCTGGAGATTTGGGACCCATGCGATGGGTAGCACGCAGTATTACTTTAAAGGGTCTGCGTTTGCTCACCCAACCTCACCAAACCTCTCAGCCCCAAGAGTGTCCACCCTTATGTCTCATCCAGCTGTGGGACTAGATATGGTCAATCCAGGTGGCATCATAGACCCTGAACGAATTGTGTAAGAATTTCTCTCTCTTTCACTGTCTTTGTTTCATGGGTTTTTAAAAGTAATTTATTTTTATAATGGGGTTTAGCTGCTTTTCACGGCTGTGTTTATGCCGCTTTACACCCACTTGACACACTAAAAGAGAGATATCAATACATAGGTTTTAAGATTATTACTAGTCAGATATATTCTTGTGTGGTGAGTCGTGCGTGTTGAGTCCAGTTCTCTGAGCAAGGAGTAGGTCTTGTCTATTCCATATTGGGTTTATGGAACGGTATCTGAGCTAATTTGAAACTCGTGTTTTATGTATCACCCCACCTCACCTTTCCCGTTAAGCAGCCATAGTGTGATTTCTGCATGTGTGACTCTGTTCTGTTTTGTTATTCAGTTGGAGTGTAACGGTTTTTACATTCCCTCTATAAGTGACACCTTATGAGAAGTGTCCTTTTCTGTGTGACTTATTTCACTTAGAATCGTCGTACCTAAATCCACTCATCATGCTGCTACTAGCCTTATGACATTGATTCCATGGCTGTGTGATATTCCATTGTACATATGGACCTCAAATTTTTTATCCATTTTTCGGTTTCCTGGGATATTTAAGGTGGAATGAAGTGGAGGTCCTTGTCAACAGAGCAGCCCTAAACTTTGGGGTGCTTGTGTCTTGCTGATTTTTAATTTTCCCACTTTATACCCCCATGCGTGGAAGTGCCCTGTGCTCTCTAAGCTGTGTTTTTTAGATGTTTCAGGACACACCGTACACTTCTCCAGAGTGGCTGTTGGCAATTTACATCCCGCCCATCAGTGTAGCAAGGCTCCCATTTCTCCATGGCCTGTCCTGCGTTTCTGGTTTTCACACTTTTTTCAGCATGGCCCTTTTGACCGATGGGAAGCGAGACTTCTTTGTAGCGCTGATTTGCCTTTCCAGGTTGCTTGGTTGGCCAAAAAGGGCATATGCGTTTTTTCCTGAATATATTCAGGAAAAAACGCATACGCCCTTTTTGGCCAAGGGCATCATTGTCAACGTATTGCCGCTTTTCATGTGCTTTAGAGGCGATTCGAATCTACCTCCTGAAATCTGTTTCCTGCAATTCTGCCTTGATTTCAATTCCTCGTCTTTGCCTTCCCTCAATATATTTGTGGATGAGAGTTATCATTTATAACTGTGCAGGTTTGTGAATTGCAGTGCCCTGAAGCTCCATTTTACAACTCGCTTTTTCGGGAGCTGGCCGCAAAAGCGCAGGATGGCTTCAGGCCCTGTTCTGGTTCCAGTGGGCAGGCTGAGCCTGTGGTTAATTCTTCTTCCTGATGGGAAAATAGAGTGACCTGTGCCTGTCCCAACACCAAGAGCTAGTCTCTCATTGGTTCCCCGTCTTCCCGTTCATCCTCAGGACAAATTGCAACCTGTACGGAAGAGGAGGTCAAAGGTGCTGATGCTCCAAGTAGGGAGATTGCTAGTTAAGTGGCTGGAATGGCGAACCCGAGCACAAGGAGATGAGAAATGAGGTGCGTTTTAGAAACCTTTCCCCATCACACGGTGTACCATCTTCTGGGTTTCTCATGCATGTTTTTGATGTAGGAAGATGCCCTTGAACCTGGAGATTTGGGACCCATGCGAAGGGTAGCACGCAGTATTACTTTAAAGGGTCTGCGTTTGCTCACCCAACCTCACCAAACCTCTCAGCCCCAAGAGTGTCCACCCTTATGTCTCATCCAGCTGTGGGTCTAGATATGGTCAATCCAGGTTGCATCACAGCCCCTGAACGAATTGTGTAAGAATTTCTCTCTCTTTCCCTGTCTTTGTTTCATGGGTTTGTAAAAGTAATTTATTTTTATAATGGGGTTTAGCTGCTTTTCACGGATGTGTTTATGCCGCTTTACACCCACTTGACACACTAACAGAGAGATATCAATACATAGGTTTTAAGATTATTACTAGTCAGATATATTCTTGTGCGGTGAATCGGGCGTGTTGAGTCCAGTTCTCTGAGCAAGGAGTAGATCTTGTCTATTACATATTGTGTTTATGGAACGGTATCTGAGCTAATTTGAAACTCTTGTTTTATGTATCACCCCACCTCACCTTTCCCGTTAAGCAGCCATAGTGTGTTTTCTGCATGTGTGACTCTGTTCTGTTTTGTAATTCAGTTCAAGTGTAACGGTTTTTACATTCCCTCTATAAGTGACACCTTATGAGAAGTGTCCTTTTCTGTGTGACTTATTTCACTTAGAATCGTCGTACCTAAATCCACTCATCATGCTGCTACTAGCCTTAGGACATTGATTTCATTGCTGAGTGATATTCCATTGTACATAAGGACCACAACTTTTGTATCCATTTTTCGCTTTCCTGGGATATTTAAGGTGGAATGAAGTGGAGGTCCTTGTCAACAGAGCAGCCCTAAACTTTGGTGTGCTTGTGTCTTGCTGATTTTTAATTTTCCCACTTTATACCCCCATGCGTGGAAGTGCCCTATGCTCTCTAAGCTGTGTTTTTTAGATGTTTCAGGAAACACCGTACACTTCTCCAGAGTGGCTGTTGGCAATTTACATCCCGTCCATCAGTGTACCAAGGCTCCCATTTCTCCATGGCCTGTCCTGCATTTCTGGTTTTGATACTTTTTTCAGCATGGCCCTTTTGACCGATGGGAAGCGAGACTTCTTTGTAGTGCTGATTTGCCTTTCCAGGTTGCTTGGTTGGCCAAAAAGGGCGTATGCGTTTTTTCCTTAATATATTCAGGAAAAATCGCATACGCCCTTTTTGGCCAAGGGCATAATTGTCAACGTTTTGCCGCATTTCATGTGCTTTAAAGGCGATTCGAATCTACCTCCTGAAATCTGTTTCCTGCAATTCTGCCTTGATTTCAATTCCTCGTCTTTGCCTTCCCTCAATATATTTGTGGACGAGAGTTATCATTTATAACTGTGCAGGTTTGTGAATTGCAGTGCCCTGAAACTCCATTTACAACTCGCTTCTTCGGGAGCTGGCCGCAGAAGCGCAGGATGGCTTCAGGCCCTGTTCTGGTTCCGGGGGGCAGGCTGAGCGTGTGGTTAATTCTTCTTCCTGATGGGAAAATAGAGTGACCTGTGCCTGTCCCAACACCAAGAGCTAGTCTCTCATTGGTTCCCCGTCTTCCCGTTCATCCTCAGGACAAATTGCAACCTGTACGGAACAGGAGGTTAAAGGTGCTGATGCTCCAAGTGGGGAGATTGCTAGTAAAGTGGCTGGAATGGCGAACACGAGCACAAGGAGATGAGAAATGAGGTGCGTTTTAGAAACCTTTCCCCCTCACACGGTGTACCATCTTCTGGGTTTCTCATGCATGTTTTCGATGTAGGACGATGCCCTTGAACCTGGAGATTTGGGACCCATGCGATTGGTAGCACGCAGTATTACTTTAAAGGGTCTGCGTTTGCTCACCGAACCTAACCAAACCTCTCAGCCCCAAGAGTGTCCACCCTTATGTCTCATCCAGCTGTGGGTCTAGATATGGTCAATCCAGGTTGCATCACAGCCCCTGAACGAATTGTGTAAGAATTTCTCTCTCTTCACTGTCTTTGTTTCATGGGTTTTTAAAAGTAATTTATTTTTATAATGGGGTTTAGCTGCTTTTCTCGGCTGTGTTTATGCCGCTTTACACCTACTTGACACACTAACAGAGAGATATCAATACATAGGTTTTAAGATTATTACTAGTCAGATATATTCTTGTGCGGTGAATCGGGCGTGTTGAGTCCAGTTCTCTGAGCAAGGAGTAGGTCTTGTCTATTACATATTGGGTTTATGGAACGGTATCTGAGCTAATTTGAAACTCTTGTTTTATGTATCACCCCACCTCACCTTTCCCGTTTAGCAGCCATAGTGTGTTTTCTGCATGTGTGACTCTGTTCTGTTTTGTAAATCAGTTCAAGTGCAACGGTTTTTACATTCCCTCTATAAGTGACACCTTATGAGAAGTGTCCTTTTCTGTGTGACTTATTTCACTTAGAATCGTCGTACCTAAATCCACTCATCATGCTGCTACTAGCCTTATGACATTGATTTCATGGCTGAGTGATATTCCATTGTACATAAGGTCCACAAATTTTTTATCCATTTTTCGCTTTCCTGGGATATTTAAGGTGGAATGAAGTGGAGGTCCTTGTCAACAGAGCAGCCCTAAACTTTGGGTTGCTTGTGTCTTGCTGATTTTTAATTTTCCCACTTTATACCCCCATGCGTGGAAGTGCCCTATGCTCTCTAAGCTGTGTTTTTTAGATGTTTCAGGACACACCGTACACTTCTCCAGAGTGGCTGTTGGCAATTTACATCCCGTCCATCAGTGTAGCAAGGCTCCCATTTCTCCATGGCCTGTCCTGCATTTCTGGTTTTGAAACTTTTTTCAGCATGGCCCTTTTGACCGATGGGAAGCGAGACTTCTTTGTAGCGCTGATTGGCCTTTCCAGGTTGCTTGGTTGGCCAAAAAGGGCGTATGCGTTTTTTCCTGAATATATTCAGGAAAAAACGCATACGCCCTTTTTGGCCAAGGGCATCATTGTCAACGTTTTCTGCTTTTCATGTGCTTTAGAGGCGATTCGAATCTACCTCCTGAAATCTGTTTCCTGCAATTCTGCCTTGATTTCAATTCCTCATCTTTGCCTTCCCCCAATATATTTGTGGACGAGAGTTATCATTTATAACTGTGCAGGTTTGTGAATTGCAGTGCCCTGAAGCTCCATTTTACAACTCGCTTTTTCGGGAGCTGGCTGCAAAGGCGCAGGATGGCTTCAGGCCCTGTTCTGGTTCCAGGGGGCAGGCTGAGCCTGTGGTTAATTCTTCTTCCTGATGGGAATATAGAGTGACCTGTGCCTGTCCCAACACCAAGAGCTAGTCTCTCATTGGTTCCCCGTCTTCCCGTTCATCCTCAGGACAAATAGCAACCTGTACGGAACAGGAGGTTAAAGGTGCTGATGCTCCTAGTAGGGAGATTGCTAGTAAAGTGGCTGGAATGGCGAACCCGAGCACAAGGAGATGAGAAATGAGGTGCGTTTTAGAAACCTTTCCCCCTCACACGGTGTACCATCTTCTGGGTTTCTCATGCATGTTTTCGATGTAGGACGATGCCCTTGAACCTGGAGATTTGGGACCCATGCGATGGGTAGCACGCAGTATTACTTTAAAGGGTCTGCGTTTGCTCACCGAACCTAACCAAACCTCTCAGCCCCAAGAGTGTCCACCCTTATGTCTCATCCAGCTGTGGGTCTAGATATGGTCAATCCAGGTTGCATCACAGCCCCTGAACGAATTGTGTAAGAATTTCTCTCTCTTTCACTGTCTTTGTTTCATGGGTTTTTAAAAGTAATTTATTTTTATAATGGGGTTTAGCTGCTTTTCACGGCTGTGTTTATGCCGCTTTACACCTACTTGACACACTAACAGAGAGACATCAATAAATAGGTTTTAAGATTATTACTAGTCAGATATATTCTTGTGCGGTGAATCGGGCGTGTTGAGTCCAGTTCTCTGAGCAAGGAGTAGGTCTTGTCTATTACATATTGGGTTTATGGAACGGTATCTGAGCTAATTTGAAACTCTTGTTTTATGTATCACCCCACCTCACCTTTCCCGTTTAGCAGCCATAGTGTGTTTTCTGCATGTGTGACTCTGTTCTGTTTTGTAAATCAGTTCAAGTGTAACGGTTTTTACATTCCCTCTATAAGTGACACCTTATGAGAAGTGTCCTTTTCTGTGTGACTTATTTCACTTAGAATCGTCATACCTAAATCCACTCATCATGCTGCTACTAGCCTTATGACATTGATTTCATGGCTGAGTGATATTCCATTGTACATAAGGTCCACAAATTTTTTATCCATTTTTCGCTTTCCTGGGATATTTAAGGTGGAATGAAGTGGAGGTCCTTGTCAACAGAGCAGCCCTAAACTTTGGGTTGCTTGTGTCTTGCTGATTTTTAATTTTCCCACTTTATACCCCCATGCGTGGAAGTGCCCTATGCTCTCTAAGCTGTGTTTTTTAGATGTTTCAGGACACACCGTACACTTCTCCAGAGTGGCTGTTGGCAATTTACATCCCGTCCATCAGTGTAGCAAGGCTCCCATTTCTCCATGGCCTGTCCTGCATTTCTGGTTTTGAAACTTTTTTCAGCATGGCCCTTTTGACCGATGGGAAGCGAGACTTCTTTGTAGCGCTGATTGGCCTTTCCAGGTTGCTTGGTTGGCCAAAAAGGGCGTATGCGTTTTTTCCTGAATATATTCAGGAAAAAACGCATACGCCCTTTTTGGCCAAGGGCATCATTGTCAACGTTTTGCTGCTTTTCATGTGCTTTAGAGGCGATTCGAATCTACCTCCTGAAATCTGTTTCCTGCAATTCTGCCTTGATTTCAATTCCTCATCTTTGCCTTCCCCCAATATATTTGTGGACGAGAGTTATCATTCATAACTGTGCAGGTTTGTGAATTGCAGTGCCCTGAAGCTCCATTTTACAACTCGCTTTTTCGGGAGCTGGCCGCAAAAGCGCAGGATGGCTTCAGGCCCTGTTCTGGTTCCAGGGGGCAGGCAGAGCCTGTGGTTAATTCTTCTTCCTGATGGGAATATAGAGTGACCTGTGCCTGTCCCAACACCAAGAGCTAGTCTCTCATTGGTTCCCCGTCTTCCCGTTCATCCTCAGGACAAATTGCAACCTGTACGGAACAGGAGGTTAAAGGTGCTGATGCTCCAAGTAGGGAGATTGCTAGTAAAGTGGCTGGAATGGCGAACCCGAGCACAAGGAGATGAGAAATGAGGTGCGTTTTAGAAACCTTTCCCCATCACACGGTGTACCATCTTCTGGGTTTCTCATGCATGTTTTCGATGTAGGAAGATGCCCTTGAACCTGGAGATTTGGGACCCATGCGAAGGGTAGCACGCAGTATTACTTTAAAGGGTCTGCGTTTGCTCACCCAACCTCACCAAACCTCTCAGCCCCAAGAGTGTCCACCCTTATGTCTCATCCAGCTGTGGGTCTAGATATGGTCAATCCAGGTTGCATCACAGCCCCTGAACGAATTGTGTAAGAATTTCTCTCTCTTTCCCTGTCTTTGTTTCATGGGTTTTTAAAAGTAATTTATTTTTATAATGGTGTTTAGCTGCTTTTCACGGATGTGTTTATGCCGCTTTACACCCACTTGACACACTAACAGAGAGATATCAATACATAGGTTTTAAGATTATTACTAGTCAGATATATTCTTGTGCGGTGAATCGGGCGTGTTGAGTCCAGTTCTCTGAGCAAGGAGTAGATCTTGTCTATTACATATTGTGTTTATGGAACGGTATCTGAGCTAATTTGAAACTCTTGTTTTATGTATCACCCCACCTCACCTTTCCCGTTAAGCAGCCATAGTGTGTTTTCTGCATGTGTGACTCTGTTCTGTTTTGTAATTCAGTTCAAGTGTAACGGTTTTTACATTCCCTCTATAAGTGACACCTTATGAGAAGTGTCCTTTTCTGTGTGACTTATTTCACTTAGAATCGTCGTACCTAAATCCACTCATCATGCTGCTACTAGCCTTAGGACATTGATTTCATTGCTGAGTGATATTCCATTGTACATATGGACCTCAAATTTTTTATCCATTTTTCGCTTTCCTGGGATATTTAAGGTGGAATGAAGTGGAGGTCCTTGTCAACAGAGCAGCCCTAAACTTTGGGGTGCTTGTGTCTTGCCGATTTTTAATTTTCCCACTTTATACCCCCATGCGTGGAAGTGCCCTATGCTCTCTAAGCTGTGTTTTTTAGATGTTTCAGGACACACCGTACACTTCTCCAGAGTGGCTGTTGGCAATTTACATCCCGCCCATCAGTGTAGCAAGGCTCCCATTTCTCCATGGCCTGTCCTGCATTTCTGGTTTTGACACTTTTTTCAGCATGGCCCTTTTGACCGATGGGAAGCGAGACTTCTTTGTAGCGCTGATTTGCCTTTCCAGGTTGCTTGGTTGGCCAAAAAGGGCGTATGCGTTTTTTCCTGAATATATTCAGGAAAAAACTCATACGCCCTTTTTGGCCAAGGGCATCATTGTCAACGTTTTGCCGCTTTTCATGTGCTTTAAAGGCGATTCGAATCTACCTCCTGAAATCTGTTTCCTGCAATTCTGCCTTGATTTCAATTCCTCGTCTTTGCCTTCCCTCAATATATTTGTGGACGAGAGTTATCATTTATAACTGTGCAGGTTTGTGAATTGCAGTGCCCTGAAGCTCCATTTTACAACTCGCTTTTTCGGGAGCTGGCGGCCAAAGCGCAGCATGGCTTCAGGCCCTGTTCTGGTTCGAGGGGGCAGGCTGAGCCTGTGGTTAATTCTTCTTCCTGATGGGAAAATAGAGTGACCTGTGCCTGTCCCAACACCAAGAGCTAGTCTCTCATTGGTTCCCCGTCTTCCCGTTCATCCTCAGGACAAATTGCAACCTGTACGGAACAGGAGGTTAAAGGTGCTGATGCTCCAAGTAGGGAGATTGCTAGTAAAGTGGCTGGAATGGCGAACCCGAGCACAAGGAGATGAGAAATGAGGTGCGTTTTAGAAACCTTTCCCCATCACACGGTGTACCATCTTCTGGGTTTCTCATGCATGTTTTCGATGTAGGAAGATGCCCTTGAACCTGGAGATTTGGGACCCATGCGATGGGTAGCACGCAGTATTACTTTAAAGGGTCTGCGTTTGCTCACCGAACCTCACCAAACCTCTCAGCCCCAAGAGTGTCCACCCTTATGTCTCATCCAGCTGTGGGACTAGATATGGTCAATCCAGGTGGCATCATAGACCCTGAACAAATTGTGTAAGAATTTCTCTCTCTTTCACTGTCTTTGTTTCATGGGTTTTTAAAAGTAATTTATTTTTATAATGGGGTTTAGCTGCTTTTCACGGCTGTGTTTATGCCGCTTTACACCCACTTGACACACTAAAAGAGAGATATCAATACATAGGTTTTAAGATTATTACTAGTGAGATATATTCTTGTGTGGTGAGTCGTGCGTGTTGAGTCCAGTTCTCTGAGCAAGGAGTAGGTCTTGTCTATTCCATATTGGGTTTATGGAACGGTATCTGAGCTAATTTGAAACTCGTGTTTTATGTATCACCCCACCTCACCTTTCCCGTTAAGCAGCCATAGTGTGATTTCTGCATGTGTGACTCTGTTCTGTTTTGTAATTCAGTTGAAGTGTAACGGTTTTTACATTCCCTCTATACGTGACACCTTATGAGAAGTGTCCTTTTCTGTGTGACTTATTTCACTTAGAATCGTCGTACCTAAATCCACTCATCATGCTGCTACTAGCCTTATGACATTGATTCCATGGCTGTGTGATATTCCATTGTACATATGGACCTCAAATTTTTTATCCATTTTTCGGTTTCCTGGGATATTTAAGGTGGAATGAAGTGGAGGTCCTTGTCAACAGAGCAGCCCTAAACTTTGGGGTGCTTGTGTCTTGCTGATTTTTAATTTTCGCACTTTATACCCCCATGCGTGGAAGTGCCCTGTGCTCTCTAAGCTGTGTTTTTTAGATGTTTCAGGACACACCGTACACTTCTCCAGAGTGGCTGTTGGCAATTTACATCCCGCCCATCAGTGTAGCAAGGCTCCCATTTCTCCATGGCCTGTCCTGCATTTCTGGTTTTGACACTTTTTTCAGAATGGCCCTTTTGACCGATGGGAAGCGAGACTTCTTTGTAGCGCTGATTTGCCTTTCCAGGTTGCTTGGTTGGCCAAAAAGGGCGTATGCGTTTTTTCCTGAATATATTCAGGAAAAAACGCATACGCCCTTTTTGGCCAAGGGCATCATTGTCAACGTATTGCCGCTTTTCATGTGCTTTAGAGGCGATTCGAATCTACCTCCTGAAATCTGTTTCCTGCAATTCTGCCTTGATTTCAATTCCTCGTCTTTGCCTTCCCTCAATATATTTGTGGATGAGAGTTATCATTTATAACTGTGCAGGTTTGTGAATTGCAGTGCCCTGAAGCTCCATTTTACAACTCGCTTTTTCGGGAGCTGGCCGCAAAAGCGCAGGATGGCTTCAGGCCCTGTTCTGGTTCCAGTGGGCAGGCTGAGCCTGTGGTTAATTCTTCTTCCTGATGGGAAAATAGAGTGACCTGTGCCTGTCCCAACACCAAGAGCTAGTCTCTCATTGGTTCCCCGTCTTCCCGTTCATCCTCAGGACAAATTGCAACCTGTACGGAAGAGGAGGTCAAAGGTGCTGATGCTCCAAGTAGGGAGATTGCTAGTTAAGTGGCTGGAATGGCGAACCCGAGCACAAGGAGATGAGAAATGAGGTGCGTTTTAGAAACCTTTCCCCATCACACGGTGTACCATCTTCTGGGTTTCTCATGCATGTTTTTGATGTAGGACGATGCCCTTGAACCTGGAGATTTGGGACCCATGCGAAGGGTAGCACGCAGTATTACTTTAAAGGGTCTGCGTTTGCTCACCCAACCTCACCAAACCTCTCAGCCCCAAGAGTGTCCACCCTTATGTCTCATCCAGCTGTGGGTCTAGATATGGTCAATCCAGGTTGCATCACAGCCCCTGAACGAATTGTGTAAGAATTTCTCTCTCTTTCCCTGTCTTTGTTTCATGGGTTTTTAAAAGTAATTTATTTTTATAATGGGGTTTAGCTGCTTTTCACGGATGTGTTTATGCCGCTTTACACCCACTTGACACACTAACAGAGAGATATCAATACATAGGTTTTAAGATTATTACTAGTCAGATATATTCTTGTGCGGTGAATCGGGCGTGTTGAGTCCAGTTCTCTGAGCATGGAGTAGATCTTGTCTATTACATATTGTGTTTATGGAACGGTATCTGAGCTAATTTGAAACTCTTGTTTTATGTATCACCCCACCTCACCTTTCCCGTTAAGCAGCCATAGTGTGTTTTCTGCATGTGTGACTCTGTTCTGTTTTGTAATTCAGTTCAAGTGTAACGGTTTTTACATTCCCTCTATAAGTGACACCTTATGAGAAGTGTCCTTTTCTGTGTGACTTATTTCACTTAGAATCGTCGTACCTAAATCCACTCATCATGCTGCTACTAGCCTTAGGACATTGATTTCATTGCTGAGTGATATTCCATTGTACATATGGACCTCAAATTTTTTATCCAGTTTTCGCTATCCTGGGATATTTAAGGTGGAATGAAGTGGAGGTCCTTGTCAACAGAGCAGCCCTAAACTTTGGGGTGCTTGTGTCTTGCCGATTTTTAATTTTCCCACTTTATACCCCCATGCGTGGAAGTGCCCTATGCTCTCTAAGCTGTGTTTTTTAGATGTTTCAGGACACACCGTACACTTCTCCAGAGTGGCTGTTGGCAATTTACATCCCGCCCATCAGTGTAGCAAGGCTCCCATTTCTCCATGGCCTGTCCTGCATTTCTGGTTTTGACACTTTTTTCAGCATGGCCCTTTTGACCGATGGGAAGCGAGACTTCTTTGTAGCGCTGATTTGCCTTTCCAGGTTGCTTGGTTGGCCAAAAAGGGCGTATGCGTTTTTTCCTGAATATATTCAGGAAAAAACGCATACGCCCTTTTTGGCCAAGGGCATCATTGTCAACGTTTTGCCGCTTTTCATGTGCTTTAGAGGCGATTCGAATCTACCTCCTGAAATCTGTTTCCTGCAATTCTGCCTTGATTTCAATTCCTCGTCTTTGCCTTCCCTCAATATATTTGTGGACGAGAGTTATCATTTATAACTGTGCAGGTTTGTGAATTGCAGTGCCCTGAAGCTCCATTTTACAACTCGCTTTTTCGGGAGCTGGCCGCAAAAGCGCTGCATGGCTTCAGGCCCTGTTCTGGTTCCAGGGGGCAGGCTGAGCCTGTGGTTAATTCTTCTTCCTGATGGGAAAATAGAGTGACCTGTGCCTGTCCCAACACCAAGAGCTAGTCTCTCATTGGTTCCCCGTCTTCCCGTTCATCCTCAGGACAAATTGCAACCTGTACGGAACAGGAGGTTAAAGGTGCTGATGCTCCAAGTAGGGAGATTGCTAGTAAAGTGGCTGGAATGGCGAAGCCGAGCACAAGGAGATGAGAAATGAGGTGCGTTTTAGAAACCTTTCCCCATCACACGGTGTACCATCTTCTGGGTATTTCATGCATGTTTTCGATGTAGGAAGATGCCCTTGAACCTGGAGATTTGGGACCCATGCGATGGGTAGCACGCAGTATTACTTTAAAGGGTCTGCGTTTGCTCACCCAACCTCACCAAAACTCTCAGCCCCAAGAGTGTCCACCCTTATATCTCATCCAGCTGTGGGTCTAGATATGGTCAACCCAGGTTGCATCACAGCCCCTGAACGAATTGTGTAAGAATTTCTCTCTCTTTCACTGTCTTTGTTTCATGGGTTTTGAAAAGTAATTTATTTTTATAATGGGGTTTAGCTGCTTTTCACGGCTGTGTTTATGCCGCTTTACACCCACTTGACACACTAACAGAGAGATATCAATACATAGGTTTTAAGATTATTACTAGTCAGATATATTCTTGTGCGGTGAATCGGGCGTGTTGAGTCCAGTTCTCTGAGCAAGGAGTAGGTCTTGTCTATTACATATTGGGTTTATGGAACGGTATCTGAGCTAATTTGAAATTCTTGTTTTATGGATCACCCCACCTCACCTTTCCCGTTAAGCAGCCATAGTGTGTTTTCTGCATGTGTGACTCTGTTCTGTTTTGTAATTCAGTTCAAGTGTAACGGTTTTTACATTCCCTCTATAAGTGACACCTTATGAGAAGTGTCCTTTTCTGTGTGACTTATTTCACTTAGAATCGTCGTACCTAAATCCACTCATCATGCTGCTACTAGCCTTAGGACATTGATTTCATTGCTGAGTGATATTCCATTGTACATATGGACCTCAAATTTTTTATCCATTTTTCGGTTTCCTGGGATATTTAAGGTGGAATGAAGTGGAGGTCCTTGTCAACAGAGCAGCCCTAAACTTTGGGGTGCTTGTGTCTTGCCGATTTTTAATTTTCCCACTTTATACCCCCATGCGTGGAAGTGCCCTATGCTCTCTAAGCTGTGTTTTTTAGATGTTTCAGGACACACCGTACACTTCTCCAGAGTGGCTGTTGGCAATTTACATCCCGCCCATCAGTGTAGCAAGGCTCCCATTTCTCCATGGCCTGTCCTGCATTTCTGGTTTTGACACTTTTTTCAGCATGGCCCTTTTGACCGATGGGAAGCGAGACTTCTTTGTAGCGCTGATTTGCCTTTTCAGGTTGCTTGGTTGGCCAAAAAGGGCGTATGCGTTTTTTCCTGAATATATTCAGGAAAAAACGAATACGCACTTTTTGGCCAAGGGCATCATTGTCAACGTTTTGCCGCTTTTCATGTGCTTTAGAGGCGATTCGAATCTACCTCCTGAAATCTGTTTCCTGCAATTCTGCCTTGATTTCAATTCCTCGTCTTTGCCTTCCCTCAATATATTTGTGGACGAGAGTTATCATTTATAACTGTGCAGGTTTGTGAATTGCAGTGCCCTGAATCTCCATTTTACAACTCGCTTTTTCGGGAGCTTGCCGCAAAAGCGCAGGATGGCTCCAGGCCCTGTTCTGGTTCCGGGGGGCAGGCTGATCCTGTGGTTAATTCTTCTTCCTGATGGGAAAACAGAGTGACCTGTGCCTGTCCCAACACCAAGAGCTAGTCTCTCATTGGTTCCCCGTCTTCCCGTTCATCCTCAGGACAAACTGCAACATGTACGGAAAAGGAGGTCAAAGGTGCTGATGCTCCAAGTACGGAGATTGCTAGTAAAGTGGCTGGAATGGCGAACCCGAGCACAAGGAGATGAGAAATGGGGTGCGTTTTAGAAACCTTTCCCCATCACACGGTGTACCATCTTCTGGGTTTCTCATGCATGTTTTCGATGTAGGAAGATGCCCTTGAACCTGGAGATTTGGGACCCATACGATGGGTAGCACGCAGTATTACTTTAAAGGGTCTGCGTTTGCTCACCCAACCTCACCAAACCTCTCAGCCCCAAGAGTGTCCACCCTTATGTCTCCTCCAGCTGTGGGTCTAGATATGGTCAATCCAGGTTGCATCACAGTCCCTGAACGAATTGTGTAAGAATTTCTCTCTCTTTCCCTGTCTTTGTTTCATGGGTTTTGAAAAGTAATTTATTTTTATAATGGGGTTTAGCTGCTTTTCACGGCTGTGTTTATGCCGCTTCACACCCACTTGACACACTGACAGAGAGATATCAATACATAGGTTTTAAGATTATTACTAGTCAGATATATTCTTGTGCGGTGAATCGGGCGTGTTGAGTCCAGTTCTCTGAGCAAGGAGTAGGTCTTGTCTATTACATATTGGGTTTATGTAATGGTATCTGAGCTAATTTGAAACTCTTGTTTTACGTATCACCCCACCTCACCTTTCCCGTTAAGCAGCCATAGTGTGTTTTCTGCATGTGTGACTCTGTTCTGTTTTGTAATTCAGTTCAAGTGTAACAGTTTATACATTCCCTCTATAAGTGACACCTTATGAGAAGTGTCCTTTTCTGTGTGACTTATTTCACTTAGAATCGTTGTACCTAAATCCACTCATCATGCTGCTACTAGCCTTATGACATTGATTTCATGGCTGAGTGATATTCCATTGTACATAAGGACCACAAATTTTGTATCCATTTTTCGCTTTCCTGGGATATTTAAGGTGGAATGAAGTGGAGGTCCTTTTCAACAGAGCAACCCTAAACATTGGGGTTCTTGTGTCTTGCTGATTTTTAATTTTCCCACTTTATACCCCCATGCGTGGAAGTGCCTTATGCTCTCTAAGCTGTGTTTTTTAGATGTGTCAGGACACACCGTACACTTCTCCAGAGTGGCTGTTGGCAATTTACATCCCGCCCATCAGTGTAGCAAGGCTCCCATTTCTCATGGCCTGTCCTGCATTGCTGGTTTTGACACTTTTTTCAGCATGGCCCTTTTGACCGATGGGAAGCGAGACTTCTTTGTAGCGCTGATTTGCCTTTCCAGGTAGCTTGGTTGGCCAAAAAGGGCGTATGCGTTTTTTCCTGAATATATTCAGGAAAAATCGCATACGCCCTTTTTGGCCAACGGCATCATTGTCAACGTTTTGCCACTTTTCATGTGCTTTAAAGGCGATTCGAATCTACCTCCTGAAATCAGTTTCCTGCAATTCTGCCTTGATTTCAATTCCTCGTCTTTGCCTTCCCTCAATATATTTGTGGACGAGAGTTATCATTTATTACTGTGCAGGTTTGTGAATTGCAGTGCCCTGAAGCTGCATTTTACAACTCGCTTTTTCGGGAGCTGGCCGCAAAAGCGCAGGATGGCTTCAGGCCCTGTTCTGGTTCCGGGGGCAGCCTGAGCCTGTGGTTAATTCTTCTTCCTGATGGGAAAATAGAGTGACCTGTGCCTTTCCCAACACCAAGAGCTAGTCTCTCATTGGTTCCCCGTCTTCCCGTTCATCCTCAGGACAAATTGCAACCTGTACGGAACAGGAGGTTAAAGGTGCTGATGCTCCACGTGGGGAGATTGCTAGTTAAGTGGCTGGAATGGCGAACCCGAGCACAAGGAGATGAGAAATGAGGTGCGTTTTAGAAACCTTTCCCCATCACACGGTGTACCATCTTCTGGGTTTCTCATGCATGTTTTTGATGTAGGAAGATGCCCTTGAACCTGGAGATTTGGGACCCATGCGATGGGTAGCACGCAGTATTACTTTAAAGGGTCTGCGTTTGCTCACCCAACCTCACCAAACCTCTCAGCCCCAAGAGTGTCCACCCTTATGTCTCATCCAGCTGTGGGTCTAGATATGGTCAACCCAGGTTGCATCACAGACCCTGAACGAATTGTGTAAGAATTTCTCTTTCACTGTCTTTGTTTCATGGGTTTTGAAAAGTAATTTATTTTTATAATGGGGTTTAGCTGCTTTTCATGGCTGTGTTTATGCCGCTTTACACCCACTTGACACACTAACAGAGAGATATCAATACATAGGTTTTAAGATTATTACTAGTCCGATATATTCCTTTGCGGTGAATCGGGCGTGTTGAGTCCACTTCTCTGAGCAAGGAGTAGGTCTTGTCTATTACATATTGGGTTTATGGAACGGTATCTGAGCTAATTTGAAACTCTTGTTTTATGTATCACCGGACCTCACCTTTCCCGTTAAGCAGCCATAGTGTGATTTCTGCATGTGTGACTCTGTTCTGTTTTGTAATTCAGTTCAAGTGTAACGGTTTTTACATTCCCTCTATAAGTGACACCTTATGAGAAGTGACCTTTTCTGTGTGACTTATTTCACTTAGAATCGTCGTACCTAAATCCAGTCATCATGCTGCTACTAGCCTTATGACATTGATTTCATGGCTGAGTGATATTCCATTGTACATATGGACCTCCAATTTTTTATCCATTTTTCGCTTTCCTGGGATATTTAAGGCGGAATGAAGTGGAGGTCCTTGTCAACAGAGCAGCCCTAAACTTTGGGGTGCTTGTGTCTTGCTGATTTTTAATTTTCCCACTTTATACCCCCATGCGTGGAAGTGCCCTATGCTCTCTAAGCTGTGTTTTTTAGATGTTTCAGGACACACCGTACACTTCTCCAGAGTGGCTGTTGGCAATTTACATCCCACCCATCAGTTTAGCAAGGCTCCCATTTCTCCATGGCCTGTCCTGCATTTCTGGTTTTGACACTTTTTTCAGCATGGCCCTTTTGACCGATGGGAAGCGAGCCTTCTTTGTAGCTCTGATTTGCCTTTCCAGGTTGCTTGGTTGGCCAAAAAGGGCGTATGCGTTTTTTCCTGAATATATTCAGGAAAAAACGCATACGCCCTTTTTGGCCAAGGGCATCATTGTCAACGTATTGCCGCTTTTCATGTGCTTTAGAGGCGATTCGAATCTACCTCCTGAAATCTGTTTCCTGCAATTCTGCCTTGATTTCAATTCCTCGTCTTTGCCTTCCCTCAATATATTTGTGGATGAGAGTTATCATTTATAACTGTGCAGGTTTGTGAATTGCAGTGCCCTGAAGCTCCATTTTACAACTCGCTTTTTCGGGAGCTGGCCGCAAAAGCGCAGGATGGCTTCAGGCCCTGTTCTGGTTCCAGGGGGCAGGCTGAGCCTGTGGTTAATTCTTCTTCCTGATGGGAAAATAGAGTGACCTGTGCCTGTCCCAACACCAAGAGCTAGTCTCTCATTGGTTCCCCGTCTTCCCGTTCATCCTCAGGACAAATTGCAACCTGTACGGAAGAGGAGGTCAAAGGTGCTGATGCTCCAAGTAGGGAGATTGCTAGTAAAGTGGCTGGAATGGCGAACCCGAGCACAAGGAGATGAGAAATGAGGTGCGTTTTAGAAACCTTTCCCCATCACACGGTGTACCATCTTCTGGGTTTCTCATGCATGTTTTTGATGTAGGAAGATGCCCTTGAACCTGGAGATTTGGGACCCATGCGATGGGTAGCACGCAGTATTACTTTAAAGGGTCTGCGTTTGCTCACCCAACCTCACCAAACCTCTCAGCCCCAAGAGTGTCCACCCTTATGACTCATCCAGCTGTGGGTCTAGATATGGTCAATCCAGGTTGCATCACAGCCCCTGAACGAATTGTATAAGAATTTCTCTCTCTTTCCCTGTCTTTGTTTCATGGGTTTTTAAAAGTAATTTATTTTTATAATGGGGTTTAGCTGCTTTTCACGGCTGTGTTTATGCCGCTTTACACCCACTTGACACACTAACAGAGAGATATAAATACATAGGTTTTAAGATTATTACTAGTCAGATATATTCTTGTGCGGTGAATCGGGCGTGTTGAGTCCAGTTCTCTGAGCAAGGAGTAGGTCTTGTCTATTACATATTGTGTTTATGGAACGGTATCTGAGTTAATTTGAAACTCTTGTTTTATGTATCACCCCACCTCACCTTTCCCGTTAAGCAGCCATAGTGTGTTTTCTGCATGTGTGACTCTGTTCTGTTTTGTAATTCAGTTCAAGTGTAACGGTTTTTACATTCCCTCTATAAGTGACACCTTATGAGAAGTGTCCTTTTCTGTGTGACTTATTTCACTTAGAATCGTCGTACCTAAATCCACTCATCATGCTGCTACTAGCCTTAGGACATTGATTTCATTGCTGAGTGATATTCCATTGTACATATGGACCTCAAATTTTTTATCCAGTTTTCGCTATCCTGGGATATTTAAGGTGGAATGAAGTGGAGGTCCTTGTCAACAGAGCAGCCCTAAACTTTGGGGTGCTTGTGTCTTGCCGATTTTTAATTTTCCCACTTTATACCCCCATGCGTGGAAGTGCCCTATGCTCTCTAAGCTGTGTTTTTTAGATGTTTCAGGACACACCGTACACTTCTCCAGAGTGGCTGTTGGCAATTTACATCCCGCCCATCAGTGTAGCAAGGCTCCCATTTCTCCATGGCCTGTCCTGCATTTCTGGTTTTGACACTTTTTTCAGCATGGCCCTTTTGACCGATGGGAAGCGAGACTTCTTTGTAGCGCTGATTTGCCTTTCCAGGTTGCTTGGTTGGCCAAAAAGGGCGTATGCGTTTTTTCCTGAATATATTCAGGAAAAAACGCATACGCCCTTTTTGGCCAAGGGCATCATTGTCAACGTTTTGCCGCTTTTCATGTGCTTTAGAGGCGATTCGAATCTACCTCCTGAAATCTGTTTCCTGCAATTCTGCCTTGATTTCAATTCCTCGTCTTTGCCTTCCCTCAATATATTTGTGGACGAGAGTTATCATTTATAACTGTGCAGGTTTGTGAATTGCAGTGCCCTGAAGCTCCATTTTACAACTCGCTTTTTCGGGAGCTGGCCGCAAAAGCGCTGCATGGCTTCAGGCCCTGTTCTGGTTCCAGGGGGCAGGCTGAGCCTGTGGTTAATTCTTCTTCCTGATGGGAAAATAGAGTGACCTGTGCCTGTCCCAACACCAAGAGCTAGTCTCTCATTGGTTCCCCGTCTTCCCGTTCATCCTCAGGACAAATTGCAACCTGTACGGAACAGGAGGTTAAAGGTGCTGATGCTCCAAGTAGGGAGATTGCTAGTAAAGTGGCTGGAATGGCGAAGCCGAGCACAAGGAGATGAGAAATGAGGTGCGTTTTAGAAACCTTTCCCCATCACACGGTGTACCATCTTCTGGGTATTTCATGCATGTTTTCGATGTAGGAAGATGCCCTTGAACCTGGAGATTTGGGACCCATGCGATGGGTAGCACGCAGTATTACTTTAAAGGGTCTGCGTTTGCTCACCCAACCTCACCAAAACTCTCAGCCCCAAGAGTGTCCACCCTTATATCTCATCCAGCTGTGGGTCTAGATATGGTCAACCCAGGTTGCATCACAGCCCCTGAACGAATTGTGTAAGAATTTCTCTCTCTTTCACTGTCTTTGTTTCATGGGTTTTGAAAAGTAATTTATTTTTATAATGGGGTTTAGCTGCTTTTCACGGCTGTGTTTATGCCGCTTTACACCCACTTGACACACTAACAGAGAGATATCAATACATAGGTTTTAAGATTATTACTAGTCAGATATATTCTTGTGCGGTGAATCGGGCGTGTTGAGTCCAGTTCTCTGAGCAAGGAGTAGGTCTTGTCTATTACATATTGGGTTTATGGAACGGTATCTGAGCTAATTTGAAATTCTTGTTTTATGGATCACCCCACCTCACCTTTCCCGTTAAGCAGCCATAGTGTGTTTTCTGCATGTGTGACTCTGTTCTGTTTTGTAATTCAGTTCAAGTGTAACGGTTTTTACATTCCCTCTATAAGTGACACCTTATGAGAAGTGTCCTTTTCTGTGTGACTTATTTCACTTAGAATCGTCGTACCTAAATCCACTCATCATGCTGCTACTAGCCTTAGGACATTGATTTCATTGCTGAGTGATATTCCATTGTACATATGGACCTCAAATTTTTTATCCATTTTTCGGTTTCCTGGGATATTTAAGGTGGAATGAAGTGGAGGTCCTTGTCAACAGAGCAGCCCTAAACTTTGGGGTGCTTGTGTCTTGCCGATTTTTAATTTTCCCACTTTATACCCCCATGCGTGGAAGTGCCCTATGCTCTCTAAGCTGTGTTTTTTAGATGTTTCAGGACACACCGTACACTTCTCCAGAGTGGCTGTTGGCAATTTACATCCCGCCCATCAGTGTAGCAAGGCTCCCATTTCTCCATGGCCTGTCCTGCATTTCTGGTTTTGACACTTTTTTCAGCATGGCCCTTTTGACCGATGGGAAGCGAGACTTCTTTGTAGCGCTGATTTGCCTTTTCAGGTTGCTTGGTTGGCCAAAAAGGGCGTATGCGTTTTTTCCTGAATATATTCAGGAAAAAACGAATACGCACTTTTTGGCCAAGGGCATCATTGTCAACGTTTTGCCGCTTTTCATGTGCTTTAGAGGCGATTCGAATCTACCTCCTGAAATCTGTTTCCTGCAATTCTGCCTTGATTTCAATTCCTCGTCTTTGCCTTCCCTCAATATATTTGTGGACGAGAGTTATCATTTATAACTGTGCAGGTTTGTGAATTGCAGTGCCCTGAATCTCCATTTTACAACTCGCTTTTTCGGGAGCTTGCCGCAAAAGCGCAGGATGGCTCCAGGCCCTGTTCTGGTTCCGGGGGGCAGGCTGATCCTGTGGTTAATTCTTCTTCCTGATGGGAAAACAGAGTGACCTGTGCCTGTCCCAACACCAAGAGCTAGTCTCTCATTGGTTCCCCGTCTTCCCGTTCATCCTCAGGACAAACTGCAACATGTACGGAAAAGGAGGTCAAAGGTGCTGATGCTCCAAGTACGGAGATTGCTAGTAAAGTGGCTGGAATGGCGAACCCGAGCACAAGGAGATGAGAAATGGGGTGCGTTTTAGAAACCTTTCCCCATCACACGGTGTACCATCTTCTGGGTTTCTCATGCATGTTTTCGATGTAGGAAGATGCCCTTGAACCTGGAGATTTGGGACCCATACGATGGGTAGCACGCAGTATTACTTTAAAGGGTCTGCGTTTGCTCACCCAACCTCACCAAACCTCTCAGCCCCAAGAGTGTCCACCCTTATGTCTCCTCCAGCTGTGGGTCTAGATATGGTCAATCCAGGTTGCATCACAGTCCCTGAACGAATTGTGTAAGAATTTCTCTCTCTTTCCCTGTCTTTGTTTCATGGGTTTTGAAAAGTAATTTATTTTTATAATGGGGTTTAGCTGCTTTTCACGGCTGTGTTTATGCCGCTTCACACCCACTTGACACACTGACAGAGAGATATCAATACATAGGTTTTAAGATTATTACTAGTCAGATATATTCTTGTGCGGTGAATCGGGCGTGTTGAGTCCAGTTCTCTGAGCAAGGAGTAGGTCTTGTCTATTACATATTGGGTTTATGTAATGGTATCTGAGCTAATTTGAAACTCTTGTTTTACGTATCACCCCACCTCACCTTTCCCGTTAAGCAGCCATAGTGTGTTTTCTGCATGTGTGACTCTGTTCTGTTTTGTAATTCAGTTCAAGTGTAACAGTTTATACATTCCCTCTATAAGTGACACCTTATGAGAAGTGTCCTTTTCTGTGTGACTTATTTCACTTAGAATCGTTGTACCTAAATCCACTCATCATGCTGCTACTAGCCTTATGACATTGATTTCATGGCTGAGTGATATTCCATTGTACATAAGGACCACAAATTTTGTATCCATTTTTCGCTTTCCTGGGATATTTAAGGTGGAATGAAGTGGAGGTCCTTTTCAACAGAGCAACCCTAAACATTGGGGTTCTTGTGTCTTGCTGATTTTTAATTTTCCCACTTTATACCCCCATGCGTGGAAGTGCCTTATGCTCTCTAAGCTGTGTTTTTTAGATGTGTCAGGACACACCGTACACTTCTCCAGAGTGGCTGTTGGCAATTTACATCCCGCCCATCAGTGTAGCAAGGCTCCCATTTCTCATGGCCTGTCCTGCATTGCTGGTTTTGACACTTTTTTCAGCATGGCCCTTTTGACCGATGGGAAGCGAGACTTCTTTGTAGCGCTGATTTGCCTTTCCAGGTAGCTTGGTTGGCCAAAAAGGGCGTATGCGTTTTTTCCTGAATATATTCAGGAAAAATCGCATACGCCCTTTTTGGCCAACGGCATCATTGTCAACGTTTTGCCACTTTTCATGTGCTTTAAAGGCGATTCGAATCTACCTCCTGAAATCAGTTTCCTGCAATTCTGCCTTGATTTCAATTCCTCGTCTTTGCCTTCCCTCAATATATTTGTGGACGAGAGTTATCATTTATTACTGTGCAGGTTTGTGAATTGCAGTGCCCTGAAGCTGCATTTTACAACTCGCTTTTTCGGGAGCTGGCCGCAAAAGCGCAGGATGGCTTCAGGCCCTGTTCTGGTTCCGGGGGCAGCCTGAGCCTGTGGTTAATTCTTCTTCCTGATGGGAAAATAGAGTGACCTGTGCCTTTCCCAACACCAAGAGCTAGTCTCTCATTGGTTCCCCGTCTTCCCGTTCATCCTCAGGACAAATTGCAACCTGTACGGAACAGGAGGTTAAAGGTGCTGATGCTCCACGTGGGGAGATTGCTAGTTAAGTGGCTGGAATGGCGAACCCGAGCACAAGGAGATGAGAAATGAGGTGCGTTTTAGAAACCTTTCCCCATCACACGGTGTACCATCTTCTGGGTTTCTCATGCATGTTTTTGATGTAGGAAGATGCCCTTGAACCTGGAGATTTGGGACCCATGCGATGGGTAGCACGCAGTATTACTTTAAAGGGTCTGCGTTTGCTCACCCAACCTCACCAAACCTCTCAGCCCCAAGAGTGTCCACCCTTATGTCTCATCCAGCTGTGGGTCTAGATATGGTCAACCCAGGTTGCATCACAGACCCTGAACGAATTGTGTAAGAATTTCTCTTTCACTGTCTTTGTTTCATGGGTTTTGAAAAGTAATTTATTTTTATAATGGGGTTTAGCTGCTTTTCATGGCTGTGTTTATGCCGCTTTACACCCACTTGACACACTAACAGAGAGATATCAATACATAGGTTTTAAGATTATTACTAGTCCGATATATTCCTTTGCGGTGAATCGGGCGTGTTGAGTCCACTTCTCTGAGCAAGGAGTAGGTCTTGTCTATTACATATTGGGTTTATGGAACGGTATCTGAGCTAATTTGAAACTCTTGTTTTATGTATCACCGGACCTCACCTTTCCCGTTAAGCAGCCATAGTGTGATTTCTGCATGTGTGACTCTGTTCTGTTTTGTAATTCAGTTCAAGTGTAACGGTTTTTACATTCCCTCTATAAGTGACACCTTATGAGAAGTGACCTTTTCTGTGTGACTTATTTCACTTAGAATCGTCGTACCTAAATCCAGTCATCATGCTGCTACTAGCCTTATGACATTGATTTCATGGCTGAGTGATATTCCATTGTACATATGGACCTCCAATTTTTTATCCATTTTTCGCTTTCCTGGGATATTTAAGGCGGAATGAAGTGGAGGTCCTTGTCAACAGAGCAGCCCTAAACTTTGGGGTGCTTGTGTCTTGCTGATTTTTAATTTTCCCACTTTATACCCCCATGCGTGGAAGTGCCCTATGCTCTCTAAGCTGTGTTTTTTAGATGTTTCAGGACACACCGTACACTTCTCCAGAGTGGCTGTTGGCAATTTACATCCCACCCATCAGTGTAGCAAGGCTCCCATTTCTCCATGGCCTGTCCTGCATTTCTGGTTTTGACACTTTTTTCAGCATGGCCCTTTTGACCGATGGGAAGCGAGCCTTCTTTGTAGCTCTGATTTGCCTTTCCAGGTTGCTTGGTTGGCCAAAAAGGGCGTATGCGTTTTTTCCTGAATATATTCAGGAAAAAACGCATACGCCCTTTTTGGCCAAGGGCATCATTGTCAACGTATTGCCGCTTTTCATGTGCTTTAGAGGCGATTCGAATCTACCTCCTGAAATCTGTTTCCTGCAATTCTGCCTTGATTTCAATTCCTCGTCTTTGCCTTCCCTCAATATATTTGTGGATGAGAGTTATCATTTATAACTGTGCAGGTTTGTGAATTGCAGTGCCCTGAAGCTCCATTTTACAACTCGCTTTTTCGGGAGCTGGCCGCAAAAGCGCAGGATGGCTTCAGGCCCTGTTCTGGTTCCAGGGGGCAGGCTGAGCCTGTGGTTAATTCTTCTTCCTGATGGGAAAATAGAGTGACCTGTGCCTGTCCCAACACCAAGAGCTAGTCTCTCATTGGTTCCCCGTCTTCCCGTTCATCCTCAGGACAAATTGCAACCTGTACGGAAGAGGAGGTCAAAGGTGCTGATGCTCCAAGTAGGGAGATTGCTAGTAAAGTGGCTGGAATGGCGAACCCGAGCACAAGGAGATGAGAAATGAGGTGCGTTTTAGAAACCTTTCCCCATCACACGGTGTACCATCTTCTGGGTTTCTCATGCATGTTTTTGATGTAGGAAGATGCCCTTGAACCTGGAGATTTGGGACCCATGCGATGGGTAGCACGCAGTATTACTTTAAAGGGTCTGCGTTTGCTCACCCAACCTCACCAAACCTCTCAGCCCCAAGAGTGTCCACCCTTATGACTCATCCAGCTGTGGGTCTAGATATGGTCAATCCAGGTTGCATCACAGCCCCTGAACGAATTGTATAAGAATTTCTCTCTCTTTCCCTGTCTTTGTTTCATGGGTTTTTAAAAGTAATTTATTTTTATAATGGGGTTTAGCTGCTTTTCACGGCTGTGTTTATGCCGCTTTACACCCACTTGACACACTAACAGAGAGATATAAATACATAGGTTTTAAGATTATTACTAGTCAGATATATTCTTGTGCGGTGAATCGGGCGTGTTGAGTCCAGTTCTCTGAGCAAGGAGTAGGTCTTGTCTATTACATATTGTGTTTATGGAACGGTATCTGAGTTAATTTGAAACTCTTGTTTTATGTATCACCCCACCTCACCTTTCCCGTTAAGCAGCCATAGTGTGTTTTCTGCATGTGTGACTCTGTTCTGTTTTGTAATTCAGTTCAAGTGTAACGGTTTTTACATTCCCTCTATAAGTGACACCTTATGAGAAGTGTCCTTTTCTGTGTGACTTATTTCACTTAGAATCGTCGTACCTAAATCCACTCATCATGCTGCTACTAGCCTTAGGACATTGATTTCATGGCTGAGTGATATTCCATTGTACATATGGACCTCAAATTTTTTATCCATTTTTCGCTTTCCTGGGATATTTAAGGTGGAATGAAGTGGAGGTCCTTGTCAACATTGCAGCCCTAAACTTTGGGGTGCTTGTGTCTTGCTGATTTTTAATTTTCCCACTTTATACCCCCATGCGTGGAAGTGCCGTGTGCTCTCTAAGCTGTGTTTTTTAGATGTTTCAGGACACACCGTACACTTCTCCAGAGTGGCTGTTGGCAATTTACATCCCGCCCATTAGTGTAGCAAGGCTCCCATTTCTCCATGGCCTGTCCTGCATTGCTGGTTTTGACACTTTTTTCAGCATGGCCCTTTTGACCGATGGGAAGCGAGACTTCTTTGTAGCGCTGATTTGCCTTTCCAGGTTGCTTGGTTGGCCAAAAAGGGCGTATGCGTTTTTTCCTGAATATATTCAGGAAAAAACGCATACGCCCTTTTTGGCCAAGGGCATCATTGTCAACGTTTTGCCGCTTTTCATGTGCTTTAGAGGCGATTCGAATCTACCTCCTGAAATCTGTTTCCTGCAATTCTGCCTTGATTTCAATTCCTCGTCTTTGCCTTCCCTCAATATATTTGTGGACGAGAGTTATCATTTATAACTGTGCAGGTTTGTGAATTGCAGTGCCCTGAAGCTCCATTTTACAACTCGCTTTTTCGGGAGCTGGCCGCAAAAGCGCAGGATGGCTTCAGGCCCTGTTCTGGTTCCAGGGGGCAGGCTGAGCCTGTGGTTAATTCTTCTTCCTGATGGGAAAATAGAGTGACCTGTGCCTGTCCCAACACCAAGAGCTAGTCTCTCATTGGTTCCCCGTCTTCCCGTTCATCCTCAGGACAAATTGCAACCTGTACGGAACAGGAGGTTAAAGGTGCTGATGCTCCAAGTAGGGAGATTGCTAGTAAAGTGGCTGGAATGGCGAAGCCGAGCACAAGGAGATGAGAAATGAGGTGCGTTTTAGAAACCTTTCCCCATCACACGGTGTACCATCTTCTGGGTATTTCATGCATGTTTTCGATGTAGGAAGATGCCCTTGAACCTGGAGATTTGGGACCCATGCGATGGGTAACACGCAGTATTACTTTAAAGGGTCTGCGTTTGCTCACCCAACCTCACCAAAACTCTCAGCCCCAAGAGTGTCCACCCTTATATCTCATCCAGCTGTGGGTCTAGATATGGTCAACACAGGTTGCATCACAGCCCCTGAACGAATTGTGTAAGAATTTCTCTCTCTTTCACTGTCTTTGTTTCATGGGTTTTGAAAAGTAATTTATTTTTATAATGGGGTTTAGCTGCTTTTCACGGCTGTGTTTATGCCGCTTTACACCCACTTGACACACTAACAGAGAGATATCAATACATAGGTTTTAAGATTATTACTAGTCAGATATATTCTTGTGCGGTGAATCGGGCGTGTTGAGTCCAGTTCTCTGAGCAAGGAGTAGGTCTTGTCTATTACATATTGGGTTTATGTAATGGTATCTGAGCTAATTTGAAACTCTTGTTTTATGTATCACCCCACCTCACCTTTCCCGTTAAGCAGCCATAGTGTGTTTTCTGCATGTGTGACTCTGTTCTGTTTTGTAATTCAGTTCAAGTGTAACGGTTTATACATTCCCTCTATAAGTGACACCTTATGAGAAGTGTCCTTTTCTGTGTGACTTATTTCACTTAGAATCGTTGTACCTAAATCCACTCATCATGCTGCTACTAGCCTTATGACATTGATTTCATGGCTGAGTGATATTCCATTGTACATAAGGACCACAAATTTTGTATCCATTTTTCGCTTTCCTGGGATATTTAAGGTGGAATGAAGTGGAGGTCCTTGTCAACAGAGCAGCCCTAAACTTTGGGGTTCTTGTGTCTTGCTGATTTTTAATTTTCCCACTTTATACCCCCATGCGTGGAAGTGCCTTATGCTCTCTAAGCTGTGTTTTTTAGATGTGTCAGGACACACCATACACTTCTCCAGAGTGGCTGTTGGCAATTTACATCTCGCCCATCAGTGTAGCAAGGCTCCCATTTCTCCATGGCCTGTCCTGCATTTCTGGTTTTGACACTTTTTTCTGCATGGCCCTTTTGACCGATGGGAAGCGAGACTTCTTTGTAGCGCTGATTTGACTTTCCAGGTAGCTTGGTTGGCCAAAAAGGGCGTATGCGTTTTTTTCCGAATATATTCAGGAAAAAACGAATACGCCCTTTTTGGCCAAGGGCATCATTGTCAACGTTTTGCCGCTTTTCATGTGCTTTAGAGGCGATTCGAATCTACCTCCTGAAATCTGTTTCCTGCAATTCTGCCTTGATTTCAATTCCTCGTCTTTGCCTTCCCTCAATATATTTGTGGACGAGAGTTATCATTTATAACTGTGCAGGTTTGTGAATTGCAGTGCCCTGAATCTCCATTTTACAACTCGCTTTTTCGGGAGCTTGCCGCAAAAGCGCAGGATGGCTTCAGGCCCTGTTCTGGTTCCGGGGGGCAGGCTGAGCCTGTGGTTAATTCTTCTTCCTGATGGGAAAACAGAGTGACCTGTGCCTGTCCCAACACCAAGAGCTAGTCTCTCATTGGTTCCCCGTCTTCCCGTTCATCCTCAGGACAAACTGCAACATGTACGGAAAAGGAGGTCAAAGGTGCTGATGCTCCAAGTAGGGAGATTGCTAGTAAAGTGGCTGGAATGGCGAACACGAGCACAAGGAGATGAGAAATGGGGTGCGTTTTAGAAACCTTTCCCCCTCACACGGTGTACCATCTTCTGGGTTTCTCATGCATGTTTTCGATGTAGGAAGATGCCCTTGAACTTGGAGATTTGGGACCCATGCGATGGGTAGCACGCAGTATTACTTTAAAGGGTCTGTGTTTGCTCACCCAACCTCACCAAACCTCTCAGCCCCAAGAGTGTACACCCTTATGTCTCATCCAGCTGTGGGTCTAGATATGGTCAATCCAGGTTGCATCACAGCCCCTGAACGAATTGTGTAAGAATTTCTCTCTCTTTCACTGTCTTTGTTTCATGGGTTTTTAAAAGTAATTTATTTTTATAATGGGGTTTAGCTGCTTTTCACTTCTGTGTTTATGCCGCCGTACACCCACTTGACACACTAACAGAGAGATATCAATACATAGGTTTTAAGATTATTACTACTCAGATATATTCCTTTGCGGTGAATCGGGCGTGTTGAGTCCAGGTCTCTGAGCAAGGAGTAGGTCTTGTCTATTACATATTGGGTTTATGGAATGGTATCTGAGCTAATTTGAAACTCTTGTTTTATGTATCACCCCACCTCACCTTTCCCGTTAAGCAGCCATAGTGTATTTTCTGCATGTGTGACTCTGTTCTTTTTTGTAATTCAGTTCAAGTGTAACGGTTTATACATTCCCTCTATAAGTGACACCTTATGAGAAGTGTCCTTTTCTGTGTGACTTATTTCACTTAGAATCGTTGTACCTAAATCCACTCATCATGCTGCTACTAGCCTTATGACAATGATTTCATGGCTGAGTGATATTCCATTGTACATAAGGACCACAAATTTTGTATCCATTTTTCGCTTTCCTGGGATATTTAAGGTGGAATGAAGTGGAGGTCCTTGTCAACAGAGCAGCCCTAAACTTTGGGGTTCTTGTGTCTTGCTGATTTTTAATTTTCCCACTTTATACCCCCATGCGTGGAAGTGCCTTATGCTCTCTAAGCTGTGTTTTTTAGATGTGTCAGGACACACCGTACACTTCTCCAGAGTGGCTGTTGGCAATTTACATCCCGCCCATCAGTGTAGCAAGGCTCCCATTTCTCCATGGCCTGTCCTGCATTTCTGGTTTTGACACTTTTTTCAGCATGGCCCTTTTGACCGATGGGAAGCGAGACTTCTTTGTAGCGCTGATTTAACTTTCCAGGTAGCTTGGTTGGCCAAAAAGGGCGTATGCGTTTTTTCCTGAATATATTCAGGAAAAAACGCATACGCCCTTTTTGGCCAAGGGCATCATTGTCAACGTTTTGCCACTTTTCATGTGCTTTAAAGGCGATTCGAATCTACCTCCTGAAATCAGTTTCCTGCAATTCTGCCTTGATTTCAATTCCTCGTCTTTGCCTTCCCTCAATATATTTGTGGACGAGAGTTATCATTTATTACTGTGCAGGTTTGTGAATTGCAGTGCCCTGAAGCTGCATTTTACAACTCGCTTTTTCGGGAGCTGGCCGCAAAAGCGCAGGATGGCTTCAGGCCCTGTTCTGGTTCCGGGGGCAGCCTGAGCCTGTGGTTAATTCTTATTCCTGATGGGAAAATAGAGTGACCTGTGCCTTTCCCAACACCAAGAGCTAGTCTCTCATTGGTTCCCCGTCTTCCCGTTTATCCTCAGGACAAATTGCAACCTGTACGGAACAGGAGGTTAAAGGTGCTGATGCTCCACGTGGGGAGATTGCTAGTAAAGTGGCTGGAATGGCCAACCCGAGCACAAGGAGATGAGAAATGAGGTGCGTTTTAGAAACCTTTCCCCATCACACGGTGTACCATCTTCTGGGTTTCTCATGCATGTTTTCGATGTAGGAAGATACCCTTGAACTTGGAGATTTGGGACCCATGCGATGGGTAGCACGCAGTATTACTTTAAAGGGTCTGTGTTTGCTCACCCAACCTCACCAAACCTCTCAGCCCCAAGAGTGTTCACCCTTATGGCTCATCCAGCTGTGGGTCTAGATATGGTCAATCCAGGTTGCATCACAGCCCCTGAACGAATTGTGTAAGAATTTCTCTCTCTTTCACTGTCTTTGTTTCATGGGTTTTTAAAAGTAATTTATTTTTATAATGGGGTTTAGCTGCTTTTCAATTCTGTGTTTATGCCGTTGTACACCCACTTGACTCACTAACAGAGAGATATCAATACATAGGTTTTAAGATTATTACTAGTCATATATATTCCTTTGCGGTGAATCGGGCGTGTTGAGTCCAGTTCTCTGAGCAAGGAGTAGGTCTTGTCTATTACATATTGGGTTTATGGAACGGTATCTGAGCTAATTTGAAACTCTTGTTTTATGTATCACCCCACCTCACCTTTCCCGTTAAGCAGCCATAGTGTGATTTCTGCATATGTGACTCTGTTCTGTTTTGTAATTCAGTTCAAGTGTAACGGTTTTTACATTCCCTCTATAAGTGACACATTATGAGAAGTGTCCTTTTCTGTGTGACTTATTTCACTTAGAATCGTCATACCTAAATCCACTCATCATGCTTCTACTAGCCTTATGACATTGATTTCATGGCTGAGTGATATTCCATTGTACATAAGGACCACAACTTTTGTATCCATTTTTCTCTTTCCTGGGATATTTAAGGTGGAATGAAGTGGAGGTCCTTGTCAACAGAGCAGCCCTAAACTTTGGGGTGCTTGTGTCTTGCTGATTTTTAATTTTCCCACTTTATACCCCCATGCGTGGAAGTTCCCTATGCTCTCTAAGCTGTGTTTTTTAGATTTTTCAGGACACACCGTACACTTATCCAAAGTGGCTGTTGGCAATTTATATCCCGCCCATCAGTGTAGCAAGGCTCCCATTTCTCCATGGCCGGTCCTGCATTTCTGGTTCTGACACTTTTTTCAGCATGGCCCTTTTGACCGATGGGAAGCGAGACTTCTTTGTAGCGCTGATTTGCCTTTCCAGGTTGCTTGGTTGGCCAAAGAGGGCGTATGCGTTTTTTCCTGAATATATTCAGGAAAAATCGCATACGCCCTTTTTGGCCAAGGGCATCATTGTCAACGTTTTGCCGCTTTTCATGTGCTTTAAAGGCGATTCGAATCTACCTCCTGAAATCTGTTTCCTGCAATTCTGCATTGATTTCAATTCCTCGTCTTTGCCTGCCCTCAATATATTTGTGGACGAGAGTTTTCATTTATAACTGCGCAGGTTTGTGAATTGCAGTGCCCTGAAGCTCCATTTTACAACTCGCTTTTTTGGGAGCTGGCCGCAAAAGCGCAGGATGGCTTCAGGCCCTGTTCTGGTTCCGGGGGGCAGGCTGAGCCTGTGGTTAATTCTTCTTCCTGATGGGAAAATAGAGTGACATGTGCCTGTCCCAACACAAAGAGCTAGTCTCTCATTGGTTCCCCATCTTCCCGTTCATCCTCAGGACAAATTGCAAACTGTATGGAACAGGATATTAAAGGTGCTGATGCTCCAAGTAGGGAGATTGCTAGTAAAGAGGCTGGAATGGCGAACCCGAGCAAAAGGAGATGAGAAATGAGGTGCGTTTTAGAAACCTTTCCCCATCACACGGTGTACCATCTACTGGGTTTCTCATGCATGTTTTCGATGTAGGAAGATACCCTTGAACCTGGAGATTTGGGACCCATGCGATGGGTAGCATGCAGTATTACTTTAAAGGGTCTGCATTTGCTCACTCAACCTCACCAAACCTCTCAGCAACAAGAGTGTCCACCCATATGTCTCATCCAGCTGTGGGTGTAGATATGGTCAATCCAGGTTGCATCACAGCCCGTGAACGAATTGTGTAAGAATTTCTCTCTCTTTCACTGTCTTTGTTTCATGGGTTTTTTAAAGTAATTTATTTTTATAATGGGGTTTAGCTGCTTTTCACGGCTGTCTTTATGCCGCTTTACACCCACTTGACTCACTAACAGAGAGATATCAATACATAGGTTTTAAGATTATTACTAGTCAGATATATTCTTGTGCGGTGAATCGGGCTTGTTGAGTCCAGTTCTCTGAGCAAGGAGTAGGTCTTGTCTATTACATATTGGGTTTATGGAACGGTATCTGAGCTAATTTGAAACTGTTGTTTTATGTATCACCCCACTTCACCTTTCCCGTTAAGCAGACATAGTGTGTTTTCTGCATGTGTTACTCTGTTCTGTTTTGTAATTCAGTTCAAGTGTAACTGTTTTTACATTCCCTCTATAAGTGACACCTTATGAGAAGTGTCCTTTTTTGTGTGACTTATTTTACTTAGAATCGTCGTACCTAAATCCACTCATCATGCTGCTACTAGCCTTATGACATTGGTTTCATGGCTGAGTGATATTCCATTGTACATAAGGACCACAACTTTTGTATCCATTTTTCGCTTTCCTGGGATATTTAAGGTGGAATGAAGTGGAGGTCCTTGTCAATAGAGCAGCCCTAAACTTTGGGGTTCTTGTGTCTTGCTGATTTTTAATTTTCCCACTTTATACCCCCATGCATGGAAGTGCCTTATGCTCTCTAAGCTCTGTTTTTTAGATGTTTCAGGACACACCGTACACTTCTCCAGAGTGGCTGTTGGCAATTTACATCCCGCCCATCAGTGTAGCAAGGCTCCGATTACTCCATGGCCTGTCCTGCATTTCTGGTTTTGACACTTTTTTCAGCATGGCCCTTTTGAAAGATGGGAAGCGAGACTTCTTTGTAGCGCTGATTTGACTTTCCAGGTAGCTTGGTTGGCCAAAAAGGGCGTATGCGTTTTTTCCTGAATATATTCAGTAAAAAACGCAAATGCCCTTTTTGGCCAAGGGCATCATTGTCAACGTTTTGCCGCTTTTCATGTGCTTTAAAGGCGATTCGAATCTACCTCCTGAAATCAGTTTCCTGCAATTCTGCCTTGATTTCAATTCCTCGTCTTTGCCTTCCCTCAATATATTTGTGGACGAGAGTTATCATTTATTACTGTGCAGGTTTGTGAATTGCAGTGCCCTGAAGCTGCATTTTACAACTCGCTTTTTCGGGAGCTGGCAGCAAAAGCTCAGGATGGCTTCAGGCCCTGTTCTGGTTCCGGGGGCAGCCTGAGCCTGTGGTTAATTCTTCTTCCTGATGGGAAAATAGAGTGACCTGTGCCTTTCCCAACACCAAGAGCTAGTCTCTCATTGGTTCCCCGTCTTCCCGTTCATCCTCAGGACAAATTGCAACCTGTACGGAACAGGAGGTTAAAGGTGCTGATGCTCCACGTGGGGAGATTTCTAGTAAAGTGGCTGGAATGGCCAACCCGAGCACAAGGAGATGAGAAATGAGGTGCGTTTTAGAAACCTTTCCCCATCACACAGTGTACCATCTTCTGGGTTTCTCATGCATGTTTTCGGTGTAGGAAGATGCCCTTGAACTTGGAGATTTGGGACCCATGCGATGGGTAGCACGCAGTATTACTTTAAAGGGTCTGTGTTTGCTCACCCAACCTCACCAAACCTCTCAGCCCCAAGAGTGTACACCCTTATGTCTCATCCAGATGTGGGTCTAGATATTGTCAATCCAGGTTGCATCACAGCCCCTGAACGAATTGTGTAAGAATTTCTCTCTCTTTCACTGTCTTTGTTTCAGGGGTTTTTAAAAGTAACTTATTTTTATAATGCGGTTTAGCTGCTTTTCACTTCTGTGTTTATGCCGCTGTACACACACTTGACACACTAACAGAGAGATATCAATACATAGGTTTTAAGATTATTACTAGTCATATATATTCCTTTGCGGTGAATCGGGCGTGTTCAGTCCAGTTCTCTGAGCAAGGAGTAGGTCTTGTCTATTACATATTGGGTTTATGGAATGCTATCTGAGCTAATTTGAAACTCTTGTTTTATGTATCACCCCACCTCACCTTTCCCGTTAAGCAGCCATAGTGTGTTTTCTGCATGTGTGACTCTGTTCTGTTTTGTAATTCAGTTCAAGTGTAACGGTTTATACATTCCCTCTATAAGTGACACCTTATGAGAAGTGTCCTTTTCTGTGTGACTTATTTCACTTAGAATCGTCGTACCTAAATCCACTCATCATGCTGCTACTAGCCTTATGACATTGATTTCATGGCTGAGTGATATTCCATTGTACATAAGGACCACAACTTTTGTATCCATTTTTCGCTTTCCTGGGATATTTAAGGTGGAATGAAGTGGAGGTCCTTGTCAACAGAGCAGCCCTAAACTTTGGGGTTCTTGTGTCTTGCTGATTTTTAATTTTCCCACTTTATACCCCCATGCGTGGAAGTGCCTTATGCTCTCTAAGCTGTGTTTTTTAGATGTGTCAGGACACATCGTACACTTCTCCAGAGTGGCTGTTGGCAATTTACATCCCGCCCATCAGTGTAGCAAGGCTCCCATTTCTCCATGGCCTGTCCTGCATTTCTGGTTTTGACACTTTTTTCAGCATGGCCCTTTTGAAAGATGGGAAGCGAGACTTCTTTGTAGCGCTGATTTGACTTTCCAGGTAGCTTGGTTGGCCAAAAAGGGCGTATGCGTTTTTTCCTGAATATATTCAGGAAAAAACGCATACGCCCTTTTTGGCCAAGGGCATCATTGTCAACGTTTTGCCGCTTTTCATGTGCTTTAAAGGCGATTCGAATCTACCTCCTGAAATCAGTTTCCTGCAATTCTGCCTTGATTTCAATTCCTCGTCTTTGCCTTCCCTCAATATATTTGTGGACGAGAGTTATCATTTATTACTGTGCAGGTTTGTGAATTGCAGTGCCCTGAAGCTGCATTTTACAACTCGCTTTTTCGGGAGCTGGCCGCAAAAGCGCAGGATGGCTTCAGGCCCTGTTCTGGTTCCGGGGGCAGCCTGAGCCTGTGGTTAATTCTTCTTCCTGATGGGAAAATAGAGTGACCTGTGCCTTTCCCAACACCAAGAGCTAGTCTCTCATTGGTTCCCCGTCTTCCCGTTCATCCTCAGGACAAATTGCAACCTGTACGGAACAGGAGGTTAAAGGTGCTGATGCTCCAAGTGGGGAGATTGCTAGTAAAGTGGCTGGAATGGCCAACCCGAGCACAAGGAGATGAGAAATGAGGTGCGTTTTAGAAACCTTTCCCCATCACACGGTGTACCATCTTCTGGGTTTCTCATGCATGTTTTCGATGTAGGAAGATGCCCTTGAACTTGGAGATTTGGGACCCATGCGATGGGTAGCACGCAGTATTACTTTAAAGGGTCTGTGTTTGCTCACCCAACCTCACCAAACCTCTCAGCCCCAAGAGTGTACACCCTTATGTCTCATCCAGCGGTGGGTCTAGATATGGTCAATCCAGGTTGCATCACAGCCCCTGAACGAATTGTGTAAGAATTTCTCTCTCTTTCACTGTCTTTGTTTCATGGGTTTTTAAAAGTAATTTATTTTCATAATGCGGTTTAGCTGCTTTTCACTTCTGTGTTTATGCCGCTGTACACCCACTTGACACACTAACAGAGAGATATCAATACATAGGTTTTAAGATTATTACTAGTCATATATATTCCTTTGCGGTGAATCGGGCGTGTTCAGTCCAGTTCTCTGAGCAAGGAGTAGGTCTTGTCTATTATATATTGGGTTTATGGAATGGTATCTGAGCTAATTTGAAAGTCTTGTTTTATGTATCACCCCACCTCACCTTTCCCGTTAACCAGCCATAGTGTGTTTTCTGCATGTGTGACTCTGTTCTGTTTTGTAATTCAGTTCAAGTGTAACGGTTTATACATTCCCCCTATAAGTGACACCTTATGAGAAGTGTCCTTTTCTGTGTGACTTATTTCACTTAGAATCGTCGTACCTAAATCCACTCATCATGCTGCTACTAGCCTTAGACATTGATTTCATGGCTGAGTGATATTCCATTGTACATAAGGACCACAACTTTTGTATCCATTTTTCGCTTTCCTGGGATATTTAAGGTGGAATGAAGTGGAGGTCCTTGTCAACAGAGCAGCCCTAAACTTTGGGGTTCTTGTGTCTTGCTGATTTTTAATTTTCCCACTTTATACCCCCATGCGTGGAAGTGCCTTATGCTCTCTAAGCTGTGTTTTTTAGATGTGTCAGGACACACCGTACACTTCTCCAGAGTGGCTGTTGGGAATTTACATCCCGCCCATCAGTGTAGCAAGGCTCCCATTTCTCCATGGCCTGTCCTGCTTTTCTGGTTTTGACACTTTTTTCAGCATGGCCCTTTTGAACGATGGGAAGCGAGACTTCTTTGTAGCGCTGATTTGCCTTTCCAGGTTGCTTGGTTGGCCAAAGAGGGCGTATGCGTTTTTTCCTGAATATATTCAGGAAAAATCGCATACGCCCTTTTTGGCCAAGGGCATCATTGTCAACGTTTTGCCGCTTTTCATGTGCTTTAAAGGCGATTCGAATCTACCTCCTGAAATCTGTTTCCTGCAATTCTGCCTTGATTTCAATTCCTCGTCTTTGCCTGCCCTCAATATATTTGTGGACGAGAGTTTTCATTTATAACTGCGCAGGTTTGTGAATTGCAGTGCCCTGAAGCTCCATTTTACAACTCGCTTTTTTGGGAGCTGGCCGCAAAAGCGCAGGATGGCTTCAGGCCCTGTTCTGGTTCCGGGGGGCAGGCTGAGCCTGTGGTTAATTCTTCTTCCTGATGGGAAAATAGAGTGACATGTGCCTGTCCCAACACAAAGAGCTAGTCTCTCATTGGTTCCCTGTCTTCCCGTTCATCCTCAGGACAAATTGCAACCTGTACGGAACAGGAGGTTAAAGGAGCTGATGCTCCAAGTAGGGAGATTGCTAGTAAAGTGGCTGGAATGGCGAACCCGAGCACAAGGAGATGAGAAATGAGGTGCGTTTTAGAAACCTTTCCCCATCACACGGTGTACCATCTACTGGGTTTCTCATGCATGTTTTCGATGTAGGAAGATGCCCTTGAACCTGGAGATTTGGGACCCATGCGATGGGTAGCATGCAGTATTACTTTAAAGGGTCTGCATTTGCTCACTCAACCTCACCAAACCTCTCAGCAACAAGAGTGTCCACCCTTATGTCTCATCCAGCTATGGGTGTAGATATGGTCAATCCAGGTTGCATCACAGCCCCTGAACGAATTGTGTAAGAATTTCTCTCTCTTTCACTGTCTTTGTTTCATGGGTTTTTAAAAGTAATTTATTTTTATAATGGGGTTTAGCTGCTTTTCACAGCTGTGTTTATGCCGCTTTACACCCACTTGACACACTAACAGAGAGATATCAATACATAGGTTTTAAGATTATTACTAGTCAGATATATTCCTTTGCGGTGAATCGGGCGTATTGAGTCCAGGTCTCTGAGCAAGGAGTAGGTCCTGTCTATTACATATTGGGTTTATGGAACGGTATCTGAGCTAATTTGAAACTCTTGTTTTATGTATCACCCCACCTCACCTTTCCCGTTAAGCAGCCATAGTATGTTTTCTGCATGTGTGACTCTGTTCTGTTTTGTAATTCAGTTCAAGTGTAACGGTTTTTACATTCCCTCTATAAGTGACACATTATGAGAAGTGTCCTTTTCTGTGTGACTTATTTCACTTAGAATCGTCATACCTAAATCCACTCATCATGCTTCTACTAGCCTTATGACATTGATTTCATGGCTGAGTGATATTCCATTGTACATAAGGACCACAAATTTTGTATCCATTTTTCGCTTTCCTGGGATATTTAAGGTGGAATGAAGTGGAGGTCCTTGTCAATAGAGCAGCCCTAAACTTTGGGGTTCTTGTGTCTTGCTGATTTTTAATTTTCCCACTTTATACCCCCATGCATGGAAGTGCCTTATGCTCTCTAAGCTGTGTTTTTTAGATGTTTCAGGACACACCGTACACTTCTCCAGAGTGGCTGTTGGCAATTTACATCCCGCCCATCAGTGTAGCAAGGCTCCCATTTCTCCATGGCCTGTCCTGCATTTCTGGTTTTGACACTTTTTTCAGCATGGCCCTTTTGACCGATGGGAAGCGGGACTTCTTTGTAGTGCTGATTTGCATTTCCAGGTTGCTTGGTTGGCCCAAAAGGGCGTATGCATTTTTTCCTGAATATATTCAGGAAAAAACGGATACGCCCTTTTTGGCCAAGGGCATCATTGTCAACGTTTTGCTGCTTTTCATGAGCGTTATAGGCGATTCGAATCTACCTCCTGAAATCTGTTTCCTGCAATTCTGCCTTGATTTCATATCCTCTTCTTTGCCTTCCCTCAATATATTTGTGGACGAGAGTTATCATTTATAACTGTGCAAGTTTGTGAATTGCAGTGCCCTGAAGCTCCATTTTACAACTCGCTTTTTCGGGAACTGGCCGCAAAAGCGCAGGATGGCTTCAGGCCCTGTTCTGGTTCCGGGGGGCAGGCTGAGCCTGTGGTTAATTCTTCTTCCTGATGGGAAAATAGAGTGACCTGTGCCTGTCCCAACACCAAGAGCTAGTCTCTCATTGGTTCCCCGTCTTCCCGTTCATCCTCAGGACAAATTGCAACCTGTACGGAACAGGAGGTTAAAGGTGCTGATGCTCCAAGTAGGGAGATTTCTAGTAAAGTGGCTGGAATGGCGAATCCGAGCACAAGGAGATGAGAAATGAGGTGCGTTTTAGAAACCTTTCCCCATCACACGGTGTACCATCTTCTGGGTTTCTCATGCATGTTTTCGATGTAGGAAGATGCCCTTGAACCTGGAGATTTGGGACCCATGCGATGGGTAGCACGCAGTATTACTTTAAAGGTTCTGCATTTGCTCACCCAACCTCACCAAACCTCTCAGCCCCAAGAGTGTCCACCCTTATCTCTCATCCAGCTGTGGGTCTAGATATGGTCAATCCAGGTTGCATCACAGCCCCTGAACGAATTGTGTAAGAATTTCTCTCTCTTTCACTGTCTTTGTTTCATGGGTTTTTAAAAGTAATTTATTTTTATAATGGGGTTTAGCTGCTTTTCACGGCTGTGTTTATGCCGCTTTACACCCACTTGACACAATAACAGAAAGATATCAATACATAGGTTTTAAGATTATTACTAGTCAGATATATTCCTTTACGGTGAATCGGGCGTGTTGAGTCCAGGTCTCTGAGCAAGGAGTAGGTCTTGTCTATTACATATTGGGTTTATGGAACGGTATCTGAGCTAATTTGAAACTCTTGTTTTATGTATCACCCCACCTCACCTTTCCCGTTAAGCAGCTATAGTGTGTTTTCTGCATGTGTGACTCTGTTCTGTTTTGTAATTCAGTTCAAGTGTAACGGTTTATACATTCCCTCTATAAGTGACACCTTATGAGATGTGTCCTTTTCTGTGTGACTTATTTCACTTAGAATCGTCGTACCTAAATCCACTCATCATGCTGCTACTAGCCTTATGACATTGATTTCACGCCCGAGTGATATTGTATTGTACATAAGGACCACAAATTCTTTATCCATTTTTCTCTTTCCTGGGATATTTAAGGTGGAATGAAGTTGAGTTTCTTGTCAACAGAGCAGCCCTAAACTTTGGGGTGCCTGTGTCTTGCTGATTTTTAGTTTTCCCAATTTATACCCCCATGAGTGGATGTGCCCCTTTCTCTCTAGCTGTGTTTTTTAGATGTTTTAGGAAACACCATACCCTTCTCCAGAGTTGTCATTGGCAATTTACATCCCTCCCATCAGTGTAACAAGGCTCCCTTTCCTCCCTGGCCTCTCCTGCATTTCTTGTTTTTACACTTTTTTAGGAAGGACCTTTTGACCGATGGGAAGTGAGACTCCTTTGTAGTGCTGAATTGCATTTCCGGCTTGCTTGGTTGGCCAAAAAGGGCCTATGGGTTTTTTCCTGAATTTATTCAGAAAAAAACGCATACTGTCTTTTTGGCCAAGTGCATCATTGTGGACGTTTGGCCGCTTTTCTTGTGCTTTAGGGGCGATTCAAATCTAACTCCTGAAATCTGTTTCCTGCAATTCTGCCTTGATTTCAAATCCTCTTCGTTGCCTTCCCTCAATATATTTGTGGACGAGAGTTATCATTTATAACTCTGCAGGTTTGTGAATTGCAGGGCCCCTGAGCTCCATTTTTCAACTCGCTTTTTTGGGAGCTTTCCGCAGAACCGCTGGTTTGCTTTTGGCCCTCTTCTGGTTCCCGGTTGCAGGCTAAGCCTTTGCTTAATTCTTCTTCCTGACTGGAAAGTAGAGTGACATGTGCCTCTCTGAACATCTTGGGCTTGGCTCTCCTTGTTTCTCCTCCTTCCCCTTCTTCCTTTGGACAAATTCCAATTTCTGTGCAACTGGTTGTTGAAGGTGCTGACATACTCAAGTGGGGAGATTTTAAGGAAAAAGGCTGGAGGGGTGAACCCAATAACCAGGAAATTAGGAGTTTTAGTGCCTTTTCCAAAATCTTCCTGATCCAACCGTGTTCCATCTTCTGGGTGTCACAGGCATGTTGTAGCTGTAGGAAAGGTCCCGTGTATGTAAGGAGAACACAAGGGATTTTTCCAAATCAGTGTCTCCCCGAACTCCAATCTGGGGAATTTTTAAGCTACTGGTACATGTGTGTTCATTAAGGGACTTGGGCCGTAGGCAGAGTCCGAACTTTAGATGATTGAAGTCTTCAGGTTCAGAAACGCTCACCATCGGCCTCCTTTAGTTTCCATTTTATCTGTAGTTGATAGATGATGTCGATATAGATATCTATGGTTTTTCAGATTATTTCCCCTCAGGGGTCATTACAAAATATTGAGTATAGTTCCCTGTGCTATACAGTAGTTCCTTGTTGATGATATATTTTATACATAGCAGTGTGTATATGTTAATCTGAAACTGTTAATTTATCCCTCCTCCCACCTTTCCCCTTTGGTAATAAAAAATATAAGATTTTATACTTCTCAGAAATCTAGGAGCTGAAAGACAGGTATCATTTTCAATGGAAAATCATTCGAAACAAGGTTGAAACTTCAACCAAGATTATTAGATGTACATCCTTGGAAAGAAATCACTGCATTTCTCTACTGTTGACCTGACAAATAAGACAAACCCCTCCACTGAACTTGCTTATAATAAAGTGATGGAAATATCAAATGGAAGTGTTAGACACATCTTATTTTACACGAGCCTTATACACTGCTCTATGTTAATTACAGTTTGGCTCACACATCTGTTCATTGAAGTTACAATGTTCTCAAATTCTGTTACTGATCCTGCAGAGTGGGCCCCAACAAGGGTCTCCCTGCCCAGTGTCATTGGAGCCAACAGATCGAGACTGACTTTGGTTCAGGAGCAAAGGAAATCTTTATATTTTGATCAGAGAATGGAGAGGTGATAGTGTGTGCTCCCCTGCGGGTTGTGGGCCTGGCTGCTGTGTAGGGATCCTGTCAGCATCAGCGGGAGTGAGGGGTCGGAGCTCTCGAGGGCTGGGTTGCCTGGAGCTCAGGCTCTATGTCGCAGAGTCTGCACGGGGCCCCACGAGCTGAGGTGTCGGCCCAGCCATTTTGCACTAGGAAATCGGGTCTGAAGTGTCGGGTGTGGGACCTCTGCATGTGGAAACCTAGGAGCAAGTGAAATTAGACAAAGCACAAAGGAAAAAATGGTTAGACTTTATTTTATTGCCCAGATTCTATTTTTATCTCCCAGGAATTTTTAATGGGCTTTGCCAGTGACAAAGCCCTCCTCTGCCTTTTGTCCCATTCCTCATTCTTGGGGCGCTGAGGGTGCAGACACGTCTTCTGTAAATGCTTCGTGCTGAGTTGGGTGTCCTCATACCCGGGTGTAGGGGCAGGACTTCTCCCCAGCAGCCTCCAGGTGAGATTGATTGTCCGCAGGCCTCCTCCCTCACTGCTCGTCTGCCTGAGCACCAGCATTGGCAGTTTTATAGATTCTAATGACCTTTAAGGGTCCAGGAAAGAGATGTGCAGAGACGCTGAGGGGGTGGGCGGTTTTACCCTGCTCCACATTGGTTCGGCCCCCTTAGGCTGACGGTTTCTGCCAGCCTAGATGCTCTGACCAGTAGTCTGCGCTTTCTTCAGTTAGGCCAACTGAATTAACGTACAAACAGCACCAGGTGTCAGAGCCCTGCTTGCTCAACTCCCAGACATTCCAGGGCCGGTGGTGATCCAGGACCATGACGGCCACTCAGTCAACGGCCTTTTGAAGTAGCCAGGAGTACAGCCGGTCTCATTGGCCCCCGTCACCACGGTGTCTGTAGGTTTTTCTATGGTGGCAGCGTTATTTACGGTTCCCCTGCCAAGTTTATTAGCTCGGCTCTGGGTGCAGTAAGTCCTGTAAGCAATAGTCAGCTCTTTAGGGGCACACTCTTGTTGTTTTCTGAGAGAAGCTCCAGGTCAAGTGATGGTCACACGAGTCGTCATGGGGGCCCATTGCCCCAGGTTGTCTCTCTGGAGGTTGGTGTTGGAGGGCCTCCTCACTCGAGGTCATTGTGCCCACGGAGCAATCCCTGCAACTTCATGGCATGGTGGGTGGTTAGGATCACCAAGTGGCGTCCTTTTCCCTTAGGAGGGAGCTGGCCTTGCGGGCTGCTGATTTCCAGGTTTTTAGATACCCCCAGTATCCTGGTCGGATGGGGTGGCTGGCCAATGCCTGGAGGGCATTCTTGCATTGTTCCATTTCAAGTGGTCCCAGTTTTTGCACTAATACTCCAAGGGCGATTCGCCTTGGACCAGGAATGTAAAGGTCAAAGGGTTTAGCTAACTTAGGGAGGTCCAGGGCCAGGGTCTGAATTGACTGCTCTTTCCATTCTTGAAAGGCCGCTTCTGGATTCTATTCAAAAGGATCATCATCTTTTCCTTTCAGTGTTTCATATAGAGGCCCAGCTATTAGACTCTAGTTAGGGATCCAGATGCAGCAAACCCCGGTCTCCCCAGGAACCCCTAAGCTGTCTTCTAGTTTCAGGAAGGCTGAGGCTGCAAATGGCTTCTTCCCTTTCCTGGGGTGGGCTTCTCCGACCTTCTGTGCGAATGAAGCTCAGGAAGGCCACTTTAGTTTGTGATATTTGAGCCTTTTCCTTGGACACCTTCTATCTTTTATTGGCTAGGTAGTTCAGAGGCCTCCTTAGTCGGGCTGGTGATCAGAATGTCATCTGCATATTGAAGGAGGGTTCCCTTCTCCAGAGGTAGATCTTTTAGGTCTTTAGCTAACGTTTCCCCAAAGATGGTGTGGGAATTTTTGAACCCCTGGGGCAGGACGGCCCAGCAGTATTGTTTTTGTTGTATGTTGAGTCCTGCCACTCACAGCCAAAATTTCTTGTGACTCTGGGAGTAATGGAATACAGAAGAAGGCATCATTGAAGTCTAATACAGAATACCATGTCCTGGTGGATGGTAGAATGACCAGCAGGGTGTAGGAATTAGGAACTACTAGATGTATATCCTCTGTGGCTTCACTGACTGTCCTGGCGTCCTCTACCAGGTCCCCAGCAGCCCACGGGGCTCTTGTGGTCAGGCCCCTCCCAGGATATGGAGCTTACCTGGGCAGGTACCCAGCGGCCCACGGGGCTCTGGTGGTTAGGCCACTCCCAGGATATGGAGCTCACCTGGGCAGGTACCCAGCAGCCCATGGGGCCCTCATGGTCAGGCCCCTCCCAGGATATGGAGCTCACCTGGGCAGGTACGCAGCAGCCCACGGGGCTCTCGTTGGCAGGCCCCTCCCTGGATATGGAGCTCCCGTGGACAGGTACCCCGGCAGGGCTGGGCACACAGGATCCGTGCACATAGCCCTCATTGCAGAGCACCCCCAGCACACCTGTCACTCAGAGCTGACACAGAGCACCTCAGAGCAGAGCTTGAACTAACAAACAGCAGCTCCAACAGGTCTGTGACCCTAGGCTTCACTCTGTGCAGCCTCCCTCTGCCTGGTCTTCCAGGGGCTTCCACTGCAGCTGGGGCACCAGGCCTCTGTCTCCACCCACCACCCCTCCTCTCCCTGACTCCTGGGTTCCTCTCATTAGCAGAGGGTCTTCTTGAAGTTGTCTCCCACTCATGGACCAGATAAAATGATTAGAAAACAAGCCAGGGCTGCCGCCCCTTATCTATCCTGACTCTCGGGACCCTACACCTGTTCCTTGGATCTGGCCGGTGCAGCAAGGCCCATTCTCTGCAACTCTGAGCCCCTGAGGGGCGAGGATTGGCTGACCTGGGCAGCCTGACCCGGCCGGCCAGCCCTTCCCAGGTGTGCCTGGGTTGAGGTCAATATAAACACCCCTCCAGGCAGCAAAAGCCTCTGCAGCTGTGCCTGACGCCATATTCTCTGCCCCGTCAGCAGTCTCGGGGTTGGGCTGGTGGGAGGGAGTAGGGCCCACGGCTCTATGAGTGGCCCGGTGTGACTGGGGCTCTGCTGGACTTTCTGCAGGAGTTGCCGGGCTGCCACCTGCTAAAGAAGAGGATGTGTCACCCATACTTGCTGCTGGAATTTCTCCCCGGGCAGAGGTGAGGAAGGAAAAAAGCAGTGGGGGCCGGGACAGGAGGGGTACCTCAGGCAGGGAAATGGAAAGCTTCCAGACGAGCACCCGGGGCCAGGACCATCCTGGCTGGCCTGCAGGCACCACGTCGGCCTGCGTGCTGTCACTGGTGTGACTCCAAGCCCCTTCCTCTAGTTTTTAAAGTCTTTGCACACATTCAGGTGTTTTACCTGGGAAGGGTGGGAAAAGTTCAGCAGCAGCTGGCCTGGGGCTCAGCTCACGTTTACTCAGAGACGCCTCCTCACGGTCCCCCAGCTTTGCAATGAGGACGCTCCTCGTGTGGGGGTTGCTGGCTGCATGGGAGATGATTCCCCACCTGTGACCAACTTCAGAATTGTTTACCACTGGAGCAAGTGCCCTGATAGGGTTTTCCTCTGTATGACCAGTGGGTTCTGTTTTTTTTTTTTTCTTTTTTGGTTCAAGGTAAGTTTTATTCCTCATTTTGTATTTATGGATATAAGCATGGAAATAATTCATTCATATAAATACGTCTATGGGAAGGACAGAACTTTTTTTTCTGTTTTATTTCTTTAAGTATTATTTCTTTTTTAATTTTTGAATTTATTTTATTCATTTTTTTATACAGCAGGCTCTTATTGGTTATCTATTTTATACATATAAGTGTATATATGTCAATCCCAGGCTCGCAATTCATCCCATCACCACCACCCTGCCACTTTCCCCCCTTGGTGTCCATACATTTGTTCTCTACATCTGTGTCTCTATTTCTCCCTTGCAAACCGGTTCATCTTTACCATTTTTCTAGGTTCCCCATGTATGCATTAATATACGATATTTGTTTTCTCTTTCTGACTTACTTCACTCTGTATGACAGTCTCTAGATCTATCCACGTCTCTACAAATGACCCAATTTCATTCCTTTTTATGGCTGAGTAATATTCCATTTTATACATGTAGCACATCTTTTCTGTTCGTCTGTCTATGGGCATTTAAGTTGCTTCCATGACCTGGCTATTATAAATAGTGCTGCAATGAATATTGTGGTGAATATGTCTTTTTGAATTATGGTTTTCTCTGGGTATATGGCCAGTAGTGGGATGGCTGGGTCATATGGTAATTCTATTTTTAGTTTTTTAAGGAACCTCCATACTGTTCTCCATAGTGACTGTATCAATTTACATTCCCACAAATAGTGTAAGAGGGTTCCCTTTTCTCCACACCCTCTCCAGCATTTGTTGCTTGTAGATTTTCTGATGATGCCCATTCTAACTCGTGTGAAGTGATACCTCATTGTAGTTTTGGTGTATATTTCTCTAATAATTAGTGATGTTGAGCAGCTTTTCATGTGCTTCTTAGTCATCTGTATGTCTTCTTGGGACAAATGTCTATTTACATCATCTGCCCATTTTTGGATTGGGTTGTTTGTTTTTTTACTGTTGAGCTGCATGAGCTGTTTATATACATTGGAGATTACTCCTTTGTCCATTGATTCGTTTGCAAATATTTTCTCCCATTGTGAGGGTTGTCTTTTCGTCTTGTTTGTACTTTCCTTTGCTTTGCAAAAGCTTTTAGGTTTCATTTGCTCCCATATGTTTATTTATTTTTTATTCCATTACTCTACAAGGTGGATCAAAAAAGATCTTGCTGTGATTTATGTCAAAGAGTATTCTTCCTATGTTTTCCTCTAAGAGTTTTATAGTGTCCGGTCTTACATTTTGGTCTCTAATCCATTTTGAGTTTATTTTTTGTGTATGGTGTTAGGGAGTGTTCTAATTTCATTCTTTTACATGTAGCTGTCCATTTTTCCCAGCACCACTTATTGAAGAGACTGTCTTTTCTCCTTTGTATACCCTTGCCTCCTTTGTCATAGATTAGTGGGCCATAGGTGTGTAGGTTTATCTCTGGGCTTTCATTTTTTTTTTCTTTTACATCTTTATTGGAGTATAATTGCTTTACAATTGTGTGTTAGTTTCTGCTGTATAAAAAAGTGAATCAGCTGTGCGTACACATATAACACCATATCCCCTCCCTCTTGCACCTCCCTCTCACTCCCTTATCCCACCCTTTTAGGTGGTCACAAAGCACAGAGCTGATCTCCCTGTGCTATGTGGCTGCTTCCCAGTAGCTATCAATTTTACATTTGGTAGTGTATATTTGTCCATACCACTCTCACACTTTGTCCCAGCTTACCCTTCCCTCTCCCCATGTCCTCAAGTCCTTTCTCTACGTCTGTGTCCTTAATCCTTTCCTGCCCCTAGGTTCTTCATAAACTTTTTTTTTTTAGATTCCATATATATGTGTTAGCATACGGTATTTGTTTTTCTCTTTCTGACTTACTTCACTCTGTAGGACAGACTCTAGATCCATCCACCTCACTAAAAATAACTCAATTTCGTTTCTTTTTATGGCTGAATAATGTTCCATTGTATATATATGTGCCACATCTTCTTTATCCATTTATCTGTTGATGGACACTTAGGTTGCTTCCATGTCCTGGCTATTGTAAATAGAGCTACAGTGAACATTGTGGTACATGACTCTTTTTGAATTATGGTTTTCTCAGGGTAAATATCCAGGAGTGGGTTTGCTGGGTTGTATGGTAGTTCTATTTTTAGTTTTTAAGGAACCCCCATACCGTTCTCCCTAGTGGCTATATCAATTTACATTCCCACCAACAGTGCAAGAGGGTTCCCTTTTCTCCAATAAATGCCTCTCCAGCATTTATTGTTGGTAGATTTTTTGATGATGGCCATTCTGACTGGTGTGAGGTGATAGCTCACTGTAGTTTTGATTTGCATTTCTCTAATGATTAGTGATATTCAGCATCCTTTCATGTGTTTGTTGGCAACCTGTATATCTTCTTTGGAGAAATGTCTATTTAGGTCTTCTGCCCATTTTTGGATTGGGTTGTTTGGTTTTGTGATATTGAGCTACATGAGCTGCTTTTTGGAGATTAATCCTTTGCCATTTGCTTCATTTGAAAATATTTTCTCCCATTCTGATGGTTGTCTTTTCATCTTGCTTATGTTTTCCTTTGCTGTGCAAAAGAATTTATGTTTCATTCGGTCCAATTTTTTTATTTTTGTTTTTATTTCCATTTCTCTAGGAGGTGGGTCAAAAAGGATCTTGCTGTGATTTATGTCATAGACTGTTCTGCTTATGTTTTCCTCTAAGAGTTTTATAGTGGCTGGTCTTATATTTAGGTCTCTAATCCATTTTGAGTTTACTTTTGTGTATGGTGTTAGGGAGTGTACTAATTTCATTCTTTTACATGTAACTGTCCAGTTTTCCCAGCACCACTTACTGAAGACACTGTCTTTTCTCCATTGTATACCCTTGCCTCCTTTGTCATAGATTAGTGAACCATAGGTACATGGGTTTATCTCTGTGCTTTATATCCTGTTCTATTGACCTATATTACTGTTTTTGTGTCAGTACCATATTATCTTGATTACTCTAGCTTTGTAATATAGTCTGAAGTCTGGAAGTCTGATTCCTCCAGCTCTTTTTTTTCCCCCTCAAGACTGCTTTGGCTATCCAGGGTCTTTTGTGTCTCCCTACAAATTTTAAGATTTTTTTTTCTTGTTCTGTAGAAAATGCCAAAGGTATTTTGATCGGGATTGCATTGAATATGTAGATTGCTTTGGGTAGTATAGTCATTTTCACAATATTGATTCTTCTAATCCAAGAACATGGTATATGTCTCCATCTGTTTATATCATCTTTGATTTCTTTCATCAGTGTCTTATAGTTTTCTGAGTACAGGTCTTTTACTTCCTTAGGTAGGTTTATTCCTAGGTATTTTATTCTTTTTGTTGCAGTGGTAATGGGATTGTTTCCTTAATTTCTCTTTCTGATCTTTCATTGTTAGTGTAGAGGAATGCAAGCAATTTCTGTGCATTAATTTTGTATCCTGCAACTTTACCAAATTCATTGATTAGCTCCAGTGGTTTTCTGGTGGCATCTTTAGGATTCTCTATCTATGATATCATGTCATCTGCAAACAGTGACAATTTTACTTCTTCTTTTCCTTTTTGTATTCCTTTTATTTCTTTTTCTTCTCTGATTGCCATGGCTAGGACTTCCAAAACTATGTTGAATAGCAGTGGTGAGAGTGGACATCCTCGTCTTGTTCCTGATCTTAGAGGAAACGCTTTCAGTTTTTCACCATTGAGAATGCTGTTTGCTGTGGGTTTGTCATATATGGCCTTTATTATGTTGAGGTAGTTTCCCTCTATGCCCACACTCTGCAGAGTTTTTATCGTAAATGAGTGTTGAATTTTCTCAAAATCTTTTCCTTCATCTATTGAGATGATCATATGGTTTTATTCTACAATTTGTTAATATGGTGTATCACATTGATTTGTGTATATTGAAGAATCCTTGCATCCCTGGGATAAACCCCACTTGATCATGGTGTATGATCCTTTTAATGTGTTGTTCGATTCTGTTTGCTAGTATTTTGTTGAGGATTTTTACATCTATATTCATCAGTGATATTGGTCTATAATTTTCTTTCCTTGTAGTATCTCTGTCTGATTTTGGTATCAGGGTGATGGTGGTCTCATAGAATGAGTTTGGGAGTGTTCCTTCCCCTGCAATTGTTTTGAAGAATTTGAGAAGGTTGGGTGTTAGCTCTTCTCTAAATGTTTGATAGAATTCACCTGTGATGCCATCTGGTTCTGAACTTTTGTTTGTTGGAAGATTTTTAATCACAGTTTCAATTTCATTGCTTGCGATAGGTTTGTTCATATTTTCTATTTCTTCCTGGTTCAGTCTTAGAAGGTTATCCCTTTCTAAGAATTTGTCCATTTCTTCCAGATTGTCCATTTTATTGCCCTAGAGTTGCTTGTAGTAGTCTCTTAGGATGCTTTGTATTCCTGTGGTGTCTGTTGTAACTTCTGCTTTTTCACTTCTAATTTTGTTGATTTGCGTCCTCTCTCTCTTTTTCTGGAGTCTGGCTAAAGGTTGATCATTTTTGCTTATCTTCTCAAAGAACCAGCTTTTAGTTTTATTGATCTTTGCTTTCGTTTTCTTTGTTTCTATTTCATTTATTTCCGCTCTGATCTTTATGATTGCTTTCCTTCTACTAACTTTGGGTTTTGTTCTTCTTTCTCTAGTTCCTCTAGGTGTAAGGTTAGATTATTTATTTGAGATTTTTCTTGTTTCTTGAGGTAGGCTTGTATTGCTATAAACTTCCCTCTTAGAACTCCTTTTGCTGCATCCCATAGGTTTTGGATCATCGTGTTTTTGTTGTCATTTGTCTCTAGGTAGTTTTTGATTTCCTCTTTGATTTCCTCAGTGATCTCTTGGTTATTTATTAACGTATTGTTTAGCCTCCATGTGTTTGTGTTTTTTACGTTTTTTTCCATGTAATTGATTTCTAATCTCATAGCATTGTGGTCGGAACAGCTGCTTGATATGATTTCAGTTTTCTTAAATTTACTGAGGCTTTATCTGTGACCCAAGATGTGATCTATCCTGGAGAATGTTCCGTGTGCAGTTGAGAAGAACGTGTAATCTGCTGCTTTTGGATGGAATGTCCTATAAATATCAATTAACACTATCTGGTCTGTTGTGTCATTTAAAGCTTGTGTTTCCTTATTAATTTTCTGTCTGGCTGATCTCCACTGGCGTAAATGAGCTGTTAAAGTCCCCCGCTATTATTGTGTTACTGTCGATTTCCTCTTTTATAGCTGTTAGCAGTTGCCTTATACATTGAGGTGCTCCTATTTTGGGTGCATATATATTTATAATTGTTATATCTTCTTCTTGGATTGATCCCTTGACCATTATGTAGTGTCTTTCCTTGTCTCTTGTAACATTCTTTATTTTAAAGTCTATTTTATCTGATATGAGTATTGCTACTCCAGCTTTCTTTTGATTTTCATTTGCATAGAATATATTTTTCCATCGCCTCACTTTGAGTCTGTATGTGTCCCTAGGTCTGAAATAGATCTCTTGTAGACAGCATATATATGGGTCTTGTTTTTGTATCCATTCAGCGAGCCTGTGTCTTTTGGTTGGAACATTCAGTGCATTCACGTTTAAGGTAATTATCGATATGTATGTTCCTACTACTATTTTCTTAATTGTTATGGGTTTGTCTTGGTGGGTCCTTTTCTTCTCTTGTGTTTCCCACTGAGAGAAGTTCCTTCAGCATTTGGTGTAGAGCTGGTTTCATGGTGCTGAATCCTCTTAGCTTTTGCTTGTCTGTAATGCTTTTGATTTCTCCATCAAATCTGAATGAGCTCTTTGCAGGGTGGAGTACTGTTGGTTGTAGGTTCTTCCCTTTCATCACTTTAAATTTATCATGCCACTTCCTTCTGGCTTGTAGATTTTCTACTGAGAAATCAGCTGTTCTCCTTATGGGAGTTCCCTTGTATGTTATTTGTCATTTTTCCCTTGCTGCTTTCAATCATTTCTCTTTGTCGTTAATTTTGGTCAATTTGATTACTATGTGTCTTGTCATTTTTCTCCTTTGGTTTATCCTGCCTGGGACACTCTGTGCTTCTGGACTTGGGTGGCTATTTCTTTTCCCATGCTAGGGAAGTTTTTGACCATAATCTCTTCAAATATATTCTCGGGTCCTTTCTCTCTCTCTTCTCCTTCTGGGACCCCTATAATGCGAATGTTGTTGTGTTTAATGTTGTCCCAGAGGACTCTTGCTGTGTCTTCATTTATTTTCATTCTTTTTCTTTATTCTGTTCCATGGCAGTGATTTCCACCTTTCTGTCTTCCAGGTCACTTATCCGTTCTTCTGCCACAGTTATTCTGCTACTGATTCCTTCTAGTGTATTTTTCATTTCAGTTATTCCATTGTTCACCTCTGTTTGTTTGTTCTTTAATTCTTCTAGGTGTTTGTTCCTTAATTCTTCTAGGTCTTTGTTAAGCATTTCTTGCGTCTTCTCGATCTTTGCCTCCTTTCTTTTTCCAAGGTCTTGGCTCAACTTCACTATCATTATTCTGAATTCTTTTTCTGGAAGGTTCCCTATCTCCACCTCATTTCATTTTTTTCTTGGGTTTTATCTTGTTCCTTGATCTGGTATAATGTCCTCTGCCTTTTCATTTTGTCTATCTTTCTGTGAATGTGGTTTTCCTTCCACAGGCTGCAGAATTGTAGTTCTTCTTGCTTCTGCTGTCTGCTCTCTGGTGGATGAGTCTATCTTAGAGGCTTGTGCAAGCTTCCTGATGGGAGGGACTGGTGGTAGGTAGAGCTGGGTGTTGCTTTGGTGGACAGAGCTTTAAACTGCTTGTCTACGGATTAAATAAAACTTTAATAAAAAGTTTAATCCGCTTGTCTGCTGATGCATGGGGCTGGGTTCCCTCCCTGTTGGTTGTTTGGCCTGAGGCGACCCAGCACTGGAGCCTACCTTGCTCTTGGTGGGGCTAACGGCAGACTCTGGGAGGGCTCACACCAAGGAGTATTTCCCAGAACTTCTGCTGCCAGTGTCGTTGTCCTCACGGTGAGCCACAGCCACAGACACCACCTGCCTCTGCAGGAGACCCTCTAAAAGTAGCAGGTAATTCTGGTCATTCTCCTATGGGGTCACTGCTCCTTCCCCTGGGTCCTGATGTGCACACTACTTTGTGTGTGCCTTCCAAGAGTGGAGTATCTGAGTGGAGTTGAGACTCTGATTCTCTGTGTGGAGTCGCACAGACTCTGGGTCCTGTGAAGCTTCGATGTTTTCTGATTCTAGAAATCCTATAGGAGACGGTCCACAGCAGGTGACACTAATGTTGTCAGTAAAGGTGTTGAAGCCAAAGATCTGCAGTTCCAACTAGAGGTGCCGATGTACATACAGGACAAAATCATCTCGTGTGAATGTAGTTCAGGCATGTTTAAGATGAATGGAGTCATGTTAATGCCTACCATATTCTATCTTGAGCCTCTCCTCAGGGACCCCCTCCTCAGTTCCTGAGGCTCCTGTAAGTCATGTACAGGGGACTGAAGAGTGGGCTCCGTCCAGTCTGAGCCCTGAGTTACCCTGTGTGTATCTTAGGATACTTTGTATTTCTGTGGTGTCTGTTGTAACATCATCTCTTTCATTTCAGATTTATTTGGGCCCTCTCTTTTTAAAAAAACATACGACTGTTGTCTTTTATTCTTTACAGAAGTTTAATTAGTGTTTGATCTACTATCCTTACCCTATGTATACTTTTTGCAGTGAGATTTTTACTTTTCTTTGTTTCCTTGTTACTATCAATAATTAGTGAGACTTCTTTTAAGCTACCTTCAACATTGCTTATAAAGCTGCTTTATTAGTGATGACAGAGCCTTAATGGAAGTCATGTTCTGGTTGTAAATTAGAATGCAATGTGCCAGCAAAAAGCCCCTTAAGTTTATGTCTCATTACTTCTTGTTCTTTTTTTAATTTAATTTTTATTTTTTGTCAGAGCAAATGTAATTAAAATGTTTTGTTTCTTCTAGGTGTGCAAGATGTGGTTCTTTTAAACATATACATATATCTATTCTTCTTTGGATCATTTTCCAATGTAGGTTATGATACAATGTTGAGTAGTCTTGTCTTGGTATTACGTAGGTCTTTGGTGATTACATATTTCACATGTGTTTCTATATCTATCTTAACCCCAATATCCTAATGTTTCCAATCCTCACACCTTTCCATTTGGTGAACCATAAGTTTGTTTAATGAACCTGTGATTGCATTTCTCTGTGGAAATATCTTCATTGGTATCAATTTTTAGCTAAGACCTATAAGTGATATTATAGGATATGTGTCTTTTGCTTTCTGACTTAGTACAATTTGCCTGATTACCTCAAGAATCATACATGGTGCTGCAAATGGCATTGTTTCATTTTTTTCCCTGGCTAATAGTCCATCTGTACGTGTACCAGTTCTTCTTTGGCCACGCACCTGTTGACGGACTTTCTGGTTGCCTCCATGTCTTGGCTATTGTAATACTGCTGCAATGCACATTTGCTTGCCTGTGTCTTTCCAGTTCTATCTTCTTATGTTATAGGCCAAGGAGTGGGCTTGCTGTATCATATGGTAGCTCAGTGTGTACGTTTTAAAGGCACCACCATTCAGTTCTCATTAGTGGCTCTTTCCAGGTTACGTCCCACTTAAAATTGAGGGTATGCATTTCTCCAAAACACCTTCAATATTTATTGTTTGTAATTTTCTTGCTGATGGATACTCTAACAGGTGTGAGCTGATACCTCTCTGTGGTTGAATTTGCATGTGTCCCATAATCTGTTGAAATTGAGCTTTAAAGCATGCCCTTTTTATTTATCAAACTGTGATTACAGCTTAGTTGTTCAAAGTGTTTTCTTAAAATAAGTGTCACATTTTGAAAATTTTTGGCCATTACCTCCATCAAGACATTTTGAGGTCAGGTTTCATTTACAGCCCTGAAGTACTTGTTCATATGAAGTGACCATTAGCACAGGTTTTAAAGCTGTTTTACAGGTAAAGGCAAGAGGGCGGCAGCCTTTCTACGTTCCCCAATCTGGTAACTAGGGAAAGAGACCTTCAGCCCCAAGAGTGTCCAGCTTTATTTCTCATCCAGCTGTGGGTCTAGATATGGCCACACCAGGTTGCATCACAGCCCCGGAACGAATTATGTAAAAATTACTCCCTCTATCACTGTCTTTGTTTTTTGGGTTTTTTAAAGTAATTTATTTTTATAATGGGGTTTACCTGATTTTCACTGCTGTGTTTATGCCACTTTACACCCACTTCTTTCACTTACAGAGAGATAACAATACATAGGTTTTAAGATTTTTACTAGTCAGATATATTCTTCTTCGTTGAATAGGGGGTGTTGCGTCCACTTCACTGAGCAAGGAGTAGGTCTTGTCTATTACATATTGGGTTTATGGAACGGTATCTGAGCTAATTTGAAACCCTTGTTTTATGCATCACCCCACCTCAGCTTTCCCGTTAAGCAGCCATAGTCTGTTTTCTAAATATGTGACTCTGTTCTGTTTAGTAATTCAGTTCAAGGGTAACGGTTTTTACATTCCTCTATAAGTGATATCTTATGATAAGTGCCGTTTTCTGTGTGACTTCTTTCACTTAGAATCGTCGTACCTAAATCCACTCATCATGCAGCTACTAGCATTATGAAATTGATTTCATGGCTGAATGATATTCCATTGTACATAAGGATCACAACTTCTTTATCCATTTTTCTCTTTCCTGGGATATTTAAGGTGGAATGAATTGGAGGTCCTTGTCAACAGAGTACACCTAAACTTTGGGGTGCCTGTATCTTGCTGATTTTTCATTTTCCCGATTTATACCCCATGCGTGGAAGTGCCCTATGCTCTCTAAGCTGTGTTTTTTCGATGTTTCAGGACACACCGTACACTTCTCAAGCGTGGCTGTTGGCAATTTACATCCCACCCATGAGCGTAGCAAGGCTCACATTTCTCCACGGTCTGTCCTGCATTTCTGGATTTTACACGTTTTTCAGCATGGCCCTTTTGACCGTTGGGAAGCGAGACTTCTTTGTAGTGCTGATTTGCCTTTCCAGGTTGCTTGGTTGGCCAAAAAGGGCGTATGCGTTTTTTCCTGAATATATTCAGGAAAAAACGCATACGCCCTTTTTGGCCAAGGGCATCATTGTCCACGTTTTGCTGCTTTTCATGTGCTTTAAAGCCGATTCGCATCTACCTCCTGAAATCTGTTTCCTGCAATTCTTCCTTGCTTTCAAATCCTCTTCGTTGCCTTACCTCAATATATTTGTGAATGAGTGTTATCATTTATAACTCTGCAGGTTTGTGAATTGCTGTGCCCTAGAGCTCCATTTTTCAACTCGCTTTTTTGGGAGCTCTCCGCAAAAGCGCAGGTTTCTTTCAGGCCCTATTCTGGTTCCGGAGGGAAGGCAGAGCCTATGTTTAATTCTTCTTCCCGACGGGAAAATAGAGTAACCTGTGCCTGTTCCAACACATAGAGCTAGTCTATCATTGGTTCCCCCTATTCCCGTTCACCCTCAGGACAAATTGCAACCTGTACGGAACAGGAGGTTAAAGGTGCTGATGCTCCAAGTAGGGAAATTGCTAGTAAAGCGACTGGAATGGGGCACCCTAGCACAAGGAGATGAGAAATGAGGTGCGTTTTAGAAGCCTTTCGCCATCACACGCTGTACCATCTTCTGGGTTTCTCATGCATGTTTTTGATGTAGGAAGATGCCCTTGAACCTGGAGATTAGGGACCCATGGGAGGGGTAACACGCAGTATTATTTTAAGGGTTTGCGTTTGCTCACCCAACCTCAACAAACCTCTCAGCCCCAAGAGTGTCCACCCATATGTCTCATCCAGCTGTGGGTCTAGATATGGTCAATCCAGGTGGCATCAAAGCCCCTGAACGAATTCTGTAAGAATTTCTCTCTTTTTCACTGTCTTTGTTCCATGGGGTTTTAAAAGTAATTTATTTTTATGATGCGGTATAGCTGCTTTTCACTCCTGTGGTTATGCCACTTTACACCCACTTGACACAGTTACAGTGATATATCAATACACAGGTTTTAAGATTCTTACTAGTCAGATATATCCTTTTGCGGTGAATAGGGGGTGTAGAGTCCATTTCCTGAGCAAGGAGTAGGTCTTGTCTATTACATATTGGGTTTAAGGAACGGTATCTCAGCTAATTTGAAACCCTTCTTTTATGTATCACCCCACCTCACCTTTCCCGTTAAGCAGCCATAGTGTGTTTTCTGCATGTGTGACTCTGTTCTGTTTTGTAATTCAGTTCAAGTGTAACGGTTTTTACAATCCCTCTATAATTGATACCTTATGAAAAATGTCCTTTTCTGTGTGACTTATTTCACTTAGAATCGTCGTACCTAAATCCACTCATCATGCTGCTACTAGCTTCATGACATTGATTTCATGGCTGAGTGATATTTCAGTGGACATAAGGACCACAACTTCTTTATCCATTTTTCTCTTTCCTGGGATATTTAAGGTGGAATGAAGTGGAGGTCCTTGGCAACAGAGCGTCCCTAAACTTTGGGGTGCATGTGTCTTGCTGATTTTTACTTTTCCCTATTTATATCCCCAGGAGTGGATTGGCCCTATGCTCTCAAAGCTGTGTTTTTAGATGTTTCACGACACACCATACCCTTCTCCAGAGTAGCTGTTGGCAATTTACATCCCACCCATCAGTGTAGCAAGGCTCCCATTTCTCCATGGCCTGTCCTGCATTTCTGGTTTTGACACTTTTTTCAGCATGGCCCTTTTGACCGATGGGAAGCGAGACTTCTTTGTAGCGCTGATTTGCCTTTCCAGTTTGCTTCGTTGGCCAAAACGGAATATGCGTTTTTTCCTGAATATATTCAGGAAAAAACGCATACGCCCTTTTTGGCCAAGGGCATCATTGTCAACGTTTTGCCGCTTTTCATGTGCTTTAAAGGCGATTCGAATCTACCTCCTGAAATCTGTTTCCTGCAATTCTGCCTTGATTTCAAATCCTCTTCTTTGCCTTCCCTCAATATATTTGTGGACAAGAGTTATCATTTCTAACTCTGCAGGTTTGTGAATTGCAGTGCTCTGAAGCTCCATTTTACAACTCGCTTTTTCGGGAGCTGGCCGCCAAAGCGCAGCATGGCTTCAGGCCCTGTTCTGGTTCCGGGGTCAGGCTGAGCCTGTGGTTAATTCTTCTTCCTGATGGGAAAAGAGAGTGACCTGTGCCTGTGCCAACACCAAGAGCTAGTCTCTCTTTGGTTCCCCGTCTTCCTGTTCATCCTCAGGACAAATTGCAACCTGTACGGAAGAGGAGGTTAAAGGTGCTGATGCTCCAAGTAGGGACATTTCTAGTAAAGTGGCTGGAATGGCGAACCCGAGCACAAGGAGATGAGAAATGGGGTGCGTTTTAGAAACCTTTCCCCATCACCCGGTGTACCATCTTCTGGGTTTCTCATGCATGTTTTCGATGTAGGAAGATGCCCTTGAACCTGGAGATTTGGGACCCATGTGATGGGTAGCACGCAGTATTACTTTAAAGGGTCTGTGTTTGCTCACCCAACCTCACCAAACCTCTCAGCCCCAAGAGTGTCCACCCTTATGTCTCATCCAGCTGTGGGTCTAGATATGGTCAATCCAGGTTGCATCACAGCCCCTGAACGAATTGTGTAAGAATTTCTCTCTCTTTCCCTGTCTTTGTTTCATGGGTTTTTAAAAGTAATTTATTTTTATAATGGGGTTTAGCTGCTTTTCACGGCTGTGTTTATGCCGCTTTACACCCACTTGACACACTAACAGAGAGATATCAATACATAGGTTTTAAGATTATTACTAGTCAGATATATTTTTGTGTGTTGAATCGGGCGTGTTGAGTCCAGTTCTCTGAGCAAGGAGTAGGTCTTGTCTATTACATATTGGGTTTGTGGAACGGTATCTGAGGTAATTTGAAACTCTTGTTTTATGTATCACCCCACCTCACCTTTCCCGTTAAGCAGCCATAGTGTGTTTTCTGCATGTGTGACTCTGTTCTGTTTTGTAATTCAGTTCAAGTGTAACGGTTTTTACATTCCCTCTATAAGTGACACCTTATGAGAAGTGTCCTTTTCTGTGTGACTTATTTCACTTAGAATCGTCGTACCTAAATCCACTCATCATGCTGCTACTAGCCTTATGACATTGATTTCATGGCTGAGTGATATTCCTTTGTACATAAGGACCACAACTTTTTTATCCATTTTTCGCTTTCCTGGGATATTTAAGGTGGAATGAAGTGGAGGTCCTTGTCAACAGAGCAGCCCTAAACTTTGGGGTGCTTGTGTCTTGCTGATTTTCAATTTTCCCACTTTATACCCCCATGCGTGGAAGTGCCCTATGCTCTCTAAGCTGTGTTTTTTAGATGTTTCAGGACACACCGTACACTTCTCCAGAGTGGCTGTTGGCAATTTACATCCCGCCAATCAGTGTAGCAAGGCTCCCATTTCTCCATGGCCTGTCCTGCATTTCTGGTTTTGACACTTTTTTCAGCATGGCCCTTTTGACCGATGGGAAGCGAGACTTCTTTGTAGCACTGATTTGTCTTTCCAGGTTGCTTGGTTGGCCAAAAAGGGCGTATGCGTTTTTTCCTGAATATATTCAGGAAAAAACGCATACGCCCTTTTTGGCCAAGGGCATCATTGTCAACGTTTTGCCGCTTTTCATGTGCTTTAAAGGCGATTCGAATCTACCTCCTGAAATCTGTTTCCTGCAATTCTGCCTTGATTTCAAATCCTCTTCTTTGCCTTCCCTCAATATATTTGTGGACGAGAGTTATCATTTATAACTCTGCAGGTTTGTGAATTGCAGTGCCCTGAAGCTCCATTTTACAAGTCGCTTTTTTGGGAGCTGGCCGCAAAAGCGCAGGTTGGCTTCAGGACCTGTTCTGTTTCCGGGGGGCAGGCTGAGCCTGTGATTAATTCTTCTTCCTGATGGGAAAATAGAGTGACCTGTGCCTGTCCCAACACCAAGAGCTAGTCTCTCATTGGTTCCCCGTCTTCCCGTTCATCCTCAGGACAAATTGCAACCTGTACGGATCAGGAGGTTAAAGGTGCTGAGGCTCCAAGTAGGGAGATTGCTAGTAAAGTGGCTGGAATGGCGAACCCGAGCACAAGGAGATGAGAAATGAGGTGCGTTTTAGAAACCTTTCCCCATCACACGGTGTACCATCTTCTGGGTTTCTCATGCATGTTTTCGATGTAGGAAGATGCCCTTGAACCTGGAGATTTGGGACCCATGGGATGGGTAAAAGGCAGTAGTACTTTAAAGGCTCTGCGTTTGCTCCCCCAACCTCACCAAATCTCTCAGCCCCGAAAGTATCCACCCTTACGTCTCATCCAGCTGTGGGTCTAGATATGGTCAATCCAGGTGGCATCACAGCCCCTGAACGCATTTTTTAAGAATTTCTCTCTCTTTCACTGTCTTTGTTTCACGGGTTTTTAAAATTAATTTATTTTTATAATGGGGTTTAGCTGCTTTTCACGGCTGTGTTTATGCCGCTTTACACCCACTTGACTCACATCCAGAGAGATATCAATACATAGGTTTTAAGATTCTTACTAGTCAGATATATTCTTGTGCGGTGATTAGGGGGTGTTGAGTCCAGTTCACTGAGTAAGTAGTAGGTCTTTCTATTACATATTGGGTTTATGGAACGGTATCTGAGCTAATTTGAAACCCTTGTTTTATGCATCACCCCACCTCACCTTTCCCGTTAAGCAGCCATAGTGTGTTTTCTAAACGTGTGACTCTGTTCTGTTTTGTAATTCAGTTCAAGTGTAGCGGTTTTTACATTCCCTCTATAAGTGATAGCTTATGATAAGTGTCTTTTTCTGTGTGACTTATTTCACTTAGAATCGTCGTACCTAAATCCACTCATCATGCTGCTACTAGCCTTATGACATTGATTTTATGGGTGAGTGATATTCCATTGTACATAAGGACCACCAATTCTTGATCCATTTTTCTCTTTCCTGGGATATTTAAGGTGTCATGAAGTGGAGGTTCTTGTCAACAGAGCAGCCCTAAACTTGGGGTGCCTGTGTCTTCCTGATTTTTAGTTTTCCCAATTTATACGCCCGTGAGTGGAAGTGCCCTATGCGCTCTAAGCTGTGTTTTTTCGATGTTTCAGGACACACCGTACACTTCTCCAGAGTGGCTGTTGGCAATTTACAGCCCGCCCATCAGCGTAGCAAGGCTCTCATTTCTCCATGGCCTGTCCTGCATTTCTGGTTTTGACACTTTTTTCAGCATGGCCCTTTTGACCGATGGGAAGCGAGACTTCTTTGTAGCGCTGATTTGCCTTTCCAGGTTGCTTGGTTGGCCAAAAAGGGCGTATGCGTTTTTTCCTGAATATATTCAGGAAAAAACGCATACGCCCTTTTTGGCCAAGGGCATCATTGTCGACGTTTTGCCGCTTTTCATGTGCTTTAAAGGCGATTCGAATCTACCTCCTGAAATCTGTTTCGTGCACTTCTGCCTTGCTTTGAAATCCTCTTCGTTGCCTTCCCTCAATATATTTGAGGACGAGAATTATCATTTATAACTCTGCAGGTTTGTGAATTGCAGTGCCCCTGAGCTCCATTTTTCAACTCGCTTTTTTGGGAGCTGGCTGCAAAAGTGCAGGATGGCCCCAGGCCCTATTCTGGTTCCGGGCGGCAGGCTGAGCCTGTGGTTAATTCTTCTTCCTGATGGGAAAATAGAGTGACCTGTGCCTGTCCCAACACCTAGAGCTAGTCTCTCATTGGCTCCCCCTCTTCCCGTTCATCCTCAGGACAAATTGAAAGCTGTACGGAACAGGAGGTTAAAGGTGCTGATTCTCCAAGGAGGGAGATTGCTAGTAAAGCGGCTGGAATGGCGAACCCGAGCACAATGAGATTAGAAATGGGGTGCCTTTTAGAAACCTTTCCCGGTCACACGGTCTACCACCTTCTGGGTTTCTCATGCATGTTTTTGATGTAGGAAGATGCCCTTGAACCTGGAGATTTGGGACCCATGGGATGGGTAACAGGCAGTAGTACTTTAAAGGCTCTGCGTTTGCTCCCCCAACCTCACCAAATCTCTCAGCCCCGAGAGTATCCACCCTTACGTCTCATCCAGCTGTGGGTCTAGATATGGTCAATCCAGGTGGCATCACAGCCCCTGAACGAATTTTGTAAGAATTTCTCTCTCTTTCACTGTCTTTGTTTCACGGGCTTTTAAAATTAATTTATTTTTATAATGGTGTTTAGCTGCTTTTCACGGCTGTGTTTATGCCGCTTTACACCCACTTGACTCACTTCCAGAGAGATATAAATTCATAGGTTTTAAGGTTCTTACTAGTCAGATATATTCTTGTGCGGTGAAGAGGGGGTGTTGATTCAAGTTCACTGAGCAAGGAGTAGGTCTTTCTATTACATATTTTGTTTATGGAACGGTATCTGAGCTAATTTGAAACCCTTGTTTTATGCATCACCCCACCTCACCTTTCCCGTTAAGCAGCCATAGTGTGTTTTCTAAACGTGTGACTCTGTTCTGTTTTGTAATTCAGTTCAAGTGTAGCGGTTTTTACATTCCCTCTATAAGTGATAGCTTATGATAAGTGTCTTTTTCTGTGTGACTTATTTCACTTAGAATTGTCGTACCTAAATCCACTCATCATGCTGCTACTAGCCTTATGACATTGATTTCATGGCTGAATGATATTCCATTGTACATAAGGACCACCACTTCTTTATCCATTTTTCTCTTTCCTGGGATATTTAAGGTGTCATGAAGTGGAGGTTCTTGTTAACAGAGCAGCCCTAAACTTTGGGGTGCCTGTGTCTTGCTGATTTTTAGTTTTCCCAATTTATACGCCAATGAGTGGATGTGCCCTATGGGCACTAAGCTGTGTTTTTTCGATGTTTCAGGACACACCGTACACTTCTCCAGAGTGGTTGTTGGCAATTTACATCCCGCCCATCAGCGTAGCAAGGCTCCCATTTCTCCATGGCCTGTCCTGCATTTCTGGTTTTGACACTTTTTTCAACATGGCCCTTTTGACCGATGGGAATCGAGACTTCTTTGTAGCACTGATTTTCCTTTCCAGGTTGCTTGGTTGGCCAAAAATGGCATATGCGTTTTTTCCTGAATATAGTCAGGAAAAAACGCATACGCCCTTTTTGGCCCAGGGCATCATTGTCGACGTTTTGCTGCTTTTCATGTGCTTTAAAGGCGATTCGTATCTACCTCCTGAAATCTGTTTCCAGCATTCTACCTTGCTTTCAAATCCTCTTCGTTACCTTCCCTCAATATATTTGTGGACGAGAGTTATCATGTATAACTCTGCAGGTTTGTGAATTGCAGTGCCCCTGAGCTCCATTTTTCAACTCGCTTTTTTGGAAGCTGGCCGAAAAAGCGCAGGATGGCCTCAGGCCCTATTTTGGTTCCGGGCGGCAGGCTGAGCCTGTGGTTAATTCTTCTTCCTGATGGGAAAATAGAGTGACCTGTGCCTGTCCCAACACCTAGAGTTAGTCTCTCATTGGCTCCCCCTCTTCCCGTTCATCCTCAGGACAAATTGTAAGCTGTACGGAACAGGAGGTTAAAGGTGCTGATTCTCCAAGGAGGGAGATTGCTAGTAAAGCGGCTGGAATGGCGAACCCGAGCACAAGGAGATGAGAAATGAGGTGCGTTTTAGAAACCTTTCCCGGTCACACGGTCTACCACCTTCTGGGTTTCTCATGCTTGTTTTTGATGTAGGAAGATGCCCTTGAACCTGGAGATTTGGGACCCATGTGATGGGTAGCACGCAGTATTACTTTAAAGGGTCTGCGTTTGCTCACCCAACCTCACCAAACCTCTCAGCCCCAAGAGTGTCCACCCTTATGTCTCATCCAGCTGTGGGTCTAGATATGGTCAATCCAGGTGGCATCAAAGCCCCTGAACGAATTCTGTAAGAATTTCTCTCTTTTTCACTGTCTTTGTTCCATGGGGTTTTAAAAGTAATTTATTTTTATGATGCGGTATAGCTGCTTTTCACTCCTGTGGTTATGCCACTTTACACCCACTTGACACAGTTACAGTGATATATCAATACACAGGTTTTAAGATTCTTACTAGTCAGATATATCCTTTTGCGGTGAATAGGGGGTGTAGAGTCCATTTCCTGAGCAAGGAGTAGGTCTTGTCTATTACATATTGGGTTTAAGGAACGGTATCTCAGCTAATTTGAAACCCTTCTTTTATGTATCACCCCACCTCACCTTTCCCGTTAAGCAGCCATAGTGTGTTTTCTGCATGTGTGACTCTGTTCTGTTTTGTAATTCAGTTCAAGTGTAACGGTTTTTACAATCCCTCTATAATTGATACCTTATGAAAAATGTCCTTTTCTGTGTGACTTATTTCACTTAGAATCGTCGTACCTAAATCCACTCATCATGCTGCTACTAGCTTCATGACATTGATTTCATGGCTGAGTGATATTTCAGTGGACATAAGGACCACAACTTCTTTATCCATTTTTCTCTTTCCTGGGATATTTAAGGTGGAATGAAGTGGAGGTCCTTGGCAACAGAGCGTCCCTAAACTTTGGGGTGCATGTGTCTTGCTGATTTTTACTTTTCCCTATTTATATCCCCAGGAGTGGATTGGCCCTATGCTCTCAAAGCTGTGTTTTTAGATGTTTCACGACACACCATACCCTTCTCCAGAGTAGCTGTTGGCAATTTACATCCCACCCATCAGTGTAGCAAGGCTCCCATTTCTCCATGGCCTGTCCTGCATTTCTGGTTTTGACACTTTTTTCAGCATGGCCCTTTTGACCGATGGGAAGCGAGACTTCTTTGTAGCGCTGATTTGCCTTTCCAGGTTGCTTCGTTGGCCAAAACGGAATATGCGTTTTTTCCTGAATATATTCAGGAAAAAACGCATACGCCCTTTTTGGCCAAGGGCATCATTGTCAACGTTTTGCCGCTTTTCATGTGCTTTAAAGGCGATTCGAATCTACCTCCTGAAATCTGTTTCCTGCAATTCTGCCTTGATTTCAAATCCTCTTCTTTGCCTTCCCTCAATATATTTGTGGACAAGAGTTATCATTTCTAACTCTGCAGGTTTGTGAATTGCAGTGCTCTGAAGCTCCATTTTACAACTCGCTTTTTCGGGAGCTGGCCGCCAAAGCGCAGCATGGCTTCAGGCCCTGTTCTGGTTCCGGGGTCAGGCTGAGCCTGTGGTTAATTCTTCTTCCTGATGGGAAAATAGAGTGACCTGTGCCTGTGCCAACACCAAGAGCTAGTCTCTCTTTGGTTCCCCGTCTTCCTGTTCATCCTCAGGACAAATTGCAACCTGTACGGAAGAGGAGGTTAAAGGTGCTGATGCTCCAAGTAGGGACATTTCTAGTAAAGTGGCTGGAATGGCGAACCCGAGCACAAGGAGATGAGAAATGGGGTGCGTTTTAGAAACCTTTCCCCATCACCCGGTGTACCATCTTCTGGGTTTCTCATGCATGTTTTCGATGTAGGAAGATGCCCTTGAACCTGGAGATTTGGGACCCATGTGATGGGTAGCACGCAGTATTACTTTAAAGGGTCTGTGTTTGCTCACCCAACCTCACCAAACCTCTCAGCCCCAAGAGTGTCCACCCTTATGTCTCATCCAGCTGTGGGTCTAGATATGGTCAATCCAGGTTGCATCACAGCCCCTGAACGAATTGTGTAAGAATTTCTCTCTCTTTCCCTGTCTTTGTTTCATGGGTTTTTAAAAGTAATTTATTTTTATAATGGGGTTTAGCTGCTTTTCACGGCTGTGTTTATGCCGCTTTACACCCACTTGACACACTAACAGAGAGATATCAATACATAGGTTTTAAGATTATTACTAGTCAGATATATTTTTGTGTGTTGAATCGGGCGTGTTGAGTCCAGTTCTCTGAGCAAGGAGTAGGTCTTGTCTATTACATATTGGGTTTGTGGAACGGTATCTGAGGTAATTTGAAACTCTTGTTTTATGTATCACCCCACCTCACCTTTCCCGTTAAGCAGCCATAGTGTGTTTTCTGCATGTGTGACTCTGTTCTGTTTTGTAATTCAGTTCAAGTGTAACGGTTTTTACATTCCCTCTATAAGTGACACCTTATGAGAAGTGTCCTTTTCTGTGTGACTTATTTCACTTAGAATCGTCGTACCTAAATCCACTCATCATGCTGCTACTAGCCTTATGACATTGATTTCATGGCTGAGTGATATTCCTTTGTACATAAGGACCACAACTTTTTTATCCATTTTTCGCTTTCCTGGGATATTTAAGGTGGAATGAAGTGGAGGTCCTTGTCAACAGAGCAGCCCTAAACTTTGGGGTGCTTGTGTCTTGCTGATTTTCAATTTTCCCACTTTATACCCCCATGCGTGGAAGTGCCCTATGCTCTCTAAGCTGTGTTTTTTAGATGTTTCAGGACACACCGTACACTTCTCCAGAGTGGCTGTTGGCAATTTACATCCCGCCAATCAGTGTAGCAAGGCTCCCATTTCTCCATGGCCTGTCCTGCATTTCTGGTTTTGACACTTTTTTCAGCATGGCCCTTTTGACCGATGGGAAGCGAGACTTCTTTGTAGCACTGATTTGTCTTTCCAGGTTGCTTGGTTGGCCAAAAAGGGCGTATGCGTTTTTTCCTGAATATATTCAGGAAAAAACGCATACGCCCTTTTTGGCCAAGGGCATCATTGTCAACGTTTTGCCGCTTTTCATGTGCTTTAAAGGCGATTCGAATCTACCTCCTGAAATCTGTTTCCTGCAATTCTGCCTTGATTTCAAATCCTCTTCTTTGCCTTCCCTCAATATATTTGTGGACGAGAGTTATCATTTATAACTCTGCAGGTTTGTGAATTGCAGTGCCCTGAAGCTCCATTTTACAAGTCGCTTTTTTGGGAGCTGGCCGCAAAAGCGCAGGTTGGCTTCAGGACCTGTTCTGTTTCCGGGGGGCAGGCTGAGCCTGTGATTAATTCTTCTTCCTGATGGGAAAATAGAGTGACCTGTGCCTGTCCCAAAACCAAGAGCTAGTCTCTCATTGGTTCCCCGTCTTCCCGTTCATCCTCAGGACAAATTGCAACCTGTACGGATCAGGAGGTTAAAGGTGCTGAGGCTCCAAGTAGGGAGATTGCTAGTAAAGTGGCTGGAATGGCGAACCCGAGCACAAGGAGATGAGAAATGAGGTGCGTTTTAGAAACCTTTCCCCATCACACGGTGTACCATCTTCTGGGTTTCTCATGCATGTTTTCGATGTAGGAAGATGCCCTTGAACCTGGAGATTTGGGACCCATGGGATGGGTAAAAGGCAGTAGTACTTTAAAGGCTCTGCGTTTGCTCCCCCAACCTCACCAAATCTCTCAGCCCCGAAAGTATCCACCCTTACGTCTCATCCAGCTGTGGGTCTAGATATGGTCAATCCAGGTGGCATCACAGCCCCTGAACGCATTTTTTAAGAATTTCTCTCTCTTTCACTGTCTTTGTTTCACGGGTTTTTAAAATTAATTTATTTTTATAATGGGGTTTAGCTGCTTTTCACGGCTGTGTTTATGCCGCTTTACACCCACTTGACTCACATCCAGAGAGATATCAATACATAGGTTTTAAGATTCTTACTAGTCAGATATATTCTTGTGCGGTGATTAGGGGGTGTTGAGTCCAGTTCACTGAGTAAGTAGTAGGTCTTTCTATTACATATTGGGTTTATGGAACGGTATCTGAGCTAATTTGAAACCCTTGTTTTATGCATCACCCCACCTCACCTTTCCCGTTAAGCAGCCATAGTGTGTTTTCTAAACGTGTGACTCTGTTCTGTTTTGTAATTCAGTTCAAGTGTAGCGGTTTTTACATTCCCTCTATAAGTGATAGCTTATGATAAGTGTCTTTTTCTGTGTGACTTATTTCACTTAGAATCGTCGTACCTAAATCCACTCATCATGCTGCTACTAGCCTTATGACATTGATTTTATGGGTGAGTGATATTCCATTGTACATAAGGACCACCAATTCTTGATCCATTTTTCTCTTTCCTGGGATATTTAAGGTGTCATGAAGTGGAGGTTCTTGTCAACAGAGCAGCCCTAAACTTGGGGTGCCTGTGTCTTGCTGATTTTTAGTTTTCCCAATTTATACGCCCGTGAGTGGAAGTGCCCTATGCGCTCTAAGCTGTGTTTTTTCGATGTTTCAGGACACACCGTACACTTCTCCAGAGTGGCTGTTGGCAATTTACAGCCCGCCCATCAGCGTAGCAAGGCTCTCATTTCTCCATGGCCTGTCCTGCATTTCTGGTTTTGACACTTTTTTCAGCATGGCCCTTTTGACCGATGGGAAGCGAGACTTCTTTGTAGCGCTGATTTGCCTTTCCAGGTTGCTTGGTTGGCCAAAAAGGGCGTATGCGTTTTTTCCTGAATATATTCAGGAAAAAACGCATACGCCCTTTTTGGCCAAGGGCATCATTGTCGACGTTTTGCCGCTTTTCATGTGCTTTAAAGGCGATTCGAATCTACCTCCTGAAATCTGTTTCGTGCACTTCTGCCTTGCTTTGAAATCCTCTTCGTTGCCTTCCCTCAATATATTTGAGGACGAGAATTATCATTTATAACTCTGCAGGTTTGTGAATTGCAGTGCCCCTGAGCTCCATTTTTCAACTCGCTTTTTTGGGAGCTGGCTGCAAAAGTGCAGGATGGCCCCAGGCCCTATTCTGGTTCCGGGCGGCAGGCTGAGCCTGTGGTTAATTCTTCTTCCTGATGGGAAAATAGAGTGACCTGTGCCTGTCCCAACACCTAGAGCTAGTCTCTCATTGGCTCCCCCTCTTCCCGTTCATCCTCAGGACAAATTGAAAGCTGTACGGAACAGGAGGTTAAAGGTGCTGATTCTCCAAGGAGGGAGATTGCTAGTAAAGCGGCTGGAATGGCGAACCCGAGCACAATGAGATTAGAAATGGGGTGCGTTTTAGAAACCTTTCCCGGTCACACGGTCTACCACCTTCTGGGTTTCTCATGCATGTTTTTGATGTAGGAAGATGCCCTTGAACCTGGAGATTTGGGACCCATGGGATGGGTAACAGGCAGTAGTACTTTAAAGGCTCTGCGTTTGCTCCCCCAACCTCACCAAATCTCTCAGCCCCGAGAGTATCCACCCTTACGTCTCATCCAGCTGTGGGTCTAGATATGGTCAATCCAGGTGGCATCACAGCCCCTGAACGAATTTTGTAAGAATTTCTCTCTCTTTCACTGTCTTTGTTTCACGGGCTTTTAAAATTAATTTATTTTTATAATGGTGTTTAGCTGCTTTTCACGGCTGTGTTTATGCCGCTTTACACCCACTTGACTCACTTCCAGAGAGATATAAATTCATAGGTTTTAAGGTTCTTACTAGTCAGATATATTCTTGTGCGGTGAAGAGGGGGTGTTGATTCAAGTTCACTGAGCAAGGAGTAGGTCTTTCTATTACATATTTTGTTTATGGAACGGTACCTGAGCTAATTTGAAACCCTTGTTTTATGCATCACCCCACCTCACCTTTCCCGTTAAGCAGCCATAGTGTGTTTTCTAAACGTGTGACTCTGTTCTGTTTTGTAATTCAGTTCAAGTGTAGCGGTTTTTACATTCCCTCTATAAGTGATAGCTTATGATAAGTGTCTTTTTCTGTGTGACTTATTTCACTTAGAATTGTCGTACCTAAATCCACTCATCATGCTGCTACTAGCCTTATGACATTGATTTCATGGCTGAATGATATTCCATTGTACATAAGGACCACCACTTCTTTATCCATTTTTCTCTTTCCTGGGATATTTAAGGTGTCATGAAGTGGAGGTTCTTGTTAACAGAGCAGCCCTAAACTTTGGGGTGCCTGTGTCTTGCTGATTTTTAGTTTTCCCAATTTATACGCCAATGAGTGGATGTGCCCTATGGGCACTAAGCTGTGTTTTTTCGATGTTTCAGGACACACCGTACACTTCTCCAGAGTGGTTGTTGGCAATTTACATCCCGCCCATCAGCGTAGCAAGGCTCCCATTTCTCCATGGCCTGTCCTGCATTTCTGGTTTTGACACTTTTTTCAACATGGCCCTTTTGACCGATGGGAATCGAGACTTCTTTGTAGCACTGATTTTCCTTTCCAGGTTGCTTGGTTGGCCAAAAATGGCATATGCGTTTTTTCCTGAATATAGTCAGGAAAAAACGCATACGCCCTTTTTGGCCCAGGGCATCATTGTCGACGTTTTGCTGCTTTTCATGTGCTTTAAAGGCGATTCGTATCTACCTCCTGAAATCTGTTTCCAGCATTCTACCTTGCTTTCAAATCCTCTTCGTTACCTTCCCTCAATATATTTGTGGACGAGAGTTATCATGTATAACTCTGCAGGTTTGTGAATTGCAGTGCCCCTGAGCTCCATTTTTCAACTCGCTTTTTTGGAAGCTGGCCGAAAAAGCGCAGGATGGCCTCAGGCCCTATTTTGGTTCCGGGCGGCAGGCTGAGCCTGTGGTTAATTCTTCTTCCTGATGGGAAAATAGAGTGACCTGTGCCTGTCCCAACACCTAGAGTTAGTCTCTCATTGGCTCCCCCTCTTCCCGTTCATCCTCAGGACAAATTGTAAGCTGTACGGAACAGGAGGTTAAAGGTGCTGATTCTCCAAGGAGGGAGATTGCTAGTAAAGCGGCTGGAATGGCGAACCCGAGCACAAGGAGATGAGAAATGAGGTGCGTTTTAGAAACCTTTCCCGGTCACACGGTCTACCACCTTCTGGGTTTCTCAAGCTTGTTTTTGATGTAGGAAGATGCCCTTGAACCTGGAGATTTGGGACCCATGTGATGGGTAGCACGCAGTATTACTTTAAAGGGTCTGCGTTTGCTCACCCAACCTCACCAAACCTCCCAGCCCCAAGAGTGTCCACCCTTATGTCTCATCCAGCTGTGGGTCTAGATATGGTCAATCCAGGTTGCATCACAGCCCCTGGACGACTTGTGTAAGAATTTCTCTTTCTTTCCCTGTCTTTGTTTCATGGGTTTTTAAAAGTAATTTATTTTTATAATGTGGTTTAGCTGCTTTTCACGGCTGTGTTTATGCCGCTTTACACCCACTTGACCCACATCCAGAGAGATATCAATACATAGGTTTTAAGATTCTTACTAGTCAGATATATTCTTGTGCGGTGAATATGGGGTGTTGAGTCCAGTTCACTGAGCAAGGAGTAGGTCCTTCTATTACATATTGGGTTTATGGAACGGTATCTGAGCTAATTTGAAACCTTTGTTTTATGCATCACCCCACCTCACCTTTCCCGTTAAGCAGCCATAGGGTGTTTTCTAAACGTGTGACTCTGTTCTGTTTTGTAATTCAGTTCAAGTGTAGCGGTTTTTACATTCCCTCTATAAGTGATAGCTTATGATAAGTGTCTTTTTCTGTGTGACTTATTTCACTTAGAATCGTCTTACCTAAATCCACTCATCATGCTGCTACTAGCCTTATGACATTGATTTTATGGCTGAGTGATATTCCATTGTACATAAGGACCACCAATTCTTTATCCATTTTTCTCTTTCCTGGGATATTTAAGGTGTCATGAAGTGGAGGTTCTTGTCAACAGAGCAGACCTAAACTTTGGGGTGCCTGTGTCTGGCTGATTTTTAGTTTTCCCAATTTATACGCCCGTGAGTGGAAGTGCCCTATGCGCTCTAAGCTGTGTTTTTTCGATGTTTCAGGACACACCGTACACTTCTCCAGAGTGGCTGTTGGCAATTTACATCCCGCATATCAGCGTAGCAGGGCTCTCATTTCTCCATGGCCTGTCCTGCATTTCTGGTTTTGACACTTTTTTTAGCATGGCCCTTTTGACCGATAGGAAGCGAGACTTCTTTGTAGCGCTGATTTGCCTTTCCAGGTTGCTTGGTTGGCCAAAAAGGGCGTATGCGTTTTTTCCTGAATATATTCAGGAAAAAACGCATACGCCCTTTTTGGCCAAGGGCATCATTGTCGACGTTTTGCCGCTTTTCATGTGCTTTAAAGGCGATTCGAATCTACCTCCTGAAATCTGTTTCTTGCAATTCTGCCTTGCTTTCAAATCCTCTTCGTTGCCTTCCCTCAATATATTTGTGGACGAGAGTTATCATTTATAACTCTGCAGGTTTGTGCATTGCAGGGCCCCTGAGCTCCATTTTTCAACTCACTTTTTTGGGAGCTGGCCGCAAAAGCGCTGGATGGCCTCAGGCCTTATTCTGGTTCCGGGCGCAGGTTGAGCCTGTGGTTAATTCTTCTTCCTGATGGCAAAATACAGTGACCTGTGCCTGTCCCAACACCTAGAGCTAGTCTCTCATTGGCTCCCCCTCTTCCCGTTCATCCTCAGGACAAATTGCAAGCTGTACGGAACAGGAGGTTAAAGGTGCTGATTCTCCAAGGAGGGAGATTTCTAGTAAAGTGGCTGGAATGGCGAACCCGAGCACAAGGAGATGAGAAATGAAGTGCGTTTTAGAAATCTTTCCCGGTCACACGGTCTACCACCTTCTGGGTTTCTCATGCATGTTTTCGATGTAGGAAGATGCCCTTGAACCTGGAGATTTGGGACCCAAGGGATGGGTAACAGGCAGTAGTACTTTAAAGGCTCTGCATTTGCTCCCCCAACCTCACGAAATCTCTCAGCCCCGAGAGTATCCACCCTTACGTCTCATCCAGCTGTGGGTCTAGATATGGTCAATCCAGGTGGCATCACAGCCCCTGAAAGAATTTTGTAAGAATTTCTCTCTCTTTCACTGTCTTTGTTTCACGGGTTTTTAAAATTAATTTATTTTTATAATGGGGTTTAGCTGCTTTTCACGGCTGTGTTTATGCCGCTTTACACCCACTTGACTCACATCCAGAGAGATATCAATACATAGGTTTTAAGATTCTTACTAGTCAGATATATTCTTGTGCGGTGAATAGGGGGTGTTGAGTCCAGTTCACTGAGCAAGAAGTAGGTCTTTCTATTACATATTGGGTTTATGGAACGGTATCTGAGCTAATTTGAAACCCTTGTTTTATGCATCACCCCACCTCACCTTTCCCGTTAAGCAGCCATAGTGTGTTTTCTGCATGTGTGACTCTGTTCTGTTTTGTAATTCAGTTCAAGTGTAGCGGTTTTTACATTCCCTCTATAACTGATAGCTTATGATAAGTGTCTTTTTCTGTGTGACTTATTTCACTTAGAATAGTCTTACCTAAATCCACTCATCATGCTGCTACTAGCCTTATGACATTGATTTTATGGCTGAGTGATATTCCATTGTACATAAGGACCACCAATTCTTTATCCATTTTTCTCTTTCCTGGGATATTTAAGGTGTCATGAAGTGGAGGTTCTTGTCAGCACAGCAGCCCTAAACTTTGGGGTGCCTGTGTCTTGCTGATTTTTAGTTTTTCCAATTTATACGCCCGTGAGTGGAAGTGCCCTATGCGCTCTAAGCTGTGTTTTTTCGATGTTTCAGGACACACCGTACACTTCTCCAGAGTGGCTGTTGGCAATTTACATCCCGCATATCAGCGTAGCAGGGCTCTCATTTCTCCATGGCCTGTCCTGCATTTCTGGTTTTGACACTTTTTTCAGCATGGCCCTTTTGACCGATGGGAAGCGAGACTTCTTTGTAGCGCTGATTTGCCTTTCCAGTTTGCTTGGTTGGCCAAAAAGGGCGTATGCGTTTTTTCCTGAATATATTCAGGAAAAAACGCATACGCCCTTTTTGGCCAAGGGCATCATTGTGGACGTTTTGCCGCTTTTCATGTGCTTTAAAGGCGATTCGAATCTACCTCCTGAAATCTGTTTCCTGCAATTCTGCCTTGCTTTCAAATCTTCTTCGTTGCCTTCCCTCAATATATTTGTGGACGAGAGTTATCATTTATAACTCTGCAGGTTTGTGAATTGCAGTGCCCCTGAGCTCCATTTTTCAACTCGCTTTTTTGGGAGCTGGCCGCAAAAGCGCAGGATGGCCTCAGGCCCTATTTTGGTTCCGGGCGGCAGGCTGAGCCTGTGGTTAATTCTTCTTCCTGATGGGAAAATAGAGTGACCTGTGCCTGTCCCAACACCTAGAGCTAGTCTCTCATTGGCTCCCCCTCTTCCCGCTCATCCTCAGGACAAGTTGAAAGCTGTACGCAACAGGAGGTTAAAGGTGCTGATTCTCCAAGGAGGGAGATTGCTAGTAAAGCGGCTGGAATGGCGAACCCGAGCACAAGGAGATGAGAAATGAAGTGCGTTTTAGAAACCTTTCCCGGTCACACGGTCTACCACCTTCTGGGTTTCTCATGCATGTTTTCGATGTAGGAAGATGCCCTTGAACCTGGAGATTTGGGACCCATGGGATGGGAAACAGGCAGTAGTACTTTAAAGGCTCTGCGTTTGCTCCCCCAACCTCACCAAATCTCTCAGCCCCAAGAGTGTCCACCCTTACGTCTCATCCAGCTGTGGGTCTAGATATGGTCAATCCAGGTGGCATCACAGCCCCTGAACGAATTTTGTAAGAATTTCTCTCTCTTTCACTGTCTTTGTTTCACGGGTTTTTAAAATTAATTTATTTTTATAACGGGGTTTATCTGCTTTTCACGGCTGTGTTTATGCCGCTTTACACCCACTTGTCTAACATCCAGAGAGATATCAATACATAGGTTTTAAGATTCTTACTAGTCAGATATATTCTTGTGCGGTGAATAGGGGGTGTTGAGTCCAGTTCACTGAGCAAGGAGTAGGTCTTTCTATTACATATTGGGTTTATGGAACGGTATCTGAGCTAATTTGAAACCCTTGTTTTATGCATCACCCCACCTCACATTTCCCGTTAAGCAACCATAGTGTGTTTTGTAAACGTGTGACTCTGTTCTGTTTTTAATTCAGTTCAAGTGTAGCGGTTTTTACATTCCCTCTATAAGTGATAGCTTATGAGAAGTGTCTTTTTCTGTGTGACTTATTTCACTTAGAATCGTCGTACCTAAATCCACTCATCATGCTGCTACTAGCCTTATGACATTGATTTCATGGCTGAGTGATATTCCATTGTACATAAGGACCACCACTTCTTTATCCATTTTTCTCTTTCCTGGGATATTTAAGGTGTTATGAAGTGGAGGTTCTTGTCAACAGAGCAGCCCTAAACTTTGGGGTGCCTGTGTCTTGCTGATTTTTAGTTTTCCCAATTTATACGCCCGTGAGGGGAAGTGCCCTATGCGCTCTAAGCTGTGTTTTTTCGATGTTTCAGGACACACCGTACACTTCTCCAGAGTGGCTGTTGGCAATTTACATTCCGCCCATCAGCGTAGCAAGGCTCCCATTTCTCCATGGCCTGACCTGCATTTCTGATTTTGACACTTTTTTCAGGATGGCCCCTTTGACCCATGGGAAGCGAGACTTCTTTGTAGCGCTGATTTGCCTTTCCAGGTTGCTTGGTTGGCCAAAAAGGGCGTATGCGTTTTTTCCTGAATATATTCAGGAAAAAACGCATACGCCCTTTTTGGCCAAGGGCATCATTGTCAACGTTTTGCCGCTTTTCATGTGCTTTAAAGGCGATTCGAATCTACCTCCTGAAATCTGTTTCTTGCAATTCTGCCTTGCTTTCAAATCCTCTTTGTTGCCTTCCCTCAATATATTTGTGGACGAGAGTTATCATTTATAACTCTGCAGATTTATGAATTGCAGTGCCCCAGAGCTCCATTTTTCAACTCGCTTTTTTGGGAGCTGGCCGCAAAAGCGCAGGATGGCCTCAGGCCCTATTCTGGTTCCGGGCGGCAGGCTGAGCCTGTGGTTAATTCTTCTTCCTGATGGGAAAATAGAGTGACCTGTGCCTGTCCCAACACCTAGAGCTAGTCTCTCATTGGCTCCCCCTCTTCCTGTTCATCCTCAGGACAAATTGAAAGCTGTACGGAACAGGAGGTTAAAGGTGCTGATTCTCCAAGAAGGGAGATTGCTAGTAAAGCGGCTGGAATGGCGAACCCGAGCACAAGGAGATGAGAAATGAAGTGCGTTTTAGAAACCTTTCCCGGTCACACGGTCTGCCACCTTCTGGGTTTCTCATGCATGTTTTCGATGTAGGAAGATGCCCTTGAACCTGGAGATTTGGGACCCATGGGATGGGTAACAGGCAGTAGTACTTTAAAGGCTCTGCGTTTGCTACCCCAACCTCACCAAATCTCTCAGCCCCGAAAGTATCCACCCTTATGTCTCATCCAGCTGTGGGTCTAGATATGGTCAATCCAGGTGGCATCACAGCCCCTGAACGAATTTTGTAAGAATTTCTCTCTCTTTCACTGTCTTTGTTTCATGGGTTTTGAAAAGTAATTTATTTTTATAATGGGGTTTAGCTGCTTTTCACGGCTGTGTTGATGCTGCTTTACACCCACTTGTCTCACATCCAGAGAGATATCAATACATAGGTTTTAAGATTCTTACTAGTCAGATATATTCTTGTGCGGTGAATAGGGAGTGTTGAGTCCAGTTCACTGAGCAAGGAGTAGGTCTTTCTATTACATATTGGGTTTATGGAACGGTATCTGAGCTAATTTGAAACCCTTGTTTTATGCATCACCCCACATCACCTTTCCAGTTAAGCAGCCATAGTGTGTTTTGTAAACGTGTGACTCTGTTCTGTTTTTAATTCAGTTCAAGTGTAGCGGTTTTTACATTCCCTCTATAAGTGATAGCTTATGAGAAGTGTCTTTTTCTGTGTGACTTATTTCACTTAGAATCGTCGTACCTAAATCCACTCATCATGATGCTACTAGCCTTATGACATTGATTTCATGGCTGAGTGATATTCCATTGTACATAAGGACCACCACTTCTTTATCCATTTTTCTCTTTCCTGGGATATTTAAGGTGTTATGAAGTGGAGGTTCTTGTCAACAGAGCAGCCCTAAACTTTGGGGTGCCTGTGTCTTGCTGATTTTTAGTTTTCCCAATTTATACGCCGGTGAGTGGAAGTTCCCTATGCGCTCTAAGCTGTGTTTTTTCGATGTTTCAGGACACACCGTACACTTCTCCAGAGTGGCTGTTGGCAATTTACATCCCGCCCATCAGCGTAGCAAGGCTCCCATTTCTCCATGGCCTGTACTGCATTTCTGGTTTTGACACTTTTTTCAGCATGGCCCTTTTGACCGATGGGAAGCGAGACTTCTTTGTAGCACTGATTTGCCTTTCCAGGTTGCTTGGTTGGCCAAAAACGGCGTATGCGTTTTTTCCTGAATATGTTCAGGAAAAAACGCATACGCCCTTTTTGACCAAGGGCATCATTGTCGACGTTTTGCCGCTTTTCATGTGCTTTAAAGGCGATTCGAATCTACCTCCTGAAATCTGTTTCTTGCAATTCTGCCTTGCTTTCAAATCCTCTTTGTTGCCTTCCCTCAATATATTTGTGGACGAGAGTTATCATTTATAACTCTGAAGGTTTGTGAATTGCAGGGCCCCTGAGTTCCATTTTTCAACTCGCTTTTTTGGGAGCTGGCCGCAAAAGCGCTGGATGGCCTCAGGCCTTATTCTGGTTCCGGGCGCAGGCTGAGCCTTTGGTTAATTCTTCTTCCTGATGGGAAAATAGAGTGACCTGTGCCTGTCCCAACACCTAGAGCTAGTCTCTCATTGGCTCCCCCTCTTCCCGTTCATCCTCAGGACAAATTGAAAGCTGTACGGAACAGGAGGTTAAAGGTGCTGATTCTCCAAGGAGGGAGATTGCTTGTAAAGCGGCTGGAATGGCGAACCCGAGCACAAGGAGATGAGAAATGAAGTGCGTTTTAGAAACCTTTCCCGGTCACACGGTCTACTACCTTCTGGGTTTCTCATGCATGTTTTCGATGTAGGAAGATGCCCTTGAACCTGGAGATTTGGGACCCATGGGATGGGTAACAGGCAGTAGTACTTTAAAGGCTCTGCGTTTGCTCCCCCAACCTCACCAAATCTCTCAGCCCCGAAAGTATCCACCCTTACGTCTCATCCAGCTGTGGGTCTAGATATGGTCAATCCAGGTGGCATCAGAGCCCCTGAACGAATTTTGTAAGAATTTCTCTCTCTTTCACTGTCTGTGTTTCACGGATTTTTAAAATTAATTTATTTTTGTAACGGGGTTTAGCTGCTTTTCACGACTGTGTTTATGCCGCTTTACACCCACTTGTCTCACATCCAGAGAGATATCAATACATAGGTTTTAAGATTCTTAGTAGTCAGATATATTCTTGTGCGGTGAATAGGGGGTGTTAATTCCAGAACACTGAGCAAGGAGTAGGTCTTTCTATTACATATTGGGTTTATGGACAGGATCTGAGCTAATTTGAAACCCTTGTTTTCTGCAGCACCCCACCTCACCTTTCCCGTTAAGCAGCCATAGTGTGTTTTCTAAACGTGTGACTCTGTTCTGTTTTGTAATTCAGTTCAAGTGTAGCGGTTTTTACATTCCCTCTATAAGTGATAGCTTATGATAAGTGTCTTTTTCTGTGTGACTTATTTCACCTAGAATTGTCGTACCTAAATCCACTCATCATGCTGCTACTAGCCTTATGACATTGATTTCATGGCTGAGTGATATTCCATTGTACATAAGGACCACCACTTCTTTATCCATTTTTCTCTTTCCTGGGATATTTAAGGTGTCATGAAGTGGAGGTTCTTGTAAACAGAGCAGCCCTAAACTTTGGGGTGCCTGTGTCTTGCTGATTTTTAGTTTTCCCAATTTATACGCCAATGAGTGGATGTGCCCTATGCGCTCTAAGCTGTGTTTTTTCGATGTTTCAGGACACACCGTACACTTCTCCAGAGTGGCTGTTGGCAATTTACATCCCGCCCATCAGCGTAGCAAGGCTCCCATTTCTCCATGGCCAGTACTGCATTTCTGGTTTTGACACTTTTTTCAGCATGGCCCTTTTGACCGATGGGAAGCGAGACTTCTTTGTAGCACTGATTTGCCTTTCCATGTTGCTTGGTTGGCCAAAAACGGCGTATGCGTTTTTTCCTGAATATGTTCAGGAAAAAACGCATACGCCCTTTTTGGCCAAGGGCATCATTGTCAACGTTTTGCCGCTTTTCATGTGCTTTAAAGGCGATTCGAATCTACCTCCTGAAATCTGTTTCTTGCAATTCTGCCTTGCTTTCAAATCCTCTTCGTTGCCTTCCCTCAATATATTTGTGGACGAGAGTTATCATTTATAACTCTGCAGGTTTATGAATTGCAGTGCCCCAGAGCTCCATTTTTCAACTCGCTTTTTTGGGAGCTGGCCGCAAAAGCGCAGGATGGCCTCAGGCCCTATTCTGGTTCCGGGCGGCAGGCTGAGCCTGTGGTTAATTCTTCTTCCTGATGGGAAAATAGAGTGACCTGTGCCTGTCCCAACACCTAGAGCTAGTCTCTCATTGGCTCCCCCTCTTCCTGTTCATCCTCAGGACAAATTGAAAGCTGTACGGAACAGGAGGTTAAAGGTGCTGATTCTCCAAGAAGGGAGATTGCTAGTAAAGCGGCTGGAATGGCGAACCCGAGCACAAGGAGATGAGAAATGAAGTGCGTTTTAGAAACCTTTCCCGGTCACACGGTCTGCCACCTTCTGGGTTTCTCATGCATGTTTTCGATGTAGGAAGATGCCCTTGAACCTGGAGATTTGGGACCCATGGGATGGGTAACAGGCAGTAGTACTTTAAAGGCTCTGCGTTTGCTACCCCAACCTCACCAAATCTCTCAGCCCCGAAAGTATCCACCCTTATGTCTCATCCAGCTGTGGGTCTAGATATGGTCAATCCAGGTGGCATCACAGCCCCTGAACGAATTTTGTAAGAATTTCTCTCTTTTTCACTGTCTTTGTTTCACGTGTTTTTAAAATTAATTTATTTTTATAACGGGGTTTAGCTGCTTTTCACGGCTGTGTTTATGCTGCTTTACACCCACTTGTCTCACATCCAGAGAGATATCAATACATAGGTTTTAAGATTCTTACTAGTCAGATATATTCTTGTGCGGTGAATAGGGGGTGTTGAGTCCAGTTCACTGAGCAAGGAGTAGGTCTTTCTATTACATATTGGGTTTATGGAACGGTATCTGAGCTAATTTGAAACACTTGTTTTATGCATCACCCCACATCACCTTTCCCGTTAAGCAGCCATAGTGTGTTTTGTAAACGTGTGACTCTGTTCTGTTTTTAATTCAGTTCAAGTGTAGCGGTTTTTACATTCCCTCTATAAGTGATAGCTTATGAGAAGTGTCTTTTTCTGTGTGACTTATTTCACTTAGAATCGTCGTACCTAAATCCACTCATCATGCTGCTACTAGCCTTATGACATTGATTTCATGGCTGAGTGATATTCCATTGTACATAAGGACCACCACTTCTTTATCCATTTTTCTCTTTCCTGGGATATTTAAGGTGTTATGAAGTGGAGGTTCTTGTCAACAGAGCAGCCCTAAACTTTGGGGTGCCTGTGTCTTGCTGATTTTTAGTTTTCCCAATTTATACGCCGATGAGTGGAAGTGCCCTATGCGCTCTAAGCTGTGTTTTTTCGATGTTTCAGGACACACCGTACACTTCTCCAGAGTGGCTGTTGGCAATTTACATCCCGCCCATCAGCGTAGCAAGGCTCCCATTTCTCCATGGCCTGTACTGCATTTCTGGTTTTGACACTTTTTTCAGCATGGCCCTTTTGACCGATGGGAAGCGAGACTTCTTTGTAGCACTGATTTGCCTTTCCAGGTTGCTTGGTTGGCCAAAAACGGCGTATGCGTTTTTTCCTGAATATGTTCAGGAAAAAACGCATACGCCCTTTTTGGCCAAGGGCATCATTGTCAACGTTTTGCCGCTTTTCATGTGCTTTAAAGGCGATTCGAATCTACCTCCTGAAATCTGTTTCTTGCAATTCTGCCTTGCTTTCAAATCCTCTTCGTTGCCTTCCCTCAAAATATTTGTGGACGAGAGTTATCATTTATAACTCTGCAGGTTTATGAATTGCAGTGCCCCAGAGCTCCATTTTTCAACTCGCTTTTTTGGGAGCTGGCCGCAAAAGCGCAGGATGGCCTCAGGCCCTATTCTGGTTCCGGGCGGCAGGCTGAGCCTGTGGTTAATTCTTCTTCCTGATGGGAAAATAGAGTGACCTGTGCCTGTCCCAACACCTAGAGCTAGTCTCTCATTGGCTCCCCCTCTTCCCGTTCATCCTCAGGACAAATTGAAAGCTGTACGGAACAGGAGGTTAAAGGTGCTGATTCTCCAAGAAGGGAGATTGCTAGTAAAGCGGCTGGAATGGCGAACCCGAGCACAAGGAGATGAGAAATGAAGTGCGTTTTAGAAACCTTTCCCGGTCACACGGTCTACCACCTTCTGGGTTTCTCATGCATGTTTTCGATGTAGGAAGATGCCCTTGAACCTGGAGATTTGGGACCCATGGGATGGGTAACAGGCAGTAGTACTTTAAAGGCTCTGCGTTTGCTACCCCAACCTCACCAAATCTCTCAGCCCCGAAAGTATCCACCCTTATGTCTCATCCAGCTGTGGGTCTAGATATGGTCAATCCAGGTGGCATCACAGCCCCTGAACGAATTTTGTAAGAATTTCTCTCTCTTTCACTGTCTTTGTTTCACGGGTTTTTAAAATTAATTTATTTTTATAACCGGGTTTAGCTGCTTTTCACGGCTGTGTTTAGGCCGCTTTACACCCACTTGTCTCACATCCAGAGAGATATCAATACATAGGTTTTAAGATTCTTACTAGTCAGATATATTCTTGTGCGGTGAATAGGGGGTGTTGAGTCCAGTTCACTGAGCAAGGAGTAGGTCTTTCTATTACATATTGGGTTTATGGAACGGTATCTGAGCTAATTTGAAACCCTTGTTTTATGCATCACCCCACATCACCTTTCCCGTTAAGCAGCCATAGTGTGTTTTGTAAACGTGTGACTCTGTTCTGTTTTGTAATTCAGTTCAAGTGTAGCGGTTTTTACATTCCCTCTATAAGTGATAGCTTATGATAAGTGTCTTTTTCTGTGTGACTTATTTCACTTAGAATCGTCGTACCTAAATCCACTCATCATGCTGCTACTAGCCTTATGACATTGATTTTATGGCTGAGTGATATACCATTGTACATAAGGACCACCAATTCTTTATCCATTTTTCTCTTTCCTGGGATATTTAAGGTGTCATGAAGTGGAGGTTCTTGTCAACAGAGAAGCCCTAAACTTTGGGGTGCCTGTGTCTTGCTGATTTTTAGTTTTCCCAATTTATACGCCCGTGAGTGGAAGTGCCCTATGCGCTCTAAGCTGTGTTTTTTCGATGTTTCAGGACACACCGTACACTTCTCCAGAGTGGCTGTTGGCAATTTACATCCCGCATATCAGCGTAGCAGGGCTCTCATTTCTCCATGGCCTGTCCTGCATTTCTGGTTTTGACACTTTTTTCAGCATGGCCCTTTTGACCGATGGGAAGCGAGACTTCTTTGTAGCGCTGATTTGCATTTCCAGGTTGCTTGGTTGGCCAAAAAGGGCGTATGCGTTTTTTCCTGAATATATTCAGGAAAAAACGCATACGCCCTTTTTGGCCAAGGGCATCATTGTCGACGTTTTGCCGCTTTTCATGTGCTTTAAAGGCGATTCGAATCTACCTCCTGAAATCTGTTTCTTGCAATTCTGCCTTGCTTTCAAATCCTCTTTGTTGCCTTCCCTCAATATATTTGTGAACGACAGTTATCATTTATAACTCTGAAGGTTTGTGAATTGCAGGGCCCCTGAGCTCCATTTTTCAACTCGCTTTTTTGGGAGCTGGCCGCAAAAGCGCTGGATGGCCTCAGGCCTTATTCTGGTTCCGGGCGCAGGCTGAGCCTGTGGTTAATTTTTCTTCCTGATGGGAAAATAGAGTGACCTGTGCCTGTCCCAACACCTAGAGCTAGTCTCTCATTGGCTCCCCCTCTTCCCGTTCATCCTCAGGACAAATTGAAAGCTGTACGGAACAGGAGGTTAAAGGTGCTGATTCTCCAAGGAGGGAGATTGCTAGTAAAGCGGCTGGAATGGCGAACCCGAGCACAAGGAGATGAGAAATGAAGTGCGTTTTAGAAACCTTTCCCGGTCACACGGTCTACTACCTTCTGGGTTTCTCATGCATGTTTTCGATGTAGGAAGATGCCCTTGAACCTGGAGATTTGGGACCCATGGGATGGGTAACAGGCAGTAGTACTTTAAAGGCTCTGCGTTTGCTACCCCAACCTCACCAAATCTCTCAGCCCCGAATGTATCCACCCTTACGTCTCATCCAGCTGTGGGTCTAGATATGGTCAATCCAGGTGGCATCAGAGCCCCTGAACGAATTTTGTAAGAATTTCTCTCTCTTTCACTGTCTGTGTTTCACGGATTTTTAAAATTAATTTATTTTTGTAACGGGGTTTAGCTGCTTTTCACGACTGTGTTTATGCCGCTTTACACCCACTTGTCTCACATCCAGAGAGATATCAATACATAGGTTTTAAGATTCTTAGTAGTCAGATATATTCTTGTGCGGTGAATAGGGGGTGTTAATTCCAGAACACTGAGCAAGGAGTAGGTCTTTCTATTACATATTGGGTTTATGGACAGGATCTGAGCTAATTTGAAACCCTTGTTTTCTGCAGCACCCCACCTCACCTTTCCCGTTAAGCAGCCATAGTGTGTTTTCTAAACGTGTGACCTTGTTCTGTTTTGTAATTCAGTTCAAGTGTAGCGGTTTTTACATTCCCTCTATAAGTGATAGCTTATGATAAGTGTCTTTTTCTGTGTGACTTATTTCACCTAGAATTGTCGTACCTAAATCCACTCATCATGCTGCTACTAGCCTTATGACATTGATTTCATGGCTGAGTGATATTCCATTGTACATAAGGACCACCACTTCTTTATCCATTTTTCTCTTTCCTGGGATATTTAAGGTGTCATGAAGTGGAGGTTCTTGTAAACAGAGCAGCCCTAAACTTTGGGGTGCCTGTGTCTTGCTGATTTTTAGTTTTCCCAATTTATACGCCAATGAGTGGATGTGCCCTATGCGCTCTAAGCTGTGTTTTTTCGATGTTTCAGGACACACCGTACACTTCTCCAGAGTGGCTGTTGGCAATTTACATCCCGCCCATCAGCGTAGCAAGGCTCCCATTTCTCCATGGCCTGTACTGCATTTCTGGTTTTGACACTTTTTTCAGCATGGCCCTTTTGACCGATGGGAAGCGAGACTTCTTTGTAGCACTGATTTGCCTTTCCAGGTTGCTTGGTTGGCCAAAAACGGCGTCTGCGTTTTTTCCTGAATATGTTCAGGAAAAAACGCATATGCCCTTTTTGGCCAAGGGCATCATTGTCAACGTTTTGCCGCTTTTCATGTGCTTTAAAGGCGATTCGAATCTACCTCCTGAAATCTGTTTCTTGCAATTCTGCCTTGCTTTCAAATCCTCTTCGTTGCCTTCCCTCAAAATATTTGTGGACGAGAGTTATCATTTATAACTCTGCAGGTTTATGAATTGCAGTGCCCCAGAGCTCCATTTTTCAACTCGCTTTTTTGGGAGCTGGCCGCAAAAGCGCAGGATGGCCTCAGGCCCTATTCTGGTTCCGGGCGGCAGGCTGAGCCTGTGGTTAATTCTTCTTCCTGATGGGAAAATAGAGTGACCTGTGCCTGTCCCAACACCTAGAGCTAGTCTCTCATTGGCTCCCCCTCTTCCCGTTCATCCTCAGGACAAATTGAAAGCTGTACGGAACAGGAGGTTAAAGGTGCTGATTCTCCAAGAAGGGAGATTGCTAGTAAAGCGGCTGGAATGGCGAACCCGAGCACAAGGAGATGAGAAATGAAGTGCGTTTTAGAAACCTTTCCCGGTCACACGGTCTACCACCTTCTGGGTTTCTCATGCATGTTTTCGATGTAGGAAGATGCCCTTGAACCTGGAGATTTGGGACCCATGGGATGGGTAACAGGCAGTAGTACTTTAAAGGCTCTGCGTTTGCTACCCCAACCTCACCAAATCTCTCAGCCCCGAAAGTATCCACCCTTATGTCTCATCCAGCTGTGGGTCTAGATATGGTCAATCCAGGTGGCATCACAGCCCCTGAACGAATTTTGTAAGAATTTCTCTCTCTTTCACTGTCTTTGTTTCACGGGTTTTTAAAATTAATTTATTTTTATAACCGGGTTTAGCTGCTTTTCAAGGCTGTGTTTAGGCCGCTTTACACCCACTTGTCTCACATCCAGAGAGATATCAATACATAGGTTTTAAGATTCTTACTAGTCAGATATATTCTTGTGCGGTGAATAGGGGGTGTTGAGTCCAGTTCTCTGAGCAAGGAGTAGGTCTTTCTATTACATATTGGGTTTATGGAACGGTATCTGAGCTAATTTGAAACCCTTGTTTTATGCATCACCCCACATCACCTTTCCCGTTAAGCAGCCATAGTGTGTTTTGTAAACGTGTGACTCTGTTCTGTTTTTAATTCAGTTCAAGTGTAGCGGTTTTTACATTCCCTCTATACGTGATAGCTTATGAGAAGTGTCTTTTTCTGTGTGACTTATTTCACTTAGAATCGTCGTACCTAAATCCACTCATCATGCTGCTACTAGCCTTATGACATTGATTTCATGGCTGAGTGATATTCCATTGTACATAAGGACCACCACTTCTTTATCCATTTTTCTCTTTCCTGGGATATTTAAGGTGTTATGAAGTGGAGGTTCTTGTCAACAGAGCAGCCCTAAACTTTGGGGTGCCTGTGTCTTGCTGATTTTTAGTTTTCCCAATTTATACGCCCGTGAGGGGAAGTGCCCTATGCGCTCTAAGCTGTGTTTTTTCGATGTTTCAGGACACACCGTACACTTCTCCAGAGTGGCTGTTGGCAATTTACATTCCGCCCATCAGCGTAGCAAGGCTCCCATTTCTCCATGGCCTGACCTGCATTTCTGATTTTGACACTTTTTTCAGGATGGCCCCTTTGACCCATGGGAAGCGAGACTTCTTTGTAGCGCTGATTTGCCTTTCCAGGTTGTTTGGTTGGCCAAAAAGGGCGTATGCGTTTTTTCCTGAATATATTCAGGAAAAAACGCATACGCCCTTTTTGGCCAAGGGCATCATTGTCAACGTTTTGCCGCTTTTCATGTGCTTTAAAGGCGATTCGAATCTACCTCCTGAAATCTGTTTCTTGCAATTCTGCCTTGCTTTCAAATCCTCTTTGTTGCCTTCCCTCAATATATTTGTGGACGAGAGTTATCATTTATAACTCTGCAGGTTTATGAATTGCAGTGCCCCAGAGCTCCATTTTTCAACTCGCTTTTTTGGGAGCTGGCCGCAAAAGCGCAGGATGGCCTCAGGCCCTATTCTGGATCCGGGCGGCAGGCTGAGCCTGTGGTTAATTCTTCTTCCTGATGGGAAAATAGAGTGACCTGTGCCTGTCCCAACACCTAGAGCTAGTCTCTCATTGGCTCCCCCTCTTCCTGTTCATCCTCAGGACAAATTGAAAGCTGTACGGAACAGGAGGTTAAAGGTGCTGATTCTCCAAGAAGGGAGATTGCTAGTAAAGCGGCTGGAATGGCGAACCCGAGCACAAGGAGATGAGAAATGAAGTGCGTTTTAGAAACCTTTCCCGGTCACACGGTCTGCCACCTTCTGGGTTTCTCATGCATGTTTTCGATGTAGGAAGATGCCCTTGAACCTGGAGATTTGGGACCCATGGGATGGGTAACAGGCAGTAGTACTTTAAAGGCTCTGCGTTTGCTACCCCAACCTCACCAAATCTCTCAGCCCCGAAAGTATCCACCCTTATGTCTCATCCAGCTGTGGGTCTAGATATGGTCAATCCAGGTGGCATCACAGCCCCTGAACGAATTTTGTAAGAATTTCTCTCTTTTTCACTGTCTTTGTTTCACGTGTTTTTAAAATTAATTTATTTTTATAACGGGGTTTAGCTGCTTTTCACGGCTGTGTTTATGCCGCTTTACACCCACTTGTCTCACATCCAGAGAGATATCAATACATAGGTTTTAAGATTCTTACTAGTCAGATATATTCTTGTGCGGTGAATAGGGAGTGTTGAGTCCAGTTCACTGAGCAAGGAGTAGGTCTTTCTATTACATATTGGGTTTATGGAACGGTATCTGAGCTAATTTGAAACCCTTGTTTTATGCATCACCCCACATCACCTTTCCCGTTAAGCAGCCATAGTGTGTTTTGTAAACGTGTGACTCTGTTCTGTTTTTAATTCAGTTCAAGTGTAGCGGTTTTTACATTCCCTCTATAAGTGATAGCTTATGAGAAGTGTCTTTTTCTGTGTGACTTATTTCACTTAGAATCGTCGTACCTAAATCCACTCATCATGCTGCTACTAGCCTTATGACATTGATTTCATGGCTGAGTGATATTCCATTGTACATAAGGACCACCACTTCTTTATCCATTTTTCTCTTTCCTGGGATATTTAAGGTGTTATGAAGTGGAGGTTCTTGTCAACAGAGCAGCCCTAAACTTTGGGGTGCCTGTGTCTTGCTGATTTTTAGTTTTCCCAATTTATACGCCCGTGAGGGGAAGTGCCCTATGCGCTCTAAGCTGTGTTTTTTCGATGTTTCAGGACACACCGTACACTTCTCCAGAGTGGCTGTTGGCAATTTACATTCCGCCCATCAGCGTAGCAAGGCTCCAATTTCTCCATGGCCTGACCTGCTTTTCTGATTTTGACACTTTTTTCAGGATGGCCCCTTTGACCCATGGGAAGCGAGACTTCTTTGTAGCGCTGATTTGCCTTTCCAGGTTGCTTGGTTGGCCAAAAAGGGCGTATGCGTTTTTTCCTGAATATATTCAGGAAAAAACGCATACGCCCTTTTTGGCCAAGGGCATCATTGTCAACGTTTTGCCGCTTTTCATGTGCTTTAAAGGCGATTCGAATCTACCTCCTGAAATCTGTTTCTTGCAATTCTGCCTTGCTTTCAAATCCTCTTCGTTGCCTTCCCTCAATATATTTGTGGACGAGAGTTATCATTTATAACTCTGCAGGTTTATGAATTGCAGTGCCCCAGAGCTCCATTTTTCAACTCGCTTTTTTGGGAGCTGGCCGCAAAAGCGCAGGATGGCCTCAGGCCCTATTCTGGTTCCGGGCGGCAGGCTGAGCCTGTGGTTAATTCTTCTTCCTGATGGGAAAATAGAGTGACCTGTGCCTGTCCCAACACCTAGAGCTAGTCTCTCATTGGCTCCCCCTCTTCCCGTTCATCCTCAGGACAAATTGAAAGCTGTACGGAACAGGAGGTTAAAGGTGCTGATTCTCCAAGAAGGGAGATTGCTAGTAAAGGGGCTGGAATGGCGAACCCGAGCACAAGGAGATGAGAAATGAAGTGCGTTTTAGAAACCTTTCCCGGTCACACGGTCTACCACCTTCTGGGTTTCTCATGCATGTTTTCGATGTAGGAAGATGCCCTTGAACCTGGAGATTTGGGACCCATGGGATGGGTAACAGGCAGTAGTACTTTAAAGGCTCTGCGTTTGCTACCCCAACCTCACCAAATCTCTCAGCCCCGAATGTATCCACCCTTACGTCTCATCCAGCTGTGGGTCTAGATATGGTCAATCCAGGTGGCATCACAGCCCCTGAACGAATTTTGTAAGAATTTCTCTCTCTTTCACTGTCTTTGTTTCACGGGTTTTTAAAATTAATTTATTTTTATAACGGGGTTTAGCTGCTTTTCACGGCTGTGTTTATGCCGCTTTACACCCACTTGTCTCACATCCAGAGAGATATCAATACATAGGTTTTAAGATACTTACTAGTCAGATATATTCTTGTGCGGTGAATAGGGGGTGTTGAGTCCAGTTCACTGAGCAAGGAGTAGGTCTTTCTATTACATATTGGGTTTATGGAACGGTATCTGAGCTAATTTGAAACCCTTGTTTTATGCATCACCCCACATCACCTTTCCCGTTAAGCAGCCATAGTGTGTTTTGTAAACGTGTGACTCTGTTCTGTTTTTAATTCAGTTCAAGTGTAGCGGTTTTTACATTCCCTCTATAAGTGATAGCTTATGAGAAGTGTCTTTTTCTGTGTGACTTATTTCACTTAGAATCGTCGTACCTAAATCCACTCACCATGCTGCTACTAGCCTTATGACATTGATTTCATGGCTGAGTGATATTCCATTGTACATAAGGACCATCACTTCTTTATCCATTTTTCTCTTTCCTGGGATATTTAAGGTGTTATGAAGTGGAGGTTCTTGTCAACAGAGCAGCCCTAAACTTTGGGGTGCCTGTGTCTTGCTGATTTTTAGTTTTCCCAATTTATACGCCCGTGAGGGGAAGTGCCCTATGCGCTCTAAGCTGTGTTTTTTCGATGTTTCAGGACACACCGTACACTTCTCCAGAGTGGCTGTTGGCAATTTACATTCCGCCCATCAGCGTAGCAAGGCTCCAATTTCTCCATGGCCTGACCTGCTTTTCTGATTTTGACACTTTTTTCAGGATGGCCCCTTTGACCCATGGGAAGCGAGACTTCTTTGTAGCGCTGATTTGCCTTTCCAGGTTGCTTGGTTGGCCAAAAAGGGCGTATGCGTTTTTTCCTGAATATATTCAGGAAAAAACGCATACGCCCTTTTTGGCCAAGGGCATCATTGTCAACGTTTTGCCGCTTTTCATGTGCTTTAAAGGCGATTCGAATCTACCTCCTGAAATCTGTTTCTTGCAATTCTGCCTTGCTTTCAAATCCTCTTCGTTGCCTTCCCTCAATATATTTGTGGACGAGAGTTATCATTTATAACTCTGCAGGTTTATGAATTGCAGTGCCCCAGAGCTCCATTTTTCAACTCGCTTTTTTGGGAGCTGGCCGCAAAAGCGCAGGATGGCCTCAGGCCCTATTCTGGTTCCGGGCGGCAGGCTGAGCCTGTGGTTAATTCTTCTTTCTGATGGGAAAATAGAGTGACCTGTGCCTGTCCCAACACCTAGAGCTAGTCTCTCATTGGCTCCCCCTCTTCCTGTTCATCCTCAGGACAAATTGAAAGCTATACGGAACAGGAGGTTAAAGGTGCTGATTCTCCAAGAAGGGAGATTGCTAGTAAAGCGGCTGGAATGGCGAACCCGAGCACAAGGAGATGAGAAATGAAGTGCGTTTTAGAAACCTTTCCCGGTCACACGGTCTGCCACCTTCTGGGTTTCTCATGCATGTTTTCGATGTAGGAAGATGCCCTTGAACCTGGAGATTTGGGACCCATGGGATGGGTAACAGGCAGTAGTACTTTAAAGGCTCTGCGTTTGCTACCCCAACCTCACCAAATCTCTCAGCCCCGAAAGTATCCACCCTTACGTCTCATCCAGCTGTGGGTCTAGATATGGTCAATCCAGGTGGCATCACAGCCCCTGAACGAATTTTGTAAGAATTTCTCTCTCTTTCACTGTCTTTGTTTCACGGGTTTTTAAAATTAATTTATTTTTATAACGGGGTTTAGCTGCTTTTCACGGCTGTGTTTATGCCGCTTTACACCCACTTGTCTCACATCCAGAGAGATATCAATACATAGGTTTTAAGATTCTTACTAGTCAGATATATTCTTGTGCGGTGAATAGGGGGTGTTGAGTCCAGTTCACTGAGCAAGGAGTAGGTCTTTCTATTACATATTGGGTTTATGGAACGGTATCTGAGCTAATTTGAAACACTTGTTTTATGCATCACCCCACATCACCTTTCCCGTTAAGCAGCCATAGTGTGTTTTGTAAACGTGTGACTCTTTTCTGTTTTTAATTCAGTTCAAGTGTAGCGGTTTTTACATTCCCTCTATAAGTGATAACTTATGAGAAGTGTCTTTTTCTGTGTGACTTATTTCACTTAGAATCGTCGTACCTAAATCCACTCATCATGCTGCTACTAGCCTTATGACATTGATTTCATGGCTGAGTGATATTCCATTGTACATAAGGACCACCACTTCTTTATCCATTTTTCTCTTTCCTGGGATATTTAAGGTGTTATGAAGTGGAGGTTCTTGTCAACAGAGCAGCCCTAAACTTTGGGGTGCCTGTGTCTTGCTGATTTTTAGTTTTCCCAATTTATACGCCGGTGAGTGGAAGTGCCCTATGCGCTCTAAGCTGTGTTTTTTTGATGTTTCAGGACACACCGTACACTTCTCCAGAGTGGCTGTTGGCAATTTACATCCCGCCCATCAGCGTAGCAAGGCTCCCATTTCTCCATGGCCTGTACTGCATTTCTGGTTTTGACACTTTTTTCAGCATGGCCCTTTTGACCGATGGGAAGCGAGACTTCTTTGTAGCACTGATTTGCCTTTCCAGGTTGCTTGGTTGGCCAAAAACGGCGTATGCGTTTTTTCCTGAATATGTTCAGGAAAAAACGCATACGCCCTTTTTGGCCAAGGGCATCATTGTCAACGTTTTGCCGCTTTTCATGTGCTTTAAAGGCGATTCGAATCTACCTCCTGAAATCTGTTTCTTGCAATTCTGCCTTGCTTTCAAATCCTCTTCGTTGCCTTCCCTCAATATATTTGTGGACGAGAGTTATCATTTATAACTCTGCAGGTTTATGAATTGCAGTGCCCCAGAGCTCCATTTTTCAACTCGCTTTTTTGGGAGCTGGCCGCAAAAGCGCAGGATGGCCTCAGGCCCTATTCTGGTTCCGGGCGGCAGGCTGAGCCTGCGGTTAATTCTTCTTCCTGTTGGGAAAATAGAGTGACCTGTGCCTGTCCCAACACCTAGAGCTAGTCTCTCATTGGCTCACCCTCTTCCCGTTCATCCTAAGGACAAATTGGAAACTGTACGGAACAGGAGGTTAAAGGTGCTGATTCTCCAAGGAGGGAGATTGCTAGTAAAGCGGCTGGAATGGCGAACCCGAGCACAAGGAGATGAGAAATGAGGTGCGTTTTAGAAACGTTTCCCGGTCACACGGTCTACCACCTTCTGGGTTTCTCATGCATGTTTTCGATGTAGGAAGATGCCCTTGAACCTGGAGATTTGGGACCCATGGAATGGGTAAGAGGCAATAGTACTTTAAAGTCTCTGCATTTGCTCCCCCAACCTCACCAAATCTCTCAGCCCCGAGAGTGTCCACCCTTATGTCTCATCCAGCTGTGGGTCTAGATATGGTCATTCCAGGTGGCATCACAGCCCCTGAACGAATTTTGTAAGAATTTCTCTCTCTTTCACTGTCTTTGTTTCACGGGTTTTTAAAATTAATTTATTTTTATAATGGGGTTTAGCTGCTTTTCACGGCTGTGTTTATGCCGCTTTACACCCACTTGACTCACATCCAGAGAGATATCAATACATAGGTTTTAAGATTCTTACTAGTCAGATATATTCTTGTGCGGTGAATAGGGGGTGTTGAGTCCAGTTCACTGAGCAAGGAGTAGCTCTTTCTATTACATATTGGGTTTATGGAACGGTATCTGAGCTAATTTGAAACCCTTGTTTTATGCATCACCCCAGCTCACCTTTCCCGTTAAGCAGCCATAGTGTGTTTTCTAAACGTGTGACTCTGTTCTGTTTTGTAATTCAGTTCAAGTGTAGCGGGTTTTTCATTCCCTCTATAAGTGATAGCTTATGAGAAGTGTCTTTTTCTGTGTGACTTATTTCACTTAGAATCGTCGTACCTAAATCCACTCATCATGCTGCTACTAGCCTTATGACATTGATTTCATGGCTGAGTGATATTCCATTGTACATAAGGACCAACACTTCTTTATCCATTTTTCTCTTTCCTGGGATATTTAAGGTGTCATGAAGTGGAGGTTCTTGTCAACAGAGCAGCCCTAAACTTTGGGGTGCCTGTGTCTTGCTGATTTTTAGTTTTCCCAATTTATACGCCCGTGAGTGAAAGTGCCCTATGCGATCTAAGCTGTGTTTTTTCGATGTTTCAGGACACACCATACACTTCTCCAGAGTGGCTCTTGGCAATTTACATCCCGCTCATCAGCGTAGCAAGGTGCCCATTTCTCCATGGCCTGTCCTGCATTTCTGGTTTTGACACTTTTTTCAGCATGGCCCTTTTGACCGATGGGAAGCGAGACTTCTTTGAAGCGCTGATATGCCTTTCCAGGTTGCTTGGTTGGCCAAAAAGGGCGTATGCGTTTTTTTCCTGAATATATTCAGGAAAAAACGCATACGCCCTTTTTGGCCAAGGGCATCATTGTGGACGTTTTGCCGCTTTTCATGTGCTTTAAAGGCGATTCATATCTACCTCCTGAAATCTGTTTCCTGCAATTCTGCCTTGCTTTCAAACCCTCTTCGTTGCCTTCCCTCAATATATTTGTGGACGAGAGTTATCATTTATAACTCTGCAGGTTTGTGAATTGCAGTGCCCCTGAGCTCCATTTTACAACTTGCTATTTTGAGAGCTGGCCGCAAATGCGCAGGATGGCCTCAGGCCCTATTCTGGTTCCGGGCGGCAGGCTGAGCCTGCGGTTAATTCTTCTTCCTGATGGGAAAATAGAGTGACCTGTGCCTGTCCCAACACCTAGAGCTAGTCTCTCATTGGCTCCCCCTCTTCCCGTTCATCCTAAGGACAAATTGCAAACTGTACGGAATAGGAGGTTAAAGGTGCTGATTCTCCAAGGAGGGAGATTGCTAGTGAAGCGGCTGGAATGGCGAACCTGAGCACAAGGAGATGAGAAATGAGGTGCGTTTTAGAAACGTTTCCCGGTCACACGGTCTACCAGCTTCTGGGTTTCTCATGCATGTTTTCGATGTAGGAAGATGCCCTTGAACCTGGAGATTTGGGACCCATGGGATGGGTAACAGGCAGTATTACTTTAAAGGCTCTGCATTTACTCCCCCAACCTCACCAAATCTCTCAGCCCCGAGAGTGTCCACCCTTACGTCTCATCCAGCTGTGGGTCTAGATATGGTCAATCCAGGTGGCATCACAGCCCCTGAACGAATTTTGTAAGAATTTCTCTCTCTTTCACTGTCTTTGTTTCACGGGTTTTTAAAATTAATTTATTTTTATAATGGGGTTTAGCTGCTTTTCACGGCTGTGTTTATGCCGCTTTACACCCACTTGACTCACATCCAGAGAGATATCAATACATAGGTTTTAAGATTCTTACTAGTCAGATATATTCTTGTGCGGTGAATAGGGGGTGTTGAGTCCAGTTCACTGAGCAAGGAGTAGGTCTTTCTATTACATATTGCATTTATGGAACGGTATGTGAGCTAATTTGAAACCCTTGTTTTATGCATCACCCCACCTCACCTTTCCAGTTAAGCAGCCATAGTGTGTTTTCTAAACGTGTGACTCTGTTCTGTTTTGTAATTCAATTCAAGTGTAGCGGTTTTTACATTCCCTCTATAAGTGATAGCTTATGAGAAGTGTCTTTTTTCTGTGTGACTTATTTCACTTAGAATCGTCGTACCTAAATCCACTCATCATGCTGCTACTAGCCTTATGACATTGATTTCATGGCTGAGTGATATTCCATTGTACATAAGGACCACCATTTCTTTATCCATTTTTCTCTTTCCTGGGATATTTAAGGTGTCATGAAGTGGAGGTTCTTGTCAACAGAGGAGCCCTAAACTTTGGGGTGCCTGTGTCTTGCTGATTTTTAGTTTTCCCAATTTATACGCCCGTGAGTGGAAGTGCCCTATGCGATCTAAGCTGTGTTTTTTCGATGTTTCAGGACACACCATACACTTCTCCAGAGTGGCTCTTGGCAATTTACATCCCGCTCATCAGCGTAGCAAGGCTCCCATTTCTCCATGGCCTGTCCTGCATTTCTGGTTTTGACACTTTTTTCAGCATGGCCCTTTTGACCGATGGGAAGCGAGACTTCTTTGAAGCGCTGATTTGCCTTTCCAGGTTGCTTGGTTGGCCAAAAAGGGCGTATGCGTTTTTTCCTGAATATATTCAGGAAAAAACGCATACGCCCTTTTTGGCCAAGGGCATCATTGTCGACGTTTTGCCGCTTTTCATGTGCTTTAAAGGCCACTCGAATCTACCTCCTGAAATCTGTTTCCTGCAATTCTGCCTTGCTTTCAAATCCTCTTCGTTGCCTTCCCTCAATATATTTGTGGACGAGAGTTATCATGTATAACTCTGCAGGTTTGTGAATTGCAGTGCCCCTGAGCTCCATTTTTCAACTCGCTTTTTTGGGAGCTGGCTGCAAAAGTGCAGGATGGCCTTAGGCCCTATTCTGGTTCTGGGCGGCAGGCTGAGCCTGTGGTTAATTCTTCTTCCTGATGGGAAAATAGAGTGACCTGTGCCTGTCCCAACACCTAGAGCTAGTCTCTCATTGGCTACCCCTCTTCCCGTTCATCCTCAGGACAAATTGCAAGCTGTACGGAACAGGAGGTTAAAGGTGCTGATTCTCCAAGGAGGGAGATTGCTAGTAAAGCGGCTGGAATGGCGAACCCGAGCACAAGGAGATGAGAAATGAGGTGCGTTTTAGAAACGTTTCCCGGTCACACAGTCTACCAGCTTCTGGGTTTCTCATGCATGTTTTCGATGTAGGAAGATGCCCTTGAACCTGGAGATTTGGGACCCATGGGATGGGTAAGAGGCAATATTACTTTAAAGGCTCTGCATTTGCTCCCCCAACCTCACCAAATTTCTCAGCCCCGAGAGTGTACACCCTTACATCTCATCCAGCTGTGGGTCTAGATATGGTCTATCCAGGTGGCATCACAGCCCCTGAACGAATTTTGTAAGAATTTCTCTCTCTTTCACTGTCTTTGTTTCACGGGTTTTTAAAATTAATTTATTTTTATAATGGGGTTTAGCGGCTTTTCACGGCTGTGTTTATGCCGCTTTACACCCACTTGACTCACATCCAGAGAGATATCAATACATAGGTTTTAAGATTCTTACTAATCAGATATATTCTTGTGCGGTGAATAGGGGGTGTTGAGTCCAGTTCACTGAGCAAGGAGTAGGTCTTTCTATTACATATTGCATTTATGGAACGGTATGTGAGCTAATTTGAAACCCTTGTTTTATGCATCACCCCACCTCACCTTTCCAGTTAAGCAGCCATAGTGTGTTTTCTAAACGTGTGACTCTGTTCTGTTTTGTAATTCAGTTCAAGTGTAGCGGTTTTTACATTCCCTCTATAAGTGATAGCTTATGAGAAGTGTCTTTTTCTGTGTGACTTATTTCACTTAGAATCGTCGTACCTAAATCCACTCATCATGCTGCTACTAGCCTTATGACATTGATTTCATGGCTGAGTGATATTCCATTGTACATAAGGACCACCACTTCTTTATCCATTTTTCTCTTTCCTGGGATATTTAAGTTGTCATGAAGTGGAGGTTCTTGTCAAAAGAGCAGCCCTAAACTTTGGGGTGCCTCTGTCTTGCTGATTTTTAGTTTTTCCAATTTATACGCCCTTGAGGGGAAGTGCCCTATGCGCTCTAAGCTGTGTTTTTTCGATGTTTCAGGACACATCGTACACTTCGCCAGAGTGGCTGTTGGCAATTTACATCCCGCTCATCAGCGTAGCAAGGCTCCCATTTCTCCATGGCCTGTCCTGCATTTCTGGTTTTGACACATTATTCAGCATGGCCCTTTTGACCGATGGGAAGCGAGACTTCTTTGAAGCGCTGATTTGCCTTTCCAGGTTGCTTGGTTGGCCAAAAAGGGCGTATGCGTTTTTTCCTGAATATATTCAGGAAAAAACGCATACGCCCTTTTTGGCCAAGGGCATCATTGTCGACGTTTTGCCGCTTTTCATGTGCTTTAAAGGCGATTCAAATCTACCTCCTGAAATCTGTTTCCTGCAATTCTGCCTTGCTTTCAAACCCTCTTCGTTGCCTTCCCTCAAGATATTTGTGGACGAGAGTTATCATTTATAACTCTGCAGGTTTGTGAATTGCAGTGCCCCTGAGCTCCATTTTACAACTCGCTTTTTTGGGAGCTGGCCGCAAATGCGCAAGATGGCCTCAGGCCCTATTCTGGTTCCGGGCGGCAGGCTGAGCCTGTGGTTAATTCTTCTTCCTGATGGGAAAATAGAGTGACCTGTGCCTGTCCCAACACCTAGAGCTAGTCTCTCATTGGCTACCCCTCTTCCCGTTCATCCTCAGGACAAATTGCAAGCTGTACGGAACAGGAGGTTAAAGGTGCTGATTCTCCAAGGAGGGAGATTGCTAGTAAAGAGGCTGGAATGGCGAACCCGAGCACAAGGAGATGAGAAATGAGGTGCGTTTTAGAAACCTTTCCCGGTCACACGGTGTACCACCTTCTGGGTTTCTCATGCATGTTTTCGATGTAGGACGATGCCCTTGAACCTGGAGATTTGGGACCCATGGGATGGGTAACAGGCAGTATTACTTTAAAGGCTCTGCATTTGCTCCCCCAACCTCACCAAATCTCTCAGCCCCGAGAGTGTCCACCCTTACGTCTCATCCAGCTGTGGGTCTAGATATGGTCAATCCAGGTGGCATCACAGCCCCTGAACGAATTTAGTAAGAATTTCTCTCTCTTTCACTGTCTTTATTTCACGGGTTTTTAAAATTAATTTATTTTTATAATGGGGTTTAGCTGCTTTTCACGGCTGTGTTTATGCCGCTTTACACCCACTTGACTCACATCCAGAGAGATATCAATACATAGGTTTTAAGATTCTTACTAGTCAGATATATTCTTGTGCGGTGAATAGGGAGTGTTGAGTCCAGTTCACTGAGCAAGGAGTAGGTCTTTCTATTACATATTGGGTTTATGGAACGGTATCTGAGCTAATTTGAAACCCTTGTTTTATGCATCACCCCACATCACCTTTCCCGTTAAGCAGCCATAGTGTGTTTTGTAAACGTGTGACTCTGTTCTGTTTTTAATTCAGTTCAAGTGTAGCGGTTTTTACATTCCCTCTATAAGTGATAACTTATGAGAAGTGTCTTTTTCTGTGTGACTTATTTCACTTAGAATCGTCGTACCTAAATCCACTCATCATGCTGCTACTAGCCTTATGACATTGATTTCATGGCTGAGTGATATTCCATTGTACATAAGGACCACCACTTCTTTATCCATTTTTCTCTTTCCTGGGATATTTAAGGTGTTATGAAGTGGAGGTTCTTGTCAACAGAGCAGCCCTAAACTTTGGGGTGCCTGTGTCTTGCTGATTTTTAGTTTTCCCAATTTATACGCCGGTGAGTGGAAGTGCCCTATGCGCTCTAAGCTGTGTTTTTTCGATGTTTCAGGACACACCGTACACTTCTCCAGAGTGGCTGTTGGCAATTTACATCCCGCCCATCAGCGTAGCAAGGCTCCCATTTCTCCATGGCCTGTACTGCATTTCTGGTTTTGACACTTTTTTCAGCATGGCCCTTTTGACCGATGGGAAGCGAGAATTCTTTGTAGCACTGATTTGCCTTTCCAGGTTGCTTGGTTGGCCAAAAACGGCGTATGCGTTTTTTCCTGAATATGTTCAGGAAAAAACGCATACGCCCTTTTTGGCCAAGGGCATCATTGTCAACGTTTTGCCGCTTTTCATGTGCTTTAAAGGCGATTCGAATCTACCTCCTGAAATCTGTTTCTTGCAATTCTGCCTTGCTTTCAAATCCTCTTCGTTGCCTTCCCTCAATATATTTGTGGACGAGAGTTATCATTTATAACTCTGCAGGTTTATGAATTGCAGTGCCCCAGAGCTCCATTTTTCAACTCGCTTTTTTGGGAGCTGGCCGCAAAAGCGCAGGATGGCCTCAGGCCCTATTCTGGTTCCGGGCGGCAGGCTGAGCCTGTGGTTAATTCTTCTTCCTGATGGGAAAATAGAGTGACCTGTGCCTGTCCCAACACCTAGAGCTAGTCTCTCATTGGCTCCCCCTCTTCCCGTTCATCCTCAGGACAAATTGAAAGCTGTACGGAACAGGAGGTTAAAGGTGCTGATTCTCCAAGAAGGGAGATTGCTAGTAAAGCGGCTGGAATGGCGAACCGGAGCACAAGGAGATGAGAAATGAAGTGCGTTTTAGAAACCTTTCCCGGTCACACGGTCTACCACCTTCTGGGTTTCTCATGCATGTTTTTGATGTAGGAAGATGCCCTTGAACCTGGAGATTTGGGACCCATGGGATGGGTAACAGGCAGTAGTACTTTAAAGGCTCTGCGTTTGCTACCCCAACCTCACCAAATCTCTCAGCCCCGAAAGTATCCACCCTTATGTCTCATCCAGCTGTGGGTCTAGATATGGTCAATCCAGGTGGCATCACAGCCCCTGAACGAATTTTGTAAGAATTTCTCTCTCTTTCACTGTCTTTGTTTCACGGGTTTTTAAAATTAATTTATTTTTATAACCGGGTTTAGCTGCTTTTCACGGCTGTGTTTAGGCCGCTTTACACCCACTTGTCTCACATCCAGAGAGATATCAATACATAGGTTTTAAGATTCTTACTAGTCAGATATATTCTTGTGCGGTGAATAGGGGGTGTTGAGTCCAGTTCACTGAGCAAGGAGTAGGTCTTTCTATTACATATTGGGTTTATGGAACGGTATCTGAGCTAATTTGAAACCCTTGTTTTATGCATCACCCCACATCACCTTTCCCGTTAAGCAGCCATAGTGTGTTTTGTAAACGTGTGACTCTGTTCTGTTTTTAATTCAGTTCAAGTGTAGCGGTTTTTACATTCCCTCTATAAGTGATAGCTTATGAGAAGTGTCTTTTTCTGTGTGACTTATTTCACTTAGAATCGTCGTACCTAAATCCACTCATCATGCTGCTACTAGCCTTATGACATTGATTTCATGGCTGAGTGATATTCCATTGTACATAAGGACCACCACTTCTTTATCCATTTTTCTCTTTCCTGGGATATTTAAGGTGTTATGAAGTGGAGGTTCTTGTCAACAGAGCAGCCCTAAACTTTGGGGTGCCTGTGTCTTGCTGATTTTTAGTTTTCCCAATTTATACGCCCGTGAGGGGAAGTGCCCTATGCGCTCTAAGCTGTGTTTTTTCGATGTTTCAGGACACACCGTACACTTCTCCAGAGTGGCTGTTGGCAATTTACATTCCGCCCATCAGCGTAGCAAGGCTCCAATTTCTCCATGGCCTGACCTGCTTTTCTGATTTTGACACTTTTTTCAGGATGGCCCCTTTGACCCATGGGAAGCGAGACTTCTTTGTAGCGCTGATTTGCCTTTCCAGGTTGCTTGGTTGGCCAAAAAGGGCGTATGCGTTTTTTCCTGAATATATTCAGGAAAAAACGCATACGCCCTTTTTGGCCAAGGGCATCATTGTCAACGTTTTGCCGCTTTTCATGTGCTTTAAAGGCGATTCGAATCTACCTCCTGAAATCTGTTTCTTGCAATTCTGCCTTGCTTTCAAATCCTCTTCGTTGCCTTCCCTCAATATATTTGTGGACGAGAGTTATCATTTATAACTCTGCAGGTTTATGAATTGCAGTGCCCCAGAGCTCCATTTTTCAACTCGCTTTTTTGGGAGCTGGCCGCAAAAGCGCAGGATGGCCTCAGGCCCTATTCTGGTTCCGGGCGGCAGGCTGAGCCTGTGGTTAATTCTTCTTCCTGATGGGAAAATAGAGTGACCTGTGCCTGTCCCAACACCTAGAGCTAGTCTCTCATTGGCTCCCCCTCTTCCCGTTCATCCTCAGGACAAATTGAAAGCTGTACGGAACAGGAGGTTAAAGGTGCTGATTCTCCAAGAAGGGAGATTGCTAGTAAAGGGGCTGGAATGGCGAACCCGAGCACAAGGAGATGAGAAATGAAGTGCGTTTTAGAAACCTTTCCCGGTCACACGGTCTACCACCTTCTGGGTTTCTCATGCATGTTTTCGATGTAGGAAGATGCCCTTGAACCTGGAGATTTGGGACCCATGGGATGGGTAACAGGCAGTAGTACTTTAAAGGCTCTGCGTTTGCTACCCCAACCTCACCAAATCTCTCAGCCCCGAATGTATCCACCCTTACGTCTCATCCAGCTGTGGGTCTAGATATGGTCAATCCAGGTGGCATCACAGCCCCTGAACGAATTTTGTAAGAATTTCTCTCTCTTTCACTGTCTTTGTTTCACGGGTTTTTAAAATTAATTTATTTTTATAACGGGGTTTAGCTGCTTTTCACGGCTGTGTTTATGCCGCTTTACACCCACTTGTCTCACATCCAGAGAGATATCAATACATAGGTTTTAAGATACTTACTAGTCAGATATATTCTTGTGCGGTGAATAGGGGGTGTTGAGTCCAGTTCACTGAGCAAGGAGTAGGTCTTTCTATTACATATTGGGTTTATGGAACGGTATCTGAGCTAATTTGAAACCCTTGTTTTATGCATCACCCCACCTCACCTTTCCAGTTAAGCAGCCATAGTGTGTTTTCTAAACGTGTGACTCTGTTCTGTTTTGTAATTCAATTCAAGTGTAGCGGTTTTTACATTCCCTCTATAAGTGATAGCTTATGAGAAGTGTCTTTTTTCTGTGTGACTTATTTCACTTAGAATCGTCGTACCTAAATCCACTCATCATGCTGCTACTAGCCTTATGACATTGATTTCATGGCTGAGTGATATTCCATTGTACATAAGGACCACCATTTCTTTATCCATTTTTCTCTTTCCTGGGATATTTAAGGTGTCATGAAGTGGAGGTTCTTGTCAACAGAGGAGCCCTAAACTTTGGGGTGCCTGTGTCTTGCTGATTTTTAGTTTTCCCAATTTATACGCCCGTGAGTGGAAGTGCCCTATGCGATCTAAGCTGTGTTTTTTCGATGTTTCAGGACACACCATACACTTCTCCAGAGTGGCTCTTGGCAATTTACATCCCGCTCATCAGCGTAGCAAGGCTCCCATTTCTCCATGGCCTGTCCTGCATTTCTGGTTTTGACACTTTTTTCAGCATGGCCCTTTTGACCGATGGGAAGCGAGACTTCTTTGAAGCGCTGATTTGCCTTTCCAGGTTGCTTGGTTGGCCAAAAAGGGCGTATGCGTTTTTTCCTGAATATATTCAGGAAAAAACGCATACGCCCTTTTTGGCCAAGGGCATCATTGTCGACGTTTTGCCGCTTTTCATGTGCTTTAAAGGCCACTCGAATCTACCTCCTGAAATCTGTTTCCTGCAATTCTGCCTTGCTTTCAAATCCTCTTCGTTGCCTTCCCTCAATATATTTGTGGACGAGAGTTATCATGTATAACTCTGCAGGTTTGTGAATTGCAGTGCCCCTGAGCTCCATTTTTCAACTCGCTTTTTTGGGAGCTGGCTGCAAAAGTGCAGGATGGCCTTAGGCCCTATTCTGGTTCTGGGCGGCAGGCTGAGCCTGTGGTTAATTCTTCTTCCTGATGGGAAAATAGAGTGACCTGTGCCTGTCCCAACACCTAGAGCTAGTCTCTCATTGGCTACCCCTCTTCCCGTTCATCCTCAGGACAAATTGCAAGCTGTACGGAACAGGAGGTTAAAGGTGCTGATTCTCCAAGGAGGGAGATTGCTAGTAAAGCGGCTGGAATGGCGAACCCGAGCACAAGGAGATGAGAAATGAGGTGCGTTTTAGAAACGTTTCCCGGTCACACAGTCTACCAGCTTCTGGGTTTCTCATGCATGTTTTCGATGTAGGAAGATGCCCTTGAACCTGGAGATTTGGGACCCATGGGATGGGTAAGAGGCAATATTACTTTAAAGGCTCTGCATTTGCTCCCCCAACCTCACCAAATTTCTCAGCCCCGAGAGTGTACACCCTTACATCTCATCCAGCTGTGGGTCTAGATATGGTCTATCCAGGTGGCATCACAGCCCCTGAACGAATTTTGTAAGAATTTCTCTCTCTTTCACTGTCTTTGTTTCACGGGTTTTTAAAATTAATTTATTTTTATAATGGGGTTTAGCGGCTTTTCACGGCTGTGTTTATGCCGCTTTACACCCACTTGACTCACATCCAGAGAGATATCAATACATAGGTTTTAAGATTCTTACTAATCAGATATATTCTTGTGCGGTGAATAGGGGGTGTTGAGTCCAGTTCACTGAGCAAGGAGTAGGTCTTTCTATTACATATTGCATTTATGGAACGGTATGTGAGCTAATTTGAAACCCTTGTTTTATGCATCACCCCACCTCACCTTTCCAGTTAAGCAGCCATAGTGTGTTTTCTAAACGTGTGACTCTGTTCTGTTTTGTAATTCAGTTCAAGTGTAGCGGTTTTTACATTCCCTCTATAAGTGATAGCTTATGAGAAGTGTCTTTTTCTGTGTGACTTATTTCACTTAGAATCGTCGTACCTAAATCCACTCATCATGCTGCTACTAGCCTTATGACATTGATTTCATGGCTGAGTGATATTCCATTGTACATAAGGACCACCACTTCTTTATCCATTTTTCTCTTTCCTGGGATATTTAAGTTGTCATGAAGTGGAGGTTCTTGTCAAAAGAGCAGCCCTAAACTTTGGGGTGCCTCTGTCTTGCTGATTTTTAGTTTTTCCAATTTATACGCCCTTGAGGGGAAGTGCCCTATGCGCTCTAAGCTGTGTTTTTTCGATGTTTCAGGACACATCGTACACTTCGCCAGAGTGGCTGTTGGCAATTTACATCCCGCTCATCAGCGTAGCAAGGCTCCCATTTCTCCATGGCCTGTCCTGCATTTCTGGTTTTGACACATTATTCAGCATGGCCCTTTTGACCGATGGGAAGCGAGACTTCTTTGAAGCGCTGATTTGCCTTTCCAGGTTGCTTGGTTGGCCAAAAAGGGCGTATGCGTTTTTTCCTGAATATATTCAGGAAAAAACGCATACGCCCTTTTTGGCCAAGGGCATCATTGTCGACGTTTTGCCGCTTTTCATGTGCTTTAAAGGCGATTCAAATCTACCTCCTGAAATCTGTTTCCTGCAATTCTGCCTTGCTTTCAAACCCTCTTCGTTGCCTTCCCTCAAGATATTTGTGGACGAGAGTTATCATTTATAACTCTGCAGGTTTGTGAATTGCAGTGCCCCTGAGCTCCATTTTACAACTCGCTTTTTTGGGAGCTGGCCGCAAATGCGCAGGATGGCCTCAGGCCCTATTCTGGTTCCGGGCGGCAGGCTGAGCCTGTGGTTAATTCTTCTTCCTGATGGGAAAATAGAGTGACCTGTGCCTGTCCCAACACCTAGAGCTAGTCTCTCATTGGCTACCCCTCTTCCCGTTCATCCTCAGGACAAATTGCAAGCTGTACGGAACAGGAGGTTAAAGGTGCTGATTCTCCAAGGAGGGAGATTGCTAGTAAAGAGGCTGGAATGGCGAACCCGAGCACAAGGAGATGAGAAATGAGGTGCGTTTTAGAAACCTTTCCCGGTCACACGGTGTACCACCTTCTGGGTTTCTCATGCATGTTTTCGATGTAGGACGATGCCCTTGAACCTGGAGATTTGGGACCCATGGGATGGGTAACAGGCAGTATTACTTTAAAGGCTCTGCATTTGCTCCCCCAACCTCACCAAATCTCTCAGCCCCGATAGTGTCCACCCTTACGTCTCATCCAGCTGTGGGTCTAGATATGGTCAATCCAGGTGGCATCACAGCCCCTGAACGAATTTAGTAAGAATTTCTCTCTCTTTCACTGTCTTTATTTCACGGGTTTTTAAAATTAATTTATTTTTATAATGGGGTTTAGCTGCTTTTCACGGCTGTGTTTATGCCGCTTTACACCCACTTGACTCACATCCAGAGAGATATCAATACATAGGTTTTAAGATTCTTACTAGTCAGATATATTCTTGTGCGGTGAATAGGGAGTGTTGAGTCCAGTTCACTGAGCAAGGAGTAGGTCTTTCTATTACATATTGGGTTTATGGAACGGTATCTGAGCTAATTTGAAACCCTTGTTTTATGCATCACCCCACATCACCTTTCCCGTTAAGCAGCCATAGTGTGTTTTGTAAACGTGTGACTCTGTTCTGTTTTTAATTCAGTTCAAGTGTAGCGGTTTTTACATTCCCTCTATAAGTGATAACTTATGAGAAGTGTCTTTTTCTGTGTGACTTATTTCACTTAGAATCGTCGTACCTAAATCCACTCATCATGCTGCTACTAGCCTTATGACATTGATTTCATGGCTGAGTGATATTCCATTGTACATAAGGACCACCACTTCTTTATCCATTTTTCTCTTTCCTGGGATATTTAAGGTGTTATGAAGTGGAGGTTCTTGTCAACAGAGCAGCCCTAAACTTTGGGGTGCCTGTGTCTTGCTGATTTTTAGTTTTCCCAATTTATACGCCGGTGAGTGGAAGTGCCCTATGCGCTCTAAGCTGTGTTTTTTCGATGTTTCAGGACACACCGTACACTTCTCCAGAGTGGCTGTTGGCAATTTACATCCCGCCCATCAGCGTAGCAAGGCTCCCATTTCCCCATGGCCTGTACTGCATTTCTGGTTTTGACACTTTTTTCAGCATGGCCCTTTTGACCGATGGGAAGCGAGAATTCTTTGTAGCACTGATTTGCCTTTCCAGGTTGCTTGGTTGGCCAAAAACGGCGTATGCGTTTTTTCCTGAATATGTTCAGGAAAAAACGCATACGCCCTTTTTGGCCAAGGGCATCATTGTCAACGTTTTGCCGCTTTTCATGTGCTTTAAAGGCGATTCGAATCTACCTCCTGAAATCTGTTTCTTGCAATTCTGCCTTGCTTTCAAATCCTCTTCGTTGCCTTCCCTCAATATATTTGTGGACGAGAGTTATCATTTATAACTCTGCAGGTTTATGAATTGCAGTGCCCCAGAGCTCCATTTTTCAACTCGCTTTTTTGGGAGCTGGCCACAAAAGCGCAGGATGGCCTCAGGCCCTATTCTGGTTCCGGGCGGCAGGCTGAGCCTGTGGTTAATTCTTCTTCCTGATGGGAAAATAGAGTGACCTGTGCCTGTCCCAACACCTAGAGCTAGTCTCTCATTGGCTCCCCCTCTTCCCGTTCATCCTCAGGACAAATTGAAAGCTGTACGGAACAGGAGGTTAAAGGTGCTGATTCTCCAAGAAGGGAGATTGCTAGTAAAGCGGCTGGAATGGCGAACCCGAGCACAAGGAGATGAGAAATGAAGTGCGTTTTAGAAACCTTTCCCGGTTCCACGGTCTGCCACCTTCTGGGTTTCTCATGCATGTTTTCGATGTAGGAAGATGCCCTTGAACCTGGAGATTTGGGACCCATGGGATGGGTAACAGGCAGTAGTACTTTAAAGGCTCTGCGTTTGCTACCCCAACCTCACCAAATCTCTCAGCCCCGAAAGTATCCACCCTTACGTCTCATCCAGCTGTGGGTCTAGATATGGTCAATCCAGGTGGCATCACAGCCCCTGAACGAATTTTGTAAGAATTTCTCTCTCTTTCACTGTCTTTGTTTCACGGGTTTTTAAAATTAATTTATTTTTATAACGGGGTTTAGCTGCTTTTCACGGCTGTGTTTATGCCGCTTTACACCCACTTGTCTCACATCCAGAGAGATATCAATACATAGGTTTTAAGATTCTTACTAGTCAGATATATTCTTGTGCGGTGAATAGGGGGTGTTGAGTCCAGTTCACTGAGCAAGGAGTAGGTCTTTCTATTACATATTGGGTTTATGGAACGGTATCTGAGCTAATTTGAAACACTTGTTTTATGCATCACCCCACATCACCTTTCCCGTTAAGCAGCCATAGTGTGTTTTGTAAACGTGTGACTCTTTTCTGTTTTTAATTCAGTTCAAGTGTAGCGGTTTTTACATTCCCTCTATAAGTGATAACTTATGAGAAGTGTCTTTTTCTGTGTGACTTATTTCACTTAGAATCGTCGTACCTAAATCCACTCATCATGCTGCTACTAGCCTTATGACATTGATTTCATGGCTGAGTGATATTCCATTGTACATAAGGACCACCACTTCTTTATCCATTTTTCTCTTTCCTGGGATATTTAAGGTGTTATGAAGTGGAGGTTCTTGTCAACAGAGCAGCCCTAAACTTTGGGGTGCCTGTGTCTTGCTGATTTTTAGTTTTCCCAATTTATACGCCGGTGAGTGGAAGTGCCCTATGCGCTCTAAGCTGTGTTTTTTCGATGTTTCAGGACACACCGTACACTTCTCCAGAGTGGCTGTTGGCAATTTACATCCCGCCCATCAGCGTAGCAAGGCTCCCATTTCTCCATGGCCTGTACTGCATTTCTGGTTTTGACACTTTTTTCAGCATGGCCCTTTTGACCGATGGGAAGCGAGACTTCTTTGTAGCACTGATTTGCCTTTCCAGGTTGCTTGGTTGGCCAAAAACGGCGTATGCGTTTTTTCCTGAATATGTTCAGGAAAAAACGCATACGCCCTTTTTGGCCAAGGGCATCATTGTCAACGTTTTGCCGCTTTTCATGTGCTTTAAAGGCGATTCGAATCTACCTCCTGAAATCTGTTTCTTGCAATTCTGCCTTGCTTTCAAATCCTCTTCGTTGCCTTCCCTCAATATATTTGTGGACGAGAGTTATCATTTATAACTCTGCAGGTTTATGAATTGCAGTGCCCCAGAGCTCCATTTTTCAACTCGCTTTTTTGGGAGCTGGCCGCAAAAGCGCAGGATGGCCTCAGGCCCTATTCTGGTTCCGGGCGGCAGGCTGAGCCTGCGGTTAATTCTTCTTCCTGTTGGGAAAATAGAGTGACCTGTGCCTGTCCCAACACCTAGAGCTAGTCTCTCATTGGCTCACCCTCTTCCCGTTCATCCTAAGGACAAATTGGAAACTGTACGGAACAGGAGGTTAAAGGTGCTGATTCTCCAAGGAGGGAGATTGCTAGTAAAGCGGCTGGAATGGCGAACCCGAGCACAAGGAGATGAGAAATGAGGTGCGTTTTAGAAACGTTTCCCGGTCACACGGTCTACCACCTTCTGGGTTTCTCATGCATGTTTTCGATGTAGGAAGATGCCCTTGAACCTGGAGATTTGGGACCCATGGAATGGGTAAGAGGCAATAGTACTTTAAAGTCTCTGCATTTGCTCCCCCAACCTCACCAAATCTCTCAGCCCCGAGAGTGTCCACCCTTATGTCTCATCCAGCTGTGGGTCTAGATATGGTCATTCCAGGTGGCATCACAGCCCCTGAACGAATTTTGTAAGAATTTCTCTCTCTTTCACTGTCTTTGTTTCACGGGTTTTTAAAATTAATTTATTTTTATAATGGGGTTTAGCTGCTTTTCACGGCTGTGTTTATGCCGCTTTACACCCACTTGACTCACATCCAGAGAGATATCAATACATAGGTTTTAAGATTCTTACTAGTCAGATATATTCTTGTGCGGTGAATAGGGGGTGTTGAGTCCAGTTCACTGAGCAAGGAGTAGCTCTTTCTATTACATATTGGGTTTATGGAACGGTATCTGAGCTAATTTGAAACCCTTGTTTTATGCATCACCCCAGCTCACCTTTCCCGTTAAGCAGCCATAGTGTGTTTTCTAAACGTGTGACTCTGTTCTGTTTTGTAATTCAGTTCAAGTGTAGCGGGTTTTTCATTCCCTCTATAAGTGATAGCTTATGAGAAGTGTCTTTTTCTGTGTGACTTATTTCACTTAGAATCGTCGTACCTAAATCCACTCATCATGCTGCTACTAGCCTTATGACATTGATTTCATGGCTGAGTGATATTCCATTGTACATAAGGACCAACACTTCTTTATCCATTTTTCTCTTTCCTGGGATATTTAAGGTGTCATGAAGTGGAGGTTCTTGTCAACAGAGCAGCCCTAAACTTTGGGGTGCCTGTGTCTTGCTGATTTTTAGTTTTCCCAATTTATACGCCCGTGAGTGAAAGTGCCCTATGCGATCTAAGCTGTGTTTTTTCGATGTTTCAGGACACACCATACACTTCTCCAGAGTGGCTCTTGGCAATTTACATCCCGCTCATCAGCGTAGCAAGGTGCCCATTTCTCCATGGCCTGTCCTGCATTTCTGGTTTTGACACTTTTTTCAGCATGGCCCTTTTGACCGATGGGAAGCGAGACTTCTTTGAAGCGCTGATATGCCTTTCCAGGTTGCTTGGTTGGCCAAAAAGGGCGTATGCGTTTTTTTCCTGAATATATTCAGGAAAAAACGCATACGCCCTTTTTGGCCAAGGGCATCATTGTGGACGTTTTGCCGCTTTTCATGTGCTTTAAAGGCGATTCATATCTACCTCCTGAAATCTGTTTCCTGCAATTCTGCCTTGCTTTCAAACCCTCTTCGTTGCCTTCCCTCAATATATTTGTGGACGAGAGTTATCATTTATAACTCTGCAGGTTTGTGAATTGCAGTGCCCCTGAGCTCCATTTTACAACTTGCTATTTTGAGAGCTGGCCGCAAATGCGCAGGATGGCCTCAGGCCCTATTCTGGTTCCGGGCGGCAGGCTGAGCCTGCGGTTAATTCTTCTTCCTGATGGGAAAATAGAGTGACCTGTGCCTGTCCCAACACCTAGAGCTAGTCTCTCATTGGCTCCCCCTCTTCCCGTTCATCCTAAGGACAAATTGCAAACTGTACGGAATAGGAGGTTAAAGGTGCTGATTCTCCAAGGAGGGAGATTGCTAGTGAAGCGGCTGGAATGGCGAACCTGAGCACAAGGAGATGAGAAATGAGGTGCGTTTTAGAAACGTTTCCCGGTCACACGGTCTACCAGCTTCTGGGTTTCTCATGCATGTTTTCGATGTAGGAAGATGCCCTTGAACCTGGAGATTTGGGACCCATGGGATGGGTAACAGGCAGTATTACTTTAAAGGCTCTGCATTTACTCCCCCAACCTCACCAAATCTCTCAGCCCCGAGAGTGTCCACCCTTACGTCTCATCCAGCTGTGGGTCTAGATATGGTCAATCCAGGTGGCATCACAGCCCCTGAACGAATTTTGTAAGAATTTCTCTCTCTTTCACTGTCTTTGTTTCACGGGTTTTTAAAATTAATTTATTTTTATAATGGGGTTTAGCTGCTTTTCACGGCTGTGTTTATGCCGCTTTACACCCACTTGACTCACATCCAGAGAGATATCAATACATAGGTTTTAAGATTCTTACTAGTCAGATATATTCTTGTGCGGTGAATAGGGGGTGTTGAGTCCAGTTCACTGAGCAAGGAGTAGGTCTTTCTATTACATATTGCATTTATGGAACGGTATGTGAGCTAATTTGAAACCCTTGTTTTATGCATCACCCCACCTCACCTTTCCAGTTAAGCAGCCATAGTGTGTTTTCTAAACGTGTGACTCTGTTCTGTTTTGTAATTCAATTCAAGTGTAGCGGTTTTTACATTCCCTCTATAAGTGATAGCTTATGAGAAGTGTCTTTTTTCTGTGTGACTTATTTCACTTAGAATCGTCGTACCTAAATCCACTCATCATGCTGCTACTAGCCTTATGACATTGATTTCATGGCTGAGTGATATTCCATTGTACATAAGGACCACCATTTCTTTATCCATTTTTCTCTTTCCTGGGATATTTAAGGTGTCATGAAGTGGAGGTTCTTGTCAACAGAGGAGCCCTAAACTTTGGGGTGCCTGTGTCTTGCTGATTTTTAGTTTTCCCAATTTATACGCCCGTGAGTGGAAGTGCCCTATGCGATCTAAGCTGTGTTTTTTCGATGTTTCAGGACACACCATACACTTCTCCAGAGTGGCTCTTGGCAATTTACATCCCGCTCATCAGCGTAGCAAGGCTCCCATTTCTCCATGGCCTGTCCTGCATTTCTGGTTTTGACACTTTTTTCAGCATGGCCCTTTTGACCGATGGGAAGCGAGACTTCTTTGAAGCGCTGATTTGCCTTTCCAGGTTGCTTGGTTGGCCAAAAAGGGCGTATGCGTTTTTTCCTGAATATATTCAGGAAAAAACGCATACGCCCTTTTTGGCCAAGGGCATCATTGTCGACGTTTTGCCGCTTTTCATGTGCTTTAAAGGCCACTCGAATCTACCTCCTGAAATCTGTTTCCTGCAATTCTGCCTTGCTTTCAAATCCTCTTCGTTGCCTTCCCTCAATATATTTGTGGACGAGAGTTATCATGTATAACTCTGCAGGTTTGTGAATTGCAGTGCCCCTGAGCTCCATTTTTCAACTCGCTTTTTTGGGAGCTGGCTGCAAAAGTGCAGGATGGCCTTAGGCCCTATTCTGGTTCTGGGCGGCAGGCTGAGCCTGTGGTTAATTCTTCTTCCTGATGGGAAAATAGAGTGACCTGTGCCTGTCCCAACACCTAGAGCTAGTCTCTCATTGGCTACCCCTCTTCCCGTTCATCCTCAGGACAAATTGCAAGCTGTACGGAACAGGAGGTTAAAGGTGCTGATTCTCCAAGGAGGGAGATTGCTAGTAAAGCGGCTGGAATGGCGAACCCGAGCACAAGGAGATGAGAAATGAGGTGCGTTTTAGAAACGTTTCCCGGTCACACAGTCTACCAGCTTCTGGGTTTCTCATGCATGTTTTCGATGTAGGAAGATGCCCTTGAACCTGGAGATTTGGGACCCATGGGATGGGTAAGAGGCAATATTACTTTAAAGGCTCTGCATTTGCTCCCCCAACCTCACCAAATTTCTCAGCCCCGAGAGTGTACACCCTTACATCTCATCCAGCTGTGGGTCTAGATATGGTCTATCCAGGTGGCATCACAGCCCCTGAACGAATTTTGTAAGAATTTCTCTCTCTTTCACTGTCTTTGTTTCACGGGTTTTTAAAATTAATTTATTTTTATAATGGGGTTTAGCGGCTTTTCACGGCTGTGTTTATGCCGCTTTACACCCACTTGACTCACATCCAGAGAGATATCAATACATAGGTTTTAAGATTCTTACTAATCAGATATATTCTTGTGCGGTGAATAGGGGGTGTTGAGTCCAGTTCACTGAGCAAGGAGTAGGTCTTTCTATTACATATTGCATTTATGGAACGGTATGTGAGCTAATTTGAAACCCTTGTTTTATGCATCACCCCACCTCACCTTTCCAGTTAAGCAGCCATAGTGTGTTTTCTAAACGTGTGACTCTGTTCTGTTTTGTAATTCAGTTCAAGTGTAGCGGTTTTTACATTCCCTCTATAAGTGATAGCTTATGAGAAGTGTCTTTTTCTGTGTGACTTATTTCACTTAGAATCGTCGTACCTAAATCCACTCATCATGCTGCTACTAGCCTTATGACATTGATTTCATGGCTGAGTGATATTCCATTGTACATAAGGACCACCACTTCTTTATCCATTTTTCTCTTTCCTGGGATATTTAAGTTGTCATGAAGTGGAGGTTCTTGTCAAAAGAGCAGCCCTAAACTTTGGGGTGCCTCTGTCTTGCTGATTTTTAGTTTTTCCAATTTATACGCCCTTGAGGGGAAGTGCCCTATGCGCTCTAAGCTGTGTTTTTTCGATGTTTCAGGACACATCGTACACTTCGCCAGAGTGGCTGTTGGCAATTTACATCCCGCTCATCAGCGTAGCAAGGCTCCCATTTCTCCATGGCCTGTCCTGCATTTCTGGTTTTGACACATTATTCAGCATGGCCCTTTTGACCGATGGGAAGCGAGACTTCTTTGAAGCGCTGATTTGCCTTTCCAGGTTGCTTGGTTGGCCAAAAAGGGCGTATGCGTTTTTTCCTGAATATATTCAGGAAAAAACGCATACGCCCTTTTTGGCCAAGGGCATCATTGTCGACGTTTTGCCGCTTTTCATGTGCTTTAAAGGCGATTCAAATCTACCTCCTGAAATCTGTTTCCTGCAATTCTGCCTTGCTTTCAAACCCTCTTCGTTGCCTTCCCTCAAGATATTTGTGGACGAGAGTTATCATTTATAACTCTGCAGGTTTGTGAATTGCAGTGCCCCTGAGCTCCATTTTACAACTCGCTTTTTTGGGAGCTGGCCGCAAATGCGCAGGATGGCCTCAGGCCCTATTCTGGTTCCGGGCGGCAGGCTGAGCCTGTGGTTAATTCTTCTTCCTGATGGGAAAATAGAGTGACCTGTGCCTGTCCCAACACCTAGAGCTAGTCTCTCATTGGCTACCCCTCTTCCCGTTCATCCTCAGGACAAATTGCAAGCTGTACGGAACAGGAGGTTAAAGGTGCTGATTCTCCAAGGAGGGAGATTGCTAGTAAAGAGGCTGGAATGGCGAACCCGAGCACAAGGAGATGAGAAATGAGGTGCGTTTTAGAAACCTTTCCCGGTCACACGGTGTACCACCTTCTGGGTTTCTCATGCATGTTTTCGATGTAGGACGATGCCCTTGAACCTGGAGATTTGGGACCCATGGGATGGGTAACAGGCAGTATTACTTTAAAGGCTCTGCATTTGCTCCCCCAACCTCACCAAATCTCTCAGCCCCGAGAGTGTCCACCCTTACGTCTCATCCAGCTGTGGGTCTAGATATGGTCAATCCAGGTGGCATCACAGCCCCTGAACGAATTTAGTAAGAATTTCTCTCTCTTTCACTGTCTTTATTTCACGGGTTTTTAAAATTAATTTATTTTTATAATGGGGTTTAGCTGCTTTTCACGGCTGTGTTTATGCCGCTTTACACCCACTTGACTCACATCCAGAGAGATATCAATACATAGGTTTTAAGATTCTTACTAGTCAGATATATTCTTGTGCGGTGAATAGGGAGTGTTGAGTCCAGTTCACTGAGCAAGGAGTAGGTCTTTCTATTACATATTGGGTTTATGGAACGGTATCTGAGCTAATTTGAAACCCTTGTTTTATGCATCACCCCACATCACCTTTCCCGTTAAGCAGCCATAGTGTGTTTTGTAAACGTGTGACTCTGTTCTGTTTTTAATTCAGTTCAAGTGTAGCGGTTTTTACATTCCCTCTATAAGTGATAACTTATGAGAAGTGTCTTTTTCTGTGTGACTTATTTCACTTAGAATCGTCGTACCTAAATCCACTCATCATGCTGCTACTAGCCTTATGACATTGATTTCATGGCTGAGTGATATTCCATTGTACATAAGGACCACCACTTCTTTATCCATTTTTCTCTTTCCTGGGATATTTAAGGTGTTATGAAGTGGAGGTTCTTGTCAACAGAGCAGCCCTAAACTTTGGGGTGCCTGTGTCTTGCTGATTTTTAGTTTTCCCAATTTATACGCCGGTGAGTGGAAGTGCCCTATGCGCTCTAAGCTGTGTTTTTTCGATGTTTCAGGACACACCGTACACTTCTCCAGAGTGGCTGTTGGCAATTTACATCCCGCCCATCAGCGTAGCAAGGCTCCCATTTCTCCATGGCCTGTACTGCATTTCTGGTTTTGACACTTTTTTCAGCATGGCCCTTTTGACCGATGGGAAGCGAGAATTCTTTGTAGCACTGATTTGCCTTTCCAGGTTGCTTGGTTGGCCAAAAACGGCGTATGCGTTTTTTCCTGAATATGTTCAGGAAAAAACGCATACGCCCTTTTTGGCCAAGGGCATCATTGTCAACGTTTTGCCGCTTTTCATGTGCTTTAAAGGCGATTCGAATCTACCTCCTGAAATCTGTTTCTTGCAATTCTGCCTTGCTTTCAAATCCTCTTCGTTGCCTTCCCTCAATATATTTGTGGACGAGAGTTATCATTTATAACTCTGCAGGTTTATGAATTGCAGTGCCCCAGAGCTCCATTTTTCAACTCGCTTTTTTGGGAGCTGGCCGCAAAAGCGCAGGATGGCCTCAGGCCCTATTCTGGTTCCGGGCGGCAGGCTGAGCCTGTGGTTAATTCTTCTTCCTGATGGGAAAATAGAGTGACCTGTGCCTGTCCCAACACCTAGAGCTAGTCTCTCATTGGCTCCCCCTCTTCCCGTTCATCCTCAGGACAAATTGAAAGCTGTACGGAACAGGAGGTTAAAGGTGCTGATTCTCCAAGAAGGGAGATTGCTAGTAAAGCGGCTGGAATGGCGAACCCGAGCACAAGGAGATGAGAAATGAAGTGCGTTTTAGAAACCTTTCCCGGTCACACGGTCTACCACCTTCTGGGTTTCTCATGCATGTTTTTGATGTAGGAAGATGCCCTTGAACCTGGAGATTTGGGACCCATGGGATGGGTAACAGGCAGTAGTACTTTAAAGGCTCTGCGTTTGCTACCCCAACCTCACCAAATCTCTCAGCCCCGAAAGTATCCACCCTTATGTCTCATCCAGCTGTGGGTCTAGATATGGTCAATCCAGGTGGCATCACAGCCCCTGAACGAATTTTGTAAGAATTTCTCTCTCTTTCACTGTCTTTGTTTCACGGGTTTTTAAAATTAATTTATTTTTATAACCGGGTTTAGCTGCTTTTCACGGCTGTGTTTAGGCCGCTTTACACCCACTTGTCTCACATCCAGAGAGATATCAATACATAGGTTTTAAGATTCTTACTAGTCAGATATATTCTTGTGCGGTGAATAGGGGGTGTTGAGTCCAGTTCACTGAGCAAGGAGTAGGTCTTTCTATTACATATTGGGTTTATGGAACGGTATCTGAGCTAATTTGAAACCCTTGTTTTATGCATCACCCCACATCACCTTTCCCGTTAAGCAGCCATAGTGTGTTTTGTAAACGTGTGACTCTGTTCTGTTTTTAATTCAGTTCAAGTGTAGCGGTTTTTACATTCCCTCTATAAGTGATAGCTTATGAGAAGTGTCTTTTTCTGTGTGACTTATTTCACTTAGAATCGTCGTACCTAAATCCACTCATCATGCTGCTACTAGCCTTATGACATTGATTTCATGGCTGAGTGATATTCCATTGTACATAAGGACCACCACTTCTTTATCCATTTTTCTCTTTCCTGGGATATTTAAGGTGTTATGAAGTGGAGGTTCTTGTCAACAGAGCAGCCCTAAACTTTGGGGTGCCTGTGTCTTGCTGATTTTTAGTTTTCCCAATTTATACGCCCGTGAGGGGAAGTGCCCTATGCGCTCTAAGCTGTGTTTTTTCGATGTTTCAGGACACACCGTACACTTCTCCAGAGTGGCTGTTGGCAATTTACATTCCGCCCATCAGCGTAGCAAGGCTCCAATTTCTCCATGGCCTGACCTGCTTTTCTGATTTTGACACTTTTTTCAGGATGGCCCCTTTGACCCATGGGAAGCGAGACTTCTTTGTAGCGCTGATTTGCCTTTCCAGGTTGCTTGGTTGGCCAAAAAGGGCGTATGCGTTTTTTCCTGAATATATTCAGGAAAAAACGCATACGCCCTTTTTGGCCAAGGGCATCATTGTCAACGTTTTGCCGCTTTTCATGTGCTTTAAAGGCGATTCGAATCTACCTCCTGAAATCTGTTTCTTGCAATTCTGCCTTGCTTTCAAATCCTCTTCGTTGCCTTCCCTCAATATATTTGTGGACGAGAGTTATCATTTATAACTCTGCAGGTTTATGAATTGCAGTGCCCCAGAGCTCCATTTTTCAACTCGCTTTTTTGGGAGCTGGCCGCAAAAGCGCAGGATGGCCTCAGGCCCTATTCTGGTTCCGGGCGGCAGGCTGAGCCTGTGGTTAATTCTTCTTCCTGATGGGAAAATAGAGTGACCTGTGCCTGTCCCAACACCTAGAGCTAGTCTCTCATTGGCTCCCCCTCTTCCTGTTCATCCTCAGGACAAATTGAAAGCTGTACGGAACAGGAGGTTAAAGGTGCTGATTCTCCAAGAAGGGAGATTGCTAGTAAAGCGGCTGGAATGGCGAACCCGAGCACAAGGAGATGAGAAATGAAGTGCGTTTTAGAAACCTTTCCCGGTCACACGGTCTGCCACCTTCTGGGTTTCTCATGCATGTTTTTGATGTAGGAAGATGCCCTTGAACCTGGAGATTTGGGACCCATGGGATGGGTAACAGGCAGTAGTACTTTAAAGGCTCTGCGTTTGCTACCCCAACCTCACCAAATCTCTCAGCCCCGAAAGTATCCACCCTTACGTCTCATCCAGCTGTGGGTCTAGATATGGTCAATCCAGGTGGCATCACAGCCCCTGAACGAATTTTGTAAGAATTTCTCTCTCTTTCACTGTCTTTGTTTCACGGGTTTTTAAAATTAATTTATTTTTATAACGGGGTTTAGCTGCTTTTCACGGCTGTGTTTATGCCGCTTTACACCCACTTGTCTCACATCCAGAGAGATATCAATACATAGGTTTTAAGATACTTACTAGTCAGATATATTCTTGTGCGGTGAATAGGGGGTGTTGAGTCCAGTTCACTGAGCAAGGAGTAGGTCTTTCTATTACATATTGGGTTTATGGAACGGTATCTGAGCTAATTTGAAACCCTTGTTTTATGCATCACCCCACATCACCTTTCCCGTTAAGCAGCCATAGTGTGTTTTGTAAACGTGTGACTCTGTTCTGTTTTTAATTCAGTTCAAGTGTAGCGGTTTTTACATTCCCTCTATAAGTGATAGCTTATGAGAAGTGTCTTTTTCTGTGTGACTTATTTCACTTAGAATCGTCGTACCTAAATCCACTCATCATGCTGCTACTAGCCTTATGACATTGATTTCATGGCTGAGTGATATTCCATTGTACATAAGGACCACCACTTCTTTATCCATTTTTCTCTTTCCTGGGATATTTAAGGTGTTATGAAGTGGAGGTTCTTGTCAACAGAGCAGCCCTAAACTTTGGGGTGCCTGTGTCTTGCTGATTTTTAGTTTTCCCAATTTATACGCCCGTGAGGGGAAGTGCCCTATGCGCTCTAAGCTGTGTTTTTTCGATGTTTCAGGACACACCGTACACTTCTCCAGAGTGGCTGTTGGCAATTTACATTCCGCCCATCAGCGTAGCAAGGCTCCAATTTCTCCATGGCCTGTCCTGCATTTCTGGTTTTGACACTTTTTTCAGGATGGCCCCTTTGACCCATGGGAAGCGAGACTTCTTTGTAGCGCTGATTTGCCTTTCCAGGTTGCTTGGTTGGCCAAAAAGGGCGTATGCGTTTTTTCCTGAATATATTCAGGAAAAAACGCATACGCCCTTTTTGGCCAAGGGCATCATTGTCAACGTTTTGCCGCTTTTCATGTGCTTTAAAGGCGATTCGAATCTACCTCCTGAAATCTGTTTCTTGCAATTCTGCCTTGCTTTCAAATCCTCTTCGTTGCCTTCCCTCAATATATTTGTGGACGAGAGTTATCATTTATAACTCTGCAGGTTTATGAATTGCAGTGCCCCAGAGCTCCATTTTTCAACTCGCTTTTTTGGGAGCTGGCCGCAAAAGCGCAGGATGGCCTCAGGCCCTATTCTGGTTCCGGGCGGCAGGCTGAGCCTGTGGTTAATTCTTCTTCCTGATGGGAAAATAGAGTGACCTGTGCCTGTCCCAACACCTAGAGCTAGTCTCTCATTGGCTCCCCCTCTTCCTGTTCATCCTCAGGACAAATTGAAAGCTGTACGGAACAGGAGGTTAAAGGTGCTGATTCTCCAAGAAGGGAGATTGCTAGTAAAGCGGCTGGAATGGCGAACCCGAGCACAAGGAGATGAGAAATGAAGTGCGTTTTAGAAACCTTTCCCGGTCACACGGTCTGCCACCTTCTGGGTTTCTCATGCATGTTTTTGATGTAGGAAGATGCCCTTGAACCTGGAGATTTGGGACCCATGGGATGGGTAACAGGCAGTAGTACTTTAAAGGCTCTGCGTTTGCTACCCCAACCTCACCAAATCTCTCAGCCCCGAAAGTATCCACCCTTACGTCTCATCCAGCTGTGGGTCTAGATATGGTCAATCCAGGTGGCATCACAGCCCCTGAACGAATTTTGTAAGAATTTCTCTCTCTTTCACTGTCTTTGTTTCACGGGTTTTTAAAATTAATTTATTTTTATAACGGGGTTTAGCTGCTTTTCACGGCTGTGTTTATGCCGCTTTACACCCACTTGTCTCACATCCAGAGAGATATCAATACATAGGTTTTAAGATTCTTACTAGTCAGATATATTCTTGTGCGGTGAATAGGGGGTGTTGAGTCCAGTTCACTGAGCAAGGAGTAGGTCTTTCTATTACATATTGGGTTTATGGAACGGTATCTGAGCTAATTTGAAACACTTGTTTTATGCATCACCCCACATCACCTTTCCCGTTAAGCAGCCATAGTGTGTTTTGTAAACGTGTGACTCTTTTCTGTTTTTAATTCAGTTCAAGTGTAGCGGTTTTTACATTCCCTCTATAAGTGATAACTTATGAGAAGTGTCTTTTTCTGTGTGACTTATTTCACTTAGAATCGTCGTACCTAAATCCACTCATCATGCTGCTACTAGCCTTATGACATTGATTTCATGGCTGAGTGATATTCCATTGTACATAAGGACCAACACTTCTTTATCCATTTTTCTCTTTCCTGGGATATTTAAGGTGTTATGAAGTGGAGGTTCTTGTCAACAGAGCAGCCCTAAACTTTGGGGTGCCTGTGTCTTGCTGATTTTTAGTTTTCCCAATTTATACGCCGGTGAGTGGAAGTGCCCTATGCGCTCTAAGCTGTTTTTTTTCGATGTTTCAGGACACACCGTACACTTCTCCAGAGTGGCTGTTGGCAATTTACATCCCGCCCATCAGCGTAGCAAGGCTCCCATTTCTCCATGGCCTGTACTGCATTTCTGGTTTTGACACTTTTTTCAGCATGGCCCTTTTGACCGATGGGAAGCGAGACTTCTTTGTAGCACTGATTTGCCTTTCCAGGTTGCTTGGTTGGCCAAAAACGGCGTATGCGTTTTTTCCTGAATATGTTCAGGAAAAAACGCATACGCCCTTTTTGGCCAAGGGCATCATTGTCAACGTTTTGCCGCTTTTCATGTGCTTTAAAGGCGATTCGAATCTACCTCCTGAAATCTGTTTCTTGCAATTCTGCCTTGCTTTCAAATCCTCTTCGTTGCCTTCCCTCAATATATTTGTGGACGAGAGTTATCATTTATAACTCTGCAGGTTTATGAATTGCAGTGCCCCAGAGCTCCATTTTTCAACTCGCTTTTTTGGGAGCTGGCCGCAAAAGCGCAGGATGGCCTCAGGCCCTATTCTGGTTCCGGGCGGCAGGCTGAGCCTGCGGTTAATTCTTCTTCCTGTTGGGAAAATAGAGTGACCTGTGCCTGTCCCAACACCTAGAGCTAGTCTCTCATTGGCTCACCCTCTTCCCGTTCATCCTAAGGACAAATTGGAAACTGTACGGAACAGGAGGTTAAAGGTGCTGATTCTCCAAGGAGGGAGATTGCTAGTAAAGCGGCTGGAATGGCGAACCCGAGCACAAGGAGATGAGAAATGAGGTGCGTTTTAGAAACGTTTCCCGGTCACACGGTCTACCACCTTCTGGGTTTCTCATGCATGTTTTCGATGTAGGAAGATGCCCTTGAACCTGGAGATTTGGGACCCATGGAATGGGTAAGAGGCAATAGTACTTTAAAGTCTCTGCATTTGCTCCCCCAACCTCACCAAATCTCTCAGCCCCGAGAGTGTCCACCCTTATGTCTCATCCAGCTGTGGGTCTAGATATGGTCATTCCAGGTGGCATCACAGCCCCTGAACGAATTTTGTAAGAATTTCTCTCTCTTTCACTTTCTTTGTTTCACGGGTTTTTAAAATTAATTTATTTTTATAATGGGGTTTAGCTGCTTTTCACGGGTGTGTTTATGCCGCTTTACACCCACTTGACTCACTTTCAGAGAGATATAAATTCATAGGTTTTAAGATTCTTACTAATCAGATATATTCTTGTGCGGTGAATAGGGGGTGTTGAGTCCAGTTCAGTGAGCAAGGAGTAGGTCTTTCCATTACATATTGCGTTTATGGAACGGTATGTGAGCTAATTTGAAACCCTTGTTTTATGCATCTCCCCACCTCACCTTTCCAGTTAAGCAGCCATAGTGTGTTTTCTAAACGTGTGACTCTGTTCTGTTTTGTAATTCAGTTCAAGTGTAGCAGTTTTTACATTCCCTGTATAAGTGATAGCTTATGAGAAGTGTCTTTATCTGTGTGACTTATTTCACTTAGAATTGTCGTACCTGAATCCACTCATCATGCTGCTACTAGCCTTATGACATTGATTTCATGGCTGAGCGATATTCCATTGTACATAAGGACCATCACTTCTTTATCCATTTTTCTCTTTCCTGGGATATTTAAGGTGTCATGAAGTGGAGGTTCTTGTCAACAGAGCAGCCCTAAACTTTGGGGTGCCTGTGTCTTGCTGATTTTTAGTTTTCCCAATTTATACGCCCGTGAGTGGAAGTGCCCTATGCGATCTAAGCTGTGTTTTTTCGATGTTTCAGGACACACCATATGCTTCTCCAGAGTGGCTCTTGGCAATTTACATCCCGCTCATCAGCGTAGCAAGGCTCCCATTTCTCCATGGCCTGTCCTGCATTTCTGGTTTTGACACTTTTTTCAGCATGGCCCTTTTGACCGATGGGAAGCGAGACTTCTTTGAAGCGCTGATTTGCCTTTCCAGGTTGCTTGGTTGGCCAAAAAGGGCGTATGCGTTTTTTCCTGAATATATTCAGGAAAAAACGCATACGCCCTTTTTGGCCAAGGGCATCATTGTTGACGTTTTGCCGCTTTTCATTTGCTTTAACGGCGATTCGAATCTACCTCCTGAAATCTGTTTCCTGCAATTCTGCCTTGCTTTCAAATCCTCTTCGTTGCCTGCCCTCAATATATTTGTGGACGAGAGTTATCATTTATAACTCTGCAGGTTTGTGAATTGCAGTGCCCCTGAGCTCCATTTTTCAACTCGTTTTTTGGGAGCTGGCCGCAAAAGCGCAGGATGGCCTCAGGCCCTATTCTGCTTCCGGGCAGCAGGCTGAGCCTGTGGTTAATTCTTCTTCCTGTTGGGAAAATAGAGTGACCTGTGCCTGTCCCAACACCTAGAGCTAGTCTCTCATTGGCTCACCCTCTTCCCGTTCATCCTAAGGACAAATTGCAAACTGTACGGAACAGGAGGTTAAAGGTGCTGATTCTCCAAGGAGGGAGATTGCTAGTAAAGCGGCTGGAATGGCGAACCCGAGCACAAGGAAATGAGAAATGAGGTGCGTTTTAGAAACGTTTCCCGGTCACACGGTCTACCACATTCTGGGTTTCTCATGCATGTTTTCGATGTAGGAAGATGCCCTTGAACCTGGAGATTTGGGACCCATGGAATGGGTAAGAGGCAATATTACTTTAAAGTCTCTGCATTTGCTCCCCCAACCTCACCAAATCTCTCAGCCCCGAGAGTGTCCACCCTTACGTCTCATCCAGCTGTGGGTCTAGATAAGGTCTATCCAGGTGGCATCACAGCTCCTAAACGAATTTTGTAAGAATTTCTCTCTCTTTCACTGTCTTTGTTTCACGGGTTTTTAAAATTAATTTATTTTTATAATGGGGTTTAGCTGCTTTTCACGGCTGTGTTTATGCCGCTTTACACCCACTTGACACACTAACAGAGAGATATCAATACATAGGTTTTAAGATTCTTACTAGTCAGATATATTCTTGTGCGGTGAATAGGGGGTGTTGAGTCCAGTTCACTGAGCAAGGAGTAGCTCTTTCTATTACATATTGGGTTTATGGAACGGTATCTGAGCTAATTTGAAACCCTTGTTTTATGCATCACCCCAGCTCACCTTTCCCGTTAAGCAGCCATAGTGTGTTTTCTAAACGTGTGACTCTGTTCTGTTTTGTAATTCAGTTCAAGTGTAGCGGGTTTTTCATTCCCTCTATAAGTGATAGCTTATGAGAAGTGTCTTTTTCTGTGTGACTTATTTCACTTAGAATCGTCGTACCTAAATCAACTCATCATGCTGCTACTAGCCTTATGACATTGATTTCATGGCTGAGTGATATTCCATTGTACATAAGGACCACCACTTCTTTATCCATTTTTCTCTTTCCCGGGATATTTAAGGTGTCATGAAGTGGAGGTTCTTGTCAACAGAGCAGCCGTAAACTTTGGGGTGCCTGTGTCTTGCTGATTTTTAGTTTTCCCAATTTATACGCCCGTGAGTGGAAGTGCCCTATGCGATCTAAGCTGTGTTTTTTCGATGTTTCAGGACACACCATACACTTCTCCAGAGTGGCTCTTGGCAATTTACATCCTGCTCATCAGCGTAGCAAGGCTCCCATTTCTCCATGGCCTGTCCTGCATTTCTGGTTTTGACACTTTTTTCAGCATGGCCCTTTTGACCGATGGGAAGCGAGACTTCTTTGAAGCGCTGATATGCCTTTCCAGGTTGCTTGGTTGGCCAAAAAGGGCGTATGCGTTTTTTTCCTGAATATATTCAGGAAAAAACGCATACGCCCTTTTTGGCCAACTGCATCATTGTTGACGTTTTGCCGCTTTTCATTTGCTTTATCGGCGATTCGAATCTACCTCCTGAAATCTGTTTCCTGCAATTCTGCCTTGCTTTCAAATCCTCTTCGTTGCCTGCCCTCAATATATTTGTGGACGAGAGTTATCATTTATAACTCTGCAGGTTTGTGAATTGCAGTGCCCCTGAGCTCCATTTTTCAACTCGTTTTTTGGGAGCTGGCCGCAAAAGCGCAGGATGGCCTCAGGCCCTATTCTGCTTCCGGGCAGCAGGCTGAGCCTGTGGTTAATTCTTCTTCCTGTTGGGAAAATAGAGTGACCTGTGCCTGTCCCAACACCTAGAGCTAGTCTCTCATTGGCTCACCCTCTTCCCGTTCATCCTAAGGACAAATTGCAAACTGTACGGAACAGGAGGTTAAAGGTGCTGATTCTCCAAGGAGGGAGATTGCTAGTAAAGCGGCTGGAATGGCGAACCCGAGCACAAGGAGATGAGAAATGAGGTGCGTTTTAGAAACGTTTCCCGGTCACACGGTCTACCACCTTCTGGGTTTCTCATGCATGTTTTCGATGTAGGAAGATGCCCTTGAACCTGGAGATTTGGGACCCATGGGATGGGTAACAGGCAGTAGTACTTTAAAGGCTCTGCGTTTGCTCCCACAACCTCACCAAATCTCTCAGCCCCGAAAGTATCCACCCTTACGTCTCATCCAGCTGTGGGTCTAGATATGGTCAATCCAGGTGGCATCAGAGCCCCTGAACGAATTTTGTAAGAATTTCTCTCTCTTTCACTGTCTTTGTTTCACGGGTTTTTAAAATTAATTTATTTTTATAACGGGGTTTAGCTGCTTTTCACGACTGTGTTTATGCCGCTTTACACCCACTTGTCTCACATCCAGAGAGATATCAATAAATAGGTTTTAAGATTCTTACTAGTCAGATATATTCTTGTGCGGTGAATAGGGGGTGTTGAGTCCAGTTCACTGAGCAAGAAGTAGGTCTTTCTATTACATATTGGGTTTATGGAACGGTATCTGAGCTAATTTGAAACCCTTGTTTTATGCATCACCCCACCTCACCTTTCCCGTTAAACAGCCATAGTGTGTTTTCGAAACGTGTGACTCTGTTCTGTTTTGTAATTCAGTTCAAGTGTAGCTGTTTTTACATTCCCTCTATAAGTGATAGCTTATGATAAGTGTCTTTTTCTGTGTGACTTATTTCACTTAGAATCGTCTTACCTAAATCCACTCATCATGCTGCTACTAGCCTTATGACATTGATTTTATGGCTGAGTGATATTCCATTGTACATAAGGACCACCAATTCTTTATCCATTTTTCTCTTTCCTGGGATATTTAAGGTGTCATGAAGTGGAGGTTCTTGTCAACAGAGCAGCCCTAAACTTTGGGGTGCCTGTGTCTTGCTGATTTTTAGTTTTCCCAATTTATACGCCCGTGAGTAGACGTGCCCTATGCGCTCTAAGCTGTGTTTTTTCGATGTTTCAGGACACACCGTACACTTCTCCAGAGTGGCTGTTGGCAATTTACATCCCGCATATCAGCGTAGCAGGGCTCTCATTTCTCCATGGCCTGTCCTGCATTTCTGGTTTTGACACTTTTTTCAGCATGGCCCTTTTGACCGATAGGAAGCGAGACTTCTTTGTAGCGCTGATTTGCCTTTCCAGGTTGCTTGGTTGGCCAAAAAGGGCGTATGCGTTTTTTCCTGAATATATTCAGGAAAAAACGCATACGCCCTTTTTGGCCAAGAGCATCATTGTCGACCTTTTGCCGCTTTTCATGTGCTTTAAAGGCGATTCGAATCTACCTCCTGAAATCTGTTTCTTGCAATTCTGCCTTGCTTTCAAATCCTCTTCGTTGCCTTCCCTCAATATATTTGTGGACGAGAGTTATCATTTATAACTCTGCAGGTTTGTGAATTGCAGGGCCCCTGAGCTCCATTTTTCAACTCGCTTTTTTGGGAGCTGGCCGCAAAAGCGCAGGATGGCCTCAGGCCTTATTCTGGTTCCGGGCGGCAGGCTGAGCCTGTGGTTAATTCCTCTTCCTGATGGGAAAATAGAGTGACCTGTGCCTGTCCCAACACCTAGAGCTAGTCTCTCATTGGCTCCCCCTCTTCCCGTTCATCCTCAGGACAAATTGCAAGCGGTACGGAACAGGAGGTTAAAGGTGCTGATTCTCCAAGGAGGGAGATTTCTAGTAAAGTGGCTGGAATGGCGAACCCGAGCACAAGGAGATGAGAAATGAAGTGTGTTTTAGAAACCTTTCCCGGTCACACGGTCTACCTCCTTCTGGGTTTCTCATGCATGTTTTCGATGTAGGAAGATGCCCTTGAACCTGGAGATTTGGGACCCATGGGATGGGTAACAGGCAGTAGTACTTTAAAGGCTCTGCATTTGCTCCCCCAACCTCACCAAATCTCTCAGCCCCGAGAGTAACCACCCTTATGTCTCATCCAGGTGTGGGTCTAGATATGGTCAATCCAGGTGGCATCACAGCCCCTGAACGAATTTTGTAAGAATTTCTCTCTCTTTCACTGTCTTTGTTTCACGGGTTTTTAAAATTAATTTATTTTTATATTGGGGTTTAGCTGCTTTTCACGGCAGTGTTTATGCCGCTTTACACCCACTTGACTCACTTTCAGAGAGATATAAATTCATAGGTTTTAAGATTCTTACTAGTCAGATATATTCTTGTGCGGTGAATAGGGGGTGTTGAGTCCAGTTCACTGAGCAAGGAGTAGCTCTTTCTATTACATATTGGGTTTATGGAACGGTATCTGAGCTAATTTGAAACCCTTGTTTTATGCATCACCCCAGCTCACCTTTCCCGTTAAGCAGCCATAGTGTGTTTTCTAAACGTGTGACTCTGTTCTGTTTTGTAATTCAGTTCAAGTGTAGCGGGTTTTTCATTCCCTCTATAAGTGATAGCTTATGAGAAGTGTCTTTTTCTGTGTGACTTATTTCACTTAGAATCGTCGTACCTAAATCCACTCATCATGCTGCTACTAGCCTTATGACATTGATTTCATGGCTGAGTGATATTCCATTGTACATAAGGACCACCATTTCTTTATCCATTTTTCTCTTTCCTGGGATATTTAAGGTGTCATGAAGTGGAGGTTCTTGTCAACAGAGGAGCCCTAAACTTTGGGGTGCCTGTGTCTTGCTGATTTTTAGTTTTCCCAATTTATACGCCCGTGAGTGGAAGTGCCCTATGCGATCTAAGCTGTGTTTTTTCGATGTTTCAGGACACACCATACACTTCTCCAGAGTGGCTCTTGGCAATTTACATCCCGCTCATCAGCGTAGCAAGGCTCCCATTTCTCCATGGCCTGTCCTGCATTTCTGGTTTTGACACTTTTTTCAGCATGGCCCTTTTGACCGATGGGAAGCAAGACTTCTTTGAAGCGCTGATTTGCCTTTCCAGGTTGCTTGGTTGGCCAAAAAGGGCGTATGCGTTTTTTCCTGAATATATTCAGGAAAAAACGCATACGCCCTTTTTGGCCAAGGGCATCATTGTCGACGTTTTGCCGCTTTTCATGTGCTTTAAAGGCCACTCGAATCTACCTCCTGAAATCTGTTTCCTGCAATTCTGCCTTGCTTTCAAATCCTCTTCGTTGCCTTCCCTCAATATATTTGTGGACGAGAGTTATCATGTATAACTCTGCAGGTTTGTGAATTGCAGTGCCCCTGAGCTCCATTTTTCAACTCGCTTTTTTGGGAGCTGGCTGCAAAAGCGCAGGATGGCCTTAGGCCCTATTCTGGTTCTGGGCGGCAGGCTGAGCCTGTGGTTAATTCTTCTTCCTGATGGGAAAATAGAGTGACCTGTGCCTGTCCCAACACCTAGAGCTAGTCTCTCATTGGCTACCCCTCTTCCCGTTCATCCTCAGGACAAATTGCAAGCTGTACGGAACAGGAGGTTAAAGGTGCTGATTCTCCAAGGAGGGAGATTGCTAGTAAAGCGGCTGGAATGGCGAACCCGAGCACAAGGAGATGAGAAATGAGGTGCGTTTTAGAAACGTTTCCCGGTCACACAGTCTACCAGCTTCTGGGTTTCTCATGCATGTTTTCGATGTAGGAAGATGCCCTTGAACCTGGAGATTTGGGACCCATGGGATGGGTAAGAGGCAATATTACTTTAAAGGCTCTGCATTTGCTCCCCCAACCTCACCAAATTTCTCAGCCCCGAGAGTGTCCACCCTTACGTCTCATCCAGCTGTGGGTCTAGATATGGTCTATCCAGGTGGCATCACAGCCCCTGAACGAATTTTGTAAGAATTTCTCTCTCTTTCACTGTCTTTGTTTCACGGGTTTTTAAAATTAATTTATTTTTATAATGGGGTTTAGCGGCTTTTCACGGCTGTGTTTATGCCGCTTTACACCCACTTGACTCACATCCAGAGAGATATCAATACATAGGTTTTAAGATTCTTACTAATCAGATATATTCTTGTGCGGTGAATAGGGGGTGTTGAGTCCAGTTCACTGAGCAAGGAGTAGGTCTTTCTATTACATATTGCATTTATGGAACGGTATGTGAGCTAATTTGAAACCCTTGTTTTATGCATCACCCCACCTCACCTTTCCAGTTAAGCAGCCATAGTGTGTTTTCTAAACGTGTGACTCTGTTCTGTTTTGTAATTCAGTTCAAGTGTAGCGGTTTTTACATTCCCTCTATAAGTGATAGCTTATGAGAAGTGTCTTTTTCTGTGTGACTTATTTTACTTAGAATCGTCGTACCTAAATCCACTCATCATGCTGCTACTAGCCTTATGACATTGATTTCATGGCTGAGTGATATTCCATTGTACATAAGGACCACCACTTCTTTATCCATTTTTCTCTTTCCTGGGATATTTAAGTTGTCATGAAGTGGAGGTTCTTGTCAAAAGAGCAGCCCTAAACTTTGGGGTGCCTCTGTCTTGCTGATTTTTAGTTTTTCCAATTTATACGCCCTTGAGGGGAAGTGCCCTATGCGCTCTAAGCTGTGTTTTTTCGATGTTTCAGGACACATCGTACACTTCGCCAGAGTGGCTGTTGGCAATTTACATCCCGCTCATCAGCGTAGCAAGGCTCCCATTTCTCCATGGCCTGTCCTGCATTTCTGGTTTTGACACATTATTCAGCATGGCCCTTTTGACCGATGGGAAGCGAGACTTCTTTGAAGCGCTGATTTGCCTTTCCAGGTTGCTTGGTTGGCCAAAAAGGGCGTATGCTTTTTTTCCTGAATATATTCAGGAAAAAACGCATACGCCCTTTTTGGCCAAGGGCATCATTGTCGACGTTTTGCCGCTTTTCATGTGCTTTAAAGGCGATTCAAATCTACCTCCTGAAATCTGTTTCCTGCAATTCTGCCTTGCTTTCAAACCCTCTTCGTTGCCTTCCCTCAAGATATTTGTGGACGAGAGTTATCATTTATAACTCTGCAGGTTTGTGAATTGCAGTGCCCCTGAGCTCCATTTTACAACTCGCTTTTTTGGGAGCTGGCCGCAAATGCGCAGGATGGCCTCAGGCCCTATTCTGGTTCCGGGCGGCAGGCTGAGCCTGTGGTTAATTCTTCTTCCTGATGGGAAAATAGAGTGACCTGTGCCTGTCCCAACACCTAGAGCTAGTCTCTCATTGGCTACCCCTCTTCCCGTTCATCCTCAGGACAAATTGCAAGCTGTACGGAACAGGAGGTTAAAGGTGCTGATTCTCCAAGGAGGGAGATTGCTAGTAAAGAGGCTGGAATGGCGAACCCGAGCACAAGGAGATGAGAAATGAGGTGCGTTTTAGAAACCTTTCCCGGTCACACGGTGTACCACCTTCTGGGTTTCTCATGCATGTTTTCGATGTAGGAAGATGCCCTTGAACCTGGAGATTTGGGACCCATGGGATGGGTAACAGGCAGTATTACTTTAAAGGCTCTGCATTTGCTCCCCCAACCTCACCAAATCTCTCAGCCCCGAGAGTGTCCACCCTTACGTCTCATCCAGCTGTGGGTCTAGATATGGTCAATCCAGGTGGCATCACAGCCCCTGAACGAATTTAGTAAGAATTTCTCTCTCTTTCACTGTCTTTGTTTCACGGGTTTTGAAAATTAATTTATTTTTATAATGGGGTTTAGCTGCTTTTCACGGCTGTGTTTATGCCGCTTTACACCCACTTGACTCACATCCAGAGAGATATCAATACATAGGTTTTAAGATTCTTACTAGTCAGATATATTCTTGTGCGGTGAATAGGGGGTGTTGAGTCCAGTTCACTGAGCAAGGAGTAGGTCTTTCTATTACATATTGCGTTTATGGAACGGTATGTGAGCTAATTTGAAACCCTTGTTTTATGCATCACCCCACCTCACCTTTCCAGTTAAGCAGCCATAGTGTGTTTTCTAAACGTGTGACTCTGTTCTGTTTTGTAATTCAGTTCAAGTGTAGCGGGTTTTACATTCCCTCTATAAGTGATAGCTTATGAGAAGTGTCTTTTTCTGTGTGACTTATTTCACTTAGAATCGTCGTACCTAAATCCACTCATCATGCTGCTACTAGCCTTATGACATTGATTTCATGGCTGAGTGATATTCCATTGTACATAAGAACCACTACTTCTTTATCCATTTTTCTCTTTCCTGGGATATTTAAGGTGTCATGAAGTGGAGGTTCTTGTCAACAGAGCAGCCCTAAACTTTGGGGTGCCTGTGTCTTGCTGATTTTTAGTTTTCCCAATTTATACGCCCGTGAGTGGAAGTGCCCTATGCGATCTAAGCTGTGTTTTTTCGATGTTTCAGGACACACCGTACACTTCTCCAGAGTGGCTCTTGGCAATTTACATCCCGCTCATCAGCGTAGCAAGGCTCCCATTTCTCCATGGCCTGTCCTGCATTTCTGGTTTTGACACTTTTTTCAGCATGGCCCTTTTGACCTATGGGAAGCGAGACTTCTTTGAAGCGCTGATTTGCCTTTCCAGGTTGCTTGGTTGACCAAAAAGGGCGTATGCGTATTTTCCTGAATATATTCAGGAAAAAACGCATACGCCCTTTTTTGCCAAGGGCATCATTGTTGACGTTTTGCCGCTTTTCATTTGCTTTAAAGGCGATTCGAATCTACCTCCTGAAATCTGTTTCCTGCAATTCTGCCTTGCTTTCAAATCCTCTTCGTTGCCTGCCCTCAATATATTTGTTGACGAGAGTTATCATTTATAACTCTGCAGGTTTGTGAATTGCAGTGCTCCTGAGCTCCATTTTTCAACTCGCTTTTTTGGGAGCTGGCCGCAAAAGCGCAGGATGGCCTCAGGCCCTATTCTGCTTCCGGGCAGCAGGCTGAGCCTGTGGTTAATTCTTCTTCCTGTTGGGAAAATAGAGTGACCTGTGCCTGTCCCAACACCTAGAGCTAGTCTCTCATTGGCTCCCCCTCTTCCCGTTCATCCTAAGGACAAATTGCAAACTGTACGGAACAGGAGGTTAAAGGTGCTGATTCTCCAAGGAGGGAGATTGCTATTGAAGCGGCTGGAATGGCGAACCCGAGCACAAGGAGATGAGAAATGAGGTGCGTTTTAGAAACGTTTCCCGGTCACACAGTCTACCAGCTTCTGGGTTTCTCATGCATGTTTTCGATGTAGGAAGATGCCCTTGAACCTGGAGATTTGGGACCCATGGGATGGGTAAGAGGCAATATTACTTTAAAGGCTCTGCATTTGCTCCCCCAACCTCACCAAATTTCTCAGCCCCGAGAGTGTCCACCCTTACGTCTCATCCAGCTGTGGGTCTAGATATGGTCTATCCAGGTGGCATCACAGCCCCTGAACGAATTTTGTAAGAATTTCTCTCTCTTTCACTGTCTTTGTTTCACGGGTTTTTAAAATTAATTTATTTTTATAATGGGGTTTAGCTGCTTTTCACGGCTGTGTTTATGCCGCTTTACACCCACTTGACTCACATCCAGAGAGATATCAATACATAGGTTTTAAGATTCTTACTAATCAGATATATTCTTGTGCGGTGAATAGGGGGTGTTGAGTCCAGTTCACTGAGCAAGGAGTAGGTCTTTCTATTACATATTGCATTTATGGAACGGTATGTGAGCTAATTTGAAACCCTTGTTTTATGCATCACCCCACCTCACCTTTCCAGTTAAGCAGCCATAGTGTGTTTTCTAAACGTGTGACTCTGTTCTGTTTTGTAATTCAGTTCAAGTGTAGCGGTTTTTACATTCCCTCTATAAGTGATAGCTTATGAGAAGTGTCTTTTTCTGTGTGACTTATTTCACTTAGAATCGTCGTACCTAAATCCACTCATCATGCTGCTACTAGCCTTATGACATTGATTTCATGGCTGAGTGATATTCCATTGTACATAAGGACCACCACTTCTTTATCCATTTTTCTCTTTCCTGGGATATTTAAGTTGTCATGAAGTGGAGGTTCTTGTCAAAAGAGCAGCCCTAAACTTTGGGGTGCCTCTGTCTTGCTGATTTTTAGTTTTTCCAATTTATACGCCCGTGAGGGGAAGTGCCCTATGCGCTCTAAGCTGTGTTTTTTCGATGTTTCAGGACACATCGTACACTTCGCCAGAGTGGCTGTTGGCAATTTACATCCCGCTCATCAGCGTAGCAAGGCTCCCATTTCTCCATGGCCTGTCCTGCATTTCTGGTTTTGACACTTTATTCAGCATGGCCCTTTTGACCGATGGGAAGCGAGACTTCTTTGAAGCGCTGATTTGCCTTTCCAGGTTGCTTGGTTGGCCAAAAAGGGCGTATGCGTTTTTTCCTGAATATATTCAGGAAAAAACGCATACGCCCTTTTTGGCCAAGGGCATCATTGTCGACGTTTTGTCGCTTTTCATGTGCTTTAAAGGCGATTCAAATCTACCTCCTGAAATCTGTTTCCTGCAATTCTGCCTTGCTTTCAAACCCTCTTCGTTGCCTTCCCTCAAGATATTTGTGGACGAGAGTTATCATTTATAACTCTGCAGGTTTGTGAATTGCAGTGCCCCTGAGCTCCATTTTACAACTCGCTTTTTTGGGAGCTGGCCGCAAATGCGCAGGATGGCCTCAGGCCCTATTCTGGTTCCGGGCGGCAGGCTGAGCCTGTGGTTAATTCTTCTTCCTGATGGGAAAATAGAGTGACTTGTGCCTGTCCCAACACCTAGAGCTAGTCTCTCATTGGCTACCCCTCTTCCCGTTCATCCTCAGGACAAATTGCAAGCTGTACGGAACAGGAGGTTAAAGGTGCTGATTCTCCAAGGAGGGAGATTGCTAGTAAAGAGGCTGGAATGGCGAACCCGAGCACAAGGAGATGAGAAATGAGGTGCGTTTTAGAAACCTTTCCCGGTCACACGGTGTACCACCTTCTGGGTTTCTCATGCATGTTTTCGATGTAGGAAGATGCCCTTGAACCTGGAGATTTGGGACCCATGGGATGGGTAACAGGCAGTATTACTTTAAAGGCTCTGCATTTGCTCCCCCAACCTCACCAAATCTCTCAGCCCCGAGAGTGTCCACCCTTACGTCTCATCCAGCTGTGGGTCTAGATATGGTCAATCCAGGTGGCATCACAGCCCCTGAACGAATTTAGTAAGAATTTCTCTCTCTTTCACTGTCTTTGTTTCATGGGTTTTGAAAATTAATTTATTTTTATAATGGGGTTTAGCTGCTTTTCACGGCTGTGTTTATGCCGCTTTACACCCACTTGACTCACATCCAGAGAGATATCAATACATAGGTTTTAAGATTCTTACTAGTCAGATATATTCTTGTGCGGTGAATAGGGGGTGTTGAGTCCAGTTCACTGAGCAAGGAGTAGGTCTTTCTATTACATATTGCGTTTATGGAACGGTATGTGAGCTAATTTGAAACCCTTGTTTTATGCATCATCCACCTCACCTTTCCAGTTAAGCAGCCATAGTGTGTTTTCTAAACGTGTGACTCTGTTCTGTTTTGTAATTCAGTTCAAGTGTAGCGGGTTTTACATTCCCTCTATAAGTGATAGCTTATGAGAAGTGTCTTTTTCTGTGTGACTTATTTCACTTAGAATCGTCGTACCTAAATCCACTCATCATGCTGCTACTAGCCTTATGACATTGATTTCATGGCTGAGTGATATTCCATTGTACATAAGAACCACTACTTCTTTATCCATTTTTCTCTTTCCTGGGATATTTAAGGTGTCATGAAGTGGAGGTTCTTGTCAACAGAGCAGCCCTAAACTTTGGGGTGCCTGTGTCTTGCTGATTTTTAGTTTTCCCAATTTATACGCCCGTGAGTGGAAGTGCCCTATGCGATCTAAGCTGTGTTTTTTCGATGTTTCAGGACACACCGTACACTTCTCCAGAGTGGCTCTTGGCAATTTACATCCCGCTCATCAGCGTAGCAAGGCTCCCATTTCTCCATGGCCTGTCCTGCATTTCTGGTTTTGACACTTTTTTCAGCATGGCCCTTTTGACCGATGGGAAGCGAGACTTCTTTGAAGCGCTGATTTGCCTTTCCAGGTTGCTTGGTTGACCAAAAAGGGCGTATGCGTATTTTCCTGAATATATTCAGGAAAAAACGCATACGCCCTTTTTTGCCAAGGGCATCATTGTTGACGTTTTGCCGCTTTTCATTTGCTTTAAAGGCGATTTGAATCTACCTCCTGAAATCTGTTTCCTGCAATTCTGCCTTGCTTTCAAATCCTCTTCGTTGCCTGCCCTCAATATATTTGTTGACGAGAGTTATCATTTATAACTCTGCAGGTTTGTGAATTGCAGTGCTCCTGAGCTCCATTTTTCAACTCGCTTTTTTGGGAGCTGGCCGCAAAAGCGCAGGATGGCCTCAGGCCCTATTCTGCTTCCGGGCAGCAGGCTGAGCCTGTGGTTAATTCTTCTTCCTGTTAGGAAAATAGAGTGACATGTGCCTGTCCCAACACCTAGAGCTAGTCTCTCATTGGCTCCCCCTCTTCCCGTTCATCCTAAGGACAAATTGCAAACTGTACGGAACAGGAGGTTAAAGGTGCTGATTCTCCAAGGAGGGAGATTGCTAGTGAAGCGGCTGGAATGGCGAACCCGAGCACAAGGAGATGAGAAATGAGGTGCGTTTTAGAAACGTTTCCCGGTCACACAGTCTACCAGCTTCTGGGTTTCTCATGCATGTTTTCGATGTAGGAAGATGCCCTTGAATCTGGAGATTTGGGACCCATGGGATGGGTAAGAGGCAATATTACTTTAAAGGCTCTGCATTTGCTCCCCCAACCTCACCAAATTTCTCAGCCCCGAGAGTGTCCACCCTTATGTCTCATCCAGCTGTGGGTCTAGATATGGTCTATCCAGGTGGCATCACAGCCCCTGAACGAATTTTGTAAGAATTTCTCTCTCTTTCACTGTCTTTGTTTCACGGGTTTTTAAAATTAATTTATTTTTATAATGGGGTTTAGCTGCTTTTCACGGCTGTGTTTATGCCGCTTTACACCCACTTGACTCACATCCAGAGAGATATCAATACATAGGTTTTAAGATTCTTACTAATCAGATATATTCTTGTGCGGTGAATAGGGGGTGTTGAGTCCAGTTCACTGAGCAAGGAGTAGGTCTTTCTATTACATATTGCATTTATGGAACGGTATGTGAGCTAATTTGAAACCCTTGTTTTATGCATCACCCCACCTCACCTTTCCAGTTAAGCAGCCATAGTGTGTTTTCTAAACGTGTGACTCTGTTCTGTTTTGTAATTCAGTTCAAGTGTAGCGGTTTTTACATTCCCTCTATAAGTGATAGCTTATGAGAAGTGTCTTTTTCTGTTTGACTTATTTCACTTAGAATCGTCGTACCTAAATCCACTCATCATGCTGCTACTAGCCTTATGACATTGATTTCATGGCTGAGTGATATTCCATTGTACATAAGGACCACCACTTCTTTATCCATTTTTCTCTTTCCTGGGATATTTAAGTTGTCATGAAGTGGAGGTTCTTGTCAACAGAGCAGCCCTAAACTTTGGGGTGCCTGTGTCTTGCTGATTTTTAGTTTTCCCAATTTATACGCCCGTGAGTGGAAGTGCCCTATGCGATCTAAGCTGTGTTTTTTCGATGTTTCAGGACACACCATACACTTCTCCAGAGTGGCTCTTGGCAATTTACATCCCGCTCATCAGCATAGCAAGGCTCCCATTTCTCCATGGCCTGTCCTGCATTTCTGGTTTTGACACTTTTTTCAGCATGGCCCTTTTGACCGATGGGAAGCGAGACTTCTTTGAAGCGCTGATTTGCCTTTCCAGGTTGCTTGGTTGGCCAAAAAGGGCGTATGCGTTTTTTCCTGAATATATTCAGGAAAAAACGCATACGCCCTTTTTGGCCAAGGGCATCATTGTTGACGTTTTGCCGCTTTTCATTTGCTTTAAAGGCGATTCGAATCTACCTCCTGAAATCTGTTTCCTGCAATTCTGCCTTGCTTTCAAATCCTCTTCGTTGCCTGCCCTCAATATATTTGTGGACGAGAGTTATCATTTATAACTCTGCAGGTTTGTGAATTGCAGTGCCCCTGAGCTCCATTTTTCAACTCGCTTTTTTGGGAGCTGGCCGCAAAAGCGCAGGATGGCCTCAGGCCCTATTCTGCTTCCGGGCAGCAGGCTGAGCCTGTGGTTAATTCTTCTTCCTGTTGGGAAAATAGAGTGACCTGTGCCTGTCCCAACACCTAGAGCTAGTCTCTCATTGGCTCCCCCTCTTCCCGTTCATCCTAAGGACAAATTGCAAACTGTACGGAACAGGAGGTTAAAGGTGCTGATTCTCCAAGGAGGGAGATTGCTAGTAAAGAGGCTGGAATGGCGAACCCGAGCACAAGGAGATGAGAAATGAGGTGCGTTTTAGAAACGTTTCCCGGTCACACGGTCTACCAGCTTCTGGGTTTCTCATGCATGTTTTCGATGTAGGAAGATGCCCTTGAACCTGGAGATTTGGGACCCATGGGATGGGTACGAGGCAATATTACTTTAAAGGCTCTGCATTTGCTCCCCCAACCTCACCAAATTTCTCAGCCCCGAGAGTGTCCACCCTTACGTCTCATCCAGCTGTGGGTCTAGATATGGTCTATCCAGGTGGCATCACAGCCCCTGAACGAATTTTGTAAGAATTTCTCTCTCTTTCACTGTCTTTGTTTCACGGGTTTTTAAAATTAATTTATTTTTATAATGGGGTTTAGCTGCTTTTCACGGCTGTGTTTATGCCGCTTTACACCCACTTGACTCACATCCAGAGAGATATCAATACATAGGTTTTAAGATTCTTACTAGTCAGATATATTCTTGTGCGGTGAATAGGGGGTGTTGAGTCCAGTTCACTGAGCAAGGAGAAGCTCTTTCTATTACATATTGGGTTTATGGAACGGTATCTGAGCTAATTTGAAACCCTTGTTTTATGCATCACCCCAGCTCACCTTTCCCGTTAAGCAGCCATAGTGTGTTTTCTAAACGTGTGACTCTGTTCTGTTTTGTAATTCAGTTCAAGTGTAGCGGTTTTTACATTCCCTCTAAAAGTGATAGCTTATGAGAAGTGTCTTTTTCTGTGTGACTTATTTCACTTAGAATCATCGTACCTAAATCCACTCATCATGCTGCTACTAGCCTTAGGACATTGATTTCATGGCTGAGTGATATTCCATTGTACATAAGGACCACCACTTCTTTATCCATTTTTCTCTTTCCTGGGATATTTAAGGTGTCATGAAGTGGAGGTTCTTGTCAACAGAGCAGCCCTAAACTTTGGGGTGCCTGTGTCTTGCTGATTTTTAGTTTTCCCAATTTATACGCCCATGAGTGGAAGTGCCCTATGCGATCTAAGCTGTGTTTTTTCGATGTTTCAGGACACACCATACACTTCTCCAGAGTGGCTCTTGGCAATTTACATCCCGCTCATCAGCATAGCAAGGCTCCCATTTCTCCATGGCCTGTCCTGCATTTCTGGTTTTGACACATTTTTCAGCATGGCCCTTTTGACCGATGGGAAGCGAGACTTCTTTGAAGCGCTGATTTGCCTTTCCAGGTTGCTTGGTTGGCCAAAAAGGGCGTATGCGTTTTTTCCTGAATATATTCAGGAAAAAACGCATACGCCCTTTTTGGCCAAGGGCATCATTGTCGACGTTTTGCCGCTTTTCATGTGCTTTAAAGGCGATTCGAATCTACCTCCTGAAATCTGTTTCCTGCAATTCTGCCTTGCTTTCAAACCCTCTTCGTTGCCTTCCCTCAAGATATTTGTGGACGAGAGTTATCATTTATAACTCTGCAGGTTTGTGAATTGCAGTGCCCCTGAGCTCCATTTTACAACTCGCTTTTTTGGGAGCTGGCCGCAAATGCGCAGGATGGCCTCAGGCCCTATTCTGGTTCCGGGTGGCAGGCTGAGCCTGTGGTTAATTCTTCTTCCTGATGGGAAAATAGAGTGACCTGTGCCTGTCCCAACACCTAGAGCTAGTCTCTCATTGGCTACCCCTCTTCCCGTTCATCCTCAGGACAAATTGCAAGCTGTACGGAACAGGAGGTTAAAGGTGCTGATTCTCCAAGGAGGGAGATTGCTAGTAAAGCGGCTGGAATGGCGAACCCGAGCACAAGGAGATAAGAAATGAGGTGCGTTTTAGAAAACTTTCCCGGTCACATGGTGTACCACCTTCTGGGTTTCTCATGCATGTTTTCGATGTAGGAAGATGCCCTTGAACCTGGAGATTTGGGACCCATGGGATGGGTAACAGGCAGTATTACTTTAAAGGCTCTGCATTTGCTCCCCCAACCTCACCAAATCTCTCAGCCCCGAGAGTGTCCACCCTTACGTCTCATCCAGCTGTGGGTCTAGATATGGTCAATCCAAGTGGCATCACAGCCCCTGAACGAATTTTGTAAGAATTTCTCTCTCTTTCACTGTCTTTGTTTCACGGGTTTTGAAAATTAATTTATTTTTATAATGGGGTTTAGCAGCTTTTCACGGCTGTGTTTATGCCGCTTTACACCCACTTGACTCACATCCAGAGAGATATCAATACATAGGTTTTAAGATTCTTACTAGTCAGATATATTCTTGTGCGGTGAATAGGGGGTGTTGAGTCCAGTTCACTGAGCAAGGAGTTGGTCTTTCTATTACATATTGCGTTTATGGAACGGTATGTGAGCTAATTTGAAACCCTTGTTTTATGCATCACCCCACCTCACCTTTCCAGTTAAGCAGCCATAGTGTGTTTTCTAAACGTGTGACTCTGTTCTGTTTTGTAATTCAGTTCAAGTGTAGCGGGTTTTACATTCCCTCTATAAGTGATAGCTTATGAGAAGTGTCTTTTTCTGTGTGACTTATTTCACTTAGAATCGTCGTACCTAAATCCACTCATCATGCTGCTACTAGCCTTATGACATTGATTTGATGGCTGAGTGATATTCCATTGTACATAAGGACCACCACTTCTTTATCCATTTTTCTCTTTCCTGGGATATTTAAGGTGTCATGAAGTGGAGGTTCTTGTCAACAGAGCAGCCCTAAACTTTGGGGTGCCTGTGTCTTGCTGATTTTTAGTTTTCCCAATTTATACGCCCGTGAGTGGAAGTGCCCTATGCGATCTAAGCTGTGTTTTTTCGATGTTTCAGGACACACCATACACTTCTCCAGAGTGGCTCTTGGCAATTTACATCCCGCTCATCAGCATAGCAAGGCTCCCATTTCTCCATGGCCTGTCCTGCATTTCTGGTTTTGACACTTTTTTCAGCATGGCCCTTTTGACCGATGGGAAGCGAGACTTCTTTGAAGCGCTGATTTGCCTTTCCAGGTTGCTTGGTTGGCCAAAAAGGGCGTATGCGTTTTTTCCTGAATATATTCAGGAAAAAACGCATACGCCCTTTTTGGCCAAGGGCATCATTGTTGACGTTTTGCCGCTTTTCATTTGCTTTAAAGGCGATTCGTATCTACCTCCTGAAATCTGTTTCCTGCAATTCTGCCTTGCTTTCAAATCCTCTTCGTTGCCTGCCCTCAATATATTTGTGGACGAGAGTTATCATTTATAACTCTGCAGGTTTGTGAATTGCAGTGCCCCTGAGCTCCATTTTTCAACTCGCTTTTTTGGGAGCTGGCCGCAAAAGCGCAGGATGGCCTCAGGCCCTATTCTGCTTCCGGGCAGCAGGCTGAGCCTGTGGTTAATTCTTCTTCCTGTTGGGAAAATAGAGTGACCTGTGCCTGTCCCAACACCTAGAGCTAGTCTCTCATTGGCTCCCCCTCTTCCCGTTCATCCTAAGGACAAATTGCAAACTGTACGGAACAGGAGGTTAAAGGTGCTGATTCTCCAAGGAGGGAGATTGCTAGTAAAGCGGCTGGAATGGCGAACCCGAGCACAAGGAGATGAGAAATGAGGTGCGTTTTAGAAACGTTTCCCTGTCACACAGTCTACCAGCTTCTGGGTTTCTCATGCATATTTTCGATGTAGGAAGATGCCCTTGAACCTGGAGATTTGGGACCCATGGGATGGGTAAGAGGCAATATTACTTTAAAGGCTCTGCATTTGCTCCCCCAACCTCACCAAATTTCTCAGCCCCGAGAGTGTCCACCCTTACGTCTCATCCAGCTGTGGGTCTAGATATGGTCTATCCAGGTGGCATCACAGCCCCTGAACGAATTTTGTAAGAATTTCTCTCTCTTTCACTGTCTTTGTTTCACGGGTTTTTAAAATTAATTTATTTTTATAATGGGGTTTAGCTGCTTTTCACGGCTGTGTTTATGCCGCTTTACACCCACTTGACTCACATCCAGAGAGATATCAATACATAGGTTTTAAGATTCTTACTAGTCAGATATATTCTTGTGCGGTGAATAGGGGGTGTTGAGTCCAGTTCACTGAGCAAGGAGAAGCTCTTTCTATTACATATTGGGTTTATGGAACGGTATCTGAGCTAAGTTGAAACCCTTGTTTTATGCATCACCCCAGCTCACCTTTCCCGTTAAGCAGCCATAGTGTGTTTTCTAAACGTGTGACTCTGTTCTGTTTTGTAATTCAGTTCAAGTGTAGCGGTTTTTACATTCCCTCTAAAAGTGATAGCTTATGAGAAGTGTCTTTTTCTGTGTGACTTATTTCACTTAGAATCGTCGTACCTAAATCCACTCATCATGCTGCTACTAGCCTTAGGACATTGATTTCATGGCTGAGTGATATTCCATTGTACATAAGGGCCACCACTTCTTTATCCATTTTTCTCTTTCCTGGGATATTTAAGGTGTCATGAAGTGGAGGTTCTTGTCAACAGAGCAGCCCTAAACTTTGGGGTGCCTGTGTCTTGCTGATTTTTAGTTTTCCCAATTTATACGCCCGTGAGTGGAAGTGCCCTATGCGATCTAAGCTGTGTTTTTTCGATGTTTCAGGACACACCATACACTTCTCCAGAGTGGCTCTTGGCAATTTACATCCCGCTCATCAGCATAGCAAGGCTCCCATTTCTCCATGGCCTGTCCTGCATTTCTGGTTTTGACACTTTTTTCAGCATGGCCCTTTTGACCGATGGGAAGCGAGACTTCTTTGAAGCGCTGATTTGCCTTTCCAGGTTGCTTGGTTGGCCAAAAAGGGCGTATGCGTTTTTTCCTGAATATATTCAGGAAAAAACGCATACGCCCTTTTTGGCCAAGGGCATCATTGTTGACGTTTTGCCGCTTTTCATTTGCTTTAAAGGCGATTCGAATCTACCTCCTGAAATCTGTTTCCTGCAATTCTGCCTTGCTTTCAAATCCTCTTCGTTGCCTGCCCTCAATATATTTGTGGACGAGAGTTATCATTTATAACTCTGCAGGTTTGTGAATTGCAGTGCCCCTGAGCTCCATTTTTCAACTCGCTTTTTTGGGAGCTGGCCGCAAAAGCGCAGGATGGCCTCAGGCCCTAATCTGCTTCCGGGCAGCAGGCTGAGCCTGTGGTTAATTCTTCTTCCTGTTGGGAAAATAGAGTGACCTGTGCCTGTCCCAACACCTAGAGCTAGTCTCTCATTGGCTCCCCCTCTTCCCGTTCGTCCTACGGACAAATTGCAAACTGTACGGAACAGGAGGTTAAAGGTGCTGATTCTCCAAGGAGGGAGATTGCTAGTAAAGCGGCTGGAATGGCGAACCCGAGCACAAGGAGATGAGAAATGAGGTGCGTTTTAGAAACCTTTCCCGGTCACACGGTGTACCACCTTCTGGGTTTCTCATGCATGTTTTCGATGTAGGAAGATGCCCTTGAACCTGGAGATTTGGGACCCATGGGATGGGTAACAGGCAGTATTACTTTAAAGGCTCTGCATTTGCTCCCCCAACCTCACCAAATCTCTCAGCCCCGAGAGTGTCCACCCTTACGTCTCATCCAGCTGTGGGTCTAGATATGGTCTATCCAGGTGGCATCACAGCCCCTGAACGAATTTTGTAAGAATTTCTCTCTCTTTCACTGTCTTTGTTTCACGGGTTTTTAAAATTAATTTATTTTTATAATGGGGTTTAGCTGCTTTTCACGGCTGTGTTTATGCCGCTTTACACCCACTTGACTCACATCCAGAGAGATATCAATACATAGGTTTTAAGATTCTTACTAGTCAGATATATTCTTGTGCGGTGAATAGGGGGTGTTGAGTCCAGTTCACTGAGCAAGGAGAAGCTCTTTCTATTACATATTGGGTTTATGGAACGGTATCTGAGCTAAGTTGAAACCCTTGTTTTATGCATCACCCCAGCTCACCTTTCCCGTTAAGCAGCCATAGTGTGTTTTCTAAACGTGTGACTCTGTTCTGTTTTGTAATTCAGTTCAAGTGTAGTGGTTTTTACATTCCCTCTAAAAGTGATAGCTTATGAGAAGTGTCTTTTTCTGTGTGACTTATTTCACTTAGAATCGTCGTACCTAAATCCACTCATCATGCTGCTACTAGCCTTAGGACATTGATTTCATGGCTGAGTGATATTCCATTGTACATAAGGGCCACCACTTCTTTATCCATTTTTCTCTTTCCTGGGATATTTAAGGTGTCATGAAGTGGAGGTTCTTGTCAACAGAGCAGCCCTAAACTTTGGGGTGCCTGTGTCTTGCTGATTTTTAGTTTTCCCAATTTATACGCCCGTGAGTGGAAGTGCCCTATGCGATCTAAGCTGTGTTTTTTCGATGTTTCAGGACACACCATACACTTCTCCAGAGTGGCTCTTGGCAATTTACATCCCGCTCATCAGCATAGCAAGGCTCCCATTTCTCCATGGCCTGTCCTGCATTTCTGGTTTTGACACTTTTTTCAGCATGGCCCTTTTGACCGATGGGAAGCGAGACTTCTTTGAAGCGCTGATTTGCCTTTCCAGGTTGCTTGGTTGGCCAAAAAGGGCGTATGCGTTTTTTCCTGAATATATTCAGGAAAAAACGCATACGCCCTTTTTGGCCAAGGGCATCATTGTTGACGTTTTGCCGCTTTTCATTTGCTTTAAAGGCGATTCGAATCTACCTCCTGAAATCTGTTTCCTGCAATTCTGCCTTGCTTTCAAATCCTCTTCGTTGCCTGCCCTCAATATATTTGTGGACGAGAGTTATCATTTATAACTCTGCAGGTTTGTGAATTGCAGTGCCCCTGAGCTCCATTTTTCAACTCGCTTTTTTGGGAGCTGGCCGCAAAAGCGCAGGATGGCCTCAGGCCCTAATCTGCTTCCGGGCAGCAGGCTGAGCCTGTGGTTAATTCTTCTTCCTGTTGGGAAAATAGAGTGACCTGTGCCTGTCCCAACACCTAGAGCTAGTCTCTCATTGGCTCCCCCTCTTCCCGTTCGTCCTACGGACAAATTGCAAACTGTACGGAACAGGAGGTTAAAGGTGCTGATTCTCCAAGGAGGGAGATTGCTAGTAAAGCGGCTGGAATGGCGAACCCGAGCACAAGGAGATGAGAAATGAGGTGCGTTTTAGAAACGTTTCCCGGTCACACGGTCTACCACCTTCTGGGTTTCTCATGCATGTTTTCGATGTAGGAAGATGCCCTTGAACCTGGAGATTTGGGACCCATGGGATGGGTAAGAGGCAATATTACTTTAAAGGCTCTGCATTTGCTCCCCCAACCTCACCAAATTTCTCAGCCCCGAGAGTGTCCACCCTTACGTCTCATCCAGCTGTGGGTCTAGATATGGTCTATCCAGGTGGCATCACAGCCCCTGAACGAATTTTGTAAGAATTTCTCTCTCTTTCACTGTCTTTGTTTCACGGGTTTTTAAAATTAATTTATTTTTATAATGGGGTTTAGCTGCTTTTCACGTCTCTGTTTATGCCGCTTTACACCCACTTGACTCACATCCAGAGAGATATCAATACATAGGTTTTAAGATTCTTACTAGTCAGATATATTCTTGTGCGGTGAATAGGGGGTGTTGAGTCCAGTTCACTGAGCAAGGAGAAGCTCTTTCTATTACATATTGGGTTTATGGAACGGTATCTGAGCTAAGTTGAAACCCTTGTTTTATGCATCACCCCAGCTCACCTTTCCCGTTAAGCAGCCATAGTGTGTTTTCTAAACGTGTGACTCTGTTCTGTTTTGTAATTCAGTTCAAGTGTAGCGGTTTTTACATTCCCTCTAAAAGTGATAGCTTATGAGAAGTGTCTTTTTCTGTGTGACTTATTTCACTTAGAATCGTCGTACCTAAATCCACTCATCATGCTGCTACTAGCCTTAGGACATTGATTTCATGGCTGAGTGATATTCCATTGTACATAAGGGCCACCACTTCTTTATCCATTTTTCTCTTTCCTGGGATATTTAAGGTGTCATGAAGTGGAGGTTCTTGTCAACAGAGCAGCCCTAAACTTTGGGGTGCCTGTGTCTTGCTGATTTTTAGTTTTCCCAATTTATACGCCCGTGAGTGGAAGTGCCCTATGCGATCTAAGCTGTGTTTTTTCGATGTTTCAGGACACACCATACACTTCTCCAGAGTGGCTCTTGGCAATTTACATCCCGCTCATCAGCATAGCTAGGCTCCCATTTCTCCATGGCCTGTCCTGCATTTCTGGTTTTGACACTTTTTTCAGCATGGCCCTTTTGACCGATGGGAATCGAGACTTCTTTGAAGCGCTGATTTGCCTTTCCAGGTTGCTTGGTTGGCCAAAAAGGGAGTATGCGTTTTTTCCTGAATATATTCAGGAAAAAACGCATACGCCCTTTTTGGCCAAGGGCATCATTGTTGACGTTTTGCCGCTTTTCATTTTTTTTAAAGGCGATTCGAATCTACCTCCTGAAATCTGTTTCCTGCAATTCTGCCTTGCTTTCAAATCCTCTTCGTTGCCTGTCCTCAATATATTTGTGGACGAGAGTTATCATTTATAACTCTGCAGGTTTGTGAATTGCAGTGCCCCTGAGCTCCATTTTTCAACTCGCTTTTTTGGGAGCTGGCCGCAAAAGCGCAGGATGGCCTCAGGCCCTATTCTGGTTCCGGGCGGCAGGCTGAGCCTGTGGTTAATTCTTCTTCCTGATGGGAAAATAGAGTGACCTGTGCCTGTCCCAACACCTAGAGCTAGTCTCTCATTGGCTACCCCTCTTCCCGTCCATCCTCAGGACAAATTGCAAGCTGTACGGAACAGGAGGTTAAAGGTGCTGATTCTCCAAGGAGGGAGATTGCTAGTAAAGAGGCTGGAATGGCGAACCCGAGCACAAGGAGATGAGAAATGAGGTGCGTTTTAGAAACCTTTCCCGGTCACACGGTGTACCACCTTCTGGGTTTCTCATGCATGTTTTCGATGTAGGAAGATGCCCTTGAACCTGGAGATTTGGGACCCATGGGATGGGTAACAGGCAGTATTACTTTAAAGGCTCTGCATTTGCTCCCCCAACCTCACCAAATCTCTCAGCCCCGAGAGTGTCCACCCTTACGTCTCATCCAGCTGTGGGTCTAGATATGGTCAATCCAGGTGGCATCACAGCCCCTGAACGAATTTAGTAAGAATTTCTCTCTCTTTCACTGTCTTTGTTTCACGGGTTTTGAAAATTAATTTATTTTTATAATGGGGTTTAGCTGCTTTTCACGGCTGTGTTTATGCCGCTTTACACCCACTTGACTCACATCCAGAGAGATATCAATACATAGGTTTTAAGATTCTTACTAGTCAGATATATTCTTGTGCGGTGAATAGGGGGTGTTGAGTCCAGTTCACTGAGCAAGGAGTAGGTCTTTCTATTACATATTGCGTTTATGGAACGGTATGTGAGCTAATTTGAAACCCTTGTTTTATGCATCACCCCACCTCACCTTTCCAGTTAAGCAGCCATAGTGTGTTTTCTAAACGTGTGACTCTGTTCTGTTTTGTAATTCAGTTCAAGTGTAGCGGGTTTTACATTCCCTCTATAAGTGATAGCTTATGAGAAGTGTCTTTTTCTGTGTGACTTATTTCACTTAGAATCGTCGTACCTAAATCCACTCATCATGCTGCTACTAGCCTTATGACATTGATTTCATGGCTGAGTGATATTCCATTGTACATAAGAACCACTACTTCTTTATCCATTTTTCTCTTTCCTGGGATATTTAAGGTGTCATGAAGTGGAGGTTCTTGTCAACAGAGCAGCCCTAAACTTTGGGGTGCCTGTGTCTTGCTGATTTTTAGTTTTCCCAATTTATACGCCCGTGAGTGGAAGTGCCCTATGCGATCTAAGCTGTGTTTTTTCGATGTTTCAGGACACACCGTACACTTCTCCAGAGTGGCTCTTGGCAATTTACATCCCGCTCATCAGCGTAGCAAGGCTCCCATTTCTCCATGGCCTGTCCTGCATTTCTGGTTTTGACACTTTTTTCAGCATGGCCCTTTTGACCTATGGGAAGCGAGACTTCTTTGAAGCGCTGATTTGCCTTTCCAGGTTGCTTGGTTGACCAAAAAGGGCGTATGCGTATTTTCCTGAATATATTCAGGAAAAAACGCATACGCCCTTTTTTGCCAAGGGCATCATTGTTGACGTTTTGCCGCTTTTCATTTGCTTTAAAGGCGATTCGAATCTACCTCCTGAAATCTGTTTCCTGCAATTCTGCCTTGCTTTCAAATCCTCTTCGTTGCCTGCCCTCAATATATTTGTTGACGAGAGTTATCATTTATAACTCTGCAGGTTTGTGAATTGCAGTGCTCCTGAGCTCCATTTTTCAACTCGCTTTTTTGGGAGCTGGCCGCAAAAGCGCAGGATGGCCTCAGGCCCTATTCTGCTTCCGGGCAGCAGGCTGAGCCTGTGGTTAATTCTTCTTCCTGTTGGGAAAATAGAGTGACCTGTGCCTGTCCCAACACCTAGAGCTAGTCTCTCATTGGCTCCCCCTCTTCCCGTTCATCCTAAGGACAAATTGCAAACTGTACGGAACAGGAGGTTAAAGGTGCTGATTCTCCAAGGAGGGAGATTGCTATTGAAGCGGCTGGAATGGCGAACCCGAGCCCAAGGAGATGAGAAATGAGGTGCGTTTTAGAAACCTTTCCCGGTCACACAGTGTACCACCTTCTGGGTTTCTCATGCATGTTTTCGATGTAGGAAGATGCCCTTGAACCTGGAGATTTGGGACCCATGGGATGGGTAAGAGGCAATATTACTTTAAAGGCTCTGCATTTGCTCCCCCAACCTCACCAAATTTCTCAGCCCCGAGAGTGTCCACCCTTACGTCTCATCCAGCTGTGGGTCTAGATATGGTCTATCCAGGTGGCATCACAGCCCCTGAACGAATTTTGTAAGAATTTCTCTCTCTTTCACTGTCTTTGTTTCACGGGTTTTTAAAATTAATTTATTTTTATAATGGGGTTTAGCTGCTTTTCACGGCTCTGTTTATGCCGCTTTACACCCACTTGACTCACATCCAGAGAGATATCAATACATAGGTTTTAAGATTCTTACTAATCAGATATATTCTTGTGCGGTGAATAGGGGGTGTTGAGTCCAGTTCACTGAGCAAGGAGTAGGTCTTTCTATTACATATTGCATTTATGGAACGGTATGTGAGCTAATTTGAAACCCTTGTTTTATGCATCACCCCACCTCACCTTTCCAGTTAAGCAGCCATAGTGTGTTTTCTAAACGTGTGACTCTGTTCTGTTTTGTAATTCAGTTCAAGTGTAGCGGTTTTTACATTCCCTCTATAAGTGATAGCTTATGAGAAGTGTCTTTTTCTGTGTGACTTATTTCACTTAGAATCGTCGTACCTAAATCCACTCATCATGCTGCTACTAGCCTTATGACATTGATTTCATGGCTGAGTGATATTCCATTGTACATAAGGACCACCACTTCTTTATCCATTTTTCTCTTTCCTGGGATATTTAAGTTGTCATGAAGTGGAGGTTCTTGTCAAAAGAGCAGCCCTAAACTTTGGGGTGCCTCTGTCTTGCTGATTTTTAGTTTTTCCAATTTATACGCCCTTGAGGGGAAGTGCCCTATGCGCTCTAAGCTGTGTTTTTTCGATGTTTCAGGACACATCGTACACTTCGCCAGAGTGGCTGTTGGCAATTTACATCCCGCTCATCAGCGTAGCAAGGCTCCCATTTCTCCATGGCCTGTCCTGCATTTCTGGTTTTGACACTTTATTCAGCATGGCCCTTTTGACCGATGGGAAGCGAGACTTCTTTGAAGCGCTGATTTGCCTTTCCAGGTTGCTTGGTTGGCCAAAAAGGGCGTATGCGTTTTTTCCTGAATATATTCAGGAAAAAACGCATACGCCCTTTTTGGCCAAGGGCATCATTGTCGACGTTTTGCCGCTTTTCATGTGCTTTAAAGGCGATTCGAATCTACCTCCTGAAATCTGTTTCCTGCAATTCTGCCTTGCTTTCAAACCCTCTTCGTTGCCTTCCCTCAAGATATTTGTGGACGAGAGTTATCATTTATAACTCTGCAGGTTTGTGAATTGCAGTGCCCCTGAGCTCCATTTTACAACTCGCTTTTTTGGGAGCTGGCCGCAAATGCGCAGGATGGCCTCAGGCCCTATTCTGGTTCCGGGTGGCAGGCTGAGCCTGTGGTTAATTCTTCTTCCTGATGGGAAAATAGAGTGACCTGTGCCTGTCCCAACACCTAGAGCTAGTCTCTCATTGGCTACCCCTCTTCCCGTTCATCCTCAGGACAAATTGCAAGCTGTACGGAACAGGAGGTTAAAGGTGCTGATTCTCCAAGGAGGGAGATTGCTAGTAAAGCGGCTGGAATGGCGAACCCGAGCACAAGGAGATAAGAAATGAGGTGCGTTTTAGAAAACTTTCCCGGTCACATGGTGTACCACCTTCTGGGTTTCTCATGCATGTTTTCGATGTAGGAAGATGCCCTTGAACCTGGAGATTTGGGACCCATGGGATGGGTAACAGGCAGTATTACTTTAAAGGCTCTGCATTTGCTCCCCCAACCTCACCAAATCTCTCAGCCCCGAGAGTGTCCACCCTTACGTCTCATCCAGCTGTGGGTCTAGATATGGTCAATCCAAGTGGCATCACAGCCCCTGAACGAATTTTGTAAGAATTTCTCTCTCTTTCACTGTCTTTGTTTCACGGGTTTTGAAAATTAATTTATTTTTATAATGGGGTTTAGCAGCTTTTCACGGCTGTGTTTATGCCGCTTTACACCCACTTGACTCACATCCAGAGAGATATCAATACATAGGTTTTAAGATTCTTACTAGTCAGATATATTCTTGTGCGGTGAATAGGGGGTGTTGAGTCCAGTTCACTGAGCAAGGAGTTGGTCTTTCTATTACATATTGCGTTTATGGAACGGTATGTGAGCTAATTTGAAACCCTTGTTTTATGCATCACCCCACCTCACCTTTCCAGTTAAGCAGCCATAGTGTGTTTTCTAAACGTGTGACTCTGTTCTGTTTTGTAATTCAGTTCAAGTGTAGCGGGTTTTACATTCCCTCTATAAGTGATAGCTTATGAGAAGTGTCTTTTTCTGTGTGACTTATTTCACTTAGAATCGTCGTACCTAAATCCACTCATCATGCTGCTACTAGCCTTATGACATTGATTTGATGGCTGAGTGATATTCCATTGTACATAAGGACCACCACTTCTTTATCCATTTTTCTCTTTCCTGGGATATTTAAGGTGTCATGAAGTGGAGGTTCTTGTCAACAGAGCAGCCCTAAACTTTGGGGTGCCTGTGTCTTGCTGATTTTTAGTTTTCCCAATTTATACGCCCGTGAGTGGAAGTGCCCTATGCGATCTAAGCTCTGTTTTTTCGATGTTTCAGGACACACCATACACTTCTCCAGAGTGGCTCTTGGCAATTTACATCCCGCTCATCAGCATAGCAAGGCTCCCATTTCTCCATGGCCTGTCCTGCATTTCTGGTTTTGACACTTTTTTCAGCATGGCCCTTTTGACCGATGGGAAGCGAGACTTCTTTGAAGCGCTGATTTGCCTTTCCAGGTTGCTTGGTTGGCCAAAAAGGGCGTATGCGTTTTTTCCTGAATATATTCAGGAAAAAACGCATACGCCCTTTTTGGCCAAGGGCATCATTGTTGACGTTTTGCCGCTTTTCATTTGCTTTAAAGGCGATTCGTATCTACCTCCTGAAATCTGTTTCCTGCAATTCTGCCTTGCTTTCAAATCCTCTTCGTTGCCTGCCCTCAATATATTTGTGGACGAGAGTTATCATTTATAACTCTGCAGGTTTGTGAATTGCAGTGCCCCTGAGCTCCATTTTTCAACTCGCTTTTTTGGGAGCTGGCCGCAAAAGCGCAGGATGGCCTCAGGCCCTATTCTGCTTCCGGGCAGCAGGCTGAGCCTGTGGTTAATTCTTCTTCCTGTTGGGAAAATAGAGTGACCTGTGCCTGTCCCAACACCTAGAGCTAGTCTCTCATTGGCTCCCCCTCTTCCCGTTCATCCTAAGGACAAATTGCAAACTGTACGGAACAGGAGGTTAAAGGTGCTGATTCTCCAAGGAGGGAGATTGCTAGTAAAGCGGCTGGAATGGCGAACCCGAGCACAAGGAGATGAGAAATGAGGTGCGTTTTAGAAACGTTTCCCTGTCACACAGTCTACCAGCTTCTGGGTTTCTCATGCATATTTTCGATGTAGGAAGATGCCCTTGAACCTGGAGATTTGGGACCCATGGGATGGGTAAGAGGCAATATTACTTTAAAGGCTCTGCATTTGCTCCCCCAACCTCACCAAATTTCTCAGCCCCGAGAGTGTCCACCCTTACGTCTCATCCAGCTGTGGGTCTAGATATGGTCTATCCAGGTGGCATCACAGCCCCTGAAAGAATTTTGTAAGAATTTCTCTCTCTTTCACTGTCTTTGTTTCACGGGTTTTTAAAATTAATTTATTTTTATAATGGGGTTTAGCTGCTTTTCACGGCTGTGTTTATGCCGCTTTACACCCACTTGACTCACATCCAGAGAGATATCAATACATAGGTTTTAAGATTCTTACTAGTCAGATATATTCTTGTGCGGTGAATAGGGGGTGTTGAGTCCAGTTCACTGAGCAAGGAGAAGCTCTTTCTATTACATATTGGGTTTATGGAACGGTATCTGAGCTAATTTGAAACCCTTGTTTTATGCATCACCCCAGCTCACCTTTCCCGTTAAGCAGCCATAGTGTGTTTTCTAAACGTGTGACTCTGTTCTGTTTTGTAATTCAGTTCAAGTGTAGCGGTTTTTACATTCCCTCTAAAAGTGATAGCTTATGAGAAGTGTCTTTTTCTGTGTGACTTATTTCACTTAGAATCATCGTACCTAAATCCACTCATCATGCTGCTACTAGCCTTAGGACATTGATTTCATGGCTGAGTGATATTCCATTGTACATAAGGACCACCACTTCTTTATCCATTTTTCTCTTTCCTGGGATATTTAAGGTGTCATGAAGTGGAGGTTCTTGTCAACAGAGCAGCCCTAAACTTTGGGGTGCCTGTGTCTTGCTGATTTTTAGTTTTCCCAATTTATACGCCCGTGAGTGGAAGTGCCCTATGCGATCTAAGCTGTGTTTTTTCGATGTTTCAGGACACACCATACACTTCTCCAGAGTGGCTCTTGGCAATTTACATCCCGCTCATCAGCATAGCAAGGCTCCCATTTCTCCATGGCCTGTCCTGCATTTCTGGTTTTGACACATTTTTCAGCATGGCCCTTTTGACCGATGGGAAGCGAGACTTCTTTGAAGCGCTGATTTGCCTTTCCAGGTTGCTTGGTTGGCCAAAAAGGGCGTATGCGTTTTTTCCTGAATATATTCAGGAAAAAACGCATACGCCCTTTTTGGCCAAGGGCATCATTGTCGACGTTTTGCCGCTTTTCATGTGCTTTAAAGGCGATTCGAATCTACCTCCTGAAATCTGTTTCCTGCAATTCTGCCTTGCTTTCAAACCCTCTTCGTTGCCTTCCCTCAAGATATTTGTGGACGAGAGTTATCATTTATAACTCTGCAGGTTTGTGAATTGCAGTGCCCCTGAGCTCCATTTTACAACTCGCTTTTTTGGGAGCTGGCCGCAAATGCGCAGGATGGCCTCAGGCCCTATTCTGGTTCCGGGTGGCAGGCTGAGCCTGTGGTTAATTCTTCTTCCTGATGGGAAAATAGAGTGACCTGTGCCTGTCCCAACACCTAGAGCTAGTCTCTCATTGGCTACCCCTCTTCCCGTTCATCCTCAGGACAAATTGCAAGCTGTACGGAACAGGAGGTTAAAGGTGCTGATTCTCCAAGGAGGGAGATTGCTAGTAAAGCGGCTGGAATGGCGAACCCGAGCACAAGGAGATAAGAAATGAGGTGCGTTTTAGAAAACTTTCCCGGTCACATGGTGTACCACCTTCTGGGTTTCTCATGCATGTTTTCGATGTAGGAAGATGCCCTTGAACCTGGAGATTTGGGACCCATGGGATGGGTAACAGGCAGTATTACTTTAAAGGCTCTGCATTTGCTCCCCCAACCTCACCAAATCTCTCAGCCCCGAGAGTGTCCACCCTTACGTCTCATCCAGCTGTGGGTCTAGATATGGTCAATCCAAGTGGCATCACAGCCCCTGAACGAATTTTGTAAGAATTTCTCTCTCTTTCACTGTCTTTGTTTCACGGGTTTTGAAAATTAATTTATTTTTATAATGGGGTTTAGCAGCTTTTCACGGCTGTGTTTATGCCGCTTTACACCCACTTGACTCACATTCAGAGAGATATCAATACATAGGTTTTAAGATTCTTACTAGTCAGATATATTCTTGTGCGGTGAATAGGGGGTGTTGAGTCCAGTTCACTGAGCAAGGAGTTGGTCTTTCTATTACATATTGCGTTTATGGAACGGTATGTGAGCTAATTTGAAACCCTTGTTTTATGCATCACCCCACCTCACCTTTCCAGTTAAGCAGCCATAGTGTGTTTTCTAAACGTGTGACTCTGTTCTGTTTTGTAATTCAGTTCAAGTGTAGCGGGTTTTACATTCCCTCTATAAGTGATAGCTTATGAGAAGTGTCTTTTTCTGTGTGACTTATTTCACTTAGAATCGTCGTACCTAAATCCACTCATCATGCTGCTACTAGCCTTATGACATTGATTTGATGGCTGAGTGATATTCCATTGTACATAAGGACCACCACTTCTTTATCCATTTTTCTCTTTCCTGAGATATTTAAGGTGTCATGAAGTGGAGGTTCTTGTCAACAGAGCAGCCCTAAACTTTGGGGTGCCTGTGTCTTGCTGATTTTTAGTTTTCCCAATTTATACGCCCGTGAGTGGAAGTGCCCTATGCGATCTAAGCTCTGTTTTTTCGATGTTTCAGGACACACCATACACTTCTCCAGAGTGGCTCTTGGCAATTTACATCCCGCTCATCAGCATAGCAAGGCTCCCATTTCTCCATGGCCTGTCCTGCATTTCTGGTTTTGACACTTTTTTCAGCATGGCCCTTTTGACCGATGGGAAGCGAGACTTCTTTGAAGCGCTGATTTGCCTTTCCAGGTTGCTTGGTTGGCCAAAAAGGGCGTATGCGTTTTTTCCTGAATATATTCAGGAAAAAACGCATACGCCCTTTTTGGCCAAGGGCATCATTGTTGACGTTTTGCCGCTTTTCATTTGCTTTAAAGGCGATTCGTATCTACCTCCTGAAATCTGTTTCCTGCAATTCTGCCTTGCTTTCAAATCCTCTTCGTTGCCTGCCCTCAATATATTTGTGGACGAGAGTTATCATTTATAACTCTGCAGGTTTGTGAATTGCAGTGCCCCTGAGCTCCATTTTTCAACTCGCTTTTTTGGGAGCTGGCCGCAAAAGCGCAGGATGGCCTCAGGCCCTAATCTGCTTCCGGGCAGCAGGCTGAGCCTGTGGTTAATTCTTCTTCCTGTTGGGAAAATAGAGTGACCTGTGCCTGTCCCAACACCTAGAGCTAGTCTCTCATTGGCTCCCCCTCTTCCCGTTCGTCCTACGGACAAATTGCAAACTGTACGGAACAGGAGGTTAAAGGTGCTGATTCTCCAAGGAGGGAGATTGCTAGTAAAGCGGCTGGAATGGCGAACCCGAGCACAAGGAGATGAGAAATGAGGTGCGTTTTAGAAACCTTTCCCGGTCACACGGTGTACCACCTTCTGGGTTTCTCATGCATGTTTTCGATGTAGGAAGATGCCCTTGAACCTGGAGATTTGGGACCCATGGGATGGGTAACAGGCAGTATTACTTTAAAGGCTCTGCATTTGCTCCCCCAACCTCACCAAATCTCTCAGCCCCGAGAGTGTCCACCCTTACGTCTCATCCAGCTGTGGGTCTAGATATGGTCTATCCAGGTGGCATCACAGCCCCTGAACGAATTTTGTAAGAATTTCTCTCTCTTTCACTGTCTTTGTTTCACGGGTTTTTAAAATTAATTTATTTTTATAATGGGGTTTAGCTGCTTTTCACGGCTGTGTTTATGCCGCTTTACACCCACTTGACTCACATCCAGAGAGATATCAATACATAGGTTTTAAGATTCTTACTAGTCAGATATATTCTTGTGCGGTGAATAGGGGGTGTTGAGTCCAGTTCACTGAGCAAGGAGAAGCTCTTTCTATTACATATTGGGTTTATGGAACGGTATCTGAGCTAAGTTGAAACCCTTGTTTTATGCATCACCCCAGCTCACCTTTCCCGTTAAGCAGCCATAGTGTGTTTTCTAAACGTGTGACTCTGTTCTGTTTTGTAATTCAGTTCAAGTGTAGTGGTTTTTACATTCCCTCTAAAAGTGATAGCTTATGAGAAGTGTCTTTTTCTGTGTGACTTATTTCACTTAGAATCGTCGTACCTAAATCCACTCATCATGCTGCTACTAGCCTTAGGACATTGATTTCATGGCTGAGTGATATTCCATTGTACATAAGGGCCACCACTTCTTTATCCATTTTTCTCTTTCCTGGGATATTTAAGGTGTCATGAAGTGGAGGTTCTTGTCAACAGAGCAGCCCTAAACTTTGGGGTGCCTGTGTCTTGCTGATTTTTAGTTTTCCCAATTTATACGCCCGTGAGTGGAAGTGCCCTATGCGATCTAAGCTGTGTTTTTTCGATGTTTCAGGACACACCATACACTTCTCCAGAGTGGCTCTTGGCAATTTACATCCCGCTCATCAGCATAGCAAGGCTCCCATTTCTCCATGGCCTGTCCTGCATTTCTGGTTTTGACACTTTTTTCAGCATGGCCCTTTTGACCGATGGGAAGCGAGACTTCTTTGAAGCGCTGATTTGCCTTTCCAGGTTGCTTGGTTGGCCAAAAAGGGCATATGCGTTTTTTCCTGAATATATTCAGGAAAAAACGCATACGCCCTTTTTTGCCAAGGGCATCATTGTTGACGTTTTGCCGCTTTTCATTTGCTTTAAAGGCGATTCGAATCTACCTCCTGAAATCTGTTTCCTGCAATTCTGCCTTGCTTTCAAATCCTCTTCGTTGCCTGCCCTCAATATATTTGTGGACGAGAGTTATCATTTATAACTCTGCAGGTTTGTGAATTGCAGTGCCCCTGAGCTCCATTTTTCAACTCGCTTTTTTGGGAGCTGGCCGCAAAAGCGCAGGATGGCCTCAGGCCCTAATCTGCTTCCGGGCAGCAGGCTGAGCCTGTGGTTAATTCTTCTTCCTGTTGGGAAAATAGAGTGACCTGTGCCTGTCCCAACACCTAGAGCTAGTCTCTCATTGGCTCCCCCTCTTCCCGTTCGTCCTACGGACAAATTGCAAACTGTACGGAACAGGAGGTTAAAGGTGCTGATTCTCCAAGGAGGGAGATTGCTAGTAAAGCGGCTGGAATGGCGAACCCGAGCACAAGGAGATGAGAAATGAGGTGCGTTTTAGAAACGTTTCCCGGTCACACGGTCTACCACCTTCTGGGTTTCTCATGCATGTTTTCGATGTAGGAAGATGCCCTTGAACCTGGAGATTTGGGACCCATGGGATGGGTAAGAGGCAATATTACTTTAAAGGCTCTGCATTTGCTCCCCCAACCTCACCAAATTTCTCAGCCCCGAGAGTGTCCACCCTTACGTCTCATCCAGCTGTGGGTCTAGATATGGTCTATCCAGGTGGCATCACAGCCCCTGAACGAATTTTGTAAGAATTTCTCTCTCTTTCACTGTCTTTGTTTCACGGGTTTTTAAAATTAATTTATTTTTATAATGGGGTTTAGCTGCTTTTCACGGCTGTGTTTATGCCGCTTTACACCCACTTGACTCACATCCAGAGAGATATCAATACATAGGTTTTAAGATTCTTACTAGTCAGATATATTCTTGTGCGGTGAATAGGGGGTGTTGAGTCCAGTTCACTGAGCAAGGAGAAGCTCTTTCTATTACATATTGGGTTTATGGAACGGTATCTGAGCTAAGTTGAAACCCTTGTTTTATGCATCACCCCAGCTCACCTTTCCCGTTAAGCAGCCATAGTGTGTTTTCTAAACGTGTGACTCTGTTCTGTTTTGTAATTCAGTTCAAGTGTAGCGGTTTTTACATTCCCTCTAAAAGTGATAGCTTATGAGAAGTGTCTTTTTCTGTGTGACTTATTTCACTTAGAATCGTCGTACCTAAATCCACTCATCATGCTGCTACTAGCCTTAGGACATTGATTTCATGGCTGAGTGATATTCCATTGTACATAAGGGCCACCACTTCTTTATCCATTTTTCTCTTTCCTGGGATATTTAAGGTGTCATGAAGTGGAGGTTCTTGTCAACAGAGCAGCCCTAAACTTTGGGGTGCCTGTGTCTTGCTGATTTTTAGTTTTCCCAATTTATACGCCCGTGAGTGGAAGTGCCCTATTCGATCTAAGCTGTGTTTTTTCGATGCTTCAGGACACACCATACACTTCTCCAGAGTGGCTCTTGGCAATTTACATCCCGCTCATCAGCGTAGCAAGGCTCCCATTTCTCCATGGCCTGTCCTGCATTTCTGGTTTTGACACTTTTTTCAGCTTGGCCCTTTTGACCGATGGGAAGCGAGACTTCTTTGTAGCGCTGATTTGCCTTTCCAGGTTGCTTGGTTGGCCAAAAAGGGCGTATGCGTTTTTTCCTGAATATATTCAGGAAAAAACGCATACGCCCTTTTTGGCCAAGGGCATCATTGTCGATGTTTTGCCGCTTTTCATGTGCTTTAAAGGCGACTCGAATCTACCTCCTGAAATCTGTTTCCTGCAATTCTGCCTTGCTTTCAAATCCTCTTCGTTGCCTTCCCTCAATATATTTGTGGACGAGAGTTATCATGTATAACTCTGCAGGTTTGTGAATTGCAGTGCCCCTGAGCTCCATTTTTCAACTCGCTTTTTTGGGAGCTGGCCGCAAAAGCGCAGGATGGCCTTAGGCCCTATTCTGGTTCCGGGCGGCAGGCTGAGCAAGTGGTTAATTCTTCTTCCTGATGGGAAAATAGAGTGACCTGTGCCTGTCCCAAAACCTAGAGCTAGTCTGTCATTGGCTACCCCTCTTCCCGTTCATCCTCAGGACAAATTGCAAGCTGTACGGAACAGGAGGTTAAAGGTGCTGATTCTCCAAGGAGGGAGATTGCTAGTAAAGAGGCTGGAATGGCGAACCCGAGCACAAGGAGATGAGAAATGAGGTGCGTTTTAGAAACCTTTCCCGGTCACACGGTGTACCACCTTCTGGGTTTCTCATGCATGTATTCGATGTAGGAAGATGCCCTTGAACCTGGAGATTTGGGACCCATGGGATGGGTAACAGGCAGTATTACTTTAAAGGCTCTGCATTTGCTCCCCCAACCTCACCAAATCTCTCAGCCCCGAGTGTCCACCCTTACGTCTCATCCAGCTGTGGGTCTAGATATGGTCAATCCAGGTGGCATCACAGCCCCTGAACGAATTTAGTAAGAATTTCTCTCTCTTTCACTGTCTTTGTTTCACGGGTTTTGAAAATTATTTGATTTTTATAATGGGGTTTAGCTGCTTTTCACGGCTGTGTTTATGCCGCTTTACACCCACTTGACTCACATCCAGAGAGATATCAATACATAGGTTTTAAGATTCTTACTAGTCAGATATATTCTTGTGCGGTGAATAGGTGTTGTTGAGTCCAGTTCACTGAGCAAGGAGTATGTCTTTCTATTACATATTGCATTTATGGAACGGTATGTGAGCTAATTTGAAACCCTTGTTTTATGCATCACCCCACCTCACCTTTCCAGTTAAGCAGCCATAGTGTGTTTTCTAAACGTGTGACTCTGTCCTGTTTTGTAATTCAGTTCAAGTGTAGCGGGTTTTACATTCCCTCTATAAGTGATAGCTTATGAGAAGTGTCTTTTTCTGTGTGACTTATTTCACTTAGAATCGTCGTACCTAAATCCACTCATCATGCTGCTACTAGCCTTATGACATTGATTTCATGGCTGAGTGATATTCCATTGTACATAAGGACCACCACTTCTTTATCCATTTTTCTCTTTCCTGGGATATTTAAGGTGTCATGAAGTGGAGGTTCTTGTCAACAGAGCAGCCCTAAACTTTGGGGTGCCTGTGTCTTGCTGATTTTTAGTTTTCCCAATTTATACGCCCGTGAGTGGAAGTGCCCTATTCGATCTAAGCTGTGTTTTTTCGATGTTTCAGGACACACCATACACTTCTCCAGAGTGGCTCTTGGCAATTTACATCCCGCTCATCAGCATAGCAAGGCTCCCATTTCTCCATGGCCTGTCCTGCATTTCTGGTTTTGACACTTTTTTCAGCATGGCCCTTTTGACCGATGGGAAGCGAGACTTCTTTGAAGCGCTGATTTGCCTTTCCAGGTTGCTTGGTTGGCCAAAAAGGGCGTATGCGTTTTTTCCTGAATATATTCAGGAAAAAACGCATACGCCCTTTTTGGCCAAGGGCATCATTGTTGACGTTTTGCCGCTTTTCATTTGCTTTAAAGGCGATTCGAATCTACCTCCTGAAATCTGTTTCCTGCAATTCTGCCTTGCTTTCAAATCCTCTTCGTTGCCTGCCCTCAATATATTTGTGGACGAGAGTTATCATTTATAACTCTGCAGGTTTGTGAATTGCAGTGCCCCTGAGCTCCATTTTTCAACTCGCTTTTTTGGGAGCTGGCCGCAAAAGCGCAGGATGGCCTCAGGCCCTATTCTGCTTCCGGGCAGCAGGCTGAGCCTGTGGTTAATTCTTCTTCCTGTTGGGAAAATAGAGTGACCTGTGCCTGTCCCAACACCTAGAGCTAGTCTCTCATTGGCTCCCCCTCTTCCCGTTCATCCTAAGGACAAATTGCAAACTGTACGGAACAGGAGGTTAAAGGTGCTGATTCTCCAAGGAGGGAGATTGCTAGTAAAGCGGCTGGAATGGCGAACCCGAGCACAAGGAGATGAGAAATGAGGTGCGTTTTAGAAACGTTTCCCGGTCACACGGTCTACCAGCTTCTGGGTTTCTCATGCATGTTTTCGATGTAGGAAGATGCCCTTGAACCTGGAGATTTGGGACCCATGGGATGGGTACGAGGCAATATTACTTTAAAGGCTCTGCATTTGCTCCCCCAACCTCACCAAATTTCTCAGCCCCGAGAGTGTCCACCCTTACGTCTCATCCAGCTGTGGGTCTAGATATGGTCTATCCAGGTGGCATCACAGCCCCTGAACGAATTTTGTAAGAATTTCTCTCTCTTTCACTGTCTTTGTTTCACGGGTTTTTAAAATTAATTTATTTTTATAATGGGGTTTAGCTGCTTTTCACGGCTGTGTTTATGCCGCTTTACACCCACTTGACTCACATCCAGAGAGATATCAATACATAGGTTTTAAGATTCTTACTAGTCAGATATATTCTTGTGCGGTGAATAGGGGGTGTTGAGTCCAGTTCACTGAGCAAGGAGAAGCTCTTTCTATTACATATTGGGTTTATGGAACGGTATCTGAGCTAATTTGAAACCCTTGTTTTATGCATCACCCCAGCTCACCTTTCCCGTTAAGCAGCCATAGTGTGTTTTCTAAACGTGTGACTCTGTTCTGTTTTGTAATTCAGTTCAAGTGTAGCGGTTTTTACATTCCCTCTAAAAGTGATAGCTTATGAGAAGTGTCTTTTTCTGTGTGACTTATTTCACTTAGAATCATCGTACCTAAATCCACTCATCATGCTGCTACTAGCCTTAGGACATTGATTTCATGGCTGAGTGATATTCCATTGTACATAAGGACCACCACTTCTTTATCCATTTTTCTCTTTCCTGGGATATTTAAGGTGTCATGAAGTGGAGGTTCTTGTCAACAGAGCAGCCCTAAACTTTGGGGTGCCTGTGTCTTGCTGATTTTTAGTTTTCCCAATTTATACGCCCGTGAGTGGAAGTGCCCTATGCGATCTAAGCTGTGTTTTTTCGATGTTTCAGGACACACCATACACTTCTCCAGAGTGGCTCTTGGCAATTTACATCCCGCTCATCAGCATAGCAAGGCTCCCATTTCTCCATGGCCTGTCCTGCATTTCTGGTTTTGACACATTTTTCAGCATGGCCCTTTTGACCGATGGGAAGCGAGACTTCTTTGAAGCGCTGATTTGCCTTTCCAGGTTGCTTGGTTGGCCAAAAAGGGCGTATGCGTTTTTTCCTGAATATATTCAGGAAAAAACGCATACGCCCTTTTTGGCCAAGGGCATCATTGTCGACGTTTTGCCGCTTTTCATGTGCTTTAAAGGCGATTCGAATCTACCTCCTGAAATCTGTTTCCTGCAATTCTGCCTTGCTTTCAAACCCTCTTCGTTGCCTTCCCTCAAGATATTTGTGGACGAGAGTTATCATTTATAACTCTGCAGGTTTGTGAATTGCAGTGCCCCTGAGCTCCATTTTACAACTCGCTTTTTTGGGAGCTGGCCGCAAATGCGCAGGATGGCCTCAGGCCCTATTCTGGTTCCGGGTGGCAGGCTGAGCCTGTGGTTAATTCTTCTTCCTGATGGGAAAATAGAGTGACCTGTGCCTGTCCCAACACCTAGAGCTAGTCTCTCATTGGCTACCCCTCTTCCCGTTCATCCTCAGGACAAATTGCAAGCTGTACGGAACAGGAGGTTAAAGGTGCTGATTCTCCAAGGAGGGAGATTGCTAGTAAAGCGGCTGGAATGGCGAACCCGAGCACAAGGAGATAAGAAATGAGGTGCGTTTTAGAAAACTTTCCCGGTCACATGGTGTACCACCTTCTGGGTTTCTCATGCATGTTTTCGATGTAGGAAGATGCCCTTGAACCTGGAGATTTGGGACCCATGGGATGGGTAACAGGCAGTATTACTTTAAAGGCTCTGCATTTGCTCCCCCAACCTCACCAAATCTCTCAGCCCCGAGAGTGTCCACCCTTACGTCTCATCCAGCTGTGGGTCTAGATATGGTCAATCCAAGTGGCATCACAGCCCCTGAACGAATTTTGTAAGAATTTCTCTCTCTTTCACTGTCTTTGTTTCACGGGTTTTGAAAATTAATTTATTTTTATAATGGGGTTTAGCAGCTTTTCACGGCTGTGTTTATGCCGCTTTACACCCACTTGACTCACATCCAGAGAGATATCAATACATAGGTTTTAAGATTCTTACTAGTCAGATATATTCTTGTGCGGTGAATAGGGGGTGTTGAGTCCAGTTCACTGAGCAAGGAGTTGGTCTTTCTATTACATATTGCGTTTATGGAACGGTATGTGAGCTAATTTGAAACCCTTGTTTTATGCATCACCCCACCTCACCTTTCCAGTTAAGCAGCCATAGTGTGTTTTCTAAACGTGTGACTCTGTTCTGTTTTGTAATTCAGTTCAAGTGTAGCGGGTTTTACATTCCCTCTATAAGTGATAGCTTATGAGAAGTGTCTTTTTCTGTGTGACTTATTTCACTTAGAATCGTCGTACCTAAATCCACTCATCATGCTGCTACTAGCCTTATGACATTGATTTGATGGCTGAGTGATATTCCATTGTACATAAGGACCACCACTTCTTTATCCATTTTTCTCTTTCCTGGGATATTTAAGGTGTCATGAAGTGGAGGTTCTTGTCAACAGAGCAGCCCTAAACTTTGGGGTGCCTGTGTCTTGCTGATTTTTAGTTTTCCCAATTTATACGCCCGTGAGTGGAAGTGCCCTATGCGATCTAAGCTCTGTTTTTTCGATGTTTCAGGACACACCATACACTTCTCCAGAGTGGCTCTTGGCAATTTACATCCCGCTCATCAGCATAGCAAGGCTCCCATTTCTCCATGGCCTGTCCTGCATTTCTGGTTTTGACACTTTTTTCAGCATGGCCCTTTTGACCGATGGGAAGCGAGACTTCTTTGAAGCGCTGATTTGCCTTTCCAGGTTGCTTGGTTGGCCAAAAAGGGCGTATGCGTTTTTTCCTGAATATATTCAGGAAAAAACGCATACGCCCTTTTTGGCCAAGGGCATCATTGTTGACGTTTTGCCGCTTTTCATTTGCTTTAAAGGCGATTCGTATCTACCTCCTGAAATCTGTTTCCTGCAATTCTGCCTTGCTTTCAAATCCTCTTCGTTGCCTGCCCTCAATATATTTGTGGACGAGAGTTATCATTTATAACTCTGCAGGTTTGTGAATTGCAGTGCCCCTGAGCTCCATTTTTCAACTCGCTTTTTTGGGAGCTGGCCGCAAAAGCGCAGGATGGCCTCAGGCCCTATTCTGCTTCCGGGCAGCAGGCTGAGCCTGTGGTTAATTCTTCTTCCTGTTGGGAAAATAGAGTGACCTGTGCCTGTCCCAACACCTAGAGCTAGTCTCTCATTGGCTCCCCCTCTTCCCGTTCATCCTAAGGACAAATTGCAAACTGTACGGAACAGGAGGTTAAAGGTGCTGATTCTCCAAGGAGGGAGATTGCTAGTAAAGCGGCTGGAATGGCGAACCCGAGCACAAGGAGATGAGAAATGAGGTGCGTTTTAGAAACGTTTCCCTGTCACACAGTCTACCAGCTTCTGGGTTTCTCATGCATATTTTCGATGTAGGAAGATGCCCTTGAACCTGGAGATTTGGGACCCATGGGATGGGTAAGAGGCAATATTACTTTAAAGGCTCTGCATTTGCTCCCCCAACCTCACCAAATTTCTCAGCCCCGAGAGTGTCCACCCTTACGTCTCATCCAGCTGTGGGTCTAGATATGGTCTATCCAGGTGGCATCACAGCCCCTGAACGAATTTTGTAAGAATTTCTCTCTCTTTCACTGTCTTTGTTTCACGGGTTTTTAAAATTAATTTATTTTTATAATGGGGTTTAGCTGCTTTTCACGGCTGTGTTTATGCCGCTTTACACCCACTTGACTCACATCCAGAGAGATATCAATACATAGGTTTTAAGATTCTTACTAGTCAGATATATTCTTGTGCGGTGAATAGGGGGTGTTGAGTCCAGTTCACTGAGCAAGGAGAAGCTCTTTCTATTACATATTGGGTTTATGGAACGGTATCTGAGCTAAGTTGAAACCCTTGTTTTATGCATCACCCCAGCTCACCTTTCCCGTTAAGCAGCCATAGTGTGTTTTCTAAACGTGTGACTCTGTTCTGTTTTGTAATTCAGTTCAAGTGTAGCGGTTTTTACATTCCCTCTAAAAGTGATAGCTTATGAGAAGTGTCTTTTTCTGTGTGACTTATTTCACTTAGAATCGTCGTACCTAAATCCACTCATCATGCTGCTACTAGCCTTAGGACATTGATTTCATGGCTGAGTGATATTCCATTGTACATAAGGGCCACCACTTCTTTATCCATTTTTCTCTTTCCTGGGATATTTAAGGTGTCATGAAGTGGAGGTTCTTGTCAACAGAGCAGCCCTAAACTTTGGGGTGCCTGTGTCTTGCTGATTTTTAGTTTTCCCAATTTATACGCCCGTGAGTGGAAGTGCCCTATGCGATCTAAGCTGTGTTTTTTCGATGTTTCAGGACACACCATACACTTCTCCAGAGTGGCTCTTGGCAATTTACATCCCGCTCATCAGCATAGCAAGGCTCCCATTTCTCCATGGCCTGTCCTGCATTTCTGGTTTTGACACTTTTTTCAGCATGGCCCTTTTGACCGATGGGAAGCGAGACTTCTTTGAAGCGCTGATTTGCCTTTCCAGGTTGCTTGGTTGGCCAAAAAGGGCGTATGCGTTTTTTCCTGAATATATTCAGGAAAAAACGCATACGCCCTTTTTGGCCAAGGGCATCATTGTTGACGTTTTGCCGCTTTTCATTTGCTTTAAAGGCGATTCGAATCTACCTCCTGAAATCTGTTTCCTGCAATTCTGCCTTGCTTTCAAATCCTCTTCGTTGCCTGCCCTCAATATATTTGTGGACGAGAGTTATCATTTATAACTCTGCAGGTTTGTGAATTGCAGTGCCCCTGAGCTCCATTTTTCAACTCGCTTTTTTGGGAGCTGGCCGCAAAAGCGCAGGATGGCCTCAGGCCCTATTCTGCTTCCAGGCAGCAGGCTGAGCCTGTGGTTAATTCTTCTTCCTGTTGGGAAAATAGAGTGACCTGTGCCTTTCCCAACACCTAGAGCTAGTCTCTCATTGGCTCCCCCTCTTCCCGTTCATCCTAAGGACAAATTGCAAACTGTAAGGAACAGGAGGTTAAAGGTGCTGATTCTCCAAGGAGGGAGATTGCTAGTAAAGCGGCTGGAATGGCGAACCCGAGCACAAGGAGATGAGAAATGAGGTGCGTTTTAGAAACGTTTCCCGGTCACACAGTCTACCAGCTTCTGGGTTTCTCATGCATGTTTTCGATGTAGGAAGATGCCCTTGAACCTGTAGATTTGGGACCCATGGGATGGGTAAGAGGCAATATTACTTTAAAGGCTCTGCATTTGCTCCCCGAACCTCACCAAATTTCTCAGCCCCGAGAGTGTCCACCCTTACGTCTCATCCAGCTGTGGGTCTAGATATGGTCTATCCAGGTGGCATCACAGCCCCTGAACGAATTTTGTAAGAATTTCTCTCTCTTTCACTGTCTTTGTTTCACGGGTTTTTAAAATTAATTTATTTTTATAATGGGGTTTAGCTGCTTTTCACGGCTGTGTTTATGCCGCTTTACACCCACTTGACTCACATCCAGAGAGATATCAATACATAGGTTTTAAGATTCTTACTAATCAGATATATTCTTGTGCGGTGAATAGGGGGTGTTGAGTCCAGTTCACTGAGCAAGGAGTAGGTCTTTCTATTACATATTGCATTTATGGAACGGTATGTGAGCTAATTTGAAACCCTTGTTTTATGCATCACCCCACCTCACCTTTCCAGTTAAGCAGCCATAGTGTGTTTTCTAAACGTGTGACTCTGTTCTGTTTTGTAATTCAGTTCAAGTGTAGCAGTTTTTACATTCCCTCTATAAGTGATAGCTTATGAGAAGTGTCTTTTTCTGTGTGACTTATTTCACTTAGAATCGTCGTACCTAAATCCACTCATCATGCTGCTACTAGCCTTATGACATTGATTTCATGGCTGAGTGATATTCCATTGTACATAAGGACCACCACTTCTTTATCCATTTTTCTCTTTCCTGGGATATTTAAGGTGTCATGAAGTGGAGGTTCTTGTCAACAGAGCAGCCCTAAACTTTGGGGTGCCTGTGTCTTGCTGATTTTTAGTTTTCCCAATTTATACGCCCGTGAGTGGAAGTGCCCTATGCGATCTAAGCTGTGTTTTTTCGATGTTTCAGGACACACCATACACTTCTCCAGAGTGGCTCTTGGCAATTTACATCCCGCTCATCAGCATAGCAAGGCTCCCATTTCTCCATGGCCTGTCCTGCATTTCTGGTTTTGACACTTTTTTCAGCATGGCCCTTTTGACCGATGGGAAGCGAGACTTCTTTGAAGCGCTGATTTGCCTTTCCAGGTTGCTTGGTTGGCAAAAAAGGGCGTATGCGTTTTTTCCTGAATATATTCAGGAAAAAACGCATACGCCCTTTTTGGCCAAGGGCATCATTGTTGACGTTTTGCCGCTTTTCATTTGCTTTAAAGGCGATTCGAATCTACCTCCTGAAATCTGTTTCCTGCAATTCTGCCTTGCTTTCAAATCCTCTTCGTTGCCTGCCCTCAATATATTTGTGGACGAGAGTTATCATTTATAACTCTGCAGGTTTGTGAATTGCAGTGCCCCTGAGCTCCATTTTTCAACTCGCTTTTTTGGGAGCTGGCCGCAAAAGCGCAGGATGGCCTCAGGCCCTATTCTGCTTCCGGGCAGCAGGCTGAGCCTGTGGTTAATTCTTCTTCCTGTTGGGAAAATAGAGTGACCTGTGCCTGTCCCAACACCTAGAGCTAATCTCTCATTGGCTCCTCCTCTTCCCGTTCATCCTAAGGACAAATTGCAAACTGTAAGGAACAGGAGGTTAAAGGTGCTGATTCTCCAAGGAGGGAGATTGCTAGTAAAGCGGCTGGAATGGCGAACCCGAGCACAAGGAGATGAGAAATGAGGTGCGTTTTAGAAACGTTTCCCGGTCACACAGTCTACCAGCTTCTGGGTTTCTCATGCATGTTTTCGATGTAGGAAGATGCCCTTGAACCTGGAGATTGGGGACCCATGGGATGGGTAAGAGGCAATATTACTTTAAAGGCTCTGCATTTGCTCCCCGAACCTCACCAAATTTCTCAGCCCCGAGAGTGTCCACCCTTACGTCTCATCCAGCTGTGGGTCTAGATATGGTCTATCCAGGTGGCATCACAGCCCCTGAACGAATTTTGTAAGAATTTCTCTCTCTTTCACTGTCTTTGTTTCACGGGTTTTTAAAATTAATTTATTTTTATAATGGGGTTTAGCTGCTTTTCACGGCTGTGTTTATGCCGCTTTACACCCACTTGACTCACATCCAGAGAGATATCAATACATAGGTTTTAAGATTCTTACTAGTCAGATATATTCTTGTGCGGTGAATAGGGGGTGTTGAGTCCAGTTCACTGAGCAAGGAGAAGCTCTTTCTATTACATATTGGGTTTATGGAACGGTATCTGAGCTAAGTTGAAACCCTTGTTTTATGCATCACCCCAGCTCACCTTTCCCGTTAAGCAGCCATAGTGTGTTTTCTAAACGTGTGACTCTGTTCTGTTTTGTAATTCAGTTCAAGTGTAGCGGTTTTTACATTCCCTCTAAAAGTGATAGCTTATGAGAAGTGTCTTTTTCTGTGTGACTTATTTCACTTAGAATCGTCGTACCTAAATCCACTCATCATGCTGCTACTAGCCTTAGGACATTGATTTCATGGCTGAGTGATATTCCATTGTACATAAGGGCCACCACTTCTTTATCCATTTTTCTCTTTCCTGGGATATTTAAGGTGTCATGAAGTGGAGGTTCTTGTCAACAGAGCAGCCCTAAACTTTGGGGTGCCTGTGTCTTGCTGATTTTTAGTTTTCCCAATTTATACGCCCGTGAGTGGAAGTGCCCTATTCGATCTAAGCTGTGTTTTTTCGATGCTTCAGGACACACCATACACTTCTCCAGAGTGGCTCTTGGCAATTTACATCCCGCTCATCAGCGTAGCAAGGCTCCCATTTCTCCATGGCCTGTCCTGCATTTCTGGTTTTGACACTTTTTTCAGCTTGGCCCTTTTGACCGATGGGAAGCGAGACTTCTTTGTAGCGCTGATTTGCCTTTCCAGGTTGCTTGGTTGGCCAAAAAGGGCGTATGCGTTTTTTCCTGAATATATTCAGGAAAAAACGCATACGCCCTTTTTGGCCAAGGGCATCATTGTCGATGTTTTGCCGCTTTTCATGTGCTTTAAAGGCGACTCGAATCTACCTCCTGAAATCTGTTTCCTGCAATTCTGCCTTGCTTTCAAATCCTCTTCGTTGCCTTCCCTCAATATATTTGTGGACGAGAGTTATCATGTATAACTCTGCAGGTTTGTGAATTGCAGTGCCCCTGAGCTCCATTTTTCAACTCGCTTTTTTGGGAGCTGGCCGCAAAAGCGCAGGATGGCCTTAGGCCCTATTCTGGTTCCGGGCGGCAGGCTGAGCAAGTGGTTAATTCTTCTTCCTGATGGGAAAATAGAGTGACCTGTGCCTGTCCCAAAACCTAGAGCTAGTCTGTCATTGGCTACCCCTCTTCCCGTTCATCCTCAGGACAAATTGCAAGCTGTACGGAACAGGAGGTTAAAGGTGCTGATTCTCCAAGGAGGGAGATTGCTAGTAAAGAGGCTGGAATGGCGAACCCGAGCACAAGGAGATGAGAAATGAGGTGCGTTTTAGAAACCTTTCCCGGTCACACGGTGTACCACCTTCTGGGTTTCTCATGCATGTTTTCGATGTAGGAAGATGCCCTTGAACCTGGAGATTTGGGACCCATGGGATGGGTAACAGGCAGTATTACTTTAAAGGCTCTGCATTTGCTCCCCCAACCTCACCAAATCTCTCAGCCCCGAGAGTGTCCACCCTTACGTCTCATCCAGCTGTGGGTCTAGATATGGTCAATCCAGGTGGCATCACAGCCCCTGAACGAATTTAGTAAGAATTTCTCTCTCTTTCACTGTCTTTGTTTCACGGGTTTTGAAAATTATTTGATTTTTATAATGGGGTTTAGCTGCTTTTCACGGCTGTGTTTATGCCGCTTTACACCCACTTGACTCACATCCAGAGATATATCAATACATAGGTTTTAAGATTCTTACTAGTCAGATATATTCTTGTGCGGTGAATAGGTGTTGTTGAGTCCAGTTCACTGAGCAAGGAGTATGTCTTTCTATTACATATTGCATTTATGGAACGGTATGTGAGCTAATTTGAAACCCTTGTTTTATGCATCACCCCACCTCACCTTTCCAGTTAAGCAGCCATAGTGTGTTTTCTAAACGTGTGACTCTGTCCTGTTTTGTAATTCAGTTCAAGTGTAGCGGGTTTTACATTCCCTCTATAAGTGATAGCTTATGAGAAGTGTCTTTTTCTGTGTGACTTATTTCACTTAGAATCGTCGTACCTAAATCCACTCATCATACTGCTACTAGCCTTATGACATTGATTTCATGGCTGAGTGATATTCCATTGTACATAAGGACCACCACTTCTTTATCCATTTTTCTCTTTCCTGGGATATTTAAGGTGTCATGAAGTGGAGGTTCTTGTCAACAGAGCAGCCCTAAACTTTGGGGTGCCTGTGTCTTGCTGATTTTTAGTTTTCCCAATTTATACGCCCGTGAGTGGAAGTGCCCTATGCGATCTAAGCTGTGTTTTTTCGATGTTTCAGGACACACCATACACTTCTCCAGAGTGGCTCTTGGCAATTTACATCCCGCTCATCAGCATAGCAAGGCTCCCATTTCTCCATGGCCTGTCCTGCATTTCTGGTTTTGACACTTTTTTCAGCATGGCCCTTTTGACCGATGGGAAGCGAGACTTCTTTGAAGCGCTGATTTGCCTTTCCAGGTTGCTTGGTTGGCCAAAAAGGGCGTATGCGTTTTTTCCTGAATATATTCAGGAAAAAACGCATACGCCCTTTTTGGCCAAGGGCATCATTGTTGACGTTTTGCCGCTTTTCATTTGCTTTAAAGGCGATTCGAATCTACCTCCTGAAATCTGTTTCCTGCAATTCTGCCTTGCTTTCAAATCCTCTTCGTTGCCTGCCCTCAATATATTTGTGGACGAGAGTTATCATTTATAACTCTGCAGGTTTGTGAATTGCAGTGCCCCTGAGCTCCATTTTTCAACTCGCTTTTTTGGGAGCTGGCCGCAAAAGCGCAGGATGGCCTCAGGCCCTATTCTGCTTCCGGGCAGCAGGCTGAGCCTGTGGTTAATTCTTCTTCCTGTTGGGAAAATAGAGTGACCTGTGCCTGTCCCAACACCTAGAGCTAGTCTCTCATTGGCTCCCCCTCTTCCCGTTCATCCTAAGGACAAATTGCAAACTGTACGGAACAGGAGGTTAAAGGTGCTGATTCTCCAAGGAGGGAGATTGCTAGTAAAGCGGCTGGAATGGCGAACCCGAGCACAAGGAGATGAGAAATGAGGTGCGTTTTAGAAACGTTTCCCGGTCACACAGTCTACCAGCTTCTGGGTTTCTCATGCATGTTTTCGATGTAGGAAGATGCCCTTGAACCTGGAGATTTGGGACCCATGGGATGGGTAAGAGGCAATATTACTTTAAAGGCTCTGCATTTGCTCCCCCAACCTCACCAAATTTCTCAGCCCTGAGAGTGTCCACCCTTACGTCTCATCCAGCTGTGGGTCTAGATATGGTCTATCCAGGTGGCATCACAGCCCCTGAACGAATTTTGTAAGAATTTCTCTCTCTTTCACTGTCTTTGTTTCACGGGTTTTGAAAATTAATTTATTTTTATAATGGGGTTTAGCAGCTTTTCACGGCTGTGTTTATGCCGCTTTACACCCACTTGACTCACATCCAGAGAGATATCAATACATACGTTTTAAGATTCTTACTAGTCAGATATATTCTTGTGCGGTGAATAGGGGGTGTTGAGTCCAGTTCACTGAGCAAGGAGAAGCTCTTTCTATTACATATTGGGTTTATGGAACGGTATCTGAGCTAAGTTGAAACCCTTGTTTTATGCATCACCCCAGCTCACCTTTCCCGTTAAGCAGCCATAGTGTGTTTTCTAAACGTGTGACTCTGTTCTGTTTTGTAATTCAGTTCAAGTGTAGCGGTTTTTACATTCCCTCTAAAAGTGATAGCTTATGAGAAGTGTCTTTTTCTGTGTGACTTATTTCACTTAGAATCGTCGTACCTAAATCCACTCATCATGCTGCTACTAGCCTTAGGACATTGATTTCATGGCTGAGTGATATTCCATTGTACATAAGGGCCACCACTTCTTTATCCATTTTTCTCTTTCCTGGGATATTTAAGGTGTCATGAAGTGGAGGTTCTTGTCAACAGAGCAGCCCTAAACTTTGGGGTGCCTGTGTCTTGCTGATTTTTAGTTTTCCCAATTTATACGCCCGTGAGTGGAAGTGCCCTATTCGATCTAAGCTGTGTTTTTTCGATGCTTCAGGACACACCATACACTTCTCCAGAGTGGCTCTTGGCAATTTACATCCCGCTCATCAGCGTAGCAAGGCTCCCATTTCTCCATGGCCTGTCCTGCATTTCTGGTTTTGACACTTTTTTCAGCTTGGCCCTTTTGACCGATGGGAAGCGAGACTTCTTTGTAGCGCTGATTTGCCTTTCCAGGTTGCTTGGTTGGCCAAAAAGGGCGTATGCGTTTTTTCCTGAATATATTCAGGAAAAAACGCATACGCCCTTTTTGGCCAAGGGCATCATTGTCGATGTTTTGCCGCTTTTCATGTGCTTTAAAGGCGACTCGAATCTACCTCCTGAAATCTGTTTCCTGCAATTCTGCCTTGCTTTCAAATCCTCTTCGTTGCCTTCCCTCAATATATTTGTGGACGAGAGTTATCATGTATAACTCTGCAGGTTTGTGAATTGCAGTGCCCCTGAGCTCCATTTTTCAACTCGCTTTTTTGGGAGCTGGCCGCAAAAGCGCAGGATGGCCTTAGGCCCTATTCTGGTTCCGGGCGGCAGGCTGAGCAAGTGGTTAATTCTTCTTCCTGATGGGAAAATAGAGTGACCTGTGCCTGTCCCAAAACCTAGAGCTAGTCTGTCATTGGCTACCCCTCTTCCCGTTCATCCTCAGGACAAATTGCAAGCTGTACGGAACAGGAGGTTAAAGGTGCTGATTCTCCAAGGAGGGAGATTGCTAGTAAAGAGGCTGGAATGGCGAACCCGAGCACAAGGAGATGAGAAATGAGGTGCGTTTTAGAAACCTTTCCCGGTCACACGGTGTACCACCTTCTGGGTTTCTCATGCATGTTTTCGATGTAGGAAGATGCCCTTGAACCTGGAGATTTGGGACCCATGGGATGGGTAACAGGCAGTATTACTTTAAAGGCTCTGCATTTGCTCCCCCAACCTCACCAAATCTCTCAGCCCCGAGAGTGTCCACCCTTACGTCTCATCCAGCTGTGGGTCTAGATATGGTCAATCCAGGTGGCATCACAGCCCCTGAACGAATTTAGTAAGAATTTCTCTCTCTTTCACTGTCTTTGTTTCACGGGTTTTGAAAATTATTTGATTTTTATAATGGGGTTTAGCTGCTTTTCACGGCTGTGTTTATGCCGCTTTACACCCACTTGACTCACATCCAGAGAGATATCAATACATAGGTTTTAAGATTCTTACTAGTCAGATATATTCTTGTGCGGTGAATAGGTGTTGTTGAGTCCAGTTCACTGAGCAAGGAGTATGTCTTTCTATTACATATTGCATTTATGGAACGGTATGTGAGCTAATTTGAAACCCTTGTTTTATGCATCACCCCACCTCACCTTTCCAGTTAAGCAGCCATAGTGTGTTTTCTAAACGTGTGACTCTGTCCTGTTTTGTAATTCAGTTCAAGTGTAGCGGGTTTTACATTCCCTCTATAAGTGATAGCTTATGAGAAGTGTCTTTTTCTGTGTGACTTATTTCACTTAGAATCGTCGTACCTAAATCCACTCATCATACTGCTACTAGCCTTATGACATTGATTTCATGGCTGAGTGATATTCCATTGTACATAAGGACCACCACTTCTTTATCCATTTTTCTCTTTCCTGGGATATTTAAGGTGTCATGAAGTGGAGGTTCTTGTCAACAGAGCAGCCCTAAACTTTGGGGTGCCTGTGTCTTGCTGATTTTTAGTTTTCCCAATTTATACGCCCGTGAGTGGAAGTGCCCTATGCGATCTAAGCTGTGTTTTTTCGATGTTTCAGGACACACCATACACTTCTCCAGAGTGGCTCTTGGCAATTTACATCCCGCTCATCAGCATAGCAAGGCTCCCATTTCTCCATGGCCTGTCCTGCATTTCTGGTTTTGACACTTTTTTCAGCATGGCCCTTTTGACCGATGGGAAGCGAGACTTCTTTGAAGCGCTGATTTGCCTTTCCAGGTTGCTTGGTTGGCCAAAAAGGGCGTATGCGTTTTTTCCTGAATATATTCAGGAAAAAACGCATACGCCCTTTTTGGCCAAGGGCATCATTGTTGACGTTTTGCCGCTTTTCATTTGCTTTAAAGGCGATTCGAATCTACCTCCTGAAATCTGTTTCCTGCAATTCTGCCTTGCTTTCAAATCCTCTTCGTTGCCTGCCCTCAATATATTTGTGGACGAGAGTTATCATTTATAACTCTGCAGGTTTGTGAATTGCAGTGCCCCTGAGCTCCATTTTTCAACTCGCTTTTTTGGGAGCTGGCCGCAAAAGCGCAGGATGGCCTCAGGCCCTATTCTGCTTCCGGGCAGCAGGCTGAGCCTGTGGTTAATTCTTCTTCCTGTTGGGAAAATAGAGTGACCTGTGCCTGTCCCAACACCTAGAGCTAGTCTCTCATTGGCTCCCCCTCTTCCCGTTCATCCTAAGGACAAATTGCAAACTGTACGGAACAGGAGGTTAAAGGTGCTGATTCTCCAAGGAGGGAGATTGCTAGTAAAGCGGCTGGAATGGCGAACCCGAGCACAAGGAGATGAGAAATGAGGTGCGTTTTAGAAACGTTTCCCGGTCACACAGTCTACCAGCTTCTGGGTTTCTCATGCATGTTTTCGATGTAGGAAGATGCCCTTGAACCTGGAGATTTGGGACCCATGGGATGGGTAAGAGGCAATATTACTTTAAAGGCTCTGCATTTGCTCCCCCAACCTCACCAAATTTCTCAGCCCTGAGAGTGTCCACCCTTACGTCTCATCCAGCTGTGGGTCTAGATATGGTCTATCCAGGTGGCATCACAGCCCCTGAACGAATTTTGTAAGAATTTCTCTCTCTTTCACTGTCTTTGTTTCACGGGTTTTGAAAATTAATTTATTTTTATAATGGGGTTTAGCAGCTTTTCACGGCTGTGTTTATGCCGCTTTACACCCACTTGACTCACATCCAGAGAGATATCAATACATAGGTTTTAAGATTCTTACTAGTCAGATATATTCTTGTGCGGTGAATAGGGGGTGTTGAGTCCAGTTCACTGAGCAAGGAGTAGGTCTTTCTATTACATATTGCGTTTATGGAACGGTATGTGAGCTAATTTGAAACCCTTGTTTTATGCATCACCCCACCTCACCTTTCCAGTTAAGCAGCCATAGTGTGTTTTCTAAACGTGTGACTCTGTTCTGTTTTGTAATTCAGTTCAAGTGTAGCGGGTTTTACATTCCCTCTATAAGTGATAGCTTATGAGAAGTGTCTTTTTCTGTGTGACTTATTTCACTTAGAATCGTCGTACCTAAATCCACTCATCATGCTGCTACTAGCCTTATGACATTGATTTCATGGCTGAGTGATATTCCATTGTACATAAGGACCACCACTTCTTTATCCATTTTTCTCTTTCCTGGGATATTTAAGGTGTCATGAAGTGGAGGTTCTTGTCAACAGAGCAGCCCTAAACTTTGGGGTGCCTGTGTCTTGCTGATTTTTAGTTTTCCCAATTTATACGCCCGTGAGTGGAAGTGCCCTATGCGATCTAAGCTGTGTTTTTTCGATGTTTCAGGACACACCATACACTTCTCCAGAGTGGCTCTTGGCAATTTACATCCCGCTCATCAGCATAGCAAGGCTCCCATTTCTCCATGGCCTGTCCTGCATTTCTGGTTTTGACACTTTTTTCAGCATGGCCCTTTTGACCGATGGGAAGCGAGACTTCTTTGAAGCGCTGATTTGCCTTTCCAGGTTGCTTGGTTGGCCAAAAAGGGCGTATGCGTTTTTTCCTGAATATATTCAGGAAAAAACGCATACGCCCTTTTTGGCCAAGGGCATCATTGTTGACGTTTTGCCGCTTTTCATTTGCTTTAAAGGCGATTCGAATCTACCTCCTGAAATCTGTTTCCTGCAATTCTGCCTTGCTTTCAAATCCTCTTCGTTGCCTGCCCTCAATATATTTGTGGACGAGAGTTATCATTTATAACTCTGCAGGTTTGTGAATTGCAGTGCCCCTGAGCTCCATTTTTCAACTCGCTTTTTTGGGAGCTGGCCGCAAAAGCGCAGGATGGCCTCAGGCCCTATTCTGCTTCCGGGCAGCAGGCTGAGCCTGTGGTTAATTCTTCTTCCTGTTGGGAAAATAGAGTGACCTGTGCCTGTCCCAACACCTAGAGCTAGTCTCTCATTGGCTCCCCCTCTTCCCGTTCATCCTAAGGACAAATTGCAAACTGTACGGAACAGGAGGTTAAAGGTGCTGATTCTCCAAGGAGGGAGATTGCTAGTAAAGCGGCTGGAATGGCGAACCCGAGCACAAGGAGATGAGAAATGAGGTGCGTTTTAGAAACGTTTCCCGGTCACACAGTCTACCAGCTTCTGGGTTTCTCATGCATGTTTTCGATGTAGGAAGATGCCCTTGAACCTGGAGATTTGGGACCCATGGGATGGGTAAGAGGCAATATTACTTTAAAGGCTCTGCATTTGCTCCCACAACCTCACCAATTTTCTCAGCCCTGAGAGTGTCCACCCTTACGTCTCATCCAGCTGTGGGTCTAGATATGGTCTATCCAGGTGGCATCACAGCCCCTGAACGAATTTTGTAAGAATTTCTCTCTCTTTCACTGTCTTTGTTTCACGGGTTTTGAAAATTAATTTATTTTTATAATGGGGTTTAGCAGCTTTTCACGGCTGTGTTTATGCCGCTTTACACCCACTTGACTCACATCCAGAGAGATATCAATACATAGGTTTTAAGATTCTTACTAGTCAGATATATTCTTGTGCGGTGAATAGGGGGTGTTGAGTCCAGTTCACTGAGCAAGGAGTAGGTCTTTCTATTACATATTGCGTTTATGGAACGGTATGTGAGCTAATTTGAAACCCTTGTTTTATGCATCACCCCACCTCACCTTTCCAGTTAAGCAGCCATAGTGTGTTTTCTAAACGTGTGACTCTGTTCTGTTTTGTAATTCAGTTCAAGTGTAGCGGGTTTTACATTCCCTCTATAAGTGATAGCTTATGAGAAGTGTCTTTTTCTGTGTGACTTATTTCACTTAGAATCGTCGTACCTAAATCCACTCATCATGCTGCTACTAGCCTTATGACATTGATTTCATGGCTGAGTGATATTCCATTGTACATAAGGACCACCACTTCTTTATCCATTTTTCTCTTTCCTGGGATATTTAAGGTGTCATGAAGTGGAGGTTCTTGTCAACAGAGCAGCCCTAAACTTTGGGGTGCCTGTGTCTTGCTGATTTTTAGTTTTCCCAATTTATACGCCCATGAGTGGAAGTGCCCTATGCGATCTAAGCTGTGTTTTTTCGATGTTTCAGGACACACCATACACTTCTCCAGAGTGGCTCTTGGCAATTTACATCCCGCTCATCAGCATAGCAAGGCTCCCATTTCTCCATGGCCTGTCCTGCATTTCTGGTTTTGACACTTTTTTCAGCATGGCCCTTTTGACCGATGGGAAGCGAGACTTCTTTGAAGCGCTGATTTGCCTTTCCAGGTTGCTTGGTTGGCCAAAAAGGGCGTATGCGTTTTTTCCTGAATATATTCAGGAAAAAACGCATACGCCCTTTTTGGCCAAGGGCATCATTGTTGACGTTTTGCCGCTTTTCATTTGCTTTAAAGGCGATTCGAATCTACCTCCTGAAATCTGTTTCCTGCAATTCTGCCTTGCTTTCAAATCCTCTTCGTTGCCTGCCCTCAATATATTTGTGGACGAGAGTTATCATTTATAACTCTGCAGGTTTGTGAATTGCAGTGCCCCTGAGCTCCATTTTTCAACTCGCTTTTTTGGGAGCTGGCCGCAAAAGCGCAGGATGGCCTCAGGCCCTATTCTGCTTCCGGGCAGCAGGCTGAGCCTGTGGTTAATTCTTCTTCCTGTTGGGAAAATAGAGTGACCTGTGCCTTTCCCAACACCTAGAGCTAGTCTCTCATTGGCTCCCCCTCTTCCCGTTCATCCTAAGGACAAATTGCAAACTGTAAGGAACAGGAGGTTAAAGGTGCTGATTCTCCAAGGAGGGAGATTGCTAGTAAAGCGGCTGGAATGGCGAACCCGAGCACAAGGAGATGAGAAATGAGGTGCGTTTTAGAAACGTTTCCCGGTCACACAGTCTACCAGCTTCTGGGTTTCTCATGCATGTTTTCGATGTAGGAAGATGCCCTTGAACCTGTAGATTTGGGACCCATGGGATGGGTAAGAGGCAATATTACTTTAAAGGCTCTGCATTTGCTCCCCGAACCTCACCAAATTTCTCAGCCCCGAGAGTGTCCACCCTTACGTCTCATCCAGCTGTGGGTCTAGATATGGTCTATCCAGGTGGCATCACAGCCCCTGAACGAATTTTGTAAGAATTTCTCTCTCTTTCACTGTCTTTGTTTCACGGGTTTTTAAAATTAATTTATTTTTATAATGGGGTTTAGCTGCTTTTCACGGCTGTGTTTATGCCGCTTTACACCCACTTGACTCACATCCAGAGAGATATCAATACATAGGTTTTAAGATTCTTACTAATCAGATATATTCTTGTGCGGTGAATAGGGGGTGTTGAGTCCAGTTCACTGAGCAAGGAGTAGGTCTTTCTATTACATATTGCATTTATGGAACGGTATGTGAGCTAATTTGAAACCCTTGTTTTATGCATCACCCCACCTCACCTTTCCAGTTAAGCAGCCATAGTGTGTTTTCTAAACGTGTGACTCTGTTCTGTTTTGTAATTCAGTTCAAGTGTAGCAGTTTTTACATTCCCTCTATAAGTGATAGCTTATGAGAAGTGTCTTTTTCTGTGTGACTTATTTCACTTAGAATCGTCGTACCTAAATCCACTCATCATGCTGCTACTAGCCTTATGACATTGATTTCATGGCTGAGTGATATTCCATTGTACATAAGGACCACCACTTCTTTATCCATTTTTCTCTTTCCTGGGATATTTAAGGTGTCATGAAGTGGAGGTTCTTGTCAACAGAGCAGCCCTAAACTTTGGGGTGCCTGTGTCTTGCTGATTTTTAGTTTTCCCAATTTATACGCCCGTGAGTGGAAGTGCCCTATGCGATCTAAGCTGTGTTTTTTCGATGTTTCAGGACACACCATACACTTCTCCAGAGTGGCTCTTGGCAATTTACATCCCGCTCATCAGCATAGCAAGGCTCCCATTTCTCCATGGCCTGTCCTGCATTTCTGGTTTTGACACTTTTTTCAGCATGGCCCTTTTGACCGATGGGAAGCGAGACTTCTTTGAAGCGCTGATTTGCCTTTCCAGGTTGCTTGGTTGGCAAAAAAGGGCGTATGCGTTTTTTCCTGAATATATTCAGGAAAAAACGCATACGCCCTTTTTGGCCAAGGGCATCATTGTTGACGTTTTGCCGCTTTTCATTTGCTTTAAAGGCGATTCGAATCTACCTCCTGAAATCTGTTTCCTGCAATTCTGCCTTGCTTTCAAATCCTCTTCGTTGCCTGCCCTCAATATATTTGTGGACGAGAGTTATCATTTATAACTCTGCAGGTTTGTGAATTGCAGTGCCCCTGAGCTCCATTTTTCAACTCGCTTTTTTGGGAGCTGGCCGCAAAAGCGCAGGATGGCCTCAGGCCCTATTCTGCTTCCGGGCAGCAGGCTGAGCCTGTGGTTAATTCTTCTTCCTGTTGGGAAAATAGAGTGACCTGTGCCTGTCCCAACACCTAGAGCTAGTCTCTCATTGGCTCCTCCTCTTCCCGTTCATCCTAAGGACAAATTGCAAACTGTAAGGAACAGGAGGTTAAAGGTGCTGATTCTCCAAGGAGGGAGATTGCTAGTAAAGCGGCTGGAATGGCGAACCCGAGCACAAGGAGATGAGAAATGAGGTGCGTTTTAGAAACGTTTCCCGGTCACACAGTCTACCAGCTTCTGGGTTTCTCATGCATGTTTTCGATGTAGGAAGATGCCCTTGAACCTGGAGATTGGGGACCCATGGGATGGGTAAGAGGCAATATTACTTTAAAGGCTCTGCATTTGCTCCCCGAACCTCACCAAATTTCTCAGCCCCGAGAGTGTCCACCCTTACGTCTCATCCAGCTGTGGGTCTAGATATGGTCTATCCAGGTGGCATCACAGCCCCTGAACGAATTTTGTAAGAATTTCTCTCTCTTTCACTGTCTTTGTTTCACGGGTTTTTAAAATTAATTTATTTTTATAATGGGGTTTAGCTGCTTTTCACGGCTGTGTTTATGCCGCTTTACACCCACTTGACTCACATCCAGAGAGATATCAATACATAGGTTTTAAGATTCTTACTAATCAGATATATTCTTGTGCGGTGAATAGGGGGTGTTGAGTCCAGTTCACTGAGCAAGGAGTAGGTCTTTCTATTACATATTGCATTTATGGAACGGTATGTGAGCTAATTTGAAACCCTTGTTTTATGCATCACCCCACCTCACCTTTCCAGTTAAGCAGCCATAGTGTGTTTTCTAAACGTGTGACTCTGTTCTGTTTTGTAATTCAGTTCAAGTGTAGCGGTTTTTACATTCCCTCTATAAGTGATAGCTTATGAGAAGTGTCTTTTTCTGTGTGACTTATTTCACTTAGAATCGTCGTACCTAAATCCACTCATCATGCTGCTACTAGCCTTATGACATTGATTTCATGGCTGAGTGATATTCCATTGTACATAAGGACCACCACTTCTTTATCCATTTTTCTCTTTCCTGGGATATTTAAGTTGTCATGAAGTGGAGGTTCTTGTCAAAAGAGCAGCCCTAAACTTTGGGGTGCCTCTGTCTTGCTGATTTTTAGTTTTCCCAATTTATACGCCCGTGAGGGGAAGTGCCCTATGCGCTCTAAGCTGTGTTTTTTCGATGTTTCAGGACACATCGTACACTTCGCCAGAGTGGCTGTTGGCAATTTACATCCCGCTCATCAGCGTAGCAAGGCTCCCATTTCTCCATGGCCTGTCCTGCATTTCTGGTTTTGACACTTTTTTCAGCTTGTCCCTTTTGACCGATGGGAAGCGAGACTTCTTTGTAGCGCTGATTTGCCTTTCCAGGTTGCTTGGTTGGCCAAAAAGGGCGTATGCGTTTTTTCCTGAATATATTCAGGAAAAAACGCATACGCCCTTTTTGGCCAAGGGCATCATTGTCGATGTTTTGCCGCTTTTCATGTGCTTTAAAGGCGACTCGAATCTACCTCCTGAAATCTGTTTCCTGCAATTCTGCCTTGCTTTCAAATCCTCTTCGTTGCCTGCCCTCAATATATTTGTGGACGAGAGTTATCATTTATAACTCTGCAGGTTTGTGAATTGCAGTGCCCCTGAGCTCCATTTTTCAACTCGCTTTTTTGGGAGCTGGCCGCAAAAGCGCAGGATGGCCTCAGGCCCTATTCTGCTTCCGGGCAGCAGGCTGAGCCTGTGGTTAATTCTTCTTCCTGTTGGGAAAATAGAGTGACCTGTGCCTGTCCCAACACCTAGAGCTAGTCTCTCATTGGCTCCCCCTCTTCCCGTTCATCCTAAGGACAAATTGCAAACTGTACGGAACAGGAGGTTAAAGGTGCTGATTCTCCAAGGAGGGAGATTGCTAGTAAAGCGGCTGGAATGGCGAACCCGAGCACAAGGAGATGAGAAATGAGGTGCGTTTTAGAAACGTTTCCCGGTCACACAGTCTACCAGCTTCTGGGTTTCTCATGCATGTTTTCGATGTAGGAAGATGCCCTTGAACCTGGAGATTTGGGACCCATGGGATGGGTAAGAGGCAATATTACTTTAAAGGCTCTGCATTTGCTCCCCCAACCTCACCAAATTTCTCAGCCCCGAGAGTGTCCACCCTTACGTCTCATCCAGCTGTGGGTCTAGATATGGTCTATCCAGGTGGCATCACAGCCCCTGAACGAATTTTGTAAGAATTTCTCTCTCTTTCACTGTCTTTGTTTCACGGGTTTTGAAAATTAATTTATTTTTATAATGGGGTTTAGCAGCTTTTCACGGCTGTGTTTATGCCGCTTTACACCCACTTGACTCACATCCAGAGAGATATCAATACATAGGTTTTAAGATTCTTACTAGTCAGATATATTCTTGTGCGGTGAATAGGGGGTGTTGAGTCCAGTTCACTGAGCAAGGAGTAGGTCTTTCTATTACATATTGCATTTATGGAACGGTATGTGAGCTAATTTGAAACCCTTGTTTTATGCATCACCCCACCTCACCTTTCCAGTTAAGCAGCCATAGTGTGTTTTCTAAACGTGTGACTCTGTTCTGTTTTGTAATTCAGTTCAAGTGTAGCGGGTTTTACATTCCCTCTATAAGTGATAGCTTATGAGAAGTGTCTTTTTCTGTGTGACTTATTTCACTTAGAATCGTCGTACCTAAATCCACTCATCATGCTGCTACTAGCCTTATGACATTGATTTCATGGCTGAGTGATATTCCATTGTACATAAGGACCACCACTTCTTTATCCATTTTTCTCTTTCCTGGGATATTTAAGGTGTCATGAAGTGGAGGTTCTTGTCAACAGAGCAGCCCTAAACTTTGGGGTGCCTGTGTCTTGCTGATTTTTAGTTTTCCCAATTTATACGCCCGTGAGTGGAAGTGCCCTATGCGATCTAAGCTGTGTTTTTTCGATGTTTCAGGACACACCATACACTTCTCCAGAGTGGCTCTTGGCAATTTACATCCCGCTCATCAGCATAGCAAGGCTCCCATTTCTCCATGGCCTGTCCTGCATTTCTGGTTTTGACACTTTTTTCAGCATGGCCCTTTTGACCGATGGGAAGCGAGACTTCTTTGAAGCGCTGATTTGCCTTTCCAGGTTGCTTGGTTGGCCAAAAAGGGCGTATGCGTTTTTTCCTGAATATATTCAGGAAAAAACGCATACGCCCTTTTTGGCCAAGGGCATCATTGTTGACGTTTTGCCGCTTTTCATTTGCTTTAAAGGCGATTCGAATCTACCTCCTGAAATCTGTTTCCTGCAATTCTGCCTTGTTTTCAAATCCTCTTCGTTGCCTGCCCTCAATATATTTGTGGACGAGAGTTATCATTTATAACTCTGCAGGTTTGTGAATTGCAGTGCCCCTGAGCTCCATTTTTCAACTCGCTTTTTTGGGAGCTGGCCGCAAAAGCGCAGGATGGCCTCAGGCCCTATTCTGCTTCCGGGCAGCAGGCTGAGCCTGTGGTTAATTCTTCTTCCTGTTGGGAAAATAGAGTGACCTGTGCCTGTCCCAACACCTAGAGCTAGTCTCTCATTGGCTCCCCCTCTTCCCGTTCATCCTAAGGACAAATTGCAAACTGTAAGGAACAGGAGGTTAAAGGTGCTGATTCTCCAAGGAGGGAGATTGCTAGTAAAGCGGCTGGAATGGCGAACCCGAGCACAAGGAGATGAGAAATGAGGTGCGTTTTAGAAACGTTTCCCGGTCACACAGTCTACCAGCTTCTGGGTTTCTCATGCATGTTTTCGATGTAGGAAGATGCCCTTGAACCTGGAGATTGGGGACCCATGGGATGGGTAAGAGGCAATATTACTTTAAAGGCTCTGCATTTGCTCCCCGAACCTCACCAAATTTCTCAGCCCCGAGAGTGTCCACCCTTACGTCTCATCCAGCTGTGGGTCTAGATATGGTCTATCCAGGTGGCATCACAGCCCCTGAACGAATTTTGTAAGAATTTCTCTCTCTTTCACTGTCTTTGTTTCACGGGTTTTTAAAATTAATTTATTTTTATAATGGGGTTTAGCTGCTTTTCACGGCTGTGTTTATGCCGCTTTACACCCACTTGACTCACATCCAGAGAGATATCAATACATAGGTTTTAAGATTCTTACTAATCAGATATATTCTTGTGCGGTGAATAGGGGGTGTTGAGTCCAGTTCACTGAGCAAGGAGTAGGTCTTTCTATTACATATTGCATTTATGGAACGGTATGTGAGCTAATTTGAAACCCTTGTTTTATGCATCACCCCACCTCACCTTTCCAGTTAAGCAGCCATAGTGTGTTTTCTAAACGTGTGACTCTGTTCTGTTTTGTAATTCAGTTCAAGTGTAGCGGTTTTTACATTCCCTCTATAAGTGATAGCTTATGAGAAGTGTCTTTTTCTGTGTGACTTATTTCACTTAGAATCGTCGTACCTAAATCCACTCATCATGCTGCTACTAGCCTTATGACATTGATTTCATGGCTGAGTGATATTCCATTGTACATAAGGACCACCACTTCTTTATCCATTTTTCTCTTTCCTGGGATATTTAAGTTGTCATGAAGTGGAGGTTCTTGTCAAAAGAGCAGCCCTAAACTTTGGGGTGCCTCTGTCTTGCTGATTTTTAGTTTTCCCAATTTATACGCCCGTGAGGGGAAGTGCCCTATGCGCTCTAAGCTGTGTTTTTTCGATTTTTCAGGACACATCGTACACTTCGCCAGAGTGGCTGTTGGCAATTTACATCCCGCTCATCAGCGTAGCAAGGCTCCCATTTCTCCATGGCCTGTCCTGCATTTCTGGTTTTGACACTTTTTTCAGCTTGTCCCTTTTGACCGATGGGAAGCGAGACTTCTTTGTAGCGCTGATTTGCCTTTCCAGGTTGCTTGGTTGGCCAAAAAGGGCGTATGCGTTTTTTCCTGAATATATTCAGGAAAAAACGCATACGCCCTTTTTGGCCAAGGGCATCATTGTCGATGTTTTGCCGCTTTTCATGTGCTTTAAAGGCGACTCGAATCTACCTCCTGAAATCTGTTTCCTGCAATTCTGCCTTGCTTTCAAATCCTCTTCGTTGCCTGCCCTCAATATATTTGTGGACGAGAGTTATCATTTATAACTCTGCAGGTTTGTGAATTGCAGTGCCCCTGAGCTCCATTTTTCAACTCGCTTTTTTGGGAGCTGGCTGCAAAAGCGCAGGATGGCCTCAGGCCCTATTCTGCTTCCGGGCAGCAGGCTGAGCCTGTGGTTAATTCTTCTTCCTGTTGGGAAAATAGAGTGACCTGTGCCTGTCCCAACACCTAGAGCTAGTCTCTCATTGGCTCCCCCTCTTCCCGTTCATCCTAAGGACAAATTGCAAACTGTACGGAACAGGAGGTTAAAGGTGCTGATTCTCCAAGGAGGGAGATTGCTAGTAAAGCGGCTGGAATGGCGAACCCGAGCACAAGGAGATGAGAAATGAGGTGCGTTTTAGAAACGTTTCCCGGTCACACAGTCTACCAGCTTCTGGGTTTCTCATGCATGTTTTCGATGTAGGAAGATGCCCTTGAACCTGGAGATTTGGGACCCATGGGATGGGTAAGAGGCAATATTACTTTAAAGGCTCTGCATTTGCTCCCCGAACCTCACCAAATTTCTCAGCCCCGAGAGTGTCCACCCTTACGTCTCATCCAGCTGTGGGTCTAGATATGGTCTATCCAGGTGGCATCACAGCCCCTGAACGAATTTTGTAAGAATTTCTCTCTCTTTCACTGTCTTTGTTTCACGGGTTTTGAAAATTAATTTATTTTTATAATGGGGTTTAGCAGCTTTTCATGGCTGTGTTTATGCCGCTTTACACCCACTTGACTCACATCCAGAGAGATATCAATACATAGGTTTTAAGATTCTTACTAGTCAGATATATTCTTGTGCGGTGAATAGGGGGTGTTGAGTCCAGTTCACTGAGCAAGGAGTAGGTCTTTCTATTACATATTGCGTTTATGGAACGGTATGTGAGCTAATTTGAAACCCTTGTTTTATGCATCACCCCACCTCACCTTTCCAGTTAAGCAGCCATAGTGTGTTTTCTAAACGTGTGACTCTGTTCTGTTTTGTAATTCAGTTCAAGTGTAGCGGGTTTTACATTCCCTCTATAAGTGATAGCTTATGAGAAGTGTCTTTTTCTGTGTGACTTATTTCACTTAGAATCGTCGTACCTAAATCCACACATCATGCTGCTACTAGCCTTATGACATTGATTTCATGGCTGAGTGATATTCCATTGTACATAAGGACCACCACTTCTTTATCCATTTTTCTCTTTCCTGGGATATTTAAGGTGTCATGAAGTGGAGGTTCTTGTCAACAGAGCAGCCCTAAACTTTGGGGTGCCTGTGTCTTGCTGATTTTTAGTTTTCCCAATTTATACGCCCGTGAGTGGAAGTGCCCTATGCGATCTAAGCTGTGTTTTTTCGATGTTTCAGGACACACCATACACTTCTCCAGAGTGGCTCTTGGCAATTTACATCCCGCTCATCAGCATAGCAAGGCTCCCATTTCTCCATGGCCTGTCCTGCATTTCTGGTTTTGACACTTTTTTCAGCATGGCCCTTTTGACCGATGGGAAGCGAGACTTCTTTGAAGCGCTGATTTGCCTTTCCAGGTTGCTTGGTTGGCCAAAAAGGGCGTATGCGTTTTTTCCTGAATATATTCAGGAAAAAACGCATACGCCCTTTTTGGCCAAGGGCATCATTGTTGACGTTTTGCCGCTTTTCATTTGCTTTAAAGGCGATTCGAATCTACCTCCTGAAATCTGTTTCCTGCAATTCTGCCTTGTTTTCAAATCCTCTTCGTTGCCTGCCCTCAATATATTTGTGGACGAGAGTTATCATTTATAACTCTGCCGGTTTGTGAATTGCAGTGCCCCTGAGCTCCATTTTTCAACTCGCTTTTTTGGGAGCTGGCCGCAAAAGCGCAGGATGGCCTCAGGCCCTATTCTGCTTCGGGGCAGCAGGCTGAGCCTGTGGTTAATTCTTCTTCCTGTTGGGAAAATAGAGTGACCTGTGCCTGTCCCAACACCTAGAGCTAGTCTCTCATTGGCTCCCCCTCTTCCCGTTCATCCTAAGGACAAATTGCAAACTGTAAGGAACAGGAGGTTAAAGGTGCTGATTCTCCAAGGAGGGAGATTGCTAGTAAAGCGGCTGGAATGGCGAACCCGAGCACAAGGAGATGAGAAATGAGGTGCGTTTTAGAAACGTTTCCCGGTCACACAGTCTACCAGCTTCTGGGTTTCTCATGCATGTTTTCGATGTAGGAAGATGCCCTTGAACCTGGAGATTTGGGACCCATGGGATGGGTAAGAGGCAATATTACTTTAAAGGCTCTGCATTTGCTCCCCGAACCTCACCAAATTTCTCAGCCCCGAGAGTGTCCACCCTTACGTCTCATCCAGCTGTGGGTCTAGATATGGTCTATCCAGGTGGCATCACAGCCCCTGAACGAATTTTGTAAGAATTTCTCTCTCTTTCACTGTCTTTGTTTCACGGGTTTTTAAAATTAATTTATTTTTATAATGGGGTTTAGCTGCTTTTCACGGCTGTGTTTATGCCGCTTTAAACCCACTTGACTCACATCCAGAGAGATATCAATACATAGGTTTTAAGATTCTTACTAATCAGATATATTCTTGTGCGGTGAATAGGGGGTGTTGAGTCCAGTTCACTGAGCAAGGAGTAGGTCTTTCTATTACATATTGCATTTATGGAACGGTATGTGAGCTAATTTGAAACCCTTGTTTTATGCATCACCCCACCTCACCTTTCCAGTTAAGCAGCCATAGTGTGTTTTCTAAACCTGTGACTCTGTTCTGTTTTGTAATTCAGTTCAAGTGTAGCGGTTTTTACATTCCCTCTATAAGTGATAGCTTATGAGAAGTGTCTTTTTCTGTGTGACTTATTTCACTTAGAATCGTCGTACCTAAATCCACTCATCATGCTGCTACTAGCCTTATGACATTGATTTCATGGCTGAGTGATATTCCATTGTACATAAGGACCACCACTTCTTTATCCATTTTTCTCTTTCCTGGGATATTTAAGTTGTCATGAAGTGGAGGTTCTTGTCAAAAGAGCAGCCCTAAACTTTGGGGTGCCTGTGTCTTGCTGATTTTTAGTTTTCCCAATTTATACGCCCGTGAGGGGAAGTGCCCTATGCGCTCTAAGCTGTGTTTTTTCGATGTTTCAGGACACATCGTACACTTCGCCAGAGTGGCTGTTGGCAATTTACATCCCGCTCATCAGCGTAGCAAGGCTCCCATTTCTCCATGGCCTGTCCTGCATTTCTGGTTTTGACACTTTTTTCAGCTTGTCCCTTTTGACCGATGGGAAGCGAGACTTCTTTGTAGCGCTGATTTGCCTTTCCAGGTTGCTTGGTTGGCCAAAAACGGCGTATGCGTTTTTTCCTGAATATATTCAGGAAAAAACGCATACGCCCTTTTTGGCCAAGGGCATCATTGTCGATGTTTTGCCGCTTTTCATGTGCTTTAAAGGCGACTCGAATCTACCTCCTGAAATCTGTTTCCTGCAATTCTGCCTTGCTTTCAAATCCTCTTCGTTGCCTTCCCTCAATATATTTGTGGACGAGAGTTATCATGTATAACTCTGCAGGTTTGTGAATTGCAGTGCCCCTGAGCTCCATTTTTCAACTCGCTTTTTTGGGAGCTGGCCGCAAAAGCGCAGGATGGCCTTAGGCCCTATTCTGGTTCCGGGCGGCAGGCTGAGCAAGTGGTTAATTCTTCTTCCTGATGGGAAATTAGAGTGACCTGTGCCTGTCCCAAAACCTAGAGCTAATCTCTCATTGGCTACCCCTCTTCCCGTTCATCCTCAGGACAAATTGCAAGCTGTACGGAACAGGAGGTTAAAGGTGCTGATTCTCCAAGGAGGGAGATTGCTAGTAAAGAGGCTGGAATGGCGAACCCGAGCACAAGGAGATGAGAAATGAGGTGCGTTTTAGAAACCTTTCCCGGTCACACGGTGTACCACCTTCTGGGTTTCTCATGCATGTTTTCGATGTAGGAAGATGCCCTTGAACCTGGAGATTTGGGACCCATGGGATGGGTAACAGGCAGTATTACTTTAAAGGCTCTGCATTTGCTCCCCCAACCTCACCAAATCTCTCAGCCCCGAGAGTGTCCACCCTTACGTCTCATCCAGCTGTGGGTCTAGATATGGTCAATCCAGGTGGCATCACAGCCCCTGAACGAATTTAGTAAGAATTTCTCTCTCTTTCACTGTCTTTGTTTCACGGGTTTTGAAAATTAATTGATTTTTATAATGGGGTTTAGCTGCTTTTCACGGCTGTGTTTATGCCGCTTTACACCCCCTTGACTCACATCCAGAGAGATATCAATACATAGGTTTTAAGATTCTTACTAGTCAGATATATTCTTGTGCGGTGAATAGGTGTTGTTGAGTCCAGTTCACTGAGCAAGGAGTATGTCTTTCTATTACATATTGCATTTATGGAACGGTATGTGAGCTAATTTGAAACCCTTGTTTTATGCATCACCCCACCTCACCTTTCCTGTTAAGCAGCCATAGTGTGTTTTCTAAACGTGTGACTCTGTTCTGTTTTGTAATTCAGTTCAAGTGTAGCGGGTTTTACATTCCCTCTATAAGTGATAGCTTATGTGAAGTGTCTTTTTCTGTGTGACTTATTTCACTTAGAATCGTCGTACCTAAATCCACTCATCATGCTGCTACTAGCCTTATGACATTGATTTCATGGCTGAGTGATATTCCATTGTACATAAGGACCACCACTTCTTTATCCATTTTTCTCTTTCCTGGGATATTTAAGGTGTCATGAAGTGGAGGTTCTTGTCAACAGAGCAGCCCTAAACTTTGGGGTGCCTGTGTCTTGCTGATTTTTAGTTTTCCCAATTTATACGCCCGTGAGTGGAAGTGCCCTATGCGATCTAAGCTGTGTTTTTTCGATGTTTCAGGACACATCGTACACTTCGCCATAGTGGCTGTTGGCAATTTACATCCCGCTCATCAGCGTAGCAAGGCTCCCATTTCTCCATGGCCTGTCCTGCATTTCTGGTTTTGACACTTTTTTCAGCTTGTCCCTTTTGACCGATGGGAAGCGAGACTTCTTTGTAGCGCTGATTTGCCTTTCCAGGTTGCTTGGTTGGCCAAAAAGGGCGTATGCGTTTTTTCCTGAATATATTCAGGAAAAAACGCATACGCCCTTTTTGGCCAAGGGCATCATTGTCGATGTTTTGCCGCTTTTCATGTGCTTTAAAGGCGACTCGAATCTACCTCCTGAAATCTGTTTCCTGCAATTCTGCCTTGCTTTCAAATCCTCTTCGTTGCCTTCCCTCAATATATTTGTGGACGAGAGTTATCATGTATAACTCTGCAGGTTTGTGAATTGCAGTGCCCCTGAGCTCCATTTTTCAACGCGCTTTTTTGGGAGCTGGCCGCAAAAGCGCAGGATGGCCTTAGGCCCTATTCTGGTTCCGGGCGGCAGGCTGAGCAAGTGGTTAATTCTTCTTCCTGATGGGAAAATAGAGTGACCTGTGCCTGTCCCAAAACCAAGAGCTAGTCTCTCATTGGCTACCCCTCTTCCCGTTCATCCTCAGGACAAATTGCAAGCTGTACGGAACAGGAGGTTAAAGGTGCTGATTCTCCAAGGAGGGAGATTGCTAGTAAAGAGGCTGGAATGGCGAACCCGAGCACAAGGAGATGAGAAATGAGGTGCGTTTTAGAAACCTTTCCCGGTCACACGGTGTACCACCTTCTGGGTTTCTCATGCATGTTTTCGATGTAGGAAGATGCCCTTGAACCTGGAGATTTGGGACCCATGGGATGGGTAACAGGCAGTATTACTTTAAAGGCTCTGCATTTGCTCCCCCAACCTCACCAAATCTCTCAGCCCCGAGAGTGTCCACCCTTACGTCTCATCCAGCTGTGGGTCTAGATATGGTCAATCCAGGTGGCATCACAGCCCCTGAACGAATTTAGTAAGAATTTCTCTCTCTTTCACTGTCTTTGTTTCACGGGTTTTGAAAATTAATTGATTTTTATAATGGGGTTTAGCTGCTTTTCACGGCTGTGTTTATGCCGCTTTACACCCACTTGACTCACATCCAGAGAGATATCAATACATAGGTTTTAAGATTCTTACTAGTCAGATATATTCTTGTGCGGTGAATAGGTGTTGTTGAGTCCAGTTCACTGAGCAAGGAGTATGTCTTTCTATTACATATTGCATTTATGGAACGGTATGTGAGCTAATTTGAAACCCTTGTTTTATGCATCACCCCACCTCACCTTTCCAGTTAAGCAGCCATAGTGTGTTTTCTAAACGTGTGACTCTGTTCTGTTTTGTAATTCAGTTCAAGTGTAGCGGGTTTTACATTCCCTCTATAAGTGATAGCTTATGAGAAGTGTCTTTTTCTGTGTGACTTATTTCACTTAGAATCGTCGTACCTAAATCCACTCATCATGCTGCTACTAGCCTTATGACATTGATTTCATGGCGGAGTGATATTCCATTGTACATAAGGACCACCACTTCTTTATCCATTTTTCTCTTTCCTGGGATATTTAAGGTGTCATGAAGTGGAGGTTCTTGTCAACAGAGCAGCCCTAAACTTTGGGGTGCCTGTGTCTTGCTGATTTTTAGTTTTCCCAATTTATACGCCCGTGAGTGGAAGTGCCCTATGCGATCTAAGCTGTGTTTTTTCGATGTTTCAGGACACACCATACACTTCTCCAGAGTGGCTCTTTGGAATTTACATCCCGCTCATCAGCATAGCAAGGCTCCCATTTCTCCATGGCCTGTCCTGCATTTCTGGTTTTGACACTTTTTTCAGCATGGCCCTTTTGACCGATGGGAAGCGAGACTTCTTTGAAGCGCTGATTTGCCTTTCCAGGTTGCTTGGTTGGCCAAAAAGGGCGTATGCGTTTTTTCCTGAATATATTCAGGAAAAAACGCATACGCCCTTTTTGGCCAAGGGCATCATTGTTGACGTTTTGCCGCTTTTCATTTGCTTTAAAGGCGATTCGAATCTACCTCCTGAAATCTGTTTCCTGCAATTCTGTCTTGCTTTCAAATCCTCTTCGTTGCCTGCCCTCAATATATTTGTGGACGAGAGTTATCATTTATAACTCTGCAGGTTTGTGAATTGCAGTGCCCCTGAGCTCCATTTTTCAACTCGCTTTTTTGGGAGCTGGCCGCAAAAGCGCAGGATGGCCTCAGGCCCTATTCTGCTTCCGGGCAGCAGGCTGAGCCTGTGGTTAATTCTTCTTCCTGTTGGGAAAATAGAGTGACCTGTGCCTGTCCCAACACCTAGAGCTAGTCTCTCATTGGCTCCCCCTCTTCCCGTTCATCCTAAGGACAAATTGAAAACTGTAAGGAACAGGAGGTTAAAGGTGCTGATTCTCCAAGGAGGGAGATTGCTAGTAAAGCGGCTGGAATGGCGAACCCGAGCACAAGGAGATGAGAAATGAGGTGCGTTTTAGAAACGTTTCCCGGTCACACAGTCTACCAGCTTCTGGGTTTCTCATGCATGTTTTCGATGTAGGAAGATGCCCTTGAAACTGGAGATTTGTGACCCATGGGATGGGTAAGAGGCAATATTACTTTAAAGGCTCTGCATTTGCTCCCCGAACCTCACCAAATTTCTCAGCCCCGAGAGTGTCCACCCTTACGTCTCATCCAGCTGTGGGTCTAGATATGGTCTATCCAGGTGGCATCACAGCCCCTGAACGAATTTAGTAAGAATTTCTCTCTCTTTCACTGTCTTTGTTTCACGGGTTTTTAAAATTAATTTATTTTTATAATGGGGTTTAGCTGCTTTTCACGGCTGTGTTTATGCCGCTTTACACCCACTTGACTCACATCCAGAGAGATATCAATACATAGGTTTTAAGATTCTTACTAATCACATATATTCTTGTGCGGTGAATAGGGGGTGTTGAGTCCAGTTCACTGAGCAAGGAGTAGGTCTTTCTATTACATATTGCATTTATGGAACGGTATGTGAGCTAATTTGAAACCCTTGTTTTATGCATCACCCCACCTCACCTTTCCAGTTAAGCAGCCATAGTGTGTTTTCTAAACGTGTGACTCTGTTCTGTTTTGTAATTCAGTTCAAGTGTAGCGGTTTTTACATTCCCTCTATAAGTGATAGCTTATGAGAAGTGTCTTTTTCTGTGTGACTTATTTCACTTAGAATCGTCGTACCTAAATCCACTCATCATGCTGCTACTAGCCTTATGACATTGATTTCATGGCTGAGTGATATTCCATTGTACATAAGGACCACCACTTCTTTATCCATTTTTCTCTTTCCTGGGATATTTAAGTTGTCATGAAGTGGAGGTTCTTGTCAAAAGAGCAGCCCTAAACTTTGGGGTGCCTCTGTCTTGCTGATTTTTACTTTTCCCAATTTATACGCCCGTGAGGGGAAGTGCCCTATGCGCTCTAAGCTGTGTTCTTTCGATGTTTCAGGACACATCGTATACTTCGCCAGAGTGGCTGTTGGCAATTTACATCCCGCTCATCAGCGTAGCAAGGCTCCCATTTCTCCATGGCCTGTCCTGCATTTCTGGTTTTGACACTTTTTTCAGCATGGCCCTTTTGACCGATGGGAAGCGAGACTTCTTTGAAGCGCTGATTTGCCTTTCCAGGTTGCTTGGTTGGCCAAAAAGGGCGTATGCGTTTTTTCCTGAATATATTCAGGAAAAAACGCATACGCCCTTTTTGGCCAAGGGCATCATTGTCGACGTTTTGCCGCTTTTCATGTGCTTTAAAGGCGATTCAAATCTACCTCCTGAAATCTGTTTCCTGCAATTCTGCCTTGCTTTCAAACCCTCTTCGTTGCCTTCCCTCAAGATATTTGTGGACGAGAGTTATCATTTATAACTCTGCAGGTTTGTGAATTGCAGTGCCCCTGAGCTCCATTTTACAACTCGCTTTTTTGGGAGCTGACCGCAAATGCGCAGGATGGCCTCAGGCCCTATTCTGGTTCCGGGCGGCAGGCTGAGCCTGTGGTTAATTCTTCTTCCTGATGGGAAAATAGAGTGACCTGTGCCTGTCCCAACACCTAGAGCTAGTCTCTCATTGGCTACCCCTCTTCCCGTTCATCCTCAGGACAAATTGCAAGCTGTACGGAACAGGAGGTTAAAGGTGCTGATTCTCCAAGGAGGGAGATTGCTAGTAAAGCGGCTGGAATGGCGAACCCGAGCACAAGGAGATGAGAAATGAGGTGCGTTTTAGAAAACTTTCCCGGTCACATGGTGTACCACCTTCTGGGTTTCTCATGCATGTTTTCGATGTAGGAAGATGCCCTTGAACCTGGAGATTTGGGACCCATGGGATGGGTAAGAGGCAATATTACTTTAAAGGCTCTGCATTTGCTCCCCCAACCTCACCAAATTTCTCAGCCCCGAGAGTGTCCACCCTTACGTCTCATCCAGCTGTGGGTCTAGATATGGTCTATCCAGGTGGCATCACAGCCCCTGAACGAATTTTGTAAGAATTTCTCTCTCTTTCACTGTCTTTGTTTCACGGGTTTTTAAAATTAATTTATTTTTATAATGGGGTTTAGCTGCTTTTCACGGCTGTGTTTATGCCGCTTTACACCCACTTGACTCACATCCAGAGAGATATCAATACATAGGCTTTAAGATTCTTACTAGTCAGATATATTCTTATGCGGTGAATAGGGGGTGTTGAGTCCAGTTCACTGAGCAAGGAGAAGCTCTTTCTATTACATATTGGGTTTATGGAACGGTATCTGAGCTAATTTGAAACCCTTGTTTTATGCATCACCCCAGCTCACCTTTCCCGTTAAGCAGCCATAGTGTGTTTTCTAAACGTGTGACTCTGTTCTGTTTTGTAATTCAGTTCAAGTGTAGCGGTTTTTACATTCCCTCTAAAAGTGATAGCTTATGAGAAGTGTCTTTTTCTGTGTGACTTATTTCACTTAGAATCGTCGTACCTAAATCCACTCATCATGCTGCTACTAGCCTTAGGACATTGATTTCATGGCTGAGTGATATTCCATTGTACATAAGGGCCACCACTTCTTTATCCATTTTTCTCTTTCCTGGGATATTTAAGGTGTCATGAAGTGGAGGTTCTTGTCAACAGAGCAGCCCTAAACTTTGGGGTGCCTGTGTCTTGCTGATTTTTAGTTTTCATAATTTATACGCCCGTGAGTGGAAGTGCCCTATTCGATCTAAGCTGTGTTTTTTCGATGTTTCAGGACACACCATACACTTCTCCAGAGTGGCTCTTGGCAATTTACATCCCGCTCATCAGCGTAGCAAGGCTCCCATTTCTCCATTGCCTGTCCTGCATTTCTAGTTTTGACACTTTTTTCAGCTTGGCCCTTTTGACCGATGGGAAGCGAGACTTCTTTGTAGCGCTGATTTGCCTTTCCAGGTTGCCTGGTTGGCCAAAAAGGGCGTATGCGTTTTTTCCTGAATATATTCAGGAAAAAACGCATACGCCCTTTTTGGCCAAGGGCATCATTGTCGATATTTTGCCGCTTTTCATGTGCTTTAAAGGCGACTCGAATCTACCTCCTGAAATCTGTTTCCTGCAATTCTGCCTTGCTTTCAAATCCTCTTCGTTGCCTTCCCTCAATATATTTGTGGACGAGAGTTATCATGTATAACTCTGCAGGTTTGTGAATTGCAGTGACCCTGAGCTCCATTTTTCAACTCGCTTTTTTGGGAGCTGGCCACAAAAGCGCAGGATGGCCTTAGGCCCTATTCTGGTTCCGGGCGGCAGGCTGAGCCTGTGGTTAATTCTTCTTCCTGATGGGAAAATAGAGTGACCTGTGCCTGTCCCAACACCTAGAGCTAGTCTCTCATTGGCTACCCCTCTTCCCGTTCATCCTAAGGACAAATTGCAAACTGTAAGGAACAGGAGGTTAAAGGTGCTGATGCTCCAAGTAGGGAGATTGCTAGTAAAATGGCTGGAATGGCGAACCCGAGCACAAGGAGATGAGAAATGAGGTGCGTTTTAGAAACCTTTCCCGGTCACACGGTGTACCACCTTCTGGGTTTCTCATGCATGTTTTCGATGTAGGAAGATGCCCTTGAACCTGGAGATTTGGGACCCATGGGATGGCTAACAGGCAGTATTACTTTAAAGGCTCTGCATTTGCTCCCCCAACCTCACCAAATCACTCAGCCCCGAGAGTGTCCACCCTTACGTCTCATCCAGCTGTGGGTCTAGATATGGTCAATCCAGGTGGCATCACAGCCCCTGAACGAATTTAGTAAGAATTTCTCTCTCTTTCACTGTCTTTGTTTCACGGGTTTTGAAAATTAATTTATTTTTATAATGGGGTTTAGCTGCTTTTCACGGCTCTGTTTATGCCGCTTTACACCCACTTGACTCACATCCAGAGAGATATCAATACATAGGTTTTAAGATTCTTACTAGTCAGATATATTCTTGTGCGGTGAATAGGGGGTGTTGAGTCCAGTTCACTGAGCAAGGAGTAGGTCTTTCTATTACATATTGCGTTTATGGAACGGTATGTGAGCTAATTTGAAACCCTTGTTTTATGCATCACCCCACCTCACCTTTCCAGTTAAGCAGCCATAGTGTGTTTTCTAAACGTGTGACTCTGTTCTCTTTTGTAATTCAGTTCAAGTGTAGCGGTTTTTACATTCCCTCTATAAGTGATAGCTTATGAGAAGTGTCTTTTTCTGTGTGACTTATTCACTTAGAATCGTCGTACCTAAATCCACTCATCATGCTGCTACTAGCCTTATGACATTGATTTCATGGCTGAGTGATATTCCATTGTACATAAGGACCACCACTTCTTTATCCATTTTTCTCTTTCCTGGGATATTTAAGGTGTCATGAAGTGGAGGTTCTTGTCAACAGAGCAGCCCTAAACTTTGGGGTGCCTGTGTCTTGCTGATTTTAATTTTCCCAATTTATACTTGCATGAGTGGAAGTGCCCTCTTCGATCTAAGCTGTGTTTTTTCGATGTTTCAGGACACACCATACACTTCTCCAGACTGGCTCTTGGCAATTTACATCCCGCTCATCAGCGTAGCAAGGCTCCCATTTCTCCATGGCCTGTCCTGCATTTCTGGTTTTGACACTTTTTTCAGCATGGCCCTTTTGACCGATGGGAAGCGAGACTTCTTTGAAGCGCTGATTTGCCTTTCCAGGTTGCTTGGTTGGCCAAAAAGGGCGTATGCGTTTTTTCCTGAATATATTCAGGAAAAAACGCATACGCCCTTTTTGGCCAAGGGCATCATTGTTGACGTTTTGCCGCTTTTCATTTGCTTTAAAGGCGATTCGAATCTACCTCCTGAAATCTGTTTCCTGCAATTCTGCCTTGCTTTCAAATCCTCTTCGTTGCCTGCCCTCAATATATTTGTGGACGAGAGTTATCATTTATAACTCTGCAGGTTTGTGAATTGCAGTGCCCCTGAGCTCCATTTTTCAACTCGCTTTTTTGGGAGCTGGCCGCAAAAGCGCAGGATGGCCTCAGGCCCTATTCTGCTTCCGGGCAGCAGGCTGAGCCTGTGGTTAATTCTTCTTCCTGTTGGGAAAGTAGAGTGACCTGTGCCTGTCCCAACACCTAGAGGTAGTCTCTCATTGGCTCCCCCTCTTCCCGTTCATCCTAAGGACAAATTGCAAACTGTACGGAACAGGAGGTTAAAGGTGCTGATTCTCCAAGGAGGGAGATTGCTAGTAAAGCGGCTGGAATGGCGAACCCGAGCACAAGGAGATGAGAAATGAGGTGCGTTTTAGAAACCTTTCCCGGTCACACGGTCTACCACCTTCTGGGTTTCTCATGCATGTTTTCGATGTAGGAAGATGCCCTTGAACCTGGAGATTTGGGACCCATGGGATGGGTAAGAGGCAATATTACTTTAAAGGCTCTGCATTTGCTCCCCCAACCTCACCAAATTTCTCAGCCCCGAGAGTGTCCACCCTTATGTCTCATCCAGCTGTGGGTCTAGATATGGTCTATCCAGGTGGCATCACAGCCCCTGAACGAATTTTGTAAGAATTTCTCTCTCTTTCACTGTCTTTGTTTCACGGGTTTTGAAAATTAATTTATTTTTATAATGGGGTTTAGCTGCTTTTCACGGCTGTGTTTATGCCGCTTTACACCCACTTGACTCATATCCAGAGAGATATCAATACATAGGTTTTAAGATTCTTACTAGTCAGATATATTCTTGTGCGGTGAATAGGGGGTGTTGAGTCCAGTTCACTGAGCAAGGAGTAGCTCTTTCTATTACATATTGGGTTTATGGAACGGTATCTGAGCTAATTTGAAACCCTTGTTTTATGCATCACCCCAGCTCACCTTTCCCGTTAAGCAGCCATAGTGTGTTTTCTAAACGTGTGACTCTGTTCTGTTTTGTAATTCAGTTCAAGTGTAGCGGTTTTTACATTCCCTCTAAAAGTGATAGCTTATGAGAAGTGTCTTTTTCTGTGTGACTTATTTCACTTAGAATCGTCGTACCTAAATCCACTCATCATGCTGCTACTAGCCTTATGACATTGATTTCATGGCTGAGTGATATTCCATTGTACATAAGGACCACCACTTCTTTATCCATTTTTCTCTTTCCTGGGATATTTAAGTTGTCATGAAGTGGAGGTTCTTGTCAACAGAGCAGCCCTAAACTTTGGAGTGCCTGTGTCTTGCTGATTTTTAGTTTTCCCAATTTATACGCCCATGAGTGTAAGTGCCCTATGCGCTGTAAGCTGTGTTTTTTCGATGTTTCAGGACACACTGTACACTTCTCCAGAGTGGCTGTTGGCAATTTACATCCCGCCCATCAGCGTAGCAAGGCTCCCATTTCTCCATGGCCTGTCCTGCATTTCTGGTTTTGACACTTTTTTCAGCATGGCCCTTTTGAAAGATGGGAAGCGAGACTTCTTTGAAGCGCTGATTTGCCTTTCCAGGTTGCTTGGTTGGCCAAAAAGGGCGTATGCGTTTTTTCCTGAATATATTCAGGAAAAAACGCATACGCCCTTTTTGGCCAAGGGCATCATTGTCGATGTTTTGCCGCTTTTCATGTGCTTTAAAGGCGACTCGAATCTACCTCCTGAAATTTGTTTCCTGCAATTCTGCCTTGCTTTCAAATCCTCTTCGTTGCCTTCCCTCAATATATTTGTGGACGAGAGTTATCATTTATAACTCTGCAGGTTTGTGAATTGCAGTTCCCCTGAACTCCATTTTACAACTCGCTTTTTTGGGAGCTGGCCGCAAATGCGCAGGATGGCCTCAGGCCCTATTCTGATTCCAGGCGGCAGGCTGAGCCTGCGGTTAATTCTTCTTCCTGATGGGAAAATAGAGTGACCTGTGCCTGTCCCAACACCTAGAGCTAGTCTCTCATTGGCTCCCCCTCTTCCCGTTCAACCTCAGGACAAATTGCAAGCTGTACGGAACAGGAGGTTAAAGGTGCTGATTCTCCACGGAGGGAGGTTGCTAGTAAAGCGGCTGGAATGGCGAACCCGAGCACAAGGAGATGAGAAATGAGGTGCGTTTTAGAAACCTTTCCCGGTCACACGGTGTACCACCTTCTGGGTTTCTCATGCATGTTTTCGATGTAGGAAGATGCCCTTGAACCTGGAGATTTGGGACCCATGGGATGGCTAACAGGCAGTATTACTTTAAAGGCTCTGCATTTGCTCCCCCAACCTCACCAAATCACTCAGCCCCGAGAGTGTCCACCCTTACGTCTCATCCAGCTGTGGGTCTAGATATGGTCAATCCAGGTGGCATCACAGCCCCTGAACGAATTTAGTAAGAATTTCTCTCTCTTTCACTGTCTTTGTTTCACGGGTTTTGAAAATTAATTTATTTTTATAATGGGGTTTAGCTGCTTTTCACGGCTCTGTTTATGCCGCTTTACACCCACTTGACTCACATCCAGAGAGATATCAATACATAGGTTTTAAGATTCTTACTAGTCAGATATATTCTTGTGCGGTGAATAGGGGGTGTTGAGTCCAGTTCACTGAGCAAGGAGTAGGTCTTTCTATTACATATTGCGTTTATGGAACGGTATGTGAGCTAATTTGAAACCCTTGTTTTATGCATCACCCCACCTCACCTTTCCAGTTAAGCAGCCATAGTGTGTTTTCTAAACGTGTGACTCTGTTCTCTTTTGTAATTCAGTTCAAGTGTAGCGGTTTTTACATTCCCTCTATAAGTGATAGCTTATGAGAAGTGTCTTTTTCTGTGTGACTTATTCACTTAGAATCGTCGTACCTAAATCCACTCATCATGCTGCTACTAGCCTTATGACATTGATTTCATGGCTGAGTGATATTCCATTGTACATAAGGACCACCACTTCTTTATCCATTTTTCTCTTTCCTGGGATATTTAAGGTGTCATGAAGTGGAGGTTCTTGTCAACAGAGCAGCCCTAAACTTTGGGGTGCCTGTGTCTTGCTGATTTTAATTTTCCCAATTTATACTTGCATGAGTGGAAGTGCCCTATTCGATCTAAGCTGTGTTTTTTCGATGTTTCAGGACACACCATACACTTCTCCAGACTGGCTCTTGGCAATTTACATCCCGCTCATCAGCGTAGCAAGGCTCCCATTTCTCCATGGCCTGTCCTGCATTTCTGGTTTTGACACTTTTTTCAGCATGGCCCTTTTGACCGATGGGAAGCGAGACTTCTTTGAAGCGCTGATTTGCCTTTCCAGGTTGCTTGGTTGGCCAAAAAGGGCGTATGCGTTTTTTCCTGAATATATTCAGGAAAAAACGCATACGCCCTTTTTGGCCAAGGGCATCATTGTTGACGTTTTGCCGCTTTTCATTTGCTTTAAAGGCGATTCGAATCTACCTCCTGAAATCTGTTTCCTGCAATTCTGCCTTGCTTTCAAATCCTCTTCGTTGCCTGCCCTCAATATATTTGTGGACGAGAGTTATCATTTATAACTCTGCAGGTTTGTGAATTGCAGTGCCCCTGAGCTCCATTTTTCAACTCGCTTTTTTGGGAGCTGGCCGCAAAAGCGCAGGATGGCCTCAGGCCCTATTCTGCTTCCGGGCAGCAGGCTGAGCCTGTGGTTAATTCTTCTTCCTGTTGGGAAAGTAGAGTGACCTGTGCCTGTCCCAACACCTAGAGGTAGTCTCTCATTGGCTCCCCCTCTTCCCGTTCATCCTAAGGACAAATTGCAAACTGTACGGAACAGGAGGTTAAAGGTGCTGATTCTCCAAGGAGGGAGATTGCTAGTAAAGCGGCTGGAATGGCGAACCCGAGCACAAGGAGATGAGAAATGAGGTGCGTTTTAGAAACCTTTCCCGGTCACACGGTCTACCACCTTCTGGGTTTCTCATGCATGTTTTCGATGTAGGAAGATGCCCTTGAACCTGGAGATTTGGGACCCATGGGATGGGTAAGAGGCAATATTACTTTAAAGGCTCTGCATTTGCTCCCCCAACCTCACCAAATTTCTCAGCCCCGAGAGTGTCCACCCTTATGTCTCATCCAGCTGTGGGTCTAGATATGGTCTATCCAGGTGGCATCACAGCCCCTGAACGAATTTTGTAAGAATTTCTCTCTCTTTCACTGTCTTTGTTTCACGGGTTTTGAAAATTAATTTATTTTTATAATGGGGTTTAGCTGCTTTTCACGGCTGTGTTTATGCCGCTTTACACCCACTTGACTCATATCCAGAGAGATATCAATACATAGGTTTTAAGATTCTTACTAGTCAGATATATTCTTGTGCGGTGAATAGGGGGTGTTGAGTCCAGTTCACTGAGCAAGGAGTAGGTCTTTCTATTACATATTGGGTTTATGGAACGGTATCTGAGCTAATTTGAAACCCTTGTTTTATGCATCACCCCAGCTCACCTTTCCCGTTAAGCAGCCATAGTGTGTTTTCTAAACGTGTGACTCTGTTCTGTTTTGTAATTCAGTTCAAGTGTAGCGGTTTTTACATTCCCTCTAAAAGTGATAGCTTATGAGAAGTGTCTTTTTCTGTGTGACTTATTTCACTTAGAATCGTCGTACCTAAATCCACTCATCATGCTGCTACTAGCCTTATGACATTGATTTCATGGCTGAGTGATATTCCATTGTACATAAGGACCACCACTTCTTTATCCATTTTTCTCTTTCCTGGGATATTTAAGTTGTCATGAAGTGGAGGTTCTTGTCAACAGAGCAGCCCTAAACTTTGGGGTGCCTGTGTCTTGCTGATTTTTAGTTTTCCCAATTTATACGCCCGTGAGTGGAAGTCCCCTATGCGATCTAAGCTGTGTTTTTTCGATGTTTCAGGACACACCATACACTTCTCCAGACTGGCTCTTGGCAATTTACATCCCGCTCATCAGCGTAGCAAGGCTCCCATTTCTCCATGGCCTGTCCTGCATTTCTGGTTTTGACACTTTTTTCAGCATGGCCCTTTTGACCGATGGGAAGCGAGACTTCTTTGAAGCGCTGATTTGCCTTTCCAGGTTGCTTGGTTGGCCAAAAAGGGCGTATGCGTTTTTTCCTGAATATATTCAGGAAAACACGCATACGCCCTTTTTGGCCAAGGGCATCATTGTCGATGTTTTGCCGCTTTTCCTGTGCTTTAAAGGCGATTCGAATCTACCTCCTGAAATCTGTTTCCTGCAATTCTGCCTTGCTTTCAAATCCTCTTCGTTGCCTTCCCTCAATATATTTGTGGACGAGAGTTATCATGTATAACTCTGCAGGTTTGTGAATTGCAGTGCCCCTGAGCTCCATTTTTCAACTCGCTTTTTTGGGAGCTGGCCGCAAAAGCGCAGGATGGCCTCAGGCCCTATTCTGGTTCCGGGCGGCAGGCTGAGCCTGTGGTTAATTCTTCTTCCTGATGGGAAAATAGAGTGACCTGTGAGTGTCCCAACACCTAGAGCTAGTCTCTCATTGGCTCCCCCTCTTCCCGTTCATCCTCAGGACAAATTGCAAGCTGTACGGAACAGGAGGTTAAAGGTGCTGATTCTCCAAGGAGGGAGATTGCTAGTAAAGCGGCTGGAATGGCGAACCCGAGCACAAGGAGATGAGAAATGAGGTGCGTTTTAGAAACCTTTCCCGGTCACACGGTCTACCAGCTTCTGGGTTTCTCATGCATGTTTTCGATGTAGGAAGATGCCCTTGAACCTGGAGATTTGGGACCCATGGGATGGGTAACAGGCAGTAGTACTTTAAAGGCTCTGCGTTTGCTCCCCCAACCTCACCAAATCTCTCAGCCCCGAGAGTGTCCACCCTTACGTCTAATCCAGCTGTGGGTCTAGATATGGTCAATCCAGGTGGCATCACAGCCCCTGAACGAATTTTGTAAGAATTTCTCTCTCTTTCACTGTCTTTGTTTCACGGGTTTTTAAAATTTATTTATTTTTATAATGGGGTTTAGCTGCTTTTCACGGCTGTGTTTATGCCGCTTTACACCCACTTGACTAACATCCAGAGAGATATCAATACATAGGTTTTAAGATTCTTACTAGTCAGATATATTCTTGTGCGGTGAATAGGGGGTGTTGAGTCCAGTTCACTGAGCAAGGAGTAGGTCTTTCTATTACATATTGGGTTTATGGAACGGTATCTGAGCTAATTTGAAACCCATGTTTTCTGCAGCACCCCGCCTCACCTTTCCCGTTAAGAAGCCGTAGTGTGTTTTCTAAACGCGTGACTCTGTTCTGTTTTGTAATTCAGTTCAATTGTAGTGGTTTTTACATTCCCTCTATAAGTGATAGCTTATGATAAGTGTCTTTTTCTGTGTGACTTATTTCACTTAGAATCGTCGTACCTAAATCCACTCATCATGCTGCTACTAGACTTATGACATTGATTTCATGGCTGAGTGATATTCCATTGTACATAAGGACCACCATTTCTTTATCCATTTTTCTCTTTCCTGGGATATTTAAGGTGTCATGAAGTGGAGGTTCTTGTCAACAGAGCAGCCCTAAACTTTGGGGTGCCTGTGTGTTGCTGATTTTTAGTTTTCCCAATTTATACGCCCATGAGTGTAAGTGCCCTATGCGCTGTAAGCTGTGTTTTTTCGATGTTTCAGGACACACTGTACACTTCTCCAGAGTGGCTGTTGGCAATTTACATCCCGCCCATCAGCGTAGCAAGGCTCCCATTTCTCCATGGCCTGTCCTGCATTTCTGGTTTTGACACTTTTTTCAGCATGGCCCTTTTGAAAGATGGGAAGCGAGACTTCTTTGAAGCGCTGATTTGCCTTTCCAGGTTGCTTGGTTGGCCAAAAAGGGCGTATGCGTTTTTTCCTGAATATATTCAGGAAAAAACGCATACGCCCTTTTTGGCCAAGGGCATCATTGTCGATGTTTTGCCGCTTTTCATGTGCTTTAAAGGCGACTCGAATCTACCTCCTGAAATCTGTTTCCTGCAATTCTGCCTTGCTTTCAAATCCTCTTCGTTGCCTTCCCTCAATATATTTGTGGACGAGAGTTATCATTTATAACTCTGCAGGTTTGTGAATTGCAGTTCCCCTGAACTCCATTTTACAACTCGCTTTTTTGGGAGCTGGCCGCAAATGCGCAGGATGGCCTCAGGCCCTATTCTGATTCCAGGCGGCAGGCTGAGCCTGCGGTTAATTCTTCTTCCTGATGGGAAAATAGAGTGACCTGTGCCTGTCCCAACACCTAGACCTAGTCTCTCATTGGCTCCCCCTCTTCCCGTTCAACCTCAGGACAAATTGCAAGCTGTACGGAACAGGAGGTTAAAGGTGCTGATTCTCCACGGAGGGAGGTTGCTAGTAAAGCGGCTGGAATGGCGAACCCGAGCACAAGGAGATGAGAAATGAGGTGCGTTTTAGAAACCTTTCCCGGTCACACGGTGTACCACCTTCTGGGTTTCTCATGCATGTTTTCGATGTAGGAAGATGCCCTTGAACCTGGAGATTTGGGACCCATGGTATGGGTAACTGGCAGTATTACTTTAAAGGCTCTGCATTTGCTCCCCCAACCTCACCAAATCTCTCAGACCCGAGAGTGTCCACCCTTACGTCTCATCCAGCTGTGGGTCTAGATATGATCAATCCAGGTGGCATCACAGCCCCTGAACGAATTTAGTAAGAATTTCTCTCTCTTTCACTGTCTTTGTTTCACGGGTTTTGAAAATTAATTTATTTTTATAATGGGGTTTAGCTGCTTTTCACGGCTGTGTTTATGCCGCTTTACACCCACTTGACTCACATCCAGAGAGATATCAATACATAGGTTTTAAGATTCTTACTAGTCAGATATATTCGTGTGCGGTGAATAGGTGTTGTTGAGTCCAGTACACTGAGCAAGGAGTAGCTCTTTCTATTACATATTGGGTTTATGGAACGGTATCTGAGCTAATTTGAAACCCTTGTTTTATGCATCACCCCAGCTAACCTTTCCCGTTAAGCAGCCATAGTGTGTTTTCTAAACGTGTGACTCTGTTCTGTTTTGTAATTCAGTTCAAGTGTAGCGGTTTTTACATTCCCTCTAAAAGTGATAGCTTATGAGAAGTGTCTTTTTCTGTGTGACTTATTTCACTTAGAATCGTCGTACCTAAATCCACTCATCATGCTGCTACTAGCCTTATGACATTGATTTCATGGCTGAGTGATATTCCATTGTACATAAGGACCACCACTTCTTTATCCATTTTTCTCTTTCCTGGGATATTTAAGTTGTCATGAAGTGGAGGTTCTTGTCAACAGAGCAGCCCTAAACTTTGGGGTGCCTGTGTCTTGCTGATTTTTAGTTTTCCCAATTTATACGCCCGTGAGTGGAAGTCCCCTATGCGATCTAAGCTGTGTTTTTTCGATGTTTCAGGACACACCATACACTTCTCCAGACTGGCTCTTGGCAATTTACATCCCGCTCATCAGCGTAGCAAGGCTCCCATTTCTCCATGGCCTGTCCTGCATTTCTGGTTTTGACACTTTTTTCAGCATGGCCCTTTTGACCGATGGGAAGCGAGACTTCTTTGAAGCGCTGATTTGCCTTTCCAGGTTGCTTGGTTGGCCAAAAAGGGCGTATGCGTGTTTTCCTGAATATATTCAGGAAAACACGCATACGCCCTTTTTGGGCAAGGGCATCATTGTCGATGTTTTGCCGCTTTTCCTGTGCTTCAAAGGCGATTCGAATCTACCTCCTGAAATCTGTTTCCTGCAATTCTGCCTTGCTTTCAAATCCTCTTCGTTGCCTTCCCTCAATATATTTGTGGACGAGAGTTATCATGTATAACTCTGCAGGTTTGTGAATTGCAGTGCCCCTGAGCTCCATTTTTCAACTCGCTTTTTTGGGAGCTGGCCGCAAAAGCGCAGGATGGCCTCAGGCCCTATTCTGGTTCCGGGCGGCAGGCTGAGCCTGTGGTTAATTCTTCTTCCTGATGGGAAAATAGAGTGACCTGTGCCTGTCCCAACACCTAGAGCTAGTCTCTCATTGGCTCCCCCTCTTCCCGTTCATCCTCAGGACAAATTGCAAGCTGTACGGAACAGGAGGTTAAAGGTGCTGATTCTCCAAGGACGGAGATTGCTAGTAAAGCGGCTGGAATGGCGAACCCGAGCACAAGGAGATGAGAAATGAGGTGCGTTTTAGAAACCTTTCCCGGTCACACGGTCTACCACCTTCTGGGTTTCTCATGCATGTTTTCGATGTAGGAAGATGCCCTTGAACCTGGAGATTTGGGACCCATGGGATGGATAACAGGCAGTAGTACTTTAAAGGCTCTGCGTTTGCTCCCCCAACCTCACCAAATCTCTCAGCCCCGAGAGTGTCCACCCTTACGTCTAATCCAGCTGTGGGTCTAGATATGGTCAATCCAGGTGGCATCACAGCCCCTGAACGAATTTTGTAAGAATTTCTCTCTCTTTCACTGTCTTTGTTTCACGGGTTTTTAAAATTTATTTATTTTTATAATGGGGTTTAGCTGCTTTTCATGGCTGTGTTTATGCCGCTTTACACCCACTTGACTCACATCCAGAGAGATATCAATACATAGGTTTTAAGATTCTTACTAGTCAGATATATTCTTGTGCGGTGAATAGGGGGTGTTGAGTCCAGTACACTGAGCAAGGAGTAGCTCTTTCTATTACATATTGGGTTTAAGGAACGGTATCTGAGCTAATTTGAAACCCTTGTTTTATGCATCACCCCAGCTAACCTTTCCCGTTAAGCAGCCATAGTGTGTTTTCTAAACGTGTGACTCTGTTCTGTTTTGTAATTCAGTTCAAGTGTAGCGGTTTTTACATTCCCTCTAAAAGTGATAGCTTATGAGAAGTGTCTTTTTCTGTGTGACTTATTTCACTTAGAATCGTCGTACCTAAATCCACTCATCATGCTGCTACTAGCCTTATGACATTGATTTCATGGCTGAGTGATATTCCATTGTACATAAGGACCACCACTTCTTTATCCATTTTTCTCTTTCCTGGGATATTTAAGTTGTCATGAAGTGGAGGTTCTTGTCAACAGAGCAGCCCTAAACTTTGGGGTGCCTGTGTCTTGCTGATTTTTACTTTTCCCAATTTATACGCCCGTGAGTGGAAGTCCCCTATGCGATCTAAGCTGTGTTTTTTCGATGTTTCAGGACACACCATACACTTCTCCAGACTGGCTCTTGGCAATTTACATCCCGCTCATCAGCGTAGCAAGGCTCCCATTTCTCCATGGCCTGTCCTGCATTTCTGGTTTTGACACTTTTTTCAGCATGGCCCTTTTGAGCGATGGGAAGCGAGACTTCTTTGAAGCGCTGATTTGCCTTTCCAGGTTGCTTGGTTGGCCAAAAAGGGCGTATGCGTGTTTTCCTGAATATATTCAGGAAAAAACGCATACGCCCTTTTTGGCCAAGGGCATCATTGTCGATGTTTTGCCGCTTTTCCTGTGCTTTAAAGGCGATTCGAATCTACCTCCTGAAATCTGTTTCCTGCAATTCTGCCTTGCTTTCAAATCCTCTTCGTTGCCTTCCCTCAATATATTTGTGGACGAGAGTTATCATGTATAACTCTGCAGGTTTGTGAATTGCAGTGCCCCTGAGCTCCATTTTTCAACTCGCTTTTTTGGGAGCTGGCCGCAAAAGCGCAGGATGGCCTCAGGCCCTATTCTGGTTCCGGGCGGCAGGCTGAGCCTGTGGTTAATTCTTCTTCCTGATGGGAAAATAGAGTGACCTGTGCCTGTCCCAACACCTAGAGCTAGTCTCTCATTGGCTCCCCCTCTTCCCGTTCATCCTCAGGACAAATTGCAAGCTGTACGGAACAGGAGGTTAAAGGTGCTGATTCTCCAAGGACGGAGATTGCTAGTAAAGCGGCTGGAATGGCGAACCCGAGCACAAGGAGATGAGAAATGAGGTGCGTTTTAGAAACCTTTCCCGGTCACACGGTCTACCACCTTCTGGGTTTCTCATGCATGTTTTCGATGTAGGAAGATGCCCTTGAACCTGGAGATTTGGGACCCATGGGATGGGTAACAGGCAGTAGTACTTTTAAGGCTCTGCGTTTGCTCCCCCAACCTCACCAAATTTCTCATCCCCGAGAGTGTCCACCCTTACGTCTCATCCAGCTGTGGGTCTAGATATGGTCTATCCAGGTGGCATCACAGCCCCTGAACGAATTTTGTAAGAATTTCTCTCTCTTTCACTGTCTTTGTTTCACGGGTTTTTAAAATTAATTTATTTTTATAATGGGGTTTAGCTGCTTTTCACGGCTGTGTTTATTCCGCTTTACACCCACTTGACTCACATCCAGAGAGATATCAATACATAGGTTTTAAGATTCTTACTAGTCAGATATATTCTTGTGCGGTGAATAGGGGGTGTTGAGTCCAGTTCACTGAGCAAGGAGTAGGTCTTTCTATTACATATTGGGTTTATGGAACGGTATCTGAGCTAATTTGAAACCCATGTTTTCTGCAGCACCCCGCCTCACCTTTCCCGTTAAGCAGCCGTAGTGTGTTTTCTAAACGTGTGACTCTGTTCTGTTTTGTAATTCAGTTCAGTTGTAGCGGTTTTTACATTCCCTCTGTAAGTGACACCTTATGAGAAGTGTCCTTTTCTGTGTGACTTATTTCACTTAGAATCGTCGTACCTAAATCCACTCATCATGCTGCTACTAGCCTTATGACATTGATTTCATGGCTGAGTGATATTCCATTGTACATAAGGACCACAACTTTTTTATCCATTTTTCGCTTTCCTGGGATATTTAAGGTGGAAGGAAGTGGAGGTCCTTGTCAACAGAGCAGCCCTAAACTTTGGGGTGCTTGTGTCTTGCTGATTTTCAATTTTCTCACTTTAACCCCCCATGCGTGGAAGTGCCCTATGCTCTCTAAGCTGTGTTTTTTAGATGTTTCAGGACACACCGTACCTTTCTCCAGAGTGGCTGTTGGCAATTTACATCCCGCCCATCAGTGTAGCAAGGCTCCCATTTCTCCATGGCCTGTCCTGCATTTCTGGTTTTGACACTTTTTTCAGCATGGCCCTTTTGACCGATGGGAAGCGAGACTTCTTTGTAGCGCTGATTTGCCTTTCCAGGTTGCTTGGTTGGCCAAAAAGGGCGTATGCGTTTTTTCCTGAATATATTCAGGAAAAAACGCATACGCCCTTTTTGGCCAAGGGCATCATTGTCGATGTTTTGCCGCTTTTCATGTGCTTTAAAGGCGATTCGAATCTACCTACTGAAATCTGTTTCCTGCAATTCTGCCTTGATTTCAAATCCTCTTCTTTGCCTTCCCTCAATATATTTGTGGACGAGAGTTATCATTTATAACTCTGCAGGTTTGTGAATTGCAGTGCCCTGAAGCTCCATTTTACAAGTCGCTTTTTTGGGAGCTGGCCGCAAAAGCGCAGGATGGCTTCAGGCCCTGTTCTGGTTCCGGGGGGCAGGCTGAGCCTGTGGTTAATTCTTCTTCCTGATGGGAAAATAGAGTGACCTGTGCCTGTCCCAACACCAAGAGCTAGTCTCTCATTGGTTCCCCGTCTTCCCGTTCATCCTCAGGACAAATTGCAACATGTACGGAACAGGAGGTTAAAGGTGCTGATGCTCCAAGTAGGGAGATTGCTAGTAAAGTGGCTGGAAAGGCGAACCCGAGCACAAGGAGATGAGAAATGAGGTGCGTTTTACAAACCTTTCCCCATCACACGGTGTACCATCTTCTGGGTTTCTCATGCATGTTTTCGATGTAGGAAGATGCCCTTGAACCTGGAGATTTGGGACCCATGCGATGGGTATCACGCAGTATTACTTTAAAGGGTCTGTGTTTGCCCACCCAACCTCACCAAACCTCTCAGCCCCAAGAGTGTCCACCCTTATGTCTCATCCAGCTGTGGGTCTAGATATGGTCAATCCAGGTTGCATCACAGCCCATGAACGAATTGTGTAAGAATTTCTCTCTCTTTCCCTATCTTTGTTTCATGGGTTTTTAAAAGTAATTTATTTTTATAATGGGGTTTAGCTGCTTTTCACGGCTGTGTTTATGCCACTTTACACCCACTTGACACACTAACAGAGAGATATCAATACTTAGGTTTTAAGATTATTACTAGTCAGATATATTCTTGTGTGGTGAATCGGGCGTGTTGAGTCCAGTTCTCTGAGCAAGGAGTAGGTCTTGTCTATTACATATTGGGTTTATGGAACGGTATCTGAGCTAATTTGAAAATCTTGTTTTATGTATCACCCCACCTCACCTTTCCCGTTAAGCAGCCATAGTGTGTTTTCTGCATGTGTGACTCTGTTCTGTTTTGTAATTCAGTTCAAGTGTAACGGATTTTACATTCCCTCTATAAGTGACACCTTATGAGAAGTGTCCTTTTCTGTGTGACTTATTTCACTTAGAATCATCGTACCTAAATCCACTCATCATGCTGCTACTAGCCTTATGACATTGATTTCATGGCTGAGTGATATTCCATTGTACATAAGGACCACAAATTTTTTATCCATTTTTCGCTTTCCTGGGATATTTAAGGTGGAATGAAGTGGAGGTCCTTGTCAACAGAGCAGCCCTAAACTTTGGGGTGCTTGTGTCTTGCTGATTTTCAATTTTCTCACTTTATCCCCCCATGCGTGGAAGTGCCCTATGCTCTCTAAGCTGTGTTTTTTAGATGTTTCAGGACACACCATACCTTTCTCCAGAGTGGCTGTTGGCAATTTACATCCCGCCCATCAGTGTAGCAAGGCTCCCATTTCTCCATGGCCTGTCCTGCATTTCTGGTTTTGACACATTTTTCAGCATGGCCCTTTTGACCGATGGGAAGCGAGACTTCTTTGTAGCGCTGATTTGCCTTTCCAGGTTGCTTGGTTGGCCAAAAAGGGCGTATGCGTTTTTTCCTGAATATATTCAGGAAAAAACGCATACGCCCTTTTTGGCCAAGGGCATCATTGTCGATGTTTTGCCGCTTTTCATGTGCTTTAAAGGCGATTCGAATCTACCTACTGAAATCTGTTTCCTGCAATTCTGCCTTGATTTCAAATCCTCTTCTTTGCCTTCCCTCAATATATTTGTGGACGAGAGTTATCATTTATAACTCTGCAGGTTTGTGAATTGCAGTGCCCTGAAGCTCCATTTTACAAGTCGCTTTTTTGGGAACTGGCCGCAAAAGCGCAGGATGGCTTCAGGCCCTGTTCTGGTTCCGGGGGGCAGGCTGAGCCTGTGGTTAATTCTTCTTCCTGATGGGAAAATAGAGTGACCTGTGCCTGTCCCAACACCAAGAGCTAGTCTCTCATTGGTTCCCCGTCTTCCCGTTCATCCTCAGGACAAATTGCAACCTGTACGGAACAGGAGGTTAAAGGTGCTGATTCTCCAAGGAGGGAGATTGCTAGTAAAGTGGCTGGAATGGCGAACCCGAGCACAAGGAGATGAGAAATGAGGTGCGTTTTAGAAACCTTTCCCCATCACACGGTGTACCATCTTCTGGGTTTCTCATGCATGTTTTCAATGTAGGAAGATGCCCTTGAACCTGGAGATTTGGGACCCATGCGATGGGTAGCACGCAGTATTACTTTAAAGGGTCTGCGTTTGCTCACCCAACCTCACCAAACCTCTCAGCCCCAAGAGTGTCCACCCTTATGTCTCATCCAGCTGTGGGTCTAGATATGGTCAATCCAGGTTGCATCACAGCCCCTGAACGAATTGTGTAAGAATTTCTCTCTCTTTCCCTGTCTTTGTTTCATGGGTTTTTAAAAGTAATTTATTTTTATAATGGGGTTTAGCTGCTTTTCACGGCTGTGTTTATGCCGCTTTACACCCACTTGACACACTAACAGAGAGATATCAATACATAGGTTTTAAGATTATTACTAGTCAGATATATTCTTGTGCGGTGAATCGGGCGTGTTGAGTCCAGTTCTCTGAGGAAGGAGTAGGTCTTGTCTATTACATATTGGGTTTATGGAACGGTATCTGAACTAATTTGAAAGTCTTGTTTTATGTATCACACCACCTCACCTTTCCCGTTAAGCAGCCATAGTGTGTTTTCTGCATGTGTGACTCTGTTCTGTTTTGTAATTCAGTTCAAGTGTAACGGATTTTACATTCCCTCTATAAGTGACACCTTATGAGAAGTGTCCTTTTCTGTGTGACTTATTTCACTTAGAATCGTCGTACCTAAATCCACTCATCATGCTGCTACTAGCCTTATGACATTGATTTCATGGCTGAGTGATATTCCATTGTACATAAGGACCACAAATTTTTTATCCATTTTTCGCTTTCCTGGGATATTTAAGGTGGAATGAAGTGGAGGTCCTTGTCAACAGAGCAGCCCTAAACTTTGGGGTGCTTGTGTCTTGCTGATTTTCAATTTTCCCACTTTATCCCCCCATACGTGGAAGTGCCCTATGCTCTCTAAGCTGTGTTTTTTAGATGTTTCAGGACACACCGTACCCTTCTCCAGAGTGGCTGTTGGCAATTTACATCCCGCCCATCAGTGTAGCAAGGCTCCCATTTCTCCATGGCCTGTCCTGCATTTCTGGTTTTGACACTTTTTTCAGCATGGCCCTTTTGACCGATGGGAAGCGAGACTTCTTTGTAGCGCTGATTTGCCTTTCCAGGTTGCTTGGTTGGCCAAAAAGGGCGTATGCGTTTTTTCCTGAATATATTCAGGAAAAAACGCATACGCCCTTTTTGGCCAAGGGCATCATTGTCGATGTTTTGCCGCTTTTCATGTGCTTTAAAGGCGACTCGAATCTACCTCCTGAAATCTGTTTCCTGCAATTCTGCCTTGCTTTCAAATCCTCTTCGTTGCCTTCCCTCAATATATTTGTGGACGAGAGTTATCATGTATAACTCTGCAGGTTTGTGAATTGCAGTGCCCCTGAGCTCCATTTTTCAACTCGCTTTTTTGGGAGCTGGCCGCAAAAGCGCAGGATGGCCTTAGGCCCTATTCTGGTTCCGGGCGGCAGGCTGAGCAAGTGGTTAATTCTTCTTCCTGATGGGAAAATAGAGTGACCTGTGCCTGTCCCAAAACCTAGAGCTAGTCTCTCATTGGCTACCCCTCTTCCCGTTCATCCTCAGGACAAATTGCAAGCTGTACGGAACAGGAGGTTAAAGGTGCTGATTCTCCAAGGAGGGAGATTGCTAGTAAAGAGGCTGGAATGGCGAACCCGAGCACAAGGAGATGAGAAATGAGGTGCGTTTTAGAAACCTTTCCCGGTCACACAGTGTACCACCTTCTGGGTTTCTCATGCATGTTTTCGATGTAGGAAGATGCCCTTGAACCTGGAGATTTGGGACCCATGGGATGGGTAACAGGCAGTATTACTTTAAAGGCTCTGCATTTGCTCCCCCAACCTCACCAAATCTCTCAGCCCCGAGAGTGTCCACCCTTACGTCTCATCCAGCTGTGGGTCTAGATATGGTCAATCCAGGTGGCATCACAGCCCCTGAACGAATTTAGTAAGAATTTCTCTCTCTTTCACTGTCTTTGTTTCACGGGTTTTGAAAATTATTTGATTTTTATAATGGGGTTTAGCTGCTTTTCACGGCTGTGTTTATGCCGCTTTACACCCACTTGACTCACATCCAGAGAGATATCAATACATAGGTTTTAAGATTCTTACTAGTCAGATATATTCTTGTGCGGTGAATAGGTGTTGTTGAGTCCAGTTCACTGAGCAAGGAGTATGTCTTTATATTACATATTGCATTTATGGAACGGTATGTGAGCTAATTTGAAACCCTTGTTTTATGCATCACCCCACCTCACCTTTCCAGTTAAGCAGCCATAGTGTGTTTTCTAAACGTGTGACTCTGTCCTGTTTTGTAATTCAGTTCAAGTGTAGCGGGTTTTACATTCCCTCTATAAGTGATAGCTTATGAGAAGTGTCTTTTTCTGTGTGACTTATTTCACTTAGAATCGTCGTACCTAAATCCACTCATCATGCTGCTACTAGCCTTATGACATTGATTTCATGGCTGAGTGATATTCCATTGTACATAAGGACCACCACTTCTTTATCCATTTTTCTCTTTCCTGGGATATTTAAGGTGTCATGAAGTGGAGGTTCTTGTCAACAGAGCAGCCCTAAACTTTGGGGTGCCTGTGTCTTGCTGATTTTTAGTTTTCCCAATTTATACGCCCGTGAGTGGAAGTGCCCTATGCGATCTAAGCTGTGTTTTTTCGATGTTTCAGGACACACCATACACTTCTCCAGAGTGGCTCTTGGCAATTTACATCCCGCTCATCAGCATAGCAAGGCTCCCATTTCTCCATGGCCTGTCCTGCATTTCTGGTTTTGACACTTTTTTCAGCATGGCCCTTTTGACCGATGGGAAGCGAGACTTCTTTGAAGCGCTGATTTGCCTTTCCAGGTTGCTTGGTTGGCCAAAAAGGGCGTATGCGTTTTTTCCTGAATATATTCAGGAAAAAACGCATACGCCCTTTTTGGCCAAGGGCATCATTGTTGACGTTTTGCCGCTTTTCATTTGCTTTAAAGGCGATTCGAATCTACCTCCTGAAATCTGTTTCCTGCAATTCTGCCTTGCTTTCAAATCCTCTTCGTTGCCTGCCCTCAATATATTTGTGGACGAGAGTTATCATTTATAACTCTGCAGGTTTGTGAATTGCAGTGCCCCTGAGCTCCATTTTTCAACTCGCTTTTTTGGGAGCTGGCCGCAAAAGCGCAGGATGGCCTCAGGCCCTATTCTGCTTCCGGGCAGCAGGCTGAGCCTGTGGTTAATTCTTCTTCCTGTTGGGAAAATAGAGTGACCTGTGCCTGTCCCAACACCTAGAGCTAGTCTCTCATTGGCTCCCCCTCTTCCCGTTCATCCTAAGGACAAATTGCAAACTGTACGGAACAGGAGGTTAAAGGTGCTGATTCTCCAAGGAGGGAGATTGCTAGTAAAGCGGCTGGAATGGCGAACCCGAGCACAAGGAGATGAGAAATGAGGTGCGTTTTAGAAACGTTTCCCGGTCACACAGTCTACCAGCTTCTGGGTTTCTCATGCATGTTTTCGATGTAGGAAGATGCCCTTGAACCTGGAGATTTGGGACCCATGGGATGGGTAAGAGGCAATATTACTTTAAAGGCTCTGCATTTGCTCCCCCAACCTCACCAAATTTCTCAGCCCTGAGAGTGTCCACCCTTACGTCTCATCCAGCTGTGGGTCTAGATATGGTCTATCCAGGTGGCATCACAGCCCCTGAACGAATTTTGTAAGAATTTCTCTCTCTTTCACTGTCTTTGTTTCACGGGTTTTGAAAATTAATTTATTTTTATAATGGGGTTTAGCAGCTTTTCACGGCTGTGTTTATGCCGCTTTACACCCACTTGACTCACATCCAGAGAGATATCAATACATAGTTTTTAAGATTCTTACTAGTCAGATATATTCTTGTGCGGTGAATAGGGGGTGTTGAGTCCAGTTCACTGAGCAAGGAGTAGGTCTTTCTATTACATATTGCGTTTATGGAACGGTATGTGAGCTAATTTGAAACCCTTGTTTTATGCATCACCCCACCTCACCTTTCCAGTTAAGCAGCCATAGTGTGTTTTCTAAACGTGTGACTCTGTTCTGTTTTGTAATTCAGTTCAAGTGTAGCGGGTTTTACATTCCCTCTATAAGTGATAGCTTATGAGAAGTGTCTTTTTCTGTGTGACTTATTTCACTTAGAATCGTCGTACCTAAATCCACTCATCATGCTGCTACTAGCCTTATGACATTGATTTCATGGCTGAGTGATATTCCATTGTACATAAGGACCACCACTTCTTTATCCATTTTTCTCTTTCCTGGGATATTTAAGGTGTCATGAAGTGGAGGTTCTTGTCAACAGAGCAGCCCTAAACTTTGGGGTGCCTGTGTCTTGCTGATTTTTAGTTTTCCCAATTTATACGCCCGTGAGTGGAAGTGCCCTATGCGATCTAAGCTGTGTTTTTTCGATGTTTCAGGACACACCATACACTTCTCCAGAGTGGCTCTTGGCAATTTACATCCCGCTCATCAGCATAGCAAGGCTCCCATTTCTCCATGGCCTGTCCTGCATTTCTGGTTTTGACACTTTTTTCAGCATGGCCCTTTTGACCGATGGGAAGCGAGACTTCTTTGAAGCGCTGATTTGCCTTTCCAGGTTGCTTGGTTGGCCAAAAAGGGCGTATGCGTTTTTTCCTGAATATATTCAGGAAAAAACGCATACGCCCTTTTTGGCCAAGGGCATCATTGTTGACGTTTTGCCGCTTTTCATTTGCTTTAAAGGCGATTCGAATCTACCTCCTGAAATCTGTTTCCTGCAATTCTGCCTTGCTTTCAAATCCTCTTCGTTGCCTGCCCTCAATATATTTGTGGACGAGAGTTATCATTTATAACTCTGCAGGTTTGTGAATTGCAGTGCCCCTGAGCTCCATTTTTCAACTCGCTTTTTTGGGAGCTGGCCGCAAAAGCGCAGGATGGCCTCAGGCCCTATTCTGCTTCCGGGCAGCAGGCTGAGCCTGTGGTTAATTCTTCTTCCTGTTGGGAAAATAGAGTGACCTGTGCCTTTCCCAACACCTAGAGCTAGTCTCTCATTGGCTCCCCCTCTTCCCGTTCATCCTAAGGACAAATTGCAAACTGTAAGGAACAGGAGGTTAAAGGTGCTGATTCTCCAAGGAGGGAGATTGCTAGTAAAGCGGCTGGAATGGTGAACCCGAGCACAAGGAGATGAGAAATGAGGTGCGTTTTAGAAACGTTTCCCGGTCACACAGTCTACCAGCTTCTGGGTTTCTCATGCATGTTTTCGATGTAGGAAGATGCCCTTGAACCTGGAGATTTGGGACCCATGGGATGGGTAAGAGGCAATATTACTTTAAAGGCTCTGCATTTGCTCCCCGAACCTCACCAAATTTCTCAGCCCCGAGAGTGTCCACCCTTACGTCTCATCCAGCTGTGGGTCTAGATATGGTCTATCCAGGTGGCATCACAGCCCCTGAACGAATTTTGTAAGAATTTCTCTCTCTTTCACTGTCTTTGTTTCACGGGTTTTTAAAATTAATTTATTTTTATAATGGGGTTTAGCTGCTTTTCACGGCTGTGTTTATGCCGCTTTACACCCACTTGACTCACATCCAGAGAGATATCAATACATAGGTTTTAAGATTCTTACTAATCAGATATATTCTTGTGCGGTGAATAGGGGGTGTTGAGTCCAGTTCACTGAGCAAGGAGTAGGTCTTTCTATTACATATTGCATTTATGGAACGGTATGTGAGCTAATTTGAAACCCTTGTTTTATGCATCACCCCACCTCACCTTTCCAGTTAAGCAGCCATAGTGTGTTTTCTAAACGTGTGACTCTGTTCTGTTTTGTAATTCAGTTCAAGTGTAGCAGTTTTTACATTCCCTCTATAAGTGATAGCTTATGAGAAGTGTCTTTTTCTGTGTGACTTATTTCACTTAGAATCGTCGTACCTAAATCCACTCATCATGCTGCTACTAGCCTTATGACATTGATTTCATGGCTGAGTGATATTCCATTGTACATAAGGACCACCACTTCTTTATCCATTTTTCTCTTTCCTGGGATATTTAAGGTGTCATGAAGTGGAGGTTCTTGTCAACAGAGCAGCCCTAAACTTTGGGGTGCCTGTGTCTTGCTGATTTTTAGTTTTCCCAATTTATACGCCCGTGAGTGGAAGTGCCCTTTGCGATCTAAGCTGTGTTTTTTCGATGTTTCAGGACACACCATACACTTCTCCAGAGTGGCTCTTGGCAATTTACATCCCGCTCATCAGCATAGCAAGGCTCCCATTTCTCCATGGCCTGTCCTGCATTTCTGGTTTTGACACTTTTTTCAGCATGGCCCTTTTGACCGATGGGAAGCGAGACTTCTTTGAAGCGCTGATTTGCCTTTCCAGGTTGCTTGGTTGGCAAAAAAGGGCGTATGCGTTTTTTCCTGAATATATTCAGGAAAAAACGCATACGCCCTTTTTGGCCAAGGGCATCATTGTTGACGTTTTGCCGCTTTTCATTTGCTTTAAAGGCGATTCGAATCTACCTCCTGAAATCTGTTTCCTGCAATTCTGCCTTGCTTTCAAATCCTCTTCGTTGCCTGCCCTCAATATATTTGTGGACGAGAGTTATCATTTATAACTCTGCAGGTTTGTGAATTGCAGTGCCCCTGAGCTCCATTTTTCAACTCGCTTTTTTGGGAGCTGGCCGCAAAAGCGCAGGATGGCCTCAGGCCCTATTCTGCTTCCGGGCAGCAGGCTGAGCCTGTGGTTAATTCTTCTTCCTGTTGGGAAAATAGAGTGACCTGTGCCTGTCCCAACACCTAGAGCTAGTCTCTCATTGGCTCCCCCTCTTCCCGTTCATCCTAAGGACAAATTGCAAACTGTAAGGAACAGGAGGTTAAAGGTGCTGATTCTCCAAGGAGGGAGATTGCTAGTAAAGCGGCTGGAATGGCGAACCCGAGCACAAGGAGATGAGAAATGAGGTGCGTTTTAGAAACGTTTCCCGGTCACACAGTCTACCAGCTTCTGGGTTTCTCATGCATGTTTTCGATGTAGGAAGATGCCCTTGAACCTGGAGATTGGGGACCCATGGGATGGGTAAGAGGCAATATTACTTTAAAGGCTCTGCATTTGCTCCCCGAACCTCACCAAATTTCTCAGCCCCGAGAGTGTCCACCCTTACGTCTCATCCAGCTGTGGGTCTATCCAGGTGGCATCACAGCCCCTGAACGAATTTTGTAAGAATTTCTCTCTCTTTCACTGTCTTTGTTTCACGGGTTTTTAAAATTAATTTATTTTTATAATGGGGTTTAGCTGCTTTTCACGGCTGTGTTTATGCCGCTTTACACCCACTTGACTCACATCCAGAGAGATATCAATACATAGGTTTTAAGATTCTTACTAATCAGATATATTCTTGTGCGGTGAATAGGGGGTGTTGAGTCCAGTTCACTGAGCAAGGAGTAGGTCTTTCTATTACATATTGCATTTATGGAACGGTATGTGAGCTAATTTGAAACCCTTGTTTTATGCATCACCCCACCTCACCTTTCCAGTTAAGCAGCCATAGTGTGTTTTCTAAACGTGTGACTCTGTTCTGTTTTGTAATTCAGTTCAAGTGTAGCGGTTTTTACATTCCCTCTATAAGTGATAGCTTATGAGAAGTGTCTTTTTCTGTGTGACTTATTTCACTTAGAATCGTCGTACCTAAATCCACTCATCATGCTGCTACTAGCCTTATGACATTGATTTCATGGCTGAGTGATATTCCATTGTACATAAGGACCACCACTTCTTTATCCATTTTTCTCTTTCCTGGGATATTTAAGTTGTCATGAAGTGGAGTTTCTTGTCAAAAGAGCAGCCCTAAACTTTGGGGTGCCTCTGTCTTGCTGATTTTTAGTTTTCCCAATTTATACGCCCGTGAGGGGAAGTGCCCTATGCGCTCTAAGCTGTGTTTTTTCGATGTTTCAGGACACATCGTACACTTCGCCAGAGTGGCTGTTGGCAATTTACATCCCGCTCATCAGCGTAGCAAGGCTCCCATTTCTCCATGGCCTGTCCTGCATTTCTGGTTTTGACACTTTTTTCAGCTTGTCCCTTTTGACCGATGGGAAGCGAGACTTCTTTGTAGCGCTGATTTGCCTTTCCAGGTTGCTTGGTTGGCCAAAAAGGGCGTATGCGTTTTTTCCTGAATATATTCAGGAAAAAACGCATACGCCCTTTTTGGCCAAGGGCATCATTGTCGATGTTTTGCCGCTTTTCATGTGCTTTAAAGGCGACTCGAATCTACCTCCTGAAATCTGTTTCCTGCAATTCTGCCTTGCTTTCAAATCCTCTTCGTTGCCTGCCCTCAATATATTTGTGGACGAGAGTTATCATTTATAACTCTGCAGGTTTGTGAATTGCAGTGCCCCTGAGCTCCATTTTTCAACTCGCTTTTTTGGGAGCTGGCCGCAAAAGCGCAGGATGGCCTCAGGCCCTATTCTGCTTCCGGGCAGCAGGCTGAGCCTGTGGTTAATTCTTCTTCCTGTTGGGAAAATAGAGTGACCTGTGCCTGTCCCAACACCTAGAGCTAGTCTCTCATTGGCTCCCCCTCTTCCCGTTCATCCTAAGGACAAATTGCAAACTGTACGGAACAGGAGGTTAAAGGTGCTGATTCTCCAAGGAGGGAGATTGCTAGTAAAGCGGCTGGAATGGCGAACCCGAGCACAAGGAGATGAGAAATGAGGTGCGTTTTAGAAACGTTTCCCGGTCACACAGTCTACCAGCTTCTGGGTTTCTCATGCATGTTTTCGATGTAGGAAGATGCCCTTGAACCTGGAGATTTGGGACCCATGGGATGGGTAAGAGGCAATATTACTTTAAAGGCTCTGCATTTGCTCCCCGAACCTCACCAAATTTCTCAGCCCCGAGAGTGTCCACCCTTACGTCTCATCCAGCTGTGGGTCTAGATATGGTCTATCCAGGTGGCATCACAGCCCCTGAACGAATTTTGTAAGAATTTCTCTCTCTTTCACTGTCTTTGTTTCACGGGTTTTGAAAATTAATTTATTTTTATAATGGGGTTTAGCAGCTTTTCACGGCTGTGTTTATGCCGCTTTACACCCACTTGACTCACATCCAGAGAGATATCAATACATAGGTTTTAAGATTCTTACTAGTCAGATATATTCTTGTGCGGTGAATAGGGGGTGTTGAGTCCAGTTCACTGAGCAAGGAGTAGGTCTTTCTATTACATATTGCGTTTATGGAAGGGTATGTGAGCTAATTTGAAACCCTTGTTTTATGCATCACCCCACCTCACCTTTCCAGTTAAGCAGCCATAGTGTGTTTTCTAAACGTGTGACTCTGTTCTGTTTTGTAATTCAGTTCAAGTGTAGCGGGTTTTACATTCCCTCTATAAGTGATAGCTTATGAGAAGTGTCTTTTTCTGTGTGACTTATTTCACTTAGAATCGTCGTACCTAAATCCACTCATCATGCTGCTACTAGCCTTATGACATTGATTTCATGGCTGAGTGATATTCCATTGTACATAAGGACCACCACTTCTTTATCCATTTTTCTCTTTCCTGGGATATTTAAGGTGTCATGAAGTGGAGGTTCTTGTCAACAGAGCAGCCCTAAACTTTGGGGTGCCTGTGTCTTGCTGATTTTTAGTTTTCCCAATTTATACGCCCGTGAGTGGAAGTGCCCTATGCGATCTAAGCTGTGTTTTTTCGATGTTTCAGGACACACCATACACTTCTCCAGAGTGGCTCTTGGCAATTTACATCCCGCTCATCAGCATAGCAAGGCTCCCATTTCTCCATGGCCTGTCCTGCATTTCTGGTTTTGACACTTTTTTCAGCATGGCCCTTTTGACCGATGGGAAGCGAGACTTCTTTGAAGCGCTGATTTGCCTTTCCAGGTTGCTTGGTTGGCCAAAAAGGGCGTATGCGTTTTTTCCTGAATATATTCAGGAAAAAACGCATACGCCCTTTTTGGCCAAGGGCATCATTGTTGACGTTTTGCCGCTTTTCATTTGCTTTAAAGGCGATTCGAATCTACCTCCTGAAATCTGTTTCCTGCAATTCTGCCTTGTTTTCAAATCCTCTTCGTTGCCTGCCCTCAATATATTTGTGGACGAGAGTTATCATTTATAACTCTGCAGGTTTGTGAATTGCAGTGCCCCTGAGCTCCATTTTTCAACTCGCTTTTTTGGGAGCTGGCCGCAAAAGCGCAGGATGGCCTCAGGCCCTATTCTGCTTCCGGGCAGCAGGCTGAGCCTGTGGTTAATTCTTCTTCCTGTTGGGAAAATAGAGTGACCTGTGCCTGTCCCAACACCTAGAGCTAGTCTCTCATTGGCTCCCCCTCTTCCCGTTCATCCTAAGGACAAATTGCAAACTGTAAGGAACAGGAGGTTAAAGGTGCTGATTCTCCAAGGAGGGAGATTGCTAGTAAAGCGGCTGGAATGGCGAACCCGAGCACAAGGAGATGAGAAATGAGGTGCGTTTTAGAAACGTTTCCCGGTCACACAGTCTACCAGCTTCTGGGTTTCTCATGCATGTTTTCGATGTAGGAAGATGCCCTTGAACCTGGAGATTTGGGACCCATGGGATGGGTAAGAGGCAATATTACTTTAAAGGCTCTGCATTTGCTCCCCGAACCTCACCAAATTTCTCAGCCCCGAGAGTGTCCACCCTTACGTCTCATCCAGCTGTGGGTCTAGATATGGTCTATCCAGGTGGCATCACAGCCCCTGAACGAATTTTGTAAGAATTTCTCTCTCTTTCACTGTCTTTGTTTCACGGGTTTTTAAAATTAATTTATTTTTATAATGGGGTTTAGCTGCTTTTCACGGCTGTGTTTATGCCGCTTTACACCCACTTGACTCACATCCAGAGACATATCAATACATAGGTTTTAAGATTCTTACTAATCAGATATATTCTTGTGCGGTGAATAGGGGGTGTTGAGTCCAGTTCACTGAGCAAGGAGTAGGTCTTTCTATTACATATTGCATTTATGGAACGGTATGTGAGCTAATTTGAAACCCTTGTTTTATGCATCACCCCACCTCACCTTTCCAGTTAAGCAGCCATAGTGTGTTTTCTAAACGTGTGACTCTGTTCTGTTTTGTAATTCAGTTCAAGTGTAGCAGTTTTTACATTCCCTCTATAAGTGATAGCTTATGAGAAGTGTCTTTTTCTGTGTGACTTATTTCACTTAGAATCGTCGTACCTAAATCCACTCATCATGCTGCTACTAGCCTTATGACATTGATTTCATGGCTGAGTGATATTCCATTGTACATAAGGACCACCACTTCTTTATCCATTTTTCTCTTTCCTGGGATATTTAAGGTGTCATGAAGTGGAGGTTCTTGGCAACAGAGCAGCCCTAAACTTTGGGGTGCCTGTGTCTTGCTGATTTTTAGTTTTCCCAATTTATACGCCCGTGAGTGGAAGTGCCCTATGCGATCTAAGCTGTGTTTTTTCGATGTTTCAGGACACACCATACACTTCTCCAGAGTGGCTCTTGGCAATTTACATCCCGCTCATCAGCATAGCAAGGCTCCCATTTCTCCATGGCCTGTCCTGCATTTCTGGTTTTGACACTTTTTTCAGCATGGCCCTTTTGACCGATGGGAAGCGAGACTTCTTTGAAGCGCTGATTTGCCTTTCCAGGTTGCTTGGTTGGCAAAAAAGGGCGTATGCGTTTTTTCCTGAATATATTCAGGAAAAAACGCATACGCCCTTTTTGGCCAAGGGCATCATTGTTGACGTTTTGCCGCTTTTCATTTGCTTTAAAGGCGATTCGAATCTACCTCCTGAAATCTGTTTCCTGCAATTCTGCCTTGCTTTCAAATCCTCTTCGTTGCCTGCCCTCAATATATTTGTGGACGAGAGTTATCATTTATAACTCTGCAGGTTTGTGAATTGCAGTGCCCCTGAGCTCCATTTTTCAACTCACTTTTTTGGGAGCTGGCCGCAAAAGCGCAGGATGGCCTCAGGCCCTATTCTGCTTCCGGGCAGCAGGCTGAGCCTGTGGTTAATTCTTCTTCCTGTTGGGAAAATAGAGTGACCTGTGCCTGTCCCAACACCTAGAGCTAGTCTCTCATTGGCTCCCCCTCTTCCCGTTCATCCTAAGGACAAATTGCAAACTGTAAGGAACAGGAGGTTAAAGGTGCTGATTCTCCAAGGAGGGAGATTGCTAGTAAAGCGGCTGGAATGGCGAACCCGAGCACAAGGAGATGAGAAATGAGGTGCGTTTTAGAAACGTTTCCCGGTCACACAGTCTACCAGCTTCTGGGTTTCTCATGCATGTTTTCGATGTAGGAAGATGCCCTTGAACCTGGAGATTGGGGACCCATGGGATGGGTAAGAGGCAATATTACTTTAAAGGCTCTGCATTTGCTCCCCGAACCTCACCAAATTTCTCAGCCCCGAGAGTGTCCACCCTTACGTCTCATCCAGCTGTGGGTCTAGATATGGTCTATCCAGGTGGCATCACAGCCCCTGAACGAATTTTGTAAGAATTTCTCTCTCTTTCACTGTCTTTGTTTCACGGGTTTTTAAAATTAATTTATTTTTATAATGGGGTTTAGCTGCTTTTCACGGCTGTGTTTATGCCGCTTTACACCCACTTGACTCACATCCAGAGAGATATCAATACATAGGTTTTAAGATTCTTACTAATCAGATATATTCTTGTGCGGTGAATAGGGGGTGTTGAGTCCAGTTCACTGAGCAAGGAGTAGGTCTTTCTATTACATATTGCATTTATGGAACGGTATGTGAGCTAATTTGAAACCCTTGTTTTATGCATCACCCCACCTCACCTTTCCAGTTAAGCAGCCATAGTGTGTTTTCTAAACGTGTGACTCTGTTCTGTTTTGTAATTCAGTTCAAGTGTAGCGGTTTTTACATTCCCTCTATAAGTGATAGCTTATGAGAAGTGTCTTTTTCTGTGTGACTTATTTCACTTAGAATCGTCGTACCTAAATCCACTCATCATGCTGCTACTAGCCTTATGACATTGATTTCATGGCTGAGTGATATTCCATTGTACATAAGGACCACCACTTCTTTATCCATTTTTCTCTTTCCTGGGATATTTAAGTTGTCATGAAGTGGAGGTTCTTGTCAAAAGAGCAGCCCTAAACTTTGGGGTGCCTCTGTCTTGCTGATTTTTAGTTTTCCCAATTTATACGCCCGTGAGGGGAAGTGCCCTATGCGCTCTAAGCTGTGTTTTTTCGATGTTTCAGGACACATCGTACACTTCGCCAGAGTGGCTGTTGGCAATTTACATCCCGCTCATCAGCGTAGCAAGGCTCCCATTTCTCCATGGCCTGTCCTGCATTTCTGGTTTTGACACTTTTTTCAGCTTGTCCCTTTTGACCGATGGGAAGCGAGACTTCTTTGTAGCGCTGATTTGCCTTTCCAGGTTGCTTGGTTGGCCAAAAAGGGCGTATGCGTTTTTTCCTGAATATATTCAGGAAAAAACGCATACGCCCTTTTTGGCCAAGGGCATCATTGTCGATGTTTTGCCGCTTTTCATGTGCTTTAAAGGCGACTCGAATCTACCTCCTGAAATCTGTTTCCTGCAATTCTGCCTTGCTTTCAAATCCTCTTCGTTGCCTGCCCTCAATATATTTGTGGACGAGAGTTATCATTTATAACTCTGCAGGTTTGTGAATTGCAGTGCCCCTGAGCTCCATTTTTCAACTCGCTTTTTTGGGAGCTGGCCGCAAAAGCGCAGGATGGCCTCAGGCCCTATTCTGCTTCCGGGCAGCAGGCTGAGCCTGTGGTTAATTCTTCTTCCTGTTGGGAAAATAGAGTGACCTGTGCCTGTCCCAACACCTAGAGCTAGTCTCTCATTGGCTCCCCCTCTTCCCGTTCATCCTAAGGACAAATTGCAAACTGTACGGAACAGGAGGTTAAAGGTGCTGATTCTCCAAGGAGGGAGATTGCTAGTAAAGCGGCTGGAATGGCGAACCCGAGCACAAGGAGATGAGAAATGAGGTGCGTTTTAGAAACGTTTCCCGGTCACACAGTCTACCAGCTTCTGGGTTTCTCATGCATGTTTTCGATGTAGGAAGATGCCCTTGAACCTGGAGATTTGGGACCCATGGGATGGGTAAGAGGCAATATTACTTTAAAGGCTCTGCATTTGCTCCCCGAACCTCACCAAATTTCTCAGCCCCGAGAGTGTCCACCCTTACGTCTCATCCAGCTGTGGGTCTAGATATGGTCTATCCAGGTGGCATCACAGCCCCTGAACAAATTTAGTAAGAATTTCTCTCTCTTTCACTGTCTTTGTTTCACGGGTTTTTAAAATTAATTTATTTTTATAATGGGGTTTAGCTGCTTTTCACGGCTGTGTTTATGCCGCTTTACACCCACTTGACTCACATCCAGAGAGATATCAATACATAGGTTTTAAGATTCTTACTAATCAGATATATTCTTGTGCGGTGAATAGGGGGTGTTGAGTCCAGTTCACTGAGCAAGGAGTAGGTCTTTCTATTACATATTGCATTTATGGAACGGTATGTGAGCTAATTTGAAACCCTTGTTTTATGCATCACCCCACCTCACCTTTCCAGTTAAGCAGCCATAGTGTGTTTTCTAAACGTGTGACTCTGTTCTGTTTTGTAATTCAGTTCAAGTGTAGCGGTTTTTACATTCCCTCTATAAGTGATAGCTTATGAGAAGTGTCTTTTTCTGTGTGACTTATTTCACTTAGAATCGTCGTACCTAAATCCACTCATCATGCTGCTACTAGCCTTATGACATTGATTTCATGGCTGAGTGATATTCCATTGTACATAAGGACCACCACTTCTTTATCCATTTTTCTCTTTCCTGGGATATTTAAGTTGTCATGAAGTGGAGGTTCTTGTCAAAAGAGCAGCCCTAAACTTTGGGGTGCCTCTGTCTTGCTGATTTTTAGTTTTCCCAATTTATACGCCCGTGAGGGGAAGTGCCCTATGCGCTCTAAGCTGTGTTTTTTCGATGTTTCAGGACACATCGTATACTTCGCCAGAGTGGCTGTTGGCAATTTACATCCCGCTCATCAGCGTAGCAAGGCTCCCATTTCTCCATGGCCTGTCCTGCATTTCTGGTTTTGACACTTTTTTCAGCATGGCCCTTTTGACCGATGGGAAGCGAGACTTCTTTGAAGCGCTAATTTGCCTTTCCAGGTTGCTTGGTTGGCCAAAAAGGGCGTATGCGTTTTTTCCTGAATATATTCAGGAAAAAACGCATACGCCCTTTTTGGCCAAGGGCATCATTGTTGACGTTTTGCTGCTTTTCATTTGCTTTAAAGGCGATTCGAATCTACCTCCTGAAATCTGTTTCCTGCAATTCTGCCTTGTTTTCAAATCCTCTTCGTTGCCTGCCCTCAATATATTTGTGGACGAGAGTTATCATTTATAACTCTGCAGGTTTGTGAATTGCAGTGCCCCTGAGCTCCATTTTTCAACTCGCTTTTTTGGGAGCTGGCCGCAAAAGCGCAGGATGGCCTCAGGCCCTATTCTGCTTCCGGGCAGCAGGCTGAGCCTGTGGTTAATTCTTCTTCCTGTTGGGAAAATAGAGTGACCTGTGCCTGTCCCAACACCTAGAGCTAGTCTCTCATTGGCTCCCCCTCTTCCCGTTCATCCTAAGGACAAATTGCAAACTGTAAGGAACAGGAGGTTAAAGGTGCTGATTCTCCAAGGAGGGAGATTGCTAGTAAAGCGGCTGGAATGGCGAACCCGAGCACAAGGAGATGAGAAATGAGGTGCGTTTTAGAAACGTTTCCCGGTCACACAGTCTACCAGCTTCTGGGTTTCTCATGCATGTTTTCGATGTAGGAAGATGCCCTTGAACCTGGAGATTTGGGACCCATGGGATGGGTAAGAGGCAATATTACTTTAAAGGCTCTGCATTTGCTCCCCGAACCTCACCAAATTTCTCAGCCCCGAGAGTGTCCACCCTTACGTCTCATCCAGCTGTGGGTCTAGATATGGTCTATCCAGGTGGCATCACAGCCCCTGAACGAATTTTGTAAGAATTTCTCTCTCTTTCACTGTCTTTGTTTCACGGGTTTTTAAAATTAATTTATTTTTATAATGGGGTTTAGCTGCTTTTCACGGCTGTGTTTATGCCGCTTTACACCCACTTGACTCACATCCAGAGAGATATCAATACATAGGTTTTAAGATTCTTACTAATCAGATATATTCTTGTGCGGTGAATAGGGGGTGTTGAGTCCAGTTCACTGAGCAAGGAGTAGGTCTTTCTATTACATATTGCATTTATGGAACGGTATGTGAGCTAATTTGAAACCCTTGTTTTATGCATCACCCCACCTCACCTTTCCAGTTAAGCAGCCATAGTGTGTTTTCTAAACGTGTGACTCTGTTCTGTTTTGTAATTCAGTTCAAGTGTAGCAGTTTTTACATTCCCTCTATAAGTGATAGCTTATGAGAAGTGTCTTTTTCTGTGTGACTTATTTCACTTAGAATCGTCGTACCTAAATCCACTCATCATGCTGCTACTAGCCTTATGACATTGATTTCATGGCTGAGTGATATTCCATTGTACATAAGGACCACCACTTCTTTATCCATTTTTCTCTTTCCTGGGATATTTAAGGTGTCATGAAGTGGAGGTTCTTGTCAACAGAGCAGCCCTAAACTTTGGGGTGCCTGTGTCTTGCTGATTTTTAGTTTTCCCAATTTATACGCCCGTGAGTGGAAGTGCCCTATGCGATCTAAGCTGTGTTTTTTCGATGTTTCAGGACACACCATACACTTCTCCAGAGTGGCTCTTGGCAATTTACATCCCGCTCATCAGCATAGCAAGGCTCCCATTTCTCCATGGCCTGTCCTGCATTTCTGGTTTTGACACTTTTTTCAGCATGGCCCTTTTGACCGATGGGAAGCGAGACTTCTTTGAAGCGCTGATTTGCCTTTCCAGGTTGCTTGGTTGGCAAAAAAGGGCGTATGCGTTTTTTCCTGAATATATTCAGGAAAAAACGCATACGCCCTTTTTGGCCAAGGGCATCATTGTTGACGTTTTGCCGCTTTTCATTTGCTTTAAAGGCGATTCGAATCTACCTCCTGAAATCTGTTTCCTGCAATTCTGCCTTGCTTTCAAATCCTCTTCGTTGCCTGCCCTCAATATATTTGTGGACGAGAGTTATCATTTATAACTCTGCAGGTTTGTGAATTGCAGTGCCCCTGAGCTCCATTTTTCAACTCGCTTTTTTGGGAGCTGGCCGCAAAAGCGCAGGATGGCCTCAGGCCCTATTCTGCTTCCGGGCAGCAGGCTGAGCCTGTGGTTAATTCTTCTTCCTGTTGGGAAAATAGAGTGACCTGTGCCTGTCCCAACACCTAGAGCTAGTCTCTCATTGGCTCCCCCTCTTCCCGTTCATCCTAAGGACAAATTGCAAACTGTAAGGAACAGGAGGTTAAAGGTGCTGATTCTCCAAGGAGGGAGATTGCTAGTAAAGCGGCTGGAATGGCGAACCCGAGCACAAGGAGATGAGAAATGAGGTGCGTTTTAGAAACGTTTCCCGGTCACACAGTCTACCAGCTTCTGGGTTTCTCATGCATGTTTTCGATGTAGGAAGATGCCCTTGAACCTGGAGATTGGGGACCCATGGGATGGGTAAGAGGCAATATTACTTTAAAGGCTCTGCATTTGCTCCCCGAACCTCACCAAATTTCTCAGCCCCGAGAGTGTCCACCCTTACGTCTCATCCAGCTGTGGGTCTAGATATGGTCTATCCAGGTGGCATCACAGCCCCTGAACGAATTTTGTAAGAATTTCTCTCTCTTTCACTGTCTTTGTTTCACGGGTTTTTAAAATTAATTTATTTTTATAATGGGGTTTAGCTGCTTTTCACGGCTGTGTTTATGCCGCTTTACACCCACTTGACTCACATCCAGAGAGATATCAATACATAGGTTTTAAGATTCTTACTAATCAGATATATTCTTGTGCGGTGAATAGGGGGTGTTGAGTCCAGTTCACTGAGCAAGGAGTAGGTCTTTCTATTACATATTGCATTTATGGAACGGTATGTGAGCTAATTTGAAACCCTTGTTTTATGCATCACCCCACCTCACCTTTCCAGTTAAGCAGCCATAGTGTGTTTTCTAAACGTGTGACTCTGTTCTGTTTTGTAATTCAGTTCAAGTGTAGCGGTTTTTACATTCCCTCTATAAGTGATAGCTTATGAGAAGTGTCTTTTTCTGTGTGACTTATTTCACTTAGAATCGTCGTACCTAAATCCACTCATCATGCTGCTACTAGCCTTATGACATTGATTTCATGGCTGAGTGATATTCCATTGTACATAAGGACCACCACTTCTTTATCCATTTTTCTCTTTCCTGGGATATTTAAGTTGTCATGAAGTGGAGGTTCTTGTCAAAAGAGCAGCCCTAAACTTTGGGGTGCCTCTGTCTTGCTGATTTTTAGTTTTCCCAATTTATACGCCCGTGAGGGGAAGTGCCCTATGCGCTCTAAGCTGTGTTTTTTCGATGTTTCAGGACACATCGTACACTTCGCCAGAGTGGCTGTTGGCAATTTACATCCCGCTCATCAGCGTAGCAAGGCTCCCATTTCTCCATGGCCTGTCCTGCATTTCTGGTTTTGACACTTTTTTCAGCTTGTCCCTTTTGACCGATGGGAAGCGAGACTTCTTTGTAGCGCTGATTTGCCTTTCCAGGTTGCTTGGTTGGCCAAAAAGGGCGTATGCGTTTTTTCCTGAATATATTCAGGAAAAAACGCATACGCCCTTTTTGGCCAAGGGCATCATTGTCGATGTTTTGCCGCTTTTCATGTGCTTTAAAGGCGACTCGAATCTACCTCCTGAAATCTGTTTCCTGCAATTCTGCCTTGCTTTCAAATCCTCTTCGTTGCCTTCCCTCAATATATTTGTGGACGAGAGTTATCATTTATAACTCTGCAGGTTTGTGAATTGCAGTGCCCCTGAGCTCCATTTTTCAACTCGCTTTTTTGGGAGCTGGCCGCAAAAGCGCAGGATGGCCTCAGGCCCTATTCTGCTTCCGGGCAGCAGGCTGAGCCTGTGGTTAATTCTTCTTCCTGTTGGGAAAATAGAGTGACCTGTGCCTGTCCCAACACCTAGAGCTAGTCTCTCATTGGCTCCCCCTCTTCCCGTTCATCCTAAGGACAAATTGCAAACTGTACGGAACAGGAGGTTAAAGGTGCTGATTCTCCAAGGAGGGAGATTGCTAGTAAAGCGGCTGGAATGGCGAACCCGAGCACAAGGAGATGAGAAATGAGGTGCGTTTTAGAAACGTTTCCCGGTCACACAGTCTACCAGCTTCTGGGTTTCTCATGCATGTTTTCGATGTAGGAAGATGCCCTTGAACCTGGAGATTTGGGACCCATGGGATGGGTAAGAGGCAATATTACTTTAAAGGCTCTGCATTTGCTCCCCGAACCTCACCAAATTTCTCAGCCCCGAGAGTGTCCACCCTTACGTCTCATCCAGCTGTGGGTCTAGATATGGTCTATCCAGGTGGCATCACAGCCCCTGAACGAATTTAGTAAGAATTTCTCTCTCTTTCACTGTCTTTGTTTCACGGGTTTTTAAAATTAATTTATTTTTATAATGGGGTTTAGCTGCTTTTCACGGCTGTGTTTATGCCGCTTTACACCCACTTGACTCACATCCAGAGAGATATCAATACATAGGTTTTAAGATTCTTACTAATCAGATATATTCTTGTGCGGTGAATAGGGGGTGTTGAGTCCAGTTCACTGAGCAAGGAGTAGGTCTTTCTATTACATATTGCATTTATGGAACGGTATGTGAGCTAATTTGAAACCCTTGTTTTATGCATCACCCCACCTCACCTTTCCAGTTAAGCAGCCATAGTGTGTTTTCTAAACGTGTGACTCTGTTCTGTTTTGTAATTCAGTTCAAGTGTAGCGGTTTTTACATTCCCTCTATAAGTGATAGCTTATGAGAAGTGTCTTTTTCTGTGTGACTTATTTCACTTAGAATCGTCGTACCTAAATCCACTCATCATGCTGCTACTAGCCTTATGACATTGATTTCATGGCTGAGTGATATTCCATTGTACATAAGGACCACCACTTCTTTATCCATTTTTCTCTTTCCTGGGATATTTAAGTTGTCATGAAGTGGAGGTTCTTGTCAAAAGAGCAGCCCTAAACTTTGGGGTGCCTCTGTCTTGCTGATTTTTAGTTTTCCCAATTTATACGCCCGTGAGGGGAAGTGCCCTATGCGCTCTAAGCTGTGTTTTTTCGATGTTTCAGGACACATCGTATACTTCGCCAGAGTGGCTGTTGGCAATTTACATCCCGCTCATCAGCGTAGCAAGGCTCCCATTTCTCCATGGCCTGTCCTGCATTTCTGGTTTTGACACTTTTTTCAGCATGGCCCTTTTGACCGATGGGAAGCGAGACTTCTTTGAAGCGCTGATTTGCCTTTCCAGGTTGCTTGGTTGGCCAAAAAGGGCGTATGCGTTTTTTCCTGAATATATTCAGGAAAAAACGCATACGCCCTTTTTGGCCAAGGGCATCATTGTCGACGTTTTGCCGCTTTTCATGTGCTTTAAAGGCGATTCAAATCTACCTCCTGAAATCTGTTTCCTGCAATTCTGCCTTGCTTTCAAACCCTCTTCGTTGCCTTCCCTCAAGATATTTGTGGACGAGAGTTATCATTTATAACTCTGCAGGTTTGTGAATTGCAGTGCCCCTGAGCTCCATTTTACAACTCGCTTTTTTGGGAGCTGACCGCAAATGCGCAGGATGGCCTCAGGCCCTATTCTGGTTCCGGGCGGCAGGCTGAGCCTGTGGTTAATTCTTCTTCCTGATGGGAAAATAGAGTGACCTGTGCCTGTCCCAACACCTAGAGCTAGTCTCTCATTGGCTACCCCTCTTCCCGTTCATCCTCAGGACAAATTGCAAGCTGTACGGAACAGGAGGTTAAAGGTGCTGATTCTCCAAGGAGGGAGATTGCTAGTAAAGCGGCTGGAATGGCGAACCCGAGCACAAGGAGATGAGAAATGAGGTGCGTTTTAGAAAACTTTCCCGGTCACATGGTGTACCACCTTCTGGGTTTCTCATGCATGTTTTCGATGTAGGAAGATGCCCTTGAACCTGGAGATTTGGGACCCATGGGATGGGTAAGAGGCAATATTACTTTAAAGGCTCTGCATTTGCTCCCCCAACCTCACCAAATTTCTCAGCCCCGAGAGTGTCCACCCTTACGTCTCATCCAGCTGTGGGTCTAGATATGGTCTATCCAGGTGGCATCACAGCCCCTGAACGAATTTTGTAAGAATTTCTCTCTCTTTCACTGTCTTTGTTTCACGGGTTTTTAAAATTAATTTATTTTTATAATGGGGTTTAGCTGCTTTTCACGGCTGTGTTTATGCCGCTTTACACCCACTTGACTCACATCCAGAGAGATATCAATACATAGGTTTTAAGATTCTTACTAGTCAGATATATTCTTATGCGGTGAATAGGGGGTGTTGAGTCCAGTTCACTGAGCAAGGAGAAGCTCTTTCTATTACATATTGGGTTTATGGAACGGTATCTGAGCTAATTTGAAACCCTTGTTTTATGCATCACCCCAGCTCACCTTTCCCGTTAAGCAGCCATAGTGTGTTTTCTAAACGTGTGACTCTGTTCTGTTTTGTAATTCAGTTCAAGTGTAGCGGTTTTTACATTCCCTCTAAAAGTGATAGCTTATGAGAAGTGTCTTTTTCTGTGTGACTTATTTCACTTAGAATCGTCGTACCTAAATCCACTCATCATGCTGCTACTAGCCTTAGGACATTGATTTCATGGCTGAGTGATATTCCATTGTACATAAGGGCCACCACTTCTTTATCCATTTTTCTCTTTCCTGGGATATTTAAGGTGTCATGAAGTGGAGGTTCTTGTCAACAGAGCAGCCCTAAACTTTGGGGTGCCTGTGTCTTGCTGATTTTTAGTTTTCCCAATTTATACGCCCGTGAGTGGAAGTGCCCTATTCGATCTAAGCTGTGTTTTTTCGATGTTTCAGGACACACCATACACTTCTCCAGAGTGGCTCTTGGCAATTTACATCCCGCTCATCAGCGTAGCAAGGCTCCCATTTCTCCATTGCCTGTCCTGCATTTCTGGTTTTGACACTTTTTTCAGCTTGGCCCTTTTGACCGATGGGAAGCGAGACTTCTTTGTAGCGCTGATTTGCCTTTCCAGGTTGCCTGGTTGGCCAAAAAGGGCGTATGCGTTTTTTCCTGAATATATTCAGGAAAAAACGCATACGCCCTTTTTGGCCAAGGGCATCATTGTCGATATTTTGCCGCTTTTCATGTGCTTTAAAGGCGACTCGAATCTACCTCCTGAAATCTGTTTCCTGCAATTCTGCCTTGCTTTCAAATCCTCTTCGTTGCCTTCCCTCAATATATTTGTGGACGAGAGTTATCATGTATAACTCTGCAGGTTTGTGAATTGCAGTGACCCTGAGCTCCATTTTTCAACTCGCTTTTTTGGGAGCTGGCCACAAAAGCGCAGGATGGCCTTAGGCCCTATTCTGGTTCCGGGCGGCAGGCTGAGCCTGTGGTTAATTCTTCTTCCTGATGGGAAAATAGAGTGACCTGTGCCTGTCCCAACACCTAGAGCTAGTCTCTCATTGGCTACCCCTCTTCCCGTTCATCCTAAGGACAAATTGCAAACTGTAAGGAACAGGAGGTTAAAGGTGCTGATGCTCCAAGTAGGGAGATTGCTAGTAAAATGGCTGGAATGGCGAACCCGAGCACAAGGAGATGAGAAATGAGGTGCGTTTTAGAAACCTTTCCCGGTCACACGGTGTACCACCTTCTGGGTTTCTCATGCATGTTTTCGATGTAGGAAGATGCCCTTGAACCTGGAGATTTGGGACCCATGGGATGGCTAACAGGCAGTATTACTTTAAAGGCTCTGCATTTGCTCCCCCAACCTCACCAAATCACTCAGCCCCGAGAGTGTCCACCCTTATGTCTCATCCAGCTGTGGGTCTAGATATGGTCTATCCAGGTGGCATCACAGCCCCTGAACGAATTTTGTAAGAATTTCTCTCTCTTTCACTGTCTTTGTTTCACGGGTTTTGAAAATTAATTTATTTTTATAATGGGGTTTAGCTGCTTTTCACGGCTGTGTTTATGCCGCTTTACACCCACTTGACTCACATCCAGAGAGATATCAATACATAGGTTTTAAGATTCTTACTAGTCAGATATATTCTTGTGCGGTGAATAGGGGGTGTTGAGTCCAGTTCACTGAGCAAGGAGTAGCTCTTTCTATTACATATTGGGTTTATGGAACGGTATCTGAGCTAATTTGAAACCCTTGTTTTATGCATCACCCCAGCTCACCTTTCCCGTTAAGCAGCCATAGTGTGTTTTCTAAACGTGTGACTCTGTTCTGTTTTGTAATTCAGTTCAAGTGTAGCGGTTTTTACATTCCCTCTAAAAGTGATAGCTTATGAGAAGTGTCTTTTTCTGTGTGACTTATTTCACTTAGAATCGTCGTACCTAAATCCACTCATCATGCTGCTACTAGCCTTATGACATTGATTTCATGGCTGAGTGATATTCCATTGTACATAAGGACCACCACTTCTTTATCCATTTTTCTCTTTCCTGGGATATTTAAGTTGTCATGAAGTGGAGGTTCTTGTCAACAGAGCAGCCCTAAACTTTGGGGTGCCTGTGTCTTGCTGATTTTTAGTTTTCCCAATTTATACGCCCGTGAGTGGAAGTCCCCTATGCGATCTAAGCTGTGTTTTTTCGATGTTTCAGGACACACCATACACTTCTCCAGACTGGCTCTTGGCAATTTACATCCCGCTCATCAGCGTAGCAAGGCTCCCATTTCTCCATGGCCTGTCCTGCATTTCTGGTTTTGACACTTTTTTCAGCATGGCCCTTTTGACCGATGGGAAGCGAGACTTCTTTGAAGCGCTGATTTGCCTTTCCAGGTTGCTTGGTTGGCCAAAAAGGGCGTATGCGTGTTTTCCTGAATATATTCAGGAAAACACGCATACGCCCTTTTTGGCCAAGGGCATCATTGTCGATGTTTTGCCGCTTTTCCTGTGCTTTAAAGGCGATTCGAATCTACCTCCTGAAATCTGTTTCCTGCAATTCTGCCTTGCTTTCAAATCCTCTTCGTTGCCTTCCCTCAATATATTTGTGGACGAGAGTTATCATGTATAACTCTGCAGGTTTGTGAATTGCAGTGCCCCTGAGCTCCATTTTTCAACTCGCTTTTTTGGGAGCTGGCCGCAAAAGCGCAGGATGGCCTCAGGCCCTATTCTGGTTCCGGGCGGCAGGCTGAGCCTGTGGTTAATTCTTCTTCCTGATGGGAAAATAGAGTGACCTGTGAGTGTCCCAACACCTAGAGCTAGTCTCTCATTGGCTCCCCCTCTTCCCGTTCATCCTCAGGACAAATTGCAAGCTGTACGGAACAGGAGGTTAAAGGTGCTGATTCTCCAAGGAGGGAGATTGCTAGTAAAGCGGATGGAATGGCGAACCCGAGCACAAGGAGATGAGAAATGAGGTGCGTTTTAGAAACCTTTCCCGGTCACACGGTCTACCAGCTTCTGGGTTTCTCATGCATGTTTTCGATGTAGGAAGATGCCCTTGAACCTGGAGATTTGGGACCCATGGGATGGGTAACAGGCAGTAGTACTTTAAAGGCTCTGCGTTTGCTCCCCCAACCTCACCAAATCTCTCACCCCGAGAGTGTCCACCCTTACGTCTAATCCAGCTGTGGGTCTAGATATGGTCAATCCAGGTGGCATCACAGCCCCTGAACGAATTTTGTAAGAATTTCTCTCTCTTTCACTGTCTTTGTTTCACGGGTTTTTAAAATTTATTTATTTTTATAATGGGGTTTAGCTGCTTTTCACGGCTGTGTTTATGCCGCTTTACACCCACTTGACTCACATCCAGAGAGATATCAATACATAGGTTTTAAGATTCTTACTAGTCAGATATATTCTTGTGCGGTGAATAGGGGGTGTTGAGTCCAGTTCACTGAGCAAGGAGTAGGTCTTTCTATTACATATTGGGTTTATGGAACGGTATCTGAGCTAATTTGAAACCCATGTTTTCTGCAGCACCCCGCCTCACCTTTCCCGTTAAGAAGCCGTAGTGTGTTTTCTAAACGCGTGACTCTGTTCTGTTTTGTAATTCAGTTCAATTGTAGTGGTTTTTACATTCCCTCTATAAGTGATAGCTTATGATAAGTGTCTTTTTCTGTGTGACTTATTTCACTTAGAATCGTCGTACCTAAATCCACTCATCATGCTGCTACTAGACTTATGACATTGATTTCATGGCTGAGTGATATTCCATTGTACATAAGGACCACCATTTCTTTATCCATTTTTCTCTTTCCTGGGATATTTAAGGTGTCATGAAGTGGAGGTTCTTGTCAACAGAGCAGCCCTAAACTTTGGGGTGCCTGTGTGTTGCTGATTTTTAGTTTTCCCAATTTATACGCCCATGAGTGTAAGTGCCCTATGCGCTGTAAGCTGTGTTTTTTCGATGTTTCAGGACACACTGTACACTTCTCCAGAGTGGCTGTTGGCAATTTACATCCCGCCCATCAGCGTAGCAAGGCTCCCATTTCTCCATGGCCTGTCCTGCATTTCTGGTTTTGACACTTTTTTCAGCATGGCCCTTTTGAAAGATGGGAAGCGAGACTTCTTTGAAGCGCTGATTTGCCTTTCCAGGTTGCTTGGTTGGCCAAAAAGGGCGTATGCGTTTTTTCCTGAATATATTCAGGAAAAAACGCATACGCCCTTTTTGGCCAAGGGCATCATTGTCGATGTTTTGCCGCTTTTCATGTGCTTTAAAGGCGACTCGAATCTACCTCCTGAAATCTGTTTCCTGCAATTCTGCCTTGCTTTCAAATCCTCTTCGTTGCCTTCCCTCAATATATTTGTGGACGAGAGTTATCATTTATAACTCTGCAGGTTTGTGAATTGCAGTTCCCCTGAACTCCATTTTACAACTCGCTTTTTTGGGAGCTGGCCGCAAATGCGCAGGATGGCCTCAGGCCCTATTCTGATTCCAGGCGGCAGGCTGAGCCTGCGGTTAATTCTTCTTCCTGATGGGAAAATAGAGTGACCTGTGCCTGTCCCAACACCTAGAGCTAGTCTCTCATTGGCTCCCCCTCTTCCCGTTCAACCTCAGGACAAATTGCAAGCTGTACGGAACAGGAGGTTAAAGGTGCTGATTCTCCACGGAGGGAGGTTGCTAGTAAAGCGGCTGGAATGGCGAACCCGAGCACAAGGAGATGAGAAATGAGGTGCGTTTTAGAAACCTTTCCCGGTCACACAGTGTACCACCTTTTGGGTTTCTCATGCATGTTTTCGATGTAGGAAGATGCCCTTGAACCTGGAGATTTGGGACCCATTGTATGGGTAACTGGCAGTATTACTTTAAAGGCTCTGCATTTGCTCCCCCAACCTCACCAAATCTCTCAGACCCGAGAGTGTCCACCCTTACGTCTCATCCAGCTGTGGGTCTAGATATGATCAATCCAGGTGGCATCACAGCCCCTGAACGAATTTAGTAAGAATTTCTCTCTCTTTCACTGTCTTTGTTTCACGGGTTTTGAAAATTAATTTATTTTTATAATGGGGTTTAGCTGCTTTTCACGGCTGTGTTTATGCCGCTTTACACCCACTTGACTCACAACCAGAGAGATATCAATACATAGGTTTTAAGATTCTTACTAGTCAGATATATTCGTGTGCGGTGAATAGGTGTTGTTGAGTCCAGTACACTGAGCAAGGAGTAGCTCTTTCTATTACATATTGGGTTTATGGAACGGTATCTGAGCTAATTTGAAACCCTTGTTTTATGCATCACCCCAGCTAACCTTTCCCGTTAAGCAGCCATAGTGTGTTTTCTAAACGTGTGACTCTGTTCTGTTTTGTAATTCAGTTGAAGTGTAGCGGTTTTTACATTCCCTCTAAAAGTGATAGCTTATGAGAAGTGTCTTTTTCTGTGTGACTTATTTCACTTAGAATCGTCGTACCTAAATCCACTCATCATGCTGCTACTAGCCTTATGACATTGATTTCATGGCTGAGTGATATTCCATTGTACATAAGGACCACCACTTCTTTATCCATTTTTCTCTTTCCTGGGATATTTAAGTTGTCATGAAGTGGAGGTTCTTGTCAACAGAGCAGCCCTAAACTTTGGGGTGCCTGTGTCTTGCTGATTTTTAGTTTTCCCAATTTATACGCCCGTGAGTGGAAGTCCCCTATGCGATCTAAGCTGTGTTTTTTCGATGTTTCAGGACACACCATACACTTCTCCAGACTGGCTCTTGGCAATTTACATCCCGCTCATCAGCGTAGCAAGGCTCCCATTTCTCCATGGCCTGTCCTGCATTTCTGGTTTTGACACTTTTTTCAGCATGGCCCTTTTGACCGATGGGAAGCGAGACTTCTTTGAAGCGCTGATTTGCCTTTCCAGGTTGCTTGGTTGGCCAAAAAGGGCGTATGCGTGTTTTCCTGAATATATTCAGGAAAACACGCATACGCCCTTTTTGGGCAAGGGCATCATTGTCGATGTTTTGCCGCTTTTCCTGTGCTTTAAAGGCGATTCGAATCTACCTCCTGAAATCTGTTTCCTGCAATTCTGCCTTGCTTTCAAATCCTCTTCGTTGCCTTCCCTCAATATATTTGTGGACGAGAGTTATCATGTATAACTCTGCAGGTTTGTGAATTGCAGTGCCCCTGATCTCCATTTTTCAACTCGCTTTTTTGGGAGCTGGCCGCAAAAGCGCAGGATGGCCTCAGGCCCTATTCTGGTTCCGGGCGGCAGGCTGAGCCTGTGGTTAATTCTTCTTCCTGATGGGAAAATAGAGTGACCTGTGCCTGTCCCAACACCTAGAGCTAGTCTCTCATTGGCTCCCCCTCTTCCCGTTCATCCTCAGGACAAATTGCAAGCTGTACGGAACAGGAGGTTAAAGGTGCTGATTCTCCAAGGACGGAGATTGCTAGTAAAGCGGCTGGAATGGCGAACCCGAGCACAAGGAGATGAGAAATGAGGTGCGTTTTAGAAACCTTTCCCGGTCACACGGTCTACCACCTTCTGGGTTTCTCATGCATGTTTTCGATGTAGGAAGATGCCCTTGAACCTGGAGATTTGGGACCCATGGGATGGATAACAGGCAGTAGTACTTTAAAGGCTCTGCGTTTGCTCCCCCAACCTCACCAAATCTCTCAGCCCCGAGAGTGTCCACCCTTACGTCTAATCCAGCTGTGGGTCTAGATATGGTCAATCCAGGTGGCATCACAGCCCCTGAACGAATTTTGTAAGAATTTCTCTCTCTTTCACTGTCTTTGTTTCACGGGTTTTTAAAATTTATTTATTTTTATAATGGGGTTTAGCTGCTTTTCATGGCTGTGTTTATGCCGCTTTACACCCACTTGACTCACATCCAGAGAGATATCAATACATAGGTTTTAAGATTCTTACTAGTCAGATATATTCTTGTGCGGTGAATAGGGGGTGTTGAGTCCAGTACACTGAGCAAGGAGTAGCTCTTTCTATTACATATTGGGTTTAAGGAGCGGTATCTGAGCTAATTTGAAACCCTTGTTTTATGCATCACCCCAGCTAACCTTTCCCGTTAAGCAGCCATAGTGTGTTTTCTAAACGTGTGACTCTGTTCTGTTTTGTAATTCAGTTCAAGTGTAGCGGTTTTTACATTCCCTCTAAAAGTGATAGCTTATGAGAAGTGTCTTTTTCTGTGTGACTTATTTCACTTAGAATCGTCGTACCTAAATCCACTCATCATGCTGCTACTAGCCTTATGACATTGATTTCATGGCTGAGTGATATTCCATTGTACATAAGGACCACCACTTCTTTATCCATTTTTCTCTTTCCTGGGATATTTAAGTTGTCATGAAGTGGAGGTTCTTGTCAACAGAGCAGCCCTAAACTTTGGGGTGCCTGTGTCTTGCTGATTTTTACTTTTCCCAATTTATACGCCCGTGAGTGGAAGTCCCCTAGGCGATCTAAGCTGTGTTTTTTCGATGTTTCAGGACACACCATACACTTCTCCAGACTGGCTCTTGGCAATTTACATCCCGCTCATCAGCGTAGCAAGGCGCCCATTTCTCCATGGCCTGTCCTGCATTTCTGGTTTTGACACTTTTTTCAGCATGGCCCTTTTGAGCGATGGGAAGCGAGACTTCTTTGAAGCGCTGATTTGCCTTTCCAGGTTGCTTGGTTGGCCAAAAAGGGCGTATGCGTGTTTTCCTGAATATATTCAGGAAAAAACGCATACGCCCTTTTTGGCCAAGGGCATCATTGTCGATGTTTTGCCGCTTTTCCTGTGCTTTAAAGGCGATTCGAATCTACCTCCTGAAATCTGTTTCCTGCAATTCTGCCTTGCTTTCAAATCCTCTTCGTTGCCTTCCCTCAATATATTTGTGGACGAGAGTTATCATGTATAACTCTGCAGGTTTGTGAATTGCAGTGCCCCTGAGCTCCATTTTTCAACTCGCTTTTTTGGGAGCTGGCCGCAAAAGCGCAGGATGGCCTCAGGCCCTATTCTGGTTCCGGGCGGCAGGCTGAGCCTGTGGTTAATTCTTCTTCCTGATGGGAAAATAGAGTGACCTGTGCCTGTCCCAACACCTAGAGCTAGTCTCTCATTGGCTCCCCCTCTTCCCGTTCATCCTCAGGACAAATTGCAAGCTGTACGGAACAGGAGGTTAAAGGTGCTGATTCTCCAAGGACGGAGATTGCTAGTAAAGCGGCTGGAATGGCGAACCCGAGCACAAGGAGATGAGAAATGAGGTGCGTTTTAGAAACCTTTCCCGGTCACACGGTCTACCACCTTCTGGGTTTCTCATGCATGTTTTCGATGTAGGAAGATGCCCTTGAACCTGGAGATTTGGGACCCATGGGATGGGTAACAGGCAGTAGTACTTTAAAGGCTCTGCGTTTGCTCCCCCAACCTCACCAAATTTCTCATCCCCGAGAGTGTCCACCCTTACGTCTCATCCAGCTGTGGGTCTAGATATGGTCTATCCAGGTGGCATCACAGCCCCTGAACGAATTTTGTAAGAATTTCTCTCTCTTTCACTGTCTTTGTTTCACGGGTTTTTAAAATTAATTTATTTTTATAATGGGGTTTAGCTGCTTTTCACGGCTGTGTTTATTCCGCTTTACACCCACTTGACTCACATCCAGAGAGATATCAATACATAGGTTTTAAGATTCTTACTAGTCAGATATATTCTTGTGCGGTGAATAGGGGGTGTTGAGTCCAGTTCACTGAGCAAGGAGTAGGTCTTTCTATTACATATTGGGTTTATGGAACGGTATCTGAGCTAATTTGAAACCCATGTTTTCTGCAGCACCCCGCCTCACCTTTCCCGTTAAGCAGCCGTAGTGTGTTTTCTAAACGTGTGACTCTGTTCTGTTTTGTAATTCAGTTCAGTTGTAGCGGTTTTTACATTCCCTCTGTAAGTGACACCTTATGAGAAGTGTCCTTTTCTGTGTGACTTATTTCACTTAGAATCGTCGTACCTAAATCCACTCATCATGCTGCTACTAGCCTTATGACATTGATTTCATGGCTGAGTGATATTCCATTGTACATAAGGACCACAACTTTTTTATCCATTTTTCGCTTTCCTGGGATATTTAAGGTGGAAGGAAGTGGAGGTCCTTGTCAACAGAGCAGCCCTAAACTTTGGGGTGCTTGTGTCTTGCTGATTTTCAATTTTCTCACTTTAACCCCCCATGCGTGGAAGTGCCCTATGCTCTCTAAGCTGTGTTTTTTAGATGTTTCAGGACACACCGTACCTTTCTCCAGAGTGGCTGTTGGCAATTTACATCCCGCCCATCAGTGTAGCAAGGCTCCCATTTCTCCATGGCCTGTCCTGCATTTCTGGTTTTGACACTTTTTTCAGCATGGCCCTTTTGACCGATGGGAAGCGAGACTTCTTTGTAGCGCTGATTTGCCTTTCCAGGTTGCTTGGTTGGCCAAAAAGGGCGTATGCGTTTTTTCCTGAATATATTCAGGAAAAAACGCATACGCCCTTTTTGGCCAAGGGCATCATTGTCGATGTTTTGCCGCTTTTCATGTGCTTTAAAGGCGATTCGAATCTACCTACTGAAATCTGTTTCCTGCAATTCTGCCTTGATTTCAAATCCTCTTCTTTGCCTTCCCTCAATATATTTGTGGACGAGAGTTATCATTTATAACTCTGCAGGTTTGTGAATTGCAGTGCCCTGAAGCTCCATTTTACAAGTCGCTTTTTTGGGAGCTGGCCGCAAAAGCGCAGGATGGCTTCAGGCCCTGTTCTGGTTCCGGGGGGCAGGCTGAGCCTGTGGTTAATTCTTCTTCCTGATGGGAAAATAGAGTGACCTGTGCCTGTCCCAACACCAAGAGCTAGTCTCTCATTGGTTCCCCGTCTTCCCGTTCATCCTCAGGACAAATTGCAACATGTACGGAACAGGAGGTTAAAGGTGCTGATGCTCCAAGTAGGGAGATTGCTAGTAAAGTGGCTAGAAAGGCGAACCCGAGCACAAGGAGATGAGAAATGAGGTGCGTTTTACAAACCTTTCCCCATCACACGGTGTACCATCTTCTGGGTTTCTCATGCATGTTTTCGATGTAGGAAGATGCCCTTGAACCTGGAGATTTGGGACCCATGCGATGGGTATCACGCAGTATTACTTTAAAGGGTCTGCGTTTGCCCACCCAACCTCACCAAACCTCTCAGCCCCAAGAGTGTCCACCCTTATGTCTCATCCAGCTGTGGGTCTAGATATGGTCAATCCAGGTTGCATCACAGCCCATGAACGAATTGTGTAAGAATTTCTCTCTCTTTCCCTATCTTTGTTTCATGGGTTTTTAAAAGTAATTTATTTTTATAATGGGGTTTAGCTGCTTTTCACGGCTGTGTTTATGCCACTTTACACCCACTTGACACACTAACAGAGAGATATCAATACTTAGGTTTTAAGATTATTACTAGTCAGATATATTCTTGTGTGGTGAATCGGGCGTGTTGAGTCCAGTTCTCTGAGCAAGGAGTAGGTCTTGTCTATTACATATTGGGTTTATGGAACGGTATCTGAGCTAATTTGAAAGTCTTGTTTTATGTATCACCCCACCTCACCTTTCCCGTTAAGCAGCCATAGTGTGTTTTCTGCATGTGTGACTCTGTTCTGTTTTGTAATTCAGTTCAAGTGTAACGGATTTTACATTCCCTCTATAAGTGACACCTTATGAGAAGTGTCCTTTTCTGTGTGACTTATTTCACTTAGAATCGTCGTACCTAAATCCACTCATCATGCTGCTACTAGCCTTATGACATTGATTTCATGGCTGAGTGATATTCCATTGTACATAAGGACCACAAATTTTTTATCCATTTTTCGCTTTCCTGGGATATTTAAGGTGGAATGAAGTGGAGGTCCTTGTCAACAGAGCAGCCCTAAACTTTGGGGTGCTTGTGTCTTGCTGATTTTCAATTTTCCCACTTTATCCCCCCATACGTGGAAGTGCCCTATGCTCTCTAAGCTGTGTTTTTTAGATGTTTCAGGACACACCGTACCCTTCTCCAGAGTGGCTGTTGGCAATTTACATCCCGCCCATCAGTGTAGCAAGGCTCCCATTTCTCCATGGCCTGTCCTGCATTTCTGGTTTTGACACTTTTTTCAGCATGGCCCTTTTGACCGATGGGAAGCGAGACTTCTTTGTAGCGCTGATTTGCCTTTCCAGGTTGCTTGGTTGGCCAAAAAGGGCGTATGCGTTTTTTCCTGAATATATTCAGGAAAAAACGCATACGCCCTTTTTGGCCAAGGGCATCATTGTCGATGTTTTGCCGCTTTTCATGTGCTTTAAAGGCGATTCGAATCTACCTACTGAAATCTGTTTCCTGCAATTCTGCCTTGATTTCAAATCCTCTTCTTTGCCTTCCCTCAATATATTTGTGGACGAGAGTTATCATTTATAACTGCAGGTTTGTGAATTGCAGTGCCCTGAAGCTCCATTTTACAAGTCGCTTTTTTGGGAGCTGGCCGCAAAAGCGCAGGATGGCTTCAGGCCCTGTTCTGGTTCCGGGGGGCAGGCTGAGCCTGTGGTTAATTCTTCTTCCTGATGGGAAAATAGAGTGACCTGTGCCTGTCCCAACACCAAGAGCTAGTCTCTCATTGGTTCCCCGTCTTCCCGTTCATCCTCAGGACAAATTGCAACCTGTACGGAACAGGAGGTTAAAGGTGCTGATGCTCCAAGTAGGGAGATTGCTAGTAAAGTGGCTGGAAAGGCGAACCCGAGCACAAGGTGATGAGAAATGAGGTGCGTTTTAGAAACCTTTCCCCATCACACGGTGTACCATCTTCTGGGTTTCTCATGCATGTTTTCGATGTAGGAAGATGCCCTTGAACCTGGAGATTTGGGACCCATGCGATGGGTAGCACGCAGTATTACTTTAAAGGGTCTGCGTTTGCTCACCCAACCTCACCAAACCTCTCAGCCCCAAGAGTGTCCACCCTTATGTCTCATCCAGCTGTGGGTCTAGTTATGGTCAATCCAGGTTGCATCACAGCCCCTGAACGAATTGTGTAAGAATTTCTCTCTCTTTCCCTGTCTTTGTTTCATGGGTTTTTAAAAGTAATTTATTTTTATAATGGGGTTTAGCTGCTTTTCACGGCTGTGTTTATGCCGCTTTACACCCACTTGACACACTAACAGAGAGATATCAATACATAGGTTTTAAGATTATTACTAGTCAGATATATTCTTGTGCGGTGAATCGGGCGTGTTGAGTCCAGTTCTCTGAGCAAGGAGTAGGTCTTGTCTATTACATATTGGGTTTATGGAACGGTATCTGAGCTAATTTGAAAGTCTTGTTTTATGTATCACCCCACCTCACCTTTCCCGTTAAGTAGCCATAGTGTGTTTTCTGCATGTGTGACTCTGTTCTGTTTTGTAATTCAGTTCAAGTGTAACGGATTTTACATTCCCTCTATAAGTGACACCTTATGAGAAGTGTCCTTTTCTGTGTGACTTATTTCACTTAGAATCGTCGTACCTAAATCCACTCATCATGCTGCTACTAGCCTTATGACATTGATTTCATGGCTGAGTGATATTCCATTGTACATAAGGACCACAACTTTTTTATCCACTTTTCGCTTTCCTGGGATATTTAAGGTGGAATGAAGTGGAGGTCCTTGTCAACAGAGCAGCCCTAAACTTTGGGGTGCTTGTGTCTTGCTGATTTTCAATTTTCTCACTTTATCCCCCCATGCGTGGAAGTGCCCTATGCTCTCTAAGCTGTGTTTTTTAGATGTTTCAGGACACACCATACACTTCTCCAGAGTGGTTGTTGTCAAATTACATCCCGCCCATCAGTGTAGCAAGGCTCCCATTTCTCCATGGCCTGTCCTGCTTTTCTGGTTTTGACACTTTTTTCAGCATGGCCCTTTTGACCGATGGGAAGCGAGACTTCTTTGTAGCGCTGATTTGCCTTTCCAGGTTGCTTGGTTGGCCAAAACGGGCGTATGCGTTTTTTCCTGAATATATTCAGGAAAAAACGCATACGCCCTTTTTGGCCAAGGGCATCATTGTCGATGTTTTGCCGCTTTTCATGTGCTTTAAAGGCGACTCGAATCTACCTCCTGAAATCTGTTTCCTGCAATTCTGCCTTGCTTTCAAATCCTCTTCGTTGCCTTCCCTCAATATATTTGTGGACGAGAGTTATCATGTATAACTCTGCAGGTTTGTGAATTGCAGTGCCCCTGAGCTCCATTTTTCAACTCGCTTTTTTGGGAGCTGGCCGCAAAAGCGCAGGATGGCCTCAGGCCCTATTCTGCTTTCGGGCAGCAGGCTGAGCCTGTGGTTAATTCTTCTTCCTGTTGGGAAAATAGAGTGACCTGTGCCTGTCCCAACACCTAGAGCTAGTCTCTCATTGGCTCCCCCTCTTCCCGTTCATCCTAAGGACAAATTGCAAACTGTACGGAACAGGAGGTTAAAGGTGCTGATTCTCCAAGGAGGGAGATTGCTAGTAAAGCGGCTGGAATGGCGAACCCGAGCACAAGGAGATGAGAAATGAGGTGCGTTTTAGAAACGTTTCCCGGTCACACAGTCTACCAGCTTCTGGGTTTCTCATGCATGTTTTCGATGTAGGAAGATGCCCTTGAACCTGGAGATTTGGGACCCATGGGATGGGTAAGAGGCAATATTACTTTAAAGGCTCTGCATTTGCTCCCCCAACCTCACCAAATTTCTCAGCCCTGAGAGTGTCCACCCTTACGTCTCATCCAGCTGTGGGTCTAGATATGGTCTATCCAGGTGGCATCACAGCTCCTGAACGAATTTTGTAAGAATTTCTCTCTCTTTCACTGTCTTTGTTTCACGGGTTTTGAAAATTAATTTATTTTTATAATGGGGTTTAGCAGCTTTTCACGGCTGTGTTTATGCCGCTTTACACCCACTTGACTCACATCCAGAGAGATATCAATACATAGGTTTTAAGATTCTTACTAGTCAGATATATTCTTGTGCGGTGAATAGGGGGTGTTGAGTCCAGTTCACTGAGCAAGGAGTAGGTCTTTCTATTACATATTGCGTTTATGGAACGGTATGTGAGCTAATTTGAAACCCTTGTTTTATGCATCACCCCACCTCACCTTTCCAGTTAAGCAGCCATAGTGTGTTTTCTAAACGTGTGACTCTGTTCTGTTTTGTAATTCAGTTCAAGTGTAGCGGGTTTTACATTCCCTCTATAAGTGATAGCTTATGAGAAGTGTCTTTTTCTGTGTGACTTATTTCACTTAGAATCGTCGTACCTAAATCCACTCATCATGCTGCTACTAGCCTTATGACATTGATTTCATGGCTGAGTGATATTCCATTGTACATAAGGACCACCACTTCTTTATCCATTTTTCTCTTTCCTGGGATATTTAAGGTGTCATGAAGTGGAGGTTCTTGTCAACAGAGCAGCCCTAAACTTTGGGGTGCCTGTGTCTTGCTGATTTTTAGTTTTCCCAATTTATACGCCCGTGAGTGGAAGTGCCCTATGCGATCTAAGCTGTGTTTTTTCGATGTTTCAGGACACACCATACACTTCTCCAGAGTGGCTCTTGGCAATTTACATCCCGCTCATCAGCATAGCAAGGCTCCCATTTCTCCATGGCCTGTCCTGCATTTCTGGTTTTGACACTTTTTTCAGCATGGCCCTTTTGACCGATGGGAAGCGAGACTTCTTTGAAGCGCTGATTTGCCTTTCCAGGTTGCTTGGTTGGCCAAAAAGGGCGTATGCGTTTTTTCCTGAATATATTCAGGAAAAAACGCATACGCCCTTTTTGGCCAAGGGCATCATTGTTGACGTTTTGCCGCTTTTCATTTGCTTTAAAGGCGATTCGAATCTACCTCCTGAAATCTGTTTCCTGCAATTCTGCCTTGCTTTCAAATCCTCTTCGTTGCCTGCCCTCAATATATTTGTGGACGAGAGTTATCATTTATAACTCTGCAGGTTTGTGAATTGCAGTGCCCCTGAGCTCCATTTTTCAACTCGCTTTTTTGGGAGCTGGCCGCAAAAGCGCAGGATGGCCTCAGGCCCTATTCTGCTTCCGGGCAGCAGGCTGAGCCTGTGGTTAATTCTTCTTCCTGTTGGGAAAATAGAGTGACCTGTGCCTTTCCCAACACCTAGAGCTAGTCTCTCATTGGCTCCCCCTCTTCCCGTTCATCCTAAGGACAAATTGCAAACTGTAAGGAACAGGAGGTTAAAGGTGCTGATTCTCCAAGGAGGGAGATTGCTAGTAAAGCGGCTGGAATGGCGAACCCGAGCACAAGGAGATGAGAAATGAGGTGCGTTTTAGAAACGTTTCCCGGTCACACAGTCTACCAGCTTCTGGGTTTCTCATGCATGTTTTCGATGTAGGAAGATGCCCTTGAACCTGGAGATTTGGGACCCATGGGATGGGTAAGAGGCAATATTACTTTAAAGGCTCTGCATTTGCTCCCCGAACCTCACCAAATTTCTCAGCCCCGAGAGTGTCCACCCTTACGTCTCATCCAGCTGTGGATCTAGATATGGTCTATCCAGGTGGCATCACAGCCCCTGAACGAATTTTGTAATAATTTCTCTCTCTTTCACTGTCTTTGTTTCACGGGTTTTTAAAATTAATTTATTTTTATAATGGGGTTTAGCTGCTTTTCACGGCTGTGTTTATGCCGCTTTACACCCACTTGACTCACATCCAGAGAGATATCAATACATAGGTTTTAAGATTCTTACTAATCAGATATATTCTTGTGCGGTGAATAGGGGGTGTTGAGTCCAGTTCACTGAGCAAGGAGTAGGTCTTTCTATTACATATTGCATTTATGGAACGGTATGTGAGCTAATTTGAAACCCTTGTTTTATGCATCACCCCACCTCACCTTTCCAGTTAAGCAGCCATAGTGTGTTTTCTAAACGTGTGACTCTGTTCTGTTTTGTAATTCAGTTCAAGTGTAGCAGTTTTTACATTCCCTCTATAAGTGATAGCTTATGAGAAGTGTCTTTTTCTGTGTGACTTATTTCACTTAGAATCGTCGTACCTAAATCCACTCATCATGCTGCTACTAGCCTTATGACATTGATTTCATGGCTGAGTGATATTCCATTGTACATAAGGACCACCACTTCTTTATCCATTTTTCTCTTTCCTGGGATATTTAAGGTGTCATGAAGTGGAGGTTCTTGTCAACAGAGCAGCCCTAAACTTTGGGGTGCCTGTGTCTTGCTGATTTTTAGTTTTCCCAATTTATACGCCCGTGAGTGGAAGTGCCCTATGCGATCTAAGCTGTGTTTTTTCGATGTTTCAGGACACACCATACACTTCTCCAGAGTGGCTCTTGGCAATTTACATCCCGCTCATCAGCATAGCAAGGCTCCCATTTCTCCATGGCCTGTCCTGCATTTCTGGTTTTGACACTTTTTTCAGCATGGCCCTTTTGACCGATGGGAAGCGAGACTTCTTTGAAGCGCTGATTTGCCTTTCCAGGTTGCTTGGTTGGCAAAAAAGGGCGTATGCGTTTTTTCCTGAATATATTCAGGAAAAAACGCATACGCCCTTTTTGGCCAAGGGCATCATTGTTGACGTTTTGCCGCTTTTCATTTGCTTTAAAGGCGATTCGAATCTACCTCCTGAAATCTGTTTCCTGCAATTCTGCCTTGCTTTCAAATCCTCTTCGTTGCCTGCCCTCAATATATTTGTGGACGAGAGTTATCATTTATAACTCTGCAGGTTTGTGAATTGCAGTGCCCCTGAGCTCCATTTTTCAACTCGCTTTTTTGGGAGCTGGCCGCAAAAGCGCAGGATGGCCTCAGGCCCTATTCTGCTTCCGGGCAGCAGGCTGAGCCTGTGGTTAATTCTTCTTCCTGTTGGGAAAATAGAGTGACCTGTGCCTGTCCCAACACCTAGAGCTAGTCTCTCATTGGCTCCCCCTCTTCCCGTTCATCCTAAGGACAAATTGCAAACTGTAAGGAACAGGAGGTTAAAGGTGCTGATTCTCCAAGGAGGGAGATTGCTAGTAAAGCGGCTGGAATGGCGAACCCGAGCACAAGGAGATGAGAAATGAGGTGCGTTTTAGAAACGTTTCCCGGTCACACAGTCTACCAGCTTCTGGGTTTCTCATGCATGTTTTCGATGTAGGAAGATGCCCTTGAACCTGGAGATTGGGGACCCATGGGATGGGTAAGAGGCAATATTACTTTAAAGGCTCTGCATTTGCTCCCCGAACCTCACCAAATTTCTCAGCCCCGAGAGTGTCCACCCTTACGTCTCATCCAGCTGTGGGTCTATCCAGGTGGCATCACAGCCCCTGAACGAATTTTGTAAGAATTTCTCTCTCTTTCACTGTCTTTGTTTCACGGGTTTTTAAAATTAATTTATTTTTATAATGGGGTTTAGCTGCTTTTCACGGCTGTGTTTATGCCGCTTTACACCCACTTGACTCACATCCAGAGAGATATCAATACATAGGTTTTAAGATTCTTACTAATCAGATATATTCTTGTGCGGTGAATAGGGGGTGTTGAGTCCAGTTCACTGAGCAAGGAGTAGGTCTTTCTATTACATATTGCATTTATGGAACGGTATGTGAGCTAATTTGAAACCCTTGTTTTATGCATCACCCCACCTCACCTTTCCAGTTAAGCAGCCATAGTGTGTTTTCTAAACGTGTGACTCTGTTCTGTTTTGTAATTCAGTTCAAGTGTAGCGGTTTTTACATTCCCTCTATAAGTGATAGCTTATGAGAAGTGTCTTTTTCTGTGTGACTTATTTCACTTAGAATCGTCGTACCTAAATCCACTCATCATGCTGCTACTAGCCTTATGACATTGATTTCATGGCTGAGTGATATTCCATTGTACATAAGGACCACCACTTCTTTATCCATTTTTCTCTTTCCTGGGATATTTAAGTTGTCATGAAGTGGAGGTTCTTGTCAAAAGAGCAGCCCTAAACTTTGGGGTGCCTCTGTCTTGCTGATTTTTAGTTTTCCCAATTTATACGCCCGTGAGGGGAAGTGCCCTATGCGCTCTAAGCTGTGTTTTTTCGATGTTTCAGGACACATCGTACACTTCGCCAGAGTGGCTGTTGGCAATTTACATCCCGCTCATCAGCGTAGCAAGGCTCCCATTTCTCCATGGCCTGTCCTGCATTTCTGGTTTTGACACTTTTTTCAGCTTGTCCCTTTTGACCGATGGGAAGCGAGACTTCTTTGTAGCGCTGATTTGCCTTTCCAGGTTGCTTGGTTGGCCAAAAAGGGCGTATGCGTTTTTTCCTGAATATATTCAGGAAAAAACGCATACGCCCTTTTTGGCCAAGGGCATCATTGTCGATGTTTTGCCGCTTTTCATGTGCTTTAAAGGCGACTCGAATCTACCTCCTGAAATCTGTTTCCTGCAATTCTGCCTTGCTTTCAAATCCTCTTCGTTGCCTGCCCTCAATATATTTGTGGACGAGAGTTATCATTTATAACTCTGCAGGTTTGTGAATTGCAGTGCCCCTGAGCTCCATTTTTCAACTCGCTTTTTTGGGAGCTGGCCGCAAAAGCGCAGGATGGCCTCAGGCCCTATTCTGCTTCCGGGCAGCAGGCTGAGCCTGTGGTTAATTCTTCTTCCTGTTGGGAAAATAGAGTGACCTGTGCCTGTCCCAACACCTAGAGCTAGTCTCTCATTGGCTCCCCCTCTTCCCGTTCATCCTAAGGACAAATTGCAAACTGTACGGAACAGGAGGTTAAAGGTGCTGATTCTCCAAGGAGGGAGATTGCTAGTAAAGCGGCTGGAATGGCGAACCCGAGCACAAGGAGATGAGAAATGAGGTGCGTTTTAGAAACGTTTCCCGGTCACACAGTCTACCAGCTTCTGGGTTTCTCATGCATGTTTTCGATGTAGGAAGATGCCCTTGAACCTGGAGATTTGGGACCCATGGGATGGGTAAGAGGCAATATTACTTTAAAGGCTCTGCATTTGCTCCCCGAACCTCACCAAATTTCTCAGCCCCGAGAGTGTCCACCCTTACGTCTCATCCAGCTGTGGGTCTAGATATGGTCTATCCAGGTGGCATCACAGCCCCTGAACGAATTTTGTAAGAATTTCTCTCTCTTTCACTGTCTTTGTTTCACGGGTTTTGAAAATTAATTTATTTTTATAATGGGGTTTAGCAGCTTTTCACGGCTGTGTTTATGCCGCTTTACACCCACTTGACTCACATCCAGAGAGATATCAATACATAGGTTTTAAGATTCTTACTAGTCAGATATATTCTTGTGCGGTGAATAGGGGGTGTTGAGTCCAGTTCACTGAGCAAGGAGTAGGTCTTTCTATTACATATTGCGTTTATGGAACGGTATGTGAGCTAATTTGAAACCCTTGTTTTATGCATCACCCCACCTCACCTTTCCAGTTAAGCAGCCATAGTGTGTTTTCTAAACGTGTGACTCTGTTCTGTTTTGTAATTCAGTTCAAGTGTAGCGGGTTTTACATTCCCTCTATAAGTGATAGCTTATGAGAAGTGTCTTTTTCTGTGTGACTTATTTCACTTAGAATCGTCGTACCTAAATCCACTCATCATGCTGCTACTAGCCTTATGACATTGATTTCATGGCTGAGTGATATTCCATTGTACATAAGGACCACCACTTCTTTATCCATTTTTCTCTTTCCTGGGATATTTAAGGTGTCATGAAGTGGAGGTTCTTGTCAACAGAGCAGCCCTAAACTTTGGGGTGCCTGTGTCTTGCTGATTTTTAGTTTTCCCAATTTATACGCCCGTGAGTGGAATTGCCCTATGCGATCTAAGCTGTGTTTTTTCGATGTTTCAGGACACACCATACACTTCTCCAGAGTGGCTCTTGGCAATTTACATCCCGCTCATCAGCATAGCAAGGCTCCCATTTCTCCATGGCCTGTCCTGCATTTCTGGTTTTGACACTTTTTTCAGCATGGCCCTTTTGACCGATGGGAAGCGAGACTTCTTTGAAGCGCTGATTTGCCTTTCCAGGTTGCTTGGTTGGCCAAAAAGGGCGTATGCGTTTTTTCCTGAATATATTCAGGAAAAAACGCATACGCCCTTTTTGGCCAAGGGCATCATTGTTGACGTTTTGCCGCTTTTCATTTGCTTTAAAGGCGATTCGAATCTACCTCCTGAAATCTGTTTCCTGCAATTCTGCCTTGTTTTCAAATCCTCTTCGTTGCCTGCCCTCAATATATTTGTGGACGAGAGTTATCATTTATAACTCTGCAGGTTTGTGAATTGCAGTGCCCCTGAGCTCCATTTTTCAACTCGCTTTTTTGGGAGCTGGCCGCAAAAGCGCAGGATGGCCTCAGGCCCTATTCTGCTTCCGGGCAGCAGGCTGAGCCTGTGGTTAATTCTTCTTCCTGTTGGGAAAATAGAGTGACCTGTGCCTGTCCCAACACCTAGAGCTAGTCTCTCATTGGCTCCCCCTCTTCCCGTTCATCCTAAGGACAAATTGCAAACTGTAAGGAACAGGAGGTTAAAGGTGCTGATTCTCCAAGGAGGGAGATTGCTAGTAAAGCGGCTGGAATGGCGAACCCGAGCACAAGGAGATGAGAAATGAGGTGCGTTTTAGAAACGTTTCCCGGTCACACAGTCTACCAGCTTCTGGGTTTCTCATGCATGTTTTCGATGTAGGAAGATGCCCTTGAACCTGGAGATTTGGGACCCATGGGATGGGTAAGAGGCAATATTACTTTAAAGGCTCTGCATTTGCTCCCCGAACCTCACCAAATTTCTCAGCCCCGAGAGTGTCCACCCTTACGTCTCATCCAGCTGTGGGTCTAGATATGGTCTATCCAGGTGGCATCACAGCCCCTGAACGAATTTTGTAAGAATTTCTCTCTCTTTCACTGTCTTTGTTTCACGGGTTTTTAAAATTAATTTATTTTTATAATGGGGTTTAGCTGCTTTTCACGGCTGTGTTTATGCCGCTTTACACCCACTTGACTCACATCCAGAGAGATATCAATACATAGGTTTTAAGATTCTTACTAATCAGATATATTCTTGTGCGGTGAATAGGGGGTGTTGAGTCCAGTTCACTGAGCAAGGAGTAGGTCTTTCTATTACATATTGCATTTATGGAACGGTATGTGAGCTAATTTGAAACCCTTGTTTTATGCATCACCCCACCTCACCATTCCAGTTAAGCAGCCATAGTGTGTTTTCTAAACGTGTGACTCTGTTCTGTTTTGTAATTCAGTTCAAGTGTAGCGGTTTTTACATTCCCTCTATAAGTGATAGCTTATGAGAAGTGTCTTTTTCTGTGTGACTTATTTCACTTAGAATCGTCGTACCTAAATCCACTCATCATGCTGCTACTAGCCTTATGACATTGATTTCATGGCTGAGTGATATTCCATTGTACATAAGGACCACCACTTCTTTATCCATTTTTCTCTTTCCTGGGATATTTAAGTTGTCATGAAGTGGAGGTTCTTGTCAAAAGAGCAGCCCTAAACTTTGGGGTGCCTCTGTCTTGCTGATTTTTAGTTTTCCCAATTTATACGCCCGTGAGGGGAAGTGCCCTATGCGCTCTAAGCTGTGTTTTTTCGATGTTTCAGGACACATCGTACACTTCGCCAGAGTGGCTGTTGGCAATTTACATCCCGCTCATCAGCGTAGCAAGGCTCCCATTTCTCCATGGCCTGTCCTGCATTTCTGGTTTTGACACTTTTTTCAGCTTGTCCCTTTTGACCGATGGGAAGCGAGACTTCTTTGTAGCGCTGATTTGCCTTTCCAGGTTGCTTGGTTGGCCAAAAACGGCGTATGCGTTTTTTCCTGAATATATTCAGGAAAAAACGCATACGCCCTTTTTGGCCAAGGGCATCATTGTCGATGTTTTGCCGCTTTTCATGTGCTTTAAAGGCGACTCGAATCTACCTCCTGAAATCTGTTTCCTGCAATTCTGCCTTGCTTTCAAATCCTCTTCGTTGCCTTCCCTCAATATATTTGTGGACGAGAGTTATCATGTATAACTCTGCAGGTTTGTGAATTGCAGTGCCCCTGAGCTCCATTTTTCAACTCGCTTTTTTGGGAGCTGGCCGCAAAAGCACAGGATGGCCTTAGGCCCTATTCTGGTTCCGGGCGGCAGGCTGAGCAAGTGGTTAATTCTTCTTCCTGATGGGAAAATAGAGTGACCTGTGCCTGTCCCAAAACCTAGAGCTAATCTCTCATTGGCTACCCCTCTTCCCGTTCATCCTCAGGACAAATTGCAAGCTGTACGGAACAGGAGGTTAAAGGTGCTGATTCTCCAAGGAGGGAGATTGCTAGTAAAGAGGCTGGAATGGCGAACCCGAGCACAAGGAGATGAGAAATGAGGTGCGTTTTAGAAACCTTTCCCGGTCACACGGTGTACCACCTTCTGGGTTTCTCATGCATGTTTTCGATGTAGGAAGATGCCCTTGAACCTGGAGATTTGGGACCCATGGGATGGGTAACAGGCAGTATTACTTTAAAGGCTCTGCATTTGCTCCCCCAACCTCACCAAATCTCTCAGCCCCGAGAGTGTCCACCCTTACGTCTCATCCAGCTGTGGGTCTAGATATGGTCAATCCAGGTGGCATCACAGCCCCTGAACGAATTTAGTAAGAATTTCTCTCTCTTTCACTGTCTTTATTTCACGGGTTTTGAAAATTAATTGATTTTTATAATGGGGTTTAGCTGCTTTTCACGGCTGTGTTTATGCCGCTTTACACCCACTTGACTCACATCCAGAGAGATATCAATACATAGGTTTTAAGATTCTTACTAGTCAGATATATTCTTGTGCGGTGAATAGGTGTTGTTGAGTCCAGTTCACTGAGCAAGGAGTATGTCTTTCTATTACATATTGCATTTATGGAACGGTATGTGAGCTAATTTGAAACCCTTGTTTTATGCATCACCCCACCTCACCTTTCCTGTTAAGCAGCCATAGTGTGTTTTCTAAACGTGTGACTCTGTTCTGTTTTGTAATTCAGTTCAAGTGTAGCGGGTTTTACATTCCCTCTATAAGTGATAGCTTATGAGAAGTGTCTTTTTCTGTGTGACTTATTTCACTTAGAATCGTCGTACCTAAATCCACTCATCATGCTGCTACTAGCCTTATGACATTGATTTCATGGCTGAGTGATATTCCATTGTACATAAGGACCACCACTTCTTTATCCATTTTTCTCTTTCCTGGGATATTTAAGGTGTCATGAAGTGGAGGTTCTTGTCAACAGAGCAGCCCTAAACTTTGGGGTGCCTGTGTCTTGCTGATTTTTAGTTTTCCCAATTTATACGCCCGTGAGTGGAAGTGCCCTATGCGATCTAAGCTGTGTTTTTTCGATGTTTCAGGACACATCGTACACTTCGCCATAGTGGCTGTTGGCAATTTACATCCCGCTCATCAGCGTAGCAAGGCTCCCATTTCTCCATGGCCTGTCCTGCATTTCTGGTTTTGACACTTTTTTCAGCTTGTCCCTTTTGACCGATGGGAAGCGAGACTTCTTTGTAGCGCTGATTTGCCTTTCCAGGTTGCTTGGTTGGCCAAAAAGGGCGTATGCGTTTTTTCCTGAATATATTCAGGAAAAAACGCATACGCCCTTTTTGGCCAAGGGCATCATTGTCGATGTTTTGCCGCTTTTCATGTGCTTTAAAGGCGACTCGAATCTACCTCCTGAAATCTGTTTCCTGCAATTCTGCCTTGCTTTCAAATCCTCTTCGTTGCCTTCCCTCAATATATTTGTGGACGAGAGTTATCATGTATAACTCTGCAGGTTTGTGAATTGCAGTGCCCCTGAGCTCCATTTTTCAACTCGCTTTTTTGGGAGCTGGCCGCAAAAGCGCAGGATGGCCTCAGGCCCTATTCTGCTTCCGGGCAGCAGGCTGAGCCTGTGGTTAATTCTTCTTCCTGTTGGGAAAATAGAGTGACCTGTGCCTGTCCCAACACCTAGAGCTAGTCTCTCATTGGCTCCCCCTCTTCCCGTTCATCCTAAGGACAAATTGAAAACTGTAAGGAACAGGAGGTTAAAGGTGCTGATTCTCCAAGGAGGGAGATTGCTAGTAAAGCGGCTGGAATGGCGAACCCGAGCACAAGGAGATGAGAAATGAGGTGCGTTTTAGAAACGTTTCCCGGTCACACAGTCTACCAGCTTCTGGGTTTCTCATGCATGTTTTCGATGTAGGAAGATGCCCTTGAACCTGGAGATTTGTGACCCATGGGATGGGTAAGAGGCAATATTACTTTAAAGGCTCTGCATTTGCTCCCCGAACCTCACCAAATTTCTCAGCCCCGAGAGTGTCCACCCTTACGTCTCATCCAGCTGTGGGTCTAGATATGGTCTATCCAGGTGGCATCACAGCCCCTGAACGAATTTAGTAAGAATTTCTCTCTCTTTCACTGTCTTTGTTTCACGGGTTTTTAAAATTAATTTATTTTTATAATGGGGTTTAGCTGCTTTTCACGGCTGTGTTTATGCCGCTTTACACCCACTTGACTCACATCCAGAGAGATATCAATACATAGGTTTTAAGATTCTTACTAATCAGATATATTCTTGTGCGGTGAATAGGGGGTGTTGAGTCCAGTTCACTGAGCAAGGAGTAGGTCTTTCTATTACATATTGCATTTATGGAACGGTATGTGAGCTAATTTGAAACCCTTGTTTTATGCATCACCCCACCTCACCTTTCCAGTTAAGCAGCCATAGTGTGTTTTCTAAACGTGTGACTCTGTTCTGTTTTGTAATTCAGTTCAAGTGTAGCGGTTTTTACATTCCCTCTATAAGTGATAGCTTATGAGAAGTGTCTTTTTCTGTGTGACTTATTTCACTTAGAATCGTCGTACCTAAATCCACTCATCATGCTGCTACTAGCCTTATGACATTGATTTCATGGCTGAGTGATATTCCATTGTACATAAGGACCACCACTTCTTTATCCATTTTTCTCTTTCCTGGGATATTTAAGTTGTCATGAAGTGGAGGTTCTTGTCAAAAGAGCAGCCCTAAACTTTGGGGTGCCTCTGTCTTGCTGATTTTTAGTTTTCCCAATTTATACGCCCGTGAGGGGAAGTGCCCTATGCGCTCTAAGCTGTGTTTTTTCGATGTTTCAGGACACATCGTACACTTCGCCAGAGTGGCTGTTGGCAATTTACATCCCGCTCATCAGCGTAGCAAGGCTCCCATTTCTCCATGGCCTGTCCTGCATTTCTGGTTTTGACACTTTTTTCAGCATGGCCCTTTTGACCGATGGTAAGCGAGACTTCTTTGAAGCGCTGATTTGCCTTTCCAGGTTGCTTGGTTGGCCAAAAAGGGCGTATGCGTTTTTTCCTGAATATATTCAGGAAAAAACGCATACGCCCTTTTTGGCCAAGGGCATCATTGTCGACGTTTTGCCGCTTTTCATGTGCTTTAAAGGCGATTCAAATCTACCTCCTGAAATCTGTTTCCTGCAATTCTGCCTTGCTTTCAAACCCTCTTCGTTGCCTTCCCTCAAGATATTTGTGGACGAGAGTTATCATTTATAACTCTGCAGGTTTGTGAATTGCAGTGCCCCTGAGCTCCATTTTACAACTCGCTTTTTTGGGAGCTGACCGCAAATGCGCAGGATGGCCTCAGGCCCTATTCTGGTTCCGGGCGGCAGGCTGAGCCTGTGGTTAATTCTTCTTCCTGATGGGAAAATAGAGTGACCTGTGCCTGTCCCAACACCTAGAGCTAGTCTCTCATTGGCTACCCCTCTTCCCGTTCATCCTCAGGACAAATTGCAAGCTGTACGGAACAGGAGGTTAAAGGTGCTGATTCTCCAAGGAGGGAGATTGCTAGTAAAGCGGCTGGAATGGCGAACCCGAGCACAAGGAGATGAGAAATGAGGTGCGTTTTAGAAAACTTTCCCGGTCACATGGTGTACCACCTTCTGGGTTTCTCATGCATGTTTTCGATGTAGGAAGATGCCCTTGAACCTGGAGATTTGGGACCCATGGGATGGGTAAGAGGCAATATTACTTTAAAGGCTCTGCATTTGCTCCCCCAACCTCACCAAATTTCTCAGCCCCGAGAGTGTCCACCCTTACGTCTCATCCAGCTGTGGGTCTAGATATGGTCTATCCAGGTGGCATCACAGCCCCTGAACGAATTTTGTAAGAATTTCTCTCTCTTTCACTGTCTTTGTTTCACGGGTTTTTAAAATTAATTTATTTTTATAATGGGGTTTAGCTGCTTTTCACGGCTGTGTTTATGCCGCTTTACACCCACTTGACTCACATCCAGAGAGATATCAATACATAGGTTTTAAGATTCTTACTAGTCAGATATATTCTTATGCGGTGAATAGGGGGTGTTGAGTCCAGTTCACTGAGCAAGGAGAAGCTCTTTCTATTACATATTGGGTTTATGGAACGGTATCTGAGCTAATTTGAAACCCTTGTTTTATGCATCACCCCAGCTCACCTTTCCCGTTAAGCAGCCATAGTGTGTTTTCTAAACGTGTGACTCTGTTCTGTTTTGTAATTCAGTTCAAGTGTAGCGGTTTTTACATTCCCTCTAAAAGTGATAGCTTATGAGAAGTGTCTTTTTCTGTGTGACTTATTTCACTTAGAATCGTCGTACCTAAATCCACTCATCATGCTGCTACTAGCCTTAGGACATTGATTTCATGGCTGAGTGATATTCCATTGTACATAAGGGCCACCACTTCTTTATCCATTTTTCTCTTTCCTGGGATATTTAAGGTGTCATGAAGTGGAGGTTCTTGTCAACAGAGCAGCCCTAAACTTTGGGGTGCCTGTGTCTTGCTGATTTTTAGTTTTCCCAATTTATACGCCCGTGAGTGGAAGTGCCCTATTCGATCTAAGCTGTGTTTTTTCGATGTTTCAGGACACACCATACACTTCTCCAGAGTGGCTCTTGGCAATTTACATCCCGCTCATCAGCGTAGCAAGGCTCCCATTTCTCCATTGCCTGTCCTGCATTTCTGGTTTTGACACTTTTTTCAGCTTGGCCCTTTTGACCGATGGGAAGCGAGACTTCTTTGTAGCGCTGATTTGCCTTTCCAGGTTGCCTGGTTGGCCAAAAAGGGCGTATGCGTTTTTTCCTGAATATATTCAGGAAAAAACGCATACGCCCTTTTTGGCCAAGGGCATCATTGTCGATATTTTGCCGCTTTTCATGTGCTTTAAAGGCGACTCGAATCTACCTCCTGAAATCTGTTTCCTGCAATTCTGCCTTGCTTTCAAATCCTCTTCGTTGCCTTCCCTCAATGTATTTGTGGACGAGAGTTATCATGTATAACTCTGCAGGTTTGTGAATTGCAGTGACCCTGAGCTCCATTTTTCAACTCGCTTTTTTGGGAGCTGGCCACAAAAGCGCAGGATGGCCTTAGGCCCTATTCTGGTTCCAGGCGGCAGGCTGAGCCTGTGGTTAATTCTTCTTCCTGATGGGAAAATAGAGTGACCTGTGCCTGTCCCAACACCTAGAGCTAGTCTCTCATTGGCTACCCCTCTTCCCGTTCATCCTAAGGACAAATTGCAAACTGTAAGGAACAGGAGGTTAAAGGTGCTGATGCTCCAAGTAGGGAGATTGCTAGTAAAATGGCTGGAATGGCGAACCCGAGCACAAGGAGATGAGAAATGAGGTGCGTTTTAGAAACCTTTCCCGGTCACACGGTGTACCACCTTCTGGGTTTCTCATGCATGTTTTCGATGTAGGAAGATGCCCTTGAACCTGGAGATTTGGGACCCATGGGATGGCTAACAGGCAGTATTACTTTAAAGGCTCTGCATTTGCTCCCCCAACCTCACCAAATCACTCAGCCCCGAGAGTGTCCACCCTTACGTCTCATCCAGCTGTGGGTCTAGATATGGTCAATCCAGGTGGCATCACAGCCCCTGAACGAATTTAGTAAGAATTTCTCTCTCTTTCACTGTCTTTGTTTCACGGGTTTTGAAAATTAATTTATTTTTATAATGGGGTTTAGCTGCTTTTCACGGCTCTGTTTATGCCGCTTTACACCCACTTGACTCACATCCAGAGAGATATCAATACATAGGTTTTAAGATTCTTACTAGTCAGATATATTCTTCTGCGGTGAATAGGGGGTGTTGAGTCCAGTTCACTGAGCAAGGAGTAGGTCTTTCTATTACATATTGCGTTTATGGAACGGTATGTGAGCTAATTTGAAACCCTTGTTTTATGCATCACCCCACCTCACCTTTCCAGTTAAGCAGCCATAGTGTGTTTTCTAAACGTGTGACTCTGTTCTCTTTTGTAATTCAGTTCAAGTGTAGCGGTTTTTACATTCCCTCTATAAGTGATAGCTTATGAGAAGTGTCTTTTTCTGTGTGACTTATTCACTTAGAATCGTCGTACCTAAATCCACTCATCATGCTGCTACTAGCCTTATGACATTGATTTCATGGCTGAGTGATATTCCATTGTACATAAGGACCACCACTTCTTTATCCATTTTTCTCTTTCCTGGGATATTTAAGGTGTCATGAAGTGGAGGTTCTTGTCAACAGAGCAGCCCTAAACTTTGGGGTGCCTGTGTCTTGCTGATTTTAATTTTCCCAATTTATACTTGCATGAGTGGAAGTGCCCTATTCGATCTAAGCTGTGTTTTTTCGATGTTTCAGGACACACCATACACTTCTCCAGACTGGCTCTTGGCAATTTACATCCCGCTCATCAGCGTAGCAAGGCTCCCATTTCTCCATGGCCTGTCCTGCATTTCTGGTTTTGACACTTTTTTCAGCATGGCCCTTTTGACCGATGGGAAGCGAGACTTCTTTGAAGCGCTGATTTGCCTTTCCAGGTTGCTTGGTTGGCCAAAAAGGGCGTATGCGTTTTTTCCTGAATATATTCAGGAAAAAACGCATACGCCCTTTTTGGCCAAGGGCATCATTGTTGACGTTTTGCCGCTTTTCATTTGCTTTAAAGGCGATTCGAATCTACCTCCTGAAATCTGTTTCCTGCAATTCTGCCTTGCTTTCAAATCCTCTTCGTTGCCTGCCCTCAATATATTTGTGGACGAGAGTTATCATTTATAACTCTGCAGGTTTGTGAATTGCAGTGCCCCTGAGCTCCATTTTTCAACTCGCTTTTTTGGGAGCTGGCCGCAAAAGCGCAGGATGGCCTCAGGCCCTATTCTGCTTCCGGGCAGCAGGCTGAGCCTGTGGTTAATTCTTCTTCCTGTTGGGAAAGTAGAGTGACCTGTGCCTGTCCCAACACCTAGAGGTAGTCTCTCATTGGCTCCCCCTCTTCCCGTTCATCCTAAGGACAAATTGCAAACTGTACGGAACAGGAGGTTAAAGGTGCTGATTCTCCAAGGAGGGAGATTGCTAGTAAAGCGGCTGGAATGGCGAACCCGAGCACAAGGAGATGAGAAATGAGGTGCGTTTTAGAAACCTTTCCCGGTCACACGGTCTACCACCTTCTGGGTTTCTCATGCATGTTTTCGATGTAGGAAGATGCCCTTGAACCTGGAGATTTGGGACCCATGGGATGGGTAAGAGGCAATATTACTTTAAAGGCTCTGCATTTGCTCCCCCAACCTCACCAAATTTCTCAGCCCCGAGAGTGTCCACCCTTATGTCTCATCCAGCTGTGGGTCTAGATATGGTCTATCCAGGTGGCATCACAGCCCCTGAACGAATTTTGTAAGAATTTCTCTCTCTTTCACTGTCTTTGTTTCACGGGTTTTGAAAATTAATTTATTTTTATAATGGGGTTTAGCTGCTTTTCACGGCTGTGTTTATGTCGCTTTACACCCACTTGACTCACATCCAGAGAGATATCAATACATAGGTTTTAAGATTCTTACTAGTCAGATATATTCTTGTGCGGTGAATAGGGGGTGTTGAGTCCAGTTCACTGAGCAAGGAGTAGCTCTTTCTATTACATATTGGGTTTATGGAACGGTATCTGAGCTAATTTGAAACCCTTGTTTTATGCATCACCCCAGCTCACCTTTCCCGTTAAGCAGCCATAGTGTGTTTTCTAAACGTGTGACTCTGTTCTGTTTTGTAATTCAGTTCAAGTGTAGCGGTTTTTACATTCCCTCTAAAAGTGATAGCTTATGAGAAGTGTCTTTTTCTGTGTGACTTATTTCACTTAGAATCGTCGTACCTAAATCCACTCATCATGCTGCTACTAGCCTTATGACATTGATTTCATGGCTGAGTGATATTCCATTGTACATAAGGACCACCACTTCTTTATCCATTTTTCTCTTTCCTGGGATATTTAAGTTGTCATGAAGTGGAGGTTCTTGTCAACAGAGCAGCCCTAAACTTTGGGGTGCCTGTGTCTTGCTGATTTTTAGTTTTCCCAATTTATACGCCCGTGAGTGGAAGTCCCCTATGCGATCTAAGCTGTGTTTTTTCGATGTTTCAGGACACACCATACACTTCTCCAGACTGGCTCTTGGCAATTTACATCCCGCTCATCAGCGTAGCAAGGCTCCCATTTCTCCATGGCCTGTCCTGCATTTCTGGTTTTGACACTTTTTTCAGCATGGCCCTTTTGACCGATGGGAAGCGAGACTTCTTTGAAGCGCTGATTTGCCTTTCCAGGTTGCTTGGTTGGCCAAAAAGGGCGTATGCGTGTTTTCCTGAATATATTCAGGAAAACACGCATACGCCCTTTTTGGCCAAGGGCATCATTGTCGATGTTTTGCCGCTTTTCCTGTGCTTTAAAGGCGATTCGAATCTACCTCCTGAAATCTGTTTCCTGCAATTCTGCCTTGCTTTCAAATCCTCTTCGTTGCCTTCCCTCAATATATTTGTGGACGAGAGTTATCATGTATAACTCTGCAGGTTTGTGAATTGCAGTGCCCCTGAGCTCCATTTTTCAACTCGCTTTTTTGGGAGCTGGCCGCAAAAGCGCAGGATGGCCTCAGGCCCTATTCTGGTTCCGGGCGGCAGGCTGAGCCTGTGGTTAATTCTTCTTCCTGATGGGAAAATAGAGTGACCTGTGAGTGTCCCAACACCTAGAGCTAGTCTCTCATTGGCTCCCCCTCTTCCCGTTCATCCTCAGGACAAATTGCAAGCTGTACGGAACAGGAGGTTAAAGGTGCTGATTCTCCAAGGACGGAGATTGCTAGTAAAGCGGCTGGAATGGCGAACCCGAGCACAAGGAGATGAGAAATGAGGTGCGTTTTAGAAACCTTTCCCGGTCACACGGTCTACCAGCTTCTGGGTTTCTCATGCATGTTTTCGATGTAGGAAGATGCCCTTGAACCTGGAGATTTGGGACCCATGGGATGGGTAACAGGCAGTAGTACTTTAAAGGCTCTGCGTTTGCTCCCACAACCTCACCAAATCTCTCAGCCCCGAGAGTGTCCACCCTTACGTCTAATCCAGCTGTGGGTCTAGATATGGTCAATCCAGGTGGCATCACAGCCCCTGAACGAATTTTGTAAGAATTTCTCTCTCTTTCACTGTCTTTGTTTCACGGGTTTTTAAAATTTATTTATTTTTATAATGGGGTTTAGCTGCTTTTCACGGCTGTGTTTATGCCGCTTTACACCCACTTGACTCACATCCAGAGAGATATCAATACATAGGTTTTAAGATTCTTACTAGTCAGATATATTCTTGTGCGGTGAATAGGGGGTGTTGAGTCCAGTTCACTGAGCAAGGAGTAGGTCTTTCTATTACATATTGGGTTTATGGAACGGTATCTGAGCTAATTTGAAACCCATGTTTTCTGCAGCACCCCGCCTCACCTTTCCCGTTAAGAAGCCGTAGTGTGTTTTCTAAACGCGTGACTCTGTTCTGTTTTGTAATTCAGTTCAATTGTAGTGGTTTTTACATTCCCTCTATAAGTGATAGCTTATGATAAGTGTCTTTTTCTGTGTGACTTATTTCACTTAGAATCGTCGTACCTAAATCCACTCATCATGCTGCTACTAGACTTATGACATTGATTTCATGGCTGAGTGATATTCCATTGTACATAAGGACCACCATTTCTTTATCCATTTTTCTCTTTCCTGGGATATTTAAGGTGTCATGAAGTGGAGGTTCTTGTCAACAGAGCAGCCCTAAACTTTGGGGTGCCTGTGTGTTGCTGATTTTTAGTTTTCCCAATTTATACGCCCATGAGTGTAAGTGCCCTATGCGCTGTAAGCTGTGTTTTTTCGATGTTTCAGGACACACCGTACACTTCTCCAGAGTGGCTGTTGGCAATTTACATCCCGCCCATCAGCGTAGCAAGGCTCCCATTTCTCCATGGCCTGTCCTGCATTTCTGGTTTTGACACTTTTTTCAGCATGGCCCTTTTGAAAGATGGGAAGCGAGACTTCTTTGAAGCGCTGATTTGCCTTTCCAGGTTGCTTGGTTGGCCAAAAAGGGCGTATGCGTTTTTTCCTGAATATATTCAGGAAAAAACGCATACGCCCTTTTTGGCCAAGGGCATCATTGTCGATGTTTTGCCGCTTTTCATGTGCTTTAAAGGCGACTCGAATCTACCTCCTGAAATCTGTTTCCTGCAATTCTGCCTTGCTTTCAAATCCTCTTCGTTGCCTTCCCTCAATATATTTGTGGACGAGAGTTATCATTTATAACTCTGCAGGTTTGTGAATTGCAGTTCCCCTGAACTCCATTTTACAACTCGCTTTTTTGGGAGCTGGCCGCAAATGCGCAGGATGGCCTCAGGCCCTATTCTGATTCCAGGCGGCAGGCTGAGCCTGCGGTTAATTCTTCTTCCTGATGGGAAAATAGAGTGACCTGTGCCTGTCCCAACACCTAGAGCTAGTCTCTCATTGGCTCCCCCTCTTCCCGTTCAACCTCAGGACAAATTGCAAGCTGTACGGAACAGGAGGTTAAAGGTGCTGATTCTCCACGGAGGGAGGTTGCTAGTAAAGCGGCTGGAATGGCGAACCCGAGCACAAGGAGATGAGAAATGAGGTGCGTTTTAGAAACCTTTCCCGGTCACACGGTGTACCACCTTCTGGGTTTCTCATGCATGTTTTCGATGTAGGAAGATGCCCTTGAACCTGGAGATTTGGGACCCATGGTATGGGTAACTGGCAGTATTACTTTAAAGGCTCTGCATTTGCTCCCCCAACCTCACCAAATCTCTCAGACCCGAGAGTGTCCACCTTTACGTCTCATCCAGCTGTGGGTCTAGATATGATCAATCCAGGTGGCATCACAGCCCCTGAACGAATTTAGTAAGAATTTCTCTCTCTTTCACTGTCTTTGTTTCACGGGTTATGAAAATTAATTTATTTTTATAATGGGGTTTAGCTGCTTTTCACGGCTGTGTTTATGCCGCTTTACACCCACTTGACTCACATCCAGAGAGATATCAATACATAGGTTTTAAGATTCTTACTAGTCAGATATATTCGTGTGCGGTGAATAGGTGTTGTTGAGTCCAGTACACTGAGCAAGGAGTAGCTCTTTCTATTACATATTGGGTTTATGGAACGGTATCTGAGCTAATTTGAAACCCTTGTTTTATGCATCACCCCAGCTAACCTTTCCCGTTAAGCAGCCATAGTGTGTTTTCTAAACGTGTGACTCTGTTCTGTTTTGTAATTCAGTTGAAGTGTAGCGGTTTTTACATTCCCTCTAAAAGTGATAGCTTATGAGAAGTGTCTTTTTCTGTGTGACTTATTTCACTTAGAATCGTCGTACCTAAATCCACTCATCATTCTGCTACTAGCCTTATGACATTGATTTCATGGCTGAGTGATATTCCATTGTACATAAGGACCACCACTTCTTTATCCATTTTTCTCTTTCCTGGGATATTTAAGTTGTCATGAAGTGGAGGTTCTTGTCAACAGAGCAGCCCTAAACTTTGGGGTGCCTGTGTCTTGCTGATTTTTAGTTTTCCCAATTTATACGCCCGTGAGTGGAAGTCCCCTATGCGATCTAAGCTGTGTTTTTTCGATGTTTCAGGACACACCATACACTTCTCCAGACTGGCTCTTGGCAATTTACATCCCGCTCATCAGCGTAGCAAGGCTCCCATTTCTCCATGGCCTGTCCTGCATTTCTGGTTTTGACACTTTTTTCAGCATGGCCCTTTTGACCGATGGGAAGCGAGACTTCTTTGAAGCACTGATTTGCCTTTCCAGGTTGCTTGGTTGGCCAAAAAGGGCGTATGCGTGTTTTCCTGAATATATTCAGGAAAACACGCATACGCCCTTTTTGGGCAAGGGCATCATTGTCGATGTTTTGCCGCTTTTCCTGTGCTTTAAAGGCGATTCGAATCTACCTCCTGAAATCTGTTTCCTGCAATTCTGCCTTGCTTTCAAATCCTCTTCGTTGCCTTCCCTCAATATATTTGTGGACGAGAGTTATCATGTATAACTCTGCAGGTTTGTGAATTGCAGTGCCCCTGAGCTCCATTTTTCAACTCGCTTTTTTGGGAGCTGGCCGCAAAAGCGCAGGATGGCCTCAGGCCCTATTCTGGTTCCGGGCGGCAGGCTGAGCCTGTGGTTAATTCTTCTTCCTGATGGGAAAATAGAGTGACCTGTGCCTGTCCCAACACCTAGAGCTAGTCTCTCATTGGCTCCCCCTCTTCCCGTTCATCCTCAGGACAAATTGCAAGCTGTACGGAACAGGAGGTTAAAGGTGCTGATTCTCCAAGGACGGAGATTGCTAGTAAAGCGGCTGGAATGGCGAACCCGAGCACAAGGAGATGAGAAATGAGGTGCGTTTTAGAAACCTTTCCCGGTCACACGGTCTACCACCTTCTGGGTTTCTCATGCATGTTTTCGATGTAGGAAGATGCCCTTGAACCTGGAGATTTGGGACCCATGGGATGGATAACAGGCAGTAGTACTTTAAAGGCTCTGCGTTTGCTCCCCCAACCTCACCAAATCTCTCAGCCCCGAGAGTGTCCACCCTTACGTCTAATCCAGCTGTGGGTCTAGATATGGTCAATCCAGGTGGCATCACAGCCCCTGAACGAATTTTGTAAGAATTTCTCTCTCTTTCACTGTCTTTGTTTCACGGGTTTTTAAAATTTATTTATTTTTATAATGGGGTTTAGCTGCTTTTCATGGCTGTGTTTATGCCGCTTTACACCCACTTGACTCACATCCAGAGAGATATCAATACATAGGTTTTAAGATTCTTACTAGTCAGATATATTCTTGTGCGGTGAATAGGGGGTGTTGAGTCCAGTACACTGAGCAAGGAGTAGCTCTTTCTATTACATATTGGGTTTAAGGAACGGTATCTGAGCTAATTTGAAACCCTTGTTTTATGCATCACCCCAGCTAACCTTTCCCGTTAAGCAGCCATAGTGTGTTTTCTAAACGTGTGACTCTGTTCTGTTTTGTAATTCAGTTCAAGTGTAGCGGTTTTTACATTCCCTCTAAAAGTGATAGCTTATGAGAAGTGTCTTTTTCTGTGTGACTTATTTCACTTAGAATCGTCGTACCTAAATCCACTCATCATGCTGCTACTAGCCTTATGACATTGATTTCATGGCTGAGTGATATTCCATTGTACATAAGGACCACCACTTCTTTATCCATTTTTCTCTTTCCTGGGATATTTAAGTTGTCATGAAGTGGAGGTTCTTGTCAACAGAGCAGCCCTAAACTTTGGGGTGCCTGTGTCTTGCTGATTTTTACTTTTCCCAATTTATACGCCCGTGAGTGGAAGTCCCCTATGCGATCTAAGCTGTGTTTTTTCGATGTTTCAGGACACACCATACACTTCTCCAGACTGGCTCTTGGCAATTTACATCCCGCTCATCAGCGTAGCAAGGCGCCCATTTCTCCATGGCCTGTCCTGCATTTCTGGTTTTGACACTTTTTTCAGCATGGCCCTTTTGAGCGATGGGAAGCGAGACTTCTTTGAAGCGCTGATTTGCCTTTCCAGGTTGCTTGGTTGGCCAAAAAGGGCGTATGCGTGTTTTCCTGAATATATTCAGGAAAAAACGCATACGCCCTTTTTGGCCAAGGGCATCATTGTCGATGTTTTGCCGCTTTTCCTGTGCTTTAAAGGCGATTCGAATCTACCTCCTGAAATCTGTTTCCTGCAATTCTGCCTTGCTTTCAAATCCTCTTCGTTGCCTTCCCTCAATATATTTGTGGACGAGAGTTATCATGTATAACTCTGCAGGTTTGTGAATTGCAGTGCCCCTGAGCTCCATTTTTCAACTCGCTTTTTTGGGAGCTGGCCGCAAAAGCGCAGGATGGCCTCAGGCCCTATTCTGGTTCCGGGCGGCAGGCTGAGCCTGTGGTTAATTCTTCTTCCTGATGGGAAAATAGAGTGACCTGTGCCTGTCCCAACACCTAGAGCTAGTCTCTCATTGGCTCCCCCTCTTCCCGTTCATCCTCAGGACAAATTGCAAGCTGTACGGAACAGGAGGTTAAAGGTGCTGATTCTCCAAGGACGGAGATTGCTAGTAAAGCGGCTGGAATGGCGAACCCGAGCACAAGGAGATGAGAAATGAGGTGCGTTTTTGAAACCTTTCCCGGTCACACGGTCTACCACCTTCTGGGTTTCTCATGCATGTTTTCGATGTAGGAAGATGCCCTTGAACCTGGAGATTTGGGACCCATGGGATGGGTAACAGGCAGTAGTACTTTAAAGGCTCTGCGTTTGCTCCCCCAACCTCACCAAATTTCTCATCCCCGAGAGTGTCCACCCTTACGTCTCATCCAGCTGTGGGTCTAGATATGGTCTATCCAGGTGGCATCACAGCCCCTGAACGAATTTTGTAAGAATTTCTCTCTCTTTCACTGTCTTTGTTTCACGGGTTTTTAAAATTAATTTATTTTTATAATGGGGTTTAGCTGCTTTTCACGGCTGTGTTTATGCCGCTTTACACCCACTTGACTCACATCCAGAGAGATATCAATACATAGGTTTTAAGATTCTTACTAGTCAGATATATTCTTGTGCGGTGAATAGGGGGTGTTGAGTCCAGTTCACTGAGCAAGGAGTAGGTCTTTCTATTACATATTGGGTTTATGGAACGGTATCTGAGCTAATTTGAAACCCATGTTTTCTGCAGCACCCCGCCTCACCTTTCCCGTTAAGCAGCCGTAGTGTGTTTTCTAAACGTGTGACTCTGTTCTCTTTTGTAATTCAGTTCAGTTGTAGCGGTTTTTACATTCCCTCTGTAAGTGACACCTTATGAGAAGTGTCCTTTTCTGTGTGACTTATTTCACTTAGAATCGTCGTACCTAAATCCACTCATCATGCTGCTACTAGCCTTATGACATTGATTTCATGGCTGAGTGATATTCCATTGTACATAAGGACCACAACTTTTTTATCCATTTTTCGCTTTCCTGGGATATTTAAGGTGGAAGGAAGTGGAGGTCCTTGTCAACAGAGCAGCCCTAAACTTTGGGGTGCTTGTGTCTTGCTGATTTTCAATTTTCTCACTTTAACCCCCCATGCGTGGAAGTGCCCTATGCTCTCTAAGCTGTGTTTTTTAGATGTTTCAGGACACACCGTACCTTTCTCCAGAGTGGCTGTTGGCAATTTACATCCCGCCCATCAGTGTAGCAAGGCTCCCATTTCTCCATGGCCTGTCCTGCATTTCTGGTTTTGACACTTTTTTCAGCATGGCCCTTTTGACCGATGGGAAGCGAGACTTCTTTGTAGCGCTGATTTGCCTTTCCAGGTTGCTTGGTTGGCCAAAAAGGGCGTATGCGTTTTTTCCTGAATATATTCAGGAAAAAACGCATACGCCCTTTTTGGCCAAGGGCATCATTGTCGATGTTTTGCCGCTTTTCATGTGCTTTAAAGGCGATTCGAATCTACCTACTGAAATCTGTTTCCTGCAATTCTGCCTTGATTTCAAATCCTCTTCTTTGCCTTCCCTCAATATATTTGTGGACGAGAGTTATCATTTATAACTCTGCAGGTTTGTGAATTGCAGTGCCCTGAAGCTCCATTTTACAAGTCGCTTTTTTGGGAGCTGGCCGCAAAAGCGCAGGATGGCTTCAGGCCCTGTTCTGGTTCCGGGGGGCAGGCTGAGCCTGTGGTTAATTCTTCTTCCTGATGGGAAAATAGAGTGACCTGTGCCTGTCCCAACACCAAGAGCTAGTCTCTCATTGGTTCCCCGTCTTCCCGTTCATCCTCAGGACAAATTGCAACATGTACGGAACAGGAGGTTAAAGGTGCTGATGCTCCAAGTAGGGAGATTGCTAGTAAAGTGGCTGGAAAGGCGAACCCGAGCACAAGGAGATGAGAAATGAGGTGCGTTTTACAAACCTTTCCCCATCACACGGTGTACCATCTTCTGGGTTTCTCATGCATGTTTTCGATGTAGGAAGATGCCCTTGAACCTGGAGATTTGGGACCCATGCGATGGGTATCACGCAGTATTACTTTAAAGGGTCTGCGTTTGCCCACCCAACCTCACCAAACCTCTCAGCCCCAAGAGTGTCCACCCTTATGTCTCATCCAGCTGTGGGTCTAGATATGGTCAATCCAGGTTGCATCACAGCCCATGAACGAATTGTGTAAGAATTTCTCTCTCTTTCCCTATCTTTGTTTCATGGGTTTTTAAAAGTAATTTATTTTTATAATGGGGTTTAGCTGCTTTTCACGGCTGTGTTTATGCCGCTTTACACCCACTTGACACACTAACAGAGAGATATCAATACTTAGGTTTTAAGATTATTACTAGTCAGATATATTCTTGTGTGGTGAATCGGGCGTGTTGAGTCCAGTTCTCTGAGCAAGGAGTAGGTCTTGTCTATTACATATTGGGTTTATGGAACGGTATCTGAGCTAATTTGAAAATCTTGTTTTATGTATCACCCCACCTCACCTTTCCCGTTAAGCAGCCATAGTGTGTTTTCTGCATGTGTGACTCTGTTCTGTTTTGTAATTCAGTTCAAGTGTAACGGATTTTACATTCCCTCTATAAGTGACACCTTATGAGAAGTGTCCTTTTCTGTGTGACTTATTTCACTTAGAATCGTCGTACCTAAATCCACTCATCATGCTGCTACTAGCCTTATGACATTGATTTCATGGCTGAGTGATATTCCATTGTACATAAGGACCAGAAATTTTTTATCCATTTTTCGCTTTCCTGGGATATTTAAGGTGGAATGAAGTGGAGGTCCTTGTCAACAGAGCAGCCCTAAACTTTGGGGTGCTTGTGTCTTGCTGATTTTCAATTTTCCCACTTTATCCCCCCATACGTGGAAGTGCCCTATGCTCTCTAAGCTGTGTTTTTTAGATGTTTCAGGACACACCGTACCCTTCTCCAGAGTGGCTGTTGGCAATTTACATCCCGCCCATCAGTGTAGCAAGGCTCCCATTTCTCCATGGCCTGTCCTGCATTTCTGGTTTTGACACTTTTTTCAGCATGGCCCTTTTGACCGATGGGAAGCGAGACTTCTTTGTAGCGCTGATTTGCCTTTCCAGGTTGCTTGGTTGGCCAAAAAGGGCGTATGCGTTTTTTCCTGAATATATTCAGGAAAAAACGCATACGCCCTTTTTGGCCAAGGGCATCATTGTCGATGTTTTGCCGCTTTTCATGTGCTTTAAAGGCGATTCGAATCTACCTACTGAAATCTGTTTCCTGCAATTCTGCCTTGATTTCAAATCCTCTTCTTTGCCTTCCCTCAATATATTTGTGGACGAGAGTTATCATTTATAACTGCAGGTTTGTGAATTGCAGTGCCCTGAAGCTCCATTTTACAAGTCGCTTTTTTGGGAGCTGGCCGCAAAAGCGCAGGATGGCTTCAGGCCCTGTTCTGGTTCCGGGGGGCAGGCTGAGCCTGTGGTTAATTCTTCTTCCTGATGGGAAAATAAAGTGACCTGTGCCTGTCCCAACACCAAGAGCTAGTCTCTCATTGGTTCCCCGTCTTCCCGTTCATCCTCAGGACAAATTGCAACCTGTACGGAACAGGAGGTTAAAGGTGCTGATGCTCCAAGTAGGGAGATTGCTAGTAAAGTGGCTGGAAAGGCGAACCCGAGCACAAGGAGATGAGAAATGAGGTGCGTTTTAGAAACCTTTCCCCATCACACGGTGTACCATCTTCTGGGTTTCTCATGCATGTTTTCGATGTAGGAAGATGCCCTTGAACCTGGAGATTTGGGACCCATGCGATGGGTAGCACGCAGTATTACTTTAAAGGGTCTGCGTTTGCTCACCCAACCTCACCAAACCTCTCAGCCCCAAGAGTGTCCACCCTTATGTCTCATCCAGCTGTGGTTCTAGTTATGGTCAATCCAGGTTGCATCACAGCCCCTGAACGAATTGTGTAAGAATTTCTCTCTCTTTCCCTGTCTTTGTTTCATGGGTTTTTAAAAGTAATTTATTTTTATAATGGGGTTTAGCTGCTTTTCACGGCTGTGTTTATGCCGCTTTACACCCACTTGACACACTAACAGAGAGATATCAATACACAGGTTTTAAGATTATTACTAGTCAGATATATTCTTGTGCGGTGAATCGGGCGTGTTGAGTCCAGTTCTCTGAGCAAGGAGTAGGTCTTGTCTATTACATATTGGGTTTATGGAACGGTATCTGAGCTAATTTGAAAGTCTTGTTTTATGTATCACCCCACCTCACCTTTCCCGTTAAGTAGCCATAGTGTGTTTTCTGCATGTGTGACTCTGTTCTGTTTTGTAATTCAGTTCAAGTGTAACGGATTTTACATTCCCTCTATAAGTGACACCTTATGAGAAGTGTCCTTTTCTGTGTGACTTATTTCACTTAGAATCGTCGTACCTAAATCCACTCATCATGCTGCTACTAGCCTTATGACATTGATTTCATGGCTGAGTGATATTCCATTGTACATAAGGACCACAAATTTTTTATCCATTTTTCGCTTTCCTGGGATATTTAAGGTGGAATGAAGTGGAGGTCCTTGTCAACAGAGCAGCCCTAAACTTTGGGGTGCTTGTGTCTTGCTGATTTTCAATTTTCCCACTTTATCCCCCCATACGTGGAAGTGCCCTATGCTCTCTAAGCTGTGTTTTTTAGATGTTTCAGGACACACCGTACCCTTCTCCAGAGTGGCTGTTGGCAATTTACATCCCGCCCATCAGTGTAGCAAGGCTCCCATTTCTCCATGGCCTGTCCTGCATTTCTGGTTTTGACACTTTTTTCAGCATGGCCCTTTTGACCGATGGGAAGCGAGACTTCTTTGTAGCGCTGATTTGCCTTTCCAGGTTGCTTGGTTGGCCAAAAAGGGCGTATGCGTTTTTTCCTGAATATATTCAGGAAAAAACGCATACGCCCTTTTTGGCCAAGGGCATCATTGTCGATGTTTTGCCGCTTTTCATGTGCTTTAAAGGCGATTCGAATCTACCTACTGAAATCTGTTTCCTGCAATTCTGCCTTGATTTCAAATCCTCTTCTTTGCCTTCCCTCAATATATTTGTGGACGAGAGTTATCATTTATAACTGCAGGTTTGTGAATTGCAGTGCCCTGAAGCTCCATTTTACAAGTCGCTTTTTTGGGAGCTGGCCGCAAAAGCGCAGGATGGCTTCAGGCCCTGTTCTGGTTCCGGGGGGCAGGCTGAGCCTGTGGTTAATTCTTCTTCCTGATGGGAAAATAGAGTGACCTGTGCCTGTCCCAACACCAAGAGCTAGTCTCTCATTGGTTCCCCGTCTTCCCGTTCATCCTCAGGACAAATTGCAACCTGTACGGAACAGGAGGTTAAAGGTGCTGATGCTCCAAGTAGGGAGATTGCTAGTAAAGTGGCTGGAAAGGCGAACCCGAGCACAAGGAGATGAGAAATGAGGTGCGTTTTAGAAACCTTTCCCCATCACACGGTGTACCATCTTCTGGGTTTCTCATGCATGTTTTCGATGTAGGAAGATGCCCTTGAACCTGGAGATTTGGGACCCATGCGATGGGTAGCACGCAGTATTACTTTAAAGGGTCTGCGTTTGCTCACCCAACCTCACCAAACCTCTCAGCCCCAAGAGTGTCCACCCTTATGTCTCATCCAGATGTGGGTCTAGTTATGGTCAATCCAGGTTGCATCACAGCCCCTGAACGAATTGTGTAAGAATTTCTCTCTCTTTCCCTGTCTTTGTTTCATGGGTTTTTAAAAGTAATTTATTTTTATAATGGGGTTTAGCTGCTTTTCACGGCTGTGTTTATGCCGCTTTACACCCACTTGACACACTAACAGAGAGATATCAATACATAGGTTTTAAGATTATTACTAGTCAGATATATTCTTGTGCGGTGAATCGGGCGTGTTGAGTCCAGTTCTCTGAGCAAGGAGTAGGTCTTGTCTATTACATATTGGGTTTATGGAACGGTATCTGAGCTAATTTGAAAGTCTTGTTTTATGTATCACCCCACCTCACCTTTCCCGTTAAGTAGCCATAGTGTGTTTTCTGCATGTGTGACTCTGTTCTGTTTTGTAATTCAGTTCAAGTGTAACGGATTTTACATTCCCTCTATAAGTGACACCTTATGAGAAGTGTCCTTTTCTGTGTGACTTATTTCACTTAGAATCGTCGTACCTAAATCCACTCATCATGCTGCTACTAGCCTTATGACATTGATTTCATGGCTGAGTGATATTCCATTGTACATAAGGACCACAACTTTTTTATCCACTTTTCGCTTTCCTGGGATATTTAAGGTGGAATGAAGTGGAGGTCCTTGTCAACAGAGCAGCCCTAAACTTTGGGGTGCTTGTGTCTTGCTGATTTTCAATTTTCTCACTTTATCCCCCCATGCGTGGAAGTGCCCTATGCTCTCTAAGCTGTGTTTTTTAGATGTTTCAGGACACACCGTACCCTTCTCCAGAGTGGTTGTTGTCAAATTACATCCCGCCCATCAGTGTAGCAAGGCTCCCATTTCTCCATGGCCTGTCCTGCATTTCTGGTTTTGACACTTTTTTCAGCATGGCCCTTTTGACCGATGGGAAGCGAGACTTCTTTGTAGCGCTGATTTGCCTTTCCAGGTTGCTTGGTTGGCCAAAAAGGGCGTATGCGTTTTTTCCTGAATATATTCAGGAAAAAACGCATACGCCCTTTTTGGCCAAGGGCATCATTGTCAACGTTTTGCCGCTTTTCATGTGCTTTAAAGGCGATTCGAATCTACCTCCTGAAATCTGTTTCCTGCAATTCTGCCTTGATTTCAAATCCTCTTCTTTGCCTTCCCTCAATATATTTGTGGACGAGAGTTATCATTTATAACTCTGCAGGTTTGTGAAGTGCAGTGCCCTGAAGCTCCATTTTACAAGTCGCTTTTTTGGGAGCTGGCCGCAAAAGCGCAGGATGGCTTCAGGCCCTGTTCTGGTTCCGGGGGGCAGGCTGAGCCTGTGGTTAATTCTTCTTCCTGATGGGAAAATAGAGTGACCTGTGCCTGTCCCAACACCAAGAGCTAGTCTCTCATTGGTTCCCCGTCTTCCCGTTCATCCTCAGGACAAATTGCAACCTGTACGGAACAGGAGGTTAAAGGTGCTGATGCTCCAAGTAGGGAGATTGCTAGTAAAGTGGCTGGAATGGCGAACCCGAGCACAAGGAGATGAGAAATGAGGTGCGTTTTAGAAACCTTTCCCCATCACACGGTGTACCATCTTCTGGGTTTCTCATGCATGTTTTCGATGTAGGAACATGCCCTTGAACCTGGAGATTTGGGACCCATGCGATGGGTAGCACGCAGTATTACTTTAAAGGGTCTGCGTTTGCTCACCCAACCTCACCAAACCTCTCAGCCCCAAGAGTGTCCACCCTTATGTCTCATCCAGCTGTGGGTCTAGATATGGTCAATCCAGGTTGCATCACAGCCCCTGAACGAATTGTGTAAGAATTTCTCTCTCTTTCCCTGTCTTTGTTTCATGGGTTTTTAAAAGTAATTTATTTTTATAATGGGGTTTAGCTGCTTTTCACGGCTGTGTTTATGCCGCTTTACACCCACTTGACACACTAACAGAGAGATATCAATACATAGGTTTTAAGATTATTACTAGTCAGATATATTCTTGTGCGGTGAATCGGGCGTGTTGAGTCCAGTTCTCTGAGCAAGGAGTAGGTCTTGTCTATTACATATTGGGTTTATGGAACGGTATCTGAGCTAATTTGAAAGTCTTGTTTTATGTATCACCCCACCTCACCTTTCCCGTTAAGCAGCCATAGTGTGTTTTCTGCATGTGTGACTCTGTTCTGTTTTGTAATTCAGTTCAAGTGTAACGGATTTTACATTCCCTCTATAAGTGACACCTTATGAGAAGTGTCCTTTTCTGTGTGACTTATTTCACTTAGAATCGTCGTACCTAAATCCACTCATCATGCTGCTACTAGCCTTATGACATTGATTTCATGGCTGAGTGATATTCCATTGTACATAAGGACCACAAATTTTTTATCCATTTTTCGCTTTCCTGGGATATTTAAGGTGGAATGAAGTGGAGGTCCTTGTCAACAGAGCAGCCCTAAACTTTGGGGTGCTTGTGTCTTGCTGATTTTCAATTTTCTCACTTTATCCCCCCAAGCGTGGAAGTGCCCTATGCTCTCTAAGCTGTGTTTTTTAGATGTTTCAGGACACACCATACCCTTCTCCAGAGTGGCTGTTGGCAATTTACATCCCGCCCATCAGTGTAGCAAGGCTCCCATTTCTCCATGGCCTGTCCTGCATTTCTGGTTTTGACACTTTTTTCAGCATGGCCCTTTTGACCGATGGGAAGCGAGACTTCTTTGTAGCGCTGATTTGCCTTTCCAGGTTGCTTGGTTGGCCAAAAAGGGCGTATGCGTTTTTTCCTGAATATATTCAGGAAAAAACGCATACGCCCTTTTTGGCCAAGGGCATCATTGTCGATGTTTTGCCGCTTTTCATGTGCTTTAAAGGCGATTCGAATCTACCTACTGAAATCTGTTTCCTGCAATTCTGCCTTGATTTCAAATCCTCTTCTTTGCCTTCCCTCAATATATTTGTGGACGAGAGTTATCATTTATAACTGCAGGTTTGTGAATTGCAGTGCCCTGAAGCTCCATTTTACAAGTCGCTTTTTTGGGAGCTGGCCGCAAAAGCGCAGGATGGCTTCAGGCCCTGTTCTGGTTCCGGGGGGCAGGCTGAGCCTGTGGTTAATTCTTCTTCCTGATGGGAAAATAGAGTGACCTGCGCCTGTCCCAACACCAAGAGCTAGTCTCTCATTGGTTCCCCGTCTTCCCGTTCATCCTCAGGACAAATTGCAACCTGTACGGAACAGGAGGTTAAAGGTGCTGATGCTCCAAGTAGGGAGATTGCTAGTAAAGTGGCTGGAAAGGCGAACCCGAGCACAAGGAGATGAGAAATGAGGTGCGTTTTAGAAACCTTTCCCCATCACACGGTGTACCATCTTCTGGGTTTCTCATGCATGTTTTTGATGTAGGAAGATGCCCTTGAACCTGGAGATTTGGGACCCATGCGATGGGTAGCACGCAGTATTACTTTAAAGGGTCTGCGTTTGCTCACCCAACCTCACCAAACCTCTCAGCCCCAAGAGTGTCCACCCTTATGTCTCATCCAGCTGTGGGTCTAGATATGGTCAATCCAGGTTGCATCACAGCCCCTGAACGAATTGTGTAAGAATTTCTCTCTCTTTCCCTGTCTTTGTTTCATGGGTTTTTAAAAGTAATTTATTTTTATAATGGGGTTTAGCTGCTTTTCACGGCTGTGTTTATGCCGCTTTACACCCACTTGACACACTAACAGAGAGATATCAATACATAGGTTTTAAGATTATTACTAGTCAGATATATTCTTGTGCGGTGAATCGGGCGTGTTGAGTCCAGTTCTCTGAGCAAGGAGTAGGTCTTGTCTATTACATATTGGGTTTATGGAACGGTATCTGAGCTAATTTGAAAGTCTTGTTTTATGTATCACCCCACCTCACCTTTCCCGTTAAGCAGCCATAGTGTGTTTTCTGCATGTGTGATTCTGTTCTGTTTTGTAATTCAGTGCAAGTGTAACGGTTTTTACATTCCCTCTATAAGTGACACCTTATGAGAAGTGTCCTTTCCTGTGTGACTTATTTCACTTAGAATCGTCGTACCTAAATCCACTCATCATGCTGCTACTAGCCTTATGACATTGATTTCATGGCTGAGTGATATTCCATTGTACATAAGGACCACAACTTTTTTATCCATTTTTCGCTTTCCTGGGATATTTAAGGTGGAATGAAGGGGAGGTCCTTGTCAACAGAGCAGCCCTAAACTTTGGGGTGCTTGTGTCTTGCTGATTTTCAATTTTCTCACTTTAACCCCCCATGCGTGGAAGTGCCCTATGCTCTCTAAGCTGTGTTTTTTAGATGTTTCAGGACACACCGTACCCTTCTCCAGAGTGGCTGTTGGCTATTTGCATCCCGCCCATCAGTGTAGCAAGGCTCCCATTTCTCCATGGCCTGTCCTGCATTTCTGGTTTTGACACTTTTTTCAGCATGGCCCTTTTGACCGATGGGAAGCGAGACTTCTTTGTAGCGCTGATTTGCCTTTCCAGGTTGCTTGGTTGGCCAAAAAGGGCGTATGCGTTTTTTCCTGAATATATTCAGGAAAAAACGCATACGCCCTTTTTGGCCAAGGGCATCATTGTCGATGTTTTGCCGCTTTTCATGTGCTTTAAAGGCGATTTGAATCTACCTACTGAAATCTGTTTCCTGCAATTCTGCCTTGATTTCAAATCCTCTTCTTTGCCTTCCCTCAATATATTTGTGGACGAGAGTTATCATTTATAACTCTGCAGGTTTGTGAATTGCAGTGCCCTGAAGCTCCATTTTACAAGTCGCTTTTTTGGGAGCTGGCCGCAAAAGCGCAGGATGGCTTCAGGCCCTGTTCTGGTTCCGGGGGGCAGGCTGAGCCTGTGGTTAATTCTTCTTCCTGATGGGAAAATAGAGTGACCTGTGCCTGTCCCAACACCAAGAGCTAGTCTCTCATTGGTTCCCCGTCTTCCCGTTCATCCTCAGGACAAATTGCAACCTGTACGGAACAGGAGGTTAAAGGTGCTGATGCTCCAAGTAGGGAGATTGCTAGTAAAGTGGCTGGAATGGCGAACCCGAGCACAAGGAGATGAGAAATGAGGTGCGTTTTAGAAACCTTTCCCCATCACACGGTGTACCATCTTCTGGGTTTCTCATGAATGTTTTCGATGTAGGAAGATGCCCTTGAACATGGAATTTGGGACCCATGCGATGGGTAGCACGCAGTATTACTTTAAAGGGTCTGCGTTTGCTCACCCAACCTCACCAAACCTCTCAGCCCCAAGAGTGTCCACCCTTATGTCTCATCCAGCTGTGGGTGTAGATATGGTCAATCCAGGTTGCATCACAGCCCCTGAACGAATTGTGTAAGAATTTCTCTCTCTTTCCCTATCTTTGTTTCATGGGTTTTTAAAAGTAATTTATTTTTATAATGGGGTTTAGCTGCTTTTCACGGCTGTGTTTATGCCGCTTTACACCCACTTGACACACTAACAGAGAGATATCAATACTTAGGTTTTAAGATTATTACTAGTCAGATATATTCTTGTGTGGTGAATCGGGCGTGTTGAGTCCAGTTCTCTGAGCAAGGAGTAGGTCTTGTCTATTACATATTGGGTTTATGGAACGGTATCTGAGCTAATTTGAAAATCTTGTTTTATGTATCACCCCACCTCACCTTTCCCGTTAAGCAGCCATAGTGTGTTTTCTGCATGTGTGATTCTGTTCTGTTTTGTAATTCAGTACAAGTGTAACGGTTTTTACATTCCCTCTATAAGTGACACCTTATGAGAAGTGTCCTTTTCTGTGTGACTTATTTCACTTAGAATCGTCGTACCTAAATCCACTCATCATGCTGCTACTAGCCTTATGACATTGATTTCATGGCTGAGTGATATTCCATTGTACATAAGGACCACAACTTTTTTATCCATTTTTCGCTTTCCTGGGATATTTAAGGTGGAATGAAGGGGAGGTCCTTGTCAACAGAGCAGCCCTAAACTTTGGGGTGCTTGTGTCTTGCTGATTTTCAATTTTCTCACTTTAACCCCCCATGCGTGGAAGTGCCCTATGCTCTCTAAGCTCTGTTTTTTAGATGTTTCAGGACACACCGTACCCTTCTCCAGAGTGGCTCTTGGCTATTTACATCCCGCCCATCAGTGTAGCAAGGCTCCCATTTCTCCATGGCCTGTCCTGCATTTCTGGTTTTGACACTTTTTTCATCATGGCCCTTTTGACCGATGGGAAGCGAGACTTCTTTGTAGCGCTGATTTGCCTTTCCAGGTTGCTTGGTTGGCCAAAAAGGGCGTATGCGTTTTTTCCTGAATATATTCAGGAAAAAACGCATACGCCCTTTTTGGCCAAGGGCATCATTGTCGATGTTTTGCCGCTTTTCATGTGCTTTAAAGGCGATTCGAATCTACCTACTGAAATCTGTTTCCTGCAATTCTGCCTTGATTTCAAATCCTCTTCTTTGCCTTCCCTCAATATATTTGTGGACGAGAGTTATCATTTATAACTCTGCAGGTTTGTGAATTGCAGTGCCCTGAAGCTCCATTTTACAAGTCGCTTTTTTGGGAGCTGGCCGCAAAAGCGCAGGATGGCTTCAGGCCCTGTTCTGGTTCCGGGGGGCAGGCTGAGCCTGTGGTTAATTCTTCTTCCTGATGGGAAAATAGAGTGACCTGTGCCTGTCCCAACACCAAGAGCTAGTCTCTCATTGGTTCCCCGTCTTCCCGTTCATCCTCAGGACAAATTGCAACATGTACGGAACAGGAGGTTAAAGGTGCTGATGCTCCAAGTAGGGAGATTGCTAGTAAAGTGGCTGGAAAGGCGAACCCGAGCACAAGGAGATGAGAAATGAGGTGCGTTTTAGAAACCTTTCCCCATCACACGGTGTACCATCTTCTGGGTTTCTCATGCATGTTTTCGATGTAGGAAGATGCCCTTGAACCTGGAGATTTGGGACCCATGCGATGGGTAGCACGCAGTATTACTTTAAGGGGTCTGCGTTTGCCCACCCAACCTCACCAAACCTCTCAGCCCCAAGAGTGTCCACCCTTATGTCTCATCCAGCTGTGGGTCTAGATATGGTCAATCCAGGTTGCATCACAGCCCCTGAACGAATTGTGTAAGAATTTCTCTCTCTTTCCCTATCTTTGTTTCATGGGTTTTTAAAACTAATTTATTTTTATAATGGGGTTTAGCTGCTTTTCACGGCTGTGTTTATGCCGCTTTACACCCACTTGACACACTAACAGAGAGATATCAATACATAGGTTTTAAGATTATTACTAGTCAGATATATTCTTGTGTGGTGAATCGGGCGTGTTGAGTCCAGTTCTCTGAGCAAGGAGTAGATCTTGTCTATTACATATTGGGTTTATGGAACGGTATCTGAGCTAATTTGAAAATCTTGTTTTATGTATCACCCTACCTCACCTTTCCCGTTAAGCAGCCATAGTGTGTTTTCTGCATGTGTGATTCTGTTCTGTTTTGTAATTCAGTTCAAGTGTAACGGTTTTTACATTCCCTCTATAAGTGACACCTTATGAGAAGTGTCCTTTCCTGTGTGACTTATTTCACTTAGAATCGTCGTACCTAAATCCACTCATCATGCTGCTACTAGCCTTATGACATTGATTTCATGGCTGAGTGATATTCCATTGTACATAAGGACCACAACTTTTTTATCCATTTTTCGCTTTCCTGGGATATTTAAGGTGGAATGAAGGGGAGGTCCTTGTCAACAGAGCAGCCCTAAACTTTGGGGTGCTTGTGTCTTGCTGATTTTCAATTTTCTCACTTTAACCCCCCATGCGTGGAAGTGCCCTATGCTCTCTAAGCTGTGTTTTTTAGATGTTTCAGGACACACCGTACCCTTCTCCAGAGTGGCTGTTGGCTATTTGCATCCCGCCCATCAGTGTAGCAAGGCTCCCATTTCTCCATGGCCTGTCCTGCATTTCTGGTTTTGACACTTTTTTCAGCATGGCCCTTTTGACCGATGGGAAGCGAGACTTCTTTGTAGCGCTGATTTGCCTTTCCAGGTTGCTTGGTTGGCCAAAAAGGGCGTATGCGTTTTTTCCTGAATATATTCAGGAAAAAACGCATACGCCCTTTTTGGCCAAGGGCATCATTGTCGATATTTTGCCGCTTTTCATGTGCTTTAAAGGCGATTTGAATCTACCTACTGAAATCTGTTTCCTGCAATTCTGCCTTGATTTCAAATCCTCTTCTTTGCCTTCCCTCAATATATTTGTGGACGAGAGTTATCATTTATAACTCTGCAGGTTTGTGAATTGCAGTGCCCTGAAGCTCCATTTTACAAGTCGCTTTTTTGGGAGCTGGCCGCAAAAGCGCAGGATGGCTTCAGGCCCTGTTCTGGTTCCGGGGGGCAGGCTGAGCCTGTGGTTAATTCTTCTTCCTGATGGGAAAATAGAGTGACCTGTGCCTGTCCCAACACCAAGAGCTAGTCTCTCATTGGTTCCCCGTCTTCCCGTTCATCCTCAGGACAAATTGCAACCTGTACGGAACAGGAGGTTAAAGGTGCTGATGCTCCAAGTAGGGAGATTGTTAGTAAAGTGGCTGGAATGGCGAACCCGAGCACAAGGAGATGAGAAATGAGGTGCGTTTTAGAAACCTTTCCCCATCACACGGTGTACCATCTTCTGGGTTTCTCATGAATGTTTTCGATGTAGGAAGATGCCCTTGAACATGGAATTTGGGACCCATGCGATGGGTAGCACGCAGTATTACTTTAAAGGGTCTGCGTTTGCTCACCCAACCTCACCAAACCTCTCAGCCCCAAGAGTGTCCACCCTTATGTCTCATCCAGCTGTGGGTGTAGATATGGTCAATCCAGGTTGCATCACAGCCCCTGAACGAATTGTGTAAGAATTTCTCTCTCTTTCCCTATCTTTGTTTCATGGGTTTTTAAAAGTAATTTATTTTTATAATGGGGTTTAGCTGCTTTTCACGGCTGTGTTTATGCCGCTTTACACCCACTTGACACACTAACAGAGAGATATCAATACTTAGGTTTTAAGATTATTACTAGTCAGATATATTCTTGTGTGGTGAATCGGGCGTGTTGAGTCCAGTTCTCTGAGCAAGGAGTAGGTCTTGTCTATTACATATTGGGTTTATGGAACGGTATCTGAGCTAATTTGAAAATCTTGTTTTATGTATCACCCCACCTCACCTTTCCCGTTAAGCAGCCATAGTGTGTTTTCTGCATGTGTGATTCTGTTCTGTTTCGTAATTCAGTTCAAGTGTAACGGATTTTACATTCCCTCTATAAGTGACACCTTATGAGAAGTGTCCTTTTCTGTGTGACTTATTTCACTTAGAATCGTCGTACCTAAATCCACTCATCATGCTGCTACTAGCCTTATGACATTGATTTCATGGCTGAGTGATATTCCATTGTACATAAGGACCACAACTTTTTTATCCATTTTTCGCTTTCCTGGGATATTTAAGGTGGAATGAAGTGGAGGTCCTTGTCAACAGAGCAGCCCTAAACTTTGGGGTGCTTGTGTCTTGCTGATTTTCAATTTTCTCACTTTATCCCCCCATGCGTGGAAGTGCCCTATGCTCTCTAAGCTGTGTTTTTTAGATGTTTCAGGACACACCGTACCTTTCTCCAGAGTGGCTGTTGGCAATTTACATCCCGCCCATCAGTGTAGCAAGGCTCCCATTTCTCCATGGCCTGTCCTGCATTTCTGGTTTTGACACTTTTTTCAGCATGGCCCTTTTGACCGATGGGAAGCGAGACTTCTTTGTAGCGCTGATTTGCCTTTCCAGGTTGCTTGGTTGGCCAAAAAGGGCGTATGCGTTTTTTCCTGAATATATTCAGGAAAAAACGCATACGCCCTTTTTGGCCAAGGGCATCATTGTCGATGTTTTGCCGCTTTTCATGTGCTTTAAAGGCGATTCGAATCTACCTACTGAAATCTGTTTCCTGCAATTCTGCCTTGATTTCAAATCCTCTTCTTTGCCTTCCCTCAATATATTTGTGGACGAGAGTTATCATTTATAACTCTGCAGGTTTGTGAATTGCAGTGCCCTGAAGCTCCATTTTACAAGTCGCTTTTTTGGGAGCTGGCCGCAAAAGCGCAGGATGGCTTCAGGCCCTGTTCTGGTTCCGGGGGGCAGGCTGAGCCTGTGGTTAATTCTTCTTCCTGATGGGAAAATAGAGTGACCTGTGCCTGTCCCAACACCAAGAGCTAGTCTCTCATTGGTTCCCCGTCTTCCCGTTCATCCTCAGGACAAATTGCAACATGTACGGAACAGGAGGTTAAAGGTGCTGATGCTCCAAGTAGGGAGATTGCTAGTAAAGTGGCTGGAAAGGCGAACCCGAGCACAAGGAGATGAGAAATGAGGTGCGTTTTAGAAACCTTTCCCCATCACACGGTGTACCATCTTCTGGGTTTCTCATGCATGTTTTCGATGTAGGAAGATGCCCTTGAACCTGGAGATTTGGGACCCATGCGATGGGTAGCACGCAGTATTACTTTAAGGGGTCTGCGTTTGCCCACCCAACCTCACCAAACCTCTCAGCCCCAAGAGTGTCCACCCTTATGTCTCATCCAGCTGTGGGTCTAGATATGGTCAATCCAGGTTGCATCACAGCCCCTGAACGAATTGTGTAAGAATTTCTCTCTCTTTCCCTATCTTTGTTTCATGGGTTTTTAAAACTAATTTATTTTTATAATGGGGTTTAGCTGCTTTTCACGGCTGTGTTTATGCCGCTTTACACCCACTTGACACACTAACAGAGAGATATCAATACTTAGGTTTTAAGATTATTACTAGTCAGATATATTCTTGTGTGGTGAATCGGGCGTGTTGAGTCCAGTTCTCTGAGCAAGGAGTAGGTCTTGTCTATTACATATTGGGTTTATGGAACGGTATCTGAGCTAATTTGAAAATCTTGTTTTATGTATCACCCCACCTCACCTTTCCCGTTAAGCAGCCATAGTGTGTTTTCTGCATGTGTGATTCTGTTCTGTTTCGTAATTCAGTTCAAGTGTAACGGATTTTACATTCCCTCTATAAGTGACACCTTATGAGAAGTGTCCTTTTCTGTGTGACTTATTTCACTTAGAATCGTCGTACCTAAATCCACTCATCATGCTGCTACTAGCCTTATGACATTGATTTCATGGCTGAGTGATATTCCATTGTACATAAGGACCACAACTTTTTTATCCATTTTTCGCTTTCCTGGGATATTTAAGGTGGAATGAAGTGGAGGTCCTTGTCAACAGAGCAGCCCTAAACTTTGGGGTGCTTGTGTCTTGCTGATTTTCAATTTTCCCACTTTATATCCCCATGCGTGGAGGTGCCCTATGCTCTCTAAGCTTTGCTTTTTAGATGTTTCAGGACACACCGTACACTTCTCCAGAGTGGCTGTTGGCAATTTACATCCCGCCCATCAGTGTAGCAAGGCTCCCATTTCTCCATGGCCTGTCCTGCATTTCTGGTTTTGACACTTTTTTCAGCATGGCCCTTTTGACCGATGGGAAGCGAGACTTCTTTGTAGCGCTGATTTGCCTTTCCAGGTTGCTTGGTTGGCCAAAAAGGGCGTATGCGTTTTTTCCTGAATATATTCAGGAAAAAACGCATACGCCCTTTTTGGCCAAGGGCATCATTGTCGATGTTTTGCCGCTTTTCATGTGCTTTAAAGGCGATTCGAATCTACCTCCTGAAATCTGTTTCCTGCAATTCTGCCTTGATTTCAAATCCTCTTCTTTGCCTTCCCTCAATATATTTGTGGACGAGAGTTATCATTTATAACTCTGCAGGTTTGTGAATTGCAGTGCCCTGAACCTCCATTTTACAAGTCGCTTTTTTGGGAGCTGGCCGCAAAAGCGCAGGATGGCTTCAGGCCCTGTTCTGGTTCCGGGGGGCAGGCTGAGCCTGTGGTTAATTCTTCTTCCTGATGGGAAAATAGAGTGACCTGTGCCTGTCCCAACACCAAGAGCTAGTCTCTCATTGGTTCCCCGTCTTCCCGTTCATCCTCAGGACAAATTGCAACATGTACGGAACAGGAGGTTAAAGGTGCTGATGCTCCAAGTAGGGAGATTGCTAGTAAAGTGGCTGGAAAGGCGAACCCGAGCACAAGGAGATGAGAAATGAGGTGCGTTTTAGAAACCTTTCCCCATCACACGGTGTACCATCTTCTGGGTTTCTCATGCATGTTTTCGATGTAGGAAGATGCCCTTGAACCTGGAGATTTGGGACCCATGCGATGGGTAGCACGCAGTATTACTTTAAGGGGTCTGCGTTTGCCCACCCAACCTCACCAAACCTCTCAGCCCCAAGAGTGTCCACCCTTATGTCTCATCCAGCTGTGGGTCTAGATATGGTCAATCCAGGTTGCATCACAGCCCCTGAACGAATTGTGTAAGAATTTCTCTCTCTTTCCCTGTCTTTGTTTCATGGGTTTTTAAAAGTAATTTATTTTTATAATGGGGTTTAGCTGCTTTTCACGGCTGTGTTTATGCCGCTTTACACCCACTTGACACACTAACAGAAAGATATCAATACATAGGTTTTAAGATTATTACTAGTCAGATATATTCTTGTGCGGTGAATCGGGCGTGTTGAGTCCAGTTCTCTGAGCAAGGAGTAGGTCTTGTCTATTACATATTGGGTTTATGGAACGGTATCTGAGCTAATTTGAAAGTCTTGTTTTATGTATCACCCCACCTCACCTTTCCCGTTAAGTAGCCATAGTGTGTTTTCTGCATGTGTGACTCTGTTCTGTTTTGTAATTCAGTTCAAGTGTAACGGATTTTACATTCCCTCTATAAGTGACACCTTATGAGAAGTGTCCTTTTCTGTGTGACTTATTTCACTTAGAATCGTCGTACCTAAATCCACTCATCATGCTGCTACTAGCCTTATGACATTGATTTCATGGCTGAGTGATATTCCATTGTACATAAGGACCACAACTTTTTTATCCACTTTTCGCTTTCCTGGGATATTTAAGGTGGAATGAAGTGGAGGTCCTTGTCAACAGAGCAGCCCTAAACTTTGGGGTGCTTGTGTCTTGCTGATTTTCAATTTTCTCACTTTATCCCCCCATGCGTGCAAGTGCCCTATGCTCTCTAAGCTGTGTTTTTTAGATGTTTCAGGACACACCGTACCCTTCTCCAGAGTGGTTGTTGTCAATTTACATCCCGCCCATCAGTGTAGCAAGGCTCCCATTTCTCCATGGCCTGTCCTGCATTTCTGGTTTTGACACTTTTTTCAGCATGGCCCTTTTGACCGATGGGAAGCGAGACTTCTTTGTAGCGCTGATTTGCCTTTCCAGGTTGCTTGGTTGGCCAAAAAGGGCGTATGCGTTTTTTCCTGAATATATTCAGGAAAAAACGCATACGCCCTTTTTGGCCAAAGGCATCATTGTCGATGTTTTGCCGCTTTTCATGTGCTTTAAAGGCGATTCGAATCTACCTACTGAAATCTGTTTCCTGCAATTCTGCCTTGATTTCAAATCCTCTTCTTTGCCTTCCCTCAATATATTTGTGGACGAGAGTTATCATTTATAACTCTGCAGGTTTGTGAATTGCAGTGCCCTGAATCTCCATTTTACAAGTCGCTTTTTTGGGAGCTGGCCGCAAAAGCGCAGGATGGCTTCAGGCCCTGTTCTGGTTCCGGGGGGCAGGCTGAGCCTGTGGTTAATTCTTCTTCCTGATGGGAAAATAGAGTGACCTGTGCCTGTCCCAACACCAAGAGCTAGTCTCTCATTGGTTCCCCGTCTTCCCGTTCATCCTCAGGACAAATTGCAACCTGTACGGAACAGGAGGTTAAAGGTGCTGAGGCTCCAAGTAGGGAGATTGCTAGTAAAGTGGCTGGAATGGCGAACCCGAGCACAAGGAGATGAGAAATGAGGTGCGTTTTAGAAACCTTTCCCCATCACACGGTGTACCATCTTCTGGGTTTCTCATGCATGTTTTCGATGTAGGAAGATGCCCTTGAACCTGGAGATTTGGGACCCATGCGATGGGTAGCACGCAGTATTACTTTAAAGGGTCTGCGTTTGCTCACCCAACCTCACCAAACCTCTCAGCCCCAAGAGTGTCCACCCTTATGTCTCATCCAGCTGTGGGTCTAGATATGGTCAATCCAGGTTGCATCACAGCCCCTGAACGAATTGTGTAAGAAATTCTCTCTCTTTCCCTGTCTTTGTTTCATGGGTTTTTAAAAGTAATTTATTTTTATAATGGGGTTTAGCTGCTTTTCACGGCTGTGTTTATGCTGCTTTACACCCACTTGACACACTAACAGAGAGATATCAATACATAGGTCTTAAGATTATTACTAGTCAGATATATTCTTGTGCGGTGAATCGGGCGTGTTGAATCCAGTTCTCTGAGAAAGGAGTAGGTCTTGTCTATTACATATTGGGTTTATGGAACGGTATCTAAGCTAATTTGAAACTCTTGTTTTATGTATCACCCCACCTCACCTTTCCCGTTAAGCAGCCATAGTGTGTTTTCTGCATGTGTGACTCTGTTCTGTTTTGTAATTCAGTTCAAGTGTAACGGATTTTACATTCCCTCTATAAGTGACACCTTATGAGAAGTGTCCTTTTCTGTGTGACTTATTTCACTTAGAATCGTCGTACCTAAATCCACTCATCATGCTGCTACTAGCCTTATGACATTGATTTCATGGCTGAGTGATATTCCATTGTACATAAGGACCACAACTTTTTTATCCATTTTTCGCTTTCCTGGGATATTTAAGGTGGAATGAAGTGGAGGTCCTTGTCAACAGAGCAGCCCTAAACTTTGGGGTGCTTGTGTCTTGCTGATTTTCAATTTTCCCACTTTATCCCCCCATGCGTGGAAGTGCCCTATGCTCTCTAAGCTGTGTTTTTTAGATGTTTCAGGACACACCGTACCCTTCTCCAGAGTGGCTGTTGGCAATTTACATCCCTCCCATCAGTGTAGCAAGGCTCCCATTTCTCCATGGCCTGTCCTGCATTTCTGGTTTTGACACTTTTTTCAGCATGGCCCTTTTGACCGATGGGAAGCGAGACTTCTTTGTAGCGATGATTTGCCTTTCCAGGTTGCTTGGTTGGCCAAAAAGGGCGTATGCGTTTTTTCCTGAATATATTCAGGAAAAAAAGCATACGCCCTTTTTGGCCAAGGGCATCATTGTCGATGTTTTGCCGCTTTTCATGTGCTTTAAAGGCGATTCGAATCTACCTACTGAAATCTGTTTCCTGCAATTCTGCCTTGATTTCAAATCCTCTTCTTTGCCTTCCCTCAATATATTTGTGGACGAGAGTTATCATTTATAACTGCAGGTTTGTGAATTGCAGTGCCCTGAAGCTCCATTTTACAAGTCGCTTTTTTGGGAGCTGGCCGCAAAAGCGCAGGATGGCTTCAGGCCCTGTTCTGGTTCCGGGGGGCAGGCTGAGCCTGTGGTTAATTCTTCTTCCTGATGGGAAAATAGAGTGACCTGTGCCTGTCCCAACACCAAGAGCTAGTCTCTCATTGGTTCCCCGTCTTCCCGTTCATCCTCAGGACAAATTGCAACCTGTACGGAACAGGAGGTTAAAGGTGCTGATGCTCCAAGTAGGGAGATTGCTAGTAAAGTGGCTGGAAAGGCAAACCCGAGCACAAGGAGATGAGAAATGAGGTGCGTTTTAGAAACCTTTCCCCATCACACGGTGTACCATCTTCTGGGTTTCTCATGCATGTTTTTGATGTAGGAAGATGCCCTTGAACCTGGAGATTTGGGACCCATTCGATGGGTAGCACGCAGTATTACTTTAAAGGGTCTGCGTTTGCTCACCCAACCTCACCAAACCTCTCAGCCCCAAGAGTGTCCACCCTTATGTCTCATCCAGCTGTGGGTCTAGATATGGTCAATCCAGGTTGCATCACAGCCCCTGAACGAATTGTGTAAGAATTTCTCTCTCTTTCCCTGTCTTTGTTTCATGGGTTTTTAAAAGTAATTTATTTTTATAATGGGGTTTAGCTGCTTTTCACGGCTGTGTTTATGCCGCTTTACACCCACTTGACACACTAACAGAGAGATATCAATACATAGGTTTTAAGATTATTACTAGTCAGATATATTCTTGTGCGGTGAATCGGGCGTGTTGAGTCCAGTTCTCTGAGCAAGGAGTAGGTCTTGTCTATTACATATTGGGTTTATGGAACGGTATCTGAGCTAATTTGAAAGTCTTGTTTTATGTATCACCCCACCTCACCTTTCCCGTTAAGCAGCCATAGTGTGTTTTCTGCATGTGTGACTCTGTTCTGTTTTGTAATTCAGTTCAAGTGTAACGGATTTTACATTCCCTCTATAAGTGACACCTTATGAGAAGTGTCCTTTTCTGTGTGACTTATTTCACTTAGAATCGTCGTACCTAAATCCACTCATCATGCTGCTACTAGCCTTATGACATTGATTTCATGGCTGAGTGATATTCCATTGTACATAAGGACCACAAATTTTTTATCCATTTTTCGCTTTCCTGGGATATTTAAGGTGGAATGAAGTGGAGGTCCTTTTCAACAGAGCAGCCCTAAACTTTGGGGTGCTTGTGTCTTGCTGATTTTCAATTTTCTCACTTTATCCCCCCATGCGTGGAAGTGCCCTATGCTCTCTAAGCTGTGTTTTTTAGATGTTTCAGGACACACCATACCCTTCTCCAGAGTGGCTGTTGGCAATTTACATCCCGCCCATCAGTGTAGCAAGGCTCTCATTTCTCCATGGCCTGTCCTGCATTTCTGGTTTTGACACATTTTTCAGCATGGCCCTTTTGACCGATGGGAAGCGAGACTTCTTTGTAGCGCTGATTTGCCTTTCCAGGTTGCTTGGTTGGCCAAAAAGGGCGTATGCGTTTTTTCCTGAATATATTCAGGAAAAAATGCATACGCCCTTTTTGGCAAGGGCATCATTGTCAACGTTTTGCCGCTTTTCATGTGCTTTAAAGGCGATTCCAATCTACCTCCTGAAATCTGTTTCCTGCAATTCTGCCTTGATTTCAAATCCTCTTCTTTGCCTTCCCTCAATATATTTGTGGACGAGAGTTATCATTTATAACTCTGCAGGTTTGTGAAGTGCAGTGCCCTGAAGCTCCATTTTACAAGTCGCTTTTTTGGGAGCTGGCCGCAAAAGCGCAGGATGGCTTCAGGCCCTGTTCTGGTTCCGGGGGGCAGGCTGAGCCTGTGGTTAATTCTTCTTCCTGATGGGAAAATAGAGTGAGCTGTGCCTGTCCCAACACCAAGAGCTAGTCTCTCATTGGTTCCCCGTCTTCCCGTTCATCCTCAGGACAAATTGCAACCTGTACGGAACAGGAGGTTAAAGGTGCTGATGCTCCAAGTAGGGAGATTGCTAGTAAAGTGGCTGGAATGGCGAACCCGAGCACAAGGAGATGAGAAATGAGGTGCGTTTTAGAAACCTTTCCCCATCACACGGTGTACCATCTTCTGGGTTTCTTATGCATGTTTTCGATGTAGGAAGATGCCCTTGAACCTGGAGATTTGGGACCCATGCGATGGGTAGCACGCAGTATTACTTTAAAGGGTCTGCGTTTGCTCACCCAACCTCACCAAACCTCTCAGTCCCAAGAGTGTCCACCCTTATGTCTCATCCAGCTGTGGGTCTAGATATGGTCAATCCAGGTTGCATCACAGCCCCTGAACGAATTGTGTAAGAATTTCTCTCTCTTTCCCTGTCTTTGTTTCATGGGTTTTTAAAAGTAATTTATTTTTATAATGGGGTTTAGCTGCTTTTCACGGCTGTGTTTATGCCGCTTTACACCCACTTGACACACTAACAGAGAGATATCAATACATAGGTTTTAAGATTATTACTAGTCAGATATATTCTGGTGCGGTGAATCGGGCGTGTTGAGTCCAGTTCTCTGAGCAAGGAGTAGGTCTTGTCTATTACATATTGGGTTTATGGAACGGTATCTGAGCTAATTTGAAAGTCTTGTTTTATGTATCACCCCACCTCACCTTTCCCGTTAAGCAGCCATAGTGTGTTTTCTGCATGTGTGACTCTGTTCTGTTTTGTAATTCAGTTCAAGTGTAACGGTTTTTACTTTCCCTCTATAAGTGACACCTTATGAGAAGTGTCCTTTTCTGTGTGACTTATTTCACTTAAAATCGTCGTACCTAAATCCACTCATCATGCTGCTACTAGCCTTATGACATTGATTTCATGGCTGAGTGATATTCCATTGTACATAAGGACCACAACTTTTTTATCCATTTTTCGCTTTCCTGGGATATTTAAGGTGGAATGAAGTGGAGGTCCTTGTCAACAGAGCAGCCCTAAACTTTGGGGTGCTTGTGTCTTGCTGATTTTCAATTTTCCCACTTTATCCCCCCATGCGTGGAAGTGCCCTATGCTCTCTAAGCTGTGTTTTTTAGCTGTTTCAGGACACACCGTACACTTCTCCAGTGTGGCTGTTGGCAATTGACATCCCGCCCATCAGTGTAGCAAGGCTCCCATTTCTCCATGGCCTGTCCTGCATTTCTGGTTTTGACACTTTTTTCAGCATGGCCCTTTTCACCGATGGGAAGCGAGACTTCTTTGTAGCGCTGATTTGCCTTTCCAGGTTGCTTGGTTGGCCAAAAAGGGCGTATGCGTTTTTTCCTGAATATATTCAGGAAAAAACGCATACGCCCTTTTTGGCCAAGGGCATCATTGTCAACGTTTTGCCGCTTTTCAAGTGCTTTAAAGACGATTCGAATCTACCTCCTGAAATCTGTTTCCTGCAATTCTGCCTTGATTTCAAATCCTCTTCTTTGCCTTCCCTCAATATATTTGTGGACGAGAGTTATCATTTATAACTCTGCAGGTTTGTGAATTGCAGTGCCCTGAAGCTCCATTTTACAAGTCGCTTTTTTGGGAGCTGGCCGCAAAACCGCAGGATGGCTTCAGGCCCTGTTCTGGTTCCGGGGGGCAGGCTGAGCCTGTGGTTAATTCTTCTTCCTGATGGGAAAATAGAGTGAGCTGTGCCTGTCCCAACACCAAGAGCTAGTCTCTCATTGGTTCCCCGTCTTCCCGTTCATCCTCAGGACAAATTGCAACCTGTACGGAACAGGAGGTTAAAGGTGCTGATGCTCCAAGTAGGGAGATTGCTAGTAAAGTGGCTGGAATGGCGAACCCGAGCACAAGGAGATGAGAAATGAGGTGCGTTTTAGAAACCTTTCCCCATCACACGGTGTACCATCTTCTGGGTTTCTCATGCATGTTTTCGATGTAGGAAGATGCCCTTGAACCTGGAGATTTGGGACCCATGCGATGGGTAGCACGCAGTATTACTTTAAAGGGTCTGCGTTTGCTCACCCAACCTCACCAAACCTCTCAGTCCCAAGAGTGTCCACCCTTATGTCTCATCCAGCTGTGGGTCTAGATATGGTCAATCCAGGTTGCATCACAGCCCCTGAACGAATTGTGTAAGAATTTCTCTCTCTTTCCCTGTCTTTGTTTCATGGGTTTTTAAAAGTAATTTATTTTTATAATGGGGTTTAGCTGCTTTTCACGGCTGTGTTTATGCCGCTTTACACCCACTTGACACACTAACAGAGAGATATCAATACATAGGTTTTAAGATTATTACTAGTCAGATATATTCTGGTGCGGTGAATCGGGCGTGTTGAGTCCAGTTCTCTGAGCAAGGAGTAGGTCTTGTCTATTACATATTGGGTTTATGGAACGGTATCTGAGCTAATTTGAAAGTCTTGTTTTATGTATCACCCCACCTCACCTTTCCCGTTAAGCAGCCATAGTGTGTTTTCTGCATGTGTGACTCTGTTCTGTTTTGTAATTCAGTTCAAGTGTAACGGTTTTTACTTTCCCTCTATAAGTGACACCTTATGAGAAGTGTCCTTTTCTGTGTGACTTATTTCACTTAAAATCGTCGTACCTAAATCCACTCATCATGCTGCTACTAGCCTTATGACATTGATTTCATGGCTGAGTGATATTCCATTGTACATAAGGACCACAACTTTTTTATCCATTTTTCGCTTTCCTGGGATATTTAAGGTGGAATGAAGTGGAGGTCCTTGTCAACAGAGCAGCCCTAAACTTTGGGGTGCTTGTGTCTTGCTGATTTTCAATTTTCCCACTTTATCCCCCCATGCGTGGAAGTGCCCTATGCTCTCTAAGCTGTGTTTTTTAGCTGTTTCAGGACACACCGTACACTTCTCCAGTGTGGCTGTTGGCAATTGACATCCCGCCCATCAGTGTAGCAAGGCTCCCATTTCTACATGGCCTGTCCTGCATTTCTGGTTTTGACACTTTTTTCAGCATGGCCCTTTTCACCGATGGGAAGCGAGACTTCTTTGTAGCGCTGATTTGCCTTTCCAGGTTGCTTGGTTGGCCAAAAAGGGCGTATGCGTTTTTTCCTGAATATATTCAGGAAAAAACGCATACGCCCTTTTTGGCCAAGGGCATCATTGTCAACGTTTTGCCGCTTTTCAAGTGCTTTAAAGACGATTCGAATCTACCTCCTGAAATCTGTTTCCTGCAATTCTGCCTTGATTTCAAATCCTCTTCTTTGCCTTCCCTCAATATATTTGTGGACGAGAGTTATCATTTATAACTCTGCAGGTTTGTGAATTGCAGTGCCCTGAATCTCCATTTTACAAGTCGCTTTTTTGGGAGCTGGCCGCAAAACCGCAGGATGGCTTCAGGCCCTGTTCTGGTTCCGGGGGGCAGGCTGAGCCTGTGGTTAATTCTTCTTCCTGATGGGAAAATAGAGTGAGCTGTGCCTGTCCCAACACCAAGAGCTAGTCTCTCATTGGTTCCCCGTCTTCCCGTTCATCCTCAGGACAAATTGCAACCTGTACGGAACAGGAGGTTAAAGGTGCTGATGCTCCAAGTAGGGAGATTGCTAGTAAAGTGGCTGGAATGGCGAACCCGAGCACAAGGAGATGAGAAATGAGGTGCGTTTTAGAAACCTTTCCCCATCACACGGTGTACCATCTTCTGGGTTTCTCATGCATGTTTTCGATGTAGGAAGATGCCCTTGAACCTGGAGATTTGGGACCCATGCGATGGGTAGCACGCAGTATTATTTTAAAGGGTCTGCGTTTGCTCACCCAACCTCACCAAACCTCTCAGCCCCAAGAGTGTCCACCCTTATGTCTCATCCAGCTGTGGGTCTAGATATGGTCAATCCAGGTTGCATCACAGCCCCTGAACGAATTGTGTAAGAATTTCTCTCTCTTTCCCTGTCTTTGTTTCATGGGTTTTTAAAAGTAATTTATTTTTATAATGGGGGTAGCTGCTTTTCACGGCTGTGTTTATGCCGCTTTACACCCACTTGACACACTAACAGAGAGATATCAATACATAGGTTTTAAGATTATTACTAGTCAGATATATTCTTGTGCGGTGAATCGGGCGTGTTGAGTCCAGTTCTCTGAGCAAGGAGTAGGTCTTGTCTATTACATATTGGGTTTATGGAACGGTATCTGAGCTAATTTGAAAGTCTTGTTTTATGTATCACCGCACCTCACCTTTCCCGTTAAGCAGCCATAGTGTGTTTTCTGCATGTGTGACTCTGTTCTGTTTTGTAATTCAGTTCAAGTGTAACGGTTTTTACTTTCCCTCTATAAGTGACACCTTATGAGAAGTGTCCTTTTCTGTGTGACTTATTTCACTTAGAATCGTCGTACCTAAATCCACTCATCATGCTGCTACTAGCCTTATGACATTGATTTCATGGCTGAGTGATATTCCATTGTACATAAGGACCACAACTTTTTTATCCATTTTTCGCTTTCCTGGGATATTTAAGGTGGAATGAAGTGGAGGTCCTTGTCAACAGAGCAGCCCTAAACTTTGGGGTGCTTGTGTCTTGCTGATTTTCAATTTTCCCACTTTATCCCCCCATGCGTGGAAGTGCCCTATGCTCTCTAAGCTGTGTTTTTTAGCTGTTTCAGGACACACCGTACACTTCTCCAGTGTGGCTGTTGGCAATTGACATCCCGCCCATCAGTGTAGCAAGGCTCCCATTTCTCCATGGCCTGTCCTGCATTTCTGGTTTTGACACTTTTTTCAGCATGGCCCTTTTGACCGATGGGAAGCGAGACTTCTTTGTAGCGCTGATTTGCCTTTCCAGGTTGCTTGGTTGGCCAAAAATGTCGCATGCGTTTTTTCCTGAATATATTCAGGAAAAAACGCATACACCCTTTTGGCCAAGGGCATCATTGTCAACGTTTTGCCGCTTTTCATGTGCTTTAAAGGCGATTCGAATCTACCTCCTGAAATCTGTTTCCTGCAATTCTGCCTTGATTTCAAATCCTCTTCTTTGCCTTCCCTCAATATATTTGTGGACGAGAGTTATCATTTATAACTCTGCAGGTTTGTGAATTGCAGTGCCCTGAAGCTCCATTTTACAAGTCGCTTTTTTGGGAGCTGGCCGCAAAAGCGCAGGATGGCTTCAGGCCCTGCTCTGGTTCCGGGGGGCAGGCTGAGCCTGTGGTTAATTCTTCTTCCTGATGGGAAAATAGAGTGACCTGTGCCTGTCCCAACACCAAGAGCTAGTCTCTCATTGGTTCCCCGTCTTCCCGTTCATCCTCAGGACAAATTGCAACCTGTACGGAACAGGAGGTTAAAGGTGCTGATGCTCCAAGTAGGGAGATTGCTAGTAAAGTGGCAGGAAAGGCAAACCCGAGCACAAGGAGATGAGAAATGAGGTGCGTTTTAGAAACCTTTCCCCATCACACGGTGTACCATCTTCTGGGTTTCTCATGCATGTTTTTGATGTAGGAAGATGCCCTTGAACCTGGAGATTTGGGACCCATTCGATGGGTAGCACGCAGTATTACTTTAAAGGGTCTGCGTTTGCTCACCCAACCTCACCAAACCTCTCAGCCCCAAGAGTGTCCACCCTTATGTCTCATCCAGCTGTGGGTCTAGATATGGTCAATCCAGGTTGCATCACAGCCCCTGAACGAATTGTGTAAGAATTTCTCTCTCTTTCCCTGTCTTTGTTTCATGGGTTTTTAAAAGTAATTTATTTTTATAATGGGGTTTAGCTGCTTTTCACGGCTGTGTTTATGCCGCTTTACACCCACTTGACACACTAACAGAGAGATATCAATACATAGGTTTTAAGATTATTACTAGTCAGATATATTCTTGTGCGGTGAATCGGGCGTGTTGAGTCCAGTTCTCTGAGCAAGGAGTAGGTCTTGTCTATTACATATTGGGTTTATGGAACGGTATCTGAGCTAATTTGAAAGTCTTGTTTTATGTATCACCCCACCTCACCTTTCCCGTTAAGCAGCCATAGTGTGTTTTCTGCATGTGTGACTCTGTTCTGTTTTGTAATTCAGTTCAAGTGTAACGGATTTTACATTCCCTCTATAAGTGACACCTTATGAGAAGTGTCCTTTTCTGTGTGACTTATTTCACTTAGAATCGTCGTACCTAAATCCACTCATCATGCTGCTACTAGCCTTATGACATTGATTTCATGGCTGAGTGATATTCCATTGTACATAAGGACCACAAATTTTTTATCCATTTTTCGCTTTCCTGGGATATTTAAGGTGGAATGAAGTGGAGGTCCTTTTCAACAGAGCAGCCCTAAACTTTGGGGTGCTTGTGTCTTGCTGATTTTCAATTTTCTCACTTTATCCCCCCATGCGTGGAAGTGCCCTATGCTCTCTAAGCTGTGTTTTTTAGATGTTTCAGGACACACCATACCCTTCTCCAGAGTGGCTGTTGGCAATTTACATCCCGCCCATCAGTGTAGCAAGGCTCTCATTTCTCCATGGCCTGTCCTGCATTTCTGGTTTTGACACATTTTTCAGCATGGCCCTTTTGACCGATGGGAAGCGAGACTTCTTTGTAGCGCTGATTTGCCTTTCCAGGTTGCTTGGTTGGCCAAAAAGGGCGTATGCGTTTTTTCCTGAATATATTCAGGAAAAAATGCATACGCCCTTTTTGGCAAGGGCATCATTGTCAACGTTTTGCCGCTTTTCATGTGCTTTAAAGGCGATTCCAATCTACCTCCTGAAATCTGTTTCCTGCAATTCTGCCTTGATTTCAAATCCTCTTCTTTGCCTTCCCTCAATATATTTGTGGACGAGAGTTATCATTTATAACTCTGCAGGTTTGTGAAGTGCAGTGCCCTGAAGCTCCATTTTACAAGTCGCTTTTTTGGGAGCTGGCCGCAAAAGCGCAGGATGGCTTCAGGCCCTGTTCTGGTTCCGGGGGGCAGGCTGAGCCTGTGGTTAATTCTTCTTCCTGATGGGAAAATAGAGTGACCTGTGCCTGTCCCAACACCAAGAGCTAGTCTCTCATTGGTTCCCCGTCTTCCCGTTCATCCTCAGGACAAATTGCAACCTGTACGGAACAGGAGGTTAAAGGTGCTGATGCTCCAAGTAGGGAGATTGCTAGTAAAGTGGCTGGAATGGCGAACCCGAGCACAAGGAGATGAGAAATGAGGTGCGTTTTAGAAACCTTTCCCCATCACACGGTGTACCATCTTCTGGGTTTCTTATGCATGTTTTCGATGTAGGAAGATGCCCTTGAACCTGGAGATTTGGGACCCATGCGATGGGTAGCACGCAGTATTACTTTAAAGGGTCTGCGTTTGCTCACCCAACCTCACCAAACCTCTCAGTCCCAAGAGTGTCCACCCTTATGTCTCATCCAGCTGTGGGTCTAGATATGGTCAATCCAGGTTGCATCACAGCCCCTGAACGAATTGTGTAAGAATTTCTCTCTCTTTCCCTGTCTTTGTTTCATGGGTTTTTAAAAGTAATTTATTTTTATAATGGGGTTTAGCTGCTTTTCACGGCTGTGTTTATGCCGCTTTACACCCACTTGACACACTAACAGAGAGATATCAATACATAGGTTTTAAGATTATTACTAGTCAGATATATTCTGGTGCGGTGAATCGGGCGTGTTGAGTCCAGTTCTCTGAGCAAGGAGTAGGTCTTGTCTATTACATATTGGGTTTATGGAACGGTATCTGAGCTAATTTGAAAGTCTTGTTTTATGTATCACCCCACCTCACCTTTCCCGTTAAGCAGCCATAGTGTGTTTTCTGCATGTGTGACTCTGTTCTGTTTTGTAATTCAGTTCAAGTGTAACGGTTTTTACTTTCCCTCTATAAGTGACACCTTATGAGAAGTGTCCTTTTCTGTGTGACTTATTTCACTTAAAATCGTCGTACCTAAATCCACTCATCATGCTGCTACTAGCCTTATGACATTGATTTCATGGCTGAGTGATATTCCATTGTACATAAGGACCACAACTTTTTTATCCATTTTTCGCTTTCCTGGGATATTTAAGGTGGAATGAAGTGGAGGTCCTTGTCAACAGAGCAGCCCTAAACTTTGGGGTGCTTGTGTCTTGCTGATTTTCAATTTTCCCACTTTATCCCCCCATGCGTGGAAGTGCCCTATGCTCTCTAAGCTGTGTTTTTTAGCTGTTTCAGGACACACCGTACACTTCTCCAGTGTGGCTGTTGGCAATTGACATCCCGCCCATCAGTGTAGCAAGGCTCCCATTTCTCCATGGCCTGTCCTGCATTTCTGGTTTTGACACTTTTTTCAGCATGGCCCTTTTCACCGATGGGAAGCGAGACTTCTTTGTAGCGCTGATTTGCCTTTCCAGGTTGCTTGGTTGGCCAAAAAGGGCGTATGCGTTTTTTCCTGAATATATTCAGGAAAAAACGCATACGCCCTTTTTGGCCAAGGGCATCATTGTCAACGTTTTGCCGCTTTTCAAGTGCTTTAAAGACGATTCGAATCTACCTCCTGAAATCTGTTTCCTGCAATTCTGCCTTGATTTCAAATCCTCTTCTTTGCCTTCCCTCAATATATTTGTGGACGAGAGTTATCATTTATAACTCTGCAGGTTTGTGAATTGCAGTGCCCTGAAGCTCCATTTTACAAGTCGCTTTTTTGGGAGCTGGCCGCAAAACCGCAGGATGGCTTCAGGCCCTGTTCTGGTTCCGGGGGGCAGGCTGAGCCTGTGGTTAATTCTTCTTCCTGATGGGAAAATAGAGTGAGCTGTGCCTGTCCCAACACCAAGAGCTAGTCTCTCATTGGTTCCCCGTCTTCCCGTTCATCCTCAGGACAAATTGCAACCTGTACGGAACAGGAGGTTAAAGGTGCTGATGCTCCAAGTAGGGAGATTGCTAGTAAAGTGGCTGGAATGGCGAACCCGAGCACAAGGAGATGAGAAATGAGGTGCGTTTTAGAAACCTTTCCCCATCACACGGTGTACCATCTTCTGGGTTTCTCATGCATGTTTTCGATGTAGGAAGATGCCCTTGAACCTGGAGATTTGGGACCCATGCGATGGGTAGCACGCAGTATTACTTTAAAGGGTCTGCGTTTGCTCACCCAACCTCACCAAACCTCTCAGTCCCAAGAGTGTCCACCCTTATGTCTCATCCAGCTGTGGGTCTAGATATGGTCAATCCAGGTTGCATCACAGCCCCTGAACGAATTGTGTAAGAATTTCTCTCTCTTTCCCTGTCTTTGTTTCATGGGTTTTTAAAAGTAATTTATTTTTATAATGGGGTTTAGCTGCTTTTCACGGCTGTGTTTATGCCGCTTTACACCCACTTGACACACTAACAGAGAGATATCAATACATAGGTTTTAAGATTATTACTAGTCAGATATATTCTGGTGCGGTGAATCGGGCGTGTTGAGTCCAGTTCTCTGAGCAAGGAGTAGGTCTTGTCTATTACATATTGGGTTTATGGAACGGTATCTGAGCTAATTTGAAAGTCTTGTTTTATGTATCACCCCACCTCACCTTTCCCGTTAAGCAGCCATAGTGTGTTTTCTGCATGTGTGACTCTGTTCTGTTTTGTAATTCAGTTCAAGTGTAACGGTTTTTACTTTCCCTCTATAAGTGACACCTTATGAGAAGTGTCCTTTTCTGTGTGACTTATTTCACTTAAAATCGTCGTACCTAAATCCACTCATCATGCTGCTACTAGCCTTATGACATTGATTTCATGGCTGAGTGATATTCCATTGTACATAAGGACCACAACTTTTTTATCCATTTTTCGCTTTCCTGGGATATTTAAGGTGGAATGAAGTGGAGGTCCTTGTCAACAGAGCAGCCCTAAACTTTGGGGTGCTTGTGTCTTGCTGATTTTCAATTTTCCCACTTTATCCCCCCATGCGTGGAAGTGCCCTATGCTCTCTAAGCTGTGTTTTTTAGCTGTTTCAGGACACACCGTACACTTCTCCAGTGTGGCTGTTGGCAATTGACATCCCGCCCATCAGTGTAGCAAGGCTCCCATTTCTACATGGCCTGTCCTGCATTTCTGGTTTTGACACTTTTTTCAGCATGGCCCTTTTCACCGATGGGAAGCGAGACTTCTTTGTAGCGCTGATTTGCCTTTCCAGGTTGCTTGGTTGGCCAAAAAGGGCGTATGCGTTTTTTCCTGAATATATTCAGGAAAAAACGCATACGCCCTTTTTGGCCAAGGGCATCATTGTCAACGTTTTGCCGCTTTTCAAGTGCTTTAAAGACGATTCGAATCTACCTCCTGAAATCTGTTTCCTGCAATTCTGCCTTGATTTCAAATCCTCTTCTTTGCCTTCCCTCAATATATTTGTGGACGAGAGTTATCATTTATAACTCTGCAGGTTTGTGAATTGCAGTGCCCTGAATCTCCATTTTACAAGTCGCTTTTTTGGGAGCTGGCCGCAAAACCGCAGGATGGCTTCAGGCCCTGTTCTGGTTCCGGGGGGCAGGCTGAGCCTGTGGTTAATTCTTCTTCCTGATGGGAAAATAGAGTGAGCTGTGCCTGTCCCAACACCAAGAGCTAGTCTCTCATTGGTTCCCCGTCTTCCCGTTCATCCTCAGGACAAATTGCAACCTGTACGGAACAGGAGGTTAAAGGTGCTGATGCTCCAAGTAGGGAGATTGCTAGTAAAGTGGCTGGAATGGCGAACCCGAGCACAAGGAGATGAGAAATGAGGTGCGTTTTAGAAACCTTTCCCCATCACACGGTGTACCATCTTCTGGGTTTCTCATGCATGTTTTCGATGTAGGAAGATGCCCTTGAACCTGGAGATTTGGGACCCATGCGATGGGTAGCACGCAGTATTATTTTAAAGGGTCTGCGTTTGCTCACCCAACCTCACCAAACCTCTCAGCCCCAAGAGTGTCCACCCTTATGTCTCATCCAGCTGTGGGTCTAGATATGGTCAATCCAGGTTGCATCACAGCCCCTGAACGAATTGTGTAAGAATTTCTCTCTCTTTCCCTGTCTTTGTTTCATGGGTTTTTAAAAGTAATTTATTTTTATAATGGGGGTAGCTGCTTTTCACGGCTGTGTTTATGCCGCTTTACACCCACTTGACACACTAACAGAGAGATATCAATACATAGGTTTTAAGATTATTACTAGTCAGATATATTCTTGTGCGGTGAATCGGGCGTGTTGAGTCCAGTTCTCTGAGCAAGGAGTAGGTCTTGTCTATTACATATTGGGTTTATGGAACGGTATCTGAGCTAATTTGAAAGTCTTGTTTTATGTATCACCGCACCTCACCTTTCCCGTTAAGCAGCCATAGTGTGTTTTCTGCATGTGTGACTCTGTTCTGTTTTGTAATTCAGTTCAAGTGTAACGGTTTTTACTTTCCCTCTATAAGTGACACCTTATGAGAAGTGTCCTTTTCTGTGTGACTTATTTCACTTAGAATCGTCGTACCTAAATCCACTCATCATGCTGCTACTAGCCTTATGACATTGATTTCATGGCTGAGTGATATTCCATTGTACATAAGGACCACAACTTTTTTATCCATTTTTCGCTTTCCTGGGATATTTAAGGTGGAATGAAGTGGAGGTCCTTGTCAACAGAGCAGCCCTAAACTTTGGGGTGCTTGTGTCTTGCTGATTTTCAATTTTCCCACTTTATCCCCCCATGCGTGGAAGTGCCCTATGCTCTCTAAGCTGTGTTTTTTAGCTGTTTCAGGACACACCGTACACTTCTCCAGTGTGGCTGTTGGCAATTGACATCCCGCCCATCAGTGTAGCAAGGCTCCCATTTCTCCATGGCCTGTCCTGCATTTCTGGTTTTGACACTTTTTTCAGCATGGCCCTTTTGACCGATGGGAAGCGAGACTTCTTTGTAGCGCTGATTTGCCTTTCCAGGTTGCTTGGTTGGCCAAAAATGTCGCATGCGTTTTTTCCTGAATATATTCAGGAAAAAACGCATACACCCTTTTGGCCAAGGGCATCATTGTCAACGTTTTGCCGCTTTTCATGTGCTTTAAAGGCGATTCGAATCTACCTCCTGAAATCTGTTTCCTGCAATTCTGCCTTGATTTCAAATCCTCTTCTTTGCCTTCCCTCAATATATTTGTGGACGAGAGTTATCATTTATAACTCTGCAGGTTTGTGAATTGCAGTGCCCTGAAGCTCCATTTTACAAGTCGCTTTTTTGGGAGCTGGCCGCAAAAGCGCAGGATGGCTTCAGGCCCTGCTCTGGTTCCGGGGGGCAGGCTGAGCCTGTGGTTAATTCTTCTTCCTGATGGGAAAATAGAGTGACCTGTGCCTGTCCCAACACCAAGAGCTAGTCTCTCATTGGTTCCCCGTCTTCCCGTTCATCCTCAGGACAAATTGCAACCTGTACGGAACAGGAGGTTAAAGGTGCTGATGCTCCAAGTAGGGAGATTGCTAGTAAAGTGGCAGGAAAGGCAAACCCGAGCACAAGGAGATGAGAAATGAGGTGCGTTTTAGAAACCTTTCCCCATCACACGGTGTACCATCTTCTGGGTTTCTCATGCATGTTTTTGATGTAGGAAGATGCCCTTGAACCTGGAGATTTGGGACCCATTCGATGGGTAGCACGCAGTATTACTTTAAAGGGTCTGCGTTTGCTCACCCAACCTCACCAAACCTCTCAGCCCCAAGAGTGTCCACCCTTATGTCTCATCCAGCTGTGGGTCTAGATATGGTCAATCCAGGTTGCATCACAGCCCCTGAACGAATTGTGTAAGAATTTCTCTCTCTTTCCCTGTCTTTGTTTCATGGGTTTTTAAAAGTAATTTATTTTTATAATGGGGTTTAGCTGCTTTTCACGGCTGTGTTTATGCCGCTTTACACCCACTTGACACACTAACAGAGAGATATCAATACATAGGTTTTAAGATTATTACTAGTCAGATATATTCTTGTGCGGTGAATCGGGCGTGTTGAGTCCAGTTCTCTGAGCAAGGAGTAGGTCTTGTCTATTACATATTGGGTTTATGGAACGGTATCTGAGCTAATTTGAAAGTCTTGTTTTATGTATCACCCCACCTCACCTTTCCCGTTAAGCAGCCATAGTGTGTTTTCTGCATGTGTGACTCTGTTCTGTTTTGTAATTCAGTTCAAGTGTAACGGATTTTACATTCCCTCTATAAGTGACACCTTATGAGAAGTGTCCTTTTCTGTGTGACTTATTTCACTTAGAATCGTCGTACCTAAATCCACTCATCATGCTGCTACTAGCCTTATGACATTGATTTCATGGCTGAGTGATATTCCATTGTACATAAGGACCACAAATTTTTTATCCATTTTTCGCTTTCCTGGGATATTTAAGGTGGAATGAAGTGGAGGTCCTTTTCAACAGAGCAGCCCTAAACTTTGGGGTGCTTGTGTCTTGCTGATTTTCAATTTTCTCACTTTATCCCCCCATGCGTGGAAGTGCCCTATGCTCTCTAAGCTGTGTTTTTTAGATGTTTCAGGACACACCATACCCTTCTCCAGAGTGGCTGTTGGCAATTTACATCCCGCCCATCAGTGTAGCAAGGCTCTCATTTCTCCATGGCCTGTCCTGCATTTCTGGTTTTGACACATTTTTCAGCATGGCCCTTTTGACCGATGGGAAGCGAGACTTCTTTGTAGCGCTGATTTGCCTTTCCAGGTTGCTTGGTTGGCCAAAAAGGGCGTATGCGTTTTTTCCTGAATATATTCAGGAAAAAATGCATACGCCCTTTTTGGCAAGGGCATCATTGTCAACGTTTTGCCGCTTTTCATGTGCTTTAAAGGCGATTCCAATCTACCTCCTGAAATCTGTTTCCTGCAATTCTGCCTTGATTTCAAATCCTCTTCTTTGCCTTCCCTCAATATATTTGTGGACGAGAGTTATCATTTATAACTCTGCAGGTTTGTGAAGTGCAGTGCCCTGAAGCTCCATTTTACAAGTCGCTTTTTTGGGAGCTGGCCGCAAAAGCGCAGGATGGCTTCAGGCCCTGTTCTGGTTCCGGGGGGCAGGCTGAGCCTGTGGTTAATTCTTCTTCCTGATGGGAAAATAGAGTGACCTGTGCCTGTCCCAACACCAAGAGCTAGTCTCTCATTGGTTCCCCGTCTTCCCGTTCATCCTCAGGACAAATTGCAACCTGTACGGAACAGGAGGTTAAAGGTGCTGATGCTCCAAGTAGGGAGATTGCTAGTAAAGTGGCTGGAATGGCGAACCCGAGCACAAGGAGATGAGAAATGAGGTGCGTTTTAGAAACCTTTCCCCATCACACGGTGTACCATCTTCTGGGTTTCTTATGCATGTTTTCGATGTAGGAAGATGCCCTTGAACCTGGAGATTTGGGACCCATGCGATGGGTAGCACGCAGTATTACTTTAAAGGGTCTGCGTTTGCTCACCCAACCTCACCAAACCTCTCAGTCCCAAGAGTGTCCACCCTTATGTCTCATCCAGCTGTGGGTCTAGATATGGTCAATCCAGGTTGCATCACAGCCCCTGAACGAATTGTGTAAGAATTTCTCTCTCTTTCCCTGTCTTTGTTTCATGGGTTTTTAAAAGTAATTTATTTTTATAATGGGGTTTAGCTGCTTTTCACGGCTGTGTTTATGCCGCTTTACACCCACTTGACACACTAACAGAGAGATATCAATACATAGGTTTTAAGATTATTACTAGTCAGATATATTCTGGTGCGGTGAATCGGGCGTGTTGAGTCCAGTTCTCTGAGCAAGGAGTAGGTCTTGTCTATTACATATTGGGTTTATGGAACGGTATCTGAGCTAATTTGAAAGTCTTGTTTTATGTATCACCCCACCTCACCTTTCCCGTTAAGCAGCCATAGTGTGTTTTCTGCATGTGTGACTCTGTTCTGTTTTGTAATTCAGTTCAAGTGTAACGGTTTTTACTTTCCCTCTATAAGTGACACCTTATGAGAAGTGTCCTTTTCTGTGTGACTTATTTCACTTAAAATCGTCGTACCTAAATCCACTCATCATGCTGCTACTAGCCTTATGACATTGATTTCATGGCTGAGTGATATTCCATTGTACATAAGGACCACAACTTTTTTATCCATTTTTCGCTTTCCTGGGATATTTAAGGTGGAATGAAGTGGAGGTCCTTGTCAACAGAGCAGCCCTAAACTTTGGGGTGCTTGTGTCTTGCTGATTTTCAATTTTCCCACTTTATCCCCCCATGCGTGGAAGTGCCCTATGCTCTCTAAGCTGTGTTTTTTAGCTGTTTCAGGACACACCGTACACTTCTCCAGTGTGGCTGTTGGCAATTGACATCCCGCCCATCAGTGTAGCAAGGCTCCCATTTCTACATGGCCTGTCCTGCATTTCTGGTTTTGACACTTTTTTCAGCATGGCCCTTTTCACCGATGGGAAGCGAGACTTCTTTGTAGCGCTGATTTGCCTTTCCAGGTTGCTTGGTTGGCCAAAAAGGGCGTATGCGTTTTTTCCTGAATATATTCAGGAAAAAACGCATACGCCCTTTTTGGCCAAGGGCATCATTGTCAACGTTTTGCCGCTTTTCAAGTGCTTTAAAGACGATTCGAATCTACCTCCTGAAATCTGTTTCCTGCAATTCTGCCTTGATTTCAAATCCTCTTCTTTGCCTTCCCTCAATATATTTGTGGACGAGAGTTATCATTTATAACTCTGCAGGTTTGTGAATTGCAGTGCCCTGAATCTCCATTTTACAAGTCGCTTTTTTGGGAGCTGGCCGCAAAACCGCAGGATGGCTTCAGGCCCTGTTCTGGTTCCGGGGGGCAGGCTGAGCCTGTGGTTAATTCTTCTTCCTGATGGGAAAATAGAGTGAGCTGTGCCTGTCCCAACACCAAGAGCTAGTCTCTCATTGGTTCCCCGTCTTCCCGTTCATCCTCAGGACAAATTGCAACCTGTACGGAACAGGAGGTTAAAGGTGCTGATGCTCCAAGTAGGGAGATTGCTAGTAAAGTGGCTGGAATGGCGAACCCGAGCACAAGGAGATGAGAAATGAGGTGCGTTTTAGAAACCTTTCCCCATCACACGGTGTACCATCTTCTGGGTTTCTCATGCATGTTTTCGATGTAGGAAGATGCCCTTGAACCTGGAGATTTGGGACCCATGCGATGGGTAGCACGCAGTATTATTTTAAAGGGTCTGCGTTTGCTCACCCAACCTCACCAAACCTCTCAGCCCCAAGAGTGTCCACCCTTATGTCTCATCCAGCTGTGGGTCTAGATATGGTCAATCCAGGTTGCATCACAGCCCCTGAACGAATTGTGTAAGAATTTCTCTCTCTTTCCCTGTCTTTGTTTCATGGGTTTTTAAAAGTAATTTATTTTTATAATGGGGGTAGCTGCTTTTCACGGCTGTGTTTATGCCGCTTTACACCCACTTGACACACTAACAGAGAGATATCAATACATAGGTTTTAAGATTATTACTAGTCAGATATATTCTTGTGCGGTGAATCGGGCGTGTTGAGTCCAGTTCTCTGAGCAAGGAGTAGGTCTTGTCTATTACATATTGGGTTTATGGAACGGTATCTGAGCTAATTTGAAAGTCTTGTTTTATGTATCACCGCACCTCACCTTTCCCGTTAAGCAGCCATAGTGTGTTTTCTGCATGTGTGACTCTGTTCTGTTTTGTAATTCAGTTCAAGTGTAACGGTTTTTACTTTCCCTCTATAAGTGACACCTTATGAGAAGTGTCCTTTTCTGTGTGACTTATTTCACTTAGAATCGTCGTACCTAAATCCACTCATCATGCTGCTACTAGCCTTATGACATTGATTTCATGGCTGAGTGATATTCCATTGTACATAAGGACCACAACTTTTTTATCCATTTTTCGCTTTCCTGGGATATTTAAGGTGGAATGAAGTGGAGGTCCTTGTCAACAGAGCAGCCCTAAACTTTGGGGTGCTTGTGTCTTGCTGATTTTCAATTTTCCCACTTTATCCCCCCATGCGTGGAAGTGCCCTATGCTCTCTAAGCTGTGTTTTTTAGCTGTTTCAGGACACACCGTACACTTCTCCAGTGTGGCTGTTGGCAATTGACATCCCGCCCATCAGTGTAGCAAGGCTCCCATTTCTCCATGGCCTGTCCTGCATTTCTGGTTTTGACACTTTTTTCAGCATGGCCCTTTTGACCGATGGGAAGCGAGACTTCTTTGTAGCGCTGATTTGCCTTTCCAGGTTGCTTGGTTGGCCAAAAAGGGCGTATGCGTTTTTTCCTGAATATATTCAGGAAAAAATGCATACGCCCTTTTTGGCAAGGGCATCATTGTCAACGTTTTGCCGCTTTTCATGTGCTTTAAAGGCGATTCCAATCTACCTCCTGAAATCTGTTTCCTGCAATTCTGCCTTGATTTCAAATCCTCTTCTTTGCCTTCCCTCAATATATTTGTGGACGAGAGTTATCATTTATAACTCTGCAGGTTTGTGAAGTGCAGTGCCCTGAAGCTCCATTTTACAAGTCGCTTTTTTGGGAGCTGGCCGCAAAAGCGCAGGATGGCTTCAGGCCCTGTTCTGGTTCCGGGGGGCAGGCTGAGCCTGTGGTTAATTCTTCTTCCTGATGGGAAAATAGAGTGACCTGTGCCTGTCCCAACACCAAGAGCTAGTCTCTCATTGGTTCCCCGTCTTCCCGTTCATCCTCAGGACAAATTGCAACCTGTACGGAACAGGAGGTTAAAGGTGCTGATGCTCCAAGTAGGGAGATTGCTAGTAAAGTGGCTGGAATGGCGAACCCGAGCACAAGGAGATGAGAAATGAGGTGCGTTTTAGAAACCTTTCCCCATCACACGGTGTACCATCTTCTGGGTTTCTTATGCATGTTTTCGATGTAGGAAGATGCCCTTGAACCTGGAGATTTGGGACCCATGCGATGGGTAGCACGCAGTATTACTTTAAAGGGTCTGCGTTTGCTCACCCAACCTCACCAAACCTCTCAGTCCCAAGAGTGTCCACCCTTATGTCTCATCCAGCTGTGGGTCTAGATATGGTCAATCCAGGTTGCATCACAGCCCCTGAACGAATTGTGTAAGAATTTCTCTCTCTTTCCCTGTCTTTGTTTCATGGGTTTTTAAAAGTAATTTATTTTTATAATGGGGTTTAGCTGCTTTTCACGGCTGTGTTTATGCCGCTTTACACCCACTTGACACACTAACAGAGAGATATCAATACATAGGTTTTAAGATTATTACTAGTCAGATATATTCTTGTGCGGTGAATCGGGCGTGTTGAGTCCAGTTCTCTGAGCAAGGAGTAGGTCTTGTCTATTACATATTGGGTTTATGGAACGGTATCTGAGCTAATTTGAAACTCTTGTTTTATGTATCACCCCACCTCACCTTTCCCGTTAAGCAGCCATAGTGTGTTTTCTGCATGTGTGACTCTGTTCTGTTTTGTAATTCAGTTCAAGTGTAACGGTTTTTACATTCCCTCTATAAGTGACACCTTATGAGAAGTGTCCTTTTCTGTGTGACTTATTTCACTTAGAATCGTCGTACCTAAATCCACTCATCATGCTGCTACTAGCCTTATGACATTGATTTCATGGCTGAGTGATATTCCATTGTACATAAGGACCACAACTTTTTTATCCATTTTTCGCTTTCCTGGGATATTTAAGGTGGAATGAAGTGGAGGTCCTTGTCAACAGAGCAGCCCTAAACTTTGGGGTGCTTGTGTCTTGCTGATTTTCAATTTTCCCACTTTATCCCCCCATGCGTGGAAGTGCCCTATGCTCTCTAAGCTGTGTTTTTTAGCTGTTTCAGGACACACCGTACACTTCTCCAGTGTGGCTGTTGGCAATTGACATCCCGCCCATCAGTGTAGCAAGGCTCCCATTTCTCCATGGCCTGTCCTGCATTTCTGGTTTTGACACTTTTTTCAGCATGGCCCTTTTCACCGATGGGAAGCGAGACTTCTTTGTAGCGCTGATTTGCCTTTCCAGGTTGCTTGGTTGGCCAAAAAGGGCGTATGCGTTTTTTCCTGAATATATTCAGGAAAAAACGCATACGCCCTTTTTGGCCAAGGGCATCATTGTCAACGTTTTGCCGCTTTTCAAGTGCTTTAAAGATGATTCGAATCTACCTCCTGAAATCTGTTTCCTGCAATTCTGCCTTGATTTCAAATCCTCTTCTTTGCCTTCCCTCAATATATTTGTGGACGAGAGTTATCATTTATAACTCTGCAGGTTTGTGAATTGCAGTGCCCTGAAGCTCCATTTTACAAGTCGCTTTTTTGGGAGCTGGCCGCAAAACCGCAGGATGGCTTCAGGCCCTGTTCTGGTTCCGGGGGGCAGGCTGAGCCTGTGGTTAATTCTTCTTCCTGATGGGAAAATAGAGTGAGCTGTGCCTGTCCCAACACCAAGAGCTAGTCTCTCATTGGTTCCCCGTCTTCCCGTTCATCCTCAGGACAAATTGCAACCTGTACGGAACAGGAGGTTAAAGGTGCTGATGCTCCAAGTAGGGAGATTGCTAGTAAAGTGGCTGGAATGGCGAACCCGAGCACAAGGAGATGAGAAATGAGGTGCGTTTTAGAAACCTTTCCCCATCACACGGTGTACCATCTTCTGGGTTTCTCATGCATGTTTTCGATGTAGGAAGATGCCCTTGAACCTGGAGATTTGGGACCCATGCGATGGGTAGCACGCAGTATTATTTTAAAGGGTCTGCGTTTGCTCACCCAACCTCACCAAACCTCTCAGCCCCAAGAGTGTCCACCCTTATGTCTCATCCAGCTGTGGGTCTAGATATGGTCAATCCAGGTTGCATCACAGCCCCTGAACGAATTGTGTAAGAATTTCTCTCTCTTTCCCTGTCTTTGTTTCATGGGTTTTTAAAAGTAATTTATTTTTATAATGGGGTTTAGCTGCTTTTCACGGCTGTGTTTATGCCGCTTTACACCCACTTGACACACTAACAGAGAGATATCAATACATAGGTTTTAAGATTATTACTAGTCAGATATATTCTTGTGCGGTGAATCGGGCGTGTTGAGTCCAGTTCTCTGAGCAAGGAGTAGGTCTTGTCTATTACATATTGGGTTTACGGAACGGTATCTGAGCTAATTTGAAACTCTTGTTTTATGTATCACCCCACCTCACCTTTCCCGTTAAGCAGCCATAGTGTGTTTTCTGCATGTGTGACTCTGTTCTGTTTTGTAATTCAGTTCAAGTGTAACGGTTTTTACATTCCCTCTATAAGTGACACCTTATGAGAAGTGTCCTTTTCTGTGTGACTTATTTCACTTAGAATCGTCTTACCTAAATCCACTCATCATGCTGCTACTAGCCTTATGACATTGATTTCATGGCTGAGTGATATTCCATTGTACATAAGGACCACAACTTTTTTATCCATTTTTCGCTTTCCTGGGATATTTAAGGTGGAATGAAGTGGAGGTCCTTGTCAACAGAGCAGCCCTAAACTTTGGGGTGCTTGTGTCTTGCTGATTTTCAATTTTCCCACTTTATCCCCCCATGCGTGGAATTGCCCTATGCTCTCTAAGCTGTGTTTTTTAGATGTTTCAGGACACACCGTACACTTCTCCAGAGTGGCTGTTGGCAATTTACATCCCGCCCATCAGTGTAGCAAGGCTCCCATTTCTCCATGTCCTGTCCTGCATTTCTGGTTTTGACACTTTTTTCGGCATGGCCCTTTTGACCGATGGGAAGCGAGACTTCTTTGTAGCGCTGATTTGCCTTTCCAGGTTGATTGGTTGGCCAAAAAGGGCGTATGCGTTTTTTCCTGAATATATTCAGGAAAAAACGCATACGCCCTTTTTGGCCAAGGGCATCATTGTCAACGTTTTGCCGCTTTTCATGTGCTTTAAAGGCGATTCGAATCTACCTCCTGAAATCTGTTTCCTGCAATTCTGCCTTGATTTCAAATCCTCTTCTTTGCCTTCCCTCAATATATTTGTGGACGAGAGTTATCATTTATAACTCTGCAGGTTTGTGAATTGCAGTGCTCTGAAGCTCCATTTTACAAGTCGCTTTTTTGGGAGCTGGCCGCCAAAGCGCAGGATGGCTTCAGGCCCTGTTCTGCTTCCGGGGGGCAGGCTGAGCCTGTGGTTAATTCTTCTTCCTGATGGGAAAATAGAGTGACCTGTGCCTGTCCCAACACCAAGAGCGAGTCTCTCATTGGTTCCCCGTCTTCCCGTTCATCCTCAGGACAAATTGCAACCTGTACGGAACAGGAGGTTAAAGGTGCTGATGCTCCAAGTAGGGAGATTGCTAGTAAAGTGGCTGGAATGGCGAACCCGAGCACAAGGAGATGAGAAATGAGGTGCGTTTTAGAAACCTTTCCCCATCACACGGTGTACCATCTTTTGGGTTTCTCATGCATGTTTTCGATGTAGGAAGATGCCCTTGAACCTGGAGATTTGGGACCCATGCGATGGGTAGCACGCAGTATTACTTTAAAGGGTCTGCGTTTGCTCACCCAACCTCACCAAACCTCTCAGCCCCAAGAGTGTCCACCCTTATGTCTCATCCAGCTGTGGGTCTAGATATGGTCAATCCAGGTTGCATCACAGCCCCTGAACGAATTGTGTAAGAATTTCTCTCTCTTTCCCTGTCTTTGTTTCATGGGTTTTGAAAAGTAATTTATTTTTATAATGGGGTTTAGCTGCTTTTCACGGCTGTGTTTATGCCGCTTTACACCCACTTGACACACTAACAGAGAGATATCAATACATAGGTTTTAAGATTATTACTAGTCAGATATATTCTTGTGCGGTGAATCGGGCGTGTTGAGTCCAGTTCTCTGAGCAAGGAGTAGGTCTTGTCTATTACATATTGGGTTTATGGAACGGTATCTGAGCTAATTTGAAAGTCTTGTTTTATGTATCACCCCACCTCACCTTTCCCGTTAAGCAGCCATAGTGTGTTTTCTGCATGTGTGACTCTGTTCTGTTTTGTAATTCAGTTCAAGTGTAACGGTTTTTACATTCCCTGTATAAGTGACACCTTATGAGAAGTGTCCTTTTCTGTGTGACTTATTTCACTTAGAATCGTCGTACCTAAATCCACTCATCATGCTGCTACTAGCCTTATGACATTGATTTCATGGCTGAGTGATATTCCATTGTACATAAGGACCACAAATTTTTTATCCATTTTTCGCTTTCCTGGGATATTTAAGGTGGAATGAAGTGGAGGTCCTTGTCAACAGAGCAGCCCTAAACTTTGGGGTGCTTGTGTCTTGCTGATTTTCAATTTTCCCACTTTATCCCCCCATGCGTGGAAGTGCCCTATGCTCTCTAAGCTGTGTTTTTTAGCTGTTTCAGGACACACCGTACACTTCTCCAGTGTGGCTGTTGGCAATTGACATCCCGCCCATCAGTGTAGCAAGGCTCCCATTTCTCCATGGCCTGTCCTGCATTTCTGGTTTTGACACTTTTTTCAGCATGGCCCTTTTGACCGATGCGAAGCGAGACTTCTTTGTAGCGCTGATTTGCCTTTCCAGGTTGCTTGGTTGGCCAAAAAGGGCGTATGCGTTTTTTCCTGAATATATTCAGGAAAAAACGCATACGCCCTTTTTGGCCAAGGGCATCATTGTCGACGTTTTGCCGCTTTTCATGTGCTTTAAAGACGATTCGAATCTACCTCCTGAAATCTGTTTCCTGCAATTCTGCCTTGATTTCAAATCCTCTTCTTTGCCTTCCCTCAATATATTTGTGGACGAGAGTTATCATTTATAACTCTGCAGGTTTGTGAATTGCAGTGCCCTGAAGCTCCATTTTACAAGTCGCTTTTTTGGGAGCTGGCCGCCAAAGCGCAGGATGGCTTCAGGCCCTGTTCTGGTTCCGGGGGGCAGGCTGAGCCTGTGGTTAATTCTTCTTCCTGATGGGAAAATAGAGTGACCTGTGCCTGTCCCAACACCAAGAGCGAGTCTCTCATTGGTTCCCCGTCTTCCCGTTCATCCTCAGGACAAATTGCAACCTGTACGGAACAGGAGGTTAAAGGTGCTGATGCTCCAAGTAGGGAGATTGCTAGTAAAGTGGCTGGAATGGCGAACCCGAGCACAAGGAGATGAGAAATGAGGTGCGTTTTAGAAACCTTTCCCCATCACACGGTGTACCATCTTCTGGGTTTCTCATGCATGTTTTCGATGTAGGAAGATGCCCTTGAACCTGGAGATTTGGGACCCATGCGATGGGTAGCACGCAGTATTACTTTAAAGGGTCTGCGTTTGCTCACCCAACCTCACCAAACCTCTCAGCCCCAAGAGTGTCCACCCTTATGTCTCATCCAGCTGTGGGTCTAGATATGGTCAATCCAGGTTGCATCACAGCCCCTGAACGAATTGTGTAAGAATTTCTCTCTCTTTCCCTGTCTTTGTTTCATGGGTTTTGAAAAGTAATTTATTTTTATAATGGGGTTTAGCTGCTTTTCACGGCTGTGTTTATGCCGCTTTACACCCACTTGACACACTAACAGAGAGATATCAATACATAGGTTTTAAGATTATTACTAGTCAGATATATTCTTGTGCGGTGAATCGGGCGTGTTGAGTCCAGTTCTCTGAGCAAGGAGTAGGTCTTGTCTATTACATATTGGGTTTATGGAACGGTATCTGAGCTAATTTGAAAGTCTTGTTTTATGTATCACCCCACCTCACCTTTCCCGTTAAGCAGCCATAGTGTGTTTTCTGCATGTGTGACTCTGTTCTGTTTTGTAATTAAGTTCAAGTGTAACGGTTTTTACATTCCCTCTATAAGTGACACCTTATGAGAAGTGTCCTTTTCTGTGTGACTTATTTCACTTAGAATCGTCGTACCTAAATCCACTCATCATGCTGCTACTAGCCTTATGACATTGATTTCATGGCTGAGTGATATTCCATTGTACATAAGGACCACAACTTTTTTATCCATTTTTCGCTTTCCTGGGATATTTAAGGTGGAATGAAGTGGAGGTCCTTGTCAACAGAGCAGCCCTAAACTTTGGGGTGCTTGTGTCTTGCTGATTTTCAATTTTCCCACTTTATCCCCCCATGCGTGGAAGTGCCCTATGCTCTCTAAGCTGTGTTTTTTAGCTGTTTCAGGACACACCGTACACTTCTCCAGTGTGGCTGTTGGCAATTGACATCCCGCCCATCAGTGTAGCAAGGCTCCCATTTCTCCATGGCCTGTCCTGCATTTCTGGTTTTGACACTTTTTTCAGCATGGCCCTTTTGACCGATGCGAAGCGAGACTTCTTTGTAGCGCTGATTTGCCTTTCCAGGTTGCTTGGTTGGCCAAAAAGGGCGTATGCGTTTTTTCCTGAATATATTCAGGAAAAAACGCATACGCCCTTTTTGGCCAAGGGCATCATTGTCGACGTTTTGCCGCTTTTCATGTGCTTTAAAGACGATTCGAATCTACCTCCTGAAATCTGTTTCCTGCAATTCTGCCTTGATTTCAAATCCTCTTCTTTGCCTTCCCTCAATATATTTGTGGACGAGAGTTATCATTTATAACTCTGCAGGTTTGTGAATTGCAGTGCCCTGAAGCTCCATTTTACAAGTCGCTTTTTTGGGAGCTGGCCGCCAAAGCGCAGGATGGCTTCAGGCCCTGTTCTGGTTCCGGGGGGCAGGCTGAGCCTGTGGTTAATTCTTCTTCCTGATGGGAAAATAGAGTGACCTGTGCCTGTCCCAACACCAAGAGCGAGTCTCTCATTGGTTCCCCGTCTTCCCGTTCATCCTCAGGACAAATTGCAACCTGTACGGAACAGGAGGTTAAAGGTGCTGATGCTCCAAGTAGGGAGATTGCTAGTAAAGTGGCTGGAATGGCGAACCCGAGCACAAGGAGATGAGAAATGAGGTGCGTTTTAGAAACCTTTCCCCATCACACGGTGTACCATCTTCTGGGTTTCTCATGCATGTTTTCGATGTAGGAAGATGCCCTTGAACCTGGAGATTTGGGACCCATGTGATGGGTAGCACGCAGTATTACTTTAAAGGGTCTGTGTTTGCTCACCCAACCTCACCAAACCTCTCAGCCCCAAGAGTGTCCACCCTTATGTCTCATCCAGCTGTGGGTCTAGATATGGTCAATCCAGGTTGCATCACAGCCCCTGAACGAATTGTGTAAGAATTTCTCTCTCTTTCCCTGTCTTTGTTTCATGGGTTTTTAAAAGTAATTTATTTTTATAATGGGGTTTAGCTGCTTTTCACGGCTGTGTTTATGCCGCTTTACACCCACTTGACACACTAACAGAGAGATATCAATACATAGGTTTTAAGATTATTACTAGTCAGATATATTCTTGTGCGGTGAATCGGGCGTGTTGAGTCCAGTTCTCTGAGCAAGGAGTAGGTCTTGTCTATTACATATTGGGTTTATGGAACGGTATCTGAGCTAATTTGAAAGTCTTGTTTTATGTATCACCCCACCTCACCTTTCCCGTTAAGCAGCCATAGTGTGTTTTCTGCATGTGTGACTCTGTTCTGTTTTGTAATTAAGTTCAAGTGTAACGGTTTTTACATTCCCTCTATAAGTGACACCTTATGAGAAGTGTCCTTTTCTGTGTGACTTATTTCACTTAGAATCGTCGTACCTAAATCCACTCATCATGCTGCTACTAGCCTTATGACATTGATTTCATGGCTGAGTGATATTCCATTGTACATAAGGACCACAACTTTTTTATCCATTTTTCGCTTTCCTGGGATATTTAAGGTGGAATGAAGTGGAGGTCCTTGTCAACAGAGCAGCCCTAAACTTTGGGGTGCTTGTGTCTTGCTGATTTTCAATTTTCCCACTTTATCCCCCCATGCGTGGAAGTGCCCTATGCTCTCTAAGCTGTGTTTTTTAGCTGTTTCAGGACACACCGTACACTTCTCCAGTGTGGCTGTTGGCAATTGACATCCCGCCCATCAGTGTAGCAAGGCTCCCATTTCTCCATGGCCTGTCCTGCATTTCTGGTTTTGACACTTTTTTCAGCATGGCCCTTTTGACCGATGCGAAGCGAGACTTCTTTGTAGCGCTGATTTGCCTTTCCAGGTTGCTTGGTTGGCCAAAAAGGGCGTATGCGTTTTTTCCTGAATATATTCAGGAAAAAACGCATACGCCCTTTTTGGCCAAGGGCATCATTGTCGACGTTTTGCCGCTTTTCATGTGCTTTAAAGACGATTCGAATCTACCTCCTGAAATCTGTTTCCTGCAATTCTGCCTTGATTTCAAATCCTCTTCTTTGCCTTCCCTCAATATATTTGTGGACGAGAGTTATCATTTATAACTCTGCAGGTTTGTGAATTGCAGTGCCCTGAAGCTCCATTTTACAAGTCGCTTTTATGGGAGCTGGCCGCCAAAGGGCAGGATGGCTTCAGGCCCTGTTCTGGTTCCGGGGGGCAGGCTGAGCCTGTGGTTAATTCTTCTTCCTGATGGGAAAATAGAGTGACCTGTGCCTGTCCCAACACCAAGAGCTAGTCTCTCATTGGTTCCCCGTCTTCCCGTTCATCCTCAGGACAAATTGCAACCTGTACGGAACAGGAGGTTAAAGGTGCTGATGCTCCAAGTAGGGAGATTGCTAGTAAAGTGGCTGGAATGGCGAACCCGAGCACAAGGAGATGAGAAATGAGGTTCGTTTTAGAAACCTTTCCCCATCACACGGTGTACCATCTTCTGGGTTTCTCATGCATGTTTTCGATGTAGGAAGATGCCCTTGAACCTGGAGATTTGGGACCCATGCGATGGGTAGCACGCAGTATTACTTTAAAGGGTCTGCGTTTGCTCACCCAACCTCACCAAACCTCTCAGCCCCAAGAGTGTCCACCCTTATGTCTCATCCAGCTGTGGGTCTAGATATGGTCAATCCAGGTTGCATCACAGCCCCTGAACGAATTGTGTAAGAATTTCTCTCTCTTTCCCTGTCTTTGTTTCATGGGTTTTTAAAAGTAATTTATTTTTATAATGGGGTTTAGCTGCTTTTCACGGCTGTGTTTATGCCGCTTTACACCCACTTGACACACTAACAGAGAGATATCAATACATAGGTTTTAAGATTATTACTAGTCAGATATATTCTTGTGCGGTGAATCGGGCGTGTTGAGTCCAGTTCTCTGAGCAAGGAGTAGGTCTTGTCTATTACATATTGGGTTTATGGAACGGTATCTGAGCTAATTTGAAAGTCTTGTTTTATGTATCACCCCACCTCACCTTTCCCGTTAAGCAGCCATAGTGTGTTTTCTGCATGTGTGACTCTGTTCTGTTTTGTAATTAAGTTCAAGTGTAACGGTTTTTACATTCCCTCTATAAGTGACACCTTATGAGAAGTGTCCTTTTCTGTGTGACTTATTTCACTTAGAATCGTCGTACCTAAATCCACTCATCATGCTGCTACTAGCCTTATGACATTGATTTCATGGCTGAGTGATATTCCATTGTACATAAGGACCACAACTTTTTTATCCATTTTTCGCTTTCCTGGGATATTTAAGGTGGAATGAAGTGGAGGTCCTTGTCAACAGAGCAGCCCTAAACTTTGGGGTGCTTGTGTCTTGCTGATTTTCAATTTTCCCACTTTATCCCCCCATGCGTGGAAGTGCCCTATGCTCTCTAAGCTGTGTTTTTTAGCTGTTTCAGGACACACCGTACACTTCTCCAGTGTGGCTGTTGGCAATTGACATCCCGCCCATCAGTGTAGCAAGGCTCCCATTTCTCCATGGCCTGTCCTGCATTTCTGGTTTTGACACTTTTTTCAGCATGGCCCTTTTGACCGATGCGAAGCGAGACTTCTTTGTAGCGCTGATTTGCCTTTCCAGGTTGCTTGGTTGGCCAAAAAGGGCGTATGCGTTTTTTCCTGAATATATTCAGGAAAAAACGCATACGCCCTTTTTGGCCAAGGGCATCATTGTCGACGTTTTGCCGCTTTTCATGTGCTTTAAAGACGATTCGAATCTACCTCCTGAAATCTGTTTCCTGCAATTCTGCCTTGATTTCAAATCCTCTTCTTTGCCTTCCCTCAATATATTTGTGGACGAGAGTTATCATTTATAACTCTGCAGGTTTGTGAATTGCAGTGCCCTGAAGCTCCATTTTACAAGTCGCTTTTATGGGAGCTGGCCGCCAAAGGGCAGGATGGCTTCAGGCCCTGTTCTGGTTCCGGGGGGCAGGCTGAGCCTGTGGTTAATTCTTCTTCCTGATGGGAAAATAGAGTGACCTGTGCCTGTCCCAACACCAAGAGCTAGTCTCTCATTGGTTCCCCGTCTTCCCGTTCATCCTCAGGACAAATTGCAACCTGTAAGGAACAGGAGGTTAAAGGTGGTGAGGCTCCAAGTAGGGAGATTGCTAGTAAAGTGGCTGGAATGGCGAACCCGAGCACAAGGAGATGAGAAATGAGGTGCGTTTTAGAAACCTTTCCCCATCACACGGTGTACCATCTTCTGGGTTTCTCATGCATGTTTTCGATGTAGGAAGATGCCCTTGAACCTGGAGATTTGGGAACCATGCGATGGGTAGCACGCAGTATTACTTTAAATGGTCTGCGTTTGCTCACCCAACCCCACCAAACCTCTCAGCCTCAAGAGTGTCCACCCTTATGTCTCATCCAGCTGTGGGTCTAGATATGGTCAATCCAGGTTGCATCACAGCCCCTGAACGAATTGTGTAAGAATTTCTCTCTCTTTCCCTGTCTTTGTTTCATGGGTTTTTAAAAGTAATTTATTTTTATAATGGGGTTTAGCTGCTTTTCACGGCTGTGTTTATGCCGCTTTACACCCACTTGACACACTAACAGAGAGATATCAATACATAGGTTTTAAGATTATTACTAGTCAGATATATTCTTGTGCGGTGAATCGGGCGTGTTGAGTCCAGTTCTCTGAGCAAGGAGTAGGTCTTGTCTATTACATATTGGGTTTATGGAACGGTATCTGAGCTAATTTGAAACTCTTGTTTTATGTATCACCCCACCTCACCTTTCCCGTTAAGCAGCCATAGTGTGTTTTCTGCATGTGTGACTCTGTTCTGTTTTGTAATTCAGTTCAAGTGTAACGGTTTTTACATTCCCTCTATAAGTGACACCTTATGAGAAGTGTCCTTTTCTGTGTGACTTATTTCACTTAGAATCGTCGTACCTAAATCCACTCATCATGCTGCTACTAGCCTTATGACATTGATTTCATGGCTGAGTGATATTCCATTGTACATAAGGACCACAACTTTTTTATCCATTTTTCGCTTTCCTGGGATATTTAAGGTGGAATGAAGTGGAGGTCCTTGTCAACAGAGCAGCCCTAAACTTTGGGGTGCTTGTGTCTTGCTGATTTTCAATTTTCCCACTTTATCCCCCCATGCGTGGAAGTGCCCTATGCTCTCTAAGCTGTGTTTTTTAGCTGTTTCAGGACACACCGTACACTTCTCCAGTGTGGCTGTTGGCAATTGACATCCCGCCCATCAGTGTAGCAAGGCTCCCATTTCTCCATGGCCTGTCCTGCATTTCTGGTTTTGACACTTTTTTCAGCATGGCCCTTTTCACCGATGGGAAGCGAGACTTCTTTGTAGCGCTGATTTGCCTTTCCAGGTTGCTTGGTTGGCCAAAAAGGGCGTATGCGTTTTTTCCTGAATATATTCAGGAAAAAACGCATACGCCCTTTTTGGCCAAGGGCATCATTGTCAACGTTTTGCCGCTTTTCAAGTGCTTTAAAGACGATTCGAATCTACCTCCTGAAATCTGTTTCCTGCAATTCTGCCTTGATTTCAAATCCTCTTCTTTGCCTTCCCTCAATATATTTGTGGACGAGAGTTATCATTTATAACTCTGCAGGTTTGTGAATTGCAGTGCCCTGAAGCTCCATTTTACAAGTCGCTTTTTTGGGAGCTGGCCGCAAAAGCGCAGGATGGCTTCAGGCCCTGTTCTGGTTCCGGGGGGCAGGCTGAGCCTGTGGTTAATTCTTCTTCCTGATGGGAAAATAGAGTGACCTGTGCCTGTCCCAACACCAAGAGCTAGTCTCTCATTGGTTCCCCGTCTTCCCGTTCATCCTCAGGACAAATTGCAACCTGTACGGAACAGGAGGTTAAAGGTGCTGATGCTCCAAGTAGGGAGATTGCTAGTAAAGTGGCTGGAATGGCGAACCCGAGCACAAGGAGATGAGAAATGAGGTGCGTTTTAGAAACCTTTCCCCATCACACGGTGTACCATCTTCTGGGTTTCTCATGCATGTTTTCGATGTAGGAAGATGCCCTTGAACCTGGAGATTTGGGACCCATGCGATGGGTAGCACGCAGTATTATTTTAAAGGGTCTGCGTTTGCTCACCCAACCTCACCAAACCTCTCAGCCCCAAGAGTGTCCACCCTTATGTCTCATCCAGCTGTGGGTCTAGATATGGTCAATCCAGGTTGCATCACAGCCCCTGAACGAATTGTGTAAGAATTTCTCTCTCTTTCCCTGTCTTTGTTTCATGGGTTTTTAAAAGTAATTTATTTTTATAATGGGGTTTAGCTGCTTTTCACGGCTGTGTTTATGCCGCTTTACACCCACTTGACACACTAACAGAGAGATATCAATACATAGGTTTTAAGATTATTACTAGTCAGATATATTCTTGTGCGGTGAATCGGGCGTGTTGAGTCCAGTTCTCTGAGCAAGGAGTAGGTCTTGTCTATTACATATTGGGTTTATGGAACGGTATCTGAGCTAATTTGAAACTCTTGTTTTATGTATCACCCCACCTCACCTTTCCCGTTAAGCAGCCATAGTGTGTTTTCTGCATGTGTGACTCTGTTCTGTTTTGTAATTCAGTTCAAGTGTAACGGTTTTTACATTCCCTCTATAAGTGACACCTTATGAGAAGTGTCCTTTTCTGTGTGACTTATTTCACTTAGAATCGTCTTACCTAAATCCACTCATCATGCTGCTACTAGCCTTATGACATTGATTTCATGGCTGAGTGATATTCCATTGTACATAAGGACCACAACTTTTTTATCCATTTTTCGCTTTCCTGGGATATTTAAGGTGGAATGAAGTGGAGGTCCTTGTCAACAGAGCAGCCCTAAACTTTGGGGTGCTTGTGTCTTGCTGATTTTCAATTTTCCCACTTTATCCCCCCATGCGTGGAATTGCCCTATGCTCTCTAAGCTGTGTTTTTTAGATGTTTCAGGACACACCGTACACTTCTCCAGAGTGGCTGTTGGCAATTTACATCCCGCCCATCAGTGTAGCAAGGCTCCCATTTCTCCATGTCCTGTCCTGCATTTCTGGTTTTGACACTTTTTTCGGCATGGCCCTTTTGACCGATGGGAAGCGAGACTTCTTTGTAGCGCTGATTTGCCTTTCCAGGTTGATTGGTTGGCCAAAAAGGGCGTATGCGTTTTTTCCTGAATATATTCAGGAAAAAACGCATACGCCCTTTTTGGCCAAGGGCATCATTGTCAACGTTTTGCCGCTTTTCATGTGCTTTAAAGGCGATTCGAATCTACCTCCTGAAATCTGTTTCCTGCAATTCTGCCTTGATTTCAAATCCTCTTCTTTGCCTTCCCTCAATATATTTGTGGACGAGAGTTATCATTTATAACTCTGCAGGTTTGTGAATTGCAGTGCCCTGAAGCTCCATTTTACAAGTCGCTTTTTTGGGAGCTGGCCGCCAAAGCGCAGGATGGCTTCAGGCCCTGTTCTGGTTCCGGGGGGCAGGCTGAGCCTGAGGTTAATTCTTCTTCCTGATGGGAAAATAGAGTGACCTGTGCCTGTCCCAACACCAAGAGCGAGTCTCTCATTGGTTCCCCGTCTTCCCGTTCATCCTCAGGACAAATTGCAACCTGTACGGAACAGGAGGTTAAAGGTGCTGATGCTCCAAGTAGGGAGATTGCTAGTAAAGTGGCTGGAATGGCGAACCCGAGCACAAGGAGATGAGAAATGAGGTGCGTTTTAGAAACCTTTCCCCATCACACGGTGTACCATCTTTTGGGTTTCTCATGCATGTTTTCGATGTAGGAAGATGCCCTTGAACCTGGAGATTTGGGACCCATGCGATGGGTAGCACGCAGTATTACTTTAAAGGGTCTGCGTTTGCTCACCCAACCTCACCAAACCTCTCAGCCCCAAGAGTGTCCACCCTTATGTCTCATCCAGCTGTGGGTCTAGATATGGTCAATCCAGGTTGCATCACAGCCCCTGAACGAATTGTGTAAGAATTTCTCTCTCTTTCCCTGTCTTTGTTTCATGGGTTTTGAAAAGTAATTTATTTTTATAATGGGGTTTAGCTGCTTTTCACGGCTGTGTTTATGCCGCTTTACACCCACTTGACACACTAACAGAGAGATATCAATACATAGGTTTTAAGATTATTACTAGTCAGATATATTCTTGTGCGGTGAATCGGGCGTGTTGAGTCCAGTTCTCTGAGCAAGGAGTAGGTCTTGTCTATTACATATTGGGTTTATGGAACGGTATCTGAGCTAATTTGAAAGTCTTGTTTTATGTATCACCCCACCTCACCTTTCCCGTTAAGCAGCCATAGTGTGTTTTCTGCATGTGTGACTCTGTTCTGTTTTGTAATTCAGTTCAAGTGTAACGGTTTTTACATTCCCTCTATAAGTGACACCTTATGAGAAGTGTCCTTTTCTGTGTGACTTATTTCACTTAGAATCGTCGTACCTAAATCCACTCATCATGCTGCTACTAGCCTTATGACATTGATTTCATGGCTGAGTGATATTCCATTGTACATAAGGACCACAAATTTTTTATCCATTTTTCGCTTTCCTGGGATATTTAAGGTGGAATGAAGTGGAGGTCCTTGTCAACAGAGCAGCCCTAAACTTTGGGGTGCTTGTGTCTTGCTGATTTTCAATTTTCCCACTTTATCCCCCCATGCGTGGAAGTGCCCTATGCTCTCTAAGCTGTGTTTTTTAGCTGTTTCAGGACACACCGTACACTTCTCCAGTGTGGCTGTTGGCAATTGACATCCCGCCCATCAGTGTAGCAAGGCTCCCATTTCTCCATGGCCTGTCCTGCATTTCTGGTTTTGACACTTTTTTCAGCATGGCCCTTTTGACCGATGCGAAGCGAGACTTCTTTGTAGCGCTGATTTGCCTTTCCAGGTTGCTTGGTTGGCCAAAAAGGGCGTATGCGTTTTTTCCTGAATATATTCAGGAAAAAACGCATACGCCCTTTTTGGCCAAGGGCATCATTGTCGACGTTTTGCCGCTTTTCATGTGCTTTAAAGACGATTCGAATCTACCTCCTGAAATCTGTTTCCTGCAATTCTGCCTTGATTTCAAATCCTCTTCTTTGCCTTCCCTCAATATATTTGTGGACGAGAGTTATCATTTATAACTCTGCAGGTTTGTGAATTGCAGTGCCCTGAAGCTCCATTTTACAAGTCGCTTTTTTGGGAGCTGGCCGCCAAAGCGCAGGATGGCTTCAGGCCCTGTTCTGGTTCCGGGGGGCAGGCTGAGCCTGTGGTTAATTCTTCTTCCTGATGGGAAAATAGAGTGACCTGTGCCTGTCCCAACACCAAGAGCGAGTCTCTCATTGGTTCCCCGTCTTCCCGTTCATCCTCAGGACAAATTGCAACCTGTACGGAACAGGAGGTTAAAGGTGCTGATGCTCCAAGTAGGGAGATTGCTAGTAAAGTGGCTGGAATGGCGAACCCGAGCACAAGGAGATGAGAAATGAGGTGCGTTTTAGAAACCTTTCCCCATCACACGGTGTACCATCTTCTGGGTTTCTCATGCATGTTTTCGATGTAGGAAGATGCCCTTGAACCTGGAGATTTGGGACCCATGCGATGGGTAGCACGCAGTATTACTTTAAAGGGTCTGCGTTTGCTCACCCAACCTCACCAAACCTCTCAGCCCCAAGAGTGTCCACCCTTATGTCTCATCCAGCTGTGTGTCTAGATATGGTCAATCCAGGTTGCATCACAGCCCCTGAACGAATTGTGTAAGAATTTCTCTCTCTTTCCCTGTCTTTGTTTCATGGGTTTTTAAAAGTAATTTATTTTTATAATGGGGTTTAGCTGCTTTTCACGGCTGTGTTTATGCCGCTTTACACCCACTTGACACACTAACAGAGAGATATCAATACATAGGTTTTAAGATTATTACTAGTCAGATATATTCTTGTGCGGTGAATCGGGCGTGTTGAGTCCAGTTCTCTGAGCAAGGAGTAGGTCTTGTCTATTACATATTGGGTTTATGGAACGGTATCTGAGCTAATTTGAAAGTCTTGTTTTATGTATCACCCCACCTCACCTTTCCCGTTAAGCAGCCATAGTGTGTTTTCTGCATGTGTGACTCTGTTCTGTTTTGTAATTAAGTTCAAGTGTAACGGTTTTTACATTCCCTCTATAAGTGACACCTTATGAGAAGTGTCCTTTTCTGTGTGACTTATTTCACTTAGAATCGTCGTACCTAAATCCACTCATCATGCTGCTACTAGCCTTATGACATTGATTTCATGGCTGAGTGATATTCCATTGTACATAAGGACCACAATTTTTTATCCATTTTTCGCTTTCCTGGGATATTTAAGGTGGAATGAAGTGGAGGTCCTTGTCAACAGAGCAGCCCTAAACTTTGGGGTGCTTGTGTCTTGCTGATTTTCAATTTTCCCACTTTATCCCCCCATGCGTGGAAGTGCCCTATGCTCTCTAAGCTGTGTTTTTTAGCTGTTTCAGGACACACCGTACACTTCTCCAGTGTGGCTGTTGGCAATTGACATCCCGCCCATCAGTGTAGCAAGGCTCCCATTTCTCCATGGCCTGTCCTGCATTTCTGGTTTTGACACTTTTTTCAGCATGGCCCTTTTGACCGATGCGAAGCGAGACTTCTTTGTAGCGCTGATTTGCCTTTCCAGGTTGCTTGGTTGGCCAAAAAGGGCGTATGCGTTTTTTCCTGAATATATTCAGGAAAAAACGCATACGCCCTTTTTGGCCAAGGGCATCATTGTCGACGTTTTGCCGCTTTTCATGTGCTTTAAAGACGATTCGAATCTACCTCCTGAAATCTGTTTCCTGCAATTCTGCCTTGATTTCAAATCCTCTTCTTTGCCTTCCCTCAATATATTTGTGGACGAGAGTTATCATTTATAACTCTGCAGGTTTGTGAATTGCAGTGCCCTGAAGCTCCATTTTACAAGTCGCTTTTATGGGAGCTGGCCGCCAAAGGGCAGGATGGCTTCAGGCCCTGTTCTGGTTCCGGGGGGCAGGCTGAGCCTGTGGTTAATTCTTCTTCCTCATGGGAAAATAGAGTGACCTGTGCCTGTCCCAACACCAAGAGCTAGTCTCTCATTGGTTCCCCGTCTTCCCGTTCATCCTCAGGACAAATTGCAACCTGTACGGAACAGGAGGTTAAAGGTGCTGATGCTCCAAGTAGGGAGATTGCTAGTAAAGTGGCTGGAATGGCGAACCCGAGCACAAGGAGATGAGAAATGAGGTTCGTTTTAGAAACCTTTCCCCATCACACGGTGTACCATCTTCTGGGTTTCTCATGCATGTTTTCGATGTAGGAAGATGCCCTTGAACCTGGAGATTTGGGACCCATGCGATGGGTAGCACGCAGTATTACTTTAAAGGGTCTGCGTTTGCTCACCCAACCTCACCAAACCTCTCAGCCCCAAGAGTGTCCACCCTTATGTCTCATCCAGCTGTGGGTCTAGATATGGTCAATCCAGGTTGCATCACAGCCCCTGAACGAATTGTGTAAGAATTTCTCTCTCTTTCCCTGTCTTTGTTTCATGGGTTTTTAAAAGTAATTTATTTTTATAATGGGGTTTAGCTGCTTTTCACGGCTGTGTTTATGCCGCTTTACACCCACTTGACACACTAACAGAGAGATATCAATACATAGGTTTTAAGATTATTACTAGTCAGATATATTCTTGTGCGGTGAATCGGGCGTGTTGAGTCCAGTTCTCTGAGCAAGGAGTAGGTCTTGTCTATTACATATTGGGTTTATGGAACGGTATCTGAGCTAATTTGAAAGTCTTGTTTTATGTATCACCCCACCTCACCTTTCCCGTTAAGCAGCCATAGTGTGTTTTCTGCATGTGTGACTCTGTTCTGTTTTGTAATTAAGTTCAAGTGTAACGGTTTTTACATTCCCTCTATAAGTGACACCTTATGAGAAGTGTCCTTTTCTGTGTGACTTATTTCACTTAGAATCGTCGTACCTAAATCCACTCATCATGCTGCTACTAGCCTTATGACATTGATTTCATGGCTGAGTGATATTCCATTGTACATAAGGACCACAACTTTTTTATCCATTTTTCGCTTTCCTGGGATATTTAAGGTGGAATGAAGTGGAGGTCCTTGTCAACAGAGCAGCCCTAAACTTTGGGGTGCTTGTGTCTTGCTGATTTTCAATTTTCCCACTTTATCCCCCCATGCGTGGAAGTGCCCTATGCTCTCTAAGCTGTGTTTTTTAGCTGTTTCAGGACACACCGTACACTTCTCCAGTGTGGCTGTTGGCAATTGACATCCCGCCCATCAGTGTAGCAAGGCTCCCATTTCTCCATGGCCTGTCCTGCATTTCTGGTTTTGACACTTTTTTCAGCATGGCCCTTTTGACCGATGCGAAGCGAGACTTCTTTGTAGCGCTGATTTGCCTTTCCAGGTTGCTTGGTTGGCCAAAAAGGGCGTATGCGTTTTTTCCTGAATATATTCAGGAAAAAACGCATACGCCCTTTTTGGCCAAGGGCATCATTGTCGACGTTTTGCCGCTTTTCATGTGCTTTAAAGACGATTCGAATCTACCTCCTGAAATCTGTTTCCTGCAATTCTGCCTTGATTTCAAATCCTCTTCTTTGCCTTCCCTCAATATATTTGTGGACGAGAGTTATCATTTATAACTCTGCAGGTTTGTGAATTGCAGTGCCCTGAAGCTCCATTTTACAAGTCGCTTTTATGGGAGCTGGCCGCCAAAGGGCAGGATGGCTTCAGGCCCTGTTCTGGTTCCGGGGGGCAGGCTGAGCCTGTGGTTAATTCTTCTTCCTGATGGGAAAATAGAGTGACCTGTGCCTGTCCCAACACCAAGAGCGAGTCTCTCATTGGTTCCCCGTCTTCCCGTTCATCCTCAGGACAAATTGCAACCTGTACGGAACAGGAGGTTAAAGGTGCTGATGCTCCAAGTAGGGAGATTGCTAGTAAAGTGGCTGGAATGGCGAACCCGAGCACAAGGAGATGAGAAATGAGGTGCGTTTTAGAAACCTTTCCCCATCACACGGTGTACCATCTTCTAGGTTTCTCATGCATGTTTTCGATGTAGGAAGATGCCCTTGAACCTGGAGATTTGGGACCCATGCGATGGGTAGCACGCAGTATTACTTTAAAGGGTCTGCGTTTGCTCACCCAACCTCACCAAACCTCTCAGCCCCAAGAGTGTCCACCCTTATGTCTCATCCAGCTGTGGGTCTAGATATGGTCAATCCAGGTTGCATCACAGCCCCTGAACGAATTGTGTAAGAATTTCTCTCTCTTTCCCTGTCTTTGTTTCATGGGTTTTTAAAAGTAATTTATTTTTATAATGGGGTTTAGCTGCTTTTCACGGCTGTGTTTATGCCGCTTTACACCCACTTGACACACTAACAGAGAGATATCAATACATAGGTTTTAAGATTATTACTAGTCAGATATATTCTTGTGCGGTGAATCGGGCGTGTTGAGTCCAGTTCTCTGAGCAAGGAGTAGGTCTTGTCTATTACATATTGGGTTTATGGAACGGTATCTGAGCTAATTTGAAAGTCTTGTTTTATGTATCACCCCACCTCACCTTTCCCGTTAAGCAGCCATAGTGTGTTTTCTGCATGTGTGACTCTGTTCTGTTTTGTAATTAAGTTCAAGTGTAACGGTTTTTACATTCCCTCTATAAGTGACACCTTATGAGAAGTGTCCTTTTCTGTGTGACTTATTTCACTTAGAATCGTCGTACCTAAATCCACTCATCATGCTGCTACTAGCCTTATGACATTGATTTCATGGCTGAGTGATATTCCATTGTACATAAGGACCACAACTTTTTTATCCATTTTTCGCTTTCCTGGGATATTTAAGGTGGAATGAAGTGGAGGTCCTTGTCAACAGAGCAGCCCTAAAGTTTGGGGTGCTTGTGTCTTGCTGATTTTCAATTTTCCCACTTTATCCCCCCATGCGTGGAAGTGCCCTATGCTCTCTAAGCTGTGTTTTTTAGCTGTTTCAGGACACACCGTACACTTCTCCAGTGTGGCTGTTGGCAATTGACATCCCGCCCATCAGTGTAGCAAGGCTCCCATTTCTCCATGGCCTGTCCTGCATTTCTGGTTTTGACACTTTTTTCAGCATGGCCCTTTTGACCGATGCGAAGCGAGACTTCTTTGTAGCGCTGATTTGCCTTTCCAGGTTGCTTGGTTGGCCAAAAAGGGCGTATGCGTTTTTTCCTGAATATATTCAGGAAAAAACGCATACGCCCTTTTTGGCCAAGGGCATCATTGTCGACGTTTTGCCGCTTTTCATGTGCTTTAAAGACGATTCGAATCTACCTCCTGAAATCTGTTTCCTGCAATTCTGCCTTGATTTCAAATCCTCTTCTTTGCCTTCCCTCAATATATTTGTGGACGAGAGTTATCATTTATAACTCTGCAGGTTTGTGAATTGCAGTGCCCTGAAGCTCCATTTTACAAGTCGCTTTTTTGGGAGCTGGCCGCCAAAGCGCAGGATGGCTTCAGGCCCTGTTCTGGTTCCGGGGGGCAGGCTGAGCCTGTGGTTAATTCTTCTTCCTGATGGGAAAATAGAGTGACCTGTGCCTGTCCCAACACCAAGAGCGAGTCTCTCATTGGTTCCCCGTCTTCCCGTTCATCCTCAGGACAAATTGCAACCTGTACGGAACAGGAGGTTAAAGGTGCTGATGCTCCAAGTAGGGAGATTGCTAGTAAAGTGGCTGGAATGGCGAACCCGAGCACAAGGAGATGAGAAATGAGGTGCGTTTTAGAAACCTTTCCCCATCACACGGTGTACCATCTTCTGGGTTTCTCATGCATGTTTTCGATGTAGGAAGATGCCCTTGAACCTGGAGATTTGGGACCCATGCGATGGGTAGCACGCAGTATTACTTTAAAGGGTCTGCGTTTGCTCACCCAACCTCACCAAACCTCTCAGCCCCAAGAGTGTCCACCCTTATGTCTCATCCAGCTGTGGGTCTAGATATGGTCAATCCAGGTTGCATCACAGCCCCTGAACGAATTGTGTAAGAATTTCTCTCTCTTTCCCTGTCTTTGTTTCATGGGTTTTTAAAAGTAATTTATTTTTATAATGGGGTTTAGCTGCTTTTCACGGCTGTGTTTATGCCGCTTTACACCCACTTGACACACTAACAGAGAGATATCAATACATAGGTTTTAAGATTATTACTAGTCAGATATATTCTTGTGCGGTGAATCGGGCGTGTTGAGTCCAGTTCTCTGAGCAAGGAGTAGGTCTTGTCTATTACATATTGGGTTTATGGAACGGTATCTGAGCTAATTTGAAAGTCTTGTTTTATGTATCACCCCACCTCACCTTTCCCGTTAAGCAGCCATAGTGTGTTTTCTGCATGTGTGACTCTGTTCTGTTTTGTAATTCAGTTCAAGTGTAACGGTTTTTACATTCCCTCTATAAGTGACACCTTATGAGAAGTGTCCTTTTCTGTGTGACTTATTTCACTTAGAATCGTCGTACCTAAATCCACTCATCATGCTGCTACTAGCCTTATGACATTGATTTCATGGCTGAGTGATATTCCATTGTACATAAGGACCACAACTTTTTTATCCATTTTTCGCTTTCCTGGGATATTTAAGGTGGAATGAAGTGGAGGTCCTTGTCAACAGAGCAGCCCTAAAGTTTGGGGTGCTTGTGTCTTGCTGATTTTCAATTTTCCCACTTTATCCCCCCATGCGTGGAAGTGCCCTATGCTCTCTAAGCTGTGTTTTTTTGCTGTTTCAGGACACACCGTACACTTCTCCAGTGTGGCTGTTGGCAATTGACATCCCGCCCATCAGTGTAGCAAGGCTCCCATTTCTCCATGGCCTGTCCTGCATTTCTGGTTTTGACACTTTTTTCAGCATGGCCCTTTTGACCGATGCGAAGCGAGACTTCTTTGTAGCGCTGATTTGCCTTTCCAGGTTGCTTGGTTGGCCAAAAAGGGCGTATGCGTTTTTTCCTGAATATATTCAGGAAAAAACGCATACGCCCTTTTTGGCCAAGGGCATCATTGTCGACGTTTTGCCGCTTTTCATGTGCTTTAAAGACGATTCGAATCTACCTCCTGAAATCTGTTTCCTGCAATTCTGCCTTGATTTCAAATCCTCTTCTTTGCCTTCCCTCAATATATTTGTGGACGAGAGTTATCATTTATAACTCTGCAGGTTTGTGAATTGCAGTGCCCTGAAGCTCCATTTTACAAGTCGCTTTTTTGGGAGCTGGCCGCCAAAGCGCAGGATGGCTTCAGGCCCTGTTCTGGTTCCGGGGGGCAGGCTGAGCCTGTGGTTAATTCTTCTTCCTGATGGGAAAATAGAGTGACCTGTGCCTGTCCCAACACCAAGAGCGAGTCTCTCATTGGTTCCCCGTCTTCCCGTTCATCCTCAGGACAAATTGCAACCTGTACGGAACAGGAGGTTAAAGGTGCTGATGCTCCAAGTAGGGAGATTGCTAGTAAAGTGGCTGGAATGGCGAACCCGAGCACAAGGAGATGAGAAATGAGGTGCGTTTTAGAAACCTTTCCCCATCACACGGTGTACCATCTTCTGGGTTTCTCATGCATGTTTTCGATGTAGGAAGATGCCCTTGAACCTGGAGATTTGGGACCCATGCGATGGGTAGCACGCAGTATTACTTTAAAGGGTCTGCGTTTGCTCACCCAACCTCACCAAACCTCTCAGCCCCAAGAGTGTCCACCCTTATGTCTCATCCAGCTGTGGGTCTAGATATGGTCAATCCAGGTTGCATCACAGCCCCTGAACGAATTGTGTAAGAATTTCTCTCTCTTTCCCTGTCTTTGTTTCATGGGTTTTTAAAAGTAATTTATTTTTATAATGGGGTTTAGCTGCTTTTCACGGCTGTGTTTATGCCGCTTTACACCCACTTGACACACTAACAGAGAGATATCAATACATAGGTTTTAAGATTATTACTAGTCAGATATATTCTTGTGCGGTGAATCGGGCGTGTTGAGTCCAGTTCTCTGAGCAAGGAGTAGGTCTTGTCTATTACATATTGGGTTTATGGAACGGTATCTGAGCTAATTTGAAAGTCTTGTTTTATGTATCACCCCACCTCACCTTTCCCGTTAAGCAGCCATAGTGTGTTTTCTGCATGTGTGACTCTGTTCTGTTTTGTAATTCAGTTCAAGTGTAACGGTTTTTACATTCCCTCTATAAGTGACACCTTATGAGAAGTGTCCTTTTCTGTGTGACTTATTTCACTTAGAATCGTCGTACCTAAATCCACTCATCATGCTGCTACTAGCCTTATGACATTGATTTCATGGCTGAGTGATATTCCATTGTACATAAGGACCACAACTTTTTTATCCATTTTTCGCTTTCCTGGGATATTTAAGGTGGAATGAAGTGGAGGTCCTTGTCAACAGAGCAGCCCTAAACTTTGGGGTGCTTGTGTCTTGCTGATTTTCAATTTTCCCACTTTATCCCCCCATGCGTGGAAGTGCCCTATGCTCTCTAAGCTGTGTTTTTTAGCTGTTTCAGGACACACCGTACACTTCTCCAGTGTGGCTGTTGGCAATTGACATCCCGCCCATCAGTGTAGCAAGGCTCCCATTTCTCCATGGCCTGTCCTGCATTTCTGGTTTTGACACTTTTTTCAGCATGGCCCTTTTGACCGATGCGAAGCGAGACTTCTTTGTAGCGCTGATTTGCCTTTCCAGGTTGCTTGGTTGGCCAAAAAGGGCGTATGCGTTTTTTCCTGAATATATTCAGGAAAAAACGCATACGCCCTTTTTGGCCAAGGGCATCATTGTCGACGTTTTGCCGCTTTTCATGTGCTTTAAAGACGATTCGAATCTACCTCCTGAAATCTGTTTCCTGCAATTCTGCCTTGATTTCAAATCCTCTTCTTTGCCTTCCCTCAATATATTTGTGGACGAGAGTTATCATTTATAACTCTGCAGGTTTGTGAATTGCAGTGCCCTGAAGCTCCATTTTACAAGTCGCTTTTTTGGGAGCTGGCCGCCAAAGCGCAGGATGGCTTCAGGCCCTGTTCTGGTTCCGGGGGGCAGGCTGAGCCTGTGGTTAATTCTTCTTCCTGATGGGAAAATAGAGTGACCTGTGCCTGTCCCAACACCAAGAGCGAGTCTCTCATTGGTTCCCCGTCTTCCCGTTCATCCTCAGGACAAATTGCAACCTGTACGGAACAGGAGGTTAAAGGTGCTGATGCTCCAAGTAGGGAGATTGCTAGTAAAGTGGCTGGAATGGCGAACCCGAGCACAAGGAGATGAGAAATGAGGTGCGTTTTAGAAACCTTTCCCCATCACACGGTGTACCATCTTCTGGGTTTCTCATGCATGTTTTCGATGTAGGAAGATGCCCTTGAACCTGGAGATTTGGGACCCATGCGATGGGTAGCACGCAGTATTACTTTAAAGGGTCTGCGTTTGCTCACCCAACCTCACCAAACCTCTCAGCCCCAAGAGTGTCCACCCTTATGTCTCATCCAGCTGTGGGTCTAGATATGGTCAATCCAGGTTGCATCACAGCCCCTGAACGAATTGTGTAAGAATTTCTCTCTCTTTCCCTGTCTTTGTTTCATGGGTTTTTAAAAGTAATTTATTTTTATAATGGGGTTTAGCTGCTTTTCACGGCTGTGTTTATGCCGCTTTACACCCACTTGACACACTAACAGAGAGATATCAATACATAGGTTTTAAGATTATTACTAGTCAGATATATTCTTGTGCGGTGAATCGGGCGTGTTGAGTCCAGTTCTCTGAGCAAGGAGTAGGTCTTGTCTATTACATATTGGGTTTATGGAACGGTATCTGAGCTAATTTGAAAGTCTTGTTTTATGTATCACCCCACCTCACCTTTCCCGTTAAGCAGCCATAGTGTGTTTTCTGCATGTGTGACTCTGTTCTGTTTTGTAATTCAGTTCAAGTGTAACGGTTTTTACATTCCCTCTATAAGTGACACCTTATGAGAAGTGTCCTTTTCTGTGTGACTTATTTCACTTAGAATCGTCGTACCTAAATCCACTCATCATGCTGCTACTAGCCTTATGACATTGATTTCATGGCTGAGTGATATTCCATTGTACATAAGGACCACAACTTTTTTATCCATTTTTCGCTTTCCTGGGATATTTAAGGTGGAATGAAGTGGAGGTCCTTGTCAACAGAGCAGCCCTAAAGTTTGGGGTGCTTGTGTCTTGCTGATTTTCAATTTTCCCACTTTATCCCCCCATGCGTGGAAGTGCCCTATGCTCTCTAAGCTGTGTTTTTTAGCTGTTTCAGGACACACCGTACACTTCTCCAGTGTGGCTGTTGGCAATTGACATCCCGCCCATCAGTGTAGCAAGGCTCCCATTTCTCCATGGCCTGTCCTGCATTTCTGGTTTTGACACTTTTTTCAGCATGGCCCTTTTGACCGATGCGAAGCGAGACTTCTTTGTAGCGCTGATTTGCCTTTCCAGGTTGCTTGGTTGGCCAAAAAGGGCGTATGCGTTTTTTCCTGAATATATTCAGGAAAAAACGCATACGCCCTTTTTGGCCAAGGGCATCATTGTCGACGTTTTGCCGCTTTTCATGTGCTTTAAAGACGATTCGAATCTACCTCCTGAAATCTGTTTCCTGCAATTCTGCCTTGATTTCAAATCCTCTTCTTTGCCTTCCCTCAATATATTTGTGGACGAGAGTTATCATTTATAACTCTGCAGGTTTGTGAATTGCAGTGCCCTGAAGCTATATTTTACAAGTCGCTTTTTTGGGAGCTGGCCGCCAAAGCGCAGGATGGCTTCAGGCCCTGTTCTGGTTCCGGGGGGCAGGCTGAGCCTGTGGTTAATTCTTCTTCCTGATGGGAAAATAGAGTGACCTGTGCCTGTCCCAACACCAAGAGCGAGTCTCTCATTGGTTCCCCGTCTTCCCGTTCATCCTCAGGACAAATTGCAACCTGTACGGAACAGGAGGTTAAAGGTGTTGATGCTCCAAGTAGGGAGATTGCTAGTAAAGTGGCTGGAATGGCGAACCCGAGCACAAGGAGATGAGAAATGAGGTGCGTTTTAGAAACCTTTCCCCATCACACGGTGTACCATCTTCTGGGTTTCTCATGCATGTTTTCGATGTAGGAAGATGCCCTTGAACCTGGAGATTTGGGACCCATGCGATGGGTAGCACGCAGTATTACTTTAAAGGGTCTGCGTTTGCTCACCCAACCTCACCAAACCTCTCAGCCCCAAGAGTGTCCACCCTTATGTCTCATCCAGCTGTGGGTCTAGATATGGTCAATCCAGGTTGCATCACAGCCCCTGAACGAATTGTGTAAGAATTTCTCTCTCTTTCCCTGTCTTTGTTTCATGGGTTTTTAAAAGTAATTTATTTTTATAATGGGGTTTAGCTGCTTTTCACGGCTGTGTTTATGCCGCTTTACACCCACTTGACACACTAACAGAGAGATATCAATACATAGGTTTTAAGATTATTACTAGTCAGATATATTCTTGTGCGGTGAATCGGGCGTGTTGAGTCCAGTTCTCTGAGCAAGGAGTAGGTCTTGTCTATTACATATTGGGTTTATGGAACGGTATCGGAGCTAATTTGAAAGTCTTGTTTTATGTATCACCCCACCTCACCTTTCCCGTTAAGCAGCCATAGTGTGTTTTCTGCATGTGTGACTCTGTTCTGTTTTGTAATTCAGTTCAAGTGTAACGGTTTTTACATTCCCTCTATAAGTGACACCTTATGAGAAGTGTCCTTTTCTGTGTGACTTATTTCACTTAGAATCGTCGTACCTAAATCCACTCATCATGCTGCTACTAGCCTTATGACATTGATTTCATGGCTGAGTGATATTCCATTGTACATAAGGACCACAACTTTTTTATCCATTTTTCGCTTTCCTGGGATATTTAAGGTGGAATGAAGTGGAGGTCCTTGTCAACAGAGCAGCCCTAAACTTTGGGGTGCTTGTGTCTTGCTGATTTTCAATTTTCCCACTTTATCCCCCCATGCGTGGAAGTGCCCTATGCTCTCTAAGCTGTGTTTTTTAGCTGTTTCAGGACACACCGTACACTTCTCCAGTGTGGCTGTTGGCAATTGACATCCCGCCCATCAGTGTAGCAAGGCTCCCATTTCTCCATGGCCTGTCCTGCATTTCTGGTTTTGACACTTTTTTCAGCATGGCCCTTTTGACCGATGCGAAGCGAGACTTCTTTGTAGCGCTGATTTGCCTTTCCAGGTTGCTTGGTTGGCCAAAAAGGGCGTATGCGTTTTTTCCTGAATATATTCAGGAAAAAACGCATACGCCCTTTTTGGCCAAGGGCATCATTGTCGACGTTTTGCCGCTTTTCATGTGCTTTAAAGACGATTCGAATCTACCTCCTGAAATCTGTTTCCTGCAATTCTGCCTTGATTTCAAATCCTCTTCTTTGCCTTCCCTCAATATATTTGTGGACGAGAGTTATCATTTATAACTCTGCAGGTTTGTGAATTGCAGTGCCCTGAAGCTCCATTTTACAAGTCGCTTTTTTGGGAGCTGGCCGCCAAAGCGCAGGATGGCTTCAGGCCCTGTTCTGGTTCCGGGGGGCAGGCTGAGCCTGTGGTTAATTCTTCTTCCTGATGGGAAAATAGAGTGACCTGTGCCTGTCCCAACACCAAGAGCGAGTCTCTCATTGGTTCCCCGTCTTCCCGTTCATCCTCAGGACAAATTGCAACCTGTACGGAACAGGAGGTTAAAGGTGCTGATGCTCCAAGTAGGGAGATTGCTAGTAAAGTGGCTGGAATGGCGAACCCGAGCACAAGGAGATGAGAAATGAGGTGCGTTTTAGAAACCTTTCCCCATCACACGGTGTACCATCTTCTGGGTTTCTCATGCATGTTTTCGATGTAGGAAGATGCCCTTGAACCTGGAGATTTGGGACCCATGCGATGGGTAGCACGCAGTATTACTTTAAAGGGTCTGCGTTTGCTCACCCAACCTCACCAAACCTCTCAGCCCCAAGAGTGTCCACCCTTATGTCTCATCCAGCTGTGGGTCTAGATATGGTCAATCCAGGTTGCATCACAGCCCCTGAACGAATTGTGTAAGAATTTCTCTCTCTTTCCCTGTCTTTGTTTCATGGGTTTTTAAAAGTAATTTATTTTTATAATGGGGTTTAGCTGCTTTTCACGGCTGTGTTTATGCCGCTTTACACCCACTTGACACACTAACAGAGAGATATCAATACATAGGTTTTAAGATTATTACTAGTCAGATATATTCTTGTGCGGTGAATCGGGCGTGTTGAGTCCAGTTCTCTGAGCAAGGAGTAGGTCTTGTCTATTACATATTGGGTTTATGGAACGGTATCGGAGCTAATTTGAAAGTCTTGTTTTATGTATCACCCCACCTCACCTTTCCCGTTAAGCAGCCATAGTGTGTTTTCTGCATGTGTGACTCTGTTCTGTTTTGTAATTCAGTTCAAGTGTAACGGTTTTTACATTCCCTCTATAAGTGACACCTTATGAGAAGTGTCCTTTTCTGTGTGACTTATTTCACTTAGAATCGTCGTACCTAAATCCACTCATCATGCTGCTACTAGCCTTATGACATTGATTTCATGGCTGAGTGATATTCCATTGTACATAAGGACCACAACTTTTTTATCCATTTTTCGCTTTCCTGGGATATTTAAGGTGGAATGAAGTGGAGGTCCTTGTCAACAGAGCAGCCCTAAACTTTGGGGTGCTTGTGTCTTGCTGATTTTCAATTTTCCCACTTTATCCCCCCATGCGTGGAAGTGCCCTATGCTCTCTAAGCTGTGTTTTTTAGCTGTTTCAGGACACACCGTACACTTCTCCAGTGTGGCTGTTGGCAATTGACATCCCGCCCATCAGTGTAGCAAGGCTCCCATTTCTCCATGGCCTGTCCTGCATTTCTGGTTTTGACACTTTTTTCAGCATGGCCCTTTTGACCGATGCGAAGCGAGACTTCTTTGTAGCGCTGATTTGCCTTTCCAGGTTGCTTGGTTGGCCAAAAAGGGCGTATGCGTTTTTTCCTGAATATATTCAGGAAAAAACGCATACGCCCTTTTTGGCCAAGGGCATCATTGTCGACGTTTTGCCGCTTTTCATGTGCTTTAAAGACGATTCGAATCTACCTCCTGAAATCTGTTTCCTGCAATTCTGCCTTGATTTCAAATCCTCTTCTTTGCCTTCCCTCAATATATTTGTGGACGAGAGTTATCATTTATAACTCTGCAGGTTTGTGAATTGCAGTGCCCTGAAGCTCCATTTTACAAGTCGCTTTTTTGGGAGCTGGCCGCCAAAGCGCAGGATGGCTTCAGGCCCTGTTCTGGTTCCGGGGGGCAGGCTGAGCCTGTGGTTAATTCTTCTTCCTGATGGGAAAATAGAGTGACCTGTGCCTGTCCCAACACCAAGAGCGAGTCTCTCATTGGTTCCCCGTCTTCCCGTTCATCCTCAGGACAAATTGCAACCTGTACGGAACAGGAGGTTAAAGGTGCTGATGCTCCAAGTAGGGAGATTGCTAGTAAAGTGGCTGGAATGGCGAACCCGAGCACAAGGAGATGAGAAATGAGGTGCGTTTTAGAAACCTTTCCCCATCACACGGTGTACCATCTTCTGGGTTTCTCATGCATGTTTTCGATGTAGGAAGATGCCCTTGAACCTGGAGATTTGGGACCCATGCGATGGGTAGCACGCAGTATTACTTTAAAGGGTCTGCGTTTGCTCACCCAACCTCACCAAACCTCTCAGCCCCAAGAGTGTCCACCCTTATGTCTCATCCAGCTGTGGGTCTAGATATGGTCAATCCAGGTTGCATCACAGCCCCTGAACGAATTGTGTAAGAATTTCTCTCTCTTTCCCTGTCTTTGTTTCATGGGTTTTTAAAAGTAATTTATTTTTATAATGGGGTTTAGCTGCTTTTCACGGCTGTGTTTATGCCGCTTTACACCCACTTGACACACTAACAGAGAGATATCAATACATAGGTTTTAAGATTATTACTAGTCAGATATATTCTTGTGCGGTGAATCGGGCGTGTTGAGTCCAGTTCTCTGAGCAAGGAGTAGGTCTTGTCTATTACATATTGGGTTTATGGAACGGTATCTGAGCTAATTTGAAAGTCTTGTTTTATGTATCACCCCACCTCACCTTTCCCGTTAAGCAGCCATAGTGTGTTTTCTGCATGTGTGACTCTGTTCTGTTTTGTAATTCAGTTCAAGTGTAACGGTTTTTACATTCCCTCTATAAGTGACACCTTATGAGAAGTGTCCTTTTCTGTGTGACTTATTTCACTTAGAATCGTCGTACCTAAATCCACTCATCATGCTGCTACTAGCCTTATGACATTGATTTCATGGCTGAGTGATATTCCATTGTACATAAGGACCACAACTTTTTTATCCATTTTTCGCTTTCCTGGGATATTTAAGGTGGAATGAAGTGGAGGTCCTTGTCAACAGAGCAGCCCTAAACTTTGGGGTGCTTGTGTCTTGCTGATTTTCAATTTTCCCACTTTATCCCCCCATGCGTGGAAGTGCCCTATGCTCTCTAAGCTGTGTTTTTTAGCTGTTTCAGGACACACCGTACACTTCTCCAGTGTGGCTGTTGGCAATTGACATCCCGCCCATCAGTGTAGCAAGGCTCCCATTTCTCCATGGCCTGTCCTGCATTTCTGGTTTTGACACTTTTTTCAGCATGGCCCTTTTGACCGATGCGAAGCGAGACTTCTTTGTAGCGCTGATTTGCCTTTCCAGGTTGCTTGGTTGGCCAAAAAGGGCGTATGCGTTTTTTCCTGAATATATTCAGGAAAAAACGCATACGCCCTTTTTGGCCAAGGGCATCATTGTCGACGTTTTGCCGCTTTTCATGTGCTTTAAAGACGATTCGAATCTACCTCCTGAAATCTGTTTCCTGCAATTCTGCCTTGATTTCAAATCCTCTTCTTTGCCTTCCCTCAATATATTTGTGGACGAGAGTTATCATTTATAACTCTGCAGGTTTGTGAATTGCAGTGCCCTGAAGCTCCATTTTACAAGTCGCTTTTTTGGGAGCTGGCCGCCAAAGCGCAGGATGGCTTCAGGCCCTGTTCTGGTTCCGGGGGGCAGGCTGAGCCTGTGGTTAATTCTTCTTCCTGATGGGAAAATAGAGTGACCTGTGCCTGTCCCAACACCAAGAGCGAGTCTCTCATTGGTTCCCCGTCTTCCCGTTCATCCTCAGGACAAATTGCAACCTGTACGGAACAGGAGGTTAAAGGTGCTGATGCTCCAAGTAGGGAGATTGCTAGTAAAGTGGCTGGAATGGCGAACCCGAGCACAAGGAGATGAGAAATGAGGTGCGTTTTAGAAACCTTTCCCCATCACACGGTGTACCATCTTCTGGGTTTCTCATGCATGTTTTCGATGTAGGAAGATGCCCTTGAACCTGGAGATTTGGGACCCATGCGATGGGTAGCACGCAGTATTACTTTAAAGGGTCTGCGTTTGCTCACCCAACCTCACCAAACCTCTCAGCCCCAAGAGTGTCCACCCTTATGTCTCATCCAGCTGTGGGTCTAGATATGGTCAATCCAGGTTGCATCACAGCCCCTGAACGAATTGTGTAAGAATTTCTCTCTCTTTCCCTGTCTTTGTTTCATGGGTTTTTAAAAGTAATTTATTTTTATAATGGGGTTTAGCTGCTTTTCACGGCTGTGTTTATGCCGCTTTACACCCACTTGACACACTAACAGAGAGATATCAATACATAGGTTTTAAGATTATTACTAGTCAGATATATTCTTGTGCGGTGAATCGGGCGTGTTGAGTCCAGTTCTCTGAGCAAGGAGTAGGTCTTGTCTATTACATATTGGGTTTATGGAACGGTATCTGAGCTAATTTGAAAGTCTTGTTTTATGTATCACCCCACCTCACCTTTCCCGTTAAGCAGCCATAGTGTGTTTTCTGCATGTGTGACTCTGTTCTGTTTTGTAATTCAGTTCAAGTGTAACGGTTTTTACATTCCCTCTATAAGTGACACCTTATGAGAAGTGTCCTTTTCTGTGTGACTTATTTCACTTAGAATCGTCGTACCTAAATCCACTCATCATGCTGCTACTAGCCTTATGACATTGATTTCATGGCTGAGTGATATTCCATTGTACATAAGGACCACAACTTTTTTATCCATTTTTCGCTTTCCTGGGATATTTAAGGTGGAATGAAGTGGAGGTCCTTGTCAACAGAGCAGCCCTAAACTTTGGGGTGCTTGTGTCTTGCTGATTTTCAATTTTCCCACTTTATCCCCCCATGCGTGGAAGTGCCCTATGCTCTCTAAGCTGTGTTTTTTAGCTGTTTCAGGACACACCGTACACTTCTCCAGTGTGGCTGTTGGCAATTGACATCCCGCCCATCAGTGTAGCAAGGCTCCCATTTCTCCATGGCCTGTCCTGCATTTCTGGTTTTGACACTTTTTTCAGCATGGCCCTTTTGACCGATGCGAAGCGAGACTTCTTTGTAGCGCTGATTTGCCTTTCCAGGTTGCTTGGTTGGCCAAAAAGGGCGTATGCGTTTTTTCCTGAATATATTCAGGAAAAAACGCATACGCCCTTTTTGGCCAAGGGCATCATTGTCGACGTTTTGCCGCTTTTCATGTGCTTTAAAGACGATTCGAATCTACCTCCTGAAATCTGTTTCCTGCAATTCTGCCTTGATTTCAAATCCTCTTCTTTGCCTTCCCTCAATATATTTGTGGACGAGAGTTATCATTTATAACTCTGCAGGTTTGTGAATTGCAGTGCCCTGAAGCTCCATTTTACAAGTCGCTTTTTTGGGAGCTGGCCGCCAAAGCGCAGGATGGCTTCAGGCCCTGTTCTGGTTCCGGGGGGCAGGCTGAGCCTGTGGTTAATTCTTCTTCCTGATGGGAAAATAGAGTGACCTGTGCCTGTCCCAACACCAAGAGCGAGTCTCTCATTGGTTCCCCGTCTTCCCGTTCATCCTCAGGACAAATTGCAACCTGTACGGAACAGGAGGTTAAAGGTGCTGATGCTCCAAGTAGGGAGATTGCTAGTAAAGTGGCTGGAATGGCGAACCCGAGCACAAGGAGATGAGAAATGAGGTGCGTTTTAGAAACCTTTCCCCATCACACGGTGTACCATCTTCTGGGTTTCTCATGCATGTTTTCGATGTAGGAAGATGCCCTTGAACCTGGAGATTTGGGACCCATGCGATGGGTAGCACGCAGTATTACTTTAAAGGGTCTGCGTTTGCTCACCCAACCTCACCAAACCTCTCAGCCCCAAGAGTGTCCACCCTTATGTCTCATCCAGCTGTGGGTCTAGATATGGTCAATCCAGGTTGCATCACAGCCCCTGAACGAATTGTGTAAGAATTTCTCTCTCTTTCCCTGTCTTTGTTTCATGGGTTTTTAAAAGTAATTTATTTTTATAATGGGGTTTAGCTGCTTTTCACGGCTGTGTTTATGCCGCTTTACACCCACTTGACACACTAACAGAGAGATATCAATACATAGGTTTTAAGATTATTACTAGTCAGATATATTCTTGTGCGGTGAATCGGGCGTGTTGAGTCCAGTTCTCTGAGCAAGGAGTAGGTCTTGTCTATTACATATTGGGTTTATGGAACGGTATCTGAGCTAATTTGAAAGTCTTGTTTTATGTATCACCCCACCTCACCTTTCCCGTTAAGCAGCCATAGTGTGTTTTCTGCATGTGTGACTCTGTTCTGTTTTGTAATTCAGTTCAAGTGTAACGGTTTTTACATTCCCTCTATAAGTGACACCTTATGAGAAGTGTCCTTTTCTGTGTGACTTATTTCACTTAGAATCGTCGTACCTAAATCCACTCATCATGCTGCTACTAGCCTTATGACATTGATTTCATGGCTGAGTGATATTCCATTGTACATAAGGACCACAACTTTTTTATCCATTTTTCGCTTTCCTGGGATATTTAAGGTGGAATGAAGTGGAGGTCCTTGTCAACAGAGCAGCCCTAAACTTTGGGGTGCTTGTGTCTTGCTGATTTTCAATTTTCCCACTTTATCCCCCCATGCGTGGAAGTGCCCTATGCTCTCTAAGCTGTGTTTTTTAGCTGTTTCAGGACACACCGTACACTTCTCCAGTGTGGCTGTTGGCAATTGACATCCCGCCCATCAGTGTAGCAAGGCTCCCATTTCTCCATGGCCTGTCCTGCATTTCTGGTTTTGACACTTTTTTCAGCATGGCCCTTTTGACCGATGCGAAGCGAGACTTCTTTGTAGCGCTGATTTGCCTTTCCAGGTTGCTTGGTTGGCCAAAAAGGGCGTATGCGTTTTTTCCTGAATATATTCAGGAAAAAACGCATACGCCCTTTTTGGCCAAGGGCATCATTGTCGACGTTTTGCCGCTTTTCATGTGCTTTAAAGACGATTCGAATCTACCTCCTGAAATCTGTTTCCTGCAATTCTGCCTTGATTTCAAATCCTCTTCTTTGCCTTCCCTCAATATATTTGTGGACGAGAGTTATCATTTATAACTCTGCAGGTTTGTGAATTGCAGTGCCCTGAAGCTCCATTTTACAAGTCGCTTTTATGGGAGCTGGCCGCCAAAGCGCAGGATGGCTTCAGGCCCTGTTCTGGTTCCGGGGGGCAGGCTGAGCCTGTGGTTAATTCTTCTTCCTGATGGGAAAATAGAGTGACCTGTGCCTGTCCCAACACCAAGAGCGAGTCTCTCATTGGTTCCCCGTCTTCCCGTTCATCCTCAGGACAAATTGCAACCTGTACGGAACAGGAGGTTAAAGGTGCTGATGCTCCAAGTAGGGAGATTGCTAGTAAAGTGGCTGGAATGGCGAACCCGAGCACAAGGAGATGAGAAATGAGGTGCGTTTTAGAAACCTTTCCCCATCACACGGTGTACCATCTTCTGGGTTTCTCATGCATGTTTTCGATGTAGGAAGATGCCCTTGAACCTGGAGATTTGGGACCCATGCGATGGGTAGCACGCAGTATTACTTTAAAGGGTCTGCGTTTGCTCACCCAACCTCACCAAACCTCTCAGCCCCAAGAGTGTCCACCCTTATGTCTCATCCAGCTGTGGGTCTAGATATGGTCAATCCAGGTTGCATCACAGCCCCTGAACGAATTGTGTAAGAATTTCTCTCTCTTTCCCTGTCTTTGTTTCATGGGTTTTTAAAAGTAATTTATTTTTATAATGGGGTTTAGCTGCTTTTCACGGCTGTGTTTATGCCGCTTTACACCCACTTGACACACTAACAGAGAGATATCAATACATAGGTTTTAAGATTATTACTAGTCAGATATATTCTTGTGCGGTGAATCGGGCGTGTTGAGTCCAGTTCTCTGAGCAAGGAGTAGGTCTTGTCTATTACATATTGGGTTTATGGAACGGTATCTGAGCTAATTTGAAAGTCTTGTTTTATGTATCACCCCACCTCACCTTTCCCGTTAAGCAGCCATAGTGTGTTTTCTGCATGTGTGACTCTGTTCTGTTTTGTAATTCAGTTCAAGTGTAACGGTTTTTACATTCCCTCTATAAGTGACACCTTATGAGAAGTGTCCTTTTCTGTGTGACTTATTTCACTTAGAATCGTCGTACCTAAATCCACTCATCATGCTGCTACTAGCCTTATGACATTGATTTCATGGCTGAGTGATATTCCATTGTACATAAGGACCACAACTTTTTTATCCATTTTTCGCTTTCCTGGGATATTTAAGGTGGAATGAAGTGGAGGTCCTTGTCAACAGAGCAGCCCTAAACTTTGGGGTGCTTGTGTCTTGCTGATTTTCAATTTTCCCACTTTATCCCCCCATGCGTGGAAGTGCCCTATGCTCTCTAAGCTGTGTTTTTTAGCTGTTTCAGGACACACCGTACACTTCTCCAGTGTGGCTGTTGGCAATTGACATCCCGCCCATCAGTGTAGCAAGGCTCCCATTTCTCCATGGCCTGTCCTGCATTTCTGGTTTTGACACTTTTTTCAGCATGGCCCTTTTGACCGATGCGAAGCGAGACTTCTTTGTAGCGCTGATTTGCCTTTCCAGGTTGCTTGGTTGGCCAAAAAGGGCGTATGCGTTTTTTCCTGAATATATTCAGGAAAAAACGCATACGCCCTTTTTGGCCAAGGGCATCATTGTCGACGTTTTGCCGCTTTTCATGTGCTTTAAAGACGATTCGAATCTACCTCCTGAAATCTGTTTCCTGCAATTCTGCCTTGATTTCAAATCCTCTTCTTTGCCTTCCCTCAATATATTTGTGGACGAGAGTTATCATTTATAACTCTGCAGGTTTGTGAATTGCAGTGCCCTGAAGCTCCATTTTACAAGTCGCTTTTTTGGGAGCTGGCCGCCAAAGCGCAGGATGGCTTCAGGCCCTGTTCTGGTTCCGGGGGGCAGGCTGAGCCTGTGGTTAATTCTTCTTCCTGATGGGAAAATAGAGTGACCTGTGCCTGTCCCAACACCAAGAGCGAGTCTCTCATTGGTTCCCCGTCTTCCCGTTCATCCTCAGGACAAATTGCAACCTGTACGGAACAGGAGGTTAAAGGTGCTGATGCTCCAAGTAGGGAGATTGCTAGTAAAGTGGCTGGAATGGCGAACCCGAGCACAAGGAGATGAGAAATGAGGTGCGTTTTAGAAACCTTTCCCCATCACACGGTGTACCATCTTCTGGGTTTCTCATGCATGTTTTCGATGTAGGAAGATGCCCTTGAACCTGGAGATTTGGGACCCATGCGATGGGTAGCACGCAGTATTACTTTAAAGGGTCTGCGTTTGCTCACCCAACCTCACCAAACCTCTCAGCCCCAAGAGTGTCCACCCTTATGTCTCATCCAGCTGTGGGTCTAGATATGGTCAATCCAGGTTGCATCACAGCCCCTGAACGAATTGTGTAAGAATTTCTCTCTCTTTCCCTGTCTTTGTTTCATGGGTTTTTAAAAGTAATTTATTTTTATAATGGGGTTTAGCTGCTTTTCACGGCTGTGTTTATGCCGCTTTACACCCACTTGACACACTAACAGAGAGATATCAATACATAGGTTTTAAGATTATTACTAGTCAGATATATTCTTGTGCGGTGAATCGGGCGTGTTGAGTCCAGTTCTCTGAGCAAGGAGTAGGTCTTGTCTATTACATATTGGGTTTATGGAACGGTATCTGAGCTAATTTGAAAGTCTTGTTTTATGTATCACCCCACCTCACCTTTCCCGTTAAGCAGCCATAGTGTGTTTTCTGCATGTGTGACTCTGTTCTGTTTTGTAATTCAGTTCAAGTGTAACGGTTTTTACATTCCCTCTATAAGTGACACCTTATGAGAAGTGTCCTTTTCTGTGTGACTTATTTCACTTAGAATCGTCGTACCTAAATCCACTCATCATGCTGCTACTAGCCTTATGACATTGATTTCATGGCTGAGTGATATTCCATTGTACATAAGGACCACAACTTTTTTATCCATTTTTCGCTTTCCTGGGATATTTAAGGTGGAATGAAGTGGAGGTCCTTGTCAACAGAGCAGCCCTAAACTTTGGGGTGCTTGTGTCTTGCTGATTTTCAATTTTCCCACTTTATCCCCCCATGCGTGGAAGTGCCCTATGCTCTCTAAGCTGTGTTTTTTAGCTGTTTCAGGACACACCGTACACTTCTCCAGTGTGGCTGTTGGCAATTGACATCCCGCCCATCAGTGTAGCAAGGCTCCCATTTCTCCATGGCCTGTCCTGCATTTCTGGTTTTGACACTTTTTTCAGCATGGCCCTTTTGACCGATGCGAAGCGAGACTTCTTTGTAGCGCTGATTTGCCTTTCCAGGTTGCTTGGTTGGCCAAAAAGGGCGTATGCGTTTTTTCCTGAATATATTCAGGAAAAAACGCATACGCCCTTTTTGGCCAAGGGCATCATTGTCGACGTTTTGCCGCTTTTCATGTGCTTTAAAGACGATTCGAATCTACCTCCTGAAATCTGTTTCCTGCAATTCTGCCTTGATTTCAAATCCTCTTCTTTGCCTTCCCTCAATATATTTGTGGACGAGAGTTATCATTTATAACTCTGCAGGTTTGTGAATTGCAGTGCCCTGAAGCTCCATTTTACAAGTCGCTTTTTTGGGAGCTGGCCGCCAAAGCGCAGGATGGCTTCAGGCCCTGTTCTGGTTCCGGGGGGCAGGCTGAGCCTGTGGTTAATTCTTCTTCCTGATGGGAAAATAGAGTGACCTGTGCCTGTCCCAACACCAAGAGCGAGTCTCTCATTGGTTCCCCGTCTTCCCGTTCATCCTCAGGACAAATTGCAACCTGTACGGAACAGGAGGTTAAAGGTGCTGATGCTCCAAGTAGGGAGATTGCTAGTAAAGTGGCTGGAATGGCGAACCCGAGCACAAGGAGATGAGAAATGAGGTGCGTTTTAGAAACCTTTCCCCATCACACGGTGTACCATCTTCTGGGTTTCTCATGCATGTTTTCGATGTAGGAAGATGCCCTTGAACCTGGAGATTTGGGACCCATGCGATGGGTAGCACGCAGTATTACTTTAAAGGGTCTGCGTTTGCTCACCCAACCTCACCAAACCTCTCAGCCCCAAGAGTGTCCACCCTTATGTCTCATCCAGCTGTGGGTCTAGATATGGTCAATCCAGGTTGCATCACAGCCCCTGAACGAATTGTGTAAGAATTTCTCTCTCTTTCCCTGTCTTTGTTTCATGGGTTTTTAAAAGTAATTTATTTTTATAATGGGGTTTAGCTGCTTTTCACGGCTGTGTTTATGCCGCTTTACACCCACTTGACACACTAACAGAGAGATATCAATACATAGGTTTTAAGATTATTACTAGTCAGATATATTCTTGTGCGGTGAATCGGGCGTGTTGAGTCCAGTTCTCTGAGCAAGGAGTAGGTCTTGTCTATTACATATTGGGTTTATGGAACGGTATCTGAGCTAATTTGAAAGTCTTGTTTTATGTATCACCCCACCTCACCTTTCCCGTTAAGCAGCCATAGTGTGTTTTCTGCATGTGTGACTCTGTTCTGTTTTGTAATTCAGTTCAAGTGTAACGGTTTTTACATTCCCTCTATAAGTGACACCTTATGAGAAGTGTCCTTTTCTGTGTGACTTATTTCACTTAGAATCGTCGTACCTAAATCCACTCATCATGCTGCTACTAGCCTTATGACATTGATTTCATGGCTGAGTGATATTCCATTGTACATAAGGACCACAACTTTTTTATCCATTTTTCGCTTTCCTGGGATATTTAAGGTGGAATGAAGTGGAGGTCCTTGTCAACAGAGCAGCCCTAAACTTTGGGGTGCTTGTGTCTTGCTGATTTTCAATTTTCCCACTTTATCCCCCCATGCGTGGAAGTGCCCTATGCTCTCTAAGCTGTGTTTTTTAGCTGTTTCAGGACACACCGTACACTTCTCCAGTGTGGCTGTTGGCAGTTGACATCCCGCCCATCAGTGTAGCAAGGCTCCCATTTCTCCATGGCCTGTCCTGCATTTCTGGTTTTGACACTTTTTTCAGCATGGCCCTTTTGACCGATGCGAAGCGAGACTTCTTTGTAGCGCTGATTTGCCTTTCCAGGTTGCTTGGTTGGCCAAAAAGGGCGTATGCGTTTTTTCCTGAATATATTCAGGAAAAAACGCATACGCCCTTTTTGGCCAAGGGCATCATTGTCGACGTTTTGCCGCTTTTCATGTGCTTTAAAGACGATTCGAATCTACCTCCTGAAATCTGTTTCCTGCAATTCTGCCTTGATTTCAAATCCTCTTCTTTGCCTTCCCTCAATATATTTGTGGACGAGAGTTATCATTTATAACTCTGCAGGTTTGTGAATTGCAGTGCCCTGAAGCTCCATTTTACAAGTCGCTTTTTTGGGAGCTGGCCGCCAAAGCGCAGGATGGCTTCAGGCCCTGTTCTGGTTCCGGGGGGCAGGCTGAGCCTGTGGTTAATTCTTCTTCCTGATGGGAAAATAGAGTGACCTGTGCCTGTCCCAACACCAAGAGCGAGTCTCTCATTGGTTCCCCGTCTTCCCGTTCATCCTCAGGACAAATTGCAACCTGTACGGAACAGGAGGTTAAAGGTGCTGATGCTCCAAGTAGGGAGATTGCTAGTAAAGTGGCTGGAATGGCGAACCCGAGCACAAGGAGATGAGAAATGAGGTGCGTTTTAGAAACCTTTCCCCATCACACGGTGTACCATCTTCTGGGTTTCTCATGCATGTTTTCGATGTAGGAAGATGCCCTTGAACCTGGAGATTTGGGACCCATGCGATGGGTAGCACGCAGTATTACTTTAAAGGGTCTGCGTTTGCTCACCCAACCTCACCAAACCTCTCAGCCCCAAGAGTGTCCACCCTTATGTCTCATCCAGCTGTGGGTCTAGATATGGTCAATCCAGGTTGCATCACAGCCCCTGAACGAATTGTGTAAGAATTTCTCTCTCTTTCCCTGTCTTTGTTTCATGGGTTTTTAAAAGTAATTTATTTTTATAATGGGGTTTAGCTGCTTTTCACGGCTGTGTTTATGCCGCTTTACACCCACTTGACACACTAACAGAGAGATATCAATACATAGGTTTTAAGATTATTACTAGTCAGATATATTCTTGTGCGGTGAATCGGGCGTGTTGAGTCCAGTTCTCTGAGCAAGGAGTAGGTCTTGTCTATTACATATTGGGTTTATGGAACGGTATCTGAGCTAATTTGAAAGTCTTGTTTTATGTATCACCCCACCTCACCTTTCCCGTTAAGCAGCCATAGTGTGTTTTCTGCATGTGTGACTCTGTTCTGTTTTGTAATTCAGTTCAAGTGTAACGGTTTTTACATTCCCTCTATAAGTGACACCTTATGAGAAGTGTCCTTTTCTGTGTGACTTATTTCACTTAGAATCGTCGTACCTAAATCCACTCATCATGCTGCTACTAGCCTTATGACATTGATTTCATGGCTGAGTGATATTCCATTGTACATAAGGACCACAACTTTTTTATCCATTTTTCGCTTTCCTGGGATATTTAAGGTGGAATGAAGTGGAGGTCCTTGTCAACAGAGCAGCCCTAAACTTTGGGGTGCTTGTGTCTTGCTGATTTTCAATTTTCCCACTTTATCCCCCCATGCGTGGAAGTGCCCTATGCTCTCTAAGCTGTGTTTTTTAGCTGTTTCAGGACACACCGTACACTTCTCCAGTGTGGCTGTTGGCAATTGACATCCCGCCCATCAGTGTAGCAAGGCTCCCATTTCTCCATGGCCTGTCCTGCATTTCTGGTTTTGACACTTTTTTCAGCATGGCCCTTTTGACCGATGCGAAGCGAGACTTCTTTGTAGCGCTGATTTGCCTTTCCAGGTTGCTTGGTTGGCCAAAAAGGGCGTATGCGTTTTTTCCTGAATATATTCAGGAAAAAACGCATACGCCCTTTTTGGCCAAGGGCATCATTGTCGACGTTTTGCCGCTTTTCATGTGCTTTAAAGACGATTCGAATCTACCTCCTGAAATCTGTTTCCTGCAATTCTGCCTTGATTTCAAATCCTCTTCTTTGCCTTCCCTCAATATATTTGTGGACGAGAGTTATCATTTATAACTCTGCAGGTTTGTGAATTGCAGTGCCCTGAAGCTCCATTTTACAAGTCGCTTTTTTGGGAGCTGGCCGCCAAAGCGCAGGATGGCTTCAGGCCCTGTTCTGGTTCCGGGGGGCAGGCTGAGCCTGTGGTTAATTCTTCTTCCTGATGGGAAAATAGAGTGACCTGTGCCTGTCCCAACACCAAGAGCGAGTCTCTCATTGGTTCCCCGTCTTCCCGTTCATCCTCAGGACAAATTGCAACCTGTACGGAACAGGAGGTTAAAGGTGCTGATGCTCCAAGTAGGGAGATTGCTAGTAAAGTGGCTGGAATGGCGAACCCGAGCACAAGGAGATGAGAAATGAGGTGCGTTTTAGAAACCTTTCCCCATCACACGGTGTACCATCTTCTGGGTTTCTCATGCATGTTTTCGATGTAGGAAGATGCCCTTGAACCTGGAGATTTGGGACCCATGCGATGGGTAGCACGCAGTATTACTTTAAAGGGTCTGCGTTTGCTCACCCAACCTCACCAAACCTCTCAGCCCCAAGAGTGTCCACCCTTATGTCTCATCCAGCTGTGGGTCTAGATATGGTCAATCCAGGTTGCATCACAGCCCCTGAACGAATTGTGTAAGAATTTCTCTCTCTTTCCCTGTCTTTGTTTCATGGGTTTTTAAAAGTAATTTATTTTTATAATGGGGTTTAGCTGCTTTTCACGGCTGTGTTTATGCCGCTTTACACCCACTTGACACACTAACAGAGAGATATCAATACATAGGTTTTAAGATTATTACTAGTCAGATATATTCTTGTGCGGTGAATCGGGCGTGTTGAGTCCAGTTCTCTGAGCAAGGAGTAGGTCTTGTCTATTACATATTGGGTTTATGGAACGGTATCTGAGCTAATTTGAAAGTCTTGTTTTATGTATCACCCCACCTCACCTTTCCCGTTAAGCAGCCATAGTGTGTTTTCTGCATGTGTGACTCTGTTCTGTTTTGTAATTCAGTTCAAGTGTAACGGTTTTTACATTCCCTCTATAAGTGACACCTTATGAGAAGTGTCCTTTTCTGTGTGACTTATTTCACTTAGAATCGTCGTACCTAAATCCACTCATCATGCTGCTACTAGCCTTATGACATTGATTTCATGGCTGAGTGATATTCCATTGTACATAAGGACCACAACTTTTTTATCCATTTTTCGCTTTCCTGGGATATTTAAGGTGGAATGAAGTGGAGGTCCTTGTCAACAGAGCAGCCCTAAACTTTGGGGTGCTTGTGTCTTGCTGATTTTCAATTTTCCCACTTTATCCCCCCATGCGTGGAAGTGCCCTATGCTCTCTAAGCTGTGTTTTTTAGCTGTTTCAGGACACACCGTACACTTCTCCAGTGTGGCTGTTGGCAATTGACATCCCGCCCATCAGTGTAGCAAGGCTCCCATTTCTCCATGGCCTGTCCTGCATTTCTGGTTTTGACACTTTTTTCAGCATGGCCCTTTTGACCGATGCGAAGCGAGACTTCTTTGTAGCGCTGATTTGCCTTTCCAGGTTGCTTGGTTGGCCAAAAAGGGCGTATGCGTTTTTTCCTGAATATATTCAGGAAAAAACGCATACGCCCTTTTTGGCCAAGGGCATCATTGTCGACGTTTTGCCGCTTTTCATGTGCTTTAAAGACGATTCGAATCTACCTCCTGAAATCTGTTTCCTGCAATTCTGCCTTGATTTCAAATCCTCTTCTTTGCCTTCCCTCAATATATTTGTGGACGAGAGTTATCATTTATAACTCTGCAGGTTTGTGAATTGCAGTGCCCTGAAGCTCCATTTTACAAGTCGCTTTTTTGGGAGCTGGCCGCCAAAGCGCAGGATGGCTTCAGGCCCTGTTCTGGTTCCGGGGGGCAGGCTGAGCCTGTGGTTAATTCTTCTTCCTGATGGGAAAATAGAGTGACCTGTGCCTGTCCCAACACCAAGAGCGAGTCTCTCATTGGTTCCCCGTCTTCCCGTTCATCCTCAGGACAAATTGCAACCTGTACGGAACAGGAGGTTAAAGGTGCTGATGCTCCAAGTAGGGAGATTGCTAGTAAAGTGGCTGGAATGGCGAACCCGAGCACAAGGAGATGAGAAATGAGGTGCGTTTTAGAAACCTTTCCCCATCACACGGTGTACCATCTTCTGGGTTTCTCATGCATGTTTTCGATGTAGGAAGATGCCCTTGAACCTGGAGATTTGGGACCCATGCGATGGGTAGCACGCAGTATTACTTTAAAGGGTCTGCGTTTGCTCACCCAACCTCACCAAACCTCTCAGCCCCAAGAGTGTCCACCCTTATGTCTCATCCAGCTGTGGGTCTAGATATGGTCAATCCAGGTTGCATCACAGCCCCTGAACGAATTGTGTAAGAATTTCTCTCTCTTTCCCTGTCTTTGTTTCATGGGTTTTTAAAAGTAATTTATTTTTATAATGGGGTTTAGCTGCTTTTCACGGCTGTGTTTATGCCGCTTTACACCCACTTGACACACTAACAGAGAGATATCAATACATAGGTTTTAAGATTATTACTAGTCAGATATATTCTTGTGCGGTGAATCGGGCGTGTTGAGTCCAGTTCTCTGAGCAAGGAGTAGGTCTTGTCTATTACATATTGGGTTTATGGAACGGTATCTGAGCTAATTTGAAAGTCTTGTTTTATGTATCACCCCACCTCACCTTTCCCGTTAAGCAGCCATAGTGTGTTTTCTGCATGTGTGACTCTGTTCTGTTTTGTAATTCAGTTCAAGTGTAACGGTTTTTACATTCCCTCTATAAGTGACACCTTATGAGAAGTGTCCTTTTCTGTGTGACTTATTTCACTTAGAATCGTCGTACCTAAATCCACTCATCATGCTGCTACTAGCCTTATGACATTGATTTCATGGCTGAGTGATATTCCATTGTACATAAGGACCACAACTTTTTTATCCATTTTTCGCTTTCCTGGGATATTTAAGGTGGAATGAAGTGGAGGTCCTTGTCAACAGAGCAGCCCTAAACTTTGGGGTGCTTGTGTCTTGCTGATTTTCAATTTTCCCACTTTATCCCCCCATGCGTGGAAGTGCCCTATGCTCTCTAAGCTGTGTTTTTTAGCTGTTTCAGGACACACCGTACACTTCTCCAGTGTGGCTGTTGGCAATTGACATCCCGCCCATCAGTGTAGCAAGGCTCCCATTTCTCCATGGCCTGTCCTGCATTTCTGGTTTTGACACTTTTTTCAGCATGGCCCTTTTGACCGATGCGAAGCGAGACTTCTTTGTAGCGCTGATTTGCCTTTCCAGGTTGCTTGGTTGGCCAAAAAGGGCGTATGCGTTTTTTCCTGAATATATTCAGGAAAAAACGCATACGCCCTTTTTGGCCAAGGGCATCATTGTCGACGTTTTGCCGCTTTTCATGTGCTTTAAAGACGATTCGAATCTACCTCCTGAAATCTGTTTCCTGCAATTCTGCCTTGATTTCAAATCCTCTTCTTTGCCTTCCCTCAATATATTTGTGGACGAGAGTTATCATTTATAACTCTGCAGGTTTGTGAATTGCAGTGCCCTGAAGCTCCATTTTACAAGTCGCTTTTTTGGGAGCTGGCCGCCAAAGCGCAGGATGGCTTCAGGCCCTGTTCTGGTTCCGGGGGGCAGGCTGAGCCTGTGGTTAATTCTTCTTCCTGATGGGAAAATAGAGTGACCTGTGCCTGTCCCAACACCAAGAGCGAGTCTCTCATTGGTTCCCCGTCTTCCCGTTCATCCTCAGGACAAATTGCAACCTGTACGGAACAGGAGGTTAAAGGTGCTGATGCTCCAAGTAGGGAGATTGCTAGTAAAGTGGCTGGAATGGCGAACCCGAGCACAAGGAGATGAGAAATGAGGTGCGTTTTAGAAACCTTTCCCCATCACACGGTGTACCATCTTCTGGGTTTCTCATGCATGTTTTCGATGTAGGAAGATGCCCTTGAACCTGGAGATTTGGGACCCATGCGATGGGTAGCACGCAGTATTACTTTAAAGGGTCTGCGTTTGCTCACCCAACCTCACCAAACCTCTCAGCCCCAAGAGTGTCCACCCTTATGTCTCATCCAGCTGTGGGTCTAGATATGGTCAATCCAGGTTGCATCACAGCCCCTGAACGAATTGTGTAAGAATTTCTCTCTCTTTCCCTGTCTTTGTTTCATGGGTTTTTAAAAGTAATTTATTTTTATAATGGGGTTTAGCTGCTTTTCACGGCTGTGTTTATGCCGCTTTACACCCACTTGACACACTAACAGAGAGATATCAATACATAGGTTTTAAGATTATTACTAGTCAGATATATTCTTGTGCGGTGAATCGGGCGTGTTGAGTCCAGTTCTCTGAGCAAGGAGTAGGTCTTGTCTATTACATATTGGGTTTATGGAACGGTATCTGAGCTAATTTGAAAGTCTTGTTTTATGTATCACCCCACCTCACCTTTCCCGTTAAGCAGCCATAGTGTGTTTTCTGCATGTGTGACTCTGTTCTGTTTTGTAATTCAGTTCAAGTGTAACGGTTTTTACATTCCCTCTATAAGTGACACCTTATGAGAAGTGTCCTTTTCTGTGTGACTTATTTCACTTAGAATCGTCGTACCTAAATCCACTCATCATGCTGCTACTAGCCTTATGACATTGATTTCATGGCTGAGTGATATTCCATTGTACATAAGGACCACAACTTTTTTATCCATTTTTCGCTTTCCTGGGATATTTAAGGTGGAATGAAGTGGAGGTCCTTGTCAACAGAGCAGCCCTAAACTTTGGGGTGCTTGTGTCTTGCTGATTTTCAATTTTCCCACTTTATCCCCCCATGCGTGGAAGTGCCCTATGCTCTCTAAGCTGTGTTTTTTAGCTGTTTCAGGACACACCGTACACTTCTCCAGTGTGGCTGTTGGCAATTGACATCCCGCCCATCAGTGTAGCAAGGCTCCCATTTCTCCATGGCCTGTCCTGCATTTCTGGTTTTGACACTTTTTTCAGCATGGCCCTTTTGACCGATGCGAAGCGAGACTTCTTTGTAGCGCTGATTTGCCTTTCCAGGTTGCTTGGTTGGCCAAAAAGGGCGTATGCGTTTTTTCCTGAATATATTCAGGAAAAAACGCATACGCCCTTTTTGGCCAAGGGCATCATTGTCGACGTTTTGCCGCTTTTCATGTGCTTTAAAGACGATTCGAATCTACCTCCTGAAATCTGTTTCCTGCAATTCTGCCTTGATTTCAAATCCTCTTCTTTGCCTTCCCTCAATATATTTGTGGACGAGAGTTATCATTTATAACTCTGCAGGTTTGTGAATTGCAGTGCCCTGAAGCTCCATTTTACAAGTCGCTTTTTTGGGAGCTGGCCGCAAAAGCGCAGGATGGCTTCAGGCCCTGTTCTGGTTCCGGGGGGCAGGCTGAGCCTGTGGTTAATTCTTCTTCCTGATGGGAAAATAGAGTGACCTGTGCCTGTCCCAACACCAAGAGCGAGTCTCTCATTGGTTCCCCGTCTTCCCGTTCATCCTCAGGACAAATTGCAACCTGTACGGAACAGGAGGTTAAAGGTGCTGATGCTCCAAGTAGGGAGATTGCTAGTAAAGTGGCTGGAATGGCGAACCCGAGCACAAGGAGATGAGAAATGAGGTGCGTTTTAGAAACCTTTCCCCATCACACGGTGTACCATCTTCTGGGTTTCTCATGCATGTTTTCGATGTAGGAAGATGCCCTTGAACCTGGAGATTTGGGACCCATGCGATGGGTAGCACGCAGTATTACTTTAAAGGGTCTGCGTTTGCTCACCCAACCTCACCAAACCTCTCAGCCCCAAGAGTGTCCACCCTTATGTCTCATCCAGCTGTGGGTCTAGATATGGTCAATCCAGGTTGCATCACAGCCCCTGAACGAATTGTGTAAGAATTTCTCTCTCTTTCCCTGTCTTTGTTTCATGGGTTTTTAAAAGTAATTTATTTTTATAATGGGGTTTAGCTGCTTTTCACGGCTGTGTTTATGCCGCTTTACACCCACTTGACACACTAACAGAGAGATATCAATACATAGGTTTTAAGATTATTACTAGTCAGATATATTCTTGTGCGGTGAATCGGGCGTGTTGAGTCCAGTTCTCTGAGCAAGGAGTAGGTCTTGTCTATTACATATTGGGTTTATGGAACGGTATCTGAGCTAATTTGAAAGTCTTGTTTTATGTATCACCCCACCTCACCTTTCCCGTTAAGCAGCCATAGTGTGTTTTCTGCATGTGTGACTCTGTTCTGTTTTGTAATTCAGTTCAAGTGTAACGGTTTTTACATTCCCTCTATAAGTGACACCTTATGAGAAGTGTCCTTTTCTGTGTGACTTATTTCACTTAGAATCGTCGTACCTAAATCCACTCATCATGCTGCTACTAGCCTTATGACATTGATTTCATGGCTGAGTGATATTCCATTGTACATAAGGACCACAACTTTTTTATCCATTTTTCGCTTTCCTGGGATATTTAAGGTGGAATGAAGTGGAGGTCCTTGTCAACAGAGCAGCCCTAAACTTTGGGGTGCTTGTGTCTTGCTGATTTTCAATTTTCCCACTTTATCCCCCCATGCGTGGAAGTGCCCTATGCTCTCTAAGCTGTGTTTTTTAGCTGTTTCAGGACACACCGTACACTTCTCCAGTGTGGCTGTTGGCAGTTGACATCCCGCCCATCAGTGTAGCAAGGCTCCCATTTCTCCATGGCCTGTCCTGCATTTCTGGTTTTGACACTTTTTTCAGCATGGCCCTTTTGACCGATGCGAAGCGAGACTTCTTTGTAGCGCTGATTTGCCTTTCCAGGTTGCTTGGTTGGCCAAAAAGGGCGTATGCGTTTTTTCCTGAATATATTCAGGAAAAAACGCATACGCCCTTTTTGGCCAAGGGCATCATTGTCGACGTTTTGCCGCTTTTCATGTGCTTTAAAGACGATTCGAATCTACCTCCTGAAATCTGTTTCCTGCAATTCTGCCTTGATTTCAAATCCTCTTCTTTGCCTTCCCTCAATATATTTGTGGACGAGAGTTATCATTTATAACTCTGCAGGTTTGTGAATTGCAGTGCCCTGAAGCTCCATTTTACAAGTCGCTTTTTTGGGAGCTGGCCGCCAAAGCGCAGGATGGCTTCAGGCCCTGTTCTGGTTCCGGGGGGCAGGCTGAGCCTGTGGTTAATTCTTCTTCCTGATGGGAAAATAGAGTGACCTGTGCCTGTCCCAACACCAAGAGCGAGTCTCTCATTGGTTCCCCGTCTTCCCGTTCATCCTCAGGACAAATTGCAACCTGTACGGAACAGGAGGTTAAAGGTGCTGATGCTCCAAGTAGGGAGATTGCTAGTAAAGTGGCTGGAATGGCGAACCCGAGCACAAGGAGATGAGAAATGAGGTGCGTTTTAGAAACCTTTCCCCATCACACGGTGTACCATCTTCTGGGTTTCTCATGCATGTTTTCGATGTAGGAAGATGCCCTTGAACCTGGAGATTTGGGACCCATGCGATGGGTAGCACGCAGTATTACTTTAAAGGGTCTGCGTTTGCTCACCCAACCTCACCAAACCTCTCAGCCCCAAGAGTGTCCACCCTTATGTCTCATCCAGCTGTGGGTCTAGATATGGTCAATCCAGGTTGCATCACAGCCCCTGAACGAATTGTGTAAGAATTTCTCTCTCTTTCCCTGTCTTTGTTTCATGGGTTTTTAAAAGTAATTTATTTTTATAATGGGGTTTAGCTGCTTTTCACGGCTGTGTTTATGCCGCTTTACACCCACTTGACACACTAACAGAGAGATATCAATACATAGGTTTTAAGATTATTACTAGTCAGATATATTCTTGTGCGGTGAATCGGGCGTGTTGAGTCCAGTTCTCTGAGCAAGGAGTAGGTCTTGTCTATTACATATTGGGTTTATGGAACGGTATCTGAGCTAATTTGAAAGTCTTGTTTTATGTATCACCCCACCTCACCTTTCCCGTTAAGCAGCCATAGTGTGTTTTCTGCATGTGTGACTCTGTTCTGTTTTGTAATTCAGTTCAAGTGTAACGGTTTTTACATTCCCTCTATAAGTGACACCTTATGAGAAGTGTCCTTTTCTGTGTGACTTATTTCACTTAGAATCGTCGTACCTAAATCCACTCATCATGCTGCTACTAGCCTTATGACATTGATTTCATGGCTGAGTGATATTCCATTGTACATAAGGACCACAACTTTTTTATCCATTTTTCGCTTTCCTGGGATATTTAAGGTGGAATGAAGTGGAGGTCCTTGTCAACAGAGCAGCCCTAAACTTTGGGGTGCTTGTGTCTTGCTGATTTTCAATTTTCCCACTTTATCCCCCCATGCGTGGAAGTGCCCTATGCTCTCTAAGCTGTGTTTTTTAGCTGTTTCAGGACACACCGTACACTTCTCCAGTGTGGCTGTTGGCAATTGACATCCCGCCCATCAGTGTAGCAAGGCTCCCATTTCTCCATGGCCTGTCCTGCATTTCTGGTTTTGACACTTTTTTCAGCATGGCCCTTTTGACCGATGCGAAGCGAGACTTCTTTGTAGCGCTGATTTGCCTTTCCAGGTTGCTTGGTTGGCCAAAAAGGGCGTATGCGTTTTTTCCTGAATATATTCAGGAAAAAACGCATACGCCCTTTTTGGCCAAGGGCATCATTGTCGACGTTTTGCCGCTTTTCATGTGCTTTAAAGACGATTCGAATCTACCTCCTGAAATCTGTTTCCTGCAATTCTGCCTTGATTTCAAATCCTCTTCTTTGCCTTCCCTCAATATATTTGTGGACGAGAGTTATCATTTATAACTCTGCAGGTTTGTGAATTGCAGTGCCCTGAAGCTCCATTTTACAAGTCGCTTTTTTGGGAGCTGGCCGCCAAAGCGCAGGATGGCTTCAGGCCCTGTTCTGGTTCCGGGGGGCAGGCTGAGCCTGTGGTTAATTCTTCTTCCTGATGGGAAAATAGAGTGACCTGTGCCTGTCCCAACACCAAGAGCGAGTCTCTCATTGGTTCCCCGTCTTCCCGTTCATCCTCAGGACAAATTGCAACCTGTACGGAACAGGAGGTTAAAGGTGCTGATGCTCCAAGTAGGGAGATTGCTAGTAAAGTGGCTGGAATGGCGAACCCGAGCACAAGGAGATGAGAAATGAGGTGCGTTTTAGAAACCTTTCCCCATCACACGGTGTACCATCTTCTGGGTTTCTCATGCATGTTTTCTATGTAGGAAGATGCCCTTGAACCTGGAGATTTGGGACCCATGCGATGGGTAGCACGCAGTATTACTTTAAAGGGTCTGCGTTTGCTCACCCAACCTCACCAAACCTCTCAGCCCCAAGAGTGTCCACCCTTATGTCTCATCCAGCTGTGGGTCTAGATATGGTCAATCCAGGTTGCATCACAGCCCCTGAACGAATTGTGTAAGAATTTCTCTCTCTTTCCCTGTCTTTGTTTCATGGGTTTTTAAAAGTAATTTATTTTTATAATGGGGTTTAGCTGCTTTTCACGGCTGTGTTTATGCCGCTTTACACCCACTTGACACACTAACAGAGAGATATCAATACATAGGTTTTAAGATTATTACTAGTCAGATATATTCTTGTGCGGTGAATCGGGCGTGTTGAGTCCAGTTCTCTGAGCAAGGAGTAGGTCTTGTCTATTACATATTGGGTTTATGGAACGGTATCTGAGCTAATTTGAAAGTCTTGTTTTATGTATCACCCCACCTCACCTTTCCCGTTAAGCAGCCATAGTGTGTTTTCTGCATGTGTGACTCTGTTCTGTTTTGTAATTCAGTTCAAGTGTAACGGTTTTTACATTCCCTCTATAAGTGACACCTTATGAGAAGTGTCCTTTTCTGTGTGACTTATTTCACTTAGAATCGTCGTACCTAAATCCACTCATCATGCTGCTACTAGCCTTATGACATTGATTTCATGGCTGAGTGATATTCCATTGTACATAAGGACCACAACTTTTTTATCCATTTTTCGCTTTCCTGGGATATTTAAGGTGGAATGAAGTGGAGGTCCTTGTCAACAGAGCAGCCCTAAACTTTGGGGTGCTTGTGTCTTGCTGATTTTCAATTTTCCCACTTTATCCCCCCATGCGTGGAAGTGCCCTATGCTCTCTAAGCTGTGTTTTTTAGCTGTTTCAGGACACACCGTACACTTCTCCAGTGTGGCTGTTGGCAGTTGACATCCCGCCCATCAGTGTAGCAAGGCTCCCATTTCTCCATGGCCTGTCCTGCATTTCTGGTTTTGACACTTTTTTCAGCATGGCCCTTTTGACCGATGCGAAGCGAGACTTCTTTGTAGCGCTGATTTGCCTTTCCAGGTTGCTTGGTTGGCCAAAAAGGGCGTATGCGTTTTTTCCTGAATATATTCAGGAAAAAACGCATACGCCCTTTTTGGCCAAGGGCATCATTGTCGACGTTTTGCCGCTTTTCATGTGCTTTAAAGACGATTCGAATCTACCTCCTGAAATCTGTTTCCTGCAATTCTGCCTTGATTTCAAATCCTCTTCTTTGCCTTCCCTCAATATATTTGTGGACGAGAGTTATCATTTATAACTCTGCAGGTTTGTGAATTGCAGTGCCCTGAAGCTCCATTTTACAAGTCGCTTTTTTGGGAGCTGGCCGCCAAAGCGCAGGATGGCTTCAGGCCCTGTTCTGGTTCCGGGGGGCAGGCTGAGCCTGTGGTTAATTCTTCTTCCTGATGGGAAAATAGAGTGACCTGTGCCTGTCCCAACACCACGAGCGAGTCTCTCATTGGTTCCCCGTCTTCCCGTTCATCCTCAGGACAAATTGCAACCTGTACGGAACAGGAGGTTAAAGGTGCTGATGCTCCAAGTAGGGAGATTGCTAGTAAAGTGGCTGGAATGGCGAACCCGAGCACAAGGAGATGAGAAATGAGGTGCGTTTTAGAAACCTTTCTCCATCACACGGTGTACCATCTTCTGGGTTTCTCATGCATGTATTCGATGTAGGAAGATGCCCTTGAACCTGGAGATTTGGGACCCATGCGATGGGTAGCACGCAGTATTACTTTAAAGGGTCTGCGTTTGCTCACCCAACCTCACCAAACCTCTCAGCCCCAAGAGTGTCCACCCTTATGTCTCATCCAGCTGTGGGTCTAGATATGGTCAATCCAGGTTGCATCACAGCCCCTGAACGAATTGTGTAAGAATTTCTCTCTCTTTCCCTGTCTTTGTTTCATGGGTTTTTAAAAGTAATTTATTTTTATAATGGGGTTTAGCTGCTTTTCACGGCTGTGTTTATGCCGCTTTACACCCACTTGACACACTAACAGAGAGATATCAATACATAGGTTTTAAGATTATTACTAGTCAGATATATTCTTGTGCGGTGAATCGGGCGTGTTGAGTCCAGTTCTCTGAGCAAGGAGTAGGTCTTGTCTATTACATATTGGGTTTATGGAACGGTATCTGAGCTAATTTGAAAGTCTTGTTTTATGTATCACCCCACCTCACCTTTCCCGTTAAGCAGCCATAGTGTGTTTTCTGCATGTGTGACTCTGTTCTGTTTTGTAATTCAGTTCAAGTGTAACGGTTTTTACATTCCCTCTATAAGTGACACCTTATGAGAAGTGTCCTTTTCTGTGTGACTTATTTCACTTAAAATCGTCGTACCTAAATCCACTCATCATGCTGCTACTAGCCTTATGACATTGATTTCATGGCTGAGTGATATTCCATTGTACATAAGGACCACAACTTTTTTATCCATTTTTCGCTTTCCTGGGATATTTAAGGTGGAATGAAGTGGAGGTCCTTGTCAACAGAGCAGCCCTAAACTTTGGGGTGCTTGTGTCTTGCTGATTTTCAATTTTCCCACTTTATCCCCCCATGCGTGGAAGTGCCCTATGCTCTCTAAGCTGTGTTTTTTAGCTGTTTCAGGACACACCGTACACTTCTCCAGTGTGGCTGTTGGCAATTGACATCCCGCCCATCAGTGTAGCAAGGCTCCCATTTCTCCATGGCCTGTCCTGCATTTCTGGTTTTGACACTTTTTTCAGCATGGCCCTTTTGACCGATGCGAAGCGAGACTTCTTTGTAGCGCTGATTTGCCTTTCCAGGTTGCTTGGTTGGCCAAAAAGGGCGTATGCGTTTTTTCCTGAATATATTCAGGAAAAAACGCATACGCCCTTTTTGGCCAAGGGCATCATTGTCGACGTTTTGCCGCTTTTCATGTGCTTTAAAGACGATTCGAATCTACCTCCTGAAATCTGTTTCCTGCAATTCTGCCTTGATTTCAAATCCTCTTCTTTGCCTTCCCTCAATATATTTGTGGACGAGAGTTATCATTTATAACTCTGCAGGTTTGTGAATTGCAGTGCCCTGAAGCTCCATTTTACAAGTCGCTTTTTTGGGAGCTGGCCGCCAAAGCGCAGGATGGCTTCAGGCCCTGTTCTGGTTCCGGGGGGCAGGCTGAGCCTGTGGTTAATTCTTCTTCCTGATGGGAAAATAGAGTGACCTGTTCCTGTCCCAACACCAAGAGCTAGTCTCTCATTGGTTCCCCGTCTTCCCGTTCATCCTCAGGACAAATTGCAACCTGTACGGAACAGGAGGTTAAAGGTGCTGTTGCTCCAAGTAGGGAGATTGCTAGTAAAGTGGCTGGAATGGCGAACCCGAGCACAAGGAGATGAGAAATGAGGTGCGTTTTAGAAACCTTTCCCCATCACACGGTGTACCATCTTCTGGGTTTCTCATGCATGTTTTCGATGTAGGAAGATGCCCTTGAACCTGGAGATTTGGGACCCATGCGATGGGTAGCACGCAGTATTACTTTAAAGGGTCTGCGTTTGCTCACCCAACCTCACCAAACCTCTCAGCCCCAAGAGTGTCCACCCTTATGTCTCATCCAGCTGTGGGTCTAGATATGGTCAATCCAGGTTGCATCACAGCCCCTGAACGAATTGTGTAAGAATTTCTCTCTCTTTCCCTGTCTTTGTTTCATGGGTTTTTAAAAGTAATTTATTTTTATAATGGGGTTTAGCTGCTTTTCACGGCTGTGTTTATGCCGCTTTACACACACTTGACACACTAACAGAGAGATATCAATACATAGGTTTTAAGATTATTACTAGTCAGATATATTCTGGTGCGGTGAATCGGGCGTGTTGAGTCTAGTTCTCTGAGCAAGGAGTAGGTCTTGTCTATTACATATTGGGTTTATGGAACAGTATCTGAGCTAATTTGAAAGTCTTGTTTTATGTATCACCCCACCTCACCTTTCCCGTTAAGCAGCCATAGTGTGTTTTCTGCATGTGTGACTCTGTTCTATTTTGTAATTCAGTTCAAGTGTAACGGTTTTTACTTTCCCTCTATAAGTGACACCTTATAAGAAGTGTCCTTTTCTGTGTGACTTATTTCACTTAGAATCGTCGTACCTAAATCCACTCATCATGCTGCTACTAGCCTTATGACATTGATTTCATGGCTGAGTGATATTCCATTGTACATAAGGACCACAACTTTTTTATCCATTTTTCGCTTTCCTGGGATATTTAAGGTGGAATGAAGTGGAGGTCCTTGTCAACAGAGCAGCCCTAAACTTTGGGGTGCTTGTGTCTTGCTGATTTTCAATTTTCCCACTTTATCCCCCCATGCGTGGAAGTGCCCTATGCTCTCTAAGCTGTGTTTTTTAGCTGTTTCAGGACACACCGTACACTTCTCCAGTGTGGCTGTTGGCAATTGACATCCCGCCCATCAGTGTAGCAAGGCTCCCATTTCTCCATGGCCTGTCCTGCATTTCTGGTTTTGACACTTTTTTCAGCATGGCCCTTTTGACCGAAGGGAAGCGAGACTTCTTTGTAGCGCTGATTTGCCTTTCCAGGTTGCTTGGTTGGCCAAAAAGGGCGTATGCGTTTTTTCCTGAATATATTCAGGAAAAAACGCATACGCCCTTTTTGGCCAAGGGCATCATTGTCAACGTTTTGCCGCTTTTCATGTGCTTTAAAGACGATTCGAATCTACCTCCTGAAATCTGTTTCCTGCAATTCTGCCTTGATTTCAAATCCTCTTCTTTGCCTTCCCTCAATATATTTGTGGACGAGAGTTATCATTTATAACTCTGCAGGATTGTGAATTGCAGTGCCCTGAAGCTCCATTTTACAAGTCGCTTTTTTGGGAGCTGGCCGCAAAAGCGCAGGATGGCTTCAGGCCCTGTTCTGGTTCCGGGGGGCAGGCTGAGCCTGTGGTTAATTCTTCTTCCTGATGGGAAAATAGAGTGACCTGTGCCTGTCCCAACACCAAGAGCTAGTCTCTCATTGGTTCCCCGTCTTCCCGTTCATCCTCAGGACAAATTGCAACCTGTACGGAACAGGAGGTTAAAGGTGCTGTTGCTCCAAGTAGGGAGATTGCTGGTAAAGTGGCTGGAATGGCGAAACCGAGCACAAGGAGATGAGAAATGAGGTGCGTTTTAGAAACCTTTCCCCATCACACGGTGTACCATCTTCTGGGTTTCTCATGCATGTTTTCGATGTAGGAAGATGCCCTTGAACCTGGAGATTTGGGACCCATGCGATGGGTAGCAGGCAGTATTACTTTAAAGGGTCTGCGTTTGCTCACCCAACCTCACCAAACCTCTCAGCCCCAAGAGTGTCCACCCTTATGTCTCATCCAGCTGTGGGTCTAGATATGGTCAATCCAGGTTGCATCACAGCCCCTGAACGAATTGTGTAAGAATTTCTCTCTCTTTCCCTGTCTTTGTTTCATGGGTTTTTAAAAGTAATTTATTTTTATAATGGGGTTTAGCTGCTTTTCACGGCTGTGTTTATGCCGCTTTACACCCACTTGACACACTAACAGAGAGATATCAATACATAGGTTTTAAGATTATTACTAGTCAGATATATTCTTGTGCGGTGAATCGGGCGTGTTGAGTCCAGTTCTCTGAGGAAGGAGTAGGTCTTGTCTATTACATATTGGGTTTATGGAACGGTATCTGAACTAATTTGAAAGTCTTGTTTTATGTATCACCCCACCTCACCTTTCCCGTTAAGCAGCCATAGTGTGTTTTCTGCATGTGTGACTCTGTTCTGTTTTGTAATTCAGTTCAAGTGTAACGGATTTTACATTCCCTCTATAAGTGACACCTTATGAGAAGTGTCCTTTTCTGTGTGACTTATTTCACTTAGAATCGTCGTACCTAAATCCACTCATCATGCTGCTACTAGCCTTATGACATTGATTTCATGGCTGAGTGATATTCCATTGTACATAAGGACCACAAATTTTTTATCCATTTTTCGCTTTCGGGGGATATTTAAGGTGGAATGAAGTGGAGGTCCTTGTCAACAGAGCAGCCCTAAACTTTGGGGTGCTTGTGTCTTGCTGATTTTCAATTTTCCCACTTTATCCCCCCATGCGTGGAAGTGCCCTATGCTCTCTAAGCTGTGTTTTTTAGATGTTTCAGGACACACCGTACCCTTCTCCAGAGTGGCTGTTGGCTATTTACATCCCGCCCATCAGTGTAGCAAGGCTCCCATTTCTCCATGGCCTGTCCTGCATTTCTGGTTTTGACACTTTTTTCAGCATGGCCCTTTTGAACGATGGGAAGCGAGAGTTCTTTGTAGCGCTGATTTGCCTTTCCAGGTTGCTTGGTTGGCCAAAAAGGGCGTATGCGTTTTTTCCTGAATATATTCAGGAAAAAACGCATACGCCCTTTTTGGCCAAGGGCATCATTGTCAACGTTTTGCCGCTTTTCATGTGCTTTAAAGACGATTCGAATCTACCTCCTGAAATCTGTTTCCTGCAATTCTGCCTTGATTTCAAATCCTCTTCTTTGCCTTCCCTCAATATATTTGTGGACGAGAGTTATCATTTATAACTCTGCAGGTTTGTGAATTGCAGTGCCTTGAAGCTCCATTTTACAAGTCGCCTTTTTGGGAGCTGGCCGCAAAAGCGCAGGATGGCTTCAGGCCCTGTTCTGGTTCCGGGGGGCAGGCTGAGCCTGTGGTTAATTCTTCTTCCTGATGGGAAAATAGAGTGACCTGTGCCTGTCCCAACACCAAGAGCTAGTCTCTCATTGGTTCCCCGTCTTCCCGTTCATCCTCAGGACAAATTGCAACCTGTACGGAACAGGAGGTTAAAGGTGCTGATGCTCCAAGTAGGGAGATTGCTAGTAAAGTGGCTGGAATGGCGCACCCGAGCACAAGGAGATGAGAAATGAGGTGCGTTTTAGAAACCTTTCCCCATCACACGGTGTACCATCTTCTGGGTTTCTCATGCATGCTTTCGATGTAGGAAGATGCCCTTGAACCTGGAGATTTGGGACCCATGCGATGGGTAGCACGCAGTATTACTTTAAAGGGTCTGTGTTTGCTCACCCAACCTCACCAAACCTCTCAGCCCCAAGAGTGTCCACCCTTATGTCTCATCCAGCTGTGGGTCTAGATATGGTCAATCCAGGTTGCATCACAGCCCCTGAACGAATTGTGTAAGAATTTCTCTCTCTTTCCCTGTCTTTGTTTCATGGGTTTTTAAAAGTAATTTATTTTTATAATGGGGTTTAGCTGCTTTTCACGGCTGTGTTTATGCCGCTTTACACACACTTGACACACTAACAGAGAGATATCAATACATAGGTTTTAAGATTATTACTAGTCAGATATATTCTGGTGCGGTGAATCGGGCGTGTTGAGTCCAGTTCTCTGAGCAAGGAGTACGTCTTGTCTATTACATATTGGGTTTATGGAACAGTATCTGAGCTAATTTGAAAGTCTTGTTTTATGTATCACCCCACCTCACCTTTCCCGTTAAGCAGCCATAGTGTGTTTTCTGCATGTGTGACTCTGTTCTGTTTTGTAATTCAGTTCAAGTGTAACGGTTTTTACTTTCCCTCAATAAGTGACACCTTATGAGAAGTGTCCTTTTCTGTGTGACTTATTTCACTTAAAATCGTCGTACCTAAATCCACTCATCATGCTGCTACTAGCCTTATGACATTGATTTCATGGCTGAGTGATATTCCATTGTACATAAGGACCACAAATTTTTTATCCATTTTTCGCTTTCCTTAGATATTTAAGGTGGAATGAAGTGGAGGTCCTTGTCAACAGAGCAGCCCTAAACTTTGGGGTGCTTGTGTCTTGCTGATTTTCAATTTTCCCACTTTATCCCCCCATGCGTGGAAGTGCCCTATGCTCTCTAAGCTGTGTTTTTTAGCTGTTTCAGGACACACCGTACACTTCTCCAGTGTGGCTTTTGGCAATTGACATCCCGCCCATCAGTGTAGCAAGGCTCCCATTTCTCCATGGCCTGTCCTGCATTTCTGGTTTTGACACTTTTTTCAGCATGGCCCTTTTGACCGATGGGAAGCGAGACTTCTTTGTAGCGCTGATTTGCCTTTCCAGGTTGCTTGGTTGGCCAAAAAGGGCGTATGCGTTTTTTCCTGAATATATTCAGGAAAAAACGCATACGCCCTTTTTGGCCAAGGGCATCATTGTCAACGTTTTGCCGCTTTTCATGTGCTTTAAAGACGATTCGAATCTACCTCCTGAAATCTGTTTCCTGCAATTCTGCCTTGATTTCAAATCCTCTTCTTTGCCTTCCCTCAATATATTTGTGGACGAGAGTTATCATTTATAACTCTGCAGGTTTGTGAATTGCAGTGCCCTGAAGCTCCATTTTACAAGTCGCCTTTTTGGGAGCTGGCCGCAAAAGCGCAGGATGGCTTCAGGCCCTGTTCTGGTTCCGGGGGGCAGGCTGAGCCTGTGGTTAATTCTTCTTCCTGATGGGAAAATAGAGTGACCTGTGCCTGTCCCAACACCAAGAGCTAGTCTCTCATTGGTTCCCCGTCTTCCCGTTCATCCTCAGGACAAATTGCAACCTGTACGGAACAGGAGGTTAAAGGTGCTGATCCTCCAAGTGGGGAGATTGCTAGTAAAGTGGCTGGAATGGCGAACCCGAGCACAAGGAGATGAGAAATGAGGTGCGTTTTAGAAACCTTTCCCCATCACACGGTGTACCATCATCTGGGTTTCTCATGCATGTTTTCGATGTAGGAAGATGCCCTTGAACCTGGAGATTTGGGACCCATGCGATGGGTAGCACGCAGTATTACTTTAAAGGGTCTGTGTTTGCTCACCCAACCTCACCAAACCTCTCAGCCCCAAGAGTGTCCACCCTTATGTCTCATCCAGCTGTGGGTCTAGATATGGTCAATCCAGGTTGCATCACAGCCCCTGAACGAATTGTGTAAGAATTTCTCTCTCTTTCCCTGTCTTTGTTTCATGGGTTTTTAAAAGTAATTTATTTTTATAATGGGGTTTAGCTGCTTTTCACGGCTGTGTTTATGCCGCTTTACACACACTTGACACACTAACAGAGAGATATCAATACATAGGTTTTAAGATTATTACTAGTCAGATATATTCTGGTGCGGTGAATCGGGCGTGTTGAGTCCAGTTCTCTGAGCAAGGAGTAGGTCTTGTCTATTACATATTGGGTTTATGGAACAGTATCTGAGCTAATTTGAAAGTCTTGTTTTATGTATCACCCCACCTCACCTTTCCCGTTAAGCAGCCATAGTGTGTTTTCTGCATGTGTGACTCTGTTCTATTTTGTAATTCAGTTCAAGTGTAACGGTTTTTACTTTCCCTCTATAAGTGACACCTTATGAGAAGTGTCCTTTTCTGTGTGACTTATTTCACTTAAAATCGTCGTACCTAAATCCACTCATCATGCTGCTAAAAGCCTTATGACATTGATTTCATGGCTGAGTGATATTCCATTGTACATAAGGACCACAAATTTTTTATCCATTTTTCGCTTTCCTGGGATATTTAAGGTGGAATGAAGTGGAGGTCCTTGTCAACAGAGCAGCCCTAAACTTTGGGGTGCTTGTGTCTTGCTGATTTTCAATTTTCCCACTTTATCCCCCCATGCGTGGAAGTTCCCTATGCTCTCTAAGCTGTGTTTTTTAGCTGTTTCAGGACACACCGTACACTTCTCCAGTGTGGCTGTTGGCAATTGACATCCCGCCCATCAGTGTAGCAAGGCTCCCATTTCTCCATGGCCTGTCCTGCATTTCTGGTTTTGACACTTTTTTCAGCATGGCCCTTTTGACCGATGGGAAGCGAGACTTCTTTGTAGCGCTGATTTGTCTTTCCAGGTTGCTTGGTTGGCCAAAAAGGGCGTATGCGTTTTTTCCTGAATATATTCAGGAAAAAACGCATACGCCCTTTTTGGCCAAGGGCATCATTGTCGACGTTTTGCCGCTTTTCATGTGCTTTAAAGACGATTCGAATCTACCTCCTGAAATCTGTTTCCTGCAATTCTGCCTTGATTTCAAATCCTCTTCTTTGCCTTCCCTCAATATATTTGTGGACGAGAGTTATCATTTATAACTCTGCAGGTTTGTGAATTGCAGTGCCCTGAAGCTCCATTTTACAAGTCGCTTTTTTGGGAGCTGGCCGCCAAAGCACAGGATGGCTTCAGGCCCTGTTCTGGTTCCGGGGGGCAGGCTGAGCCTGTGGTTAATTCTTCTTCCTGATGGGAAAATAGAGTGACCTGTGCCTGTCCCAACACCAAGAGCGAGTCTCTCATTGGTTCCCCGTCTTCCCGTTCATCCTCAGGACAAATTGCAACCTGTACGGAACAGGAGGTTAAAGGTGCTGATGCTCCAAGTAGGGAGATTGCTAGTAAAGTGGCTGGAATAGCGAACCCGAGCACAAGGAGATGAGAAATGAGGTGCGTTTTAGAAACCTTTCCCCATCACACGGTGTACCATCTTCTGGGTTTCTCATGCATGTTTTCGATGTAGGAAGATGCCCTTGAACCTGGAGATTTGGGACCCATGCGATGGGTAGCACGCAGTATTACTTTAAAGGGTCTGCGTTTGCTCACCCAACCTCACCAAACCTCTCAGCCCCAAGAGTGTCCACCCTTATGTCTCATCCAGCTGTGGGTCTAGATATGGTCAATCCAGGTTGCATCACAGCCCCTGAAAGAATTGTGTAAGAATTTCTCTCTCTTTCCCTGTCTTTGTTTCATGGGTTTTAAAAAGTAATTTATTTTTATAATGGGGTTTAGCTGCTTTTCACGGCTGTGTTTATGCCGCTTTACACCCACTTGACACACTAACAGAGAGATATCAATACATAGGTTTTAAGATTATTACTAGTCAGATATATTCTTGTGCGGTGAATCGGGCGTGTTGAGTCCAGTTCTCTGAGCAAGGAGTAGGTCTTGTCTATTACATATTGGGTTTATGGAACGGTATCTGAGCTAATTTGAAAGTCTTGTTTTATGTATCACCCCACCTCACCTTTCCCGTTAAGCAGCCATAGTGTGTTTTCTGCATGTGTGACTCTGTTCTGTTTTGTAATTTAGTTCAAGTGTAACGGTTTTTACATTCCCTCTATAAGTGACACCTTATGAGAAGTGTCCTTTTCTGTGTGACTTATTTCACTTAGAATCGTCGTACCTAAATCCACTCATCATGCTGCTACTAGCCTTATGACATTGATTTCATGGCTGAGTGATATTCCATTGTACATAAGGACCACAACTTTTTTATCCATTTTTCGCTTTCCTGGGATATTTAAGGTGGAATGAAGTGGAGGTCCTTGTCAACAGAGCAGCCCTAAACTTTGGGGTGCTTGTGTCTTGCTGATTTTCAATTTTCCCACTTTATCCCCCCATGCGTGGAAGTGCCCTATGCTCTCTAAGCTGTGTTTTTTAGCTGTTTCAGGACACACCGTACACTTCTCCAGTGTGGCTGTTGGCAATTGACATCCCGCCCATCAGTGTAGCAAGGCTCCCATTTCTCCATGGCCTGTCCTGCATTTCTGGTTTTGACACTTTTTTCAGCATGGCCCTTTTGACCGAAGGGAAGCGAGACTTCTTTGTAGCGCTGATTTGCCTTTCCAGGTTGCTTGGTTGGCCAAAAAGGGCGTATGCGTTTTTTCCTGAATATATTCAGGAAAAAACGCATACGCCCTTTTTGGCCAAGGGCATCATTGTCAACGTTTTGCCGCTTTTCATGTGCTTTAAAGACGATTCGAATCTACCTCCTGAAATCTGTTTCCTGCAATTCTGCCTTGATTTCAAATCCTCTTCTTTGCCTTCCCTCAATATATTTGTGGACGAGAGTTATCATTTATAACTCTGCAGGTTTGTGAATTGCAGTGCCCTGAAGCTCCATTTTACAAGTCGCTTTTTTGGGAGCTGGCCGCAAAAGCGCAGGATGGCTTCAGGCCCTGTTCTGGTTCCGGGGGGCAGGCTGAGCCTGTGGTTAATTCTTCTTCCTGATGGGAAAATAGAGTGACCTGTGCCTGTCCCAACACCAAGAGCTAGTCTCTCATTGGTTCCCCGTCTTCCCGTTCATCCTCAGGACAAATTGCAACCTGTACGGAACAGGAGGTTAAAGGTGCTGTTGCTCCAAGTAGGGAGATTGCTGGTAAAGTGGCTGGAATGGCGAAACCGAGCACAAGGAGATGAGAAATGAGGTGCGTTTTAGAAACCTTTCCCCATCACACGGTGTACCATCTTCTGGGTTTCTCATGCATGTTTTCGATGTAGGAAGATGCCCTTGAACCTGGAGATTTGGGACCCATGCGATGGGTAGCAGGCAGTATTACTTTAAAGGGTCTGCGTTTGCTCACCCAACCTCACCAAACCTCTCAGCCCCAAGAGTGTCCACCCTTATGTCTCATCCAGCTGTGGGTCTAGATATGGTCAATCCAGGTTGCATCACAGCCCCTGAACGAATTGTGTAAGAATTTCTCTCTCTTTCCCTGTCTTTGTTTCATGGGTTTTTAAAAGTAATTTATTTTTATAATGGGGTTTAGCTGCTTTTCACGGCTGTGTTTATGCCGCTTTACACCCACTTGACACACTAACAGAGAGATATCAATACATAGGTTTTAAGATTATTACTAGTCAGATATATTCTTGTGCGGTGAATCGGGCGTGTTGAGTCCAGTTCTCTGAGGAAGGAGTAGGTCTTGTCTATTACATATTGGGTTTATGGAACGGTATCTGAACTAATTTGAAAGTCTTGTTTTATGTATCACCCCACCTCACCTTTCCCGTTAAGCAGCCATAGTGTGTTTTCTTCATGTGTGACTCTGTTCTGTTTTGTAATTCAGTTCAAGTGTAACGGATTTTACATTCCCTCTATAAGTGACACCTTATGAGAAGTGTCCTTTTCTGTGTGACTTATTTCACTTAGAATCGTCGTACCTAAATCCACTCATCATGCTGCTACTAGCCTTATGACATTGATTTCATGGCTGAGTGATATTCCATTGTACATAAGGACCACAACTTTTTTATCCATTTTTCGCTTTCGGGGGATATTTAAGGTGGAATGAAGTGGAGGTCCTTGTCAACAGAGCAGCCCTAAACTTTGGGGTGCTTGTGTCTTGCTGATTTTCAATTTTCTCACTTTATCCCCCCATGCGTGGAAGTGCCCTATGCTCTCTAAGCTGTGTTTTTTAGATGTTTCAGGACACACCGTACCCTTCTCCAGAGTGGCTGTTGGCTATTTACATCCCGCCCATCAGTGTAGCAAGGCTCCCATTTCTCCATGGCCTGTCCTGCATTTCTGGATTTGACACTTTTTTCAGCATGGCCCTTTTGACCGATGGGAAGCGAGAGTTCTTTGTAGCGCTGATTTGCCTTTCCAGGTTGCTTGGTTGGCCAAAAAGGGCGTATGCGTTTTTTCCTGAATATATTCAGGCAAAAACGCATACGCCCTTTTTGGCCAAAGGCATCATTGTCGATGTTTTGCCGCTTTTCATGTGCTTTAAAGGCGATTCGAATCTACCTACTGAAATCTGTTTCCTGCAATTCTGCCTTGATTTCAAATCCTCTTCTTTGCCTTCCCTCAATATATTTGTGGACGAGAGTTATCATTTATAACTCTGCAGGTTTGTGAATTGCAGTGCCCTGAAGCTCCATTTTACAAGTCGCTTTTTTGGGAGCTGGCCGCAAAAGCGCAGGATGGCTTCAGGCCCTGTTCTGGTTCCGGGGGGCAGGCTGAGCCTGTGGTTAATTCTTCTTCCTGATGGGAAAATAGAGTGACCTGTGCCTGTCCCAACACCAAGAGCTAGTCTCTCATTGGTTCCCCGTCTTCCCGTTCATCCTCAGGACAAATTGCAACCTGTACGGAACAGGAGGTTAAAGGTGCTGATGCTCCAAGTAGGGAGATTGCTAGTAAAGTGGCTGGAAAGGCTAACACGAGCACAAGAGGATGAGAAATGAGGTGCGTTTTAGAAACCTTTCCCCATCACACGGTGTACCATCTTCTGGGTTTCTCATGCATGTTTTCGATGTAGGAAGATGCCCTTGAACCTGGAGATTTGGGACCCATGCGATGGGTAGCACGCAGTATTACTTTAAAGGGTCTGCGTTTGCTCACCCAACCTCACCAAACCTCTCAGCCCCAAGAGTGTCCACCCTTATGTCTCATCCAGCTGTGGGTCTAGATATGGTCAATCCAGGTTGCATCACAGCCCCTGAACGAATTGTGTAAGAATTTCTCTCTCTTTCCCTGTCTTTGTTTCATGGGTTTTTAAAAGTAATTTATTTTTATAATGGGGTTTAGCTGCTTTTCACGGCTGTGTTTATGCCGCTTTACACCCACTTGACACACTAACAGAGAGATATCAATACATAGGTTTTAAGATTATTACTAGTCAGATATATTCTGGTGCGGTGAATCGGGCGTGTTGAGTCCAGTTCTCTGAGCAAGGAGTACGTCTTGTCTATTACATATTGGGTTTATGGAACGGTATCTGAGCTAATTTGAAAGTCTTGTTTTATGTATCACCCCACCTCACCTTTCCCATTAAGCAGCCATAGTGTGTTTTCTGCATGTGTGACTCTGTTCTGTTTTGTAATTCAGTTCAAGTGTAACGGTTTTTACTTTCCCTCTATAAGTGACACCTTATGAGAAGTGTCCTTTTCTGTGTGACTTATTTCACTTAAAATCGTCGTACCTAAATCCACTCATCATGCTGCTACTAGCCTTATGACATGGATTTCATGGCTGAGTGATATTCCATTGTACATAAGGACCACAAATTTTTTAACCATTTTTCGCTTTCCTGAGATATTTAAGGTGGAATGAAGTGGAGGTCCTTGTCAACAGAGCAGCCCTAAACTTTGGGGTGCTTGTGTCTTGCTGATTTTCAATTTTCCCACTTTATCCCCCCATGCGTGGAAGTGCCCTATGCTCTCTAAGCTGTGTTTTTTAGCTGTTTCAGGACACACCGTACACTTCTCCAGTGTGGCTGTTGGCAATTGACATCCCGCCCATCAGTGTAGCAAGGCTCCCATTTCTCCATGGCCTGTCCTGCATTTCTGGTTTTGACACTTTTTTCAGCATGGCCCTTTTGACCGATGGGAAGCGAGACTTCTTTGTAGCGCTGATTTGCCTTTCCAGGTTGCTTGGTTGGCCAAAAAGGGCGTATGCATTTTTTCCTGAATATATTCAGGAAAAAACGCATACGCCCTTTTTGGCCAAGGGCATCATTGTCGACGTTTTGCCGCTTTTCATGTGCTTTAAAGACGATTCGAATCTACCTCCTGAAATCTGTTTCCTGCAATTCTGCCTTGATTTCAAATCCTCTTCTTTGCCTTCCCTCAATATATTTGTGGAAGAGAGTTATCATTTATAACTCTGCAGGTTTGTGAATTGCAGTGCCCTAAAGCTCCATTTTACAAGTCACTTTTTTGGGAGCTGGCCGCAAAAGCGCAGGATGGCTTCAGGCCCTGTTCTGGTTCCGGGGGGCAGGCTGAGCCTGTGGTTAATTCTTCTTCCTGATGGGAAAATAGAGTGACCTGTGCCTGTCCCAACACCAAGAGCGAGTCTCTCATTGGTTCCCCGTCTTCCCGTTCATCCTCAGGACAAATTGCAACCTGTACGGAACAGGAGGTTAAAGGTGCTGATGCTCCAAGTAGGGAGATTGCTAGTAAAGTGGCTGGAATGGCGAACCCGAGCACAAGGAGATGAGAAATGAGGTGCGTTTTAGAAACCTTTCCCCATCACACGGTGTACCATCTTCTGGGTTTCTCATGCATGTTTTCGATGTAGGAAGATGCCCTTAAACCTGGAGATTTGGGACCCATGCGATGGGTAGCACGCAGTATTACTTTAAAGGGTCTGCGTTTGCTCACCCAACCTCACCAAACCTCTCAGCCCCAAGAGTGTCCACCCTTATGTCTCATCCAGCTGTGGGTCTAGATATGGTCAATCCAGGTTGCATCACAGCCCCTGAACGAATTGTGTAAGAATTTCTCTCTCTTTCCCTGTCTTTGTTTCATGGGTTTTTAAAAGTAATTTATTTTTATAATGGGGTTTAGCTGCTTTTCACGGCTGTGTTTATGCCGCTTTACACACACTTGACACACTAACAGAGAGATATCAATACATAGGTTTTAAGATTATTACTAGTCAGATATATTCTGGTGCGGTGAATCGGGCGTGTTGAGTCCAGTTCTCTGAGCAAGGAGTAGGTCTTGTCTATTACATATTGGGTTTATGGAACAGTATCTGAGCTAATTTGAAAGTCTTGTTTTATGTATCACCCCACCTCACCTTTCCCGTTAAGCAGCCATAGTGTGTTTTCTGCATGTGTGACTCTGTTCTATTTTGTAATTCAGTTCAAGTGTAACGGTTTTTACTTTCCCTCTATAAGTGACACCTTATGAGAAGTGTCCTTTTCTGTGTGACTTATTTCACTTAAAATCGTCGTACCTAAATCCACTCATCATGCTGCTACTAGCCTTATGACATTGATTTCATGGCTGAGTGATATTCCATTGTACATAAGGACCACAAATTTTTTATCCATTTTTCGCTTTCCTGGGATATTTAAGGTGGAATGAAGTGGAGGTCCTTGTCAACAGAGCAGCCCTAAACTTTGGGGTGCTTGTGTCTTGCTGATTTTCAATTTTCCCACTTTATCCCCCCATGCGTGGAAGTTCCCTATGCTCTCTAAGCTGTGTTTTTTAGCTGTTTCAGGACACACCGTACACTTCTCCAGTGTGGCTGTTGGCAATTGACATCCCGCCCATCAGTGTAGCAAGGCTCCCATTTCTCCATGGCCTGTCCTGCATTTCTGGTTTTGACACTTTTTTCAGCATGGCCCTTTTGACCGATGGGAAGCGAGACTTCTTTGTAGCGCTGATTTGTCTTTCCAGGTTGCTTGGTTGGCCAAAAAGGGCGTATGCGTTTTTTCCTGAATATATTCAGGAAAAAACGCATACGCCCTTTTTGGCCAAGGGCATCATTGTCGACGTTTTGCCGCTTTTCATGTGCTTTAAAGACGATTCGAATCTACCTCCTGAAATCTGTTTCCTGCAATTCTGCCTTGATTTCAAATCCTCTTCTTTGCCTTCCCTCAATATATTTGTGGACGAGAGTTATCATTTATAACTCTGCAGGTTTGTGAATTGCAGTGCCCTGAAGCTCCATTTTACAAGTCGCTTTTTTGGGAGCTGGCCGCCAAAGCACAGGATGGCTTCAGGCCCTGTTCTGGTTCCGGGGGGCAGGCTGAGCCTGTGGTTAATTCTTCTTCCTGATGGGAAAATAGAGTGACCTGTGCCTGTCCCAACACCAAGAGCGAGTCTCTCATTGGTTCCCCGTCTTCCCGTTCATCCTCAGGACAAATTGCAACCTGTACGGAACAGGAGGTTAAAGGTGCTGATGCTCCAAGTAGGGAGATTGCTAGTAAAGTGGCTGGAATAGCGAACCCGAGCACAAGGAGATGAGAAATGAGGTGCGTTTTAGAAACCTTTCCCCATCACACGGTGTACCATATTCTGGGTTTCTCATGCATGTTTTCGATGTAGGAAGATGCCCTTGAACCTGGAGATTTGGGACCCATGCGATGGGTAGCACGCAGTATTACTTTAAAGGGTCTGCGTTTGCTCACCCAACCTCACCAAACCTCTCAGCCCCAAGAGTGTCCACCCTTATGTCTCATCCAGCTGTGGGTCTAGATATGGTCAATCCAGGTTGCATCACAGCCCCTGAAAGAATTGTGTAAGAATTTCTCTCTCTTTCCCTGTCTTTGTTTCATGTGTTTTAAAAAGTAATTTATTTTTATAATGGGGTTTAGCTGCTTTTCACGGCTGTGTTTATGCCGCTTTACACCCACTTGACACACTAACAGAGAGATATCAATAAATAGGTTTTAAGATTATTACTAGTCAGATATATTCTTGTGCGGTGAATCGGGCGTGTTGAGTCCAGTTCTCTGAGCAAGGAGTAGGTCTTGTCTATTACATATTGGGTTTATGGAACGGTATCTGAGCTAATTTGAAAGTCTTGTTTTATGTATCACCCCACCTCACCTTTCCCGTTAAGCAGCCATAGTGTGTTTTCTGCATGTGTGACTCTGTTCTGTTTTGTAATTTAGTTCAAGTGTAACGGTTTTTACATTCCCTCTATAAGTGACACCTTATGAGAAGTGTCCTTTTCTGTGTGACTTATTTCACTTAGAATCGTCGTACCTAAATCCACTCATCATGCTGCTACTAGCCTTATGACATTGATTTCATGGCTGAGTGATATTCCATTGTACATAAGGACCACAACTTTTTTATCCATTTTTCGCTTTCCTGGGATATTTAAGGTGGAATGAAGTGGAGGTCCTTGTCAACAGAGCAGCCCTAAACTTTGGGGTGCTTGTGTCTTGCTGATTTTCAATTTTCCCACTTTATCCCCCCATGCGTGGAAGTGCCCTATGCTCTCTAAGCTGTGTTTTTTAGCTGTTTCAGGACACACCGTACACTTCTCCAGTGTGGCTGTTGGCAATTGACATCCCGCCCATCAGTGTAGCAAGGCTCCCATTTCTCCATGGCCTGTCCTGCATTTCTGGTTTTGACACTTTTTTCAGCATGGCCCTTTTGACCGAAGGGAAGCGAGACTTCTTTGTAGCGCTGATTTGCCTTTCCAGGTTGCTTGGTTGGCCAAAAAGGCCGTATGCGTTTTTTCCTGAATATATTCAGGAAAAAACGCATACGCCCTTTTTGGCCAAGGGCATCATTGTCAACGTTTTGCCGCTTTTCATGTGCTTTAAAGACGATTCGAATCTACCTCCTGAAATCTGTTTCCTGCAATTCTGCCTTGATTTCAAATCCTCTTCTTTGCCTTCCCTCAATATATTTGTGGACGAGAGTTATCATTTATAACTCTGCAGGTTTGTGAATTGCAGTGCCCTGAAGCTCCATTTTACAAGTCGCTTTTTTGGGAGCTGGCCGCCAAAGCGCAGGATGGCTTCAGGCCCTGTTCTGGTTCCGGGGGGCCGGCTGAGCCTGTGGTTAATTCTTCTTCCTGATGGGAAAATAGAGTGACCTGTGCCTGTCCCAACACCAAGAGCTAGTCTCTCATTGGTTCCCCGTCTTCCCGTTCATCCTCAGGACAAATTGCAACCTGTACGGAACAGGAGGTTAAAGGTGCTGTTGCTCCAAGTAGGGAGATTGCTAGTAAAGTGGCTGGAATGGCGAAACCGAGCACAAGGAGATGAGAAATGAGGTGCGTTTTAGAAACCTTTCCCCATCACACGGTGTACCATCTTCTGGGTTTCTCATGCATGTTTTCGATGTAGGAAGATGCCCTTGAACCTGGAGATTTGGGACCCATGCGATGGGTAGCAGGCAGTATTACTTTAAAGGGTCTGCGTTTGCTCACCCAACCTCACCAAACCTCTCAGCCCCAAGAGTGTCCACCCTTATGTCTCATCCAGCTGTGGGTCTAGATATGGTCAATCCAGGTTGCATCACAGCCCCTGAACGAATTGTGTAAGAATTTCTCTCTCTTTCCCTGTCTTTGTTTCATGGGTTTTTAAAAGTAATTTATTTTTATAATGGGGTTTAGCTGCTTTTCACGGCTGTGTTTATGCCGCTTTACACCCACTTGACACACTAACAGAGAGATATCAATACATAGGTTTTAAGATTATTACTAGTCAGATATATTCTTGTGCGGTGAATCGGGCGTGTTGAGTCCAGTTCTCTGAGGAAGGAGTAGGTCTTGTCTATTACATATTGGGTTTATGGAACGGTATCTGAACTAATTTGAAAGTCTTGTTTTATGTATCACCCCACCTCACCTTTCCCGTTAAGCAGCCATAGTGTGTTTTCTTCATGTGTGACTCTGTTCTGTTTTGTAATTCAGTTCAAGTGTAACGGATTTTACATTCCCTCTATAAGTGACACCTTATGAGAAGTGTCCTTTTCTGTGTGACTTATTTCACTTAGAATCGTCGTACCTAAATCCACTCATCATGCTGCTACTAGCCTTATGACATTGATTTCATGGCTGAGTGATATTCCATTGTACATAAGGACCACAACTTTTTTATCCATTTTTCGCTTTCGGGGGATATTTAAGGTGGAATGAAGTGGAGGTCCTTGTCAACAGAGCAGCCCTAAACTTTGGGGTGCTTGTGTCTTGCTGATTTTCAATTTTCTCACTTTATCCCCCCATGCGTGGAAGTGCCCTATGCTCTCTAAGCTGTGTTTTTTAGATGTTTCAGGACACACCGTACCCTTCTCCAGAGTGGCTGTTGGCTATTTACATCCCGCCCATCAGTGTAGCAAGGCTCCCATTTCTCCATGGCCTGTCCTGCATTTCTGGATTTGACACTTTTTTCAGCATGGCCCTTTTGACCGATGGGAAGCGAGAGTTCTTTGTAGCGCTGATTTGCCTTTCCAGGTTGCTTGGTTGGCCAAAAAGGGCGTATGCGTTTTTTCCTGAATATATTCAGGCAAAAACGCATACGCCCTTTTTGGCCAAAGGCATCATTGTCGATGTTTTGCCGCTTTTCATGTGCTTTAAAGGCGATTCGAATCTACCTACTGAAATCTGTTTCCTGCAATTCTGCCTTGATTTCAAATCCTCTTCTTTGCCTTCCCTCAATATATTTGTGGACGAGAGTTATCATTTATAACTCTGCAGGTTTGTGAATTGCAGTGCCCTGAAGCTCCATTTTACAAGTCGCTTTTTTGGGAGCTGGCCGCAAAAGCGCAGGATGGCTTCAGGCCCTGTTCTGGTTCCGGGGGGCAGGCTGAGCCTGTGGTTAATTCTTCTTCCTGATGGGAAAATAGAGTGACCTGTGCCTGTCCCAACACCAAGAGCTAGTCTCTCATTGGTTCCCCGTCTTCCCGTTCATCCTCAGGACAAATTGCAACCTGTACGGAACAGGAGGTTAAAGGTGCTGATGCTCCAAGTAGGGAGATTGCTAGTAAAGTGGCTGGAAAGGCTAACACGAGCACAAGAGGATGAGAAATGAGGTGCGTTTTAGAAACCTTTCCCCATCACACGGTGTACCATCTTCTGGGTTTCTCATGCATGTTTTCGATGTAGGAAGATGCCCTTGAACCTGGAGATTTGGGACCCATGCGATGGGTAGCACGCAGTATTACTTTAAAGGGTCTGCGTTTGCTCACCCAACCTCACCAAACCTCTCAGCCCCAAGAGTGTCCACCCTTATGTCTCATCCAGCTGTGGGTCTAGATATGGTCAATCCAGGTTGCATCACAGCCCCTGAACGAATTGTGTAAGAATTTCTCTCTCTTTCCCTGTCTTTGTTTCATGGGTTTTTAAAAGTAATTTATTTTTATAATGGGGTTTAGCTGCTTTTCACGGCTGTGTTTATGCCGCTTTACACCCACTTGACACACTAACAGAGAGATATCAATACATAGGTTTTAAGATTATTACTAGTCAGATATATTCTGGTGCGGTGAATCGGGCGTGTTGAGTCCAGTTCTCTGAGCAAGGAGTACGTCTTGTCTATTACATATTGGGTTTATGGAACGGTATCTGAGCTAATTTGAAAGTCTTGTTTTATGTATCACCCCACCTCACCTTTCCCATTAAGCAGCCATAGTGTGTTTTCTGCATGTGTGACTCTGTTCTGTTTTGTAATTCAGTTCAAGTGTAACGGTTTTTACTTTCCCTCTATAAGTGACACCTTATGAGAAGTGTCCTTTTCTGTGTGACTTATTTCACTTAAAATCGTCGTACCTAAATCCACTCATCATGCTGCTACTAGCCTTATGACATTGATTTCATGGCTGAGTGATATTCCATTGTACATAAGGACCACACATTTTTTAACCATTTTTCGCTTTCCTGAGATATTTAAGGTGGAATGAAGTGGAGGTCCTTGTCAACAGAGCAGCCCTAAACTTTGGGGTGCTTGTGTCTTGCTGATTTTCAATTTTCCCACTTTATCCCCCCATGCGTGGAAGTGCCCTATGCTCTCTAAGCTGTGTTTTTTAGCTGTTTCAGGACACACCGTACACTTCTCCAGTGTGGCTGTTGGCAATTGACATCCCGCCCATCAGTGTAGCAAGGCTCCCATTTCTCCATGGCCTGTCCTGCATTTCTGGTTTTGACACTTTTTTCAGCATGGCCCTTTTGACCGATGGGAAGCGAGACTTCTTTGTAGCGCTGATTTGCCTTTCCAGGTTGCTTGGTTGGCCAAAAAGGGCGTATGCATTTTTTCCTGAATATATTCAGGAAAAAACGCATACGCCCTTTTTGGCCAAGGGCATCATTGTCGACGTTTTGCCGCTTTTCATGTGCTTTAAAGACGATTCGAATCTACCTCCTGAAATCTGTTTCCTGCAATTCTGCCTTGATTTCAAATCCTCTTCTTTGCCTTCCCTCAATATATTTGTGGAAGAGAGTTATCATTTATAACTCTGCAGGTTTGTGAATTGCAGTGCCCTAAAGCTCCATTTTACAAGTCACTTTTTTGGGAGCTGGCCGCAAAAGCGCAGGATGGTTTCAGGCCCTGTTCTGGTTCCGGGGGGCAGGCTGAGCCTGTGGTTAATTCTTCTTCCTGATGGGAAAATAGAGTGACCTGTGCCTGTCCCAACACCAAGAGCGAGTCTCTCATTGGTTCCCCGTCTTCCCGTTCATCCTCAGGACAAATTGCAACCTGTACGGAACAGGAGGTTAAAGGTGCTGATGCTCCAAGTAGGGAGATTGCTAGTAAAGTGGCTGGAATGGCGAACCCGAGCACAAGGAGATGAGAAATGAGGTGCGTTTTAGAAACCTTTCCCCATCACACGGTGTACCATCTTCTGGGTTTCTCATGCATGTTTTCGATGTAGGAAGATGCCCTTAAACCTGGAGATTTGGGACCCATGCGATGGGTAGCACGCAGTATTACTTTAAAGGGTCTGCGTTTGCTCACCCAACCTCACCAAACCTCTCAGCCCCAAGAGTGTCCACCCTTATGTCTCATCCAGCTGTGGGTCTAGATATGGTCAATCCAGGTTGCATCACAGCCCCTGAACGAATTGTGTAAGAATTTCTCTCTCTTTCCCTGTCTTTGTTTCATGGGTTTTTAAAAGTAATTTATTTTTATAATGGGGTTTAGCTGCTTTTCACGGCTGTGTTTATGCCGCTTTACACACACTTGACACACTAACAGAGAGATATCAATACATAGGTTTTAAGATTATTACTTGTCAGATATATTCTGGTGCGGTGAATCGGGCGTGTTGAGTCCAGTTCTCTGAGCAAGGAGTAGGTCTTGTCTATTACATATTGGGTTTATGGAACAGTATCTGAGCTAATTTGAAAGTCTTGTTTTATGTATCACCCCACCTCACCTTTCCCGTTAAGCAGCCATAGTGTGTTTTCTGCATGTGTGACTCTGTTCTATTTTGTAATTCAGTTCAAGTGTAACGGTTTTTACTTTCCCTCTATAAGTGACACCTTATGAGAAGTGTCCTTTTCTGTGTGACTTATTTCACTTAAAATCGTCGTACCTAAATCCACTCATCATGCTGCTACTAGCCTTATGACATTGATTTCATGGCTGAGTGATATTCCATTGTACATAAGGACCACAAATTTTTTATCCATTTTTCGCTTTCCTGGGATATTTAAGGTGGAATGAAGTGGAGGTCCTTGTCAACAGAGCAGCCCTAAACTTTGGGGTGCTTGTGTCTTGCTGATTTTCAATTTTCCCACTTTATCCCCCCATGCGTGGAAGTTCCCTATGCTCTCTAAGCTGTGTTTTTTAGCTGTTTCAGGACACACCGTACACTTCTCCAGTGTGGCTGTTGGCAATTGACATCCCGCCCATCAGTGTAGCAAGGCTCCCATTTCTCCATGGCCTGTCCTGCATTTCTGGTTTTGACACTTTTTTCAGCATGGCCCTTTTGACCGATGGGAAGCGAGACTTCTTTGTAGCGCTGATTTGTCTTTCCAGGTTGCTTGGTTGGCCAAAAAGGGCGTATGCGTTTTTTCCTGAATATATTCAGGAAAAAACGCATACGCCCTTTTTGGCCAAGGGCATCATTGTCGACGTTTTGCCGCTTTTCATGTGCTTTAAAGACGATTCGAATCTACCTCCTGAAATCTGTTTCCTGCAATTCTGCCTTGATTTCAAATCCTCTTCTTTGCCTTCCCTCAATATATTTGTGGACGAGAGTTATCATTTATAACTCTGCAGGTTTGTGAATTGCAGTGCCCTGAAGCTCCATTTTACAAGTCGCTTTTTTGGGAGCTGGCCGCCAAAGCACAGGATGGCTTCAGGCCCTGTTCTGGTTCCGGGGGGCAGGCTGAGCCTGTGGTTAATTCTTCTTCCTGATGGGAAAATAGAGTGACCTGTGCCTGTCCCAACACCAAGAGCGAGTCCCTCATTGGTTCCCCGTCTTCCCGTTCATCCTCAGGACAAATTGCAACCTGTACGGAACAGGAGGTTAAAGGTGCTGATGCTCCAAGTAGGGAGATTGCTAGTAAAGTGGCTGGAATAGCGAACCCGAGCACAAGGAGATGAGAAATGAGGTGCGTTTTAGAAACCTTTCCCCATCACACGGTGTACCATCTTCTGGGTTTCTCATGCATGTTTTCGATGTAGGAAGATGCCCTTGAACCTGGAGATTTGGGACCCATGCGATGGGTAGCACGCAGTATTACTTTAAAGGGTCTGCGTTTGCTCACCCAACCTCACCAAACCTCTCAGCCCCAAGAGTGTCCACCCTTATGTCTCATCCAGCTGTGGGTCTAGATATGGTCAATCCAGGTTGCATCACAGCCCCTGAAAGAATTGTGTAAGAATTTCTCTCTCTTTCCCTGTCTTTGTTTCATGGGTTTTAAAAAGTAATTTATTTTTATAATGGGGTTTAGCTGCTTTTCACGGCTGTGTTTATGCCGCTTTACACCCACTTGACACACTAACAGAGAGATATCAATAAATAGGTTTTAAGATTATTACTAGTCAGATATATTCTTGTGCGGTGAATCGGGCGTGTTGAGTCCAGTTCTCTGAGCAAGGAGTAGGTCTTGTCTATTACATATTGGGTTTATGGAACGGTATCTGAGCTAATTTGAAAGTCTTGTTTTATGTATCACCCCACCTCACCTTTCCCGTTAAGCAGCCATAGTGTGTTTTCTGCATGTGTGACTCTGTTCTGTTTTGTAATTTAGTTCAAGTGTAACGGTTTTTACATTCCCTCTATAAGTGACACCTTATGAGAAGTGTCCTTTTCTGTGTGACTTATTTCACTTAGAATCGTCGTACCTAAATCCACTCATCATGCTGCTACTAGCCTTATGACATTGATTTCATGGCTGAGTGATATTCCATTGTACATAAGGACCACAACTTTTTTATCCATTTTTCGCTTTCCTGGGATATTTAAGGTGGAATGAAGTGGAGGTCCTTGTCAACAGAGCAGCCCTAAACTTTGGGGTGCTTGTGTCTTGCTGATTTTCAATTTTCCCACTTTATCCCCCCATGCGTGGAAGTGCCCTATGCTCTCTAAGCTGTGTTTTTTAGCTGTTTCAGGACACACCGTACACTTCTCCAGTGTGGCTGTTGGCAATTGACATCCCGCCCATCAGTGTAGCAAGGCTCCCATTTCTCCATGGCCTGTCCTGCATTTCTGGTTTTGACACTTTTTTCAGCATGGCCCTTTTGACCGAAGGGAAGCGAGACTTCTTTGTAGCGCTGATTTGCCTTTCCAGGTTGCTTGGTTGGCCAAAAAGGCCGTATGCGTTTTTTCCTGAATATATTCAGGAAAAAACGCATACGCCCTTTTTGGCCAAGGGCATCATTGTCAACGTTTTGCCGCTTTTCATGTGCTTTAAAGACGATTCGAATCTACCTCCTGAAATCTGTTTCCTGCAATTCTGCCTTGATTTCAAATCCTCTTCTTTGCCTTCCCTCAATATATTTGTGGACGAGAGTTATCATTTATAACTCTGCAGGTTTGTGAATTGCAGTGCCCTGAAGCTCCATTTTACAAGTCGCTTTTTTGGGAGCTGGCCGCCAAAGCGCAGGATGGCTTCAGGCCCTGTTCTGGTTCCGGGGGGCCGGCTGAGCCTGTGGTTAATTCTTCTTCCTGATGGGAAAATAGAGTGACCTGTGCCTGTCCCAACACCAAGAGCTAGTCTCTCATTGGTTCCCCGTCTTCCCGTTCATCCTCAGGACAAATTGCAACCTGTACGGAACAGGAGGTTAAAGGTGCTGTTGCTCCAAGTAGGGAGATTGCTAGTAAAGTGGCTGGAATGGCGAAACCGAGCACAAGGAGATGAGAAATGAGGTGCGTTTTAGAAACCTTTCCCCATCACACGGTGTACCATCTTCTGGGTTTCTCATGCATGTTTTCGATGTAGGAAGATGCCCTTGAACCTGGAGATTTGGGACCCATGCGATGGGTAGCAGGCAGTATTACTTTAAAGGGTCTGCGTTTGCTCACCCAACCTCATCAAACCTCTCAGCCCCAAGAGTGTCCACCCTTATGTCTCATCCAGCTGTGGGTCTAGATATGGTCAATCCAGGTTGCATCACAGCCCCTGAACGAATTGTGTAAGAATTTCTCTCTCTTTCCCTGTCTTTGTTTCATGGGTTTTTAAAAGTAATTTATTTTTATAATGGGGTTTAGCTGCTTTTCACGGCTGTGTTTATGCTGCTTTACACCCACTTGACACACTAACAGAGAGATATCAATACATAGGTTTTAAGATTATTACTAGTCAGATATATTCTTGTGCGGTGAATCGGGCGTGTTGAGTCCAGTTCTCTGAGCAAGGAGTAGGTCTTGTCTATTACATATTGGGTTTATGGAACGGTATCTGAACTAATTTGAAAGTCTTGTTTTATGTATCACCCCACCTCACCTTTCCCGTTAAGCAGCCATAGTGTGTTTTCTGCATGTGTGACTCTGTTCTGTTTTGTAATTCAGTTCAAGTGTAACGGATTTTACATTCCCTCTATAAGTGACACCTTATGAGAAGTGTCCTTTTCTGTGTGACTTATTTCACTTAGAATCGTCGTACCTAAATCCACTCATCATGCTGCTACTAGCCTTATGACATTGATTTCATGGCTGAGTGATATTCCATTGTACATAAGGACCACAACTTTTTTATCCATTTTTCGCTTTCGGGGGATATTTAAGGTGGAATGAAGTGGAGGTCCTTGTCAACAGAGCAGCCCTAAACTTTGGGGTGCTTGTGTCTTGCTGATTTTCAATTTTCTCACTTTATCCCCCCATGCGTGGAAGTGCCCTATGCTCTCTAAGCTGTGTTTTTTAGATGTTTCAGGACACACCGTACCCTTCTCCAGAGTGGCTGTTGGCTATTTACATCCCGCCCATCAGTGTAGCAAGGCTCCCATTTCTCCATGGCCTGTCCTGCATTTCTGGTTTTGACACTTTTTTCAGCATGGCCCTTTTGACCGATGGGAAGCGAGAGTTCTTTGTAGCGCTGATTTGCCTTTCCAGGTTGCTTGGTTGGCCAAAAAGGGCGTATGCGTTTTTTCCTGAATATATTCAGGCAAAAATGCATACGCCCTTTTTGGCCAAAGGCATCATTGTCGATGTTTTGCCGCTTTTCATGTGCTTTAAAGGCGATTCGAATCTACCTACTGAAATCTGTTTCCTGCAATTCTGCCTTGATTTCAAATCCTCTTCTTTGCCTTCCCTCAATATATTTGTGGACGAGAGTTATCATTTATAACTCTGCAGGTTTGTGAATTGCAGTGCCCTGAAGCTCCATTTTACAAGTCGCTTTTTTGGGAGCTGGCCGCAAAAACGCAGGATGGCTTCAGGCCCTGTTCTGGTTCCGGGGGGCAGGCTGAGCCTGTGGTTAATTCTTCTTCCTGATGGGAAAATAGAGTGACCTGTGCCTGTCCCAACACCAAGAGCTAGTCTCTCATTGGTTCCCCGTCTTCCCGTTCATCCTCAGGGCAAATTGCAACCTGTACGGAACAGGAGGTTAAAGGTGCTGATGCTCCAACTAGGGAGATTGCTAGTAAAGTGGCTGGAAAGGCGAACACGAGCACAAGGAGATGAGAAATGAGGTGCGTTTTAGAAACCTTTCCCCATCACACGGTGTACCATCTTCTGGGTTTCTCATGCATGTTTTCGATGTAGGAAGATGCCCTTGAACCTGGAGATTTGGGACCCATGCGATGGGTAGCACGCAGTATTACTTGAAAGGGTCTGCGTTTGCTCACCCAACCTCACCAAACCTCTCAGCCCCAAGAGTGTCCACCCTTATGTCTCATCCAGCTGTGGGTCTAGATATGGTCAATCCAGGTTGCATCACAGCCCCTGAACGAATTGTGTAAGAATTTCTCTCTCTTTCCCTGTCTTTGTTTCATGGGTTTTTAAAAGTAATTTATTTTTATAATGGGGTTTAGCTGCTTTTCACGGCTGTGTTTATGCCGCTTTACACCCACTTGACACACTAACAGAGAGATATCAATACATAGGTTTTAAGATTATTACTAGTCAGATATATTCTGGTGCGGTGAATCGGGCGTGTTGAGTCCAGTTCTCTGAGCAAGGAGTACGTCTTGTCTATTACATATTGGGTTTATGGAACGGTATCTGAGCTAATTTGAAAGTCTTGTTTTATGTATCACCCCACCTCACCTTTCCCGTTAAGCAGCCATAGTGTGTTTTCTGCATGTGTGACTCTGTTCTGTTTTGTAATTCAGTTCAAGTGTAACGGTTTTTACTTTCCCTCTATAAGTGACACCTTATGAGAAGTGTCCTTTTCTGTGTGACTTATTTCACTTAAAATCGTCGTACCTAAATCCACTCATCATGCTGCTACTAGCCTTATGACATTGATTTCATGGCTGAGTGATATTCCATTGTACATAAGGACCACAAATTTTTTAACCATTTTTCGCTTTCCTGAGATATTTAAGGTGGAATGAAGTGGAGGTCCTTGTCAACAGAGCAGCCCTAAACTTTGGGGTGCTTGTGTCTTGCTGATTTTCAATTTTCCCATTTTATCCCCCCATGCGTGGAAGTGCCCTATGCTCTCTAAGCTGTGTTTTTTAGCTGTTTCAGGACACACCGTACACTTCTCCAGTGTGGCTGTTGGCAATTGACATCCCGCCCATCAGTGTAGCAAGGCTCCCATTTCTCCATGGCCTGTCCTGCATTTCTGGTTTTGACACTTTTTTCAGCATGGCCCTTTTGACCGATGGGAACGGAGACTTCTTTGTAGCGCTGATTTGCCTTTCCAGGTTGCTTGGTTGGCCAAAAAGGGCGTATGCGTTTTTTCCTGAATATATTCAGGAAAAAACGCATACGCCCTTTTTGGCCAAGGGCATCATTGTCGACGTTTTGCCGCTTTTCATGTGCTTTAAAGACGATTCGAATCTACCTCCTGAAATCTGTTTCCTGCAATTCTGCCTTGATTTCAAATCCTCTTCTTTGCCTTCCCTCAATATATTTGTGGACGAGAGTTATCATTTATAACTCTGCAGGTTTGTGAATTGCAGTGCCCTAAAGCTCCATTTTACAAGTCACTTTTTTGGGAGCTGGCCGCAAAAGCGCAGGATGGCTTCAGGCCCTGTTCTGGTTCCGGGGGGCAGGCTGAGCCTGTGGTTAATTCTTCTTCCTGATGGGAAAATAGAGTGACCTGTGCCTTTCCCAACACCAAGAGCGAGTCTCTCATTGGTTCCCCGTCTTCCCGTTCATCCTCAGGACAAATTGCAACCTGTACGGAACAGGAGGTTAAAGGTGCTGATGCTCCAAGTAGGGAGATTGCTAGTAAAGTGGCTGGAATGGCGAACCCGAGCACAAGGAGATGAGAAATGAGGTGCGTTTTAGAAACCTTTCCCCATCACACGGTGTACCATCTTCTGGGTTTCTCATGCATGTTTTCGATGTAGGAAGATGCCCTTAAACCTGGAGATTTGGGACCCATGCGATGGGTAGCACGCAGTATTACTTTAAAGGGTCTGCGTTTGCTCACCCAACCTCACCAAACCTCTCAGCCCCAAGAGTGTCCACCCTTATGTCTCATCCAGCTGTGGGTCTAGATATGGTCAATCCAGGTTGCATCACAGCCCCTGAACGAATTGTGTAAGAATTTCTCTCTCTTTCCCTGTCTTTGTTTCATGGGTTTTTAAAAGTAATTTATTTTTATAATGGGGTTTAGCTGCTTTTCACGGCTGTGTTTATGCCGCTTTACACCCACTTGACACACTAACAGAGAGATATCAATACATAGGTTTTAAGATTATTACTAGTCAGATATATTCTTGTGCGGTGAATCGGGCGTGTTGAGTCCAGTTCTCTGAGCAAGGAGTAGGTCTTGTCTATTACATATTGGGTTTATGGAACGGTATCTGAGCTAATTTGAAAGTCTTGTTTTATGTATCACCCCACCTCACCTTTCCCGTTAAGCAGCCATAGTGTGTTTTCTGCATGTGTGACTCTGTTCTGTTTTGTAATTCAGTTCAAGTGTAACGGATTTTACATTCCCTCTATAAGTGACACCTTATGAGAAGTGTCCTTTTCTGTGTGACTTATTTCACTTAGAATCGTCGTACCTAAATCCACTCATCATGCTGCTACTAGCCTTATGACATTGATTTCATGGCTGAGTGATATTCCATTGTACATAAGGACCACAACTTTTTTATCCATTTTTCGCTTTCGGGGGATATTTAAGGTGGAATGAAGTGGAGGTCCTTGTCAACAGAGCAGCCCTAAACTTTGGGGTGCTTGTGTCTTGCTGATTTTCAATTTTCTCACTTTATCCCCCCATGCGTGGAAGTGCCCTATGCTCTCTAAGCTGTGTTTTTTAGATGTTTCAGGACACACCGTACCCTTCTCCAGAGTGGCTGTTGGCTATTTACATCCCGCCCATCAGTGTAGCAAGGCTCCCATTTCTCCATGGCCTGTCCTGCATTTCTGGTTTTGACACTTTTTTCAGCATGGCCCTTTTGACCGATGGGAAGCGAGAGTTCTTTGTAGCGCTGATTTGCCTTTCCAGGTTGCTTGGTTGGCCAAAAAGGGCGTATGCGTTTTTTCCTGAATATATTCAGGCAAAAACGCATACGCCCTTTTTGGCCAAAGGCATCATTGTCGATGTTTTGCCGCTTTTCATGTGCTTTAAAGGCGATTCGAATCTACCTACTGAAATCTGTTTCCTGCAATTCTGCCTTGATTTCAAATCCTCTTCTTTGCCTTCCCTCAATATATTTGTGGACGAGAGTTATCATTTATAACTCTGCAGGTTTGTGAATTGCAGTGCCCTGAAGCTCCATTTTACAAGTCGCTTTTTTGGGAGCTGGCCGCAAAAACGCAGGATGGCTTCAGGCCCTGTTCTGGTTCCGGGGGGCAGGCTGAGCCTGTGGTTAATTCTTCTTCCTGATGGGAAAATAGAGTGACCTGTGCCTGTCCCAACACCAAGAGCTAGTCTCTCATTGGTTCCCCGTCTTCCCGTTCATCCTCAGGACAAATTGCAACCTGTACGGAACAGGAGGTTAAAGGTGCTGATGCTCCAAGTAGGGAGATTGCTAGTAAAGTGGCTGGAAAGGCGAACACGAGCACAAGGAGATGAGAAATGAGGTGCGTTTTAGAAACCTTTCCCCATCACACGGTGTACCATCTTCTGGGTTTCTCATGCATGTTTTCGATGTAGGAAGATGCCCTTGAACCTGGAGATTTGGGACCCATGCGATGGGTAGCACGCAGTATTACTTTAAAGGGTCTGCGTTTGCTCACCCAACCTCACCAAACCTCTCAGCCCCAAGAGTGTCCACCCTTATGTCTCATCCAGCTGTGGGTCTAGATATGGTCAATCCAGGTTGCATCACAGCCCCTGAACGAATTGTGTAAGAATTTCTCTCTCTTTCCCTGTCTTTGTTTCATGGGTTTTTAAAAGTAATTTATTTTTATAATGGGGTTTAGCTGCTTTTCACGGCTGTGTTTATGCCGCTTTACACCCACTTGACACACTAACAGAGAGATATCAATACATAGGTTTTAAGATTATTACTAGTCAGATATATTCTGGTGCGGTGAATCGGGCGTGTTGAGTCCAGTTCTCTGAGCAAGGAGTACGTCTTGTCTATTACATATTGGGTTTATAGAACGGTATCTGAGCTAATTTGAAAGTCTTGTTTTATGTATCACCCCACCTCACCTTTCCCGTTAAGCAGCCATAGTGTGTTTTCTGCATGTGTGACTCTGTTCTGTTTTGTAATTCAGTTCAAGTGTAACGGTTTTTACTTTCCCTCTATAAGTGACACCTTATGAGAAGTGTCCTTTTCTGTGTGACTTATTTCACTTAAAATCGTCGTACCTAAATCCACTCATCATGCTGCTACTAGCCTTATGACATTGATTTCATGGCTGAGTGATATTCCATTGTACATAAGGACCACAAATTTTTTAACCATTTTTCGCTTTCCTGAGATATTTAAGGTGGAATGAAGTGGAGGTCCTTGTCAACAGAGCAGCCCTAAACTTTGGGGTGCTTGTGTCTTGCTGATTTTCAATTTTCCCATTTTATCCCCCCATGCGTGGAAGTGCCCTATGCTCTCTAAGCTGTGTTTTTTAGCTGTTTCAGGACACACCGTACACTTCTCCAGTGTGGCTGTTGGCAATTGACATCCCGCCCATCAGTGTAGCAAGGCTCCCATTTCTCCATGGCCTGTCCTGCATTTCTGGTTTTGACACTTTTTTCAGCATGGCCCTTTTGACCGATGGGAACGGAGACTTCTTTGTAGCGCTGATTTGCCTTTCCAGGTTGCTTGGTTGGCCAAAAAGGGCGTATGCGTTTTTTCCTGAATATATTCAGGAAAAAACGCATACGCCCTTTTTGGCCAAGGGTATCATTGTCGACGTTTTGCCGCTTTTCATGTGCTTTAAAGACGATTCGAATCTACCTCCTGAAATCTGTTTCCTGCAATTCTGCCTTGATTTCAAATCCTCTTCTTTGCCTTCCCTCAATATATTTGTGGACGAGAGTTATCATTTATAACTCTGCAGGTTTGTGAATTGCAGTGCCCTAAAGCTCCATTTTACAAGTCACTTTTTTGGGAGCTGGCCGCAAAAGCGCAGGATGGCTTCAGGCCCTGTTCTGGTTCCGGGGGGCAGGCTGAGCCTGTGGTTAATTCTTCTTCCTGATGGGAAAATAGAGTGACGTGTGCCTTTCCCAACACCAAGAGCGAGTCTCTCATTGGTTCCCCGTCTTCCCGTTCATCCTCAGGACAAATTGCAACCTGTACGGAACAGGAGGTTAAAGGTGCTGATGCTCCAAGTAGGGAGATTGCTAGTAAAGTGGCTGGAATGGCGAACCCGAGCACAAGGAGATGAGAAATGAGGTGCGTTTTAGAAACCTTTCCCCATCACACGGTGTACCATCTTCTGGGTTTCTCATGCATGTTTTCGATGTAGGAAGATGCCCTTAAACCTGGAGATTTGGGACCCATGCGATGGGTAGCACGCAGTATTACTTTAAAGGGTCTGCGTTTGCTCACCCAACCTCACCAAACCTCTCAGCCCCAAGAGTGTCCACCCTTATGTCTCATCCAGCTGTGGGTCTAGATATGGTCAATCCAGGTTGCATCACAGCCCCTGAACGAATTGTGTAAGAATTTCTCTCTCTTTCCCTGTCTTTGTTTCATGGGTTTTTAAAAGTAATTTATTTTTATAATGGGGTTTAGCTGCTTTTCACGGCTGTGTTTATGCCGCTTTACACCCACTTGACACACTAACAGAGAGATATCAATACATAGGTTTTAAGATTATTACTAGTCAGATATATTCTTGTGCGGTGAATCGGGCGTGTTGAGTCCAGTTCTCTGAGCAAGGAGTAGGTCTTGTCTATTACATATTGGGTTTATGGAACGGTATCTGAGCTAATTTGAAAGTCTTGTTTTATGTATCACCCCACCTCACCTTTCCCGTTAAGCAGCCATAGTGTGTTTTCTGCATGTGTGACTCTGTTCTGTTTTGTAATTCAGTTCAAGTGTAACGGTTTTTACATTCCCTCTATAAGTGACACCTTATGAGAAGTGTCCTTTTCTGTGTGACTTATTTCACTTAGAATCGTCGTACCTAAATCCACTCATCATGCTGCTACTAGCCTTATGACATTGATTTCATGGCTGAGTGATATTCCATTGTACATAAGGACCACAACTTTTTTATCCATTTTTCGCTTTCCTGGGATATTTAAGGTGGAATGAAGTGGAGGTCCTTGTCAACAGAGCAGCCCTAAACTTTGGGGTGCTTGTGTCTTGCTGATTTTCAATTTTCCCACTTTATCCCCCCATGCGTGGAAGTGCCCTATGCTCTCTAAGCTGTGTTTTTTAGCTGTTTCAGGACACACCGTACACTTCTCCAGTGTGGCTGTTGGCAATTGACATCCCGCCCATCAGTGTAGCAAGGCTCCCATTTCTCCATGGCCTGTCCTGCATTTCTGGTTTTGACACTTTTTTCAGCATGGCCCTTTTGACCGATGGGAAGCGAGACTTCTTTGTAGCGCTGATTTGCCTTTCCAGGTTGCTTGGTTGGCCAAAAAGGGCGTATGCGTTTTTTCCTGAATATATTCAGGAAAAAACGCATACGCCCTTTTGGGCCAAGGGCATCATTGTCAACGTTTTGCCGCTTTTCATGTGCTTTAAAGACGATTCGAATCTACCTCCTGAAATCTGTTTCCTGCAATTCTGCCTTGATTTCAAATCCTCTTCTTTGCCTTCCCTCAATATATTTGTGGACGAGAGTTATCATTTATAACTCTGCAGGTTTGTGAATTGCAGTGCCCTGAAGCTCCATTTTACAAGTCGCTTTTTTGGGAGCTGGCCGCCAAAGCGCAGGATGGCTTCAGGCCCTGTTCTGGTTCCGGGGGGCAGGCTGAGCCTGTGGTTAATTCTTCTTCCTGATGGGAAAATAGAGTGACCTGTGCCTGTCCCAACACCAAGAGCTAGTCTCTCATTGGTTCCCCGTCTTCCCGTTCATCCTCAGGACAAATTGCAACCTGTACGGAACAGGAGGTTAAAGGTGCTGATGCTCCAAGTAGGGAGATTGCTAGTAAAGTGGCTGGAATGGCGAACCCGAGCACAAGGAGATGAGAAATGAGGTGCGTTTTAGAAACCTTTCCCCATCACACGGTGTACCATCTTCTGGGTTTCTCATGCATGTTTTCGATGTAGGAAGATGCCCTTGAACCTGGAGATTTGGGACCCATGCGATGGGTAGCACGCAGTATTACTTTAAAGGGTCTGTGTTTGCTCACCCAACCTCACCAAACCTCTCAGCCCCAAGAGTGTCCACCCTTATGTCTCATCCAGCTGTGGGTCTAGATATGGTCAATCCAGGTTGCATCACAGCCCCTGAACGAATTGTGTAAGAATTTCTCTCTCTTTCCCTGTCTTTGTTTCATGGGTTTTTAAAAGTAATTTATTTTTATAATGGGGTTTAGCTGCTTTTCACGGCTGTGTTTATGCCGCTTTACACACACTTGACACACTAACAGAGAGATATCAATACATAGGTTTTAAGATTATTACTAGTCAGATATATTCTGGTGCGGTGAATCGGGCGTGTTGAGTCCAGTTCTCTGAGCAAGGAGTAGGTCTTGTCTATTACATATTGGGTTTATGGAACAGTATCTGAGCTAATTTGAAAGTCTTGTTTTATGTATCACCCCACCTCACCTTTCCCGTTAAGCAGCCATAGTGTGTTTTCTGCATGTGTGACTCTGTTCTGTTTTGTAATTCAGTTCAAGTGTAACGGTTTTTACTTTCCCTCTATAAGTGACACCTTATGAGAAGTGTCCTTTTCTGTGTGACTTATTTCACTTAAAATCGTCGTACCTAAATCCACTCATCATGCTGCTACTAGCCTTATGACATTGATTTCATGGCTGAGTGATATTCCATTGTACATAAGGACCACAAATTTTTTATCCATTTTTCGCTTTCCTGAGATATTTAAGGTGGAATGAAGTGGAGGTCCTTGTCAACAGAGCAGCCCTAAACTTTGGGGTGCTTGTGTCTTGCTGATTTTCAATTTTCCCACTTTATCCCCCCATGCGTGGAAGTGCCCTATGCTCTCTAAGCTGTGTTTTTTAGATGTTTCAGGACACACCGTACCCTTCTCCAGAGTGGCTGTTGGCTATTTACATCCCGCCCATCAGTGTAGCAAGGCTCCCATTTCTCCATGGCCTGTCCTGCATTTCTGGTTTTGACACTTTTTTCAGCATGGCCCTTTTGACCGATGGGAAGCGAGAGTTCTTTGTAGCGCTGATTTGCCTTTCCAGGTTGCTTGGTTGGCCAAAAAGGGCGTATGCGTTTTTTCCTGAATATATTCAGGCAAAAACGCATACGCCCTTTTTGGCCAAAGGCATCATTGTCGATGTTTTGCCGCTTTTCATGTGCTTTAAAGGCGATTCGAATCTACCTACTGAAATCTGTTTCCTGCAATTCTGCCTTGATTTCAAATCCTCTTCTTTGCCTTCCCTCAATATATTTGTGGACGAGAGTTATCATTTATAACTCTGCAGGTTTGTGAATTGCAGTGCCCTGAAGCTCCATTTTACAAGTCGCTTTTTTGGGAGCTGGCCGCAAAAGCGCAGGATGGCTTCAGGCCCTGTTCTGGTTCCGGGGGGCAGGCTGAGCCTGTGGTTAATTCTTCTTCCTGATGGGAAAATAGAGTGACCTGTGCCTGTCCCAACACCAAGAGCTAGTCTCTCATTGGTTCCCCGTCTTCCCGTTCATCCTCAGGACAAATTGCAACCTGTACGGAACAGGAGGTTAAAGGTGCTGAGGCTCCAAGTAGGGAGATTGCTAGTAAAGTGGCTGGAAAGGCGAACACGAGCACAAGGAGATGAGAAATGAGGTGCGTTTTAGAAACCTTTCCCCATCACACGGTGTACCATCTTCTGGGTTTCTCATGCATGTTTTCGATGTAGGAAGATGCCCTTGAACCTGGAGATTTGGGACCCATGCGATGGGTAGCACGCAGTATTACTTTAAAGGGTCTGCGTTTGCTCACCCAACCTCACCAAACCTCTCAGCCCCAAGAGTGTCCACCCTTATGTCTCATGCAGCTGTGGGTCTAGATATGGTCAATCCAGGTTGCATCACAGCCCCTGAACGAATTGTGTAAGAATTTCTCTCTCTTTCCCTGTCTTTGTTTCATGGGTTTTTAAAAGTAATTTATTTTTATAATGGGGTTTAGCTGCTTTTCACGGCTGTGTTTATGCCGCTTTACACCCACTTGACACACTAACAGAGAGATATCAATACATAGGTTTTAAGATTATTACTAGTCAGATATATTCTGGTGCGGTGAATCGGGCGTGTTGAGTCCAGTTCTCTGAGCAAGGAGTACGTCTTGTCTATTACATATTGGGTTTATGGAACGGTATCTGAGCTAATTTGAAAGTCTTGTTTTATGTATCACCCCACCTCACCTTTCCCGTTAAGCAGCCATAGTGTGTTTTCTGCATGTGTGACTCTGTTCTGTTTTGTAATTCAGTTCAAGTGTAACGGTTTTTACTTTCCCCCTATAAGTGACACCTTATGAGAAGTGTCCTTTTCTGTGTGACTTATTTCACTTAAAATCGTCGTACCTAAATCCACTCATCATGCTGCTACTAGCCTTATGACATTGATTTCATGGCTGAGTGATATTCCATTGTACATAAGGACCACAACTTTTTTATCCATTTTTCGCTTTCCTGGGATATTTAAGGTGGAATGAAGTGGAGGTCCTTGTCAACAGAGCAGCCCTAAACTTTGGGGTGCTTGTGTCTTGCTGATTTTCAATTTTCCCACTTTATCCCCCCATGCGTGGAAGTGCCCTATGCTCTCTAAGCTGTGTTTTTTAGCTGTTTCAGGACACACCGTACACTTCTCCAGTGTGGCTGTTGGCAATTGACATCCCGCCCATCAGTGTAGCAAGGCTCCCATTTCTCCATGGCCTGTCCTGCATTTCTGGTTTTGACACTTTTTTCAGCATGGCCCTTTTGACCGATGGGAAGCGAGACTTCTTTGTAGCGCTGATTTGCCTTTCCAGGTTGCTTGGTTGGCCAAAAAGGGCGTATGCGTTTTTTCCTGAATATATTCAGGAAAAAACGCATACGCCCTTTTTGGCCAAGGGCATCATTGTCGACGTTTTGCCGCTTTTCATGTGCTTTAAAGACGATTCGAATCTACCTCCTGAAATCTGTTTCCTGCAATTCTGCCTTGATTTCAAATCCTCTTCTTTGCCTTCCCTCAATATATTTGTGGACGAGAGTTATCATTTATAACTCTGCAGGTTTGTGAATTGCAGGGCCCTAAAGCTCCATTTTACAAGTCACTTTTTTGGGAGCTGGCCGCAAAAGCGCAGGATGGCTTCAGGCCCTGTTCTGGTTCCGGGGGGCAGGCTGAGCCTGTGGTTAATTCTTCTTCCTGATGGGAAAATAGAGTGACCTGTGCCTGTCCCAACACCAAGAGCGAGTCTCTCATTGGTTCCCCGTCTTCCCGTTCATCCTCAGGACAAATTGCAACCTGTACGGAACAGGAGGTTAAAGGTGCTGATGCTCCAAGTAGGGAGATTGCTAGTAAAGTGGCTGGAATGGCGAACCCGAGCACAAGGAGATGAGAAATGAGGTGCGTTTTAGAAACCTTTCCCCATCACACGGTGTACCATCTTCTGGGTTTCTCATGCATGTTTTCGATGTAGGAAGATGCCCTTGAACCTGGAGATTTGGGACCCATGCGATGGGTAGCACGCAGTATTACTTTAAAGGGTCTGCGTTTGCTCACCCAACCTCACCAAACCTCTCAGCCCCGAGAGTGTCCACCCTTATGTCTCATCCAGCTGTGGGTCTAGATATGGTCAATCCAGGTTGCATCACAGCCCCTGAACGAATTGTGTAAGAATTTCTCTCTCTTTCCCTGTCTTTGTTTCATGGGTTTTTAAAAGTAATTTATTTTTATAATGGGGTTTAGCTGCTTTTCACGGCTGTGTTTATGCCGCTTTACACCCACTTGACACACTAACAGAGAGATATCAATACATAGGTTTTAAGATTATTACTAGTCAGATATATTCTTGTGCGGTGAATCGGGCGTGTTGAGTCCAGTTCTCTGAGCAAGGAGTAGGTCTTGTCTATTACATATTGGGTTTATGGAACGGTATCTGAGCTAATTTGAAAGTCTTGTTTTATGTATCACCCCACCTCACCTTTCCCGTTAAGCAGCCATAGTGTGTTTCTGCATGTGTGACTCTGTTCTGTTTTGTAATTCAGTTCAAGTGTAACGGTTTTTACATTCCCTCTATAAGTGACACCTTATGAGAAGTGTCCTTTTCTGTGTGACTTATTTCACTTAGAACCGTCGTACCTAAATCCACTCATCATGCTGCTACTAGCCTTATGACATTGATTTCATGGCTGAGTGATATTCCATTGTACATAAGGACCACAACTTTTTTATCCATTTTTCGCTTTCCTGGGATATTTAAGGTGGAATGAAGTGGAGGTCCTTGTCAACAGAGCAGCCCTAAACTTTGGGGTGCTTGTGTCTTGCTGATTTTCAATTTTCCCACTTTATCCCCCCATGCGTGGAAGTGCCCTATGCTCTCTAAGCTGTGTTTTTTAGCTGTTTCAGGACACACCGTACACTTCTCCAGTGTGGCTGTTGGCAATTGACATCCCGCCCATCAGTGTAGCAAGGCTCCCATTTCTCCATGGCCTGTCCTGCATTTCTGGTTTTGACACTTTTTTCAGCATGGCCCTTTTGACCGATGGGAAGCGAGACTTCTTCGTAGCGCTGATTTGCCTTTCCAGGTTGCTTGGTTGGCCAAAAAGGGCGTATGCGTTTTTTCCTGAATATATTCAGGCAAAAACGCATACGCCCTTTTGGGCCAAGGGCATCATTGTCAACGTTTTGCCGCTTTTCATGTGCTTTAAAGACGATTCGAATCTACCTCCTGAAATCTGTTTCCTGCAATTCTGCCTTGATTTCAAATCCTCTTCTTTGCCTTCCCTCAATATATTTGTGGACGAGAGTTATCATTTATAACTCTGCAGGTTTGTGAATTGCAGTGCCCTGAAGCTCCATTTTACAAGTCGCTTTTTTGGGAGCTGGCCGCAAAAGCGCAGGATGGCTTCAGGCCCTGTTCTGGTTCCGGGGGGCAGGCTGAGCCTGTGGTTAATTCTTCTTCCTGATGGGAAAATAGAGTGACCTGTGCCTGTCCCAACACCAAGAGCTAGTCTCTCATTGGTTCCCCGTCTTCCCGTTCATCCTCAGGACAAATTGCAACCTGTACGGAACAGGAGGTTAAAGGTGCTGAGGCTCCAAGTAGGGAGATTGCTAGTAAAGTGGCTGGAAAGGCGAACACGAGCACAAGGAGATGAGAAATGAGGTGCGTTTTAGAAACCTTTCCCCATCACACGGTGTACCATCTTCTGGGTTTCTCATGCATGTTTTCGATGTAGGAAGATGCCCTTGAACCTGGAGATTTGGGACCCATGCGATGGGTAGCACGCAGTATTACTTTAAAGGGTCTGCGTTTGCTCACCCAACCTCACCAAACCTCTCAGCCCCAAGAGTGTCCACCCTTATGTCTCATGCAGCTGTGGGTCTAGATATGGTCAATCCAGGTTGCATCACAGCCCCTGAACGAATTGTGTAAGAATTTCTCTCTCTTTCCCTGTCTTTGTTTCATGGGTTTTTAAAAGTAATTTATTTTTATAATGGGGTTTAGCTGCTTTTCACGGCTGTGTTTATGCCGCTTTACACCCACTTGACACACTAACAGAGAGATATCAATACATAGGTTTTAAGATTATTACTAGTCAGATATATTCTGGTGCGGTGAATCGGGCGTGTTGAGTCCAGTTCTCTGAGCAAGGAGTACGTCTTGTCTATTACATATTGGGTTTATGGAACGGTATCTGAGCTAATTTGAAAGTCTTGTTTTATGTATCACCCCACCTCACCTTTCCCGTTAAGCAGCCATAGTGTGTTTTCTGCATGTGTGACTCTGTTCTGTTTTGTAATTCAGTTCAAGTGTAACGGTTTTTACTTTCCCCCTATAAGTGACACCTTATGAGAAGTGTCCTTTTCTGTGTGACTTATTTCACTTAAAATCGTCGTACCTAAATCCACTCATCATGCTGCTACTAGCCTTATGACATTGATTTCATGGCTGAGTGATATTCCATTGTACATAAGGACCACAACTTTTTTATCCATTTTTCGCTTTCCTGGGATATTTAAGGTGGAATGAAGTGGAGGTCCTTGTCAACAGAGCAGCCCTAAACTTTGGGGTGCTTGTGTCTTGCTGATTTTCAATTTTCCCACTTTATCCCCCCATGCGTGGAAGTGCCCTATGCTCTCTAAGCTGTGTTTTTTAGCTGTTTCAGGACACACCGTACACTTCTCCAGTGTGGCTGTTGGCAATTGACATCCCGCCCATCAGTGTAGCAAGGCTCCCATTTCTCCATGGCCTGTCCTGCATTTCTGGTTTTGACACTTTTTTCAGCATGGCCCTTTTGACCGATGGGAAGCGAGACTTCTTTGTAGCGCTGATTTGCCTTTCCAGGTTGCTTGGTTGGCCAAAAAGGGCGTATGCGTTTTTTCCTGAATATATTCAGGAAAAAACGCATACGCCCTTTTTGGCCAAGGGCATCATTGTCGACGTTTTGCCGCTTTTCATGTGCTTTAAAGACGATTCGAATCTACCTCCTGAAATCTGTTTCCTGCAATTCTGCCTTGATTTCAAATCCTCTTCTTTGCCTTCCCTCAATATATTTGTGGACGAGAGTTATCATTTATAACTCTGCAGGTTTGTGAATTGCAGGGCCCTAAAGCTCCATTTTACAAGTCACTTTTTTGGGAGCTGGCCGCAAAAGCGCAGGATGGCTTCAGGCCCTGTTCTGGTTCCGGGGGGCAGGCTGAGCCTGTGGTTAATTCTTCTTCCTGATGGGAAAATAGAGTGACCTGTGCCTGTCCCAACACCAAGAGCGAGTCTCTCATTGGTTCCCCGTCTTCCCGTTCATCCTCAGGACAAATTGCAACCTGTACGGAACAGGAGGTTAAAGGTGCTGATGCTCCAAGTAGGGAGATTGCTAGTAAAGTGGCTGGAATGGCGAACCCGAGCACAAGGAGATGAGAAATGAGGTGCGTTTTAGAAACCTTTCCCCATCACACGGTGTACCATCTTCTGGGTTTCTCATGCATGTTTTCGATGTAGGAAGATGCCCTTGAACCTGGAGATTTGGGACCCATGCGATGGGTAGCACGCAGTATTACTTTAAAGGGTCTGCGTTTGCTCACCCAACCTCACCAAACCTCTCAGCCCCGAGAGTGTCCACCCTTATGTCTCATCCAGCTGTGGGTCTAGATATGGTCAATCCAGGTTGCATCACAGCCCCTGAACGAATTGTGTAAGAATTTCTCTCTCTTTCCCTGTCTTTGTTTCATGGGTTTTTAAAAGTAATTTATTTTTATAATGGGGTTTAGCTGCTTTTCACGGCTGTGTTTATGCCGCTTTACACCCACTTGACACACTAACAGAGAGATATCAATACATAGGTTTTAAGATTATTACTAGTCAGATATATTCTTGTGCGGTGAATCGGGCGTGTTGAGTCCAGTTCTCTGAGCAAGGAGTAGGTCTTGTCTATTACATATTGGGTTTATGGAACGGTATCTGAGCTAATTTGAAAGTCTTGTTTTATGTATCACCCCACCTCACCTTTCCCGTTAAGCAGCCATAGTGTGTTTCTGCATGTGTGACTCTGTTCTGTTTTGTAATTCAGTTCAAGTGTAACGGTTTTTACATTCCCTCTATAAGTGACACCTTATGAGAAGTGTCCTTTTCTGTGTGACTTATTTCACTTAGAACCGTCGTACCTAAATCCACTCATCATGCTGCTACTAGCCTTATGACATTGATTTCATGGCTGAGTGATATTCCATTGTACATAAGGACCACAACTTTTTTATCCATTTTTCGCTTTCCTGGGATATTTAAGGTGGAATGAAGTGGAGGTCCTTGTCAACAGAGCAGCCCTAAACTTTGGGGTGCTTGTGTCTTGCTGATTTTCAATTTTCCCACTTTATCCCCCCATGCGTGGAAGTGCCCTATGCTCTCTAAGCTGTGTTTTTTAGCTGTTTCAGGACACACCGTACACTTCTCCAGTGTGGCTGTTGGCAATTGACATCCCGCCCATCAGTGTAGCAAGGCTCCCATTTCTCCATGGCCTGTCCTGCATTTCTGGTTTTGACACTTTTTTCAGCATGGCCCTTTTGACCGATGGGAAGCGAGACTTCTTCGTAGCGCTGATTTGCCTTTCCAGGTTGCTTGGTTGGCCAAAAAGGGCGTATGCGTTTTTTCCTGAATATATTCAGGCAAAAACGCATACGCCCTTTTGGGCCAAGGGCATCATTGTCAACGTTTTGCCGCTTTTCATGTGCTTTAAAGACGATTCGAATCTACCTCCTGAAATCTGTTTCCTGCAATTCTGCCTTGATTTCAAATCCTCTTCTTTGCCTTCCCTCAATATATTTGTGGACGAGAGTTATCATTTATAACTCTGCAGGTTTGTGAATTGCAGTGCCCTGAAGCTCCATTTTACAAGTCGCTTTTTTGGGAGCTGGCCGCAAAAGCGCAGGATGGCTTCAGGCCCTGTTCTGGTTCCGGGGGGCAGGCTGAGCCTGTGGTTAATTCTTCTTCCTGATGGGAAAATAGAGTGACCTGTGCCTGTCCCAACACCAAGAGCTAGTCTCTCATTGGTTCCCCGTCTTCCCGTTCATCCTCAGGACAAATTGCAACCTGTACGGAACAGGAGGTTAAAGGTGCTGAGGCTCCAAGTAGGGAGATTGCTAGTAAAGTGGCTGGAAAGGCGAACACGAGCACAAGGAGATGAGAAATGAGGTGCGTTTTAGAAACCTTTCCCCATCACACGGTGTACCATCTTCTGGGTTTCTCATGCATGTTTTCGATGTAGGAAGATGCCCTTGAACCTGGAGATTTGGGACCCATGCGATGGGTAGCACGCAGTATTACTTTAAAGGGTCTGCGTTTGCTCACCCAACCTCACCAAACCTCTCAGCCCCAAGAGTGTCCACCCTTATGTCTCATGCAGCTGTGGGTCTAGATATGGTCAATCCAGGTTGCATCACAGCCCCTGAACGAATTGTGTAAGAATTTCTCTCTCTTTCCCTGTCTTTGTTTCATGGGTTTTTAAAAGTAATTTATTTTTATAATGGGGTTTAGCTGCTTTTCACGGCTGTGTTTATGCCGCTTTACACCCACTTGACACACTAACAGAGAGATATCAATACATAGGTTTTAAGATTATTACTAGTCAGATATATTCTGGTGCGGTGAATCGGGCGTGTTGAGTCCAGTTCTCTGAGCAAGGAGTACGTCTTGTCTATTACATATTGGGTTTATGGAACGGTATCTGAGCTAATTTGAAAGTCTTGTTTTATGTATCACCCCACCTCACCTTTCCCGTTAAGCAGCCATAGTGTGTTTTCTGCATGTGTGACTCTGTTCTGTTTTGTAATTCAGTTCAAGTGTAACGGTTTTTACTTTCCCCCTATAAGTGACACCTTATGAGAAGTGTCCTTTTCTGTGTGACTTATTTCACTTAAAATCGTCGTACCTAAATCCACTCATCATGCTGCTACTAGCCTTATGACATTGATTTCATGGCTGAGTGATATTCCATTGTACATAAGGACCACAACTTTTTTATCCATTTTTCGCTTTCCTGGGATATTTAAGGTGGAATGAAGTGGAGGTCCTTGTCAACAGAGCAGCCCTAAACTTTGGGGTGCTTGTGTCTTGCTGATTTTCAATTTTCCCACTTTATCCCCCCATGCGTGGAAGTGCCCTATGCTCTCTAAGCTGTGTTTTTTAGCTGTTTCAGGACACACCGTACACTTCTCCAGTGTGGCTGTTGGCAATTGACATCCCGCCCATCAGTGTAGCAAGGCTCCCATTTCTCCATGGCCTGTCCTGCATTTCTGGTTTTGACACTTTTTTCAGCATGGCCCTTTTGACCGATGGGAAGCGAGACTTCTTCGTAGCGCTGATTTGCCTTTCCAGGTTGCTTGGTTGGCCAAAAAGGGCGTATGCGTTTTTTCCTGAATATATTCAGGAAAAAACGCATACGCCCTTTTGGGCCAAGGGCATCATTGTCAACGTTTTGCCGCTTTTCATGTGCTTTAAAGACGATTCGAATCTACCTCCTGAAATCTGTTTCCTGCAATTCTGCCTTGATTTCAAATCCTCTTCTTTGCCTTCCCTCAATATATTTGTGGACGAGAGTTATCATTTATAACTCTGCAGGTTTGTGAATTGCAGTGCCCTGAAGCTCCATTTTACAAGTCGCTTTTTTGGGAGCTGGCCGCAAAAGCGCAGGATGGCTTCAGGCCCTGTTCTGGTTCCGGGGGGCAGGCTGAGCCTGTGGTTAATTCTTCTTCCTGATGGGAAAATAGAGTGACCTGTGCCTGTCCCAACACCAAGAGCTAGTCTCTCATTGGTTCCCCGTCTTCCCGTTCATCCTCAGGACAAATTGCAACCTGTACGGAACAGGAGGTTAAAGGTGCTGATGCTCCAAGTAGGGAGATTGCTAGTAAAGTGGCTGGAATGGCGAACCCGAGCACAAGGAGATGAGAAATGAGGTGCGTTTTAGAAACCTTTCCCCATCACACGGTGTACCATCTTCTGGGTTTCTCATGCATGTTTTCGATGTAGGAAGATGCCCTTGAACCTGGAGATTTGGGACCCATGCGATGGGTAGCACGCAGTATTACTTTAAAGGGTCTGTGTTTGCTCACCCAACCTCACCAAACCTCTCAGCCCCAAGAGTGTCCACCCTTATGTCTCATCCAGCTGTGGGTCTAGATATGGTCAATCCAGGTTGCATCACAGCCCCTGAACGAATTGTGTAAGAATTTCTCTCTCTTTCCCTGTCTTTGTTTCATGGGTTTTTAAAAGTAATTTATTTTTATAATGGGGTTTAGCTGCTTTTCACGGCTGTGTTTATGCCGCTTTACACCCACTTGACACACTAACAGAGAGATATCAATACATAGGTTTTAAGATTATTACTAGTCAGATATATTCTTTTGCGGTGAATCGGGCATGTTGAGTCCAGTTCTCTGAGCAAGGAGTAGGTCTTGTCTATTACATATTGGGTTTATGGAACGGTATCTGAGCTAATTTGAAAGTCTTGTTTTATGTATCACCCCACCTCACCTTTCCCGTTAAGCAGCCATAGTGTGTTTTCTGCATGTGTGACTCTGTTCTGTTTTGTAATTCAGTTCAAGTGTAACGGTTTTTACATTCCCTCTATAAGTGACACTTTATGAGAAGTGTCCTTTTCTGTGTGACTTATTTCACTTAGAATCGTCGTACCTAAATCCACTCATCATGCTGCTACTAGCCTTATGACATTGATTTCATGGCTGAGTGATATTCCATTGTACATAAGGACCACAACTTTTTTATCCATTTTTCGCTTTCCTGGGATATTTAAGGTGGAATGAAGTGGAGGTCCTTGTCAACAGAGCAGCCCTAAACTTAGGGGTGCTTGTGTCTTGCTGATTTTCAATTTTCCCACTTTATCCCCCCATGCGTGGAAGTGCCCTATGCTCTCTAAGCTGTGTTTTTTAAATGTTTCAGGACACACCGTACACTTCTCCAGTGTGGCTGTTGGCAATTGACATCCCTCCCATCAGTGTAGCAAGGCTCCCATTTCTCCATGGCCTGTCCTGCATTTCTGGTTTTGACACTTTTTTCAGCATGGCCCTTTTGACCGAAGGGAAGCGAGACTTCTTTGTAGCGCTGATTTGCCTTTCCAGGTTGCTTGGTTGGCCAAAAAGGGCGTATGCGTTTTTTCCTGAATATATTCAGGAAAAAACGCATACGCCCTTTTTGGCCAAGGGCATCATTGTCAACGTTTTGCCGCTTTTCATGTGCTTTAAAGACGATTCGAATCTACCTCCTGAAATCTGTTTCCTGCAATTCTGCCTTGATTTCAAATCCTCTTCTTTGCCTTCCCTCAATATATTTGTGGACGAGAGTTATCATTTATAACTCTGCAGGTTTGTGAATTGCAGTGCCCTGAAGCTCCATTTTACAAGTCGCTTTTTTGGGAGCTGGCCGCAAAAGCGCAGGATGGCTTCAGGCCCTGTTCTGGTTCCGGGGGGCAGGCTGAGCCTGTGGTTAATTCTTCTTCCTGATGGGAAAATAGAGTGACCTGTGCCTGTCCCAACACCAAGAGCTAGTCTCTCATTGGTTCCCCGTCTTCCCGTTCATCCTCAGGACAAATTGCAACCTGTACGGAACAGGAGATTAAAGGTGCTGTTGCTCCAAGTAGGGAGATTGCTAGTAAAGTGGCTGGAATGGCGAAACCGAGCACAAGGAGATGAGAAATGAGGTGCGTTTTAGAAACCTTTCCCCATCACACGGTGTACCATCTTCTGGGTTTCTCATGCATGTTTTCGATGTAGGAAGATGCCCTTGAACCTGGAGATTTGGGACCCATGCGATGGGTAGCACGCAGTATTACTTTAAAGGGTCTGCGTTTGCTCACCCAACCTCACCAAACCTCTCAGCCCCAAGAGTGTCCACCCTTATGTCTCATCCAGCTGTGGGTCTAGATATGGTCAATCCAGGTTGCATCACAGCCCCTGAACGAATTGTGTAAGAATTTCTCTCTCTTTCCCTGTCTTTGTTTCATGGGTTTTTAAAAGTAATTTATTTTTATAATGGGGTTTAGCTGCTTTTCACGGCTGTGTTTATGCCGCTTTACACCCACTTGACACACTAACAGAGAGATATCAATACATAGGTTTTAAGATTATTACTAGTGAGATATATTCTTGTGCGGTGAATCGGGCGTGTTGAGTCCAGTTCTCTGAGCAAGGAGTAGGTCTTGTCTATTACATATTGGGTTTATGGAACGGTATCTGAGCTAATTTGAAACTCTTGTTTTATGTATCACCGCACCTCACCTTTCCCGTTAAGCAGCCATAGTGTGTTTTCTGCATGTGTGACTCTGTTCTGTTTTGTAATTCAGTTCAAGTGTAACGGTTTTTACATTCCCTTTATAAGTGACACCTTATGAGAAGTGTCCTTTTCTGTGTGACTTATTTCACTTAGAATCGTCGTACCTAAATCCACTCATCATGCTGCTACTAGCCTTATGACATTGATTTCATGGCTGAGTGATATTCCATTGTACATAAGGACCACAACTTTTTTATCCATTTTTCGCTTTCCTGGGATATTTAAGGTGGAATGAAGTGGAGGTCCTTGTCAACAGAGCAGCCCTAAACTTTGGGGTGCTTGTGTCTTGCTGATTTTCAATTTTCCCACTTTATCCCCCCATGCGTGGAAGTGCCCTATGCTCTCTAAGCTGTGTTTTTTAGCTGTTTCAGGACACACCGTACACTTCTCCAGTGTGGCTGTTGGCAATTGACATCCCGCCCATCAGTGTAGCAAGGCTCCCATTTCTCCATGGCCTGTCCTGCATTTCTGGTTTTGACACTTTTTTCAGCATGGCCCTTTTGACCGATGGGAAGCGAGACTTCTTTGTAGCGCTGATTTGCCTTTCCAGGTTGCTTGGTTGGCCAAAAAGGGCGTATGCGTTTTTTCCTGAATATATTCAGGAAAAAACGCATACGCCCTTTTTGGCCAAGGGCATCATTGTCAACGTTTTGCCGCTTTTCATGTGCTTTAAAGACGATTCGAATCTACCTCCTGAAATCTGTTTCCTGCAATTCTGCCTTGATTTCAAATCCTCTTCTTTGCCTTCCCTCAATATATTTGTGGACGAGAGTTATCATTTATAACTCTGCAGGTTTGTGAATTGCAGTGCCCTGAAGCTCCATTTTACAAGTCGCTTTTTTGGGAGCTGGCCGCAAAAGCGCAGGATGGCTTCAGGCCCTGTTCTGGTTCCGGGGGGCAGGCTGAGCCTGTGGTTAATTCTTCTTCCTGATGGGAAAATAGAGTGACCTGTGCCTGTCCCAACACCAAGAGCTAGTCTCTCATTGGTTCCCCGTCTTCCCGTTCATCCTCAGGACAAATTGCAACCTGTACGGAACAGGAGGTTAAAGGTGCTGATGCTCCAAGTAGGGAGATTGCTAGTAAAGTGGCTGGAATGACGAACCCAAGCACAAGGAGATGAGAAATGAGGTGCGTTTTAGAAACCTTTCCCCATCACACGGTGTACCATCTTCTGGGTTTCTCATGCATGTTTTCGATGTAGGAAGATGCCCTTGAACCTGGAGATTTGGGACCCATGCGATGGGTAGCACGCAGTATTACTTTAAAGGGTCTGCGTTTGCTCACCCAACCTCACCAAACCTCTCAGCCCCAAGAGTGTCCACCCTTATGTCTCATCCAGCTGTGGGTCTAGATATGGTCAATCCAGGTTGCATCACAGCCCCTGAACGAATTGTGTAAGAATTTCTCTCTCTTTCCCTGTCTTTGTTTCATGGGTTTTTAAAAGTAATTTATTTTTATAATGGGGTTTAGCTGCTTTTCACGGCTGTGTTTATGCCGATTTACACCCACTTGACACACTAACAGAGAGATATCAATACATAGGTTTTAAGATTATTACTAGTCAGATATATTCTTGTGCGGTGAATCGGGCGTGTTGAGTCCAGTTCTCTGAGGAAGGAGTAGGTCTTGTCTATTACATATTGGGTTTATGGAACGGTATCTGAACTAATTTGAAAGTCTTGTTTTATGTATCACCCCACCTCACCTTTCCCGTTAAGCAGCCATAGTGTGTTTTCTGCATGTGTGACTCTGTTCTGTTTTGTAATTCAGTTCAAGTGTAACGGATTTTACATTCCCTCTATAAGTGACACCTTATGAGAAGTGTCCTTTTCTGTGTGACTTATTTCACTTAGAATCGTCGTACCTAAATCCACTCATCATGCTGCTACTAGCCTTATGACATTGATTTCATGGCTGAGTGATATTCCATTGTACATAAGGACCACAACTTTTTTATCCATTTTTCGCTTTCCTGGGATATTTAAGGTGGAATGAAGTGGAGGTCCTTGTCAAAAGAGCAGCCCTAAACTTTGGGTTGCTTGTGTCTTGCTGATTTTCAATTTTCTCACTTTATCCCCCCAAGCGTGGAAGTGCCCTATGCTCTCTAAGCTGTGTTTTTTAGATGTTTCAGGACACACCGTACCCTTCTCCAGAGTGGCTGTTGGCTATTTACATCCCGCCCATCAGTGTAGCAAGGCTCCCATTTCTCCATGGCCTGTCCTGCATTTCTGGTTTTGACACTTTTTTCAGCATGGCCCTTTTGACCGATGGGAAGCGAGAGTTCTTTGTAGCGCTGATTTGCCTTTCCAGGTTGCTTGGTTGGCCAAAAAGGGCGTATGCGTTTTTTCCTGAATATATTCAGGCAAAAACGCATACGCCCTTTTTGGCCAAAGGCATCATTGTCGATGTTTTGCCGCTTTTCATGTGCTTTAAAGGCGATTCGAATCTACCTACTGAAATCTGTTTCCTGCAATTCTGCCTTGATTTCAAATCCTCTTCTTTGCCTTCCCTCAATATATTTGTGGACGAGAGTTATCATTTATAACTCTGCAGGTTTGTGAATTGCAGTGCCCTGAAGCTCCATTTTACAAGTCGCTTTTTTGGGAGCTGGCCGCAAAAGCGCAGGATGGCTTCAGGCCCTGTTCTGGTTCCGGGGGGCAGGCTGAGCCTGTGGTTAATTCTTCTTCCTGATGGGAAAATAGAGTGACCTGTGCCTGTCCCAACACCAAGAGCTAGTCTCTCATTGGTTCCCCGTCTTCCCGTTCATCCTCAGGACAAATTGCAACCTGTACGGAACAGGAGGTTAAAGGTGCTGATGCTCCAAGTAGGGAGATTGCTAGTAAAGTGGCTGGAAAGTCGAACCCGAGCACAAGGAGATGAGAAATGAGGTGCGTTTTAGAAACCTTTCCCCATCACACGGTGTACCATCTTCTGGGTTTCTCATGCATGTTTTCGATGTAGGAAGATGCCCTTGAACCTGGAGATTTGGGACCCATGCGATGGATTGCACGCAGTATTACTTTAAAGGGTCTGCGTTTGCTCACCCAACCTCACCAAACCTCTCAGCCCCAAGAGTGTCCACCCTTATGTCTCATCCAGCTGTGGGTCTAGATATGGTCAATCCAGGTTGCATCACAGCCCCTGAACGAATTGTGTAAGAATTTCTCTCTCTTTCCCTGTCTTTGTTTCATGGGTTTTTAAAAGTAATTTATTTTTATAATGGGGTTTAGCTGCTTTTCACGGCTGTGTTTATGCCGCTTTACACCCACTTGACACACTAACAGAGAGATATCAATACATAGGTTTTAAGATTATTACTAGTCAGATATATTCTTGTGCGGTGAATCGGGCGTGTTGAGTCCAGTTCTCTGAGCAAGGAGTAGGTCTTGTCTATTACATATTGGGTTTATGGAACGGTATCTGAGCTAATTTGAAAGTCTTGTTTTATGTATCACCCCACCTCACCTTTCCCGTTAAACAGCCATAGTGTGTTTTCTGCATGTGTGACTCTGTTCTGTTTTGTAATTCAGTTCAAGTGTAACGGTTTTTATATTCCCTCTATAAGTGACACCTTATGAGAAGTGTCCTTTTCGGTGTGACTTATTTCACTTAGAATCGTCGTACCTAAATCCACTCATCATGCTGCTACTAGCCTTATGACATTGATTTCATGGCTGAGTGATATTCCATTGTACATAAGGACCACAACTTTTTAATCCATTTTTCGCTTTCCTGGGATATTTAAGGTGGAATGAAGTGGAGGTCCTTGTCAACAGAGCAGCCCTAAACTTTGGGGTGCTTGTGTCTTGCTGATTTTCAATTTTCCCTCTTTATCCCCCCATGCGTGGAAGTGCCCTATGCTCTCTAAGCTGTGTTTTTTAGCTGTTTCAGGACACACCGTACACTTCTCCAGTGTGGCTGTTGGCTATTTACATCCCGCCCATCAGTGTGGCAAGGCTCCCATTTCTCCATGGCCTGTCCTGCATTTCTGGTTTTGACACTTTTTTCAGCATGGCCCTTTTGACCGATGGGAAGCGAGACTTCTTTGTAGCGCTGATTTGCCTTTCCAGGTTGCTTGGTTGGCCAAAAAGGGCGTATGCGTTTTTTCCTGAATATATTCAGGAAAAAACGCATACGCCCTTTTTGGCCAAGGGCATCATTGTCGATGTTTTGCCGCTTTTCATGTGCTTTAAAGGCGATTCGAATCTACCTACTGAAATCTGTTTCCTGCAATTCTGCCTTGATTTCAAATCCTCTTCTTTGCCTTCCCTCAATATATTTGTGGACGAGAGTTATCATTTATAACTCTGCAGGTTTGTGAATTGCAGTGCCCTGAAGCTCCATTTTACAAGTCGCTTGTTTGGGAGCTGGCCGCAAAAGCGCAGGATGGCTTCAGGCCCTGTTCTGGTTCCGGGGGGCAGGCTGAGCCTGTGGTTAATTCTTCTTCCTGATGGGAAAATAGAGTGACCTGTTCCTGTCACAACACCAAGAGCTAGTCTCTCATTGGTTCCCCATCTTCCCGTTCATCCTCAGGACAAATTGCAACCTGTACGGAACAGGAGGTTAAAGGTGCTGATGCTCCAAGTAGGGAGATTGCTAGTAAAGTGGCTGGAAAGGCGAACCCGAGCACAAGGAGATGAGAAATGAGGTGCGTTTTAGAAACCTTTCCCCATCACACGGTGTACCATCTTCTGGGTTTCTCATGCATGTTTTCGATGTAGGAAGATGCCCTTGAACCTGGAGATTTGGGACCCATGCGATGGGTAGCACGCAGTATTACTTTAAAGGGTCTGCGTTTGCTCACCCAACCTCACCAAACCTCTCAGCCCCAAGAGTGTCCACCCTTATGTCTCATCCAGCTGTGGGTCTAGATATGGTCAATCCAGGTTGCATCACAGCCCCTGAACGAATTGTGTAAGAATTTCTCTCTCTTTCCCTGTCTTTGTTTCATGGGTTTTGAAAAGTAATTTATTTTTATAATGGGGTTTAGCTGCTTTTCACGGCTGTGTTTATGCCGCTTTACACCCACTTGACACACTAACAGAGAGATATCAATACATAGGTTTTAAGATTATTACTAGTCAGATATATTCTTGTGCGGTGAATCGGGCGTGTTGAGTCCAGTTCTCTGAGGAAGGAGTAGGTCTTGTCTATTACATATTGGGTTTATGGAACGGTATCTGAACTAATTTGAAAGTCTTGTTTTATGTATCACCCCACCTCACCTTTCCCGTTAAGCAGCCATAGTGTGTTTTCTGCATGTGTGACTCTGTTCTGTTTTGTAATTCAGTTCAAGTGTAACGGATTTTACATTCCCTCTATAAGTGACACCTTATGAGAAGTGTCCTTTTCTGTGTGACTTATTTCACTTAGAATCGTCGTACCTAAATCCACTCATCATGCTGCTACTAGCCTTATGACATTGATTTCATGGCTGAGTGATATTCCATTGTACATAAGGACCACAACTTTTTTATCCATTTTTCGCTTTCCTGGGATATTTAAGGTGGAATGAAGTGGAGGTCCTTGTCAAGAGAGCAGCCCTAAACTTTGGGGTGCTTGTGTCTTGCTGATTTTCAATTTTCTCACTTTATCCCCCCATGCGTGGAAGTGCCCTATGCTCTCTAAGCTGTGTTTTTTAGATGTTTCAGGACACACCGTACCCTTTTCCAGAGTGGCTGTTGGCTATTTACATCCCGCCCATCAGTGTGGCAAGGCTACCATTTCTCCATGGCCTGTCCTGCATTTCTGGTTTTGACACTTTTTTCAGCATGGCCCTTTTGACCGATGGGAAGCGAGACTTCTTTGTAGCGCTGATTTGCCTTTCCAGGTTGCTTGGTTGGCCAAAAAGGGCGTATGCGTTTTTTCCTGAATATATTCAGGAAAAAACGCATACGCCCTTTTTGGCCAAGGGCATCATTGTCGATGTTTTGCCGCTTTTCATGTGCTTTAAAGGCGATTCGAATCTACCTACTGAAATCTGTTTCCTGCAATTCTGCCTTGATTTCAAATCCTCTTCTTTGCCTTCCCTCAATATATTTGTGGACGAGAGTTATCATTTATAACTCTGCAGGTTTGTGAATTGCAGTGCCCTGAAGCTCCATTTTACAAGTCGCTTTTTTGGGAGCTGGCCGCAAAAGCGCAGGATGGCTTCAGGCCCTGTTCTGGTTCCGGGGGGCAGGCTGAGCCTGTGGTTAATTCTTCTTCCTGATGCGAAAATAGAGTGACCTGTTCCTGTCACAACACCAAGAGCTAGTCTCTCATTGGTTCCCCGTCTTCCCGTTCATCCTCAGGACAAATTGCAACCTGTACGGAACAGGAGGTTAAAGGTGCTGATGCTCCAAGTAGGGAGATTGCTAGTAAAGTGGCTGGAAAGGCGAACCCGAGCACAAGGAGATGAGAAATGAGGTGCGTTTTAGAAACCTTTCCCCATCACACGGTGTACCATCTTCTGGGTTTCTCATGCATGTTTTCGATGTAGGAAGATGCCCTTGAACCTGGAGATTTGGGACCCATGCGATGGGTAGCACGCAGTATTACTTTAAAGGGTCTGCGTTTGCTCACCCAACCTCACCAAACCTCTCAGCCCCAAGAGTGTCCACCCTTATGTCTCATCCAGCTGTGGGTCTAGATATGGTCAATCCAGGTTGCATCACAGCCCCTGAACGAATTGTGTAAGAATTTCTCTCTCTTTCCCTGTCTTTGTTTCATGGGTTTTGAAAAGTAATTTATTTTTATAATGGGGTTTAGCTGCTTTTCACGGCTGTGTTTATGCCGCTTTACACCCAATTGACACACTAACAGAGAGATATCAATACATAGGTTTTAAGATTATTACTAGTCAGATATATTCTTGTGCGGTGAATCGGGCGTGTTGAGTCCAGTTCTCTGAGCAAGGAGTAGGTCTTGTCTATTACATATTGGGTTTATGGAACGGTATCTGAGCTAATTTGAAAGTCTTGTTTTATGTATCACCCCACCTCACCTTTCCCATTAAGCAGCCATGGTGTGTTTTCTGCATGTGTGACTCTGTTCTGTTTTGTAATTAAGTTCAAGTGTAACGGATTTTACATTCCCTCTATAAGTGACACCTTATGAGAAGTGTCCTTTTCTGTGTGACTTATTTCACTTAGAATCGTCGTACCTAAATCCACTCATCATGCTGCTACTAGCCTTATGACATTGATTTCATGGCTGAGTGATATTCCATTGTACATAAGGACCACAACTTTTTTATCCATTTTTCGCTTTCCTGGGATATTTAAGGTGGAATGAAGTGGAGGTCCTTGTCAACAGAGCAGCCCTAAACTTTGGGGTGCTTGTGTCTTGCTGATTTTCAATTTTCTCACTTTATCCCCCCATGCGTGGATGTGCCCTATGCTCTCTAAGCTGTGTTTTTTAGATGTTTCAGGACACACCGTACCCTTCTCCAGAGTGGCTGTTGGCAATTTACATCCCGCCCATCAGTGTAGCAAGGCTCCCATTTCTCCATGGCCTGTCCTGCATTTCTGGTTTTGACACTTTTTTCAGCATGGCCCTTTTGACCGATGGGAAGCGAGACTTCTTTGTAGCGCTGATTTGCCTTTCCAGGTTGCTTGGTTGGCCAAAAAGGGCGTATGCGTTTTTTCCTGAATATATTCAGGAAAAAACGCATACGTCCTTTTTGGCCAAGGGCATCATTGTCGATGTTTTGCCACTTTTCATGTGCTTTAAAGGCGATTCGAATCTACCTACTGAAATCTGTTTCCTGCAATTCTGCCTTGATTTCAAATCCTCTTCTTTGCCTTCCCTCAATATATTTGTGGACGAGAGTTATCATTTATAACTCTGCAGGTTTGTGAATTGCAGTGCCCTGAAGCTCCATTTTACAAGTCGCTTTTTTGGGAGCTGGCCACAAAAGCGCAGGATGGCTTCAGGCCCTGTTCTGGTTCCGGGGGGCAGGCTGAGCCTGTGGTTAATTCTTCTTCCTGATGGGAAAATAGAGTGACCTGTGCCTGTCCCAACACCAAGAGCTAGTCTCTCATTGGTTCCCCGTCTTCCCGTTCATCCTCAGGACAAATTGCAACGTGTACGGAACAGGAGGTTAAAGGTGCTGATGCTCCAAGTAGGGAGATTGCTAGTAAAGTGGCTGGAATGGCGAACCCGAGCACAAGGAAATGAGAAATGAGGTGCGTTTTAGAAACCTTTCCCCATCACACGGTGTACCATCTTCTGGGTTTCTCATGCATGTTTTCGATGTAGGAAGATGCCCTTGAACCTGGAGATTTGGGACCCATGCGATGGGTAGCACGCAGTATTACTTTAAAGGGTCTGCGTTTGCTCACCCAACCTCACCAAACCTCTCAGCCCCAAGAGTGTCCACCCTTATGTCTCATCCAGCTGTGGGTCTAGATATGGTCAATCCAGGTTGCATCACAGCCCCTGAACGAATTGTGTAAGAATTTCTCTCTCTTTCCCTGTCTTTGTTTCATGGGTTTTGAAAAGTAATTTATTTTTATAATGGGGTTTAGCTGCTTTTCACGGCTGTGTTTATGCCGCTTTACACCCAATTGACACACTAACAGAGAGATATCAATACATAGGTTTTAAGATTATTACTAGTCAGATATATTCTTGTGCGGTGAATCGGGCGTGTTGAGTCCAGTTCTCTGAGCAAGGAGTAGGTCTTGTCTATTACATATTGGGTTTATGGAACGGTATCTGAGCTAATTTGAAAGTCTTGTTTTATGTATCACCCCAACTCACCTTTCCCATTAAGCAGCCATAGTGTGTTTTCTGCATGTGTGACTCTGTTCTGTTTTGTAATTCAGTTCAAGTGTAACGGATTTTACATTCCCTCTATAAGTGACACCTTATGAGAAGTGTCCTTTTCTGTGTGACTTATTTCACTTAGAATCGTCGTACCTAAATCCACTCATCATGCTGCTACTAGCCTTATGACATTGATTTCATGGCTGAGTGATATTCCATTGTACATAAGGACCACAACTTTTTTATCCATTTTTCGCTTTCCTGGGATATTTAAGGTGGAATGAAGTGGAGGTCCTTGTCAACAGAGCAGCCCTAAACTTTGGGGTGCTTGTGTCTTGCTGATTTTCAATTTTCTCACTTTATCCCCCCATGCGTGGATGTGCCCTATGCTCTCTAAGCTGTGTTTTTTAGATGTTTCAGGACACACCGTACCCTTCTCCAGAGTGGCTGTTGGCAATTTACATCCCGCCCATCAGTATAGCAAGGCTCCCATTTCTCCATGGCCTGTCCTGCATTTCTGGTTTTGACACTTTTTTCAGCATGGCCCTTTTGACCGATGGGAAGCGAGACTTCTTTGTAGCGCTGATTTGCCTTTCCAGGTTGCTTGGTTGGCCAAAAAGGGCGTATGCGTTTTTTCCTGAATATATTCAGGAAAAAACGCATACGTCCTTTTTGGCCAAGGGCATCATTGTCGATGTTTTGCCGCTTTTCATGTGCTTTAAAGGCGATTCGAATCTACCTACTGAAATCTGTTTCCTGCAATTCTGCCTTGATTTCAAATCCTCTTCTTTGCCTTCCCTCAATATATTTGTGGACGAGAGTTATCATTTATAACTCTGCAGGTTTGTGAATTGCAGTGCCCTGAAGCTCCGTTTTACAAGTCGCTTTTTTGGGAGCTGGCCACAAAAGCGCAGGATGGCTTCAGGCCCTGTTCTGGTTCCGGGGGGCAGGCTGAGCCTGTGGTTAATTCTTCTTCCTGATGGGAAAATAGAGTGACCTGTGCCTGTCCCAACACCAAGAGCTAGTCTCTCATTGGTTCCCCGTCTTCCCGTTCATCCTCAGGACAAATTGCAACGTGTACGGAACAGGAGGTTAAAGGTGCTGATGCTCCAAGTAGGGAGATTGCTAGTAAAGTGGCTGGAATGGCGAACCCGAGCACAAGGAAATGAGAAATGAGGTGCGTTTTAGAAACCTTTCCCCATCACACGGTGTACCATCTTCTGGGTTTCTCATGCATGTTTTCGATGTAGGAAGATGCCCTTGAACCTGGAGATTTGGGACCCATGCGATGGGTAGCACGCAGTATTACTTTAAAGGGTCTGCGTTTGCTCACCCAACCTCACCAAACCTCTCAGCCCCAAGAGTGTCCACCCTTATGTCTCATCCAGCTGTGGGTCTAGATATGGTCAATCCAGGTTGCATCACAGCCCCTGAACGAATTGTGTAAGAATTTCTCTCTCTTTCCCTGTCTTTGTTTCATGGGTTTTGAAAAGTAATTTATTTTTATAATGGGGTTTAGCTGCTTTTCACGGCTGTGTTTATGCCGCTTTACACCCAATTGACACACTAACAGAGAGATATCAATACATAGGTTTTAAGATTATTACTAGTCAGATATATTCTTGTGCGGTGAATCGGGCGTGTTGAGTCCAGTTCTCTGAGCAAGGAGTAGGTCTTGTCTATTACATATTGGGTTTATGGAACGGTATCTGAGCTAATTTGAAAGTCTTGTTTTATGTATCACCCCAACTCACCTTTCCCATTAAGCAGCCATAGTGTGTTTTCTGCATGTGTGACTCTGTTCTGTTTTGTAATTCAGTTCAAGTGTAACGGATTTTACATTCCCTCTATAAGTGACACCTTATGAGAAGTGTCCTTTTCTGTGTGACTTATTTCACTTAGAATCGTCGTACCTAAATCCACTCATCATGCTGCTACTAGCCTTATGACATTGATTTCATGGCTGAGTGATATTCCATTGTACATAAGGACCACAACTTTTTTATCCATTTTTCGCTTTCCTGGGATATTTAAGGTGGAATGAAGTGGAGGTCCTTGTCAACAGAGCAGCCCTAAACTTTGGGGTGCTTGTGTCTTGCTGATTTTCAATTTTCTCACTTTATCCCCCCATGCGTGGATGTGCCCTATGCTCTCTAAGCTGTGTTTTTTAGATGTTTCAGGACACACCGTACCCTTCTCCAGAGTGGCTGTTGGCAATTTACATCCCGCCCATCAGTGTAGCAAGGCTCCCATTTCTCCATGGCCTGTCCTGCATTTCTGGTTTTGACACTTTTTTCAGCATGGCCCTTTTGACCGATGGGAAGCGAGACTTCTTTGTAGCGCTGATTTGCCTTTCCAGGTTGCTTGGTTGGCCAAAAAGGGCGTATGCGTTTTTTCCTGAATATATTCAGGAAAAAACGCATACGTCCTTTTTGGCCAAGGGCATCATTGTCGATGTTTTGCCGCTTTTCATGTGCTTTAAAGGCGATTCGAATCTACCTACTGAAATCTGTTTCCTGCAATTCTGCCTTGATTTCAAATCCTCTTCTTTGCCTTCCCTCAATATATTTGTGGACGAGAGTTATCATTTATAACTCTGCAGGTTTGTGAATTGCAGTGCCCTGAAGCTCCGTTTTACAAGTCGCTTTTTTGGGAGCTGGCCACAAAAGCGCAGGATGGCTTCAGGCCCTGTTCTGGTTCCGGGGGGCAGGCTGAGCCTGTGGTTAATTCTTCTTCCTGATGGGAAAATAGAGTGACCTGTGCCTGTCCCAACACCAAGAGCTAGTCTCTCATTGGTTCCCCGTCTTCCCGTTCATCCTCAGGACAAATTGCAACGTGTACGGAACAGGAGGTTAAAGGTGCTGATGCTCCAAGTAGGGAGATTGCTAGTAAAGTGGCTGGAATGGCGAACCCGAGCACAAGGAAATGAGAAATGAGGTGCGTTTTAGAAACCTTTCCCCATCACACGGTGTACCATCTTCTGGGTTTCTCATGCATGTTTTCGATGTAGGAAGATGCCCTTGAACCTGGAGATTTGGGACCCATGCGATGGGTAGCACGCAGTATTACTTTAAAGGGTCTGCGTTTGCTCACCCAACCTCACCAAACCTCTCAGCCCCAAGAGTGTCCACCCTTATGTCTCATCCAGCTGTGGGTCTAGATATGGTCAATCCAGGTTGCATCACAGCCCCTGAACGAATTGTGTAAGAATTTCTCTCTCTTTCCCTGTCTTTGTTTCATGGGTTTTGAAAAGTAATTTATTTTTATAATGGGGTTTAGCTGCTTTTCACGGCTGTGTTTATGCCGCTTTACACCCAATTGACACACTAACAGAGAGATATCAATACATAGGTTTTAAGATTATTACTAGTCAGATATATTCTTGTGCGGTGAATCGGGCGTGTTGAGTCCAGTTCTCTGAGCAAGGAGTAGGTCTTGTCTATTACATATTGGGTTTATGGAACGGTATCTGAGCTAATTTGAAAGTCTTGTTTTATGTATCACCCCAACTCACCTTTCCCATTAAGCAGCCATAGTGTGTTTTCTGCATGTGTGACTCTGTTCTGTTTTGTAATTCAGTTCAAGTGTAACGGATTTTACATTCCCTCTATAAGTGACACCTTATGAGAAGTGTCCTTTTCTGTGTGACTTATTTCACTTAGAATCGTCGTACCTAAATCCACTCATCATGCTGCTACTAGCCTTATGACATTGATTTCATGGCTGAGTGATATTCCATTGTACATAAGGACCACAACTTTTTTATCCATTTTTCGCTTTCCTGGGATATTTAAGGTGGAATGAAGTGGAGGTCCTTGTCAACAGAGCAGCCCTAAACTTTGGGGTGCTTGTGTCTTGCTGATTTTCAATTTTCTCACTTTATCCCCCCATGCGTGGAAGTGCCCTATGCTCTCTAAGCTGTGTTTTTTAGATGTTTCAGGACACACCGTACCCTTCTCCAGAGTGGCTGTTGGCAATTTACATCCCGCCCATCAGTGTAGCAAGGCTCCCATTTCTCCATGGCCTGTCCTGCATTTCTGGTTTTGACACTTTTTTCAGCATGGCCCTTTTGACCGATGGGAAGCGAGACTTCTTTGTAGCGCTGATTTGCCTTTCCAGGTTGCTTGGTTGGCCAAAAAGGGCGTATGCGTTTTTTCCTGAATATATTCAGGAAAAAACGCATACGCCCTTTTTGGCCAAGGGCATCATTGTCGATGTTTTGCCGCTTTTCATGTGCTTTAAAGGCGATTCGAATCTACCTACTGAAATCTGTTTCCTGCAATTCTGCCTTGATTTCAAATCCTCTTCTTTGCCTTCCGTCAATATATTTGTGGACGAGAGTTATCATTTATAACTCTGCAGGTTTGTGAATTGCAGTGCCCTGAAGCTCCATTTTACAAGTCGCTTTTTTGGGAGCTGGCCACAAAAGCGCAGGATGGCTTCAGGCCCTGTTCTGGTTCCGGGGGGCAGGCTGAGCCTGTGGTTAATTCTTCTTCCTGATGGGAAAATAGAGTGACCTGTGCCTGTCCCAACACCAAGAGCTAGTCTCTCATTGGTTCCCCGTCTTCCCGTTCATCCTCAGGACAAATTGCAACGTGTACGGAACAGGAGGTTAAAGGTGCTGATGCTCCAAGTAGGGAGATTGCTAGTAAAGTGGCTGGAATGGCGAACCCGAGCACAAGGAAATGAGAAATGAGGTGCGTTTTAGAAACCTTTCCCCATCACACGGTGTACCATCTTCTGGGTTTCTCATGCATGTTTTCGATGTAGGAAGATGCCCTTGAACCTGGAGATTTGGGACCCATGCGATGGGTAGCACGCAGTATTACTTTAAAGGGTCTGCGTTTGCTCACCCAACCTCACCAAACCTCTCAGCCCCAAGAGTGTCCACCCTTATGTCTCATCCAGCTGTGGGTCTAGATATGGTCAATCCAGGTTGCATCACAGCCCCTGAACGAATTGTGTAAGAATTTCTCTCTCTTTCCCTGTCTTTGTTTCATGGGTTTTGAAAAGTAATTTATTTTTATAATGGGGTTTAGCTGCTTTTCACGGCTGTGTTTATGCCGCTTTACACCCAATTGACACACTAACAGAGAGATATCAATACATAGGTTTTAAGATTATTACTAGTCAGATATATTCTTGTGCGGTGAATCGGGCGTGTTGAGTCCAGTTCTCTGAGCAAGGAGTAGGTCTTGTCTATTACATATTGGGTTTATGGAACGGTATCTGAGCTAATTTGAAAGTCTTGTTTTATGTATCACCCCAACTCACCTTTCCCATTAAGCAGCCATAGTGTGTTTTCTGCATGTGTGACTCTGTTCTGTTTTGTAATTCAGTTCAAGTGTAACGGATTTTACATTCCCTCTATAAGTGACACCTTATGAGAAGTGTCCTTTTCTGTGTGACTTATTTCACTTAGAATCGTCGTACCTAAATCCACTCATCATGCTGCTACTAGCCTTATGACATTGATTTCATGGCTGAGTGATATTCCATTGTACATAAGGACCACAACTTTTTTATCCATTTTTCGCTTTCCTGGGATATTTAAGGTGGAATGAAGTGGAGGTCCTTGTCAACAGAGCAGCCCTAAACTTTGGGGTGCTTGTGTCTTGCTGATTTTCAATTTTCTCACTTTATCCCCCCATGCGTGGATGTGCCCTATGCTCTCTAAGCTGTGTTTTTTAGATGTTTCAGGACACACCGTACCCTTCTCCAGAGTGGCTGTTGGCAATTTACATCCCGCCCATCAGTGTAGCAAGGCTCCCATTTCTCCATGGCCTGTCCTGCATTTCTGGTTTTGACACTTTTTTCAGCATGGCCCTTTTGACCGATGGGAAGCGAGACTTCTTTGTAGCGCTGATTTGCCTTTCCAGGTTGCTTGGTTGGCCAAAAAGGGCGTATGCGTTTTTTCCTGAATATATTCAGGAAAAAACGCATACGTCCTTTTTGGCCAAGGGCATCATTGTCGATGTTTTGCCGCTTTTCATGTGCTTTAAAGGCGATTCGAATCTACCTACTGAAATCTGTTTCCTGCAATTCTGCCTTGATTTCAAATCCTCTTCTTTGCCTTCCCTCAATATATTTGTGGACGAGAGTTATCATTTATAACTCTGCAGGTTTGTGAATTGCAGTGCCCTGAAGCTCCGTTTTACAAGTCGCTTTTTTGGGAGCTGGCCACAAAAGCGCAGGATGGCTTCAGGCCCTGTTCTGGTTCCGGGGGGCAGGCTGAGCCTGTGGTTAATTCTTCTTCCTGATGGGAAAATAGAGTGACCTGTGCCTGTCCCAACACCAAGAGCTAGTCTCTCATTGGTTCCCCGTCTTCCCGTTCATCCTCAGGACAAATTGCAACGTGTACGGAACAGGAGGTTAAAGGTGCTGATGCTCCAAGTAGGGAGATTGCTAGTAAAGTGGCTGGAATGGCGAACCCGAGCACAAGGAAATGAGAAATGAGGTGCGTTTTAGAAACCTTTCCCCATCACACGGTGTACCATCTTCTGGGTTTCTCATGCATGTTTTCGATGTAGGAAGATGCCCTTGAACCTGGAGATTTGGGACCCATGCGATGGGTAGCACGCAGTATTACTTTAAAGGGTCTGCGTTTGCTCACCCAACCTCACCAAACCTCTCAGCCCCAAGAGTGTCCACCCTTATGTCTCATCCAGCTGTGGGTCTAGATATGGTCAATCCAGGTTGCATCACAGCCCCTGAACGAATTGTGTAAGAATTTCTCTCTCTTTCCCTGTCTTTGTTTCATGGGTTTTGAAAAGTAATTTATTTTTATAATGGGGTTTAGCTGCTTTTCACGGCTGTGTTTATGCCGCTTTACACCCAATTGACACACTAACAGAGAGATATCAATACATAGGTTTTAAGATTATTACTAGTCAGATATATTCTTGTGCGGTGAATCGGGCGTGTTGAGTCCAGTTCTCTGAGCAAGGAGTAGGTCTTGTCTATTACATATTGGGTTTATGGAACGGTATCTGAGCTAATTTGAAAGTCTTGTTTTATGTATCACCCCAACTCACCTTTCCCATTAAGCAGCCATAGTGTGTTTTCTGCATGTGTGACTCTGTTCTGTTTTGTAATTCAGTTCAAGTGTAACGGATTTTACATTCCCTCTATAAGTGACACCTTATGAGAAGTGTCCTTTTCTGTGTGACTTATTTCACTTAGAATCGTCGTACCTAAATCCACTCATCATGCTGCTACTAGCCTTATGACATTGATTTCATGGCTGAGTGATATTCCATTGTACATAAGGACCACAACTTTTTTATCCATTTTTCGCTTTCCTGGGATATTTAAGGTGGAATGAAGTGGAGGTCCTTGTCAACAGAGCAGCCCTAAACTTTGGGGTGCTTGTGTCTTGCTGATTTTCAATTTTCTCACTTTATCCCCCCATGCGTGGAAGTGCCCTATGCTCTCTAAGCTGTGTTTTTTAGATGTTTCAGGACACACCGTACCCTTCTCCAGAGTGGCTGTTGGCAATTTACATCCCGCCCATCAGTGTAGCAAGGCTCCCATTTCTCCATGGCCTGTCCTGCATTTCTGGTTTTGACACTTTTTTCAGCATGGCCCTTTTGACCGATGGGAAGCGAGACTTCTTTGTAGCGCTGATTTGCCTTTCCAGGTTGCTTGGTTGGCCAAAAAGGGCGTATGCGTTTTTTCCTGAATATATTCAGGAAAAAACGCATACGCCCTTTTTGGCCAAGGGCATCATTGTCGATGTTTTGCCGCTTTTCATGTGCTTTAAAGGCGATTCGAATCTACCTACTGAAATCTGTTTCCTGCAATTCTGCCTTGATTTCAAATCCTCTTCTTTGCCTTCCGTCAATATATTTGTGGACGAGAGTTATCATTTATAACTCTGCAGGTTTGTGAATTGCAGTGCCCTGAAGCTCCATTTTACAAGTCGCTTTTTTGGGAGCTGGCCACAAAAGCGCAGGATGGCTTCAGGCCCTGTTCTGGTTCCGGGGGGCAGGCTGAGCCTGTGGTTAATTCTTCTTCCTGATGGGAAAATAGAGTGACCTGTGCCTGTCCCAACACCAAGAGCTAGTCTCTCATTGGTTCCCCGTCTTCCCGTTCATCCTCAGGACAAATTGCAACGTGTACGGAACAGGAGGTTAAAGGTGCTGATGCTCCAAGTAGGGAGATTGCTAGTAAAGTGGCTGGAATGGCGAACCCGAGCACAAGGAAATGAGAAATGAGGTGCGTTTTAGAAACCTTTCCCCATCACACGGTGTACCATCTTCTGGGTTTCTCATGCATGTTTTCGATGTAGGAAGATGCCCTTGAACCTGGAGATTTGGGACCCATGCGATGGGTAGCACGCAGTATTACTTTAAAGGGTCTGCGTTTGCTCACCCAACCTCACCAAACCTCTCAGCCCCAAGAGTGTCCACCCTTATGTCTCATCCAGCTGTGGGTCTAGATATGGTCAATCCAGGTTGCATCACAGCCCCTGAACGAATTGTGTAAGAATTTCGCTCTCTTTCCCTGTCTTTGTTTCATGGGTTTTGAAAAGTAATTTATTTTTATAATGGGGTTTAGCTGCTTTTCACGGCTGTGTTTATGCCGCTTTACACCCAATTGACACACTAACAGAGAGATATCAATACATAGGTTTTAAGATTATTACTAGTCAGATATATTCTTGTGCGGTGAATCGGGCGTGTTGAGTCCAGTTCTCTGAGCAAGGAGTAGGTCTTGTCTATTACATATTGGGTTTATGGAACGGTATCTGAGCTAATTTGAAAGTCTTGTTTTATGTATCACCCCAACTCACCTTTCCCATTAAGCAGCCATAGTGTGTTTTCTGCATGTGTGACTCTGTTCTGTTTTGTAATTCAGTTCAAGTGTAACGGATTTTACATTCCCTCTATAAGTGACACCTTATGAGAAGTGTCCTTTTCTGTGTGACTTATTTCACTTAGAATCGTCGTACCTAAATCCACTCATCATGCTGCTACTAGCCTTATGACATTGATTTCATGGCTGAGTGATATTCCATTGTACATAAGGACCACAACTTTTTTATCCATTTTTCGCTTTCCTGGGATATTTAAGGTGGAATGAAGTGGAGGTCCTTGTCAACAGAGCAGCCCTAAACTTTGGGGTGCTTGTGTCTTGCTGATTTTCAATTTTCTCACTTTATCCCCCCATGCGTGGAAGTGCCCTATGCTCTCTAAGCTGTGTTTTTTAGATGTTTCAGGACACACCGTACCCTTCTCCAGAGTGGCTGTTGGCTATTTACATCCCGCCCATCAGTGTGGCAAGGCTCCCATTTCTCCATGGCCTGTCCTGCATTTCTGGTTTTGACACTTTTTTCAGCATGGCCCTTTTGACCGATGGGAAGCGAGACTTCTTTGTAGCGCTGATTTGCCTTTCCAGGTTGCTTGGTTGGCCAAAAAGGGCGTATGCGTTTTTTCCTGAATATATTCAGGAAAAAACGCATACGCCCTTTTTGGCCAAGGGCATCATTGTCGATGTTTTGCCGCTTTTCATGTGCTTTAAAGGCGATTCGAATCTACCTACTGAAATCTGTTTCCTGCAATTCTGCCTTGATTTCAAATCCTCTTCTTTGCCTTCCCTCAATATATTTGTGGACGAGAGTTATCATTTATAACTCTGTAGGATTGTGAATTGCAGTGCCCTGAAGCTCCATTTTACAACTCGCTTTTTTGGGAGGTGGCCGCAAAAGCGCAGGATGGCTTCAGGCCCTGTTCTGGTTCCGGGGGGCAGGCTGAGCCTGTGGTTAATTCTTCTTCCTGATGGGAAAATAGAGTGACCTGTGCCTGTCCCAACACCAAGAGCTAGTCTCTCATTGGTTCCCCGTCTTCCTGTTCATCCTCAGGACAAATTGCAACCTGTACGGAACAGGAGGTTAAAGATGCTGATGCTCCAAGTAGGGAGATTGCTACTAAAGTGGCTGGAATGGCGAACCCGAGCACAAGGAGATGAGAAATGAGGTGCATTTTAGAAACCTTTCCCCAACACACGGTGTACCATCTTCTTGGTTTCTCATGCATGTTTTCGATGTAGGAAGATGCCCTTGAACCTGGAGATTTGGGACCCATGCGATGGGTAGCACGCAGTATTACTTTAAAGGTTCTGCGTTTGCTCACCCAACCTCACCAAACCTCCCAGCCCCAAGAGTATCCACCCTTATGTCTCATCCAGCTGTGGGTCTAGATATGGTCAATCCAGGTTGCATCACAGCCCCTGAACGAATTGTGTAAGAATTTCTCTCTCTTTCACTGTCTTTGTTTCATGGGTTTTTAAAAGAAATTTATTTTTATAATGGGGTTTAGCTGCTTTTCACGGCTGTGTTTATGCCGCTTTACACCCACTTGACACAGTAACAGAGAGATATCAATACATAGGTTTTAAGATTATTACTAGTCAGATATATTCTTGTGCGGTGAATCGGGCGTGTTGAGTCCAGTTCTCTGAGCAAGGAGTAGGTCTTGTCTATTACATATTGGGTTTATGGAACGGTATCTGAGCTAATTTGAAACTCTTGCTTTATGTATCACCCCACCTCGCTTTCCCATTAAGCAGCCATAGTGTGTTTTCTGCATGTGTGACTCTGTTCTGTTTTGTAATTCAGTTCAAGTGTAACGGTTTTTACATTCCCTCTATAAGTGACACCTTATGAGAAGTGTCCTTTTCTGTGTGACTTATTTCACTTCGAATCGTCGTACCTAAATCCACTCATCATGCTGCTACTAGACTTATGACATTGATTTCATGGCTGAGTGGTATGCCATTGTACATAAGGACCTCAAATTTTTTATCCATTTTTCGCTTTCCTGGGATATTTAAGGTGGAATGAAGTGGAGGTCCTTGTCAACAGAGCATCCCTAAACTTTGGGGTGCTTGTGTCTTGCTGATTTTTAATTTTCCCACTTTATACCCCCATGCGTGGAAGTGCCCTATGCTCTCTAAGCTGTGTTTTTTAGATGTTTCAGGACACACCGTACACTTCTCCAGAGTGGCTGTTGGCAATTTACATCCCGCCCATCAGTGTAGCAAGGCTCCCATTTCTCCATGGCCTGTCCTGCATTTCTGGTTTTGACACTTTTTTCAGCATGGCCCTTTTGACCGATGGGAAGCGAGACTTCTTTGTAGCGCTGATTTGCCTTTCCAGGTTGCTTGGTTGGCCAAAAAGGGCGTATGCGTTTTTTCCTGAATATATTCAGGAAAAAACGCATACGCCCTTTTTGGCCAAGGGCATCATTGTCAACGTTTTGGCGCTTTTCATGTGCTTTAAAGGCGATTCGAATCTACCTCCTGAAATCTGTTTCCTGCAATTCTGCCTTGATTTCAATTCCTCGTCTTTGCCTTCCTTCAATATATTTGTGGACGAGAGTTATCATTTATAACTCGGCAGGTTTGTGAATTGCAGTGCCCTGAAGCTCCATTTTACAACTCGCTTCATTGGGAGCTGGCCGCAAAAGCGCAGGATGGCTTCAGGCCCTGTTCTGGTTCCGGGGGTCAGGCTGAGCCTGTGGTTAATTCTTCTTCCTGATGGGAAAATAGAGTGACCTGTGCCTGTCCCAACACCAAGAGCTAGTGTCTCATTGGTTCCCCGTCTTCCCGTTCATCCTCAGGACAAATTGCAACCTGTACGGAACAGGAGGTTAAAGATGCTGATGCTCCAAGTAGGGAGATTGCTACTAAAGTGGCTGGAATGGCGAACCCGAGCACAAGGAGATGAGAAATGAGGTGCATTTTAGAAACCTTTCCCCAACACACGGTGTACCATCTTCTTGGTTTCTCATGCATGTTTTCGATGTAGGAAGATGCCCTTGAACCTGGAGATTTGGGACCCATGCGATGGGTAGCACACAGTATTACTTTAAGGGTCTGCGTTTGCTCACCCAACCTCACCAAAACTCTCAGCCCCAAGAGTGTCCACCCTTATGTCTCATCCAGCTGTGGGTCTAGATATGGTCACTCCAGGTTGCATCACAGCCCCTGAACGAATTGTGTAAGAATTTCTCTCTCTTTCCCTGTCTTTGTTTCATGGGTTTTGAAAAGTAATTTATTTTTATAATGGGGTTTAGCTGCTTTTCACGGCTGTGTTTATGCCGCTTTACACCCAATTGACACACTAACAGAGAGATATCAATACATAGGTTTTAAGATTATTACTAGTCAGATATATTCTTGTGCGGTGAATCGGGCGTGTTGAGTCCAGTTCTCTGAGCAAGGAGTAGGTCTTGTCTATTACATATTGGGTTTATGGAACGGTATCTGAGCTAATTTGAAAGTCTTGTTTTATGTATCACCCCAACTCACCTTTCCCATTAAGCAGCCATAGTGTGTTTTCTGCATGTGTGACTCTGTTCTGTTTTGTAATTCAGTTCAAGTGTAACGGATTTTACATTCCCTCTATAAGTGACACCTTATGAGAAGTGTCCTTTTCTGTGTGACTTATTTCACTTAGAATCGTCGTACCTAAATCCATTCATCATGCTGCTACTAGCCTTATGACATTGATTTCATGGCTGAGTGATATTCCATTGTACATAAGGACCACAACTTTTTTATCCATTTTTCGCTTTCCTGGGATATTTAAGGTGGAATGAAGTGGAGGTCCTTGTCAACAGAGCAGCCCTAAACTTTGGGGTGCTTGTGTCTTGCTGATTTTCAATTTTCTCACTTTATCCCCCCATGCGTGGAAGTGCCCTATGCTCTCTAAGCTGTGTTTTTTAGATGTTTCAGGACACACCGTACCCTTCTCCAGAGTGGCTGTTGGCAATTTACATCCCGCCCATCAGTGTAGCAAGGCTCCCATTTCTCCATGGCCTGTCCTGCATTTCTGGTTTTGACACTTTTTTCAGCATGGCCCTTTTGACCGATGGGAAGCGAGACTTCTTTGTAGCGCTGATTTGCCTTTCCAGGTTGCTTGGTTGGCCAAAAAGGGCGTATGCGTTTTTTCCTGAATATATTCAGGAAAAAACGCATACGCCCTTTTTGGCCAAGGGCATCATTGTCGATGTTTTGCCGCTTTTCATGTGCTTTAAAGGCGATTCGAATCTACCTACTGAAATCTGTTTCCTGCAATTCTGCCTTGATTTCAAATCCTCTTCTTTGCCTTCCCTCAATATATTTGTGGACGAGAGTTATCATTTATAACTCTGCAGGTTTGTGAATTGCAGTGCCCTGAAGCTCCATTTTACAAGTCGCTTTTTTGGGAGCTGGCCACAAAAGCGCAGGATGGCTTCAGGCCCTGTTCTGGTTCCGGGGGGCAGGCTGAGCCTGTGGTTAATTCTTCTTCCTGATGGGAAAATAGAGTGACCTGTGCCTGTCCCAACACCAAGAGCTAGTCTCTCATTGGTTCCCCGTCTTCCCGTTCATCCTCAGGACAAATTGCAACGTGTACGGAACAGGAGGTTAAAGGTGCTGATGCTCCAAGTAGGGAGATTGCTAGTAAAGTGGCTGGAATGGCGAACCCGAGCACAAGGAAATGAGAAATGAGGTGCGTTTTAGAAACCTTTCCCCATCACACGGTGTACCATCTTCTGGGTTTCTCATGCATGTTTTCGATGTAGGAAGATGCCCTTGAACCTGGAGATTTGGGACCCATGCGATGGGTAGCACGCAGTATTACTTTAAAGGGTCTGCGTTTGCTCACCCAACCTCACCAAACCTCTCAGCCCCAAGAGTGTCCACCCTTATGTCTCATCCAGCTGTGGGTCTAGATATGGTCAATCCAGGTTGCATCACAGCCCCTGAACGAATTGTGTAAGAATTTCTCTCTCTTTCCCTGTCTTTGTTTCATGGGTTTTTAAAAGTAATTTATTTTTATAATGGGGTTTAGCTGCTTTTCACGGCTGTGTTTATGCCGCTTTACACCCAATTGACACACTAACAGAGAGATATCAATACATAGGTTTTAAGATTATTACTAGTCAGATATATTCTTGTGCGGTGAATCGGGCGTGTTGAGTCCAGTTCTCTGAGCAAGGAGTAGGTCTTGTCTATTACATATTGGGTTTATGGAACGGTATCTGAGCTAATTTGAAAGTCTTGTTTTATGTATCACCCCAACTCACCTTTCCCATTAAGCAGCCATAGTGTGTTTTCTGCATGTGTGACTCTGTTCTGTTTTGTAATTCAGTTCAAGTGTAACGGATTTTACATTCCCTCTATAAGTGACACCTTATGAGAAGTGTCCTTTTCTGTGTGACTTATTTCACTTAGAATCGTCGTACCTAAATCCACTCATCATGCTGCTACTAGCCTTATGACATTGATTTCATGGCTGAGTGATATTCCATTGTACATAAGGACCACAACTTTTTTATCCATTTTTCGCTTTCCTGGGATATTTAAGGTGGAATGAAGTGGAGGTCCTTGTCAACAGAGCAGCCCTAAACTTTGGGGTGCTTGTGTCTTGCTGATTTTCAATTTTCTCACTTTATCCCCCCATGCGTGGAAGTGCCCTATGCTCTCTAAGCTGTGTTTTTTAGATGTTTCAGGACACACCGTACCCTTCTCCAGAGTGGCTGTTGGCTATTTACATCCCGCCCATCAGTGTGGCAAGGCTCCCATTTCTCCATGGCCTGTCCTGCATTTCTGGTTTTGACACTTTTTTCAGCATGGCCCTTTTGACCGATGGGAAGCGAGACTTCTTTGTAGCGCTGATTTGCCTTTCCAGGTTGCTTGGTTGGCCAAAAAGGGCGTATGCGTTTTTTCCTGAATATATTCAGGAAAAAACGCATACGCCCTTTTTGGCCAAGGGCATCATTGTCGATGTTTTGCCGCTTTTCATGTGCTTTAAAGGCGATTCGAATCTACCTACTGAAATCTGTTTCCTGCAATTCTGCCTTGATTTCAAATCCTCTTCTTTGCCTTCCCTCAATATATTTGTGGACGAGAGTTATCATTTATAACTCTGCAGATTTGTGAATTGCAGTGCCCTGAAGCTCCATTTTACAAGTCGCTTTTTTGGGAGCTGGCCGCAAAAGCGCAGGATGGCTTCAGGCCCTGTTCTGGTTCCGGGGGGCAGGCTGAGCCTGTGGTTAATTCTTCTTCCTGATGGGAAAATAGAGTGACCTGTTCCTGTCACAACACCAAGAGCTAGTCTCTCATTGGTTCCCCGTCTTCCCGTTCATCCTCAGGACAAATTGCAACCTGTACGGAACAGGAGGTTAAAGGTGCTGATGCTCCAAGTAGGGAGATTGCTAGTAAAGTGGCTGGAAAGGCGAACCCGAGCACAAGGAGATGAGAAATGAGGTGCGTTTTAGAAACCTTTCCCCATCACACGGTGTACCATCTTCTGGGTTTCTCATGCATGTTTTCGATGTAGGAAGATGCCCTTGAACCTGGAGATTTGGGACCCATGCGATGGGTAGCACGCAGTATTACTTTAAAGGGTCTGCGTTTGCTCACCCAACCTCACCAAACCTCTCAGCCCCAAGAGTGTCCACCCTTATGTCTCATCCAGCTGTGGGTCTAGATATGGTCAATTCAGGTTGCATCACAGCCCCTGAACGAATTGTGTAAGAATTTCTCTCTCTTTCCCTGTCTTTGTTTCATGGGTTTTTAAAAGTAATTTATTTTTATAATGGGGTTTAGCTGCTTTTCACGGCTGTGTTTATGCCGCTTTACACCCACTTGACACACTAACAGAGAGATATCAATACATAGGTTTTAAGATTATTACTAGTCAGATATATTCTTGTGCGGTGAATCGGGCGTGTTGAGTCCAGTTCTCTGAGGAAGGAGTAGGTCTTGTCTATTACATATTGGGTTTATGGAACGGTATCTGAGCTAATTTGAAAGTCTTGTTTTATGTATCACCCCACCTCACCTTTCCCATTAAGCAGCCATAGTGTGTTTTCTGCATGTGTGACTCTGTTCTGTTTTGTAATTCAGTTCAAGTGTAACGGATTTTACATTCCCTCTATAAGTGACACCTTATGAGAAGTGTCCTTTTCTGTGTGACTTATTTCACTTAGAATCGTCGTACCTAAATCCACTCATCATGCTGCTACTAGCCTTATGACATTGATTTCATGGCTGAGTGATATTCCATTGTACATAAGGACCACAACTTTTTTATCCATTTTTCGCTTTCCTGGGATATTTAAGGTGGAATGAAGTGGAGGTCCTTGTCAACAGAGCAGCCCTAAACTTTGGGGTGCTTGTGTCTTGCTGATTTTCAATTTTCTCACTTTATCCCCCCATGCGTGGAAGTGCCCTATGCTCTCTAAGCTGTGTTTTTTAGATGTTTCAGGACACACCGTACCCTTCTCCAGAGTGGCTGTTGGCAATTTACATCCCGCCCATCAGTGTAGCAAGGCTCCCATTTCTCCATGGCCTGTCCTGCATTTCTGGTTTTGACACTTTTTTCAGCATGGCCCTTTTGACCGATGGGAAGCGAGACTTCTTTGTAGCGCTGATTTGCCTTTCCAGGTTGCTTGGTTGGCCAAAAAGGGCGTATGCGTTTTTTCCTGAATATATTCAGGAAAAAACGCATACGCCCTTTTTGGCCAAGGGCATCATTGTCGATGTTTTGCCGCTTTTCATGTGCTTTAAAGGCGATTCGAATCTACCTACTGAAATCTGTTTCCTGCAATTCTGCCTTGATTTCAAATCCTCTTCTTTGCCTTCCCTCAATATATTTGTGGACGAGAGTTATCATTTATAACTCTGCAGGTTTGTGAATTGCAGTGCCCTGAAGCTCCATTTTACAAGTCGCTTTTTTGGGAGCTGGCCACAAAAGCGCAGGATGGCTTCAGGCCCTGTTCTGGTTCCGGGGGGCAGGCTGAGCCTGTGGTTAATTCTTCTTCCTGATGGGAAAATAGAGTGACCTGTGCCTGTCCCAACACCAAGAGCTAGTCTCTCATTGGTTCCCCGTCTTCCCGTTCATCCTCAGGACAAATTGCAACGTGTACGGAACAGGAGGTTAAAGGTGCTGATGCTCCAAGTAGGGAGATTGCTAGTAAAGTGGCTGGAATGGCGAACCCGAGCACAAGGAAATGAGAAATGACGTGCGTTTTAGAAACCTTTCCCCATCACACGGTGTACCATCTTCTGGGTTTCTCATGCATGTTTTCGATGTAGGAAGATGCCCTTGAACCTGGAGATTTGGGACCCATGCGATGGGTAGCACGCAGTATTACTTTAAAGGGTCTGCGTTTGCTCACCCAACCTCACCAAACCTCTCAGCCCCAAGAGTGTCCACCCTTATGTCTCATCCAGCTGTGGGTCTAGATATGGTCAATCCAGGTTGCATCACAGCCCCTGAACGAATTGTGTAAGAATTTCTCTCTCTTTCCCTGTCTTTGTTTCATGGGTTTTGAAAAGTAATTTATTTTTATAATGGGGTTTAGCTGCTTTTCACGGCTGTGTTTATGCCGCTTTACACCCACTTGACACACTAACAGAGAGATATCAATACATAGGTTTTAAGATTATTACTAGTCAGATATATTCTTGTGCGGTGAATCGGGCGTGTTGAGTCCAGTTCTCTGAGCAAGGAGTAGGTCTTGTCTATTACATATTGGGTTTATGGAACGGTATCTGAGCTAATTTGAAAGTCTTGTTTTATGTATCACCCCACCTCACCTTTCCCATTAAGCAGCCATGGTGTGTTTTCTGCATGTGTGACTCTGTTCTGTTTTGTAATTAAGTTCAAGTGTAACGGATTTTACATTCCCTCTATAAGTGACACCTTATGAGAAGTGTCCTTTTCTATGTGACTTATTTCACTTAGAATCGTCGTACCTAAATCCACTCATCATGCTGCTACTAGCATTATGACATTGATTTCATGGCTGAGTGATATTCCATTGTACATAAGGACCACAACTTTTTTATCCATTTTTCGCTTTCCTGGGATATTTAAGGTGGAATGAAGTGGAGGTCCTTGTCAACAGAGCAGCCCTAAACTTTGGGGTGCTTGTGTCTTGCTGATTTTCAATTTTCTCACTTTATCCCCCCATGCGTGGAAGTGCCCTATGCTCTCTAAGCTGTGTTTTTTAGATGTTTCAGGACACACCGTACCCTTCTCCAGAGTGGCTGTTGGCAATTTACATCCTGCCCATCAGTGTAGCAAGGCTCCCATTTCTCCATGGCCTGTCCTGCATTTCTGGTTTTGACACTTTTTTCAGCATGGCCCTTTTGACCGATGGGAAGCGAGACTTCTTTGTAGCGCTGATTTGCCTTTCCAGGTTGCTTGGTTGGCCAAAAAGGGCGTATGCGTTTTTTCCTGAATATATTCAGGAAAAAACGCATACGCCCTTTTTGGCCAAGGGCATCATTGTCGATGTTTTGCCGCTTTTCATGTGCTTTAAAGGCGATTCGAATCTACCTACTGAAATCTGTTTCCTGCAATTCTGCCTTGATTTCAAATCCTCTTCTTTGCCTTCCCTCAATATATTTGTGGACGAGAGTTATCATTTATAACTCTGCAGGTTTGTGAATTGCAGTGCCCTGAAGCTCCATTTTACAAGTCGCTTTTTTGGGAGCTGGCCGCAAAAGCGCAGGATGGCTTCAGGCCCTGTTCTGGTTCCGGGGGGCAGGCTGAGCCTGTGGTTAATTCTTCTTCCTGATGGGAAAATAGAGTGACCTGTGCCTGTCCCAACACCAAGAGCTAGTCTCTCATTGGTTCCCCGTCTTCCCGTTCATCCTCAGGACAAATTGCAACGTGTACGGAACAGGAGGTTAAAGGTGCTGATGCTCCAAGTAGGGAGATTGCTAGTAAAGTGGCTGGAATGGCGAACCCGAGCGCAAGGAAATGAGAAATGAGGTGCGTTTTAGAAACCTTTCCCCATCACACGGTGTACCATCTTCTGGGTTTCTCATGCATGTTTTCGATGTAGGAAGATGCCCTTGAACCTGGAGATTTGGGACCCATGCGATGGGTAGCACGCAGTATTACTTTAAAGGGTCTGCGTTTGCTCACCCAACCTCACCAAACCTCTCAGCCCCAAGAGTGTCCACCCTTATGTCTCATCCAGCTGTGGGTCTAGATATGGTCAATCCAGGTTGCATCACAGCCCCTGAACGAATTGTGTAAGAATTTCTCTCTCTTTCCCTGTCTTTGTTTCATGGGTTTTGAAAAGTAATTCATTTTTATAATGGGGTTTAGCTGCTTTTCACGGCTGTGTTTACGCCGCTTTACACCCACTTGACACACTAACAGAGAGATATCAATACATAGGTTTTAAGATTATTACTAGTCAGATATATTCTTGTGCGGTGAATCGGGCGTGTTGAGTCCAGTTCTCTGAGCAAGGAGTAGGTCTTGTCTATTATATATTGGGTTTATGGAACGGTATCTGAGCTAATTTGAAAGTCTTGTTTTATGTATCACCCCACCTCACCTTTCCCATTAAGCAGCCATAGTGTGTTTTCTGCATGTGTGACTCTGTTCTGTTTTGTAATTCAGTTCAAGTGTAACGGATTTTACATTCCCTCTATAAGTGACACCTTATGAGAAGTGTCCTTTTCTGTGTGACTTATTTCACTTAGAATCGTCGTACCTAAATCCACTCATCATGCTGCTACTAGCCTTATGACATTGATTTCATGGCTGAGTGATATTCCATTGTACATAAGGACCACAACTTTTTTATCCATTTTTCGCTTTCCTGGGATATTTAAGGTGGAATGAAGTGGAGGTCCTTGTCAACAGAGCAGCCCTAAACTTTGGGGTGCTTGTGTCTTGCTGATTTTCAATTTTCTCACTTTATCCCCCCATGCGTGGATGTGCCCTATGCTCTCTAAGCTGTGTTTTTTAGATGTTTCAGGACACACCGTACCCTTCTCCAGAGTGGCTGTTGGCAATTTACATCCCGCCCATCAGTGTAGCAAGGCTCCCATTTCTCCATGGCCTGTCCTGCATTTCTGGTTTTGACACTTTTTTCAGCATGGCCCTTTTGACCGATGGGAAGCGAGACTTCTTTGTAGCGCTGATTTGCCTTTCCAGGTTGCTTGGTTGGCCAAAAAGGGCGTATGCGTTTTTTCCTGAATATATTCAGGAAAAAACGCATACGCCCTTTTTGGCCAAGGGCATCATTGTCGATGTTTTGCCGCTTTTCATGTGCTTTAAAGGCGATTCGAATCTACCTACTGAAATCTGTTTCCTGCAATTCTGCCTTGATTTCAAATCCTCTTCTTTGCCTTCCCTCAATATATTTGTGGACGAGAGTTATCATTTATAACTCTGCAGGTTTGTGAATTGCAGTGCCCTGAAGCTCCATTTTACAAGTCGCTTTTTTGGGAGCTGGCCACAAAAGCGCAGGATGGCTTCAGGCCCTGTTCTGGTTCCGGGGGGCAGGCTGAGCCTGTGGTTAATTCTTCTTCCTGATGGGAAAATAGAGTGACCTGTGCCTGTCCCAACACCAAGAGCTAGTCTCTCATTGGTTCCCCGTCTTCCCGTTCATCCTCAGGACAAATTGCAACGTGTACGGAACAGGAGGTTAAAGGTGCTGATGCTCCAAGTAGGGAGATTGCTAGTAAAGTGGCTGGAATGGCGAACCCGAGCACAAGGAAATGAGAAATGAGGTGCGTTTTAGAAACCTTTCCCCATCACACGGTGTACCATCTTCTGGGTTTCTCATGCATGTTTTCGATGTAGGAAGATGCCCTTGAACCTGGAGATTTGGGACCCATGCGATGGGTAGCAGGCAGTATTACTTTAAAGGGTCTGCGTTTGCTCACCCAACCTCACCAAACCTCTCAGCCCCAAGAATGTCCACCCTTATGTCTCATCCAGCTGTGGGTCTAGATATGGTCAATCCAGGTTGCATCACAGCCCCTGAACGAATTGTGTAAGAATTTCGCTCTCTTTCCCTGTCTTTGTTTCATGGGTTTTGAAAAGTAATTTATTTTTATAATGGGGTTTAGCTGCTTTTCACGGCTGTGTTTATGCCGCTTTACATCCACTTGACACACTAACAGAGAGATATCAATACATAGGTTTTAAGATTATTACTAGTCAGATATATTCTTGTGCGGTGAATCGGGCGTGTTGAGTCCAGTTCTCTGAGGAAGGAGTAGGTCTTGTCTATTACATATTGGGTTTATGGAACGGTATCTGAGCTAATTTGAAAGTCTTGTTTTATGTATCACCCCACCTCACCTTTCCCATTAAGCAGCCATAGTGTGTTTTCTGCATGTGTGACTCTGTTCTGTTTTGTAATTCAGTTCAAGTGTAACGGATTTTACATTCCCTCTATAAGTGACACCTTATGAGAAGTGTCCTTTTCTGTGTGACTTATTTCACTTAGAATCGTCGTACCTAAATCCACTCATCATGCTGCTACTAGCCTTATGACATTGATTTCATGGCTGAGTGATATTCCATTGTACATAAGGACCACAACTTTTTTATCCATTTTTCGCTTTCCTGGGATATTTAAGGTGGAATGAAGTGGAGGTCCTTGTCAACAGAGCAGCCCTAAACTTTGGGGTGCTTGTGTCTTGCTGATTTTCAATTTTCTCACTTTATCCCCCCATGCGTGGAAGTGCCCTATGCTCTCTAAGCTGTGTTTTTTAGATGTTTCAGGACACACCGTACCCTTCTCCAGAGTGGCTGTTGGCAATTTACATCCTGCCCATCAGTGTAGCAAGGCTCCCATTTCTCCATGGCCTGTCCTGCATTTCTGGTTTTGACACTTTTTTCAGCATGGCCCTTTTGACCGATGGGAAGCGAGACTTCTTTGTAGCGCTGATTTGCCTTTCCAGGTTGCTTGGTTGGCCAAAAAGGGCGTATGCGTTTTTTCCTGAATATATTCAGGAAAAAACGCATACGCCCTTTTTGGCCAAGGGCATCATTGTCGATGTTTTGCCGCTTTTCATGTGCTTTAAAGGCGATTCGAATCTACCTACTGAAATCTGTTTCCTGCAATTCTGCCTTGATTTCAAATCCTCTTCTTTGCCTTCCCTCAATATATTTGTGGACGAGAGTTATCATTTATAACTCTGCAGGTTTGTGAATTGCAGTGCCCTGAAGCTCCATTTTACAAGTCGCTTTTTTGGGAGCTGGCCGCAAAAGCGCAGGATGGCTTCAGGCCCTGTTCTGGTTCCGGGGGGCAGGCTGAGCCTGTGGTTAATTCTTCTTCCTGATGGGAAAATAGAGTGACCTGTGCCTCTCCCAACACCAAGAGCTAGTCTCTCATTGGTTCCCCGTCTTCCCGTTCATCCTCAGGACAAATTGCAACGTGTACGGAACAGGAGGTTAAAGGTGCTGATGCTCCAAGTAGGGAGATTGCTAGTAAAGTGGCTGGAATGGCGAACCCGAGCGCAAGGAAATGAGAAATGAGGTGCGTTTTAGAAACCTTTCCCCATCACACGGTGTACCATCTTCTGGGTTTCTCATGCATGTTTTCGATGTAGGAAGATGCCCTTGAACCTGGAGATTTGGGACCCATGCGATGGGTAGCACGCAGTATTACTTTAAAGGGTCTGCGTTTGCTCACCCAACCTCACCAAACCTCTCAGCCCCAAGAGTGTCCACCCTTATGTCTCATCCAGCTGTGGGTCTAGATATGGTCAATCCAGGTTGCATCACAGCCCCTGAACGAATTGTGTAAGAATTTCTCTCTCTTTCCCTGTCTTTGTTTCATGGGTTTTGAAAAGTAATTTATTTTTATAATGGGGTTTAGCTGCTTTTCACCGCTGTGTTTACGCCGCTTTACACCCACTTGACACACTAACAGAGAGATATCAATACATAGGTTTTAAGATTATTACTAGTCAGATATATTCTTGTGCGGTGAATCGGGCGTGTTGAGTCCAGTTCTCTGAGCAAGGAGTAGGTCTTGTCTATTATATATTGGGTTTATGGAACGGTATCTGAGCTAATTTGAAAGTCTTGTTTTATGTATCACCCCACCTCACCTTTCCCATTAAGCAGCCATAGTGTGTTTTCTGCATGTGTGACTCTGTTCTGTTTTGTAATTCAGTTCAAGTGTAACGGATTTTACATTCCCTCTATAAGTGACACCTTATGAGAAGTGTCCTTTTCTGTGTGACTTATTTCACTTAGAATCGTCGTACCTAAATCCACTCATCATGCTGCTACTAGCCTTATGACATTGATTTCATGGCTGAGTGATATTCCATTGTACATAAGGACCACAACTTTTTTATCCATTTTTCGCTTTCCTGGGATATTTAAGGTGGAATGAAGTGGAGGTCCTTGTCAACAGAGCAGCCCTAAACTTTGGGGTGCTTGTGTCTTGCTGATTTTCAATTTTCTCACTTTATCCCCCCATGCGTGGATGTGCCCTATGCTCTCTAAGCTGTGTTTTTTAGATGTTTCAGGACACACCGTACCCTTCTCCAGAGTGGCTGTTGGCAATTTACATCCCGCCCATCAGTGTAGCAAGGCTCCCATTTCTCCATGGCCTGTCCTGCATTTCTGGTTTTGACACTTTTTTCAGCATGGCCCTTTTGACCGATGGGAAGCGAGACTTCTTTGTAGCGCTGATTTTCCTTTCCAGGTTGCTTGGTTGGCCAAAAAGGGCGTATGCGTTTTTTCCTGAATATATTCAGGAAAAAACGCATACGCCCTTTTTGGCCAAGGGCATCATTGTCGATGTTTTGCCGCTTTTCATGTGCTTTAAAGGCGATTCGAATCTACCTACTGAAATCTGTTTCCTGCAATTCTGCCTTGATTTCAAATCCTCTTCTTTGCCTTCCCTCAATATATTTGTGGACGAGAGTTATCATTTATAACTCTGCAGGTTTGTGAATTGCAGTGCCCTGAAGCTCCATTTTACAAGTCGCTTTTTTGGGAGCTGGCCACAAAAGCGCAGGATGGCTTCAGGCCCTGTTCTGGTTCCGGGGGGCAGGCTGAGCCTGTGGTTAATTCTTCTTCCTGATGGGAAAATAGAGTGACCTGTGCCTGTCCCAACACCAAGAGCTAGTCTCTCATTGGTTCCCCGTCTTCCCGTTCATCCTCAGGACAAATTGCAACGTGTACGGAACAGGAGGTTAAAGGTGCTGATGCTCCAAGTAGGGAGATTGCTAGTAAAGTGGCTGGAATGGCGAACCCGAGCACAAGGAAATGAGAAATGAGGTGCGTTTTAGAAACCTTTCCCCATCACACGGTGTACCATCTTCTGGGTTTCTCATGCATGTTTTCGATGTAGGAAGATGCCCTTGAACCTGGAGATTTGGGACCCATGCGATGGGTAGCAGGCAGTATTACTTTAAAGGGTCTGCGTTTGCTCACCCAACCTCACCAAACCTCTCAGCCCCAAGAATGTCCACCCTTATGTCTCATCCAGCTGTGGGTCTAGATATGGTCAATCCAGGTTGCATCACAGCCCCTGAACGAATTGTGTAAGAATTTCGCTCTCTTTCCCTGTCTTTGTTTCATGGGTTTTGAAAAGTAATTTATTTTTATAATGGGGTTTAGCTGCTTTTCACGGCTGTGTTTATGCCGCTTTACACCCATTTGACACACTAACAGAGAGATATCAATACATAGGTTTTAAGATTATTACTAGTCAGATATATTCTTGTGCGGTGAATCGGGCGTGTTGAGTCCAGTTCTCTGAGGAAGGAGTAGGTCTTGTCTATTACATATTGGGTTTATGGAACGGTATCTGAGCTAATTTGAAAGTCTTGTTTTATGTATCACCCCACCTCACCTTTCCCATTAAGCAGCCATAGTGTGTTTTCTGCATGTGTGACTCTGTTCTGTTTTGTAATTCAGTTCAAGTGTAACGGATTTTACATTCCCTCTATAAGTGACACCTTATGAGAAGTGTCCTTTTCTGTGTGACTTATTTCACTTAGAATCGTCGTACCTAAATCCACTCATCATGCTGCTACTAGCCTTATGACATTGATTTCATGGCTGAGTGATATTCCATTGTACATAAGGACCACAACTTTTTTATCCATTTTTCGCTTTCCTGGGATATTTAAGGTGGAATGAAGTGGAGGTCCTTGTCAACAGAGCAGCCCTAAACTTTGGGGTGCTTGTGTCTTGCTGATTTTCAATTTTCTCACTTTATCCCCCCATGCGTGGAAGTGCCCTATGCTCTCTAAGCTGTGTTTTTTAGATGTTTCAGGACACACCGTACCCTTCTCCAGAGTGGCTGTTGGCAATTTACATCCCGCCCATCAGTGTAGCAAGGCTCCCATTTCTCCATGGCCTGTCCTGCATTTCTGGTTTTGACACTTTTTTCAGCATGGCCCTTTTGACCGATGGGAAGCGAGACTTCTTTGTAGCGCTGATTTGCCTTTCCAGGTTGCTTGGTTGGCCAAAAAGGGCGTATGCGTTTTTTCCTGAATATATTCAGGAAAAAACGCATACGCCCTTTTTGGCCAAGGGCATCATTGTCGATGTTTTGCCGCTTTTCATGTGCTTTAAAGGCGATTCGAATCTACCTACTGAAATCTGTTTCCTGCAATTCTGCCTTGATTTCAAATCCTCTTCTTTGCCTTCCCTCAATATATTTGTGGACGAGAGTTATCATTTATAACTCTGCAGGTTTGTGAATTGCAGTGCCCTGAAGCTCCATTTTACAAGTCGCTTTTTTGGGAGCTGGCCACAAAAGCGCAGGATGGCTTCAGGCCCTGTTCTGGTTCCGGGGGGCAGGCTGAGCCTGTGGTTAATTCTTCTTCCTGATGGGAAAATAGAGTGACCTGTGCCTGTCCCAACACCAAGAGCTAGTCTCTCATTGGTTCCCCGTCTTCCCGTTCATCCTCAGGACAAATTGCAACGTGTACGGAACAGGAGGTTAAAGGTGCTGATGCTCCAAGTAGGGAGATTGCTAGTAAAGTGGCTGGAATGGCGAACCCGAGCGCAAGGAAATGAGAAATGACGTGCGTTTTAGAAACCTTTCCCCATCACACGGTGTACCATCTTCTGGGTTTCTCATGCATGTTTTCGATGTAGGAAGATGCCCTTGAACCTGGAGATTTGGGACCCATGCGATGGGTAGCACGCAGTATTACTTTAAAGGGTCTGCGTTTGCTCACCCAACCTCACCAAACCTCTCAGCCCCAAGAGTGTCCACCCTTATGTCTCATCCAGCTGTGGGTCTAGATATGGTCAATCCAGGTTGCATCACAGCCCCTGAACGAATTGTGTAAGAATTTCTCTCTCTTTCCCTGTCTTTGTTTCATGGGTTTTGAAAAGTAATTTATTTTTATAATGGGGTTTAGCTGCTTTTCACGGCTGTGTTTACGCCGCTTTACACCCACTTGACACACTAACAGAGAGATATCAATACATAGGTTTTAAGATTATTACTAGTCAGATATATTCTTGTGCGGTGAATCGGGCGTGTTGAGTCCAGTTCTCTGAGCAAGGAGTAGGTCTTGTCTATTATATATTGGGTTTATGGAACGGTATCTGAGCTAATTTGAAAGTCTTGTTTTATGTATCACCCCACCTCACCTTTCCCATTAAGCAGCCATAGTGTGTTTTCTGCATGTGTGACTCTGTTCTGTTTTGTAATTCAGTTCAAGTGTAACGGATTTTACATTCCCTCTATAAGTGACACCTTATGAGAAGTGTCCTTTTCTGTGTGACTTATTTCACTTAGAATCGTCGTACCTAAATCCACTCATCATGCTGCTACTAGCCTTATGACATTGATTTCATGGCTGAGTGATATTCCATTGTACATAAGGACCACAACTTTTTTATCCATTTTTCGCTTTCCTGGGATATTTAAGGTGGAATGAAGTGGAGGTCCTTGTCAACAGAGCAGCCCTAAACTTTGGGGTGCTTGTGTCTTGCTGATTTTCAATTTTCTCACTTTATCCCCCCATGCGTGGAAGTGCCCTATGCTCTCTAAGCTGTGTTTTTTAGATGTTTCAGGACACACCGTACCCTTCTCCAGAGTGGCTGTTGGCAATTTACATCCCGCCCATCAGTGTAGCAAGGCTCCCATTTCTCCATGGCCTGTCCTGCATTTCTGGTTTTGACACTTTTTTCAGCATGGCCCTTTTGACCGATGGGAAGCGAGACTTCTTTGTAGCGCTGATTTGCCTTTCCAGGTTGCTTGGTTGGCCAAAAAGGGCGTATGCGTTTTTTCCTGAATATATTCAGGAAAAAACGCATACGCCCTTTTTGGCCAAGGGCATCATTGTCGATGTTTTGCTGCTTTTCATGTGCTTTAAAGGCGATTCGAATCTACCTACTGAAATCTGTTTCCTGCAATTCTGCCTTGATTTCAAATCCTCTTCTTTGCCTTCCCTCAATATATTTGTGGACGAGAGTTATCATTTATAACTCTGCAGGTTTGTGAATTGCAGTGCCCTGAAGCTCCATTTTACAAGTCGCTTTTTTGGGAGCTGGCCACAAAAGCGCAGGATGGCTTCAGGCCCTGTTCTGGTTCCGGGGGGCAGGCTGAGCCTGTGGTTAATTCTTCTTCCTGATGGGAAAATAGAGTGACCTGTGCCTGTCCCAACACCAAGAGCTAGTCTCTCATTGGTTCCCCGTCTTCCCGTTCATCCTCAGGACAAATTGCAACGTGTACGGAACAGGAGGTTAAAGGTGCTGATGCTCCAAGTAGGGAGATTGCTAGTAAAGTGGCTGGAATGGCGAACCCGAGCACAAGGAAATGAGAAATGAGGTGCGTTTTAGAAACCTTTCCCCATCACACGGTGTACCATCTTCTGGGTTTCTCATGCATGTTTTCGATGTAGGAAGATGCCCTTGAACCTGGAGATTTGGGACCCATGCGATGGGTAGCAGGCAGTATTACTTTAAAGGGTCTGCGTTTGCTCACCCAACCTCACCAAACCTCTCAGCCCCAAGAATGTCCACCCTTATGTCTCATCCAGCTGTGGGTCTAGATATGGTCAATCCAGGTTGCATCACAGCCCCTGAACGAATTGTGTAAGAATTTCGCTCTCTTTCCCTGTCTTTGTTTCATGGGTTTTGAAAAGTAATTTATTTTTATAATGGGGTTTAGCTGCTTTTCACGGCTGTGTTTATGCCGCTTTACACCCAATTGACACACTAACAGAGAGATATCAATACATAGGTTTTAAGATTATTACTAGTCAGATATATTCTTGTGCGGTGAATCGGGCGTGTTGAGTCCAGTTCTCTGAGCAAGGAGTAGGTCTTGTCTATTACATATTGGGTTTATGGAACGGTATCTGAGCTAATTTGAAAGTCTTGTTTTATGTATCACCCCAACTCACCTTTCCCATTAAGCAGCCATAGTGTGTTTTCTGCATGTGTGACTCTGTTCTGTTTTGTAATTCAGTTCAAGTGTAACGGATTTTACATTCCCTCTATAAGTGACACCTTATGAGAAGTGTCCTTTTCTGTGTGACTTATTTCACTTAGAATCGTCGTACCTAAATCCACTCATCATGCTGCTACTAGCCTTATGACATTGATTTCATGGCTGAGTGATATTCCATTGTACATAAGGACCACAACTTTTTTATCCATTTTTCGCTTTCCTGGGATATTTAAGGTGGAATGAAGTGGAGGTCCTTGTCAACAGAGCAGCCCTAAACTTTGGGGTGCTTGTGTCTTGCTGATTTTCAATTTTCTCACTTTATCCCCCCATGCGTGGAAGTGCCCTATGCTCTCTAAGCTGTGTTTTTTAGATGTTTCAGGACACACCGTACCCTTCTCCAGAGTGGCTGTTGGCTATTTACATCCCGCCCATCAGTGTGGCAAGGCTCCCATTTCTCCATGGCCTGTCCTGCATTTCTGGTTTTGACACTTTTTTCAGCATGGCCCTTTTGACCGATGGGAAGCGAGACTTCTTTGTAGCGCTGATTTGCCTTTCCAGGTTGCTTGGTTGGCCAAAAAGGGCGTATGCGTTTTTTCCTGAATATATTCAGGAAAAAACGCATACGCCCTTTTTGGCCAAGGGCATCATTGTCGATGTTTTGCCGCTTTTCATGTGCTTTAAAGGCGATTCGAATCCACCTACTGAAATCTGTTTCCTGCAATTCTGCCTTGATTTCAAATCCTCTTCTTTGCCTTCCCTCAATATATTTGTGGACGAGAGTTATCATTTATAACTCTGCAGATTTGTGAATTGCAGTGCCCTGAAGCTCCATTTTACAAGTCGCTTTTTTGGGAGCTGGCCGCAAAAGCGCAGGATGGCTTCAGGCCCTGTTCTGGTTCCGGGGGGCAGGCTGAGCCTGTGGTTAATTCTTCTTCCTGATGGGAAAATAGAGTGACCTGTTCCTGTCACAACACCAAGAGCTAGTCTCTCATTGGTTCCCCGTCTTCCCGTTCATCCTCAGGACAAATTGCAACGTGTACGGAACAGGAGGTTAAAGGTGCTGATGCTCCAAGTAGGGAGATTGCTAGTAAAGTGGCTGGAATGGCGAACCCGAGCACAAGGAAATGAGAAATGAGGTGCGTTTTAGAAACCTTTCCCCATCACACGGTGTACCATCTTCTGGGTTTCTCATGCATGTTTTCGATGTAGGAAGATGCCCTTGAACCTGGAGATTTGGGACCCATGCGATGGGTAGCAGGCAGTATTACTTTAAAGGGTCTGCGTTTGCTCACCCAACCTCACCAAACCTCTCAGCCCCAAGAATGTCCACCCTTATGTCTCATCCAGCTGTGGGTCTAGATATGGTCAATCCAGGTGGCATCACAGCCCCTGAACGAATTGTGTAAGAATTTCGCTCTCTTTCCCTGTCTTTGTTTCATGGGTTTTGAAAAGTAATTTATTTTTATAATGGGGTTTAGCTGCTTTTCACGGCTGTGTTTATGCCGCTTTACACCCACTTGACACACTAACAGAGAGATATCAATACATAGGTTTTAAGATTATTACTAGTCAGATATATTCTTGTGCGGTGAATCGGGCGTGTTGAGTCCAGTTCTCTGAGGAAGGAGTAGGTCTTGTCTATTACATATTGGGTTTATGGAACGGTATCTGAGCTAATTTGAAAGTCTTGTTTTATGTATCACCCCACCTCACCTTTCCCATTAAGCAGCCATAGTGTGTTTTCTGCATGTGTGACTCTGTTCTGTTTTGTAATTCAGTTCAAGTGTAACGGATTTTACATTCCCTCTATAAGTGACACCTTATGAGAAGTGTCCTTTTCTGTGTGACTTATTTCACTTAGAATCGTCGTACCTAAATCCACTCATCATGCTGCTACTAGCCTTATGACATTGATTTCATGGCTGAGTGATATTCCATTGTACATAAGGACCACAACTTTTTTATCCATTTTTCGCTTTCCTGGGATATTTAAGGTGGAATGAAGTGGAGGTCCTTGTCAACAGAGCAGCCCTAAACTTTGGGGTGCTTGTGTCTTGCTGATTTTCAATTTTCTCACTTTATCCCCCCATGCGTGGAAGTGCCCTATGCTCTCTAAGCTGTGTTTTTTAGATGTTTCAGGACACACCGTACCCTTCTCCAGAGTGGCTGTTGGCAATTTACATCCTGCCCATCAGTGTAGCAAGGCTCCCATTTCTCCATGGCCTGTCCTGCATTTCTGGTTTTGACACTTTTTTCAGCATGGCCCTTTTGACCGATGGGAAGCGAGACTTCTTTGTAGCGCTGATTTGCCTTTCCAGGTTGCTTGGTTGGCCAAAAAGGGCGTATGCGTTTTTTCCTGAATATATTCAGGAAAAAACGCATACGCCCTTTTTGGCCAAGGGCATCATTGTCGATGTTTTGCCGCTTTTCATGTGCTTTAAAGGCGATTCGAATCTACCTACTGAAATCTGTTTCCTGCAATTCTGCCTTGATTTCAAATCCTCTTCTTTGCCTTCCCTCAATATATTTGTGGACGAGAGTTATCATTTATAACTCTGCAGGTTTGTGAATTGCAGTGCCCTGAAGCTCCATTTTACAAGTCGCTTTTTTGGGAGCTGGCCGCAAAAGCGCAGGATGGCTTCAGGCCCTGTTCTGGTTCCGGGGGGCAGGCTGAGCCTGTGGTTAATTCTTCTTCCTGATGGGAAAATAGAGTGACCTGTGCCTCTCCCAACACCAAGAGCTAGTCTCTCATTGGTTCCCCGTCTTCCCGTTCATCCTCAGGACAAATTGCAACGTGTACGGAACAGGAGGTTAAAGGTGCTGATGCTCCAAGTAGGGAGATTGCTAGTAAAGTGGCTGGAATGGCGAACCCGAGCGCAAGGAAATGAGAAATGAGGTGCGTTTTAGAAACCTTTCCCCATCACACGGTGTACCATCTTCTGGGTTTCTCATGCATGTTTTCGATGTAGGAAGATGCCCTTGAACCTGGAGATTTGGGACCCATGCGATGGGTAGCACGCAGTATTACTTTAAAGGGTCTGCGTTTGCTCACCCAACCTCACCAAACCTCTCAGCCCCAAGAGTGTCCACCCTTATGTCTCATCCAGCTGTGGGTCTAGATATGGTCAATCCAGGTTGCATCACAGCCCCTGAACGAATTGTGTAAGAATTTCTCTCTCTTTCCCTGTCTTTGTTTCATGGGTTTTGAAAAGTAATTTATTTTTATAATGGGGTTTAGCTGCTTTTCACCGCTGTGTTTACGCCGCTTTACACCCACTTGACACACTAACAGAGAGATATCAATACATAGGTTTTAAGATTATTACTAGTCAGATATATTCTTGTGCGGTGAATCGGGCGTGTTGAGTCCAGTTCTCTGAGCAAGGAGTAGGTCTTGTCTATTATATATTGGGTTTATGGAACGGTATCTGAGCTAATTTGAAAGTCTTGTTTTATGTATCACCCCACCTCACCTTTCCCATTAAGCAGCCATAGTGTGTTTTCTGCATGTGTGACTCTGTTCTGTTTTGTAATTCAGTTCAAGTGTAACGGATTTTACATTCCCTCTATAAGTGACACCTTATGAGAAGTGTCCTTTTCTGTGTGACTTATTTCACTTAGAATCGTCGTACCTAAATCCACTCATCATGCTGCTACTAGCCTTATGACATTGATTTCATGGCTGAGTGATATTCCATTGTACATAAGGACCACAACTTTTTTATCCATTTTTCGCTTTCCTGGGATATTTAAGGTGGAATGAAGTGGAGGTCCTTGTCAACAGAGCAGCCCTAAACTTTGGGGTGCTTGTGTCTTGCTGATTTTCAATTTTCTCACTTTATCCCCCCATGCGTGGAAGTGCCCTATGCTCTCTAAGCTGTGTTTTTTAGATGTTTCAGGACACACCGTACCCTTCTCCAGAGTGGCTGTTGGCAATTTACATCCCGCCCATCAGTGTAGCAAGGCTCCCATTTCTCCATGGCCTGTCCTGCATTTCTGGTTTTGACACTTTTTTCAGCATGGCCCTTTTGACCGATGGGAAGCGAGACTTCTTTGTAGCGCTGATTTGCCTTTCCAGGTTGCTTGGTTGGCCAAAAAGGGCGTATGCGTTTTTTCCTGAATATATTCAGGAAAAAACGCATACGCCCTTTTTGGCCAAGGGCATCATTGTCGATGTTTTGCTGCTTTTCATGTGCTTTAAAGGCGATTCGAATCTACCTACTGAAATCTGTTTCCTGCAATTCTGCCTTGATTTCAAATCCTCTTCTTTGCCTTCCCTCAATATATTTGTGGACGAGAGTTATCATTTATAACTCTGCAGGTTTGTGAATTGCAGTGCCCTGAAGCTCCATTTTACAAGTCGCTTTTTTGGGAGCTGGCCACAAAAGCGCAGGATGGCTTCAGGCCCTGTTCTGGTTCCGGGGGGCAGGCTGAGCCTGTGGTTAATTCTTCTTCCTGATGGGAAAATAGAGTGACCTGTGCCTGTCCCAACACCAAGAGCTAGTCTCTCATTGGTTCCCCGTCTTCCCGTTCATCCTCAGGACAAATTGCAACGTGTACGGAACAGGAGGTTAAAGGTGCTGATGCTCCAAGTAGGGAGATTGCTAGTAAAGTGGCTGGAATGGCGAACCCGAGCACAAGGAAATGAGAAATGAGGTGCGTTTTAGAAACCTTTCCCCATCACACGGTGTACCATCTTCTGGGTTTCTCATGCATGTTTTCGATGTAGGAAGATGCCCTTGAACCTGGAGATTTGGGACCCATGCGATGGGTAGCAGGCAGTATTACTTTAAAGGGTCTGCGTTTGCTCACCCAACCTCACCAAACCTCTCAGCCCCAAGAATGTCCACCCTTATGTCTCATCCAGCTGTGGGTCTAGATATGGTCAATCCAGGTTGCATCACAGCCCCTGAACGAATTGTGTAAGAATTTCGCTCTCTTTCCCTGTCTTTGTTTCATGGGTTTTGAAAAGTAATTTATTTTTATAATGGGGTTTAGCTGCTTTTCACGGCTGTGTTTATGCCGCTTTACACCCAATTGACACACTAACAGAGAGATATCAATACATAGGTTTTAAGATTATTACTAGTCAGATATATTCTTGTGCGGTGAATCGGGCGTGTTGAGTCCAGTTCTCTGAGCAAGGAGTAGGTCTTGTCTATTACATATTGGGTTTATGGAACGGTATCTGAGCTAATTTGAAAGTCTTGTTTTATGTATCACCCCAACTCACCTTTCCCATTAAGCAGCCATAGTGTGTTTTCTGCATGTGTGACTCTGTTCTGTTTTGTAATTCAGTTCAAGTGTAACGGATTTTACATTCCCTCTATAAGTGACACCTTATGAGAAGTGTCCTTTTCTGTGTGACTTATTTCACTTAGAATCGTCGTACCTAAATCCACTCATCATGCTGCTACTAGCCTTATGACATTGATTTCATGGCTGAGTGATATTCCATTGTACATAAGGACCACAACTTTTTTATCCATTTTTCGCTTTCCTGGGATATTTAAGGTGGAATGAAGTGGAGGTCCTTGTCAACAGAGCAGCCCTAAACTTTGGGGTGCTTGTGTCTTGCTGATTTTCAATTTTCTCACTTTATCCCCCCATGCGTGGAAGTGCCCTATGCTCTCTAAGCTGTGTTTTTTAGATGTTTCAGGACACACCGTACCCTTCTCCAGAGTGGCTGTTGGCTATTTACATCCCGCCCATCAGTGTGGCAAGGCTCCCATTTCTCCATGGCCTGTCCTGCATTTCTGGTTTTGACACTTTTTTCAGCATGGCCCTTTTGACCGATGGGAAGCGAGACTTCTTTGTAGCGCTGATTTGCCTTTCCAGGTTGCTTGGTTGGCCAAAAAGGGCGTATGCGTTTTTTCCTGAATATATTCAGGAAAAAACGCATACGCCCTTTTTGGCCAAGGGCATCATTGTCGATGTTTTGCCGCTTTTCATGTGCTTTAAAGGCGATTCGAATCCACCTACTGAAATCTGTTTCCTGCAATTCTGCCTTGATTTCAAATCCTCTTCTTTGCCTTCCCTCAATATATTTGTGGACGAGAGTTATCATTTATAACTCTGCAGATTTGTGAATTGCAGTGCCCTGAAGCTCCATTTTACAAGTCGCTTTTTTGGGAGCTGGCCGCAAAAGCGCAGGATGGCTTCAGGCCCTGTTCTGGTTCCGGGGGGCAGGCTGAGCCTGTGGTTAATTCTTCTTCCTGATGGGAAAATAGAGTGACCTGTTCCTGTCACAACACCAAGAGCTAGTCTCTCATTGGTTCCCCGTCTTCCCGTTCATCCTCAGGACAAATTGCAACCTGTACGGAACAGGAGGTTAAAGGTGCTGATGCTCCAAGTAGGGAGATTGCTAGTAAAGTGGCTGGAAAGGCGAACCCGAGCACAAGGAGATGAGAAATGAGGTGCGTTTTAGAAACCTTTCCCCATCACACGGTGTACCATCTTCTGGGTTTCTCATGCATGTTTTCGATGTAGGAAGATGCCCTTGAACCTGGAGATTTGGGACCCATGCGATGGGTAGCACGCAGTATTACTTTAAAGTGTCTGCGTTTGCTCACCCAACCTCACCAAACCTCTCAGCCCCAAGAGTGTCCACCCTTATGTCTCATCCAGCTGTGGGTCTAGATATGGTCAATCCAGGTTGCATCACAGCCCCTGAACGAATTGTGTAAGAATTTCTCTCTCTTTCCCTGTCTTTGTTTCATGGGTTTTTAAAAGTAATTTATTTTTATAATGGGGTTTAGCTGCTTTTCACGGCTGTGTTTATGCCGCTTTACACCCACTTGACACACTAACAGAGAGATATCAATACATAGGTTTTAAGATTATTACTAGTCAGATATATTCTTGTGCGGTGAATCGGGCGTGTTGAGTCCAGTTCTCTGAGCAAGGAGTAGGTCTTGTCTATTACATATTGGGTTTATGGAACGGTATCTGAGCTAATTTGAAAGTCTTGTTTTATGTATCACCCCACCTCACCTTTCCCATTAAGCAGCCATAGTGTGTTTTCTGCATGTGTGACTCTGTTCTGTTTTGTAATTCAGTTCAAGTGTAACGGATTTTACATTCCCTCTATAAGTGACACCTTATGAGAAGTGTCCTTTTCTGTGTGACTTATTTCACTTAGAATCGTCGTACCTAAATCCACTCATCATGCTGCTACTAGCCTTATGACATTGATTTCATGGCTGAGTGATATTCCATTGTACATAAGGACCACAACTTTTTTATCCATTTTTCGCTTTCCTGGGATATTTAAGGTGGAATGAAGTGGAGGTCCTTGTCAACAGAGCAGCCCTAAAGTTTGGGGTGCTTGTGTCTTGCTGATTTTCAATTTTCTCACTTTATCCCCCCATGCGTGGAAGTGCCCTATGCTCTCTAAGCTGTGTTTTTTAGATGTTTCAGGACACACCGTACCCTTCTCCAGAGTGGCTGTTGGCAATTTACATCCCGCCCATCAGTGTAGCAAGGCTCCCATTTCTCCATGGCCTGTCCTGCATTTCTGGTTTTGACACTTTTTTCAGCATGGCCCTTTTGACCGATGGGAAGCGAGACTTCTTTGTAGCGCTGATTTGCCTTTCCAGGTTGCTTGGTTGGCCAAAAAGGGCGTATGCGTTTTTTCCTGAATATATTCAGGAAAAAACGCATACGCCCTTTTTGGCCAAGGGCATCATTGTCGATGTTTTGCCGCTTTTCATGTGCTTTAAAGGCGATTCGAATCTACCTACTGAAATCTGTTTCCTGCAATTCTGCCTTGATTTCAAATCCTCTTCTTTGCCTTCCCTCAATATATTTGTGGACGAGAGTTATCATTTATAACTCTGCAGGTTTGTGAATTGCAGTGCCCTGAAGCTCCATTTTACAAGTCGCTTTTTTGGGAGCTGGCCACAAAAGCGCAGGATGGCTTCAGGCCCTGTTCTGGTTCCGGGGGGCCGGCTGAGCCTGTGGTTAATTCTTCTTCCTGATGGGAAAATAGAGTGACCTGTGCCTGTCCCAACACCAAGAGCTAGTCTCTCATTGGTTCCCCGTCTTCCCGTTCATCCTCAGGACAAATTGCAACGTGTACGGAACAGGAGGTTAAAGGTGCTGATGCTCCAAGTAGGGAGATTGCTAGTAAAGTGGCTGGAATGGCGAACCCGAGCACAAGGAAATGAGAAATGACGTGCGTTTTAGAAACCTTTCCCCATCACACGGTGTACCATCTTCTGGGTTTCTCATGCATGTTTTCGATGTAGGAAGATGCCCTTGAACCTGGAGATTTGGGACCCATGCGATGGGTAGCACGCAGTATTACTTTAAAGGGTCTGCGTTTGCTCACCCAACCTCACCAAACCTCTCAGCCCCAAGAGTGTCCACCCTTATGTCTCATCCAGCTGTGGGTCTAGATATGGTCAATCCAGGTTGCATCACAGCCCCTGAACGAATTGTGTAAGAATTTCTCTCTCTTTCCCTGTCTTTGTTTCATGGGTTTTGAAAAGTAATTTATTTTTATAATGGGGTTTAGCTGCTTTTCACGGCTGTGTTTATGCCGCTTTACACCCACTTGACACACTAACAGAGAGATATCAATACATAGGTTTTAAGATTATTACTAGTCAGATATATTTTTGTGCGGTGAATCGGGCGTGTTGAGTCCAGTTCTCTGAGCAAGGAGTAGGTCTTGTCTATTACATATTGGGTTTATGGAACGGTATCTGAGCTAATTTGAAAGTCTTGTTTTATGTATCACCCCACCTCACCTTTCCCATTAAGCAGCCATGGTGTGTTTTCTGCATGTGTGACTCTGTTCTGTTTTGTAATTAAGTTCAAGTGTAACGGATTTTACATTCCCTCTATAAGTGACACCTTATGAGAAGTGTCCTTTTCTGTGTGACTTATTTCACTTAGAATCGTCGTACCTAAATCCACTCATCATGCTGCTACTAGCATTATGACATTGATTTCATGGCTGAGTGATATTCCATTGTACATAAGGACCACAACTTTTTTATCCATTTTTCGCTTTCCTGGGATATTTAAGGTGGAATGAAGTGGAGGTCCTTGTCAACAGAGCAGCCCTAAACTTTGGGGTGCTTGTGTCTTGCTGATTTTCAATTTTCTCACTTTATCCCCCCATGCGTGGAAGTGCCCTGTGCTCTCTAAGCTGTGTTTTTTAGATGTTTCAGGACACACCGTACCCTTCTCCAGAGTGGCTGTTGGCAATTTACATCCTGCCCATCAGTGTAGCAAGGCTCCCATTTCTCCATGGCCTGTCCTGCATTTCTGGTTTTGACACTTTTTTCAGCATGGCCCTTTTGACCGATGGGAAGCGAGACTTCTTTGTAGCGCTGATTTGCCTTTCCAGGTTGCTTGGTTGGCCAAAAAGGGCGTATGCGTTTTTTCCTGAATATATTCAGGAAAAAACGCATACGCCCTTTTTGGCCAAGGGCATCATTGTCGATGTTTTGCCGCTTTTCATGTGCTTTAAAGGTGATTCGAATCTACCTACTGAAATCTGTTTCCTGCAATTCTGCCTTGATTTCAAATCCTCTTCTTTGCCTTCCCTCAATATATTTGTGGACGAGAGTTATCATTTATAACTCTGCAGGTTTGTGAATTGCAGTGCCCTGAAGCTCCATTTTACAAGTCGCTTTTTTGGGAGCTGGCCGCAAAAGCGCAGGATGGCTTCAGGCCCTGTTCTGGTTCCGGGGGGCAGGCTGAGCCTGTGGTTAATTCTTCTTCCTGATGGGAAAATAGAGTGACCTGTGCCTGTCCCAACACCAAGAGCTAGTCTCTCATCGGTTCCCCGTCTTCCCGTTCATCCTCAGGACAAATTGCAACGTGTACGGAACAGGAGGTTAAAGGTGCTGATGCTCCAAGTAGGGAGATTGCTAGTAAAGTGGCTGGAATGGCGAACCCGAGCGCAAGGAAATGAGAAATGACGTGCGTTTTAGAAACCTTTCCCCATCACACGGTGTACCATCTTCTGGGTTTCTCATGCATGTTTTCGATGTAGGAAGATGCCCTTGAACCTGGAGATTTGGGACCCATGCGATGGGTAGCACGCAGTATTACTTTAAAGGGTCTGCGTTTGCTCACCCAACCTCACCAAACCTCTCAGCCCCAAGAGTGTCCACCCTTATGTCTCATCCAGCTGTGGGTCTAGATATGGTCAATCCAGGTTGCATCACAGCCCCTGAACGAATTGTGTAAGAATTTCTCTCTCTTTCCCTGTCTTTGTTTCATGGGTTTTGAAAAGTAATTTATTTTTATAATGGGGTTTAGCTGCTTTTTACGGCTGTGTTTATGCCGCTTTACACCCACTTGACACACTAACAGAGAGATATCAATACATAGGTTTTAAGATTATTACTAGTCAGATATATTCTTGTGCGGTGAATCGGGCGTGTTGAGTCCAGTTCTCTGAGCAAGGAGTAGGTCTTGTCTATTACATATTGGGTTTATGGAACGGTATCTGAGCTAATTTGAAAGTCTTGTTTTATGTATCACCCCACCTCACCTTTCCCATTAAGCAGCCATGGTGTGTTTTCTGCATGTGTGACTCTGTTCTGTTTTGTAATTAAGTTCAAGTGTAACGGATTTTACATTCCCTCTATAAGTGACACCTTATGAGAAGTGTCCTTTTCTGTGTGACTTATTTCACTTAGAATCGTCGTACCTAAATCCACTCATCATGCTGCTACTAGCATTATGACATTGATTTCATGGCTGAGTGATATTCCATTGTACATAAGGACCACAACTTTTTTATCCATTTTTCGCTTTCCTGGGATATTTAAGGTGGAATGAAGTGGAGGTCCTTGTCAACAGAGCAGCCCTAAACTTTGGGGTGCTTGTGTCTTGCTGATTTTCAATTTTCTCACTTTATCCCCCCATGCGTGGAAGTGCCCTATGCTCTCTAAGCTGTGTTTTTTAGATGTTTCAGGACACACCGTACCCTTCTCCAGAGTGGCTGTTGGCAATTTACATCCTGCCCATCAGTGTAGCAAGGCTCCCATTTCTCCATGGCCTGTCCTGCATTTCTGGTTTTGACACTTTTTTCAGCATGGCCCTTTTGACCGATGGGAAGCGAGACTTCTTTGTAGCGCTGATTTGCCTTTCCAGGTTGCTTGGTTGGCCAAAAAGGGCGTATGCGTTTTTTCCTGAATATATTCAGGAAAAAACGCATACGCCCTTTTTGGCCAAGGGCATCATTGTCGATGTTTTGCCGCTTTTCATGTGCTTTAAAGGCGATTCGAATCTACCTACTGAAATCTGTTTCCTGCAATTCTGCCTTGATTTCAAATCCTCTTCTTTGCCTTCCCTCAATATATTTGTGGACGAGAGTTATCATTTATAACTCTGCAGGTTTGTGAATTGCAGTGCCCTGAAGCTCCATTTTACAAGTCGCTTTTTTGGGAGCTGGCCGCAAAAGCGCAGGATGGCTTCAGGCCCTGTTCTGGTTCCGGGGGGCAGGCTGAGCCTGTGGTTAATTCTTCTTCCTGATGGGAAAATAGAGTGACCTGTGCCTGTCCCAACACCAAGAGCTAGTCTCTCATTGGTTCCCCGTCTTCCCGTTCATCCTCAGGACAAATTGCAACGTGTACGGAACAGGAGGTTAAAGGTGCTGATGCTCCAAGTAGGGAGATTGCTAGTAAAGTGGCTGGAATGGCGAACCCGAGCGCAAGGAAATGAGAAATGAGGTGCGTTTTAGAAACCTTTCCCCATCACACGGTGTACCATCTTCTGGGTTTCTCATGCATGTTTTCAATGTAGGAAGATGCCCTTGAACCTGGAGATTTGGGACCCATGCGATGGGTAGCACGCAGTATTACTTTAAAGGGTCTGCGTTTGCTCACCCAACCTCACCAAACCTCTCAGCCCCAAGAGTGTCCACCCTTATGTCTCATCCAGCTGTGGGTCTAGATATGGTCAATCCAGGTTGCATCACAGCCCCTGAACGAATTGTGTAAGAATTTCTCTCTCTTTCCCTGTCTTTGTTTCATGGGTTTTGAAAAGTAATTTATTTTTATAATGGGGTTTAGCTGCTTTTCACGGCTGTGTTTATGCCGCTTTACACCCACTTGACACACTAACAGAGAGATATCAATACATAGGTTTTAAGATTATTACTAGTCAGATATATTCTTGTGCGGTGAATCGGGCGTGTTGAGTCCAGTTCTCTGAGCAAGGAGTAGGTCTTGTCTATTACATATTCGGTTTATGGAACGGTATCTGAGCTAATTTGAAAGTCTTGTTTTATGTATCAACCCACCTCACCTTTCCCATTAAGCAGCCATAGTGTGTTTTCTGCATGTGTGACTCTGTTCTGTTTTGTAATTCAGTTCAAGTGTAACGGATTTTACATTCCCTGTATAAGTGACACCTTATGAGAAGTGTCCTTTTCTGTGTGACTTATTTCACTTAGAATCGTCGTACCTAAATCCACTCATCATGCTGCTACTAGCCTTATGACATTGATTTCATGGCTGAGTGATATTCCATTGTACATAAGGACCACAACTTTTTTATCCATTTTTCGCTTTCCTGGGATATTTAAGGTGGAATGAAGTGGAGGTCCTTGTCAACAGAGCAGCCCTAAACTTTGGGGTGCTTGTGTCTTGCTGATTTTCAATTTTCTCACTTTATCCCCCCATGCGTGGAAGTGCCCTATGCTCTCTAAGCTGTGTTTTTTAGATGTTTCAGGACACACCGTACCCTTCTCCAGAGTGGCTGTTGGCAATTTACATCCCGCCCATCAGTGTAGCAAGGCTCCCATTTCTCCATGGCCTGTCCTGCATTTCTGGTTTTGACACTTTTTTCAGCATGGCCCTTTTGACCGATGGGAAGCGAGACTTCTTTGTAGCGCTGATTTGCCTTTCCAGGTTGCTTGGTTGGCCAAAAAGGGCGTATGCGTTTTTTCCTGAATATATTCAGGAAAAAACGCATACGCCCTTTTTGGCCAAGGGCATCATTGTCGATGTTTTGCCGCTTTTCATGTGCTTTAAAGGCGATTCGAATCTACCTACTGAAATCTGTTTCCTGCAATTCTGCCTTGATTTCAAATCCTCTTCTTTGCCTTCCGTCAATATATTTGTGGACGAGAGTTATCATTTATAACTCTGCAGGTTTGTGAATTGCAGTGCCCTGAAGCTCCATTTTACAAGTCGCTTTTTTGGGAGCTGGCCACAAAAGCGCAGGATGGCTTCAGGCCCTGTTCTGGTTCCGGGGGGCAGGCTGAGCCTGTGGTTAATTCTTCTTCCTGATGGGAAAATAGAGTGACCTGTGCCTGTCCCAACACCAAGAGCTAGTCTCTCATTGGTTCCCCGTCTTCCCGTTCATCCTCAGGACAAATTGCAACCTGTACGGAACAGGAGGTTAAAGGTGCTGATGCTCCAAGTAGGGAGATTGCTAGTAAAGTGGCTGGAATGGCGAACCCGAGCACAAGGAGATGAGAAATGAGGTGCGTTTTAGAAACCTTTCCCCATCACACGGTGTACCATCTTCTGGGTTTCTAATGCATGTTTTCGATGTAGGAAGATGCCCTTGAACCTGGAGATTTGGGACCCATGCGATGGGTAGCACGCAGTATTACTTTAAAGGGTCTGCGTTTGCTCACCCAACCTCACCAAACCTCTCAGCCCCAAGAGTGTCCACCCTTATGTCTCATCCAGCTGTGGGTCTAGATATGGTCAATCCAGGTTGCATCACAGCCCCTGAACGAATTGTGTAAGAATTTCTCTCTCTTTCCCTGTCTTTGTTTCATGGGTTTTGAAAAGTAATTTATTTTTATAATGGGGTTTAGCTGCTTTTCACGGCTGTGTTTATGCCGCTTTACACCCACTTGACACACTAACAGAGAGATATCAATACATAGGTTTTAAGATTATTACTAGTCAGATATATTCTTGTGCGGTGAATCGGGCGTGTTGAGTCCAGTTCTCTGAGCAAGGAGTAGGTCTTGTCTATTACATATTGGGTTTATGGAACGGTATCTGAGCTAATTTGAAAGTCTTGTTTTATGTATCACCCCACCTCACCTTTCCCATTAAGCAGCCATAGTGTGTTTTCTGCATGTGTGACTCTGTTCTGTTTTGTAATTCAGTTCAAGTGTAACGGATTTTACATTCCCTCTATAAGTGACACCTTATGAGAAGTGTCCTTTTCTGTGTGACTTATTTCACTTAGAATCGTCGTACCTAAATCCACTCATCATGCTGCTACTAGCCTTATGACATTGATTTCATGGCTGAGTGATATTCCATTGTACATAAGGACCACAACTTTTTTATCCATTTTTCGCTTTCCTGGGATATTTAAGGTGGAATGAAGTGGAGGTCCTTGTCAACAGAGCAGCCCTAAACTTTGGGGTGCTTGTGTCTTGCTGATTTTCAATTTTCTCACTTTATCCCCCCATGCGTGGAAGTGCCCTATGCTCTCTAAGCTGTGTTTTTTAGATGTTTCAGGACACACCGTACACTTCTCCAGAGTGGCTGTTGGCTATTTACATCCCGCCCATCAGTGTGGCAAGGCTCCCATTTCTCCATGGCCTGTCCTGCATTTCTGGTTTTGACACTTTTTTCAGCATGGCCCTTTTGACCGATGGGAAGCGAGACTTCTTTGTAGCGCTGATTTGCCTTTCCAGGTTGCTTGGTTGGCCAAAAAGGGCGTATGCGTTTTTTCCTGAATATATTCAGGAAAAAACGCATACGCCCTTTTTGGCCAAGGGCATCATTGTCGATGTTTTGCCGCTTTTCATGTGCTTTAAAGGCGATTCGAATCTACCTACTGAAATCTGTTTCCTGCAATTCTGCCTTGATTTCAAATCCTCTTCTTTGCCTTCCCTCAATATATTTGTGGACGAGAGTTATCATTTATAACTCTGCAGATTTGTGAATTGCAGTGCCCTGAAGCTCCATTTTACAAGTCGCTTTTTTGGGAGCTGGCCGCAAAAGCGCAGGATGGCTTCAGGCCCTGTTCTGGTTCCGGGGGGCAGGCTGAGCCTGTGGTTAATTCTTCTTCCTGATGGGAAAATAGAGTGACCTGTTCCTGTCACAACACCAAGAGCTAGTCTCTCATTGGTTCCCCGTCTTCCCGTTCATCCTCAGGACAAATTGCAACCTGTACGGAACAGGAGGTTAAAGGTGCTGATGCTCCAAGTAGGGAGATTGCTAGTAAAGTGGCTGGAAAGGCGAACTCGAGCACAAGGAGATGAGAAATGAGGTGCGTTTTAGAAACCTTTCCCCATCACACGGTGTACCATCTTCTGGGTTTCTCATGCATGTTTTCGATGTAGGAAGATGCCCTTGAACCTGGAGATTTGGGACCCATGCGATGGGTAGCACGCAGTATTACTTTAAAGGGTCTGCGTTTGCTCACCCAACCTCACCAAACCTCTCAGCCCCAAGAGTGTCCACCCTTATGTCTCATCCAGCTGTGGGTCTAGATATGGTCAATCCAGGTTGCATCACAGCCCCTGAACGAATTGTGTAAGAATTTCTCTCTCTTTCCCTGTCTTTGTTTCATGGGTTTTTAAAAGTAATTTATTTTTATAATGGGGTTTAGCTGCTTTTCACGGCTGTGTTTATGCCGCTTTACACCCACTTGACACACTAACAGAGAGATATCAATACATAGGTTTTAAGATTATTACTAGTCAGATATATTCTTGTGCGGTGAATCGGGCGTGTTGAGTCCAGTTCTCTGAGCAAGGAGTAGGTCTTGTCTATTACATATTGGGTTTATGGAACGGTATCTGAGCTAATTTGAAAGTCTTGTTTTATGTATCACCCCACCTCACCTTTCCCATTAAGCAGCCATAGTGTGTTTTCTGCATGTGTGACTCTGTTCTGTTTTGTAATTCAGTTCAAGTGTAACGGATTTTACATTCCCTCTATAAGTGACACCTTATGAGAAGTGTCCTTTTCTGTGTGACTTATTTCACTTAGAATCGTCGTACGTAAATCCACTCATCATTCTGCTACTAGCCTTATGACATTGATTTCATGGCTGAGTGATATTCCATTGTACATAAGGACCACAACTTTTTTATCCATTTTTCGCTTTCCTGGGATATTTAAGGTGGAATGAAGTGGAGGTCCTTGTCAACAGAGCAGCCCTAAACTTTGGGGTGCTTGTGTCTTGCTGATTTTCAATTTTCTCACTTTATCCCCCCATGCGTGGAAGTGCCCTATGCTCTCTAAGCTGTGTTTTTTAGATGTTTCAGGACACACCGTACCCTTCTCCAGAGTGGCTGTTGGCAATTTACATCCCGCCCATCAGTGTAGCAAGGCTCCCATTTCTCCATGGCCTGTCCTGCATTTCTGGTTTTGACACTTTTTTCAGCATGGCCCTTTTGACCGATGGGAAGCGAGACTTCTTTGTAGCGCTGATTTGCCTTTCCAGGTTGCTTGGTTGGCCAAAAAGGGCGTATGCGTTTTTTCCTGAATATATTCAGGAAAAAACGCATACGCCCTTTTTGGCCAAGGGCATCATTGTCGATGTTTTGCCGCTTTTCATGTGCTTTAAAGGCGATTCGAATCTACCTACTGAAATCTGTTTCCTGCAATTCTGCCTTGATTTCAAATCCTCTTCTTTGCCTTCCCTCAATATATTTGTGGACGAGAATTATCATTTATAACTCTGCAGGTTTGTGAATTGCAGTGCCCTGAAGCTCCATTTTACAAGTCGCTTTTTTGGGAGCTGGCCACAAAAGCGCAGGATGGCTTCAGGCCCTGTTCTGGTTCCGGGGGGCAGGCTGAGCCTGTGGTTAATTCTTCTTCCTGATGGGAAAATAGAGTGACCTGTGCCTTTCCCAACACCAAGAGCTAGTCTCTCATTGGTTCCCCGTCTTCCCGTTCATCCTCAGGACAAATTGCAACGTGTACGGAACAGGAGGTTAAAGGTGCTGATGCTCCAAGTAGGGAGATTGCTAGTAAAGTGGCTGGAATGGCGAACCCGAGCACAAGGAAATGAGAAATGAGGTGCGTTTTAGAAACCTTTCCCCATCACACGGTGTACCATCTTCTGGGTTTCTCATGCATGTTTTCGATGTAGGAAGATGCCCTTGAACCTGGAGATTTGGGACCCATGCGATGGGTAGCACGCAGTATTACTTTAAAGGGTCTGCGTTTGCTCACCCAACCTCACCAAACCTCTCAGCCCCAAGAGTGTCCACCCTTATGTCTCATCCAGCTGTGGGTCTAGATATGGTCAATCCAGGTTGCATCACAGCCCCTGAACGAATTGTGTAAGAATTTCTCTCTCTTTCCCTGTCTTTGTTTCATGGGTTTTGAAAAGTAATTTATTTTTATAATGGGGTTTAGCTGCTTTTCACGGCTGTGTTTATGCCGCTTTACACCCAATTGACACACTAACAGAGAGATATCAATACATAGGTTTTAAGATTATTACTAGTCAGATATATTCTTGTGCGGTGAATCGGGCGTGTTGAGTCCAGTTCTCTGAGCAAGGAGTAGGTCTTGTCTATTACATATTGGGTTTATGGAACGGTATCTGAGCTAATTTGAAAGTCTTGTTTTATGTATCACCCCAACTCACCTTTCCCATTAAGCAGCCATAGTGTGTTTTCTGCATGTGTGACTCTGTTCTGTTTTGTAATTCAGTTCAAGTGTAACGGATTTTACATTCCCTCTATAAGTGTACACCTTATGAGAAGTGTCCTTTTCTGTGTGACTTATTTCACTTAGAATCGTCGTACCTAAATCCACTCATCATGCTGCTACTAGCCTTATGACATTGATTTCATGGCTGAGTGATATTCCATTGTACATAAGGACCACAACTTTTTTATCCATTTTTCGCTTTCCTGGGATATTTAAGGTGGAATGAAGTGGAGGTCCTTGTCAACAGAGCAGCCCTAAACTTTGGGGTGCTTGTGTCTTGCTGATTTTCAATTTTCTCACTTTATCCCCCCATGCGTGGAAGTGCCCTATGCTCTCTAAGCTGTGTTTTTTAGATGTTTCAGGACACACCGTACCCTTCTCCAGAGTGGCTGTTGGCTATTTACATCCCGCCCATCAGTGTGGCAAGGCTCCCATTTCTCCATGGCCTGTCCTGCATTTCTGGTTTTGACACTTTTTTCAGCATGGCCCTTTTGACCGATGGGAAGCGAGACTTCTTTGTAGCGCTGATTTGCCTTTCCAGGTTGCTTGGTTGGCCAAAAAGGGCGTATGCGTTTTTTCCTGAATATATTCAGGAAAAAACGCATACGCCCTTTTTGGCCAAGGGCATCATTGTCGATGTTTTGCCGCTTTTCATGTGCTTTAAAGGCGATTCGAATCTACCTACTGAAATCTGTTTCCTGCAATTCTGCCTTGATTTCAAATCCTCTTCTTTGCCTTCCCTCAATATATTTGTGGACGAGAGTTATCATTTATAACTCTGCAGGTTTGTGAATTGCAGTGCCCTGAAGCTCCATTTTACAAGTCGCTTTTTTGGGAGCTGGCCGCAAAAGCGCAGGATGGCTTCAGGCCCTGTTCTGGTTCCGGGGGGCAGGCTGAGCCTGTGGTTAATTCTTCTTCCTGATGGGAAAATAGAGTGACCTGTTCCTGTCACAACACCAAGAGCTAGTCTCTCATTGGTTCCCCGTCTTCCCGTTCATCCTCAGGACAAATTGCAACGTGTACGGAACAGGAGGTTAAAGGTGCTGATGCTCCAAGTAGGGAGATTGCTAGTAAAGTGGCTGGAATGGCGAACCCGAGCACAAGGAAATGAGAAATGAGGTGCGTTTTAGAAACCTTTCCCCATCACACGGTGTACCATCTTCTGGGTTTCTCATGCATGTTTTCGATGTAGGAAGATGCCCTTGAACCTGGAGATTTGGGACCCATGCGATGGGTAGCACGCAGTATTACTTTAAAGGGTCTGCGTTTGCTCACCCAACCTCACCAAACCTCTCAGCCCCAAGAGTGTCCACCCTTATGTCTCATCCAGCTGTGGGTCTAGATATGGTCAATCCAGGTTGCATCACAGCCCCTGAACGAATTGTGTAAGAATTTCTCTCTCTTTCCCTGTCTTTGTTTCATGGGTTTTGAAAAGTAATTTATTTTTATAATGGGGTTTAGCTGCTTTTCACGGCTGTGTTTATGCCGCTTTACACCCAATTGACACACTAACAGAGAGATATCAATACATAGGTTTTAAGATTATTACTAGTCAGATATATTCTTGTGCGGTGAATCGGGCGTGTTGAGTCCAGTTCTCTGAGCAAGGAGTAGGTCTTGTCTATTACATATTGGGTTTATGGAACGGTATCTGAGCTAATTTGAAAGTCTTGTTTTATGTATCACCCCAACTCACCTTTCCCATTAAGCAGCCATAGTGTGTTTTCTGCATGTGTGACTCTGTTCTGTTTTGTAATTCAGTTCAAGTGTAACGGATTTTACATTCCCTCTATAAGTGTACACCTTATGAGAAGTGTCCTTTTCTGTGTGACTTATTTCACTTAGAATCGTCGTACCTAAATCCACTCATCATGCTGCTACTAGCCTTATGACATTGATTTCATGGCTGAGTGATATTCCATTGTACATAAGGACCACAACTTTTTTATCCATTTTTCGCTTTCCTGGGATATTTAAGGTGGAATGAAGTGGAGGTCCTTGTCAACAGAGCAGCCCTAAACTTTGGGGTGCTTGTGTCTTGCTGATTTTCAATTTTCTCACTTTATCCCCCCATGCGTGGAAGTGCCCTATGCTCTCTAAGCTGTGTTTTTTAGATGTTTCAGGACACACCGTACCCTTCTCCAGAGTGGCTGTTGGCTATTTACATCCCGCCCATCAGTGTGGCAAGGCTCCCATTTCTCCATGGCCTGTCCTGCATTTCTGGTTTTGACACTTTTTTCAGCATGGCCCTTTTGACCGATGGGAAGCGAGACTTCTTTGTAGCGCTGATTTGCCTTTCCAGGTTGCTTGGTTGGCCAAAAAGGGCGTATGCGTTTTTTCCTGAATATATTCAGGAAAAAACGCATACGCCCTTTTTGGCCAAGGGCATCATTGTCGATGTTTTGCCGCTTTTCATGTGCTTTAAAGGCGATTCGAATCTACCTACTGAAATCTGTTTCCTGCAATTCTGCCTTGATTTCAAATCCTCTTCTTTGCCTTCCCTCAATATATTTGTGGACGAGAGTTATCATTTATAACTCTGCAGGTTTGTGAATTGCAGTGCCCTGAAGCTCCATTTTACAAGTCGCTTTTTTGGGAGCTGGCCGCAAAAGCGCAGGATGGCTTCAGGCCCTGTTCTGGTTCCGGGGGGCAGGCTGAGCCTGTGGTTAATTCTTCTTCCTGATGGGAAAATAGAGTGACCTGTTCCTGTCACAACACCAAGAGCTAGTCTCTCATTGGTTCCCCGTCTTCCCGTTCATCCTCAGGACAAATTGCAACCTGTACGGAACAGGAGGTTAAAGGTGCTGATGCTCCAAGTAGGGAGATTGCTAGTAAAGTGGCTGGAAAGGCGAACCCGAGCACAAGGAGATGAGAAATGAGGTGCGTTTTAGAAACCTTTCCCCATCACACGGTGTACCATCTTCTGGGTTTCTCATGCATGTTTTCGATGTCGGAAGATGCCCTTGAACCTGGAGATTTGGGACCCATGCGATGGGTAGCACGCAGTATTACTTTAAAGGGTCTGCGTTTGCTCACCCAACCTCACCAAACCTCTCAGCCCCAAGAGTGTCCACCCTTATGTCTCATCCAGCTGTGGGTCTAGATATGGTCAATCCAGGTTGCATCACAGCCCCTGAACGAATTGTGTAAGAATTTCTCTCTCTTTCCCTGTCTTTGTTTCATGGGTTTTTAAAAGTAATTTATTTTTATAATGGGGTTTAGCTGCTTTTCACGGCTGTGTTTATGCCGCTTTACACCCACTTGACACACTAACAGAGAGATATCAATACATAGGTTTTAAGATTATTACTAGTCAGATATATTCTTGTGCGGTGAATCGGGCGTGTTGAGTCCAGTTCTCTGAGCAAGGAGTAGGTCTTGTCTATTACATATTCGGTTTATGGAACGGTATCTGAGCTAATTTGAAAGTCTTGTTTTATGTATCACCCCACCTCACCTTTCCCATTAAGCAGCCATAGTGTGTTTTCTGCATGTGTGACTCTGTTCTGTTTTGTAATTCAGTTCAAGTGTAACGGATTTTACATTCCCTCTATAAGTGACACCTTATAAGAAGTGTCCTTTTCTGTGTGACTTATTTCACTTAGAATCGTCGTACCTAAATCCACTCATCATGCTGCTACTAGCCTTATGACATTGATTTCATGGCTGAGTGATATTCCATTGTACATAAGGACCACAACTTTTTTATCCATTTTTCGCTTTCCTGGGATATTTAAGGTGGAATGAAGTGGAGGTCCTTGTCAACAGAGCAGCCCTAAACTTTGGGGTGCTTGTGTCTTGCTGATTTTCAATTTTCTCACTTTATCCCCCCATGCGTGGAAGTGCCCTATGCTCTCTAAGCTGTGTTTTTTAGATGTTTCAGGACACACCGTACCCTTCTCCAGAGTGGCTGTTGGCAATTTACATGCCGCCCATCAGTGTAGCAAGGCTCCCATTTCTCCATGGCCTGTCCTGCATTTCTGGTTTTGACACTTTTTTCAGCATGGCCCTTTTGACCGATGGGAAGCGAGACTTCTTTGTAGCGCTGATTTGCCTTTCCAGGTTGCTTGGTTGGCCAAAAAGGGCGTATGCGTTTTTTCCTGAATATATTCAGGAAAAAACGCATACGCCCTTTTTGGCCAAGGGCATCATTGTCGATGTTTTGCCGCTTTTCATGTGCTTTAAAGGCAATTCGAATCTACCTACTGAAATCTGTTTCCTGCAATTCTGCCTTGATTTCAAATCCTCTTCTTTGCCTTCCCTCAATATATTTGTGGACGAGAGTTATCATTTATAACTCTGCAGGTTTGTGAATTGCAGTGCCCTGAAGCTCCATTTTACAAGTCGCTTTTTTGGGAGCTGGCCGCAAAAGCGCAGGATGGCTTCAGGCCCTGTTCTGGTTCCGGGGGGCAGGCTGAGCCTGTGGTTAATTCTTCTTCCTGATGGGAAAATAGAGTGACCTGTGCCTGTCCCAACACCAAGAGCTAGTCTCTCATTGGTTCCCCGTCTTCCCGTTCATCCTCAGGACAAATTGCAACCTGTACGGAACAGGAGGTTAAAGGTGCTGATGCTCCAAGTAGGGAGATTGCTAGTAAAGTGCCTGGAATGGCGAAGCCGAGCACAAGGAGATGAGAAATGAGGTGCGTTTTAGAAACCTTTCCCCATCACACGGTGTACCATCTTCTGGGTTTCTCATGCATGTTTTCGATGTAGGAAGATGCCCTTGAACCTGGAGATTTGGGACCCATGCGATGGGTAGCACGCAGTATTACTTTAAAGGGTCTGCGTTTGCTCACCCAACCTCACCAAACCTCTCAGCCCCAAGAGTGTCCACCCTTATGTCTCATCCAGCTGTGGGTCTAGATATGGTCAATCCAGGTTGCATCACAGCCCCTGAACGAATTGTGTAAGAATTTCTCTCTCTTTCCCTGTCTTTGTTTCATGGGTTTTTAAAAGTAATTTATTTTTATAATGGGGTTTAGCTGCTTTTCACGGCTGTGTTTATGCCGCTTTACACACACTTGACACACTAACAGAGAGATATCAATACATAGGTTTTAAGATTATTACTAGTCACATATATTCTTGTGCGGTGAATCGGGCGTGTTGAGTCCAGTTCTCTGAGCAAGGAGTAGGTCTTGTCTATTATATATTGGGTTTATGGAACGGTATCTGAGCTAATTTGAAAGTCTTGTTTTATGTATCACCCCACCTCACCTTTCCCATTAAGCAGCCATAGTGTGTTTTCTGCATGTGTGACTCTGTTCTGTTTTGTAATTCAGTTCAAGTGTAACGGATTTTACATTCCCTCTATAAGTGACACCTTATGAGAAGTGTCCTTTTCTGTGTGACTTATTTCACTTAGAATCGTCGTAACTAAATCCACTCATCATGCTGCTACTAGCCTTATGACATTGATTTCATGGCTGAGTGATATTCCATTGTACATAAGGACCACAACTTTTTTATCCATTTTTCGCTTTCCTGGGATATTTAAGGTGGAATGAAGTGGAGGTCCTTGTCAACAGAGCAGCCCTAAACTTTGGGGTGCTTGTGTCTTGCTGATTTTCAATTTTCTCACTTTATCCCCCCAGGCGTGGAAGTGCCCTATGCTCTCTAAGCTGTGTTTTTTAGATGTTTCAGGACACACCGTACCCTTCTCCAGAGTGGCTGTTGGCAATTTACATCCTGCCCATCAGTGTAGCAAGGCTCCCATTTCTCCATGGCCTGTCCTGCATTTCTGGTTTTGACACTTTTTTCAGCATGGCCCTTTGGACCGATGGGAAGCGAGACTTCTTTGTAGCGCTGATTTGCCTTTCCAGGTTGCTTGGTTGGCCAAAAATGGCGTATGCGTTTTTTCCTGAATATATTCAGGAAAAAACGCATACGCCCTTTTTGGCCAAGGGCATCATTGTCGATGTTTTGCCGCTTTTCATGTGCTTTAAAGGCGATTCGAATCTACCTACTGAAATCTGTTTCCTGCAATTCTGCCTTGATTTCAAATCCTCTTCTTTGCCTTCCCTCAATATATTTGTGGACGAGAGTTATCATTTATAACTCTGCAGGTTTGTGAATTGCAGTGCCCTGAAGCTCCATTTTACAAGTCGCTTTTTTGGGAGCTGGCCACAAAAGCGCAGGATGGCTTCAGGCCCTGTTCTGGTTCCGGGGGGCAGGCTGAGCCTGTGGTTAATTCTTCTTCCTGATGGGAAAATAGAGTGACCTGTGCCTGTCCCAACACCAAGAGCTAGTCTCTCATTGGTTCCCCGTCTTCCCGTTCATCCTCAGGACAAATTGCAACGTGTACGGAACAGGAGGTTAAAGGTGCTGATGCTCCAAGTAGGGAGATTGCTAGTAAAGTGGCTGGAATGGCGAACCCGAGCGCAAGGAAATGAGAAATGAGGTGCGTTTTAGAAACCTTTCCCCATCACACGGTGTACCATCTTCTGGGTTTCTCATGCATGTTTTCGATGTAGGAAGATGCCCTTGAACCTGGAGATTTGGGACCCATGCGATGGGTAGCACGCAGTATTACTTTAAAGGGTCTGCGTTTGCTCACCCAACCTCACCAAACCTCTCAGCCCCAAGAGTGTCCACCCTTATGTCTCATCCAGCTGTGGGTCTAGATATGGTCAATCCAGGTTGCATCACAGCCCCTGAACGAATTGTGTAAGAATTTCTCTCTCTTTCCCTGTCTTTGTTTCATGGGTTTTGAAAAGTAATTTATTTTTATAATGGGGTTTAGCTGCTTTTCACGGCTGTGTTTATGCCGCTTTACACCCACTTGACACACTAACAGAGAGATATCAATACATAGGTTTTAAGATTATTACTAGTCAGATATATTCTTGTGCGGTGAATCGGGCGTGTTGAGTCCAGTTCTCTGAGCAAGGAGTAGGTCTTGTCTATTACATATTGGGTTTATGGAACGGTATCTGAGCTAATTTGAAAGTCTTGTTTTATGTATCACCCCACCTCACCTTTCCCATTAAGCAGCCATAGTGTGTTTTCTGCATGTGTGACTCTGTTCTGTTTTGTAATTCAGTTCAAGTGTAACGGATTTTACATTCCCTCTATAAGTGACACCTTATGAGAAGTGTCCTTTTCTGTGTGACTTATTTCACTTAGAATCGTCGTACCTAAATCCACTCATCATTCTGCTACTAGCCTTATGACATTGATTTCATGGCTGAGTGATATTCCATTGTACATAAGGACCACAACTTTTTTATCCATTTTTCGCTTTCCTGGGATATTTAAGGTGGAATGAAGTGGAGGTCCTTGTCAACAGAGCAGCCCTAAACTTTGGGGTGCTTGTGTCTTGCTGATTTTCAATTTTCTCACTTTATCCCCCCATGCGTGGAAGTGCCCTATGCTCTCTAAGCTGTGTTTTTTAGATGTTTCAGGACACACCGTACCCTTCTCCAGAGTGGCTGTTGGCAATTTACATGCCGCCCATCAGTGTAGCAAGGCTCCCATTTCTCCATGGCCTGTCCTGCATTTCTGGTTTTGACACTTTTTTCAGCATGGCCCTTTTGACCGATGGGAAGCGAGACTTCTTTGTAGCGCTGATTTGCCTTTCCAGGTTGCTTGGTTGGCCAAAAAGGGCGTATGCGTTTTTTCCTGAATATATTCAGGAAAAAACGCATACGCCCTTTTTGGCCAAGGGCATCATTGTCGATGTTTTGCCGCTTTTCATGTGCTTTAAAGGCGATTCGAATCTACCTACTGAAATCTGTTTCCTGCAATTCTGCCTTGATTTCAAATCCTCTTCTTTGCCTTCCCTCAATATATTTGTGGACGAGAGTTATCATTTATAACTCTGCAGGTTTGTGAATTGCAGTGCCCTGAAGCTCCATTTTACAAGTCGCTTTTTTGGGAGCTGGCCACAAAAGCGCAGGATGGCTTCAGGCCCTGTTCTGGTTCCGGGGGGCAGGCTGAGCCTGTGGTTAATTCTTCTTCCTGATGGGAAAATAGAGTGACCTGTGCCTTTCCCAACACCAAGAGCTAGTCTCTCATTGGTTCCCCGTCTTCCCGTTCATCCTCAGGACAAATTGCAACGTGTACGGAACAGGAGGTTAAAGGTGCTGATGCTCCAAGTAGGGAGATTGCTAGTAAAGTGGCTGGAATGGCGAACCCGAGCACAAGGAAATGAGAAATGAGGTGCGTTTTAGAAACCTTTCCCCATCACACGGTGTACCATCTTCTGGGTTTCTCATGCATGTTTTCGATGTAGGAAGATGCCCTTGAACCTGGAGATTTGGGACCCATGCGATGGGTAGCACGCAGTATTACTTTAAAGGGTCTGCGTTTGCTCACCCAACCTCACCAAACCTCTCAGCCCCAAGAGTGTCCACCCTTATGTCTCATCCAGCTGTGGGTCTAGATATGGTCATTCCAGGTTGCATCACAGCCCCTGAACGAATTGTGTAAGAATTTCTCTCTCTTTCCCTGTCTTTGTTTCATGGGTTTTGAAAAGTAATTTATTTTTATAATGGGGTTTAGCTGCTTTTCACGGCTGTGTTTATGCCGCTTTACACCCAATTGACACACTAACAGAGAGATATCAATACATAGGTTTTAAGATTATTACTAGTCAGATATATTCTTGTGCGGTGAATCGGGCGTGTTGAGTCCAGTTCTCTGAGCAAGGAGTAGGTCTTGTCTATTACATATTGGGTTTATGGAACGGTATCTGAGCTAATTTGAAAGTCTTGTTTTATGTATCACCCCAACTCACCTTTCCCATTAAGCAGCCATAGTGTGTTTTCTGCATGTGTGACTCTGTTCTGTTTTGTAATTCAGTTCAAGTGTAACGGATTTTACATTCCCTCTATAAGTGTACACCTTATGAGAAGTGTCCTTTTCTGTGTGACTTATTTCACTTAGAATCGTCGTACCTAAATCCACTCATCATGCTGCTACTAGCCTTATGACATTGATTTCATGGCTGAGTGATATTCCATTGTACATAAGGACCACAACTTTTTTATCCATTTTTCGCTTTCCTGGGATATTTAAGGTGGAATGAAGTGGAGGTCCTTGTCAACAGAGCAGCCCTAAACTTTGGGGTGCTTGTGTCTTGCTGATTTTCAATTTTCTCACTTTATCCCCCCATGCGTGGAAGTGCCCTATGCTCTCTAAGCTGTGTTTTTTAGATGTTTCAGGACACACCGTACCCTTCTCCAGAGTGGCTGTTGGCTATTTACATCCCGCCCATCAGTGTGGCAAGGCTCCCATTTCTCCATGGCCTGTCCTGCATTTCTGGTTTTGACACTTTTTTCAGCATGGCCCTTTTGACCGATGGGAAGCGAGACTTCTTTGTAGCGCTGATTTGCCTTTCCAGGTTGCTTGGTTGGCCAAAAAGGGCGTATGCGTTTTTTCCTGAATATATTCAGGAAAAAACGCATACGCCCTTTTTGGCCAAGGGCATCATTGTCGATGTTTTGCCGCTTTTCATGTGCTTTAAAGGCGATTCGAATCTACCTACTGAAATCTGTTTCCTGCAATTCTGCCTTGATTTCAAATCCTCTTCTTTGCCTTCCCTCAATATATTTGTGGACGAGAGTTATCATTTATAACTCTGCAGGTTTGTGAATTGCAGTGCCCTGAAGCTCCATTTTACAAGTCGCTTTTTTGGGAGCTGGCCGCAAAAGCGCAGGATGGCTTCAGGCCCTGTTCTGGTTCCGGGGGGCAGGCTGAGCCTGTGGTTAATTCTTCTTCCTGATGGGAAAATAGAGTGACCTGTTCCTGTCACAACACCAAGAGCTAGTCTCTCATTGGTTCCCCGTCTTCCCGTTCATCCTCAGGACAAATTGCAACCTGTACGGAACAGGAGGTTAAAGGTGCTGATGCTCCAAGTAGGGAGATTGCTAGTAAAGTGGCTGGAAAGGCGAACCCGAGCACAAGGAGATGAGAAATGAGGTGCGTTTTAGAAACCTTTCCCCATCACACGGTGTACCATCTTCTGGGTTTCTCATGCATGTTTTCGATGTCGGAAGATGCCCTTGAACCTGGAGATTTGGGACCCATGCGATGGGTAGCACGCAGTATTACTTTAAAGGGTCTGCGTTTGCTCACCCAACCTCACCAAACCTCTCAGCCCCAAGAGTGTCCACCCTTATGTCTCATCCAGCTGTGGGTCTAGATATGGTCAATCCAGGTTGCATCACAGCCCCTGAACGAATTGTGTAAGAATTTCTCTCTCTTTCCCTGTCTTTGTTTCATGGGTTTTTAAAAGTAATTTATTTTTATAATGGGGTTTAGCTGCTTTTCACGGCTGTGTTTATGCCGCTTTACACCCACTTGACACACTAACAGAGAGATATCAATACATAGGTTTTAAGATTATTACTAGTCAGATATATTCTTGTGCGGTGAATCGGGCGTGTTGAGTCCAGTTCTCTGAGCAAGGAGTAGGTCTTGTCTATTACATATTGGGTATATGGAACGGTATCTGAGCTAATTTGAAAGTCTTGTTTTATGTATCACCCCACCTCACCTTTCCCATTAAGCAGCCATGGTGTGTTTTCTGCATGTGTGACTCTGTTCTGTTTTGTAATTCAGTTCAAGTGTAACGGAATTTACATTCCCTCTATAAGTGACACCTTATGAGAAGTGTCCTTTTCTGTGTGACTTATTTCACTTAGAATCGTCGTACCTAAATCCACTCATCATGCTGCTACTAGCATTATGACATTGATTTCATGGCTGAGTGATATTCCATTGTACATAAGGACCACAACTTTTTTATCCATTTTTCGCTTTCCTGGGATATTTAAGGTGGAATGAAGTGGAGGTCCTTGTCAACAGAGCAGCCCTAAACTTTGGGGTGCTTGTGTCTTGCTGATTTTCAATTTTCTCACTTTATCCCCCCATGCGTGGAAGTGCCCTATGCTCTCTAAGCTGTGTTTTTTAGATGTTTCAGGACACACCGTACCCTTCTCCAGAGTGGCTGTTGGCAATTTACATCCCGCCCATCAGTGTAGCAAGGCTCCCATTTCTCCATGGCCTGTCCTGCATTTCTGGTTTTGACACTTTTTTCAGCATGGCCCTTTGGACCGATGGGAAGCGAGACTTCTTTGTAGCGCTGATTTGCCTTTCCAGGTTGCTTGGTTGGCCAAAAATGGCGTATGCGTTTTTTCCTGAATATATTCAGGAAAAAACGCATACGCCCTTTTTGGCCAAGGGCATCATTGTCGATGTTTTGCCGCTTTTCATGTGCTTTAAAGGCGATTCGAATCTACCTACTGAAATCTGTTTCCTGCAATTCTGCCTTGATTTCAAATCCTCTTCTTTGCCTTCCCTCAATATATTTGTGGACGAGAGTTATCATTTATAACTCTGCAGGTTTGTGAATTGCAGTGCCCTGAAGCTCCATTTTACAAGTCGCTTTTTTGGGAGCTGGCCACAAAAGCGCAGGATGGCTTCAGGCCCTGTTCTGGTTCCGGGGGGCAGGCTGAGCCTGTGGTTAATTCTTCTTCCTGATGGGAAAATAGAGTGACCTGTGCCTGTCCCAACACCAAGAGCTAGTCTCTCATTGGTTCCCCATCTTCCCGTTCATCCTCAGGACAAATTGCAACGTGTACGGAACAGGAGGTTAAAGGTGCTGATGCTCCAAGTAGGGAGATTGCTAGTAAAGTGGCTGGAATGGCGAACCCGAGCGCAAGGAAATGAGAAATGAGGTGCGTTTTAGAAACCTTTCCCCATCACACGGTGTACCATCTTCTGGGTTTCTCATGCATGTTTTCGATGTAGGAAGATGCCCTTGAACCTGGAGATTTGGGACCCATGCGATGGGTAGCACGCAGTATTACTTTAAAGGGTCTGCGTTTGCTCACCCAACCTCACCAAACCTCTCAGCCCCAAGAGTGTCCACCCTTATGTCTCATCCAGCTGTGGGTCTAGATATGGTCAATCCAGGTTGCATCACAGCCCCTGAACGAATTGTGTAAGAATTTCTCTCTCTTTCCCTGTCTTTGTTTCATGGGTTTTGAAAAGTAATTTATTTTTATAATGGGGTTTAGCTGCTTTTCACGGCTGTGTTTATGCCGCTTTACACCCACTTGACACACTAACAGAGAGATATCAATACATAGGTTTTAAGATTATTACTAGTCAGATATATTCTTGTGCGGTGAATCGGGCGTGTTGAGTCCAGTTCTCTGAGCAAGGAGTAGGTCTTGTCTATTACATATTCGGTTTATGGAACGGTATCTGAGCTAATTTGAAAGTCTTGTTTTATGTATCACCCCACCTCACCTTTCCCATTAAGCAGCCATAGTGTGTTTTCTGCATGTGTGACTCTGTTCTGTTTTGTAATTCAGTTCAAGTGTAACGGATTTTACATTCCCTCTATAAGTGACACCTTATAAGAAGTGTCCTTTTCTGTGTGACTTATTTCACTTAGAATCGTCGTACCTAAATCCACTCATCATGCTGCTACTAGCCTTATGACATTGATTTCATGGCTGAGTGATATTCCATTGTACATAAGGACCACAACTTTTTTATCCATTTTTCGCTTTCCTGGGATATTTAAGGTGGAATGAAGTGGAGGTCCTTGTCAACAGAGCAGCCCTAAACTTTGGGGTGCTTGTGTCTTGCTGATTTTCAATTTTCTCACTTTATCCCCCCATGCGTGGAAGTGCCCTATGCTCTCTAAGCTGTGTTTTTTAGATGTTTCAGGACACACCGTACCCTTCTCCAGAGTGGCTGTTGGCAATTTACATCCCGCCCATCAGTGTAGCAAGGCTCCCATTTCTCCATGGCCTGTCCTGCATTTCTGGTTTTGACACTTTTTTCAGCATGGCCCTTTGGACCGATGGGAAGCGAGACTTCTTTGTAGCGCTGATTTGCCTTTCCAGGTTGCTTGGTTGGCCAAAAAGGGCGTATGCGTTTTTTCCTGAATATATTCAGGAAAAAACGCATACGCCCTTTTTGGCCAAGGGCATCATTGTCGATGTTTTGCCGCTTTTCATGTGCTTTAAAGGCAATTCGAATCTACCTACTGAAATCTGTTTCCTGCAATTCTGCCTTGATTTCAAATCCTCTTCTTTGCCTTCCCTCAATATATTTGTGGACGAGAGTTATCATTTATAACTCTGCAGGTTTGTGAATTGCAGTGCCCTGAAGCTCCATTTTACAAGTCGCTTTTTTGGGAGCTGGCCGCAAAAGCGCAGGATGGCTTCAGGCCCTGTTCTGGTTCCGGGGGGCAGGCTGAGCCTGTGGTTAATTCTTCTTCCTGATGGGAAAATAGAGTGACCTGTGCCTGTCCCAACACCAAGAGCTAGTCTCTCATTGGTTCCCCGTCTTCCCGTTCATCCTCAGGACAAATTGCAACCTGTACGGAACAGGAGGTTAAAGGTGCTGATGCTCCAAGTAGGGAGATTGCTAGTAAAGTGCCTGGAATGGCGAAGCCGAGCACAAGGAGATGAGAAATGAGGTGCGTTTTAGAAACCTTTCCCCATCACACGGTGTACCATCTTCTGGGTTTCTCATGCATGTTTTCGATGTAGGAAGATGCCCTTGAACCTGGAGATTTGGGACCCATGCGATGGGTAGCACGCAGTATTACTTTAAAGGGTCTGCGTTTGCTCACCCAACCTCACCAAACCTCTCAGCCCCAAGAGTGTCCACCCTTATGTCTCATCCAGCTGTGGGTCTAGATATGGTCAATCCAGGTTGCATCACAGCCCCTGAACGAATTGTGTAAGAATTTCTCTCTCTTTCCCTGACTTTGTTTCATGGGTTTTTAAAAGTAATTTATTTTTATAATGGGGTTTAGCTGCTTTTCACGGCTGTGTTTATGCCGCTTTACACACACTTGACACACTAACAGAGAGATATCAATACATAGGTTTTAAGATTATTACTAGTCAGATATATTCTTGTGCGGTGAATCGGGCGTGTTGAGTCCAGTTCTCTGAGCAAGGAGTAGGTCTTGTCTATTACATATTCGGTTTATGGAACGGTATCTGAGCTAATTTGAAAGTCTTGTTTTATGTATCACCCCACCTCACCTTTCCCATTAAGCAGCCATAGTGTGTTTTCTGCATGTGTGACTCTGTTCTGTTTTGTAATTCAGTTCAAGTGTAACGGATTTTACATTCCCTCTATAAGTGACACCTTATAAGAAGTGTCCTTTTCTGTGTGACTTATTTCACTTAGAATCGTCGTACCTAAATCCACTCATCATGCTGCTACTAGCCTTATGACATTGATTTCATGGCTGAGTGATATTCCATTGTACATAAGGACCACAACTTTTTTATCCATTTTTCGCTTTCCTGGGATATTTAAGGTGGAATGAAGTGGAGGTCCTTGTCAACAGAGCAGCCCTAAACTTTGGGGTGCTTGTGTCTTGCTGATTTTCAATTTTCTCACTTTATCCCCCCATGCGTGGAAGTGCCCTATGCTCTCTAAGCTGTGTTTTTTAGATGTTTCAGGACACACCGTACCCTTCTCCAGAGTGGCTGTTGGCAATTTACATCCCGCCCATCAGTGTAGCAAGGCTCCCATTTCTCCATGGCCTGTCCTGCATTTCTGGTTTTGACACTTTTTTCAGCATGGCCCTTTGGACCGATGGGAAGCGAGACTTCTTTGTAGCGCTGATTTGCCTTTCCAGGTTGCTTGGTTGGCCAAAAAGGGCGTATGCGTTTTTTCCTGAATATATTCAGGAAAAAACGCATACGCCCTTTTTGGCCAAGGGCATCATTGTCGATGTTTTGCCGCTTTTCATGTGCTTTAAAGGCAATTCGAATCTACCTACTGAAATCTGTTTCCTGCAATTCTGCCTTGATTTCAAATCCTCTTCTTTGCCTTCCCTCAATATATTTGTGGACGAGAGTTATCATTTATAACTCTGCAGGTTTGTGAATTGCAGTGCCCTGAAGCTCCATTTTACAAGTCGCTTTTTTGGGAGCTGGCCGCAAAAGCGCAGGATGGCTTCAGGCCCTGTTCTGGTTCCGGGGGGCAGGCTGAGCCTGTGGTTAATTCTTCTTCCTGATGGGAAAATAGAGTGACCTGTGCCTGTCCCAACACCAAGAGCTAGTCTCTCATTGGTTCCCCGTCTTCCCGTTCATCCTCAGGACAAATTGCAACCTGTACGGAACAGGAGGTTAAAGGTGCTGATGCTCCAAGTAGGGAGATTGCTAGTAAAGTGCCTGGAATGGCGAAGCCGAGCACAAGGAGATGAGAAATGAGGTGCGTTTTAGAAACCTTTCCCCATCACACGGTGTACCATCTTCTGGGTTTCTCATGCATGTTTTCGATGTAGGAAGATGCCCTTGAACCTGGAGATTTGGGACCCATGCGATGGGTAGCACGCAGTATTACTTTAAAGGGTCTGCGTTTGCTCACCCAACCTCACCAAACCTCTCAGCCCCAAGAGTGTCCACCCTTATGTCTCATCCAGCTGTGGGTCTAGATATGGTCAATCCAGGTTGCATCACAGCCCCTGAACGAATTGTGTAAGAATTTCTCTCTCTTTCCCTGTCTTTGTTTCATGGGTTTTTAAAAGTAATTTATTTTTATAATGGGGTTTAGCTGCTTTTCACGGCTGTGTTTATGCCGCTTTACACACACTTGACACACTAACAGAGAGATATCAATACATAGGTTTTAAGATTATTACTAGTCAGATATATTCTTGTGCGGTGAATCGGGCGTGTTGAGTCCAGTTCTCTGAGCAAGGAGTAGGTCTTGTCTATTACATATTCGGTTTATGGAACGGTATCTGAGCTAATTTGAAAGTCTTGTTTTATGTATCACCCCACCTCACCTTTCCCATTAAGCAGCCATAGTGTGTTTTCTGCATGTGTGACTCTGTTCTGTTTTGTAATTCAGTTCAAGTGTAACGGATTTTACATTCCCTCTATAAGTGACACCTTATAAGAAGTGTCCTTTTCTGTGTGACTTATTTCACTTAGAATCGTCGTACCTAAATCCACTCATCATGCTGCTACTAGCCTTATGACATTGATTTCATGGCTGAGTGATATTCCATTGTACATAAGGACCACAACTTTTTTATCCATTTTTCGCTTTCCTGGGATATTTAAGGTGGAATGAAGTGGAGGTCCTTGTCAACAGAGCAGCCCTAAACTTTGGGGTGCTTGTGTCTTGCTGATTTTCAATTTTCTCACTTTATCCCCCCATGCGTGGAAGTGCCCTATGCTCTCTAAGCTGTGTTTTTTAGATGTTTCAGGACACACCGTACCCTTCTCCAGAGTGGCTGTTGGCAATTTACATCCCGCCCATCAGTGTAGCAAGGCTCCCATTTCTCCATGGCCTGTCCTGCATTTCTGGTTTTGACACTTTTTTCAGCATGGCCCTTTTGACCGATGGGAAGCGAGACTTCTTTGTAGCGCTGATTTGCCTTTCCAGGTTGCTTGGTTGGCCAAAAAGGGCGTATGCGTTTTTTCCTGAATATATTCAGGAAAAAACGCATACGCCCTTTTTGGCCAAGGGCATCATTGTCGATGTTTTGCCGCTTTTCATGTGCTTTAAAGGCGATTCGAATCTACCTACTGAAATCTGTTTCCTGCAATTCTGCCTTGATTTCAAATCCTCTTCTTTGCCTTCCCTCAATATATTTGTGGACGAGAGTTATCATTTATAACTCTGCAGGTTTGTGAATTGCAGTGCCCTGAAGCTCCATTTTACAAGTCGCTTTTTTGGGAGCTGGCCGCAAAAGCGCAGGATGGCTTCAGGCCCTGTTCTGGTTCCGGGGGGCAGGCTGAGCCTGTGGTTAATTCTTCTTCCTGATGGGAAAATAGAGTGACCTGTGCCTGTCCCAACACCAAGAGCTAGTCTCTCATTGGTTCCCCGTCTTCCCGTTCATCCTCAGGACAAATTGCAACCTGTACGGAACAGGAGGTTAAAGGTGCTGATGCTCCAAGTAGGGAGATTGCTAGTAAAGTGCCTGGAATGGCGAAGCCGAGCACAAGGAGATGAGAAATGAGGTGCGTTTTAGAAACCTTTCCCCATCACACGGTGTACCATCTTCTGGGTTTCTCATGCATGTTTTCGATGTCGGAAGATGCCCTTGAACCTGGAGATTTGGGACCCATGCGATGGGTAGCACGCAGTATTACTTTAAAGGGTCTGCGTTTGCTCACCCAACCTCACCAAACCTCTCAGCCCCAAGAGTGTCCACCCTTATGTCTCATCCAGCTGTGGGTCTAGATATGGTCAATCCAGGTTGCATCACAGCCCCTGAACGAATTGTGTAAGAATTTCTCTCTCTTTCCCTGTCTTTGTTTCATGGGTTTTTAAAAGTAATTTATTTTTATAATGGGGTTTAGCTGCTTTTCACGGCTGTGTTTATGCCGCTTTACACCCACTTGACACACTAACAGAGAGATATCAATACATAGGTTTTAAGATTATTACTAGTCAGATATATTCTTGTGCGGTGAATCGGGCGTGTTGAGTCCAGTTCTCTGAGCAAGGAGTAGGTCTTGTCTATTACATATTGGGTTTATGGAACGGTATCTGAGCTAATTTGAAAGTCTTGTTTTATGTATCACCCCACCTCACCTTTCCCATTAAGCAGCCATGGTGTGTTTTCTGCATGTGTGACTCTGTTCTGTTTTTTAATTAAGTTCAAGTGTAACGGATTTTACATTCCCTCTATAAGTGACACCTTATGAGAAGTGTCCTTTTCTGTGTGACTTATTTCACTTAGAATCGTCGTACCTAAATCCACTCATCATGCTGCTACTAGCATTATGACATTGATTTCATGGCTGAGTGATATTCCATTGTACATAAGGACCACAACTTTTTTATCCATTTTTCGCTTTCCTGGGATATTTAAGGTGGAATGAAGTGGAGGTCCTTGTCAACAGAGCAGCCCTAAACTTTGGGGTGCTTGTGTCTTGCTGATTTTCAATTTTCTCACTTTATCCCCCCATGTGTGGAAGTGCCCTATGCTCTCTAAGCTGTGTTTTTTAGATGTTTCAGGACACACCGTACCCTTCTCCAGAGTGGCTGTTGGCAATTTACATCCCGCCCATCAGTGTAGCAAGGCTCCCATTTCTCCATGGCCTGTCCTGCATTTCTGGTTTTGACACTTTTTTCAGCATGGCCCTTTTGACCGATGGGAAGCGAGACTTCTTTGTAGCGCTGATTTGCCTTTCCAGGTTGCTTGGTTGGCCAAATAGGGCGTATGCGTATTTTCCTGAATATATTCAGGAAAAAACGCCTACGCCCTTTTTGGCCAAGGGCATCATTGTCGATGTTTTGCCGCTTTTCATGTGCTTTAAAGGCGATTCGAATCTACCTCCTGAAATCTGTTTCCTGCAATTCTGCCTTGATTTCAAATCCTCTTCTTTGCCTTCCCTCAATATATTTGTGGACGAGAGTTATCATTTATAACTCTGCAGGTTTGTGAATTGCAGTGCCCTGAAGCTCCATTTTACAAGTCGCTTTTTTGGGAGCTGGCCGCCAAAGCGCAGGATGGCTTCAGGCCCTGTTCTGGTTCCGGGGGGCAGGCTGAGCCTGTGGTTAATTCTTCTTCCTGATGGGAAAATAGAGTGACCTGTGCCTGTCCCAACACCAAGAGCTAGTCTCTCATTGGTTCCCCGTCTTCCCGTTCATCCTCAGGACAAATTGCAACCTGTACGGAACAGGAGGTTAAAGGTGCTGAGGCTCCAAGTAGGGAGATTGCTAGTAAAGTGGCTGGTATGGCGAAGCCTAGCACAAGGAGATGAGAAATGAGGTGCGTTTTAGAAACCTTTCCCCATCACACGGTGTACCATATTCTGGGTTTCTCATGCATGTTTTCGATGTAGGAAGATGCCCTTGAACCTGGAGATTTGGGACCCATGCGATGGGTAGCACGCAGTATTACTTTAAAGGTTCAGCGTTTGCTCACCCAACCTCACCAAACCTCTCAGCCCCAAGAGTGTCCACCCTTATGTCTCATCCAGCTGTGGGTCTAGATATGGTCAATCCAGGTTGCATCACAGCCCCTGAACGAATTGTGTAAGAATTTCTCTCTCTTTCCCTGTCTTTGTTTCATGGGTTTTTAAAAGTAATTTATTTTTATAATGGGGTTTAGCTGCTTTTCACGGCTGTGTTTATGCCGCTTTACACCCACTTGACACACTAACAGAGAGATATCAATACATAGGTTTTAAGATTATTACTAGTCAGATATATTCTTGTGCGGTGAATCGGGCGTGTTGAGTCCAGTTCTCTGAGCAAGGAGTAGGTCTTGTCTATTACATATTGGGTTTATGGAACGGTATCTGAGCTAATTTGAAAGTCTTGTTTTATGTATCACCCCACCTCACCTTTCCCGTTAAGCAGCCATAGTGTGTTTTCTGCATGTGTGACTCTGTTCCGTTTTGTAATTCAGTTCAAGTGTAACGGTTTTTACTTTCCCTCTATAAGTGACACCTTATGAGAAGTGTCCTTTTCTGTGTGACTTATTTCACTTAAAATCGTCGTACCTAAATCCACTCATCATGCTGCTACTAGCTTTATGACATTGATTTCATGGCTGAGTGATATTCCATTGTACATAAGGACCACAAATTTTTTATCCATTTTTCGCTTTCCTGAGATATTTAAGGTGGAATGAAGTGGAGGTCCTTGTCAACAGAGCAGCCCTAAACTTTGGGGTGCTTGTGTCTTGCTGATTTTCAATTTTCCCACTTTATCCCCCCATGCGTGGAAGTGCCCTATGCTCTCTAAGCTGTGTTTTTTAGATGTTTCAGGACACACCGTACACTTCTCCAGTGTGGCTGTTGGCAATTGACATCCCTCCCAACAGTGTAGCAAGGCTCCCATTTCTCCATGGCCTGTCCTGCATTTCTGGTTTTGACACTTTTTTCAGCATGGCCCTTTTGACCGAAGGGAAGCGAGACTTCTTTGTAGCGCTGATTTGCCTTTCCAGGTTGCTTGGTTGGCCAAAAAGGGCGTATGCGTTTTTTCCTGAATATATTCAGGAAAAAACGCATACGCCCTTTTTGGCCAAGGGCATCATTGTCAACGTTTTGCCGCTTTTCATGTGCTTTAAAGACGATTCGAATCTACCTCCTGAAATCTGTTTCCTGCAATTCTGCCTTGATTTCAAATCCTCTTCTTTGCCTTCCCTCAATATATTTGTGGACGAGAGTTATCCTTTATAACTCTGCAGGTTTGTGAATTGCAGTGCCCTGAAGCTCCATTTTACAAGTCGCTTTTTTGGGAGCTGGCCGCAAAAGCGCAGGATGGCTTCAGGCCCTGATCTGGTTCCGGGGTGCCGGCTGAGCCTGTGGTTAATTCTTCTTCCTGATGGGAAAATAGAGTGACCTGTGCCTGTCCCAACACCAAGAGCTAGTCTCTCATTGGTTCCCCGTCTTCCCGTTCATCCTCAGGACAAATTGCAACGTGTACGGAACAGGAGGTTAAAGGTGCTGATGCTCCAAGTAGGGAGATTGCTAGTAAAGTGGCTGGAATGGCGAACCCGAGCACAAGGAGATGAGAAATGAGGTGCGTTTTAGAAACCTTTCCCCATCACATGGTGTACCATTTTCTGGGTTTCTCATGCATGTTTTCGATGTAGGAAGATGCCCTTGAACCTGGAGATTTGGAACCCATGCGATGGGTAGCACGCAGTATTACTTTAAAGGGTCTGCGTTTGCTCACCCAACCTCACCAAACCTCTCAGCCCCAAGAGTGTCCACCCTTATGTCTCATCCAGCTGTGGGTCTAGATATGGTCAATCCAGGTTGCATCACAGCCCCTGAACGAATTGTGTAAGAATTTCTCTCTCTTTCCCTGTCTTTGTTTCATGGGTTTTTAAAAGTAATTTATTTTTATAATGGGGTTTAGCTGCTTTTCACGGCTGTGTTTATGCCGCTTTACACCCACTTGACACACTAACAGAGAGATATCAATACATAGGTTTTAAGATTATTACTAGTCAGATATATTCTTGTGCGGTGAATCGGGCGTGTTGAGTCCAGTTCTCTGAGCAAGGAGTAGGTCTTGTCTATTACATATTGGGTTTATGGAACGGTATCTGAGCTAATTTGAAAGTCTTGTTTTATGTATCACCCCACCTCACCTTTCCCGTTAAGCAGCCATAGTGTGTTTTCTGCATGTGTGACTCTGTTCTGTTTTGTAATTCAGTTCAAGTGTAACGGTTTTTACATTCCCTTTATAAGTGACACCTTATGAGAAGTGTCCTTTTCTGTGTGACTTATTTCACTTAGAATCGTCGTACCTAAATCCACTCATCATGCTGCTACTAGCCTTATGACATTGATTTCATGGCTGAGTGATATTCCATTGTACATAAGGACCACAACTTTTTTATCCATTTTTCGCTTTCCTGGGATATTTAAGGTGGAATGAAGTGGAGGTCCTTGTCAAAAGAGCAGCCCTAAACTTTGGGGTGCTTGTGTCTTGCTGATTTTCAATTTTCTCACTTTATCCCCCCAAGCGTGGAAGTGCCCTATGCTCTCTAAGCTGTGTTTTTTAGATGTTTCAGGACACACCGTACCCTTCTCCAGAGTGGCTGTTGGCTATTTACATCCCGCCCATCAGTGTAGCAAGGCTCCCATTTCTCCATGGCCTGTCCTGCATTTCTGGTTTTGACACTTTTTTCAGCATGGCCCTTTTGACCGATGGGAAGCGAGAGTTCTTTGTAGCGCTGATTTGCCTTTCCAGGTTGCTTGGTTGGCCAAAAAGGGCGTATGCGTTTTTTCCTGAATATATTCAGGCAAAAACGCATACGCCCTTTTTGGCCAAAGGCATCATTGTCGATGTTTTGCCGCTTTTCATGTGCTTTAAAGGCGATTCGAATCTACCTACTGAAATCTGTTTCCTGCAATTCTGCCTTGATTTCAAATCCTCTTCTTTGCCTTCCCTCAATATATTTGTGGACGAGAGTTATCATTTATAACTCTGCAGGTTTGTGAATTGCAGTGCCCTGAAGCTCCATTTTACAAGTCGCTTTTTTGGGAGCTGTCCGCAAAAGCGCAGGATGGCTTCAGGCCCTGTTCTGGTTCCGGGGGGCAGGCTGAGCCTGTGGTTAATTCTTCTTCCTGATGGGAAAATAGAGTGACCTGTGCCTGTCCCAACACCAAGAGCTAGTCTCTCATTGGTTCCCCGTCTTCCCGTTCATCCTCAGGACAAATTGCAACCTGTACGGAACAGGAGGTTAAAGGTGCTGATGCTCCAAGTAGGGAGATTGCTAGTAAAGTGGCTGGAATGGCGAACCCGAGCACAAGGAGATGAGAAATGAGGTGCGTTTTAGAAACCTTTCCCCATCACACGGTGTACCATCTTCTGGGTTTCTCATGCATGTTTTCGATGTAGGAAGATGCCCTTGAACCTGGAGATTTGGGACCCATGCGATGGGTAGCACGCAGTATTACTTTAAAGGGTCTGCGTTTGCTCACCCAACCTCACCAAACCTCTCAGCCCCAAGAGTGTCCACCCTTATGTCTCATCCAGCTGTGGGTCTAGATATGGTCAATCCAGGTTGCATCACAGCCCCTGAAAGAATTGTGTAAGAATTTCTCTCTCTTTCCCTGTCTTTGTTTCATGGGTTTTAAAAAGTAATTTATTTTTATAATGGGGTTTAGCTGCTTTTCACGGCTGTGTTTATGCCGCTTTACACCCACTTGACACACTAACAGAGAGATATCAATACATAGGTTTTAAGATTATTACTAGTCAGATATATTCTTGTGCGGTGAATCGGGCGTGTTGAGTCCAGTTCTCTGAGCAAGGAGTAGGTCTTGTCTATTACATATTGGGTTTATGGAACGGTATCTGAGCTAATTTGAAACTCTTGTTTTATGTATCACCCCACCTCACCTTTCCCGTTAAGCAGCCATAGTGTGTTTTCTGCATGTGTGACTCTGTTCTGTTTTGTAATTCAGTTCAAGTGTAACGGTTTTTACATTCCCTCTATAAGTGACACCTTATGAGAAGTGTCCTTTTCTGTGTGACTTATTTCACTTAGAATCGTCGTACCTAAATCCACTCATCATGCTGCTACTAGCCTTATGACATTGATTTCATGGCTGAGTGATATTCCATTGTACATAAGGACCACAACTTTTTTATCCATTTTTCGCTTTCCTGGGATATTTAAGGTGGAATGAAGTGGAGGTCCTTGTCAACAGAGCAGCCCTAAACTTTGGGGTGCTTGTGTCTTGCTGATTTTCAATTTTCCCACTTTATCCCCCCATGCGTGGAAGTGCCCTATGCTCTCTAAGCTGTGTTTTTTAGATGTTTCAGGACACACCGTACACTTCTCCAGTGTGGCTGTTGGCAATTGACATCCCTCCCATCAGTGTAGCAAGGCTCCCATTTCTCCATGGCCTGTCCTGCATTTCTGGTTTTGACACTTTTTTCAGCATGGCCCTTTTGACCGAAGGGAAGCGAGACTTCTTTGTAGCGCTGATTTGCCTTTCCAGGTTGCTTGGTTGGCCAAAAAGGGCGTATGCGTTTTTTCCTGAATATATTCAGGAAAAAACGCATACGCCCTTTTTGGCGAAGGGCATCATTGTCAACGTTTTGCCGCTTTTCATGTGCTTTAAAGACGATTCGAATCTACCTCCTGAAATCTGTTTCCTGCAATTCTGCCTTGATTTCAAATCCTCTTCTTTGCCTTCCCTCAATATATTTGTGGACGAGAGTTATCCTTTATAACTCTGCAGGTTTGTGAATTGCAGTGCCCTGAAGCTCCATTTTACAAGTCGCTTTTTTGGGAGCTGGCCGCAAAAGCGCAGGATGGCTTCAGGCCCTGATCTGTTTCCGGGGTGCCGGCTGAGCCTGTGGTTAATTCTTCTTCCTGATGGGAAAATAGAGTGACCTGTGCCTGTCCCAACACCAAGAGCTAGTCTCTCATTGGTTCCCCGTCTTCCCGTTCATCCTCAGGACAAATTGCAACGTGTACGGAACAGGAGGTTAAAGGTGCTGATGCTCCAAGTAGGGAGATTGCTAGTAAAGTGGCTGGAATGGCGAACCCGAGCACAAGGAGATGAGAAATGAGGTGCGTTTTAGAAACCTTTCCCCATCACATGGTGTACCATTTTCTGGGTTTCTCATGCATGTTTTCGATGTAGGAAGATGCCCTTGAACCTGGAGATTTGGAACCCATGCGATGGGTAGCACGCAGTATTACTTTAAAGGGTCTGCGTTTGCTCACCCAACCTCACCAAACCTCTCAGCCCCAAGAGTGTCCACCCTTATGTCTCATCCAGCTGTGGGTCTAGATATGGTCAATCCAGGTTGCATCACAGCCCCTGAACGAATTGTGTAAGAATTTCTCTCTCTTTCCCTGTCTTTGTTTCATGGGTTTTTAAAAGTAATTTATTTTTATAATGGGGTTTAGCTGCTTTTCACGGCTGTGTTTATGCCGCTTTACACCCACTTGACACACTAACAGAGAGATATCAATACATAGGTTTTAAGATTATTACTAGTCAGATATATTCTTGTGCGGTGAATCGGGCGTGTTGAGTCCAGTTCTCTGAGCAAGGAGTAGGTCTTGTCTATTACATATTGGGTTTATGGAACGGTATCTGAGCTAATTTGAAACTCTTGTTTTATGTATCACCCCACCTCACCTTTCCCGTTAAGCAGCCATAGTGTGTTTTCTGCATGTGTGACTCTGTTCTGTTTTGTAATTCAGTTCAAGTGTAACGGTTTTTACATTCCCTTTATAAGTGACACCTTATGAGAAGTGTCCTTTTCTGTGTGACTTATTTCACTTAGAATCGTCGTACCTAAATCCACTCATCATGCTGCTACTAGCCTTATGACATTGATTTCATGGCTGAGTGATATTCCATTGTACATAAGGACCACAACTTTTTTATCCATTTTTCGCTTTCCTGGGATATTTAAGGTGGAATGAAGTGGAGGTCCTTGTCAAAAGAGCAGCCCTAAACTTTGGGGTGCTTGTGTCTTGCTGATTTTCAATTTTCTCACTTTATCCCCCCAAGCGTGGAAGTGCCCTATGCTCTCTAAGCTGTGTTTTTTAGATGTTTCAGGACACACCGTACCCTTCTCCAGAGTGGCTGTTGGCTATTTACATCCCGCCCATCAGTGTAGCAAGGCTCCCATTTCTCCATGGCCTGTCCTGCATTTCTGGTTTTGACACTTTTTTCAGCATGGCCCTTTTGACCGATGGGAAGCGAGAGTTCTTTGTAGCGCTGATTTGCCTTTCCAGGTTGCTTGGTTGGCCAAAAAGGGCGTATGCGTTTTTTCCTGAATATATTCAGGCAAAAACGCATACGCCCTTTTTGGCCAAAGGCATCATTGTCGATGTTTTGCCGCTTTTCATGTGCTTTAAAGGCGATTCGAATCTACCTACTGAAATCTGTTTCCTGCAATTCTGCCTTGATTTCAAATCCTCTTCTTTGCCTTCCCTCAATATATTTGTGGACGAGAGTTATCATTTATAACTCTGCAGGTTTGTGAATTGCAGTGCCCTGAAGCTCCATTTTACAAGTCGCTTTTTTGGGAGCTGGCCGCAAAAGCGCAGGATGGCTTCAGGCCCTGTTCTGGTTCGAGGGGGAGGATGAGCCTGTGGTTAATTCTTCTTCCTGATGGGAAAATAGAGTGACCTGTGCCTGTCCCAACACCAAGAGCTAGTCTCTCATTGGTTCCCCGTCTTCCCGTTCATCCTCAGGACAAATTGCAACCTGTACGGAACAGGAGGTTAAAGGTGCTGATGCTCCAAGTAGGGAGATTGCTAGTAAAGTGGCTGGAATGGCGAACCCGAGCACAAGGAGATGAGAAATGAGGTGCGTTTTAGAAACCTTTCCCCATCACACGGTGTACCATCTTCTGGGTTTCTCATGCATGTTTTCGATGTAGGAAGATGCCCTTGAACCTGGAGATTTGGGACCCATGCGATGGGTAGCACGCAGTATTACTTTAAAGGGTCTGCGTTTGCTCACCCAACCTCACCAAACCTCTCAGCCCCAAGAGTGTCCACCCTTATGTCTCATCCAGCTGTGGGTCTAGATATGGTCAATCCAGGTTGCATCACAGCCCCTGAACGAATTGTGTAAGAATTTCTCTCTCTTTCCCTGTCTTTGTTTCATGGGTTTTTAAAAGTAATTTATTTTTATAATGGGGTTTAGCTGCTTTTCACGGCTGTGTTTATGCCGCTTTACACCCACTTGACACACTAACAGAGAGATATCAATACATAGGTTTTAAGATTATTACTAGTCAGATATATTCTTGTGCGGTGAATCGGGCGTGTTGAGTCCAGTTCTCTGAGCAAGGAGTAGGTCTTGTCTATTACATATTGGGTTTATGGAACGGTATCTGAGCTAATTTGAAAGTCTTGTTTTATGTATCACCCCACCTCACCTTTCCCGTTAAACAGCCATAGTGTGTTTTCTGCATGTGTGACTCTGTTCTGTTTTGTAATTCAGTTCAAGTGTAACGGTTTTTACATTCCCTCTATAAGTGACACCTTATGAGAAGTGTCCTTTTCTGTGTGACTTATTTCACTTAGAATCGTCGTACCTAAATCCACTCATCATGCTGCTACTAGCCTTATGACATTGATTTCATGGCTGAGTGATATTCCATTGTACATAAGGACCACAACTTTTTTATCCATTTTTCGCTTTCCTGGGATATTTAAGGTGGAATGAAGTGGAGGTCCTTGTCAACAGAGCAGCCCTAAACTTTGGGGTGCTTGTGTCTTGCTGATTTTCAATTTTCCCACTTTATCCCCCCATGCGTGGAAGTGCCCTATGCTCTCTAAGCTGTGTTTTTTAGATGTTTCAGGACACACCGTACACTTCTCCAGTGTGGCTGTTGGCTATTTACATCCCGCCCATCAGTGTGGCAAGGCTCCCATTTCTCCATGGCCTGTCCTGCATTTCTGGTTTTGACACTTTTTTCAGCATGGCCCTTTTGACCGATGGGAAGCGAGACTTCTTTGTAGCGCTGATTTGCCTTTCCAGGTTGCTTGGTTGGCCAAAAAGGGCGTATGCGTTTTTTCCTGAATATATTCAGGAAAAAACGCATACGCCCTTTTTGGCCAAGGGCATCATTGTCGATGTTTTGCCGCTTTTCATGTGCTTTAAAGGCGATTCGAATCTACCTACTGAAATCTGTTTCCTGCAATTCTGCCTTGATTTCAAATCCTCTTCTTTGCCTTCCCTCAATATATTTGTGGACGAGAGTTATCATTTATAACTCTGCAGGTTTGTGAATTGCAGTGCCCTGAAGCTCCATTTTACAAGTCGCTTTTTTGGGAGCTGGCCGCAAAAGCGCAGGATGGCTTCAGGCCCTGTTCTGGTTCCGGGGGGCAGGCTGAGCCTGTGGTTAATTCTTCTTCCTGATGGGAAAATAGAGTGACCTGTTCCTGTCACAACACCAAGAGCTAGTCTCTCATTGGTTCCCCGTCTTCCCGTTCATCCTCAGGACAAATTGCAACCTGTACGGAACAGGAGGTTAAAGGTGCTGATGCTCCAAGTAGGGAGATTGCTAGTAAAGTGGCTGGAAAGGCGAACCCGAGCACAAGGAGATGAGAAATGAGGTGCGTTTTAGAAACCTTTCCCCATCACACGGTGTACCATCTTCTGGGTTTCTCATGCATGTTTTCGATGTAGGAAGATGCCCTTGAACCTGGAGATTTGGGACCCATGCGATGGGTAGCACGCAGTATTACTTTAAAGGGTCTGCGTTTGCTCACCCAACCTCACCAAACCTCTCAGCCCCAAGAGTGTCCACCCTTATGTCTCATCCAGCTGTGGGTCTAGATATGGTCAATCCAGGTTGCATCACAGCCCCTGAACGAATTGTGTAAGAATTTCTCTCTCTTTCCCTGTCTTTGTTTCATGGGTTTTTAAAAGTAATTTATTTTTATAATGGGGTTTAGCTGCTTTTCACGGCTGTGTTTATGCCGCTTTACACCCACTTGACACACTAACAGAGAGATATCAATACATAGGTTTTAAGATTATTACTAGTCAGATATATTCTTGTGCGGTGAATCGGGCGTGTTGAGTCCAGTTCTCTGAGCAAGGAGTAGGTCTTGTCTATTACATATTGGGTTTATGGAACGGTATCTGAGCTAATTTGAAAGTCTTGTTTTATGTATCACCCCACCTCACCTTTCCCATTAAGCAGCCATGGTGTGTTTTCTGCATGTGTGACTCTGTTCTGTTTTGTAATTAAGTTCAAGTGTAACGGATTTTACATTCCCTCTATAAGTGACACCTTATGAGAAGTGTCCTTTTCTGTGTGACTTATTTCACTTAGAATCGTCGTACCTAAATCCACTCATCATGCTGCTACTAGCCTTATGACATTGATTTCATGGCTGAGTGATATTCCATTGTACATAAGGACCACAACTTTTTTATCCATTTTTCGCTTTCCTGGGATATTTAAGGTGGAATGAAGTGGAGGTCCTTGTCAACAGAGCAGCCCTAAACTTTGGGGTGCTTGTGTCTTGCTGATTTTCAATTTTCTCACTTTATCCCCCCATGCGTGGAAGTGCCCTATGCTCTCTAAGCTGTGTTTTTTAGATGTTTCAGGACACACCGTACCCTTCTCCAGAGTGGCTGTTGGCAATTTACATCCCGCCCATCAGTGTAGCAAGGCTCCCATTTCTCCATGGCCTGTCCTGCATTTCTGGTTTTGACACTTTTTTCAGCATGGCCCTTTTGACCGATGGGAAGCGAGACTTCTTTGTAGCGCTGATTTGCCTTTCCAGGTTGCTTGGTTGGCCAAAAAGGGCGTATGCGTTTTTTCCTGAATATATTCAGGAAAAAACGCATACGCCCTTTTTGGCCAAGGGCATCATTGTCGATGTTTTGCCGCTTTTCATGTGCTTTAAAGGCGATTCGAATCTACCTACTGAAATCTGTTTCCTGCAATTCTGCCTTGATTTCAAATCCTCTTCTTTGCCTTCCCTCAATATATTTGTGGACGAGAGTTATCATTTATAACTCTGCAGGTTTGTGAATTGCAGTGCCCTGAAGCTCCATTTTACAAGTCGCTTTTTTGGGAGCTGGCCGCAAAAGCGCAGGATGGCTTCAGGCCCTGTTCTGGTTCCGGGGGCAGGCTGAGCCTGTGGTTAATTCTTCTTCCTGATGGGAAAATAGAGTGACCTGTGCCTGTCCCAACACCAAGAGCTAATCTCTCATTGGTTCCCCGTCTTCCCGTTCATCCTCAGGACAAATTGCAACCTGTACGGAACAGGAGGTTAAAGGTGCTGATGCTCCAAGTAGGGAGATTGCTAGTAAAGTGGCTGGAAAGGCGAACCCGAGCACAAGGAGATGAGAAATGAGGTGCGTTTTAGAAACCTTTCCCCATCACACGGTGTACCATCTTCTGGGTTTCTCATGCATGTTTTCGATGTAGGAAGATGCCCTTGAACCTGGAGATTTGGGACCCATTCGATGGGTAGCACGCAGTATTACTTTAAAGGGTCTGCGTTTGCTCACCCAACCTCACCAAACCTCTCAGCCCCAAGAGTGTCCACCCTTATGTCTCATCCAGCTGTGGGTCTAGATATGGTCAATCCAGGTTGCATCACAGCCCCTGAACGAATTGTGTAAGAATTTCTCTCTCTTTCCCTATCTTTGTTTCATGGGTTTTTAAAAGTAATTTATTTTTATAATGGGGTTTAGCTGCTTTTCACGGCTGTGTTTATGCCGCTTTACACCCACTTGACACACTAACAGAGAGATATCAATACATAGGTTTTAAGATTATTACTAGTCAGATATATTCTTGTGTGGTGAATCGGGCGTGTTGAGTCCAGTTCTCTGAGCAAGGAGTAGGTCTTGTCTATTACATATTGGGTTTATGGAACGGTATCTGAGCTAATTTGAAAATCTTGTTTTATGTATCACCCTACCTCACCTTTCCCGTTAAGCAGCCATAGTGTGTTTTCTGCATGTGTGATTCTGTTCTGTTTTGTAATTCAGTTCAAGTGTAACGGTTTTTACATTCCCTCTATAAGTGACACCTTATGAGAAGTGTCCTTTTCTGTGTGACTTATTTCACTTAGAATCGTCGTACCTAAATCCACTCATCATGCTGCTACTAGCCTTATGACATTGATTTCATGGCTGAGTGATATTCCATTGTACATAAGGACCACAACTTTTTTATCCATTTTTCGCTTTCCTGGGATATTTAAGGTGGAATGAAGTGGAGGTCCTTGTCAACAGAGCAGCCCTAAACTTTGGGGTGCTTGTGTCTTGCTGATTTTCAATTTTCTCACTTTATCCCCCTATGCGTGGAAGTGCCCTATGCTCTCTAAGCTGTGTTTTTTAGATGTTTCAGGACACACCGTACCCTTCTCCAGAGTGGCTGTTGGCTATTTACATCCCGCCCATCAGTGTAGCAAGGCTCCCTTTTCTCCATGGCCTGTCCTGCATTTCTGGTTTTGACACTTTTTTCAGCATGGCCCTTTTGACCGATGGGAAGCGAGACTTCTTTGTAGCGCTGATTTGCCTTTCCAGGTTGCTTGGTTGGCCAAAAAGGGCGTATGCGTTTTTTCCTGAATATATTCAGGAAAAACGCATACGCCCTTTTTGGCCAAGGGCATCATTGTCGATGTTTTGCCGCTTTTCATGTGCTTTAAAGGCGATTCGAATCTACCTCCTGAAATCTGTTTCCTGCAATTCTGCCTTGATTTCAAATCCTCTTCTTTGCCTTCCCTCAATATATTTGTGGACGAGAGTTATCATTTATAACTCTGCAGGTTTGTGAATTGCAGTGCCCTGAAGCTCCATTTTACAAGTCGCTTTTTTGGGAGCTGTCCGCAAAAGCGCAGGATGGCTTCAGGCCCTGTTCTGGTTCCGGGGGGCAGGCTGAGCCTGTGGTTAATTCTTCTTCCTGATGGGAAAATAGAGTGACCTGTGCCTGTCCCAACACCAAGAGCGAGTCTCTCATTGGTTCCCCGTCTTCCCGTTCATCCTCAGGACAAATTGCAACCTGTACGGAACAGGAGGTTAAAGGTGCTGATGCTCCAAGTAGGGAGATTGCTAGTAAAGTGGCTGGAATGGCGAACCCGAGCACAAGGAGATGAGAAATGAGGTGCGTTTTAGAAACCTTTCCCCATCACACGGTGTACCATCTTCTGGGTTTCTCATGCATGTTTTCGATGTAGGAAGATGCCCTTGAACCTGGAGATTTGGGACCCATGCGATGGGTAGCACGCAGTATTACTTTAAAGGGTCTGCGTTTGCTCACCCAACCTCACCAAACCTCTCAGCCACAAGAGTGTCCACCCTTATGTCTCATCCAGCTGTGGGTCTAGATATGGTCAATCCAGGTTGCATCACAGCCCCTGAAAGAATTGTGTAAGAATTTCTCTCTCTTTCCCTGTCTTTGTTTCATGGGTTTTAAAAAGTAATTTATTTTTATAATGGGGTTTAGCTGCTTTTCACGGCTGTGTTTATGCCGCTTTACACCCACTTGACACACTAACAGAGAGATATCAATACATAGGTTTTAAGATTATTACTAGTCAGATATATTCTTGTGCGGTGAATCGGGCGTGTTGAGTCCAGTTCTCTGAGCAAGGAGTAGGTCTTGTCTATTACATATTGGGTTTATGGAACGGTATCTGAGCTAATTTGAAACTCTTGTTTTATGTATCACCCCACCTCACCTTTCCCGTTAAGCAGCCATAGTGTGTTTTCTGCATGTGTGACTCTGTTCTGTTTTGTAATTCAGTTCAAGTGAAACGGTTTTTACATTCCCTCTATAAGTGACACCTTATGAGAAGTGTCCTTTTCTGTGTGACTTATTTCACTTAGAATCGTCGTACCTAAATCCACTCATCATGCTGCTACTAGCCTTATGACATTGATTTCATGGCTGAGTGATATTCCATTGTACATAAGGACCACAACTTTTTTATCCATTTTTCGCTTTCCTGGGATATTTAAGGTGGAATGAAGTGGAGGTCCTTGTCAACAGAGCAGCCCTAAACTTTGGGGTGCTTGTGTCTTGCTGATTTTCAATTTTCCCACTTTATCCCCCCATGCGTGGAAGTGCCCTATGCTCTCTAAGCTGTGTTTTTTAGATGTTTCAGGACACACCGTACACTTCTCCAGTGTGGCTGTTGGCAATTGACATCCCTCCCAACAGTGTAGCAAGGCTCCCATTTCTCCATGGCCTGTCCTGCATTTCTGGTTTTGACACTTTTTTCAGCATGGCCCTTTTGACCGAAGGGAAGCGAGACTTCTTTGTAGCGCTGATTTGCCTTTCCAGGTTGCTTGGTTGGCCAAAAAGGGCGTATGCGTTTTTTCCTGAATATATTCAGGAAAAAACGCATACGCCCTTTTTGGCCAAGGGCATCATTGTCAACGTTTTGCCGCTTTTCATGTGCTTTAAAGACGATTCGAATCTACCTCCTGAAATCTGTTTCCTGCAATTCTGCCTTGATTTCAAATCCTCTTCTTTGCCTTCCCTCAATATATTTGTGGACGAGAGTTATCCTTTATAACTCTGCAGGTTTGTGAATTGCAGTGCCCTGAAGCTCCATTTTACAAGTCGCTTTTTTGGGAGCTGGCCGCAAAAGCGCAGGATGGCTTCAGGCCCTGATCTGGTTCCGGGGTGCCGGCTGAGCCTGTGGTTAATTCTTCTTCCTGATGGGAAAATAGAGTGAACTGTGCCTGTCCCAACACCAAGAGCTAGTCTCTCATTGGTTCCCCGTCTTCCCGTTCATCCTCAGGACAAATTGCAACGTGTACGGAACAGGAGGTTAAAGGTGCTTATGCTCCAAGTAGGGAGATTGCTAGTAAAGTGGCTGGAATGGCGAACCCGAGCACAAGGAGATGAGAAATGAGGTGCGTTTTAGAAACCTTTCCCCATCACATGGTGTACCATTTTCTGGGTTTCTCATGCATGTTTTCGATGTAGGAAGATGCCCTTGAACCTGGAGATTTGGAACCCATGCGATGGGTAGCACGCAGTATTACTTTAAAGGTTCTGCGTTTGCTCACCCAACCTCACCAAACCTCTCAGCCCCAAGAGTGTCCACCCTTATGTCTCATCCAGCTGTGGGTCTAGATATGGTCAATCCAGGTTGCATCACAGCCCCTGAACGAATTGTGTAAGAATTTCTCTCTCTTTCCCTGTCTTTGTTTCATGGGTTTTTAAAAGTAATTTATTTTTATAATGGGGTTTAGCTGCTTTTCACGGCTGTGTTTATGCCGCTTTACACCCACTTGACACACTAACAGAGAGATATCAATACATAGGTTTTAAGATTATTACTAGTCAGATATATTCTTGTGCGGTGAATCGGGCGTGTTGAGTCCAGTTCTCTGAGCAAGGAGTAGGTCTTGTCTATTACATATTGGGTTTATGGAACGGTATCTGAGCTAATTTGAAACTCTTGTTTTATGTATCACCCCACCTCACCTTTCCCGTTAAGCAGCCATAGTGTGTTTTCTGCATGTGTGACTCTGTTCTGTTTTGTAATTCAGTTCAAGTGTAACGGTTTTTACATTCCCTTTATAAGTGACACCTTATGAGAAGTGTCCTTTTCTGTGTGACTTATTTCACTTAGAATCGTCGTACCTAAATCCACTCATCATGCTGCTACTAGCCTTATGACATTGATTTCATGGCTGAGTGATATTCCATTGTACATAAGGACCACAACTTTTTTATCCATTTTTCGCTTTCCTGGGATATTTAAGGTGGAATGAAGTGGAGGTCCTTGTCAAAAGAGCAGCCCTAAACTTTGGGGTGCTTGTGTCTTGCTGATTTTCAATTTTCTCACTTTATCCCCCCAAGCGTGGAAGTGCCCTATGCTCTCTAAGCTGTGTTTTTTAGATGTTTCAGGACACACCGTACCCTTCTCCAGAGTGGCTGTTGGCTATTTACATCCCGCCCATCAGTGTAGCAAGGCTCCCATTTCTCCATGGCCTGTCCTGCATTTCTGGTTTTGACACTTTTTTCAGCATGGCCCTTTTGACCGATGGGAAGCGAGAGTTCTTTGTAGCGCTGATTTGCCTTTCCAGGTTGCTTGGTTGGCCAAAAAGGGCGTATGCGTTTTTTCCTGAATATATTCAGGCAAAAACGCATACGCCCTTTTTGGCCAAAGGCATCATTGTCGATGTTTTGCCGCTTTTCATGTGCTTTAAAGGCGATTCGAATCTACCTACTGAAATCTGTTTCCTGCAGTTCTGCCTTGATTTCAAATCCTCTTCTTTGCCTTCCCTCAATATATTTGTGGACGAGAGTTATCATTTATAACTCTGCAGGTTTGTGAATTGCAGTGCCCTGAAGCTCCATTTTACAAGTCGCTTTTTTGGGAGCTGGCCGCAAAAGCGCAGGATGGCTTCAGGCCCTGTTCTGGTTCCGGGGGGCAGGCTGAGCCTGTGGTTAATTCTTCTTCCTGATGGGAAAATAGAGTGACCTGTGCCTGTCCCAACACCAAGAGCTAGTCTCTCATTGGTTCCCCGTCTTCCCGTTCATCCTCAGGACAAATTGCAACCTGTACGGAACAGGAGGTTAAAGGTGCTGATGCTCCAAGTAGGGAGATTGCTAGTAAAGTGGCTGGAATGGCGAACCCGAGCACAAGGAGATGAGAAATGAGGTGCGTTTTAGAAACCTTTCCCCATCACACGGTGTACCATCTTCTGGGTTTCTCATGCATGTTTTCGATGTAGGAAGATGCCCTTGAACCTGGAGATTTGGGACCCATGCGATGGGTAGCACGCAGTATTACTTTAAAGGGTCTGCGTTTGCTCACCCAACCTCACCAAACCTCTCAGCCCCAAGAGTGTCCACCCTTATGTCTCATCCAGCTGTGGGTCTAGATATGGTCAATCCAGGTTGCATCACAGCCCCTGAAAGAATTGTGTAAGAATTTCTCTCTCTTTCCCTGTCTTTGTTTCATGGGTTTTAAAAAGTAATTTATTTTTATAATGGGGTTTAGCTGCTTTTCACGGCTGTGTTTATGCCGCTTTACACCCACTTGACACACTAACAGAGAGATATCAATACATAGGTTTTAAGATTATTACTAGTCAGATATATTCTTGTGCGGTGAATCGGGCGTGTTGAGTCCAGTTCTCTGAGCAAGGAGTAGGTCTTGTCTATTACATATTGGGTTTATGGAACGGTATCTGAGCTAATTTGAAAGTCTTGTTTTATGTATCACCCCACCTCACCTTTCCCGTTAAGCAGCCATAGTGTGTTTTCTGCATGTGTGACTCTGTTCTGTTTTGTAATTCAGTTCAAGTGTAACGGTTTTTACATTCCCTCTATAAGTGACACCTTATGAGAAGTGTCCTTTTCTGTGTGACTTATTTCACTTAGAATCGTCGTACCTAAATCCACTCATCATGCTGCTACTAGCCTTATGACATTGATTTCATGGCTGAGTGATATTCCATTGTACATAAGGACCACAACTTTTTTATCCATTTTTCGCTTTCCTGGGATATTTAAGGTGGAATGAAGTGGAGGTCCTTGTCAACAGAGCAGCCCTAAACTTTGGGGTGCTTGTGTCTTGCTGATTTTCAATTTTCCCACTTTATCCCCCCATGCGTGGAAGTGCCCTATGCTCTCTAAGCTGTGTTTTTTAGATGTTTCAGGACACACCGTACACTTCTCCAGTGTGGCTGTTGGCAATTGACATCCCTCCCATCAGTGTAGCAAGGCTCCCATTTCTCCATGGCCTGTCCTGCATTTCTGGTTTTGACACTTTTTTCAGCATGGCCCTTTTGACCGAAGGGAAGCGAGACTTCTTTGTAGCGCTGATTTGCCTTTCCAGGTTGCTTGGTTGGCCAAAAAGGGCGTATGCGTTTTTTCCTGAATATATTCAGGAAAAAACGCATACGCCCTTTTTGGCCAAGGGCATCATTGTCAACGTTTTGCCGCTTTTCATGTGCTTTAAAGACGATTCGAATCTACCTCCTGAAATCTGTTTCCTGCAATTCTGCCTTGATTTCAAATCCTCTTCTTTGCCTTCCCTCAATATATTTGTGGACGAGAGTTATCCTTTATAACTCTGCAGGTTTGTGAATTGCAGTGCCCTGAAGCTCCATTTTACAAGTCGCTTTTTTGGGAGCTGGCCGCAAAAGCGCAGGATGGCTTCAGGCCCTGATCTGTTTCCGGGGTGCCGGCTGAGCCTGTGGTTAATTCTTCTTCCTGATGGGAAAATAGAGTGACCTGTGCCTGTCCCAACACCAAGAGCTAGTCTCTCATTGGTTCCCCGTCTTCCCGTTCATCCTCAGGACAAATTGCAACGTGTACGGAACAGGAGGTTAAAGGTGCTGATGCTCCAAGTAGGGAGATTGCTAGTAAAGTGGCTGGAATGGCGAACCCGAGCACAAGGAGATGAGAAATGAGGTGCGTTTTAGAAACCTTTCCCCATCACATGGTGTACCATTTTCTGGGTTTCTCATGCATGTTTTCGATGTAGGAAGATGCCCTTGAACCTGGAGATTTGGAACCCATGCGATGGGTAGCACGCAGTATTACTTTAAAGGGTCTGCGTTTGCTCACCCAACCTCACCAAACCTCTCAGCCCCAAGAGTGTCCACCCTTATGTCTCATCCAGCTGTGGGTCTAGATATGGTCAATCCAGGTTGCATCACAGCCCCTGAACGAATTGTGTAAGAATTTCTCTCTCTTTCCCTGTCTTTGTTTCATGGGTTTTTAAAAGTAATTTATTTTTATAATGGGGTTTAGCTGCTTTTCACGGCTGTGTTTATGCCGCTTTACACCCACTTGACACACTAACAGAGAGATATCAATACATAGGTTTTAAGATTATTACTAGTCAGATATATTCTTGTGCGGTGAATCGGGCGTGTTGAGTCCAGTTCTCTGAGCAAGGAGTAGGTCTTGTCTATTACATATTGGGTTTATGGAACGGTATCTGAGCTAATTTGAAACTCTTGTTTTATGTATCACCCCACCTCACCTTTCCCGTTAAGCAGCCATAGTGTGTTTTCTGCATGTGTGACTCTGTTCTGTTTTGTAATTCAGTTCAAGTGTAACGGTTTTTACATTCCCTTTATAAGTGACACCTTATGAGAAGTGTCCTTTTCTGTGTGACTTATTTCACTTAGAATCGTCGTACCTAAATCCACTCATCATGCTGCTACTAGCCTTATGACATTGATTTCATGGCTGAGTGATATTCCATTGTACATAAGGACCACAACTTTTTTATCCATTTTTCGCTTTCCTGGGATATTTAAGGTGGAATGAAGTGGAGGTCCTTGTCAAAAGAGCAGCCCTAAACTTTGGGGTGCTTGTGTCTTGCTGATTTTCAATTTTCTCACTTTATCCCCCCAAGCGTGGAAGTGCCCTATGCTCTCTAAGCTGTGTTTTTTAGATGTTTCAGGACACACCGTACCCTTCTCCAGAGTGGCTGTTGGCTATTTACATCCCGCCCATCAGTGTAGCAAGGCTCCCATTTCTCCATGGCCTGTCCTGCATTTCTGGTTTTGACACTTTTTTCAGCATGGCCCTTTTGACCGATGGGAAGCGAGAGTTCTTTGTAGCGCTGATTTGCCTTTCCAGGTTGCTTGGTTGGCCAAAAAGGGCATATGCGTTTTTTCCTGAATATATTCAGGCAAAAACGCATACGCCCTTTTTGGCCAAAGGCATCATTGTCGATGTTTTGCCGCTTTTCATGTGCTTTAAAGGCGATTCGAATCTACCTACTGAAATCTGTTTCCTGCAATTCTGCCTTGATTTCAAATCCTCTTCTTTGCCTTCCCTCAATATATTTGTGGACGAGAGTTATCATTTATAACTCTGCAGGTTTGTGAATTGCAGTGCCCTGAAGCTCCATTTTACAAGTCGCTTTTTTGGGAGCTGGCCGCAAAAGCGCAGGATGGCTTCAGGCCCTGTTCTGGTTCCGGGGGGCAGGCTGAGCCTGTGGTTAATTCTTCTTCCTGATGGGAAAATAGAGTGACCTGTGCCTGTCCCAACACCAAGAGCTAGTCTCTCATTGGTTCCCCGTCTTCCCGTTCATCCTCAGGACAAATTGCAACCTGTACGGAACAGGAGGTTAAAGGTGCTGATGCTCCAAGTAGGGAGATTGCTAGTAAAGTGGCTGGAATGGCGAACCCGAGCACAAGGAGATGAGAAATGAGGTGCGTTTTAGAAACCTTTCCCCATCACACGGTGTACCATCTTCTGGGTTTCTCATGCATGTTTTCGATGTAGGAAGATGCCCTTGAACCTGGAGATTTGGGACCCATGCGATGGGTAGCACGCAGTATTACTTTAAAGGGTCTGCGTTTGCTCACCCAACCTCACCAAACCTCTCAGCCCCAAGAGTGTCCACCCTTATGTCTCATCCAGCTGTGGGTCTAGATATGGTCAATCCAGGTTGCATCACAGCCCCTGAAAGAATTGTGTAAGAATTTCTCTCTCTTTCCCTGTCTTTGTTTCATGGGTTTTAAAAAGTAATTTATTTTTATAATGGGGTTTAGCTGCTTTTCACGGCTGTGTTTATGCCGCTTTACACCCACTTGACACACTAACAGAGAGATATCAATACATAGGTTTTAAGATTATTACTAGTCAGATATATTCTTGTGCGGTGAATCGGGCGTGTTGAGTCCAGTTCTCTGAGCAAGGAGTAGGTCTTGTCTATTACATATTGGGTTTATGGAACGGTATCTGAGCTAATTTGAAAGTCTTGTTTTATATATCACCCCACCTCACCTTTCCCGTTAAGCAGCCATAGTGTGTTTTCTGCATGTGTGACTCTGTTCTGTTTTGTAATTCAGTTCAAGTGTAACGGTTTTTACATTCCCTCTATAAGTGACACCTTATGAGAAGTGTCCTTTTCTGTGTGACTTATTTCACTTAGAATCGTCGTACCTAAATCCACTCATCATGCTGCTACTAGCCTTATGACATTGATTTCATGGCTGAGTGATATTCCATTGTACATAAGGACCACAACTTTTTTATCCATTTTTCGCTTTCCTGGGATATTTAAGGTGGAATGAAGTGGAGGTCCTTGTCAACAGAGCAGCCCTAAACTTTGGGGTGCTTGTGTCTTGCTGATTTTCAATTTTCCCACTTTATCCCCCCATGCGTGGAAGTGCCCTATGCTCTCTAAGCTGTGTTTTTTAGATGTTTCAGGACACACCGTACACTTCTCCAGTGTGGCTGTTGGCAATTGACATCCCTCCCATCAGTGTAGCAAGGCTCCCATTTCTCCATGGCCTGTCCTGCATTTCTGGTTTTGACACTTTTTTCAGCATGGCCCTTTTGACCGAAGGGAAGCGAGACTTCTTTGTAGCGCTGATTTGCCTTTCCAGGTTGCTTGGTTGGCCAAAAAGGGCGTATGCGTTTTTTCCTGAATATATTCAGGAAAAAACGCATACGCCCTTTTTGGCCAAGGGCATCATTGTCAACGTTTTGCCGCTTTTCATGTGCTTTAAAGACGATTCGAATCTACCTCCTGAAATCTGTTTCCTGCAATTCTGCCTTGATTTCAAATCCTCTTCTTTGCCTTCCCTCAATATATTTGTGGACGAGAGTTATCCTTTATAACTCTGCAGGTTTGTGAATTGCAGTGCCCTGAAGCTCCATTTTACAAGTCGCTTTTTTGGGAGCTGGCCGCAAAAGCGCAGGATGGCTTCAGGCCCTGATCTGTTTCCGGGGTGCCGGCTGAGCCTGTGGTTAATTCTTCTTCCTGATGGGAAAATAGAGTGACCTGTGCCTGTCCCAACACCAAGAGCTAGTCTCTCATTGGTTCCCCGTCTTCCCGTTCATCCTCAGGACAAATTGCAACGTGTACGGAACAGGAGGTTAAAGGTGCTGATGCTCCAAGTAGGGAGATTGCTAGTAAAGTGGCTGGAATGGCGAACCCGAGCACAAGGAGATGAGAAATGAGGTGCGTTTTAGAAACCTTTCCCCATCACATGGTGTACCATTTTCTGGGTTTCTCATGCATGTTTTCGATGTAGGAAGATGCCCTTGAACCTGGAGATTTGGAACCCATGCGATGGGTAGCACGCAGTATTACTTTAAAGGGTCTGCGTTTGCTCACCCAACCTCACCAAACCTCTCAGCCCCAAGAGTGTCCACCCTTATGTCTCATCCAGCTGTGGGTCTAGATATGGTCAATCCAGGTTGCATCACAGCCCCTGAACGAATTGTGTAAGAATTTCTCTCTCTTTCCCTGTCTTTGTTTCATGGGTTTTTAAAAGTAATTTATTTTTATAATGGGGTTTAGCTGCTTTTCACGGCTGTGTTTATGCCGCTTTACACCCACTTGACACACTAACAGAGAGATATCAATACATAGGTTTTAAGATTATTACTAGTCAGATATATTCTTGTGCGGTGAATCGGGCGTGTTGAGTCCAGTTCTCTGAGCAAGGAGTAGGTGTTGTCTATTACATATTGGGTTTATGGAACGGTATCTGAGCTAATTTGAAACTCTTGTTTTATGTATCACCCCACCTCACCTTTCCCGTTAAGCAGCCATAGTGTGTTTTCTGCATGTGTGACTCTGTTCTGTTTTGTAATTCAGTTCAAGTGTAACGGTTTTTACATTCCCTTTATAAGTGACACCTTATGAGAAGTGTCCTTTTCTGTGTGACTTATTTCACTTAGAATCGTCGTACCTAAATCCACTCATCATGCTGCTACTAGCCTTATGACATTGATTTCATGGCTGAGTGATATTCCATTGTACATAAGGACCACAACTTTTTTATCCATTTTTCGCTTTCCTGGGATATTTAAGGTGGAATGAAGTGGAGGTCCTTGTCAAAAGAGCAGCCCTAAACTTTGGGGTGCTTGTGTCTTGCTGATTTTCAATTTTCTCACTTTATCCCCCCAAGCGTGGAAGTGCCCTATGCTCTCTAAGCTGTGTTTTTTAGATGTTTCAGGACACACCGTACCCTTCTCCAGAGTGGCTGTTGGCTATTTACATCCCGCCCATCAGTGTAGCAAGGCTCCCATTTCTCCATGGCCTGTCCTGCATTTCTGGTTTTGACACTTTTTTCAGCATGGCCCTTTTGACCGATGGGAAGCGAGAGTTCTTTGTAGCGCTGATTTGCCTTTCCAGGTTGCTTGGTTGGCCAAAAAGGGCGTATGCGTTTTTTCCTGAATATATTCAGGCAAAAACGCATACGCCCTTTTTGGCCAAAGGCATCATTGTCGATGTTTTGCCGCTTTTCATGTGCTTTAAAGGCGATTCGAATCTACCTACTGAAATCTGTTTCCTGCAATTCTGCCTTGATTTCAAATCCTCTTCTTTGCCTTCCCTCAATATATTTGTGGACGAGAGTTATCATTTATAACTCTGCAGGTTTGTGAATTGCAGTGCCCTGAAGCTCCATTTTACAAGTCGCTTTTTTGGGAGCTGGCCGCAAAAGCGCAGGATGGCTTCAGGCCCTGTTCTGGTTCCGGGGGGCAGGCTGAGCCTGTGGTTAATTCTTCTTCCTGATGGGAAAATAGAGTGACCTGTGCCTGTCCCAACACCAAGAGCTAGTCTCTCATTGGTTCCCCGTCTTCCCGTTCATCCTCAGGACAAATTGCAACCTGTACGGAACAGGAGGTTAAAGGTGCTGATGCTCCAAGTAGGGAGATTGCTAGTAAAGTGGCTGGAATGGCGAACCCGAGCACAAGGAGATGAGAAATGAGGTGCGTTTTAGAAACCTTTCCCCATCACACGGTGTACCATCTTCTGGGTTTCTCATGCATGTTTTCGATGTAGGAAGATGCCCTTGAACCTGGAGATTTGGGACCCATGCGATGGGTAGCACGCAGTATTACTTTAAAGGGTCTGCATTTGCTCACCCAACCTCACCAAACCTCTCAGCCCCAAGAGTGTCCACCCTTATGTCTCATCCAGCTGTGGGTCTAGATATGGTCAATCCAGGTTGCATCACAGCCCCTGAACGAATTGTGTAAGAATTTCTCTCTCTTTCCCTGTCTTTGTTTCATGGGTTTTTAAAAGTAATTTATTTTTATAATGGGGTTTAGCTGCTTTTCACGGCTGTGTTTATGCCGCTTTACACCCACTTGACACACTAACAGAGAGATATCAATACATAGGTTTTAAGATTATTACTAGTCAGATATATTCTTGTGCGGTGAATCGGGCGTGTTGAGTCCAGTTCTCTGAGCAAGGAGTAGGTCTTGTCTATTACATATTGGGTTTATGGAACGGTATCTGAGCTAATTTGAAAGTCTTGTTTTATGTATCACCCCACCTCACCTTTCCCGTTAAACAGCCATAGTGTGTTTTCTGCATGTGTGACTCTGTTCTGTTTTGTAATTCAGTTCAAGTGTAACGGTTTTTACATTCCCTCTATAAGTGACACCTTATGAGAAGTGTCCTTTTCTGTGTGACTTATTTCACTTAGAATCGTCGTACCTAAATCCACTCATCATGCTGCTACTAGCCTTATGACATTGATTTCATGGCTGAGTGATATTCCATTGTACATAAGGACCACAACTTTTTTATCCATTTTTCGCTTTCCTGGGATATTTAAGGTGGAATGAAGTGGAGGTCCTTGTCAACAGAGCAGCCCTAAACTTTGGGGTGCTTGTGTCTTGCTGATTTTCAATTTTCTCACTTTATCCCCCCATGCGTGGAAGTGCCCTATGCTCTCTAAGCTGTGTTTTTTAGATGTTTCAGGACACACCGTACACTTCTCCAGTGTGGCTGTTGGCTATTTACATCCCGCCCATCAGTGTGGCAAGGCTCCCATTTCTCCATGGCCTGTCCTGCATTTCTGGTTTTGACACTTTTTTCAGCATGGCCCTTTTGACCGATGGGAAGCGAGACTTCTTTGTAGCGCTGATTTGCCTTTCCAGGTTGCTTGGTTGGCCAAAAAGGGCGTATGCGTTTTTTCCTGAATATATTCAGGAAAAAACGCATACGCCCTTTTTGGCCAAGGGCATCATTGTCGATGTTTTGCCGCTTTTCATGTGCTTTAAAGGCGATTCGAATCTACCTACTGAAATCTGTTTCCTGCAATTCTGCCTTGATTTCAAATCCTCTTCTTTGCCTTCCCTCAATATATTTGTGGACGAGAGTTATCATTTATAACTCTGCAGGTTTGTGAATTGCAGTGCCCTGAAGCTCCATTTTACAAGTCGCTTTTTTGGGAGCTGGCCGCAAAAGCGCAGGATGGCTTCAGGCCCTGTTCTGGTTCCGGGGGGCAGGCTGAGCCTGTGGTTAATTCTTCTTCCTGATGGGAAAATAGAGTGACCTGTTCCTGTCACAACACCAAGAGCTAGTCTCTCATTGGTTCCCCGTCTTCCCGTTCATCCTCAGGACAAATTGCAACCTGTACGGAACAGGAGGTTAAAGGTGCTGATGCTCCAAGTAGGGAGATTGCTAGTAAAGTGGCTGGAAAGGCGAACCCGAGCACAAGGAGATGAGAAATGAGGTGCGTTTTAGAAACCTTTCCCCATCACACGGTGTACCATCTTCTGGGTTTCTCATGCATGTTTTCGATGTAGGAAGATGCCCTTGAACCTGGAGATTTGGGACCCATGCGATGGGTAGCACGCAGTATTACTTTAAAGGGTCTGCGTTTGCTCACCCAACCTCACCAAACCTCTCAGCCCCAAGAGTGTCCACCCTTATGTCTCATCCAGCTGTGGGTCTAGATATGGTCAATCCAGGTTGCATCACAGCCCCTGAACGAATTGTGTAAGAATTTCTCTCTCTTTCCCTGTCTTTGTTTCATGGGTTTTTAAAAGTAATTTATTTTTATAATGGGGTTTAGCTGCTTTTCACGGCTGTGTTTATGCCGCTTTACACCCACTTGACACACTAACAGAGAGATATCAATACATAGGTTTTAAGATTATTACTAGTCAGATATATTCTTGTGCGGTGAATCGGGCGTGTTGAGTCCAGTTCTCTGAGCAAGGAGTAGGTCTTGTCTATTACATATTGGGTTTATGGAACGGTATCTGAGCTAATTTGAAAGTCTTGTTTTATGTATCACCCCACCTCACCTTTCCCATTAAGCAGCCATGGTGTGTTTTCTGCATGTGTGACTCTGTTCTGTTTTGTAATTAAGTTCAAGTGTAACGGATTTTACATTCCCTCTATAAGTGACACCTTATGAGAAGTGTCCTTTTCTGTGTGACTTATTTCACTTAGAATCGTCGTACCTAAATCCACTCATCATGCTGCTACTAGCCTTATGACATTGATTTCATGGCTGAGTGATATTCCATTGTACATAAGGACCACAACTTTTTTATCCATTTTTCGCTTTCCTGGGATATTTAAGGTGGAATGAAGTGGAGGTCCTTGTCAACAGAGCAGCCCTAAACTTTGGGGTGCTTGTGTCTTGCTGATTTTCAATTTTCTCACTTTATCCCCCCATGCGTGGAAGTGCCCTATGCTCTCTAAGCTGTGTTTTTTAGATGTTTCAGGACACACCGTACCCTTCTCCAGAGTGGCTGTTGGCAATTTACATCCCGCCCATCAGTGTAGCAAGGCTCCCATTTCTCCATGGCCTGTCCTGCATTTCTGGTTTTGACACTTTTTTCAGCATGGCCCTTTTGACCGATGGGAAGCGAGACTTCTTTGTAGCGCTGATTTGCCTTTCCAGGTTGCTTGGTTGGCCAAAAAGGGCGTATGCGTTTTTTCCTGAATATATTCAGGAAAAAACGCATACGCCCTTTTTGGCCAAGGGCATCATTGTCGATGTTTTGCCGCTTTTCATGTGCTTTAAAGGCGATTCGAATCTACCTAATGAAATCTGTTTCCTGCAATTCTGCCTTGATTTCAAATCCTCTTCTTTGCCTTCCCTCAATATATTTGTGGACGAGAGTTATCATTTATAACTCTGCAGGTTTGTGAATTGCAGTGCCCTGAAGCTCCATTTTACAAGTCGCTTTTTTGGGAGCTGGCCACAAAAGCGCAGGATGGCTTCAGGCCCTGTTCTGGTTCCGGGGGGCAGGCTGAGCCTGTGGTTAATTCTTCTTCCTGATGGGAAAATAGAGTGACCTGTGCCTGTCCCAACACCAAGAGCTAGTCTCTCATTGGTTCCCCGTCTTCCCGTTCATCCTCAGGACAAATTGCAACGTGTACGGAACAGGAGGTTAAAGGTGCTGATGCTCCAAGTAGGGAGATTGCTAGTAAAGTGGCTGGAATGGCGAACCCGAGCACAAGGAAATGAGAAATGAGGTGCGTTTTAGAAACCTTTCCCCATCACACGGTGTACCATCTTCTGGGTTTCTCATGCATGTTTTCGATGTAGGAAGATGCCCTTGAACCTGGAGATTTGGGACCCATGCGATGGGTAGCACGCAGTATTACTTTAAAGGGTCTGCGTTTGCTCACCCAACCTCACCAAACCTCTCAGCCCCAAGAGTGTCCACCCTTATGTCTCATCCAGCTGTGGGTCTAGATATGGTCAATCCAGGTTGCATCACAGCCCCTGAACGAATTGTGTAAGAATTTCTCTCTCTTTCCCTGTCTTTGTTTCATGGGTTTTTAAAAGTAATTTATTTTTATAATGGGGTTTAGCTGCTTTTCACGGCTGTGTTTATGCCGCTTTACACCCACTTGACACACTAACAGAGAGATATCAATACATAGGTTTTAAGATTATTACTAGTCAGATATATTCTAGTGCGGTGAATCGGGCGTGTTGAGTCCAGTTCTTTGAGGAAGGAGTAGGTCTTGTCTATTACATATTGGGTTTATGGAACGGTATCTGAACTAATTTGAAAGTCTTGTTTTATGTATCACCCCACCTCACCTTTCCCGTTAAGCAGCCATAGTGTGTTTTCTGCATGTGTGACTCTGTTCTGTTTTGTAATTCAGTTCAAGTGTAACGGATTTTACATTCCCTCTATAAGTGACACCTTATGAGAAGTGTCCTTTTCTGTGTGACTTATTTCACTTAGAATCGTCGTACCTAAATCCACTCATCATGCTGCTACTAGCCTTATGACATTGATTTCATGGCTGAGTGATATTCCATTGTACATAAGGACCACAACTTTTTTATCCATTTTTCGCTTTCCTGGGATATTTAAGGTGGAATGAAGTGGAGGTCCTTGTCAACAGAGCAGCCCTAAACTTAGGGGTGCTTGTGTCTTGCTGATTTTCAATTTTCTCACTTTATCCCCCCATGCGTGGAAGTGCCCTATGCTCTCTAAGCTGTGTTTTTTAGATGTTTCAGGACACACCGTACCCTTCTCCAGAGTGGCTGTTGGCTATTTACATCCCGCCCATCAGTGTGGCAAGGCTACCATTTCTCCATGGCCTGTCCTGCATTTCTGGTTTTGACACTTTTTTCAGCATGGCCCTTTTGACCGATGGGAAGCGAGACTTCTTTGTAGCGCTGATTTGCCTTTCCAGGTTGCTTGGTTGGCCAAAAAGGGCGTATGCGTTTTTTCCTGAATATATTCAGGAAAAAACGCATACGCCCTTTTTGGCCAAGGGCATCATTGTCGATGTTTTGCCGCTTTTCATGTGCTTTAAAGGCGATTCGAATCTACCTACTGAAATCTGTTTCCTGCAATTCTGCCTTGATTTCAAATCCTCTTCTTTGCCTTCCCTCAATATATTTGTGGACGAGAGTTATCATTTATAACTCTGCAGGTTTGTGAATTGCAGTGCCCTGAAGCTCCATTTTACAAGTCGCTTTTTTGGGAGCTGGCCGCAAAAGCGCAGGATGGCTTCAGGCCCTGTTCTGGTTCCGGGGGGCAGGCTGAGCCTGTGGTTAATTCTTCTTCCTGATGGGAAAATAGAGTGACCTGTTCCTGTCACAACACCAAGAGCTAGTCTCTCATTGGTTCCCCGTCTTCCCGTTCATCCTCAGGACAAATTGCAACCTGTACGGAACAGGAGGTTAAAGGTGCTGATGCTCCAAGTAGGGAGATTGCTAGTAAAGTGGCTGGAAAGGCGAACCCGAGCACAAGGAGATGAGAAATGAGGTGCGTTTTAGAAACCTTTCCCCATCACACGGTGTACCATCTTCTGGGTTTCTCATGCATGTTTTCGATGTAGGAAGATGCCCTTGAACCTGGAGATTTGGGACCCATGCGATGGGTAGCACGCAGTATTACTTTAAAGGGTCTGCGTTTGCTCACCCAACCTCACCAAACCTCTCAGCCCCAAGAGTGTCCACCCTTATGTCTCATCCAGCTGTGGGTCTAGATATGGTCAATCCAGGTTGCATCACAGCCCCTGAACGAATTGTGTAAGAATTTCTCTCTCTTTCCCTGTCTTTGTTTCATGGGTTTTTAAAAGTAATTTATTTTTATAATGGGGTTTAGCTGCTTTTCACGGCTGTGTTTATGCCGCTTTACACCCACTTGACACACTAACAGAGAGATATCAATACATAGGTTTTAAGATTATTACTAGTCAGATATATTCTTGTGCGGTGAATCGGGCGTGTTGAGTCCAGTTCTCTGAGCAAGGAGTAGGTCTTGTCTATTACATATTGGGTTTATGGAACGGTATCTGAGCTAATTTGAAAGTCTTGTTTTATGTATCACCCTAACTCACCTTTCCCATTAAGCAGCCATAGTGTGTTTTCTGCATGTGTGACTCTGTTCTGTTTTGTAATTCAGTTCAAGTGTAACGGATTTTACATTCCCTCTATAAGTGACACCTTATGAGAAGTGTCCTTTTCTGTGTGACTTATTTCACTTAGAATCGTCGTACCTAAATCCACTCATCATGCTGCTACTAGCCTTATGACATTGATTTCATGGCTGAGTGATATTCCATTGTACATAAGGACCACAACTTTTTTATCCATTTTTCGCTTTCCTGGGATATTTAAGGTGGAATGAAGTGGAGGTCCTTGTCAACAGAGCAGCCCTAAACTTTGGGGTGCTTGTGTCTTGCTGATTTTCAATTTTCCCACTTTATCCCCCCATGCGTGGAAGTGCCCTAAGCTCTCTAAGCTGTGTTTTTTAGCTGTTTCAGGACACACCGTACACTTCTCCAGAGTGGCTGTTGGCTATTTACATCCCGCCCATCAGTGTGGCAAGGCTCCCATTTCTCCATGGCCTGTCCTGCATTTCTGGTTTTGACACTTTTTTCAGCATGGCCCTTTTGACCGTTGGGAAGCGAGACTTCTTTGTAGCGCTGATTTGCTTTTCCAGGTTGCTTGGTTGGCCAAAAAGGGCGTATGCGTTTTTTCCTGAATATATTCAGGAAAAAACGCATACGCCCTTTTTGGCCAAGGGCATCATTGTCGATGTTTTGCCGCTTTTCATGTGCTTTAAAGGCGATTCGAATCTACCTACTGAAATCTGTTTCCTGCAATTCTGCCTTGATTTCAAATCCTCTTCTTTGCCTTCCCTCAATATATTTGTGGACGAGAGTTATCATTTATAACTCTGCAGGTTTGTGAATTGCAGTGCCCTGAAGCTCCATTTTACAAGTCGCTTTTTTGGGAGCTGGCCACAAAAGCGCAGGATGGCTTCAGGCCCTGTTCTGGTTCCGGGGGGCAGGCTGAGCCTGTGGTTAATTCTTCTTCCTGATGGGAAAATAGAGTGACCTGTGCCTGTCCCAACACCAAGAGCTAGTCTCTCATTGGTTCCCCGTCTTCCCGTTCATCCTCAGGACAAATTGCAACGTGTACGGAACAGGAGGTTAAAGGTGCTGAGGCTCCAAGTAGGGAGATTGCTAGTAAAGTGGCTGGAATGGCGAACCCGAGCACAAGGAAATGAGAAATGAGGTGCGTTTTAGAAACCTTTCCCCATCACACGGTGTACCATCTTCTGGGTTTCTCATGCATGTTTTCGATGTAGGAAGATGCCCTTGAACCTGGAGATTTGGGACCCATGCGATGGGTAGCACGCAGTATTACTTTAAAGGGTCTGCGTTTGCTCACCCAACCTCACCAAACCTCTCAGCCCCAAGAGTGTCCACCCTTATGTCTCATCCAGCTGTGGGTCTAGATATGGTCAATCCAGGTTGCATCACAGCCCCTGAACGAATTGTGTAAGAATTTCTCTCTCTTTCCCTGTCTTTGTTTCATGGGTTTTGAAAAGTAATTTATTTTTATAATGGGGTTTAGCTGCTTTTCACGGCTGTGTTTATGCCGCTTTACACCCACTTGACACACTAACAGAGAGATATCAATACATAGGTTTTAAGATTATTACTAGTCAGATATATTCTTGTGCGGTGAATCGGGCGTGTTGAGTCCAGTTCTCTGAGCAAGGAGTAGGTCTTGTCTATTACATATTCGGTTTATGGAACGGTATCTGAGCTAATTTGAAAGTCTTGTTTTATGTATCACCCCACCTCACCTTTCCCATTAAGCAGCCATAGTGTGTTTTCTGCATGTGTGACTCTGTTCTGTTTTGTAATTCAGTTCAAGTGTAACGGATTTTACATTCCCTCTATAAGTGACACCTTATGAGAAGTGTCCTTTTCTGTGTGACTTATTTCACTTAGAATCGTCGTACCTAAATCCACTCATCATGCTGCTACTTGCCTTATGACATTGATTTCATGGCTGAGTGATATTCCATTGTACATAAGGACCACAACTTTTTTATCCATTTTTCGCTTTCCTGGGATATTTAAGGTGGAATGAAGTGGAGGTCCTTGTCAACAGAGCAGCCCTAAACTTTGGGGTGCTTGTGTCTTGCTGATTTTCAATTTTCTCACTTTATCCCCCCATGCGTGGAAGTGCCCTATGCTCTCTAAGCTGTGTTTTTTAGATGTTTCAGGACACACCGTACCCTTCTCCAGAGTGGCTGTTGGCAATTTACATCCCGCCCATCAGTGTAGCAAGGCTCCCATTTCTCCATGGCCTGTCCTGCATTTCTGGTTTTGACACTTTTTTCAGCATGGCCCTTTTGACCGATGGGAAGCGAGACTTCTTTGTAGCGCTGATTTGCCTTTCCAGGTTGCTTGGTTGGCCAAAAAGGGCGTATGCGTTTTTTCCTGAATATATTCAGGAAAAAACGCATACGCCCTTTTTGGCCAAGGGCATCATTGTCGATGTTTTGCCGCTTTTCCTGTGCTTTAAAGGCGATTCGAATCTACCTACTGAAATCTGTTTCCTGCAATTCTGCCTTGATTTCAAATCCTCTTCTTTGCCTTCCCTCAATATATTTGTGGACGAGAGTTATCATTTATAACTCTGCAGGTTTGTGAATTGCAGTGCCCTGAAGCTCCATTTTACAAGTCGCTTTTTTGGGAGCTGGCCACAAAAGCGCAGGATGGCTTCAGGCCCTGTTCTGGTTCCGGGGGGCAGGCTGAGCCTGTGGTTAATTCTTCTTCCTGATGGGAAAATAGAGTGACCTGTGCCTGTCCCAACACCAAGAGCTAGTCTCTCATTGGTTCCCCGTCTTCCCGTTCATCCTCAGGACAAATTGCAACGTGTACGGAACAGGAGGTTAAAGGTGCTGATGCTCCAAGTAGGGAGATTGCTAGTAAAGTGGCTGGAATGGCGAACCCGAGCACAAGGAAATGAGAAATGAGGTGCGTTTTAGAAACCTTTCCCCATCACACGGTGTACCATCTTCTGGGTTTCTCATGCATGTTTTCGATGTAGGAAGATGCCCTTGAACCTGGAGATTTGGGACCCATGCGATGGGTAGCACGCAGTATTACTTTAAAGGGTCTGCGTTTGCTCACCCAACCTCACCAAACCTCTCAGCCCCAAGAGTGTCCACCCTTATGTCTCATCCAGCTGTGGGTCTAGATATGGTCAATCCAGGTTGCATCACAGCCCCTGAACGAATTGTGTAAGAATTTCTCTCTCTTTCCCTGTCTTTGTTTCATGGGTTTTGAAAAGTAATTTATTTTTATAATGGGGTTTAGCTGCTTTTCACGGCTGTGTTTATGCCGCTTTACACCCAATTGACACACTAACAGAGAGATATCAATACATAGGTTTTAAGATTATTACTAGTCAGATATATTCTTGTGCGGTGAATCGGGCGTGTTGAGTCCAGTTCTCTGAGCAAGGAGTAGGTCTTGTCTATTACATATTGGGTTTATGGAACGGTATCTGAGCTAATTTGAAAGTCTTGTTTTATGTATCACCCCAACTCACCTTTCCCATTAAGCAGCCATAGTGTGTTTTCTGCATGTGTGACTCTGTTCTGTTTTGTAATTCAGTTCAAGTGTAACGGATTTTACATTCCCTCTATAAGTGACACCTTATGAGAAGTGTCCTTTTCTGTGTGACTTATTTCACTTAGAATCGTCGTACCTAAATCCACTCATCATGCTGCTACTAGCCTTATGACATTGATTTCATGGCTGAGTGATATTCCATTGTACATAAGGACCACAAATTTTTATCCATTTTTCGCTTTCCTGGGATATTTAAGGTGGAATGAAGTGGAGGTCCTTGTCAACAGAGCAGCCCTAAACTTTGGGGTGCTTGTGTCTTGCTGATTTTCAATTTTCTCACTTTATCCCCCCATGCGTGGAAGTGCCCTATGCTCTCTAAGCTGTGTTTTTTAGATGTTTCAGGACACACCGTACCCTTCTCCAGAGTGGCTGTTGGCTATTTACATCCCGCCCATCAGTGTGGCAAGGCTCCCATTTCTCCATAGCCTGTCCTGCATTTCTGGTTTTGACACTTTTTTCAGCATGGCCCTTTTGACCGATGGGAAGCGAGACTTCTTTGTAGCGCTGATTTGCCTTTCCAGGTTGCTTGGTTGGCCAAAAAGGGCGTATGCGTTTTTTCCTGAATATATTCAGGAAAAAACGCATACGCCCTTTTTGGCCAAGGGCATCATTGTCGATGTTTTGCCGCTTTTCATGTGCTTTAAAGGCGATTCGAATCTACCTCCTGAAATCTGTTTCCTGCAATTCTGCCTTGATTTCAAATCCTCTTCTTTGCCTTCCCTCAATATATTTGTGGACGAGAGTTATCATTTATAACTCTGCAGGTTTGTGAATTGCAGTGCCCTGAAGCTCCATTTTACAAGTCGCTTTTTTGGGAGCTGGCCGCAAAAGCGCAGGATGGCTTCAGGCCCTGTTCTGGTTCCGGGGGGCAGGCTGAGCCTGTGGTTAATTCTTCTTCCTGATGGGAAAATAGAGTGACCTGTTCCTGTCACAACACCAAGAGCTAGTCTCTCATTGGTTCCCCGTCTTCCCGTTCATCCTCAGGACAAATTGCAACCTGTACGGAACAGGAGGTTAAAGGTGCTGATGCTCCAAGTAGGGAGATTGCTAGTAAAGTGGCTGGAAAGGCGAACCCGAGCACAAGGAGATGAGAAATGAGGTGCGTTTTAGAAACCTTTCCCCATCACACGGTGTACCATCTTCTGGGTTTCTCATGCATGTTTTCGATGTAGGAAGATGCCCTTGAACCTGGAGATTTGGGACCCATGCGATGGGTAGCACGCAGTATTACTTTAAAGGGTCTGCGTTTGCTCACCCAACCTCACCAAACCTCTCAGCCCCAAGAGTGTCCACCCTTATGTCTCATCCAGCTGTGGGTCTAGATATGGTCAATCCAGGTTGCATCACAGCCCCTGAACGAATTGTGTAAGAATTTCTCTCTCTTTCCCTGTCTTTGTTTCATGGGTTTTTAAAAGTAATTTATTTTTATAATGGGGTTTAGCTGCTTTTCACGGCTGTGTTTATGCCGCTTTACACCCACTTGACACACTAACAGAGAGATATCAATACATAGGTTTTAAGATTATTACTAGTCAGATATATTCTTGTGCGGTGAATCGGGCGTGTTGAGTCCAGTTCTCTGAGCAAGGAGTAGGTCTTGTCTATTACATATTGGGTTTATGGAACGGTATCTGAGCTAATTTGAAAGTCTTGTTTTATGTATCACCCCACCTCACCTTTCCCATTAAGCAGCCATGGTGTGTTTTCTGCATGTGTGACTCTGTTCTGTTTTGTAATTAAGTTCAAGTGTAACGGATTTTACATTCCCTCTATAAGTGACACCTTATGAGAAGTGTCCTTTTCTGTGTGACTTATTTCACTTAGAATCGTCGTACCTAAATCCACTCATCATGCTGCTACTAGCCTTATGACATTGATTTCATGGCTGAGTGATATTCCATTGTACATAAGGACCACAACTTTTTTATCCATTTTTCGCTTTCCTGGGATATTTAAGGTGGAATGAAGTGGAGGTCCTTGTCAACAGAGCAGCCCTAAACTTTGGGGTGCTTGTGTCTTGCTGATTTTCAATTTTCTCACTTTATCCCCCCATGCGTGGAAGTGCCCTATGCTCTCTAAGCTGTGTTTTTTAGATGTTTCAGGACACACCGTACCCTTCTCCAGAGTGGCTGTTGGCAATTTACATCCCGCCCATCAGTGTAGCAAGGCTCCCATTTCTCCATGGCCTGTCCTGCATTTCTGGTTTTGACACTTTTTTCAGCATGGCCCTTTTGACCGATGGGAAGCGAGACTTCTTTGTAGCGCTGATTTGCCTTTCCAGGTTGCTTGGTTGGCCAAAAAGGGCGTATGCGTTTTTTCCTGAATATATTCAGGAAAAAACGCATACGCCCTTTTTGGCCAAGGGCATCATTGTCGATGTTTTGCCGCTTTTCATGTGCTTTAAAGGCAATTCGAATCTACCTACTGAAATCTGTTTCCTGCAATTCTGCCTTGATTTCAAATCCTCTTCTTTGCCTTCCCTCAATATATTTGTGGACGAGAGTTATCATTTATAACTCTGCAGGTTTGTGAATTGCAGTGCCCTGAAGCTCCATTTTACAAGTCGCTTTTTTGGGAGCTGGCCGCAAAAGCGCAGGATGGCTTCAGGCCCTGTTCTGGTTCCGGGGGGCAGGCTGAGCCTGTGGTTAATTCTTCTTCCTGATGGGAAAATAGAGTGACCTGTGCCTGTCCCAACACCAAGAGCTAGTCTCTCATTGGTTCCCCGTCTTCCCGTTCATCCTCAGGACAAATTGCAACCTGTACGGAACAGGAGGTTAAAGGTGCTGATGCTCCAAGTAGGGAGATTGCTAGTAAAGTGCCTGGAATGGCGAAGCCGAGCACAAGGAGATGAGAAATGAGGTGCGTTTTAGAAACCTTTCCCCATCACACGGTGTACCATCTTCTGGGTTTCTCATGCATGTTTTCGATGTAGGAAGATGCCCTTGAACCTGGAGATTTGGGACCCATGCGATGGGTAGCACGCAGTATTACTTTAAAGGGTCTGCGTTTGCTCACCCAACCTCACCAAACCTCTCAGCCCCAAGAGTGTCCACCCTTATGTCTCATCCAGCTGTGGGTCTAGATATGGTCAATCCAGGTTGCATCACAGCCCCTGAACGAATTGTGTAAGAATTTCTCTCTCTTTCCCTGTCTTTGTTTCATGGGTTTTTAAAAGTAATTTATTTTTATAATGGGGTTTAGCTGCTTTTCACGGCTGTGTTTATGCCGCTTTACACACACTTGACACACTAACAGAGAGATATCAATACATAGGTTTTAAGATTATTACTAGTCACATATATTCTTGTGCGGTGAATCGGGCGTGTTGAGTCCAGTTCTCTGAGCAAGGAGTAGGTCTTGTCTATTATATATTGGGTTTATGGAACGGTATCTGAGCTAATTTGAAAGTCTTGTTTTATGTATCACCCCACCTCACCTTTCCCATTAAGCAGCCATAGTGTGTTTTCTGCATGTGTGACTCTGTTCTGTTTTGTAATTCAGTTCAAGTGTAACGGATTTTACATTCCCTCTATAAGTGACACCTTATGAGAAGTGTCCTTTTCTGTGTGACTTATTTCACTTAGAATCGTCGTACCTAAATCCACTCATCATGCTGCTACTAGCCTTATGACATTTATTTCATGGCTGAGTGATATTCCATTGTACATAAGGACCACAACTTTTTTATCCATTTTTCGCTTTCCTGGGATATTTAAGGTGGAATGAAGTGGAGGTCCTTGTCAACAGAGCAGCCCTAAACTTTGGGGTGCTTGTGTCTTGCTGATTTTCAATTTTCTCACTTTATCCCCCCATGCGTGGAAGTGCCCTATGCTCTCTAAGCTGTGTTTTTTAGATGTTTCAGGACACACCGTACCCTTCTCCAGAGTGGCTGTTGGCAATTTACATCCCGCCCATCAGTGTAGCAAGGCTCCCATTTCTCCATGGCCTGTCCTGCATTTCTGGTTTTGACACTTTTTTCAGCATGGCCCTTTTGACCGATGGGAAGCGAGACTTCTTTGTAGCGCTGATTTGCCTTTCCAGGTTGCTTGGTTGGCCAAAAAGGGCGTATGCGTTTTTTCCTGAATATATTCAGGAAAAAACGCATACGCCCTTTTTGGCCAAGGGCATCATTGTCGATGTTTTGCCGCTTTTCATGTGCTTTAAAGGCGATTCGAATCTACCTCCTGAAATCTGTTTCCTGCAATTCTGCCTTGATTTCAAATCCTCTTCTTTGCCTTCCCTCAATATATTTGTGGACGAGAGTTATCATTTATAACTCTGCAGGTTTGTGAATTGCAGTGCCCTGAAGCTCCATTTTACAAGTCGCTTTTTTGGGAGCTGGCCGCAAAAGCGCAGGATGGCTTCAGGCCCTGTTCTGGTTCCGGGGGGCAGGCTGAGCCTGTGGTTAATTCTTCTTCCTGATGGGAAAATAGAGTGACCTGTGCCTGTCCCAACACCAAGAGCTAGTCTCTCATTGGTTCCCCGTCTTCCCGTTCATCCTCAGGACAAATTGCAACCTGTACGGAACAGGAGGTTAAAGGTGCTGAGGCTCCAAGTAGGGAGATTGTTAGTAAAGTGGCTGGAATGGCGAAGCCTAGCACAAGGAGATGAGAAATGAGGTGCGTTTTAGAAACCTTTCCCCATCACACGGTGTACCATATTCTGGGTTTCTCATGCATGTTTTCGATGTAGGAAAATGCCCTTGAACCTGGAGATTTGGGACCCATGCGATGGGTAGCACGCAGTATTACTTTAAAGGTTCAGCGTTTGCTCACCCAACCTCACCAAACCTCTCAGCCCCAAGAGTGTCCACCCTTATGTCTCATCCAGCTGTGGGTCTAGATATGGTCAATACAGGTTGCATCACAGCCCCTGAACGAATTGTGTAAGAATTTCTCTCTCTTTCCCTGTCTTTGTTTCATGGGTTTTTAAAAGTAATTTATTTTTATAATGGGGTTTAGCTGCTTTTCACGGCTGTGTTTATGCCACTTTACACCCACTTGACACACTAACAGAGATATATCAATACATAGGTTTTAAGATTATTACTAGTCAGATATATTCTTGTGTGGTGAATTGGGCGTGTTGAGTCCAGTTCTCTGAGCAAGGAGTAGGTCTTGTCTATTACATATTGGGTTTATGGAACGGTATCTGAGCTAATTTGAAACTCTTGTTTTATGTATCACCCCACCTCACCTTTCCCGTTAAGCAGCCATAGTGTGTTTTCTGCATGTGTGACTCTGTTCTGTTTTGTAATTCAGTTCAAGTGTAACGGTTTTTACATTCCCTCTATAAGTGACACCTTATGAGAGGTGTCCTTTTCTGTGTGACTTATTTCACTTAGAATCGTCGTACCTAAATCCACTCATCATGCTGCTACTAGCCTTATGACATTGATTTCATGGCTGAGTGATATTCCATTGTACATAAGGACCACAACTTTTTTATCCATTTTTCGCTTTCCTGGGATATTTAAGGTGGAATGAAGTGGAGGTCCTTGTCAACAGAGCAGCCCTAAACTTTGGGGTGCTTGTGTCTTGCTGATTTTCAATTTTCCCACTTTATCCCCCCATGCGTGGAAGTGCCCTATGCTCTCTAAGCTGTGTTTTTTAGATGTTTCAGGACACACCGTACCCTTCTCCAGAGTGGCTGTTGGCAATTTACATCCCGCCCATCAGTGTAGCAAGGCTCCCATTTCTCCATGGCCTGTCCTGCATTTCTGGTTTTGACACTTTTTTCAGCATGGCCCTTTTGACCGATGGGAAGCGAGACTTCTTTGTAGCGCTGATTTGTCTTTCCAGGTTGCTTGGTTGGCCAAAAAGGGCGTATGCGTTTTTTCCTGAATATATTCAGGAAAAAACGCATACGCCCTTTTTGGCCAAGGGCATCATTGTCGACGTTTTGCCGCTTTTCATGTGCTTTAAAGACGATTCGAATCTACCTCCTGAAATCTGTTTCCTGCAATTCTGCCTTGATTTCAAATCCTCTTCTTTGCCTTCCCTCAATATATTTGTGGACGAGAGTTATCATTTATAACTCTGCAGGTTTGTGAATTGCAGTGCCCTGAAGCTCCATTTTACAAGTCGCTTTTTTGGGAGCTGCCCGCCAAAGCGCAGGATGGCTTCAGGCCCTGTTCTGGTTCCGTGGGGCAGGCTGAGCCTGTGGTTAATTCTTCTTCCTGATGGGAAAATAGAGTGACCTGTGCCTGTCCCAACACCAAGAGCGAGTCTCTCATTGGTTCCCCGTCTTCCCGTTCATCCTCAGGACAAATTGCAACCTGTACGGAACAGGAGGTTAAAGGTGCTGATGCTCCAAGTAGGGAGATTGCTAGTAAAGTGGCTGGAATGGCGAACCCAAGCACAAGGAGATGAGAAATGAGGTGCGTTTTAGAAACCTTTCCCCATCACACGGTGTACCATCTTCTGGGTTTCTCATGCATGTTTTCGATGTAGGAAGATGCCCTTGAACCTGGAGATTTGGGACCCATGCGATGGGTAGCACGCAGTATTACTTTAAAGGGTCTGCGTTTGCTCACCCAACCTCACCAAACCTCTCAGCCCCAAGAGTGTCCACCCTTATGTCTCATCCAGCTGTGGGTCTAGATATGGTCAATCCAGGTTGCATCACAGCCCCTGAACGAATTGTGTAAGAATTTCTCTCTCTTTCCCTGTCTTTGTTTCATGGGTTTTGAAAAGTAATTTATTTTTATAATGGGGTTTAGCTGCTTTTCACGGCTGTGTTTATGCCGCTTTACACCCACTTGACACACTAACAGAGAGATATCAATACATAGGTTTTAAGATTATTACTAGTCAGATATATTCTTGTGCGGTGAATCGGGCGTGTTGAGTCCAGTTCTCTGAGGAAGGAGTAGGTCTTGTCTATTACATATTGGGTTTATGGAACGGTATCTGAACTAATTTGAAAGTCTTGTTTTATGTATCACCCCACCTCACCTTTCCCGTTAAGCAGCCATAGTGTGTTTTCTGCATGTGTGACTCTGTTCTGTTTTGTAATTCAGTTCAAGTGTAACGGATTTTACATTCCCTCTATAAGTGACACCTTATGAGAAGTGTCCTTTTCTGTGTGACTTATTTCACTTAGAATCGTCGTACCTAAATCCACTCATCATGCTGCTACTAGCCTTATGACATTGATTTCATGGCTGAGTGATATTCCATTGTACATAAGGACCACAACTTTTTTATCCATTTTTCGCTTTCCTGGGATATTTAAGGTGGAATGAAGTGGAGGTCCTTGTCAACAGAGCAGCCCTAAACTTTGGGGTGCTTGTGTCTTGCTGATTTTCAATTTTCTCACTTTATCCCCCCATGCGTGGAAGTGCCCTATGCTCTCTAAGCTGTGTTTTTTAGATGTTTCAGGACACACCGTACCCTTCTCCAGAGTGGCTGTTGGCTATTTACATCCCGCCCATCAGTGTGGCAAGGCTCCCATTTCTCCATGGCCTGTCCTGCATTTCTGGTTTTGACACTTTTTTCAGCATGGCCCTTTTGACCGATGGGAAGCGAGACTTCTTTGTAGCGCTGATTTGCCTTTCCAGGTTGCTTGGTTGGCCAAAAAGGGCGTATGCGTTTTTTCCTGAATATATTCAGGCAAAAACGCATACGCCCTTTTTGGCCAAAGGCATCATTGTCGATGTTTTGCCGCTTTTCATGTGCTTTAAAGGCGATTCGAATCTACCTACTGAAATCTGTTTCCTGCAATTCTGCCTTGATTTCAAATCCTGTTCTTTGCCTTCCCTCAATATATTTGTGGACGAGAGTTATCATTTATAACTCTGCAGGTTTGTGAATTGCAGTGCCCTGAAGCTCCATTTTACAAGTCGCTTTTTTGGGAGCTGGCCGCAAAAGCGCAGGATGGCTTCAGGCCCTGTTCTGGTTCCGGGGGGCAGGCTGAGCCTGTGGTTAATTCTTCTTCCTGATGGGAAAATAGAGTGACCTGTGCCTGTCCCAACACCAAGAGCTAGTCTCTCATTGGTTCCCCGTCTTCCCGTTCATCCTCAGGACAAATTGCAACCTGTACGGAACAGGAGGTTAAAGGTGCTGATGCTCCAAGTAGGGAGATTGCTAGTAAAGTGGCTGGAATGGCGAACCCGAGCACAAGGAGATGAGAAATGAGGTGCGTTTTAGAAACCTTTCCCCATCACACGGTGTTCCATCTTCTGGGTTTCTCATGCATGTTTTCGATGTAGGAAGATGCCCTTGAACCTGGAGATTTGGGACCCATGCGATGGGTAGCACGCAGTATTACTTTAAAGGGTCTGCGTTTGCTCACCCAACCTCACCAAACCTCTCAGCCCCAGGAGTGTCCACCCTTATGTCTCATCCAGCTGTGGGTCTAGATATGGTCAATCCAGGTTGCATCACAGCCCCTGAACGAATTGTGTAAGAATTTCTCTCTCTTTCCCTGTCTTTGTTTCATGGGTTTTTAAAAGTAATTTATTTTTATAATGGGGTTTAGCTGCTTTTCACGGCTGTGTTTATGCCGCTTTACACCCACTTGACACACTAACAGAGAGATATCAATACATAGGTTTTAAGATTATTACTAGTCAGATATATTCTTGTGCGGTGAATCGGGCGTGTTGAGTCCAGTTCTCTGAGCAAGGAGTAGGTCTTGTCTATTACATATTGGGTTTATGGAACGGTATCTGAGCTAATTTGAAAGTCTTGTTTTATGTATCACCCCACCTCACCTTTCCCATTAAGCAGCCATAGTGTGTTTTCTGCATGTGTGACTCTGTTCTGTTTTGTAATTCAGTTCAAGTGTAACGGATTTTACATTCCCTCTATAAGTGACACCTTATGAGAAGTGTCCTTTTCTGTGTGACTTATTTCACTTAGAATCGTCGTACCTAAATCCACTCATCATGCTGCTACTAGCCTTATGACATTGATTTCATGGCTGAGTGATATTCCATTGTACATAAGGACCACAACTTTTTTATCCATTTTTCGCTTTCCTGGGATATTTAAGGTGGAATGAAGTGGAGGTCCTTGTCAACAGAGCAGCCCTAAACTTTGGGGTGCTTGTGTCTTGCTGATTTTCAATTTTCTCACTTTATCCCCCCATGCGTGGAAGTGCCCTATGCTCTCTAAGCTGTGTTTTTTAGATGTTTCAGGACACACCCTACCCTTCTCCAGAGTGGCTGTTGGCAATTGACATCCCGCCCATCAGTGTAGCAAGGCTCCCATTTCTCCATGGCCTGTCCTGCATTTCTGGTTTTGACACATTTTTCAGCATGGCCCTTTTGACCGATGGGAAGCGAGACTTCTTTGTAGCGCTGATTTGCCTTTCCAGGTTGCTTGGTTGGCCAAAAAGGGCGTATGCGTTTTTTCCTGAATATATTCAGGAAAAAACGCATACGCCCTTTTTGGCCAAGGGCATCATTGTCGATGTTTTGCCGCTTTTCATGTGCTTTAAAGGCGATTCGAATCTACCTACTGAAATCTGTTTCCTGCAATTCTGCCTTGATTTCAAATCCTCTTCTTTGCCTTCCCTCAATATATTTGTGGACCAGAGTTATCATTTATAACTCTGCAGGTTTGTGAATTGCAGTGCCCTGAAGCTCCATTTTACAAGTCGCTTTTTTGGGAGCTGGCCGCAAAAGCGCAGGATGGCTTCAGGCCCTGTTCTGGTTCCGGGGGGCAGGCTGAGCCTGTGGTTAATTCTTCTTCCTGATGGGAAAATAGAGTGACCTGTGCCTGTCCCAACACCAAGAGCTAGTCTCTCATTGGTTCCCCGTCTTCCCGTTCATCCTCAGGACAAATTGCAACCTGTACGGAACAGGAGGTTAAAGGTGCTGATGCTCCAAGTAGGGAGATTGCTAGTAAAGTGGCTGGAAAGGCGAACCCGAGCACAAGGAGATGAGAAATGAGGTGCGTTTTAGAAACCTTTCCCCATCACACGGTGTACCATCTTCTGGGTTTCTCATGCATGTTTTCGATGTAGGAAGATGCCCTTGAACCTGGAGATTTGGGATCCATGCGATGGGTAGCACGCAGTATTACTTTAAAGGGTCTGCGTTTGCTCACCCAACCTCACCAAACCTCTCAGCCCCAAGAGTGTCCACCCTTATGTCTCATCCAGCTGTGGGTCTAGATATGGTCAATCCAGGTTGCATCACAGCCCCTGAACGAATTGTGTAAGAATTTCTCTCTCTTTCCCTGTCTTTGTTTCATGGGTTTTCAAAAGTAATTTGTTTTTATAATGGGGTTTAGCTGCTTTTCACGGCTGTGTTTATGCCGCTTTACACCCACTTGACACACTAACAGAGAGATATCAATACATAGGTTTTAAGATTATTACTAGTCAGATATATTCTTGTGCGGTGAATCGGGCGTGTTGAGTCCAGTTCTCTGAGCAAGGAGTAGGTCTTGTCTATTACATATTGGGTTTATGGAACGGTATCTGAGCTAATTTGAAACTCTTCTTTTATGTATCACCCCACATCACCTTTCCCGTTAAGCAGCCATAGTGTGTTTTCTGCATGTGTGACTCTGTTCTGTTTTGTAATTCAGTTCAAGTGTAACGGTTTTTACATTCCCTTTATAACTGACACCTTATGAGAAGTGTCCTTTTCTGTGTGACTTATTTCACTTAGAATCGTCGTACCTAAATCCACTCATCATGCTGCTACTAGCCTTATGACATTGATTTCATGGCTGAGTGATATTCCATTGTACATAAGGACCACAACTTTTTGATCCATTTTTCGCTTTCCTGGGATATTTAAGGTGGAATGAAGTGGAGGTCCTTGTCAACAGAGCAGCCCTAAACTTTGGGGTGCTTGTGTCTTGCTGATTTTCAATTTTCCCACTTTATCCCCCCATGCGTGGAAGTGCCCTATGCTCTCTAAGCTGTGTTTTTTAGCTGTTTCAGGACACACCATACACTTCTCCAGTGTGGCTGTTGGCAATTGACATCCCGCCCATCAGTGTAGCAAGGTTCCCATTTCTCCATGGCCTGTCCTGCATTTCTGGTTTTGACACTTTTTTCAGCATGGCCCTTTTGACCGATGGGAAGCGAGACTTCTTTGTAGCGCTGATTTGCCTTTCCAGGTTGCTTGGTTGGCCAAAAAGGGCGTATGCGTTTTTTCCTGAATATATTCAGGAAAAAACGCATACGCCCTTTTTGGCCAAGGGCATCATTGTCAACGTTTTGCCGCTTTTCATGTGCTTTAAAGACGATTCGAATCTACCTCCTGAAATCTGTTTCCTGCAATTCTGCCTTGATTTCAAATCCTCTTCTTTGCCTTCCCTCAATATATTTGTGGACGAGAGTTATCATTTATAACTCTGCAGGTTTGTGAATTGCAGTGCCCTGAAGCTCTATTTTACAAGTCGCTTTTTTGGGAGCTGGCCGCAAAAGCGCAGGATGGCTTCAGGCCCTGTTCTTGTTCCGGGGGGCAGGCTGAGCCTGTGGTTAATTCTTCTTCCTGATGGGAAAATAGAGTGACCTGTGCCTGTCCCAACACCAAGAGCTAGTCTCTCATTGGTTCCCCGTCTTCCCGTTCATCCTCAGGACAAATTGCAACCTGTACGGAACAGGAGGTTAAAGGTGCTGATGCTCCAAGTAGGGAGATTGCTAGTAAAGTGGCTGGAATGGCGAACCCGAGCACAAGGAGATGAGAAATGAGGTGCGTTTTAGAAACCTTTCCCCATCACACGGTGTACCATCTTCTGGGTTTCTCATGCATGTTTTCGATGTAGGAAGATGCCCTTGAACCTGGAGATTTGGGACCCATGCGATGGGTAGCACGCAGTATTACTTTAAAGGGTCTGTGTTTGCTCACCCAACCTCACCAAACCTCTCAGCCCCAAGAGTGTCCACCCTTATGTCTCATCCAGCTGTGGGTCTAGATATGGTCAATCCAGGTTGCATCACAGCCCCTGAACGAATTGTGTAAGAATTTCTCTCTCTTTCCCTGTCTTTGTTTCATGGGTTTTTAAAAGTAATTTATTTTTATAATGGGGTTTAGCTGCTTTTCACGGCTGTGTTTATGCCGCTTTACACACACTTGACACACTAACAGAGAGATATCAATACATAGGTTTTAAGATTATTACTAGTCAGATATATTCTGGTGCGGTGAATCGGGCGTGTTGAGTCCAGTTCTCTGAGCAAGGAGTAGGTCTTGTCTATTACATATTGGGTTTATGGAACAGTATCTGAGCTAATTTGAAAGTCTTGTTTTATGTATCACCCCACCTCACCTTTCCCGTTAAGCAGCCATAGTGTGTTTTCTGCATGTGTGACTCTGTTCTGTTTTGTAATTCAGTTCAAGTGTAACGGTTTTTACTTTCCCTCTATAAGTGACACCTTATGAGAAGTGTCCTTTTCTGTGTGACTTATTTCACTTAAAATCGTCGTACCTAAATCCACTCATCATGCTGCTACTAGCTTTATGACATTGATTTCATGGCTGAGTGATATTCCATTGTACATAAGGACCACAAATTTTTTATCCATTTTTCGCTTTCCTGAGATATTTAAGGTGGAATGAAGTGGAGGTCCTTGTCAACAGAGCAGCCCTAAACTTTGGGGTGCTTGTGTCTTGCTGATTTTCAATTTTCCCACTTTATCCCCCCATGCGTGGAAGTGCCCTATGCTCTCTAAGCTGTGTTTTTTAGCTGTTTCAGGACACACCGTACACTTCTCCAGTGTGGCTGTTGGCAATTGACATCCCGCCCATCAGTGTAGCAAGGCTCCCATTTCTCCATGGCCTGTCCTGCATTTCTGGTTTTGACACTTTTTTCAGCATGGCCCTTTTGACCGATGGGAAGCGAGACTTCTTTGTAGCGCTGATTTGTCTTTCCAGGTTGCTTGGTTGGCCAAAAAGGGCGTATGCGTTTTTTCCTGAATATATTCAGGAAAAAACGCATACGCCCTTTTTGGCCAAGGGCATCATTGTCGACGTTTTGCCGCTTTTCATGTGCTTTAAAGACGATTCGAATCTACCTCCTGAAATCTGTTTCCTGCAATTCTGCCTTGATTTCAAATCCTCTTCTTTGCCTTCCCTCAATACATTTGTGGACGAGAGTTATCATTTATAACTCTGCAGGTTTGTGAATTGCAGTGCCCTGAAGCTCCATTTTACAAGTCGCTTTTTTGGGAGCTGGCCGCCAAAGCGCAGGATGGCTTCAGGCCCTGTTCTGGTTCCGGGGGGCAGGCTGAGCCTGTGGTTAATTCTTCTTCCTGATGGGAAAATAGAGTGACCTGTGCCTGTCCCAACACCAAGAGCGAGTCTCTCATTGGTTCCCCGTCTTCCCGTTCATCCTCAGGACAAATTGCAACCTGTACGGAACAGGAGGTTAAAGGTGCTGATGCTCCAAGTAGGGAGATTGCTAGTAAAGTGGCTGGAATAGCGAACCCGAGCACAAGGAGATGAGAAATGAGGTGCGTTTTAGAAACCTTTCCCCATCACACGGTGTACCATCTTCTGGGTTTCTCATGCATGTTTTCGATGTAGGAAGATGCCCTTGAACCTGGAGATTTGGGACCCAAGCGATGGGTAGCACGCAGTATTACTTTAAAGGGTCTGCGTTTGCTCACCCAACCTCACCAAACCTCTCAGCCCCAAGAGTGTCCACCCTTATGTCTCATCCAACTGTGGGTCTAGATATGTTCAATCCAGGTTGCATCACAGCCCCTGAAAGAATTGTGTAAGAATTTCTCTCTCTTTCCCTGTCTTTGTTTCATGGGTTTTAAAAAGTAATTTATTTTTATAATGGGGTTTAGCTGCTTTTCACGGCTGTGTTTATGCCGCTTTACACCCACTTGACACACTAACAGAGAGATATCAATACATAGGTTTTAAGATTATTACTAGTCAGATATATTCTGGTGCGGTGAATCGGGCGTGTTGAATCCAGTTCTCTGAGCAAGGAGTAGGTCTTGTCTATTACATATTGGGTTTATGGAACAGAATCTGAGCTAATTTGAAAGTCTTGTTTTATGTATCACCCCACCTCACCTTTCCCGTTAAGCAGCCATAGTGTGTTTTCTGCATGTGTGACTCTGTTCTGTTTTGTAATTCAGTTCAAGTGTAACGGTTTTTACTTTCCCTCTATAAGTGACACCTTATGAGAAGTGTCCTTTTCTGTGTGACTTATTTCACTTAAAATCGTCGTACCTAAATCCACTCATCATGCTGCTACTAGCCTTATGACATTGATTTCATGGCTGAGTGATATTCCATTGTACATAAGGACCACAAATTTTTTATCCATTTTTCGCTTTCCTGAGATATTTAAGGTGGAATGAAGTGGAGGTCCTTGTCAACAGAGCAGCCCTAAACTTTGGGGTGCTTGTGTCTTGCTGATTTTCAATTTTCCCACTTTATCCCCCCATGCGTGGAAGTGCCCTATGCTCTCTAAGCTGTGTTTTTTAGCTGTTTCAAGACACACCGTACACTTCTCCAGTGTGGCTGTTGGCAATTGACATCCCGCCCATCAGTGTAGCAAGGCTCCCATTTCTCCATGGCCTGTCCTGCATTTCTGGTTTTGACACTTTTTTCAGCATGGCCCTTTTGACCGATGGGAAGCGAGACTTCTTTGTAGCGCTGATTTGTCTTTCCAGGTTGCTTGGTTGGCCAAAAAGGGCGTATGCGTTTTTTCCTGAATATATTCAGGAAAAAACGCATACGCCCTTTTTGGCCAAGGGCATCATTGTCAACGTTTTGCCGCTTTTCATGTGCTTTAAAGACGATTCGAATCTACCTCCTGAAATCTGTTTCCTGCAATTCTGCCTTGATTTCAAATCCTCTTCTTTGCCTTCCCTCAATATATTTGTGGACGAGAGTTATCATTTATAACTCTGCAGGTTTGTGAATTGCAGTGCCCTGAAGCTTCATTTTACAAGTCGCTTTTTTGGGAGCTGGCCGCAAAAGCGCAGGATGGCTTCAGGCCCTGTTCTGGTTCCGGGGGGCAGGCTGAGCCTGTGGTTAATTCTTCTTCCTGATGGGAAAATAGAGTGACCTGTGCCTGTCCCAACACCAAGAGCTAGTCTCTCATTGGTTCCCCGTCTTCCCGTTCATCCTCAGGACAAATTGCAACCTGTACGGAACAGGAGGTTAAAGGTGCTGATGCTCCAAGTAGGGAGATTGCTAGTAAAGTGGCTGGAATGGCGAACCCGAGCACAAGGAGATGAGAAATGAGGTGCGTTTTAGAAACCTTTCCCCATCACACGGTGTACCATCTTCTGGGTTTCTCATGCATGTTTTCGATGTAGGAAGATGCCCTTGAACCTGGAGATTTGGGACCCATGCGATGGGTAGCACGCAGTATTACTTTAAAGGGTCTGCGTTTGCTCACCCAACCTCACCAAACCTCTCAGCCCCAAGAGTGTCCACCCTTATGTCTCATCCAGCTGTTGGTCTAGATATGGTCTATCCAGGTTGCATCACAGCCCCTGAACGAATTGTGTAAGAATTTCTCTCTCTTTCCCTGTCTTTGTTTCATTGGTTTTTAAAAGTAATTTATTTTTATAATGGGGTTTAGCTGCTTTTCACGGCTGTGTTTATGCCGCTTTACACCCACTTGACACACTAACAGAGAGATATCAATACATAGGTTTTAAGATTATTACTAGTCAGATATATTCTTGTGCGGTGAATCGGGCGTGTTGAGTCTAGTTCTCTGAGGAAGGAGTAGGTCTTGTCTATTACATATTGGGTTTATGGAACGGTATCTGAGCTAATTTGAAACTCTTGTTTTATGTATCACCCCACCTCACCTTTCCCGTTAAGCAGCCATAGTGTGTTTTCTGCATGTGTGACTCTGTTCTGTTTTGTAATTCAGTTCAAGTGTAACGGTTTTTACATTCCCTCTATAAGTGACACCTTATGAGAAGTGTCCTTTTCTGTGTGACTTATTTCACTTAGAATCGTCGTACCTAAATCCACTCATCATGCTGCTACTAGCCTTATGACATTGATTTCATGGCTGAGTGATATTCCATTGTACATAAGGACCACAACTTTTTTATCCATTTTTCGCTTTCCTGGGATATTTAAGGTGGAATGAAGTGGAGGTCCTTGTCAACAGAGCAGCCCTAAACTTTGGGGTGCTTGTGTCTTGCTGATTTTCAATTTTCTCACTTTATCCCCCCATGCGTGGAAGTGCCCTATGCTCTCTAAGCTGTGTTTTTTAGATGTTTCAGGACACACCGTACCCTTCTCCAGAGTGGCTGTTGGCTATTTACATCCCGCCCATCAGTGTGGCAAGGCTCCCATTTCTCCATGGCCTGTCCTGCATTTCTGGTTTTGACACTTTTTTCAGCATGGCCCTTTTGACCGATGGGAAGCGAGACTTCTTTGTAGCGCTGATTTGCCTTTCCAGGTTGCTTGGTTGGCCAAAAAGGGCGTATGCGTTTTTTCCTGAATATATTCAGGCAAAAACGCATACGCCCTTTTTGGCCAAAGGCATCATTGTCGATGTTTTGCCGCTTTTCCTGTGCTTTAAAGGCGATTCGAATCTACCTACTGAAATCTGTTTCCTGCAATTCTGCCTTGATTTCAAATCCTCTTCTTTGCCTTCCCTCAATATATTTGTGGACGAGAGTTATCATTTATAACTCTGCAGGTTTGTGAATTGCAGTGCCCTGAAGCTCCATTTTACAAGTCGCTTTTTTGGGAGCTGGCCGCCAAAGCGCAGGATGGCTTCAGGCCCTGTTCTGGTTCCGGGGGGCAGGCTGAGCCTGTGGTTAATTCTTCTTCCTGATGGGAAAATAGAGTGACCTGTGCCTGTCCCAACACCAAGAGCTAGTCTCTCATTGGTTCCCCGTCTTCCCGTTCATCCTCAGGACAAATTGCAACCTGTACGGAACAGGAGGTTAAAGGTGCTGATGCTCCAAGTAGGGAGATTGCTAGTAAAGTGGCTGGAAAGGCGAACCCGAGCACAAGGAGATGAGAAATGAGGTGCGTTTTAGAAACCTTTCCCCATCACACGGTGTACCATCTTCTGGGTTTCTCATGCATGTTTTCGATGTAGGAAGATGCCCTTGAACCTGGAGATTTGGGACCCATGCGATGGGTAGCACGCAGTATTACTTTAAAGGGTCTGCGTTTGCTCACCCAACCTCACCAAACCTCTCAGCCCCAAGAGTGTCCACCCTTATGTCTCATCCAGCTGTGGGTCTAGATATGGTCAATCCAGGTTGCATCACAGCCCCTGAACGAATTGTGTAAGAATTTCTCTCTCTTTCCCTGTCTTTGTTTCATGGGTTTTCAAAAGTAATTTATTTTTATAATGGGGTTTAGCTGCTTTTCACGGCTGTGTTTATGCCGCTTTACACCCACTTGACACACTAACAGAGAGATATCAATACATAGGTTTTAAGATTATTACTAGTCAGATATATTCTTGTGCGGTGAATCGGGCGTGTTGAGTCCAGTTCTCTGAGCAAGGAGTAGGTCTTGTCTATTACATATTGGGTTTATGGAACGGTATCTGAGCTAATTTGAAACTCTTGTTTTATGTATCACCCCACCTCACCTTTCCCGTTAAGCAGCCATAGTGTGTTTTCTGCATGTGTGACTCTGTTCTGTTTTGTAATTCAGTTCAAGTGTAACGGTTTTTACATTCCCTCTATAAGTGACACCTTATGAGAAGTGTCCTTTTCTGTGTGACTTATTTCACTTAGAATCGTCGTACCTAAATCCACTCATCATGCTGCTACTAGCCTTATGACATTGATTTCATGGCTGAGTGATATTCCATTGTACATGAGGACCACAACTTTTTTATCCATTTTTCGCTTTCCTGGGATATTTAAGGTGGAATGAAGTGGAGGTCCTTGTCAACAGAGCAGCCCTAAACTTTGGGGTGCTTGTGTCTTGCTGATTTTCAATTTTCTCACTTTATCCCCCTATGCGTGGAAGTGCCCTATGCTCTCTAAGCTGTGTTTTTTAGATGTTTCAGGACACACCGTACCCTTCTCCAGAGTGGCTGTTGGCTATTTACATCCCGCCCATCAGTGTAGCAAGGCTCCCTTTTCTCCATGGCCTGTCCTGCATTTCTGGTTTTGACACTTTTTTCAGCATGGCCCTTTTGACCGATGGGAAGCGAGACTTCTTTGTAGCGCTGATTTGCCTTTCCAGGTTGCTTGGTTGGCCAAAAAGGGCGTATGAGTTTTTTCCTGAATATATTCAGGAAAAACGCATACGCCCTTTTTGGCCAAGGGCATCATTGTCGATGTTTTGCCGCTTTTCATGTGCTTTAAAGGCGATTCGAATCTACCTACTGAAATCTGTTTCCTGCAATTCTGCCTTGATTTCAAATCCTCTTCTTTGCCTTCCCTCAATATATTTGTGGACGAGAGTTATCATTTATAACTCTGCAGGTTTGTGAATTGCAGTGCCCTGAAGCTCCATTTTACAAGTCGCTTTTTTGGGAGCTGGCCGCAAAAGCGCAGGATGGCTTCAGGCCCTGTTCTGGTTCCGGGGGGCAGGCTGAGCCTGTGGTTAATTCTTCTTCCTGATGGGAAAATAGAGTGACCTGTGCCTGTCCCAACACCAAGAGCTAATCTCTCATTGGTTCCCCGTCTTCCCGTTCATCCTCAGGACAAATTGCAACCTGTACGGAACAGGAGGTTAAAGGTGCTGATGCTCCAAGTAGGGAGATTGCTAGTAAAGTGGCTGGAAAGGCGAACCCGAGCACAAGGAGATGAGAAATGAGGTGCGTTTTAGAAACCTTTCCCCATCACACGGTGTACCATCTTCTGGGTTTCTCATGCATGTTTTCGATGTAGGAAGATGCCCTTGAACCTGGAGATTTGGGAACCATTCGATGGGTAGCACGCAGTATTACTTTAAAGGGTCTGCGTTTGCTCACCCAACCTCACCAAACCTCTAAGCCCCAAGAGTGTCCACCCTTATGTCTCATCCAGCTGTGGGTCTAGATATGGTCAATCCAGGTTGCATCACAGCCCCTGAACGAATTGTGTAAGAATTTCTCTCTCTTTCCCTATCTTTGTTTCATTGGTTTTTAAAAGTAATTTATTTTTATAATGGGGTTTAGCTGCTTTTCACGGCTGTGTTTATGCCGCTTTACACCCACTTGACACACTAACAGAGAGATATCAATACATAGGTTTTAAGATTATTACTAGTCAGATATATTCTTGTGTGGTGAATCGGGCGTGTTGAGTCCAGTTCTCTGAGCAAGGAGTAGGTCTTGTCTATTACATATTGGGTTTATGGAACGGTATCTGAGCTAATTTGAAAATCTTGTTTTATGTATCACCCTACCTCACCTTTCCCGTTAAGCAGCCATAGTGTGTTTTCTGCATGTGTGATTCTGTTCTGTTTTGTAATTCAGTTCAAGTGTAACGGTTTTTACATTCCCTCTATAAGTGACACCTTATGAGAAGTGTCCTTTTCTGTGTGACTTATTTCACTTAGAATCGTCGTACCTAAATCCACTCATCATGCTGCTACTAGCCTTATGACATTGATTTCATGGCTGAGTGATATTCCATTGTACATAAGGACCACAACTTTTTTATCCATTTTTCGCTTTCCTGGGATATTTAAGGTGGAATGAAGTGGAGGTCCTTGTCAACAGAGCAGCCCTAAACTTTGGGGTGCTTGTGTCTTGCTGATTTTCAATTTTCTCACTTTATCCCCCTATGCGTGGAAGTGCCCTATGCTCTCTAAGCTGTGTTTTTTAGATGTTTCAGGACACACCGTACCCTTCTCCAGAGTGGCTGTTGGCTATTTACATCCCGCCCATCAGTGTAGCAAGGCTCCCTTTTCTCCATGGCCTGTCCTGCATTTCTGGTTTTGACACTTTTTTCAGCATGGCCCTTTTGACCGATGGGAAGCGAGACTTCTTTGTAGCGCTGATTTGCCTTTCCAGGTTGCTTGGTTGGCCAAAAAGGGCGTATGAGTTTTTTCCTGAATATATTCAGGAAAAACGCATACGCCCTTTTTGGCCAAGGGCATCATTGTCGATGTTTTCCCGCTTTTCATGTGCTTTAAAGGCGATTCGAATCTACCTACTGAAATCTGTTTCCTGCAATTCTGCCTTGATTTCAAATCCTCTTCTTTGCCTTCCCTCAATATATTTGTGGACGAGAGTTATCATTTATAACTCTGCAGGTTTGTGAATTGCAGTGCCCTGAAGCTCCATTTTACAAGTCGCTTTTTTGGGAGCTGGCCGCAAAAGCGCAGGATGGCTTCAGGCCCTGTTCTGGTTCCGGGGGGCAGGCTGAGCCTGTGGTTAATTCTTCTTCCTGATGGGAAAATAGAGTGACCTGTGCCTGTCCCAACACCAAGAGCTAGTCTCTCATTGGTTCCCCGTCTTCCCGTTCATCCTCAGGACAAATTGCAACCTGTACGGAACAGGAGGTTAAAGGTGCTGATGCTCCAAGTAGGGAGATTGCTAGTAAAGTGGCTGGAAAGGCGAACCCGAGCACAAGGAGATGAGAAATGAGGTGCGTTTTAGAAACCTTTCCCCATCACACGGTGTACCATCTTCTGGGTTTCTCATGCATGTTTTCGATGTAGGAAGATGCCCTTGAACCTGGAGATTTGGGACCCATTCGATGGGTAGCACGCAGTATTACTTTAAAGGGTCTGCGTTTGCTCACCCAACCTCACCAAACCTCTCAGCCCCAAGAGTGTCCACCCTTATGTCTCATCCAGCTGTGGGTCTAGATATGGTCAATCCAGGTTGCATCACAGCCCCTGAACGAATTGTGTAAGAATTTCTCTCTCTTTCCCTGTCTTTGTTTCATGGGTTTTTAAAAGTAATTTATTTTTATAATGGGGTTTAGCTGCTTTTCACGGCTGTGTTTATGCCGCTTTACACACACTTGACACACTAACAGAGAGATATCAATACATAGGTTTTAAGATTATTACTAGTCAGATATATTCTTGTGCGGTGAATCGGGCGTGTTGAGTCCAGTTCTCTGAGCAAGGAGTAGGTCTTGTCTATTACATATTGGGTTTATGGAACGGTATCTGAGCTAATTTGAAAGTCTTGTTTTATGTATCACCCCACCTCACCTTTCCCGTTAAGTAGCCATAGTGTGTTTTCTGCATGTGTGACTCTGTTCTGTTTTGTAATTCAGTTCAAGTGTAACGGATTTTACATTCCCTCTATAAGTGACACCTTATGAGAAGTGTCCTTTTCTGTGTGACTTATTTCACTTAGAATCGTCGTACCTAAATCCACTCATCATGCTGCTACTAGCCTTATGACATTGATTTCATGGCTGAGTGATATTCCATTGTACATAAGGACCACAACTTTTTTATCCACTTTTCGCTTTCCTGGGATATTTAAGGTGGAATGAAGTGGAGGTCCTTGTCAACAGAGCAGCCCTAAACTTTGGGGTGCTTGTGTCTTGCTGATTTTCAATTTTCCCACTTTATCCCCCCATGCGTGGAAGTGCCCTATGCTCTCTAAGCTGTGTTTTTTAGCTGTTTCAGGACACACCGTACACTTCTCCAGTGTGGCTGTTGGCAATTGACATCCCGCCCATCAGTGTAGCAAGGCTCCCATTTCTCCATGGCCTGTCCTGCATTTCTGGTTTTGACACTTTTTTCAGCATGGCCCTTTTGACCGAAGGGAAGCGAGACTTCTTTGTAGCGCTGATTTGCCTTTCCAGGTTGCTTGGTTGGCCAAAAAGGGCGTATGCGTTTTTTCCTGAATATATTCAGGAAAAAACGCATACGCCCTTTTTGGCCAAGGGCATCATTGTCGACGTTTTGCCCCTTTTCATGTGCTTTAAAGACGATTCGAATCTACCTCCTGAAATCTGTTTCCTGCAATTCTGCCTTGATTTCAGATCCTCTTCTTTGCCTTCCCTCAATATATTTGTGGACGAGAGTTATCATTTATAACTCTGCAGGTTTGTGAATTGCAGTGCCCTGAAGCTCCATTTTACAAGTCGCTTTTTTGGGAGCTGGCCGCCAAAGCGCAGGATGGCTTCAGGCCCTGTTCTGGTTCCGGGGGGCAGGCTGAGCCTGTGGTTAATTCTTCTTCCTGATGGGAAAATAGAGTGACCTGTGCCTGTCCCAACACCAAGAGCGAGTCTCTCATTGGTTCCCCGTCTTCCCGTTCATCCTCAGGACAAATTGCAACCTGTACGGAACAGGAGGTTAAAGGTGCTGATGCTCCAAGTAGGGAGATTGCTAGTAAAGTGGCTGGAATGGCGAACCCGAGCACAAGGAGATGAGAAATGAGGTGCGTTTTAGAAACCTTTCCCCATCACACGGTGTACCATCTTCTGGGTTTCTCATGCATGTTTTCGATGTAGGAAGATGCCCTTGAACCTGGAGATTTGGGACCCATGCGATGGGTAGCACGCAGTATTACTTTAAAGGGTCTGCGTTTGCTCACCCAACCTCACCAAACCTCTCAGCCCCAAGAGTGTCCACCCTTATGTCTCATCCAGCTGTGGGTCTAGATATGGTCAATCCAGGTTGCATCACAGCCCCTGAAAGAATTGTGTAAGAATTTCTCTCTCTTTCCCTGTCTTTGTTTCATGGGTTTTTAAAAGTAATTTATTTTTATAATGGGGTTTAGCTGCTTTTCACGGCTGTGTTTATGCCGCTTTACACCCACTTGACACACTAACAGAGAGATATCAATACATAGGTTTTAAGATTATTACTAGTCACATATATTCTTGTGCGGTGAATCGGGCGTGTTGAGTCCAGTTCTCTGAGCAAGGAGTAGGTCTTGTCTATTACATATTGGGTTTATGGAACGGTATCTGAGCTAATTTGAAACTCTTGTTTTATGTATCACCCCACCTCACCTTTCCCGTTAAGCAGCCATAGTGTGTTTTCTGCATGTGTGACTCTGTTCTGTTTTGTAATTCAGTTCAAGTGTAACGGTTTTTACATTCCCTTTATAAGTGACACCTTATGAGAAGTGTCCTTTTCTGTGTGACTTATTTCACTTAGAATCGTCGTACCTAAATCCACTCATCATGCTGCTACTAGCCTTATGACATTGATTTCATGGCTGAGTGATATTCCATTGTACATAAGGACCACAACTTTTTTATCCATTTTTCGCTTTCCTGGGATATTTAAGGTGGAATGAAGTGGAGGTCCTTGTCAAAAGAGCAGCCCTAAACTTTGGGGTGCTTGTGTCTTGCTGATTTTCAATTTTCTCACTTTATTCCCCCAAGCGTGGAAGTGCCCTATGCTCTCTAAGCTGTGTTTTTTAGATGTTTCAGGACACACCGTACCCTTCTCCAGAGTGGCTGTTGGCTATTTACATCCCGCCCATCAGTGTAGCAAGGCTCCCATTTCTCCATGGCCTGTCCTGCATTTCTGGTTTTGACACTTTTTTCAGCATGGCCCTTTTGACCGATGGGAAGCGAGAGTTCTTTGTAGCGCTGATTTGCCTTTCCAGGTTGCTTGGTTGGCCAAAAAGGGCGTATGCGTTTTTTCCTGAATATATTCAGGCAAAAACGCATACGCCCTTTTTGGCCAAAGGCATCATTGTCGATGTTTTGCCGCTTTTCATGTGCTTTAAAGGCGATTCGAATCTACCTACTGAAATCTGTTTCCTGCAATTCTGCCTTGATTTCAAATCCTCTTCTTTGCCTTCCCTCAATATATTTGTGGACGAGAGTTATCATTTATAACTCTGCAGGTTTGTGAATTGCAGTGCCCTGAAGCTCCATTTTACAAGTCGCTTTTTTGGGAGCTGGCCGCAAAAGCGCAGGATGGCTTCAGGCCCTGTTCTGGTTCCGGGGGGCAGGCTGAGCCTGTGGTTAATTCTTCTTCCTGATGGGAAAATAGAGTGACCTGTGCCTGTCCCAACACCAAGAGCTAGTCTCTCATTGGTTCCCCGTCTTCCCGTTCATCCTCAGGACAAATTGCAACCTGTACGGAACAGGAGGTTAAAGGTGCTGATGCTCCAAGTAGGGAGATTGCTAGTAAAGTGGCTGGAATGGCGAACCCGAGCACAAGGAGATGAGAAATGAGGTGCGTTTTAGAAACCTTTCCCCATCACACGGTGTACCATCTTCTGGGTTTCTCATGCATGTTTTCGATGTAGGAAGATGCCCTTGAACCTGGAGATTTGGGACCCATGCGATGGGTAGCACGCAGTATTACTTTAAAGGGTCTGCGTTTGCTCACCCAACCTCACCAAACCTCTCAGCCCCAAGAGTGTCCACCCTTATGTCTCATCCAGCTGTGGGTCTAGATATGGTCAATCCAGGTTGCATCACAGCCCCTGAACGAATTGTGTAAGAATTTCTCTCTCTTTCCCTGTCTTTGTTTCATGGGTTTTTAAAAGTAATTTATTTTTATAATGGGGTTTAGCTGCTTTTCACGGCTGTGTTTATGCCGCTTTACACCCACTTGACACACTAACAGAGAGATATCAATACATAGGTTTTAAGATTATTACTAGTCAGATATATTCTTGTGCGGTGAATCGGGCGTGTTGAGTCCAGTTCTCTGAGCAAGGAGTAGGTCTTGTCTATTACATATTGGGTTTATGGAACGGTATCTGAGCTAATTTGAAAGTCTTGTTTTATGTATCACCCCACCTCACCTTTCCCGTTAAACAGCCATAGTGTGTTTTCTGCATGTGTGACTCTGTTCTGTTTTGTAATTCAGTTCAAGTGTAACGGTTTTTACATTCCCTCTATAAGTGACACCTTATGAGAAGTGTCCTTTTCTGTGTGACTTATTTCACTTAGAATCGTCGTAGCTAAATCCACTCATCATGCTGCTACTTGCCTTATGACATTGATTTCATGGCTGAGTGATATTCCATTGTACATAAGGACCACAACTTTTTGATCCATTTTTCGCTTTCCTGGGATATTTAAGGTGGAATGAAGTGGAGGTCCTTGTCAACAGAGCAGCCCTAAACTTTGGGGTGCTTGTGTCTTGCTGATTTTCAATTTTCCCACTTTATCCCCCCATGCGTGGAAGTGCCCTATGCTCTCTAAGCTGTGTTTTTTAGCTGTTTCAGGACACACCGTACACTTCTCCAGTGTGGCTGTTGGCTATTTACATCCCGCCCATCAGTGTGGCAAGGCTCCCATTTCTCCATGGCCTGTCCTGCATTTCTGGTTTTGACACTTTTTTCAGCATGGCCCTTTTGACCGATGGGAAGCGAGACTTCTTTGTAGCGCTGATTTGCCTTTCCAGGTTGCTTGGTTGGCCAAAAAGGGCGTATGCGTTTTTTCCTGAATATATTCAGGAAAAAACGCATACGCCCTTTTTGGCCAAGGGCATCATTGTCGATGTTTTGCCGCTTTTCATGTGCTTTAAAGGCGATTCGAATCTACCTCCTGAAATCTGTTTCCTGCAATTCTGCCTTGATTTCAAATCCTCTTCTTTGCCTTCCCTCAATATATTTGTGGACGAGAGTTATCATTTATAACTCTGCAGGTTTGTGAATTGCAGTGCCCTGAAGCTCCATTTTACAAGTCGCTTTTTTGGGAGCTGGCCGCAAAAGCGCAGGATGGCTTCAGGCCCTGTTCTGGTTCCGGGGGGCAGGCTGAGCCTGTGGTTAATTCTTCTTCCTGATGGGAAAATAGAGTGACCTGTGCCTGTCCCAACACCAAGAGCTAGTCTCTCATTGGTTCCCCGTCTTCCCGTTCATCCTCAGGACAAATTGCAACCTGTACGGAACAGGAGATTAAAGGTGCTGTTGCTCCAAGTAGGGAGATTGCTAGTAAAGTGGCTGGAATGGCGAAACCGAGCACAAGGAGATGAGAAATGAGGTGCGTTTTAGAAACCTTTCCCCATCACACGGTGTACCATCTTCTGGGTTTCTCATGCATGTTTTCGATGTAGGAAGATGCCCTTGAACCTGGAGATTTGGGACCCATGCGATGGGTAGCACGCAGTATTACTTTAAAGGGTCTGCGTTTGCTCACCCAACCTCACCAAACCTCTCAGCCCCAAGAGTGTCCACCCTTATGTCTCATCCAGCTGTGGGTCTAGATATGGTCAATCCAGGTTGCATCACAGCCCCTGAACGAATTGTGTAAGAATTTCTCTCTCTTTCCCTGTCTTTGTTTCATGGGTTTTTAAAAGTAATTTATTTTTATAATGGGGTTTAGCTGCTTTTCACGGCTGTGTTTATGCCGCTTTACACCCACTTGACACACTAACAGAGAGATATCAATACATAGGTTTTAAGATTATTACTAGTCAGATATATTCTTGTGCGGTGAATCGGGCGTGTTGAGTCCAGTTCTCTGAGCAAGGAGTAGGTCTTGTCTAATACTTATTGGGTTTATGGAACGGTATCTGAGCTAATTTGAAAGTCTTGTTTTATGTATCACCCCACCTCACCTTTCCCGTTAAACAGCCATAGTGTGTTTTCAGCATGTGTGACTCTGTTCTGTTTTGTAATTCAGTTCAAGTGTAACGGTTTTTACATTCCCTCTATAAGTGACACCTTATGAGAAGTGTCCTTTTCTGTGTGACTTATTTCACTTAGAATCGTCGTACCTAAATCCACTCATCATGCTGCTACTAGCCTTATGACATTGATTTCATGGCTGAGTGATATTCCATTGTACATAAGGACCACAACTTTTTTATCCATTTTTCGCTTTCCTGGGATATTTAAGGTGGAATGAAGTGGAGGTCCTTGTCAACAGAGCAGCCCTAAACTTTGGGGTGCTTGTGTCTTGCTGATTTTCAATTTTCCCACTTTATCCCCCCATGCGTGGAAGTGCCCTATGCTCTCTAAGCTGTGTTTTTTAGCTGTTTCAGGACACACCGTACACTTCTCCAGTGTGGCTGTTGGCTATTTACATCCCGCCCATCAGTGTGGCAAGGCTCCCATTTCTCCATGGCCTGTCCTGCATTTCTGGTTTTGACACTTTTTTCAGCATGGCCCTTTTGACCGATGGGAAGCGAGACTTCTTTGTAGCGCTGATTTGCCTTTCCAGGTTGCTTGGTTGGCCAAAAAGGGCGTATGCGTTTTTTCCTGAATATATTCAGGAAAAAACGCATACGCCCTTTTTGGCCAAGGGCATCATTGTCGATGTTTTGCCGCTTTTCATGTGCTTTAAAGGCGATTCGAATCTACCTACTGAAATCTGTTTCCTGCAATTCTGCCTTGATTTCAAATCCTCTTCTTTGCCTTCCCTCAATATATTTGTGGACGAGAGTTATCATTTATAACTCTGCAGGTTTCTGAATTGCAGTGCCCTGAAGCTCCATTTTACAAGTCGCTTTTTTGGGAGCTGGCCGCAAAAGCGCAGGATGGCTTCAGGCCCTGTTCTGGTTCCGGGGGGCAGGCTGAGCCTGTGGTTAATTCTTCTTCCTGATGGGAAAATAGAGTGACCTGTTCCTGTCACAACACCAAGAGCTAGTCTCTCATTGGTTCCCCGTCTTCCCGTTCATCCTCAGGACAAATTGCAACCTGTACGGAACAGGAGGTTAAAGGTGCTGATGCTCCAAGTAGGGAGATTGCTAGTAAAGTGGCTGGAAAGGCGAACCCGAGCACAAGGAGATGAGAAATGAGGTGCGTTTTAGAAACGTTTCCCCATCACACGGTGTACCATCTTCTGGGTTTCTCATGCATGTTTTCGATGTAGGAAGATGCCCTTGAACCTGGAGATTTGGGGCCCATGCGATGGGTAGCACGCAGTATTACTTTAAAGGGTCTGCGTTTGCTCACCCAACCTCACCAAACCTCTCAGCCCCAAGAGTGTCCACCCTTATGTCTCATCCAGCTGTGGGTCTAGATATGGTCAATCCAGGTTGCATCACAGCCCCTGAACGAATTGTGTAAGAATTTCTCTCTCTTTCCCTGTCTTTGTTTCATGGGTTTTTAAAAGTAATTTATTTTTATAATGGGGTTTAGCTGCTTTTCACGGCTGTGTTTATGCCGCTTTACACCCACTTGACACACTAACAGAGAGATATCAATACATAGGTTTTAAGATTATTACTAGTCAGATATATTCTTGTGCGGTGAATCGGGCGTGTTGAGTCCAGTTCTCTGAGCAAGGAGTAGGTCTTGTCTATTACATATTGGGTTTATGGAACGGTATCTGAGCTAATTTGAAAGTCTTGTTTTATGTATCACCCCACCTCACCTTTCCCATTAAGCAGCCATGGTGTGTTTTCTGCATGTGTGACTCTGTTCTGTTTTGTAATTAAGTTCAAGTGTAACGGATTTTACATTCCCTCTATAAGTGACACCTTATGAGAAGTGTCCTTTTCTGTGTGACTTATTTCACTTAGAATCGTCGTACCTAAATCCACTCATCATGCTGCTACTAGCCTTATGACATTGATTTCATGGCTGAGTGATATTCCATTGTACATAAGGACCACAACTTTTTTATCCATTTTTCGCTTTCCTGGGATATTTAAGGTGGAATGAAGTGGAGGTCCTTGTCAACAGAGCAGCCCTAAACTTTGGGGTGCTTGTGTCTTGCTGATTTTCAATTTTCTCACTTTATCCCCCCATGCGTGGAAGTGCCCTATGCTCTCTAAGCTGTGTTTTTTAGATGTTTCAGGACACACCGTACCCTCTCCAGAGTGGCTGTTGGCAATTTACATCCCGCCCATCAGTGTAGCAAGGCTCCCATTTCTCCATGGCCTGTCCTGCATTTCTGGTTTTGACACTTTTTTCAGCATGGCCCTTTTGACCGATGGGAAGCGAGACTTCTTTGTAGCGCTGATTTGCCTTTCCAGGTTGCTTGGTTGGCCAAAAAGGGCGTATGCGTTTTTTCCTGAATATATTCAGGAAAAAACGCATACGCCCTTTTTGGCCAAGGGCATCATTGTCAACGTTTTGCCGCTTTTCATGTGCTTTAAAGACGATTCGAATCTACCTCCTGAAATCTGTTTCCTGCAATTCTGCCTTGATTTCAAATCCTCTTCTTTGCCTTCCCTCAATATATTTGTGGACGAGAGTTATCATTTATAACTCTGCAGGTTTGTGAATTGCAGTGCCCTGAAGCTCCATTTTACAAGTCGCTTTTTTGGGAGCTGGCCGCAAAAGCGCAGGATGGCTTCAGGCCCTGTTCTGGTTCCGGGGGGCAGGCTGAGCCTGTGGTTAATTCTTCTTCCTGATGGGAAAATAGAGTGACCTGTGCCTGTCCCAACACCAAGAGCTAGTCTCTCATTGGTTCCCCGTCTTCCCGTTCATCCTCAGGACAAATTGCAACCTGTACGGAACAGGAGATTAAAGGTGCTGTTGCTCCAAGTAGGGAGATTGCTAGTAAAGTGGCTGGAATGGCGAACCCGAGCACAAGGAGATGAGAAATGAGGTGCGTTTTAGAAACCTTTCCCCATCACACGGTGTACCATCTTCTGGGTTTCTCATGCATGTTTTCGATGTAGGAAGATGCCCTTGAACCTGGAGATTTGGGACCCATGCGATGGGTAGCACGCAGTATTACTTTAAAGGGTCTGCGTTTGCTCACCCAACCTCACCAAACCTCTCAGCCCCAAGAGTGTCCACCCTTATGTCTCATCCAGCTGTGGGTCTAGATATGGTCAATCCAGGTTGCATCACAGCCCCTGAACGAATTGTGTAAGAATTTCTCTCTCTTTCCCTGTCTTTGTTTCATGGGTTTTTAAAAGTAATTTATTTTTATAATGGGGTTTAGCTGCTTTTCACGGCTGTGTTTATGCCGCTTTACACCCACTTGACACACTAACAGAGAGATATCAATACATAGGTTTTAAGATTATTACTAGTCAGATATATTCTTGTGCGGTGAATCGGGCGTGTTGAGTCCAGTTCTCTGAGCAAGGAGTAGGTCTTGTCTATTACATATTGGGTTTATGGAACGGTATCTGAGCTAATTTGAAACTCTTGTTTTATGTATCACCCCACCTCACCTTTCCCGTTAAGCAGCCATAGTGTGTTTTCTGCATGTGTGACTCTGTTCTGTTTTGTAATTCAGTTCAAGTGTAACGGTTTTTACATTCCCTTTATAAGTGACAACTTATGAGAAGTGTCCTTTTCTGTGTGACTTATTTCACTTAGAATCGTCGTACCTAAATCCACTCATCATGCTGCTACTAGCCTTATGACATTGATTTCATGGCTGAGTGATATTCCATTGTACATAAGGACCACAACTTTTTTATCCATTTTTCGCTTTCCTGGGATATTTAAGGTGGAATGAAGTGGAGGTCCTTGTCAAAAGAGCAGCCCTAAACTTTGGGGTGCTTGTGTCTTGCTGATTTTCAATTTTCTCACTTTATCCCCCCAAGCGTGGAAGTGCCCTATGCTCTCTAAGCTGTGTTTTTTAGATGTTTCAGGACACACCGTACCCTTCTCCAGAGTGGCTGTTGGCTATTTACATCCCGCCCATCAGTGTAGCAAGGCTCCCATTTCTCCATGGCCTGTCCTGCATTTCTGGTTTTGACACTTTTTTCAGCATGGCCCTTTTGACCGATGGGAAGCGAGAGTTCTTTGTAGCGCTGATTTGCCTTTCCAGGTTGCTTGGTTGGCCAAAAAGGGCGTATGCGTTTTTTCCTGAATATATTCAGGCAAAAACGCATACGCCCTTTTTGGCCAAAGGCATCATTGTCGATGTTTTGCCGCTTTTCATGTGCTTTAAAGGCGATTCGAATCTACCTACTGAAATCTGTTTCCTGCAATTCTGCCTTGATTTCAAATCCTCTTCTTTGCCTTCCCTCAATATATTTGTGGACGAGAGTTATCATTTATAACTCTGCAGGTTTGTGAATTGCAGTGCCCTGAAGCTCCATTTTACAAGTCGCTTTTTTGGGAGCTGGCCGCAAAAGCGCAGGATGGCTTCAGGCCCTGTTCTGGTTCCGGGGGGCAGGCTGAGCCTGTGGTTAATTCTTCTTCCTGATGGGAAAATAGAGTGACCTGTTCCTGTCACAACACCAAGAGCTAGTCTCTCATTGGTTCCCCGTCTTCCCGTTCATCCTCAGGACAAATTGCAACCTGTACGGAACAGGAGGTTAAAGGTGCTGATGCTCCAAGTAGGGAGATTGCTAGTAAAGTGGCTGGAAAGGCGAACCCGAGCACAAGGAGATGAGAAATGAGGTGCGTTTTAGAAACCTTTCCCCATCACACGGTGTACCATCTTCTGGGTTTCTCATGCATGTTTTCGATGTCGGAAGATGCCCTTGAACCTGGAGATTTGGGACCCATGCGATGGGTAGCACGCAGTATTACTTTAAAGGGTCTGCGTTTGCTCACCCAACCTCACCAAACCTCTCAGCCCCAAGAGTGTCCACCCTTATGTCTCATCCAGCTGTGGGTCTAGATATGGTCAATCCAGGTTGCATCACAGCCCCTGAACGAATTGTGTAAGAATTTCTCTCTCTTTCCCTGTCTTTGTTTCATGGGTTTTTAAAAGTAATTTATTTTTATAATGGGGTTTAGCTGCTTTTCACGGCTGTGTTTATGCCGCTTTACACCCACTTGACACACTAACAGAGAGATATCAATACATAGGTTTTAAGATTATTACTAGTCAGATATATTCTTGTGCGGTGAATCGGGCGTGTTGAGTCCAGTTCTCTGAGCAAGGAGTAGGTCTTGTCTATTACATATTGCGTTTATGGAACGGTATCTGAGCTAATTTGAAAGTCTTGTTTTATGTATCACCCCACCTCACCTTTCCCATTAAGCAGCCATGGTGTGTTTTCTGCATGTGTGACTCTGTTCTGTTTTGTAATTAAGTTCAAGTGTAACGGATTTTACATTCCCTCTATAAGTGACACCTTATGAGAAGTGTCCTTTTCTGTGTGACTTATTTCACTTAGAATCGTCGTACCTAAATCCACTCATCATGCTGCTACTAGCCTTATGACATTGATTTCATGGCTGAGTGATATTCCATTGTACATAAGGACCACAACTTTTTTATCCATTTTTCGCTTTCCTGGGATATTTAAGGTGGAATGAAGTGGAGGTCCTTGTCAACAGAGCAGCCCTAAACTTTGGGGTGCTTGTGTCTTGCTGATTTTCAATTTTCTCACTTTATCCCCCCATGCGTGGAAGTGCCCTATGCTCTCTAAGCTGTGTTTTTTAGATGTTTCAGGACACACCGTACCCTTCTCCAGAGTGGCTGTTGGCAATTTACATCCCGCCCATCAGTGTAGCAAGGCTCCCATTTCTCCATGGCCTGTCCTGCATTTCTGGTTTTGACACTTTTTTCAGCATGGCCCTTTTGACCGATGGGAAGCGAGACTTCTTTGTAGCGCTGATTTTCCTTTCCAGGTTGCTTGGTTGGCCAAAAAGGGCGTATGCGTTTTTTCCTGAATATATTCAGGAAAAAACGCATACGCCCTTTTTGGCCAAGGGCATCATTGTCGATGTTTTGCCGCTTTTCATGTGCTTTAAAGGCGATTCGAATCTACCTACTGAAATCTGTTTCCTGCAATTCTGCCTTGATTTCAAATCCTCTTCTTTGCCTTCCCTCAATATATTTGTGGACGAGAGTTATCATTTATAACTCTGCAGGTTTGTGAATTGCAGTGCCCTGAAGCTCCATTTTACAAGTCGCTTTTTTGGGAGCTGGCCACAAAAGCGCCGGATGGCTTCAGGCCCTGTTCTGGTTCCGGGGGGCAGGCTGAGCCTGTGGTTAATTCTTCTTCCTGATGGGAAAATAGAGTGACCTGTGCCTGTCCCAACATCAAGAGCTAGTCTCTCATTGGTTCCCCGTCTTCCCGTTCATCCTCAGGACAAATTGCAACGTGTACGGAACAGGAGGTTAAAGGTGCTGATGCTCCAAGTAGGGAGATTGCTAGTAAAGTGGCTGGAATGGCGAACCCGAGCACAAGGAAATGAGAAATGAGGTGCGTTTTAGAAACCTTTCCCCATCACACGGTGTACCATCTTCTGGGTTTCTCATGCATGTTTTCGATGTAGGAAGATGCCCTTGAACCTGGAGATTTGGGACCCATGCGATGGGTAGCACGCAGTATTACTTTAAAGGGTCTGCGTTTGCTCACCCAACCTCACCAAACCTCTCAGCCCCAAGAGTGTCCACCCTTATGTCTCATCCAGCTGTGGGTCTAGATATGGTCAATCCAGGTTGCATCACAGCCCCTGAACGAATTGTGTAAGAATTTCTCTCTCTTTCCCTGTCTTTGTTTCATGGGTTTTTAAAAGTAATTTATTTTTATAATGGGGTTTAGCTGCTTTTCACGGCTGTGTTTATGCCGCTTTACACCCACTTGACACACTAACAGAGAGATATCAATACATAGGTTTTAAGATTATTACTAGTCAGATATATTCTTGTGCGGTGAATCGGGCGTGTTGAGTCCAGTTCTCTGAGGAAGGAGTAGGTCTTGTCTATTACATATTGGGTTTATGGAACGGTATCTGAACTAATTTGAAAGTCTTGTTTTATGTATCACCCCACCTCACCTTTCCCGTTAAGCAGCCATAGTGTGTTTTCTGCATGTGTGACTCTGTTCTGTTTTGTAATTCAGTTCAAGTGTAACGGATTTTACATTCCCTCTATAAGTGACACCTTATGAGAAGTGTCCTTTTCTGTGTGACTTATTTCACTTAGAATCGTCGTACCTAAATCCACTCATCATGCTGCTACTAGCCTTATGACATTGATTTCATGGCTGAGTGATATTCCATTGTACATAAGGACCACAACTTTTTTATCCATTTTTCGCTTTCCTGGGATATTTAAGGTGGAATGAAGTGGAGGTCCTTGTCAACAGAGCAGCCCTAAACTTTGGGGTGCTTGTGTCTTGCTGATTTTCAATTTTCTCACTTTATCCCCCCATGCGTGGAAGTGCCCTATGCTCTCTAAGCTGTGTTTTTTAGATGTTTCAGGACACACCGTACCCTTCTCCAGAGTGGCTGTTGGCTATTTACATCCCGCCCATCAGTGTGGCAAGGCTACCATTTCTCCATGGCCTGTCCTGCATTTCTGGTTTTGACACTTTTTTCAGCATGGCCCTTTTGACCGATGGGAAGCGAGACTTCTTTGTAGCGCTGATTTGCCTTTCCAGGTTGCTTGGTTGGCCAAAAAGGGCGTATGCGTTTTTTCCTGAATATATTCAGGAAAAAACGCATACGCCCTTTTTGGCCAAGGGCATCATTGTCGATGTTTTGCCGCTTTTCATGTGCTTTAAAGGCGATTCGAATCTACCTACTGAAATCTGTTTCCTGCAATTCTGCCTTGATTTCAAATCCTCTTCTTTGCCTTCCCTCAATATATTTGTGGACGAGAGTTATCATTTATAACTCTGCAGGTTTGTGAATTGCAGTGCCCTGAAGCTCCATTTTACAAGTCGCTTTTTTGGGAGCTGGCCGCAAAAGCGCAGGATGGCTTCAGGCCCTGTTCTGGTTCCGGGGGGCAGGCTGAGCCTGTGGTTAATTCTTCTTCCTGATGGGAAAATAGAGTGACCTGTTCCTGTCACAACACCAAGAGCTAGTCTCTCATTGGTTCCCCGTCTTCCCGTTCATCCTCAGGACAAATTGCAACCTGTACGGAACAGGAGGTTAAAGGTGCTGATGCTCCAAGTAGGGAGATTGCTAGTAAAGTGGCTGGAAAGGCGAACCCGAGCACAAGGAGATGAGAAATGAGGTGCGTTTTAGAAACCTTTCCCCATCACACGGTGTACCATCTTCTGGGTTTCTCATGCATGTTTTCGATGTAGGAAGATGCCCTTGAACCTGGAGATTTGGGACCCATGCGATGGGTAGCACGCAGTATTACTTTAAAGGGTCTGCGTTTGCTCACCCAACCTCACCAAACCTCTCAGCCCCAAGAGTGTCCACCCTTATGTCTCATCCAGCTGTGGGTCTAGATATGGTCAATCCAGGTTGCATCACAGCCCCTGAACGAATTGTGTAAGAATTTCTCTCTCTTTCCCTGTCTTTGTTTCATGGGTTTTTAAAAGTAATTTATTTTTATAATGGGGTTTAGCTGCTTTTCACGGCTGTGTTTATGCCGCTTTACACACACTTGACACACTAACAGAGAGATATCAATACATAGGTTTTAAGATTATTACTAGTCAGATATATTCTTGTGCGGTGAATCGGGCGTGTTGAGTCCAGTTCTCTGAGCAAGGAGTAGGTCTTGTCTATTACATATTGGGTTTATGGAACGGTATCTGAGCTAATTTGAAAGTCTTGTTTTATGTATCACCCCACCTCACCTTTCCCATTAAGCAGCCATAGTGTGTTTTCTGCATGTGTGACTCTGTTCTGTTTTGTAATTCAGTTCAAGTGTAACGGATTTTACATTCCCTCTATAAGTGACACCTTATGAGAAGTGTCCTTTTCTGTGTGACTTATTTCACTTAGAATCGTCGTACCTAAATCCACTCATCATGCTGCTACTAGCCTTATGACATTGATTTCATGGCTGAGTGATATTCCATTGTACATAAGGACCACAACTTTTTTATCCATTTTTCGCTTTCCTGGGATATTTAAGGTGGAATGAAGTGGAGGTCCTTGTCAACAGAGCAGCCCTAAACTTTGGGGTGCTTGTGTCTTGCTGATTTTCAATTTTCTCACTTTATCCCCCCATGCGTGGAAGTGCCCTATGCTCTCTAAGCTGTGTTTTTTAGATGTTTCAGGACACACCGTACCCTTCTCCAGAGTGGCTGTTGGCAATTTACATCCCGCCCATCAGTGTAGCAAGGCTCCCATTTCTCCATGGCCTGTCCTGCATTTCTGGTTTTGACACTTTTTTCAGCATGGCCCTTTTGACCGATGGGAAGCGAGACTTCTTTGTAGCGCTGATTTGCCTTTCCAGGTTGCTTGGTTGGCCAAAAAGGGCGTATGCGTTTTTTCCTGAATATATTCAGGAAAAAACGCATACGCCCTTTTTGGCCAAGGGCATCATTGTCGATGTTTTGCCGCTTTTCATGTGCTTTAAAGGCAATTCGAATCTACCTACTGAAATCTGTTTCCTGTAATTCTGCCTTGATTTCAAATCCTCTTCTTTGCCTTCCCTCAATATATTTGTGGACGAGAGTTATCATTTATAACTCTGCAGGTTTGTGAATTGCAGTGCCCTGAAGCTCCATTTTACAAGTCGCTTTTTTGGGAGCTGGCCGCAAAAGCGCAGGATGGCTTCAGGCCCTGTTCTTGTTCCGGGGGGCAGGCTGAGCCTGTGGTTAATTCTTCTTCCTGATGGGAAAATAGAGTGACCTGTGCCTGTCCCAACACCAAGAGCTAGTCTCTCATTGGTTCCCCGTCTTCCCGTTCATCCTCAGGACAAATTGCAACCTGTACGGAACAGGAGGTTAAAGGTGCTGATGCTCCAAGTAGGGAGATTGCTAGTAAAGTGCCTGGAATGGCGAAGCCGAGCACAAGGAGATGAGAAATGAGGTGCGTTTTAGAAACCTTTCCCCATCACACGGTGTACCATCTTCTGGGTTTCTCATGCATGTTTTCGATGTAGGAAGATGCCCTTGAACCTGGAGATTTGGGACCCATTCGATGGGTAGCACGCAGTATTACTTTAAAGGGTCTGCGTTTGCTCACCCAACCTCACCAAACCTCTCAGCCCCAAGAGTGTCCACCCTTATGTCTCATCCAGCTGTGGGTCTAGATATGGTCAATCCAGGTTGCATCACAGCCCCTGAACGAATTGTGTAAGAATTTCTCTCTCTTTCCCTGTCTTTGTTTCATGGGTTTTTAAAAGTAATTTATTTTTATAATGGGGTTTAGCTGCTTTTCACGGCTGTGTTTATGCCGCTTTACACACACTTGACACACTAACAGAGAGATATCAATACATAGGTTTTAAGATTATTACTAGTCACATATATTCTTGTGCGGTGAATCGGGCGTGTTGAGTCCAGTTCTCTGAGCAAGGAGTAGGTCTTGTCTATTATATATTGGGTTTATGGAACGGTATCTGAGCTAATTTGAAAGTCTTGTTTTATGTATCACCCCACCTCACCTTTCCCATTAAGCAGCCATAGTGTGTTTTCTGCATGTGTGACTCTGTTCTGTTTTGTAATTCAGTTCAAGTGTAACGGATTTTACATTCCCTCTATAAGTGACACCTTATGAGAAGTGTCCTTTTCTGTGTGACTTATTTCACTTAGAATCGTCGTACCTAAATCCACTCATCATGCTGCTACTAGCCTTATGACATTGATTTCATGGCTGAGTGATATTCCATTGTACATAAGGACCACAACTTTTTTATCCATTTTTCGCTTTCCTGGGATATTTAAGGTGGAATGAAGTGGAGGTCCTTGTCAACAGAGCAGCCCTAAACTTTGGGGTGCTTGTGTCTTGCTGATTTTCAATTTTCTCACTTTATCCCCCCATGCGTGGAAGTGCCCTATGCTCTCTAAGCTGTGTTTTTTAGATGTTTCAGGACACACCGTACCCTTCTCCAGAGTGGCTGTTGGCAATTTACATCCCGCCCATCAGTGTAGCAAGGCTCCCATTTCTCCATGGCCTGTCCTGCATTTCTGGTTTTGACACTTTTTTCAGCATGGCCCTTTTGACCGATGGGAAGCGAGACTTCTTTGTAGCGCTGATTTGCCTTTCCAGGTTGCTTGGTTGGCCAAAAAGGGCGTATGCGTTTTTTCCTGAATATATTCAGGAAAAAACGCATACGCCCTTTTTGGCCAAGGGCATCATTGTCGATGTTTTGCCGCTTTTCATGTGCTTTAAAGGCGATTCGAATCTACCTACTGAAATCTGTTTCCTGCAGTTCTGCCTTGATTTCAAATCCTCTTCTTTGCCTTCCCTCAATATATTTGTGGACGAGAGTTATCATTTATAACTCTGCAGGTTTGTGAATTGCAGTGCCCTGAAGCTCCATTTTACAAGTCGCTTTTTTGGGAGCTGGCCACAAAAGCGCAGGATGGCTTCAGGCCCTGTTCTGGTTCCGGGGGGCAGGCTGAGCCTGTGGTTAATTCTTCTTCCTGATGGGAAAATAGAGTGACCTGTGCCTGTCCCAACACCAAGAGCTAGTCTCTCATTGGTTCCCCGTCTTCCCGTTCATCCTCAGGACAAATTGCAACGTGTACGGAACAGGAGGTTAAAGGTGCTGATGCTCCAAGTAGGGAGATTGCTAGTAAAGTGGCTGGAATGGCGAACCCGAGCGCAAGGAAATGAGAAATGAGGTGCGTTTTAGAAACCTTTCCCCATCACACGGTGTACCATCTTCTGGGTTTCTCATGCATGTTTTCGATGTAGGAAGATGCCCTTGAACCTGGAGATTTGGGACCCATGCGATGGGTAGCACGCAGTATTACTTTAAAGGGTCTGCGTTTGCTCACCCAACCTCACCAAACCTCTCAGCCCCAAGAGTGTCCACCCTTATGTCTCATCCAGCTGTGGGTCTAGATATGGTCAATCCAGGTTGCATCACAGCCCCTGAACGAATTGTGTAAGAATTTCTCTCTCTTTCCCTGTCTTTGTTTCATGGGTTTTGAAAAGTAATTTATTTTTATAATGGGGTTTAGCTGCTTTTCACGGCTGTGTTTATGCCGCTTTACACCCACTTGACACACTAACAGAGAGATATCAATACATAGGTTTTAAGATTATTACTAGTCAGATATATTCTTGTGCGGTGAATCGGGCGTGTTGAGTCCACTTCTCTGAGCAAGGAGTAGGTCTTGTCTATTACATATTCGGTTTATGGAACGGTATCTGAGCTAATTTGAAAGTCTTGTTTTATGTATCACCCCACCTCACCTTTCCCATTAAGCAGCCATAGTGTGTTTTCTGCATGTGTGACTCTGTTCTGTTTTGTAATTCAGTTCAAGTGTAACGGATTTTACATTCCCTCTATAAGTGACACCTTATGAGAAGTGTCCTTTTCTGTGTGACTTATTTCACTTAGAATCGTCGTACCTAAATCCACTCATCATGCTGCTACTAGCCTTATGACATTGATTTCATGGCTGAGTGATATTCCATTGTACATAAGGACCACAACTTTTTTATCCATTTTTCGCTTTCCTGGGATATTTAAGGTGGAATGAAGTGGAGGTCCTTGTCAACAGAGCAGCCCTAAACTTTGGGGTGCTTGTGTCTTGCTGATTTTCAATTTTCTCACTTTATCCCCCCATGCGTGGAAGTGCCCTATGCTCTCTAAGCTGTGTTTTTTAGATGTTTCAGGACACACCGTACCCTTCTCCAGAGTGGCTGTTGGCAATTTACATCCCGCCCATCAGTGTAGCAAGGCTCCCATTTCTCCATGGCCTGTCCTGCATTTCTGGTTTTGACACTTTTTTCAGCATGGCCATTTTGACCGATGGGAAGCGAGACTTCTTTGTAGCGCTGATTTGCCTTTCCAGGTTGCTTGGTTGGCCAAATAGGGCGTATGCGTTTTTTCCTGAATATATTCAGGAAAAAACGCATACGCCCTTTTTGGCCAAGGGCATCATTGTCGATGTTTTGCCGCTTTTCATGTGCTTTAAAGGCGATTCGAATCTACCTCCTGAAATCTGTTTCCTGCAATTCTGCCTTGATTTCAAATCCTCTTCTTTGCCTTCCCTCAATATATTTGTGGACGAGAGTTATCATTTATAACTCTGCAGGTTTGTGAATTGCAGTGCCCTGAAGCTCCATTTTACAAGTCGCTTTTTTGGGAGCTGGCCGCAAAAGCGCAGGATGGCTTCAGGCCCTGTTCTGGTTCCGGGGGGCAGGCTGAGCCTGTGGTTAATTCTTCTTCCTGATGGGAAAATAGAGTGACCTGTGCCTGTCCCAACACCAAGAGCTAGTGTCTCATTGGTTCCCCGTCTTCCCGTTCATCCTCAGGACAAATTGCAACCTGTACGGAACAGGAGGTTAAAGGTGCTGAGGCTCCAAGTAGGGAGATTGCTAGTAAAGTGGCTGGAATGGCGAAGCCTAGCACAAGGAGATGAGAAATGAGGTGCGTTTTAGAAACCTTTCCCCATCACACGGTGTACCATATTCTGGGTTTCTCATGCATGTTTTCGATGTAGGAAAATGCCCTTGAACCTGGAGATTTGGGACCCATGCGATGGGTAGCACGCAGTATTACTTTAAAGGTTCAGCGTTTGCTCACCCAACCTCACCAAACCTCTCAGGCCCAAGAGTGTCCACCCTTATGTCTCATCCAGCTGTGGGTCTAGATATGGTCAATCCAGGTTGCATCACAGCCCCTGAACGAATTGTGTAAGAATTTCTCTCTCTTTCCCTGTCTTTGTTTCATGGGTTTTTAAAAGTAATTTATTTTTATAATGGGGTTTAGCTGCTTTTCACGGCTGTGTTTATGCCACTTTACACCCACTTGACACACTAACAGAGATATATCAATACATAGGTTTTAAGATTATTACTAGTCAGATATATTATTGTGTGGTGAATCGGGCGTGTTGAGTCCAGTTCTCTGAGCAAGGAGTAGGTCTTGTCTATTACATATTGGGTTTATGGAACGGTATCTGAGCTAATTTGAAACTCTTGTTTTATGTATCACCCCACCTCACCTTTCCCGTTAAGCAGCCATAGTGTGTTTTCTGCATGTGTGACTCTGTTCTGTTTTGTAATTCAGTTCAAGTGTAACGGTTTTTACATTCCCTCTATAAGTGACACCTTATGAGAGGTGTCCTTTTCTGTGTGACTTATTTCACTTAGAATCGTCGTACCTAAATCCACTCATCATGCTGCTACTAGCCTTATGACATTGATTTCATGGCTGAGTGATATTCCATTGTACATAAGGACCACAACTTTTTTATCCATTTTTCGCTTTCCTGGGATATTTAAGGTGGAATGAAGTGGAGGTCCTTGTCAACAGAGCAGCCCTAAACTTTGGGGTGCTTGTGTCTTGCTGATTTTCAATTTTCCCACTTTATCCCCCCATGTGTGGAAGTGCCCTATGCTCTCTAAGCTGTGTTTTTTAGATGTTTCAGGACACACCGTACCCTTCTCCAGAGTGGCTGTTGGCAATTTACATCCCGCCCATCAGTGTAGCAAGGCTCCCATTTCTCCATGGCCTGTCCTGCATTTCTGGTTTTGATACTTTTTTCAGCATGGCCCTTTTGACCGATGGGAAGCGAGACTTCTTTGTAGCGCTGATTTGCCTTTCCAGTTTGCTTGGTTGGCCAAATAGGGCGTATGAGTTTTTTCCTGAATATATTCAGGAAAAAACGCATACGCCCTTTTTGGCCAAGGGCATCATTGTCGATGTTTTGCCACTTTTCAAGTGCTTTAAAGGTGATTCGAATCTACCTCCTGAAATCAGTTTCCTGCAATTCTGCCTTGATTTCAAATCCTCTTCTTTGCCTTCCCTCAATATATTTGTGGACGAGAGTTATCATTTATAACTCTGCAGGTTTGTGAATTGCAGTGCCCTGAAGCTCCATTTTACAAGTCGCTTTTTTGGGAGCTGGCCGCAAAAGCGCAGGATGGCTTCAGGCCTTGTTCTGGTTCCGGGGGGCAGGCTGAGCCTGTGGTTAATTCTTCTTCCTGATGGGAAAATAGAGTGACCTGTGCCTGTCCCAACACCAAGAGCGAGTCTCTCATTGGTTCCCCGTCTTCCCGTTCATCCTCAGGACAAATTGCAACCTGTACGGAACAGGAGGTTAAAGGTGCTGATGCTCCAAGTAGGTAGATTGCTAGTAAAGTGGCTGGAATGGCGAACCCGAGCACAAGGAGATGAGAAATGAGGTGCGTTTTAGAAACCTTTCCCCATCACACGGTGTACCATCTTCTGGGTTTCTCATGCATGTTTTCGATGTAGGAAGATGCCCTTAAACCTGGAGATTTGGGACCCATGCGATGGGTAGCACGCAGTATTACTTTAAAGGGTCTGCGTTTGCTCACCCAACCTCACCAAACCTCTCAGCCCCAAGAGTGTCCACCCTTATGTCTCATCCAGCTGTGGGTCTAGATATGGTCAATCCAGGTTGCATCACAGCCCCTGAACGAATTGTGTAAGAATTTCTCTCTCTTTCCCTGTCTTTGTTTCATGGGTTTTTAAAAGTAATTTATTTTTATAATGGGGTTTAGCTGCTTTTCACGGCTGTGTTTATGCCGCTTTACACACACTTGACACACTAACAGAGAGATATCAATACATAGGTTTTAAGATTATTACTAGTCACATATATTCTTGTGCGGTGAATCGGGCGTGTTGAGTCCAGTTCTCTGAGCAAGGAGTAGGTCTTGTCTATTATATATTGGGTTTATGGAACGGTATCTGAGCTAATTTGAAAGTCTTGTTTTATGTATCACCCCACCTCACCTTTCCCATTAAGCAGCCATAGTGTGTTTTCTGCATGTGTGACTCTGTTCTGTTTTGTAATTCAGTTCAAGTGTAACGGATTTTACATTCCCTCTATAAGTGACACCTTATGAGAAGTGTCCTTTTCTGTGTGACTTATTTCACTTAGAATCGTCGTACCTAAATCCACTCATCATGCTGCTACTAGCCTTATGACATTGATTTCATGGCTGAGTGATATTCCATTGTACATAAGGACCACAACTTTTTTATCCATTTTTCGCTTTCCTGGGATATTTAAGGTGGAATGAAGTGGAGGTCCTTGTCAACAGAGCAGCCCTAAACTTTGGGGTGCTTGTGTCTTGCTGATTTTCAATTTTCTCACTTTATCCCCCCATGCGTGGAAGTGCCCTATGCTCTCTAAGCTGTGTTTTTTAGATGTTTCAGGACACACCGTACCCTTCTCCAGAGTGGCTGTTGGCAATTTACATCCCGCCCATCAGTGTAGCAAGGCTCCCATTTCTCCATGGCCTGTCCTGCATTTCTGGTTTTGACACTTTTTTCAGCATGGCCCTTTTGACCGATGGGAAGCGAGACTTCTTTGTAGCGCTGATTTGCCTTTCCAGGTTGCTTGGTTGGCCAAATAGGGCGTATGCGTTTTTTCCTGAATATATTCAGGAAAAAACGCATACGCCCTTTTTGGCCAAGGGCATCATTGTCGATGTTTTGCCGCTTTTCATGTGCTTTAAAGGCGATTCGAATCTACCTCCTGAAATCTGTTTCCTGCAATTCTGCCTTGATTTCAAATCCTCTTCTTTGCCTTCCCTCAATATATTTGTGGACGAGAGTTATCATTTATAACTCTGCAGGTTTGTGAATTGCAGTGCCCTGAAGCTCCATTTTACAAGTCGCTTTTTTGGGAGCTGGCCGCAAAAGCGCAGGATGGCTTCAGGCCCTGTTCTGGTTCCGGGGGGCAGGCTGAGCCTGTGGTTAATTCTTCTTCCTGATGGGAAAATAGAGTGACCTGTGCCTGTCCCAACACCAAGAGCTAGTCTCTCATTGGTTCCCCGTCTTCCCGTTCATCCTCAGGACAAATTGCAACCTGTACGGAACAGGAGGTTAAAGGTGCTGAGGCTCCAAGTAGGGAGATTGCTAGTAAAGTGGCTGGAATGGCGAAGCCTAGCACAAGGAGATGAGAAATGAGGTGCGTTTTAGAAACCTTTCCCCATCACACGGTGTACCATATTCTGGGTTTCTCATGCATGTTTTCGATGTAGGAAAATGCCCTTGAACCTGGAGATTTGGGACCCATGCGATGGGTAGCACGCAGTATTACTTTAAAGGTTCAGCGTTTGCTCACCCAACCTCACCAAACCTCTCAGGCCCAAGAGTGTCCACCCTTATGTCTCATCCAGCTGTGGGTCTAGATATGGTCAATCCAGGTTGCATCACAGCCCCTGAACGAATTGTGTAAGAATTTCTCTCTCTTTCCCTGTCTTTGTTTCATGGGTTTTTAAAAGTAATTTATTTTTATAATGGGGTTTAGCTGCTTTTCACGGCTGTGTTTATGCCACTTTACACCCACTTGACACACTAACAGAGATATATCAATACATAGGTTTTAAGATTATTACTAGTCAGATATATTCTTGTGTGGTGAATCGGGCGTGTTGAGTCCAGTTCTCTGAGCAAGGAGTAGGTCTTGTCTATTACATATTGGGTTTATGGAACGGTATCTGAGCTAATTTGAAACTCTTCTTTTATGTATCACCCCACCTCACCTTTCCCGTTAAGCAGCCATAGTGTGTTTTCTGCATGTGTGACTCTGTTCTGTTTTGTAATTCAGTTCAAGTGTAACGGTTTTTACATTCCCTCTATAAGTGACACCTTATGAGAGGTGTCCTTTTCTGTGTGACTTATTTCACTTAGAATCGTCGTACCTAAATCCACTCATCATGCTGCTACTAGCCTTATGACATTGATTTCATGGCTGAGTGATATTCCATTGTACATAAGGACCACAACTTTTTTATCCATTTTTCGCTTTCCTGGGATATTTAAGGTGGAATGAAGTGGAGGTCCTTGTCAACAGAGCAGCCCTAAACTTTGGGGTGCTTGTGTCTTGCTGATTTTCAATTTTCCCACTTTATCCCCCCATGTGTGGAAGTGCCCTATGCTCTCTAAGCTGTGTTTTTTAGATGTTTCAGGACACACCGTACCCTTCTCCAGAGTGGCTGTTGGCAATTTACATCCCGCCCATCAGTGTAGCAAGGCTCCCATTTCTCCATGGCCTGTCCTGCATTTCTGGTTTTGATACTTTTTTCAGCATGGCCCTTTTGACCGATGGGAAGCGAGACTTCTTTGTAGCGCTGATTTGCCTTTCCAGTTTGCTTGGTTGGCCAAATAGGGCGTATGAGTTTTTTCCTGAATATATTCAGGAAAAAACGCATACGCCCTTTTTGGCCAAGGGCATCATTGTCGATGTTTTGCCACTTTTCAAGTGCTTTAAAGGTGATTCGAATCTACCTCCTGAAATCAGTTTCCTGCAATTCTGCCTTGATTTCAAATCCTCTTCTTTGCCTTCCCTCAATATATTTGTGGACGAGAGTTATCATTTATACTCTGCAGGTTTGTGAATTGCAGTGCCCTGAAGCTCCATTTTACAAGTCGCTTTTTTGGGAGCTGGCCGCAAAAGCGCAGGATGGCTTCAGGCCTTGTTCTGGTTCCGGGGGGCAGGCTGAGCCTGTGGTTAATTCTTCTTCCTGATGGGAAAATAGAGTGACCTGTGCCTGTCCCAACACCAAGAGCGAGTCTCTCATTGGTTCCCCGTCTTCCCGTTCATCCTCAGGACAAATTGCAACCTGTACGGAACAGGAGGTTAAAGGTGCTGATGCTCCAAGTAGGTAGATTGCTAGTAAAGTGGCTGGAATGGCGAACCCGAGCACAAGGAGATGAGAAATGAGGTGCGTTTTAGAAACCTTTCCCCATCACACGGTGTACCATCTTCTGGGTTTCTCATGCATGTTTTCGATGTAGGAAGATGCCCTTAAACCTGGAGATTTGGGACCCATGCGATGGGTAGCACGCAGTATTACTTTAAAGGGTCTGCGTTTGCTCACCCAACCTCACCAAACCTCTCAGCCCCAAGAGTGTCCACCCTTATGTCTCATCCAGCTGTGGGTCTAGATATGGTCAATCCAGGTTGCATCACAGCCCCTGAACGAATTGTGTAAGAATTTCTCTCTCTTTCCCTGTCTTTGTTTCATGGGTTTTTAAAAGTAATTTATTTTTATAATGGGGTTTTAGCTGCTTTTCACGGCTGTGTTTATGCCGCTTTACACACACTTGACACACTAACAGAGAGATATCAATACATAGGTTTTAAGATTATTACTAGTCACATATATTCTTGTGCGGTGAATCGGGCGTGTTGAGTCCAGTTCTCTGAGCAAGGAGTAGGTCTTGTCTATTATATATTGGGTTTATGGAACGGTATCTGAGCTAATTTGAAAGTCTTGTTTTATGTATCACCCCACCTCACCTTTCCCATTAAGCAGCCATAGTGTGTTTTCTGCATGTGTGACTCTGTTCTGTTTTGTAATTCAGTTCAAGTGTAACGGATTTTACATTCCCTCTATAAGTGACACCTTATGAGAAGTGTCCTTTTCTGTGTGACTTATTTCACTTAGAATCGTCGTACCTAAATCCACTCATCATGCTGCTACTAGCCTTATGACATTGATTTCATGGCTGAGTGATATTCCATTGTACATAAGGACCACAACTTTTTTATCCATTTTTCGCTTTCCTGGGATATTTAAGGTGGAATGAAGTGGAGGTCCTTGTCAACAGAGCAGCCCTAAACTTTGGGGTGCTTGTGTCTTGCTGATTTTCAATTTTCTCACTTTATCCCCCCATGCGTGGAAGTGCCCTATGCTCTCTAAGCTGTGTTTTTTAGATGTTTCAGGACACACCGTACCCTTCTCCAGAGTGGCTGTTGGCAATTTACATCCCGCCCATCAGTGTAGCAAGGCTCCCATTTCTCCATGGCCTGTCCTGCATTTCTGGTTTTGACACTTTTTTCAGCATGGCCCTTTTGACCGATGGGAAGCGAGACTTCTTTGTAGCGCTGATTTGCCTTTCCAGGTTGCTTGGTTGGCCAAATAGGGCGTATGCGTTTTTTCCTGAATATATTCAGGAAAAAACGCATACGCCCTTTTTGGCCAAGGGCATCATTGTCGATGTTTTGCCGCTTTTCATGTGCTTTAAAGGCGATTCGAATCTACCTCCTGAAATCTGTTTCCTGCAATTCTGCCTTGATTTCAAATCCTCTTCTTTGCCTTCCCTCAATATATTTGTGGACGAGAGTTATCATTTATAACTCTGCAGGTTTGTGAATTGCAGTGCCCTGAAGCTCCATTTTACAAGTCGCTTTTTTGGGAGCTGGCCGCAAAAGCGCAGGATGGCTTCAGGCCCTGTTCTGGTTCCGGGGGGCAGGCTGAGCCTGTGGTTAATTCTTCTTCCTGATGGGAAAATAGAGTGACCTGTGCCTGTCCCAACACCAAGAGCTAGTGTCTCATTGGTTCCCCGTCTTCCCGTTCATCCTCAGGACAAATTGCAACCTGTACGGAACAGGAGGTTAAAGGTGCTGAGGCTCCAAGTAGGGAGATTGCTAGTAAAGTGGCTGGAATGGCGAAGCCTAGCACAAGGAGATGAGAAATGAGGTGCGTTTTAGAAACCTTTCCCCATCACACGGTGTACCATATTCTGGGTTTCTCATGCATGTTTTCGATGTAGGAAAATGCCCTTGAACCTGGAGATTTGGGACCCATGCGATGGGTAGCACGCAGTATTACTTTAAAGGTTCAGCGTTTGCTCACCCAACCTCACCAAACCTCTCAGGCCCAAGAGTGTCCACCCTTATGTCTCATCCAGCTGTGGGTCTAGATATGGTCAATCCAGGTTGCATCACAGCCCCTGAACGAATTGTGTAAGAATTTCTCTCTCTTTCCCTGTCTTTGTTTCATGGGTTTTTAAAAGTAATTTATTTTTATAATGGGGTTTAGCTGCTTTTCACGGCTGTGTTTATGCCACTTTACACCCACTTGACACACTAACAGAGATATATCAATACATAGGTTTTAAGATTATTACTAGTCAGATATATTATTGTGTGGTGAATCGGGCGTGTTGAGTCCAGTTCTCTGAGCAAGGAGTAGGTCTTGTCTATTACATATTGGGTTTATGGAACGGTATCTGAGCTAATTTGAAACTCTTGTTTTATGTATCACCCCACCTCACCTTTCCCGTTAAGCAGCCATAGTGTGTTTTCTGCATGTGTGACTCTGTTCTGTTTTGTAATTCAGTTCAAGTGTAACGGTTTTTACATTCCCTCTATAAGTGACACCTTATGAGAGGTGTCCTTTTCTGTGTGACTTATTTCACTTAGAATCGTCGTACCTAAATCCACTCATCATGCTGCTACTAGCCTTATGACATTGATTTCATGGCTGAGTGATATTCCATTGTACATAAGGACCACAACTTTTTTATCCATTTTTCGCTTTCCTGGGATATTTAAGGTGGAATGAAGTGGAGGTCCTTGTCAACAGAGCAGCCCTAAACTTTGGGGTGCTTGTGTCTTGCTGATTTTCAATTTTCCCACTTTATCCCCCCATGTGTGGAAGTGCCCTATGCTCTCTAAGCTGTGTTTTTTAGATGTTTCAGGACACACCGTACCCTTCTCCAGAGTGGCTGTTGGCAATTTACATCCCGCCCATCAGTGTAGCAAGGCTCCCATTTCTCCATGGCCTGTCCTGCATTTCTGGTTTTGATACTTTTTTCAGCATGGCCCTTTTGACCGATGGGAAGCGAGACTTCTTTGTAGCGCTGATTTGCCTTTCCAGTTTGCTTGGTTGGCCAAATAGGGCGTATGAGTTTTTTCCTGAATATATTCAGGAAAAAACGCATACGCCCTTTTTGGCCAAGGGCATCATTGTCGATGTTTTGCCACTTTTCAAGTGCTTTAAAGGTGATTCGAATCTACCTCCTGAAATCAGTTTCCTGCAATTCTGCCTTGATTTCAAATCCTCTTCTTTGCCTTCCCTCAATATATTTGTGGACGAGAGTTATCATTTATAACTCTGCAGGTTTGTGAATTGCAGTGCCCTGAAGCTCCATTTTACAAGTCGCTTTTTTGGGAGCTGGCCGCAAAAGCGCAGGATGGCTTCAGGCCTTGTTCTGGTTCCGGGGGGCAGGCTGAGCCTGTGGTTAATTCTTCTTCCTGATGGGAAAATAGAGTGACCTGTGCCTGTCCCAACACCAAGAGCGAGTCTCTCATTGGTTCCCCGTCTTCCCGTTCATCCTCAGGACAAATTGCAACCTGTACGGAACAGGAGGTTAAAGGTGCTGATGCTCCAAGTAGGTAGATTGCTAGTAAAGTGGCTGGAATGGCGAACCCGAGCACAAGGAGATGAGAAATGAGGTGCGTTTTAGAAACCTTTCCCCATCACACGGTGTACCATCTTCTGGGTTTCTCATGCATGTTTTCGATGTAGGAAGATGCCCTTAAACCTGGAGATTTGGGACCCATGCGATGGGTAGCACGCAGTATTACTTTAAAGGGTCTGCGTTTGCTCACCCAACCTCACCAAACCTCTCAGCCCCAAGAGTGTCCACCCTTATGTCTCATCCAGCTGTGGGTCTAGATATGGTCAATCCAGGTTGCATCACAGCCCCTGAACGAATTGTGTAAGAATTTCTCTCTCTTTCCCTGTCTTTGTTTCATGGGTTTTTAAAAGTAATTTATTTTTATAATGGGGTTTAGCTGCTTTTCACGGCTGTGTTTATGCCGCTTTACACACACTTGACACACTAACAGAGAGATATCAATACATAGGTTTTAAGATTATTACTAGTCACATATATTCTTGTGCGGTGAATCGGGCGTGTTGAGTCCAGTTCTCTGAGCAAGGAGTAGGTCTTGTCTATTATATATTGGGTTTATGGAACGGTATCTGAGCTAATTTGAAAGTCTTGTTTTATGTATCACCCCACCTCACCTTTCCCATTAAGCAGCCATAGTGTGTTTTCTGCATGTGTGACTCTGTTCTGTTTTGTAATTCAGTTCAAGTGTAACGGATTTTACATTCCCTCTATAAGTGACACCTTATGAGAAGTGTCCTTTTCTGTGTGACTTATTTCACTTAGAATCGTCGTACCTAAATCCACTCATCATGCTGCTACTAGCCTTATGACATTGATTTCATGGCTGAGTGATATTCCATTGTACATAAGGACCACAACTTTTTTATCCATTTTTCGCTTTCCTGGGATATTTAAGGTGGAATGAAGTGGAGGTCCTTGTCAACAGAGCAGCCCTAAACTTTGGGGTGCTTGTGTCTTGCTGATTTTCAATTTTCTCACTTTATCCCCCCATGCGTGGAAGTGCCCTATGCTCTCTAAGCTGTGTTTTTTAGATGTTTCAGGACACACCGTACCCTTCTCCAGAGTGGCTGTTGGCAATTTACATCCCGCCCATCAGTGTAGCAAGGCTCCCATTTCTCCATGGCCTGTCCTGCATTTCTGGTTTTGACACTTTTTTCAGCATGGCCCTTTTGACCGATGGGAAGCGAGACTTCTTTGTAGCGCTGATTTGCCTTTCCAGGTTGCTTGGTTGGCCAAATAGGGCGTATGCGTTTTTTCCTGAATATATTCAGGAAAAAACGCATACGCCCTTTTTGGCCAAGGGCATCATTGTCGATGTTTTGCCGCTTTTCATGTGCTTTAAAGGCGATTCGAATCTACCTCCTGAAATCTGTTTCCTGCAATTCTGCCTTGATTTCAAATCCTCTTCTTTGCCTTCCCTCAATATATTTGTGGACGAGAGTTATCATTTATAACTCTGCAGGTTTGTGAATTGCAGTGCCCTGAAGCTCCATTTTACAAGTCGCTTTTTTGGGAGCTGGCCGCAAAAGCGCAGGATGGCTTCAGGCCCTGTTCTGGTTCCGGGGGGCAGGCTGAGCCTGTGGTTAATTCTTCTTCCTGATGGGAAAATAGAGTGACCTGTGCCTGTCCCAACACCAAGAGCTAGTCTCTCATTGGTTCCCCGTCTTCCCGTTCATCCTCAGGACAAATTGCAACCTGTACGGAACAGGAGGTTAAAGGTGCTGAGGCTCCAAGTAGGGAGATTGCTAGTAAAGTGGCTGGAATGGCGAAGCCTAGCACAAGGAGATGAGAAATGAGGTGCGTTTTAGAAACCTTTCCCCATCACACGGTGTACCATATTCTGGGTTTCTCATGCATGTTTTCGATGTAGGAAAATGCCCTTGAACCTGGAGATTTGGGACCCATGCGATGGGTAGCACGCAGTATTACTTTAAAGGTTCAGCGTTTGCTCACCCAACCTCACCAAACCTCTCAGGCCCAAGAGTGTCCACCCTTATGTCTCATCCAGCTGTGGGTCTAGATATGGTCAATCCAGGTTGCATCACAGCCCCTGAACGAATTGTGTAAGAATTTCTCTCTCTTTCCCTGTCTTTGTTTCATGGGTTTTTAAAAGTAATTTATTTTTATAATGGGGTTTAGCTGCTTTTCACGGCTGTGTTTATGCCACTTTACACCCACTTGACACACTAACAGAGATATATCAATACATAGGTTTTAAGATTATTACTAGTCAGATATATTCTTGTGTGGTGAATCGGGCGTGTTGAGTCCAGTTCTCTGAGCAAGGAGTAGGTCTTGTCTATTACATATTGGGTTTATGGAACGGTATCTGAGCTAATTTGAAACTCTTCTTTTATGTATCACCCCACCTCACCTTTCCCGTTAAGCAGCCATAGTGTGTTTTCTGCATGTGTGACTCTGTTCTGTTTTGTAATTCAGTTCAAGTGTAACGGTTTTTACATTCCCTCTATAAGTGACACCTTATGAGAGGTGTCCTTTTCTGTGTGACTTATTTCACTTAGAATCGTCGTACCTAAATCCACTCATCATGCTGCTACTAGCCTTATGACATTGATTTCATGGCTGAGTGATATTCCATTGTACATAAGGACCACAACTTTTTTATCCATTTTTCGCTTTCCTGGGATATTTAAGGTGGAATGAAGTGGAGGTCCTTGTCAACAGAGCAGCCCTAAACTTTGGGGTGCTTGTGTCTTGCTGATTTTCAATTTTCCCACTTTATCCCCCCATGTGTGGAAGTGCCCTATGCTCTCTAAGCTGTGTTTTTTAGATGTTTCAGGACACACCGTACCCTTCTCCAGAGTGGCTGTTGGCAATTTACATCCCGCCCATCAGTGTAGCAAGGCTCCCATTTCTCCATGGCCTGTCCTGCATTTCTGGTTTTGATACTTTTTTCAGCATGGCCCTTTTGACCGATGGGAAGCGAGACTTCTTTGTAGCGCTGATTTGCCTTTCCAGTTTGCTTGGTTGGCCAAATAGGGCGTATGAGTTTTTTCCTGAATATATTCAGGAAAAAACGCATACGCCCTTTTTGGCCAAGGGCATCATTGTCGATGTTTTGCCACTTTTCAAGTGCTTTAAAGGTGATTCGAATCTACCTCCTGAAATCAGTTTCCTGCAATTCTGCCTTGATTTCAAATCCTCTTCTTTGCCTTCCCTCAATATATTTGTGGACGAGAGTTATCATTTATAACTCTGCAGGTTTGTGAATTGCAGTGCCCTGAAGCTCCATTTTACAAGTCGCTTTTTTGGGAGCTGGCCGCAAAAGCGCAGGATGGCTTCAGGCCTTGTTCTGGTTCCGGGGGGCAGGCTGAGCCTGTGGTTAATTCTTCTTCCTGATGGGAAAATAGAGTGACCTGTGCCTGTCCCAACACCAAGAGCGAGTCTCTCATTGGTTCCCCGTCTTCCCGTTCATCCTCAGGACAAATTGCAACCTGTACGGAACAGGAGGTTAAAGGTGCTGATGCTCCAAGTAGGTAGATTGCTAGTAAAGTGGCTGGAATGGCGAACCCGAGCACAAGGAGATGAGAAATGAGGTGCGTTTTAGAAACCTTTCCCCATCACACGGTGTACCATCTTCTGGGTTTCTCATGCATGTTTTCGATGTAGGAAGATGCCCTTAAACCTGGAGATTTGGGACCCATGCGATGGGTAGCACGCAGTATTACTTTAAAGGGTCTGCGTTTGCTCACCCAACCTCACCAAACCTCTCAGCCCCAAGAGTGTCCACCCTTATGTCTCATCCAGCTGTGGGTCTAGATATGGTCAATCCAGGTTGCATCACAGCCCCTGAACGAATTGTGTAAGAATTTCTCTCTCTTTCCCTGTCTTTGTTTCATGGGTTTTTAAAAGTAATTTATTTTTATAATGGGGTTTAGCTGCTTTTCACGGCTGTGTTTATGCCGCTTTACACACACTTGACACACTAACAGAGAGATATCAATACATAGGTTTTAAGATTATTACTAGTCACATATATTCTTGTGCGGTGAATCGGGCGTGTTGAGTCCAGTTCTCTGAGCAAGGAGTAGGTCTTGTCTATTATATATTGGGTTTATGGAACGGTATCTGAGCTAATTTGAAAGTCTTGTTTTATGTATCACCCCACCTCACCTTTCCCATTAAGCAGCCATAGTGTGTTTTCTGCATGTGTGACTCTGTTCTGTTTTGTAATTCAGTTCAAGTGTAACGGATTTTACATTCCCTCTATAAGTGACACCTTATGAGAAGTGTCCTTTTCTGTGTGACTTATTTCACTTAGAATCGTCGTACCTAAATCCACTCATCATGCTGCTACTAGCCTTATGACATTGATTTCATGGCTGAGTGATATTCCATTGTACATAAGGACCACAACTTTTTTATCCATTTTTCGCTTTCCTGGGATATTTAAGGTGGAATGAAGTGGAGGTCCTTGTCAACAGAGCAGCCCTAAACTTTGGGGTGCTTGTGTCTTGCTGATTTTCAATTTTCTCACTTTATCCCCCCATGCGTGGAAGTGCCCTATGCTCTCTAAGCTGTGTTTTTTAGATGTTTCAGGACACACCGTACCCTTCTCCAGAGTGGCTGTTGGCAATTTACATCCCGCCCATCAGTGTAGCAAGGCTCCCATTTCTCCATGGCCTGTCCTGCATTTCTGGTTTTGACACTTTTTTCAGCATGGCCCTTTTGACCGATGGGAAGCGAGACTTCTTTGTAGCGCTGATTTGCCTTTCCAGGTTGCTTGGTTGGCCAAATAGGGCGTATGCGTTTTTTCCTGAATATATTCAGGAAAAAACGCATACGCCCTTTTTGGCCAAGGGCATCATTGTCGATGTTTTGCCGCTTTTCATGTGCTTTAAAGGCGATTCGAATCTACCTCCTGAAATCTGTTTCCTGCAATTCTGCCTTGATTTCAAATCCTCTTCTTTGCCTTCCCTCAATATATTTGTGGACGAGAGTTATCATTTATAACTCTGCAGGTTTGTGAATTGCAGTGCCCTGAAGCTCCATTTTACAAGTCGCTTTTTTGGGAGCTGGCCGCAAAAGCGCAGGATGGCTTCAGGCCCTGTTCTGGTTCCGGGGGGCAGGCTGAGCCTGTGGTTAATTCTTCTTCCTGATGGGAAAATAGAGTGACCTGTGCCTGTCCCAACACCAAGAGCTAGTCTCTCATTGGTTCCCCGTCTTCCCGTTCATCCTCAGGACAAATTGCAACCTGTACGGAACAGGAGGTTAAAGGTGCTGAGGCTCCAAGTAGGGAGATTGCTAGTAAAGTGGCTGGAATGGCGAAGCCTAGCACAAGGAGATGAGAAATGAGGTGCGTTTTAGAAACCTTTCCCCATCACACGGTGTACCATATTCTGGGTTTCTCATGCATGTTTTCGATGTAGGAAAATGCCCTTGAACCTGGAGATTTGGGACCCATGCGATGGGTAGCACGCAGTATTACTTTAAAGGTTCAGCGTTTGCTCACCAAACCTCACCAAACCTCTCAGGCCCAAGAGTGTCCACCCTTATGTCTCATCCAGCTGTGGGTCTAGATATGGTCAATCCAGGTTGCATCACAGCCCCTGAACGAATTGTGTAAGAATTTCTCTCTCTTTCCCTGTCTTTGTTTCATGGGTTTTTAAAAGTAATTTATTTTTATAATGGGGTTTAGCTGCTTTTCACGGCTGTGTTTATGCCACTTTACACCCACTTGACACACTAACAGAGATATATCAATACATAGGTTTTAAGATTATTACTAGTCAGATATATTCTTGTGTGGTGAATCGGGCGTGTTGAGTCCAGTTCTCTGAGCAAGGAGTAGGTCTTGTCTATTACATATTGGGTTTATGGAACGGTATCTGAGCTAATTTGAAACTCTTCTTTTATGTATCACCCCACCTCACCTTTCCCGTTAAGCAGCCATAGTGTGTTTTCTGCATGTGTGACTCTGTTCTGTTTTGTAATTCAGTTCAAGTGTAACGGTTTTTACATTCCCTCTATAAGTGACACCTTATGAGAGGTGTCCTTTTCTGTGTGACTTATTTCACTTAGAATCGTCGTACCTAAATCCACTCATCATGCTGCTACTAGCCTTATGACATTGATTTCATGGCTGAGTGATATTCCATTGTACATAAGGACCACAACTTTTTTATCCATTTTTCGCTTTCCTGGGATATTTAAGGTGGAATGAAGTGGAGGTCCTTGTCAACAGAGCAGCCCTAAACTTTGGGGTGCTTGTGTCTTGCTGATTTTCAATTTTCCCACTTTATCCCCCCATGTGTGGAAGTGCCCTATGCTCTCTAAGCTGTGTTTTTTAGATGTTTCAGGACACACCGTACCCTTCTCCAGAGTGGCTGTTGGCAATTTACATCCCGCCCATCAGTGTAGCAAGGCTCCCATTTCTCCATGGCCTGTCCTGCATTTCTGGTTTTGACACTTTTTTCAGCATGGCCCTTTTGACCGATGGGAAGCGAGACTTCTTTGTAGCGCTGATTTGCCTTTCCAGTTTGCTTGGTTGGCCAAATAGGGCGTATGAGTTTTTTCCTGAATATATTCAGGAAAAAACGCATACGCCCTTTTTGGCCAAGGGCATCATTGTCGATGTTTTGCCACTTTTCAAGTGCTTTAAAGGTGATTCGAATCTACCTCCTGAAATCAGTTTCCTGCAATTCTGCCTTGATTTCAAATCCTCTTCTTTGCCTTCCCTCAATATATTTGTGGACGAGAGTTATCATTTATAACTCTGCAGGTTTGTGAATTGCAGTGCCCTGAAGCTCCATTTTACAAGTCGCTTTTTTGGGAGCTGGCCGCCAAAGCGCAGGATGGCTTCAGGCCCTGTTCTGGTTCCGGGGGGCAGGCTGAGCCTGTGGTTAATTCTTCTTCCTGATGGGAAAATAGAGTGACCTGTGCCTGTCCCAACACCAAGAGCGAGTCTCTCATTGGTTCCCCGTCTTCCCGTTCATCCTCAGGACAAATTGCAACCTGTACGGAACAGGAGGTTAAAGGTGCTGATGCTCCAAGTAGGGAGATTGCTAGTAAAGTGGCTGGAATAGCGAACCCGAGCACAAGGAGATGAGAAATGAGGTGCGTTTTAGAAACCTTTCCCCATCACACGGTGTACCATCTTCTGGGTTTCTCATGCATGTTTTCGATGTAGGAAGATGCCCTTGAACCTGGAGATTTGGGACCCATGCGATGGGTAGCACGCAGTATTACTTTAAAGGGTCTGCGTTTGCTCACCCAACCTCACCAAACCTCTCAGCCCCAAGAGTGTCCACCCTTATGTCTCATCCAGCTGTGGGTCTAGATATGGTCAATCCAGGTTGCATCACAGCCCCTGAACGAATTGTGTAAGAATTTCTCTCTCTTTCCCTGTCTTTGTTTCATGGGTTTTTAAAAGTAATTTATTTTTATAATGGGGTTTAGCTGCTTTTCACGGCTGTGTTTATGCCGCTTTACACCCACTTGACACACTAACAGAGAGATATCAATACATAGGTTTTAAGATTATTACTAGTCAGATATATTCTTGTGCGGTGAATCGGGCGTGTTGAGTCCAGTTCTCTGAGCAAGGAGTAGGTCTTGTCTATTACATATTGGGTTTATGGAACGGTATCTGAGCTAATTTGAAACTCTTGTTTTATGTATCACCCCACCTCACCTTTCCCGTTAAGCAGCCATAGTGTGTTTTCTGCATGTGTGACTCTGTTCTGTTTTGTAATTCAGTTCAAGTGTAACGGTTTTTACATTCCCTTTATAAGTGACACCTTATGAGAAGTGTCCTTTTCTGTGTGACTTATTTCACTTAGAATCGTCGTACCTAAATCCACTCATCATGCTGCTACTAGCCTTATGACATTGATTTCATGGCTGAGTGATATTCCATTGTACATAAGGACCACAACTTTTTTATCCATTTTTCGCTTTCCTGGGATATTTAAGGTGGAATGAAGTGGAGGTCCTTGTCAACAGAGCAGCCCTAAACTTTGGGGTGCTTGTGTCTTGCTGATTTTCAATTTTCCCACTTTATCCCCCCATGCGTGGAAGTGCCCTATGCTCTCTAAGCTGTGTTTTTTAGATGTTTCAGGACACACCCTACCCTTCTCCAGAGTGGCTGTTGGCAATTTACATCCCGCCCATCAGTGTAGCAAGGCTCCCATTTCTCCATGGCCTGTCCTGCATTTCTGGTTTTGACACATTTTTCAGCATGGCCCTTTTGACCGATGGGAAGCGAGACTTCTTTGTAGCGCTGATTTGCCTTTCCAGGTTGCTTGGTTGGCCAAAAAGGGCGTATGCGTTTTTTCCTGAATATATTCAGGAAAAAACGCATATGCCCTTTTTGGCCAAGGGCATCATTGTCGATGTTTTGCCGCTTTTCATGTGCTTTAAAGGCGATTCGAATCTACCTACTGAAATCTGTTTCCTGCAATTCTGCCTTGATTTCAAATCCTCTTCTTTGCCTTCCCTCAATATATTTGTGGACGAGAGTTGTCATTTATAACTCTGCAGGTTTGTGAATTGCAGTGCCCTGAAGCTCCATTTTCCAAGTCGCTTTTTTGGGAGCTGGCCGCAAAAGCGCAGGATGGCTTCAGGCCCTGTTCTGGTTCCGGGGGGCAGGCTGAGCCTGTTGTTAATTCTTCTTCCTGATGGGAAAATAGAGTGACCTGTGCCTGTCCCAACACCAAGAGCTAGTCTCTCATTGGTTCCCCGTCTTCCCGTTCATCCTCAGGACAAATTGCAACCTGTACGGAACAGGAGGTTAAAGGTGCTGATGCTCCAAGTAGGGAGATTGCTAGTAAAGTGGCTGGAAAGGCGAACCCGAGCACAAGGAGATGAGAAATGAGGTGCGTTTTAGAAACCTTTCCCCATCACACGGTGTACCATCTTCTGGGTTTCTCATGCATGTTTTCGATGTAGGAAGATGCCCTTGAACCTGGAGATTTGGGACCCATGCGATGGGTAGCACGCAGTATTACTTTAAAGGGTCTGCGTTTGCTCACCCAACCTCACCAAACCTCTCAGCCCCAAGAGTGTCCACCCTTATGTCTCATCCAGCTGTGGGTCTAGATATGGTCAATCCAGGTTGCATCACAGCCCCTGAACGAATTGTGTAAGAATTTCTCTCTCTTTCCCTGTCTTTGTTTCATGGGTTTTTAAAAGTAATTTATTTTTATAATGGGGTTTAGCTGCTTTTCACGGCTGTGTTTATGCCACTTTACACCCACTTGACACACTAACAGAGAGATATCAATACATAGGTTTTAAGATTATTACTAGTCAGATATATTCTTGTGCGGTGAATCGGGCGTGTTGAGTCCAGTTCTCTGAGGAAGGAGTAGGTCTTGTCTATTACATATTGGGTTTATGGAATGGTATCTGAGCTAATTTGAAAGTCTTGTTTTATGTATCACCCCACCTCACCTTTCCCATTAAGCAGCCATAGTGTGTTTTCTGCATGTGTGACTCTGTTCTGTTTTGTAATTCAGTTCAAGTGTAACGGATTTTACATTCCCTATATAAGTGACACCTTATGAGAAGTGTCCTTTTCTGTGTGACTTATTTCACTTAGAATCGTCGTACCTAAATCCACTCATCATGCTGCTACTAGCCTTATGACATTGATTTCATGGCTGAGTGATATTCCATTGTACATAAGGACCACAACTTTTTTATCCATTTTTCGCTTTCCTGGGATATTTAAGGTGGAATGAAGTGGAGGTCCTTGTCAACAGAGCAGCCCTAAACTTTGGGGTGCTTGTGTCTTGCTGATTTTCAATTTTCTCACTTTATCCCCCCATGCGTGGAAGTGCCCTATGCTCTCTAAGCTGTGTTTTTTAGATGTTTCAGGACACACCGTACCCTTCTCCAGAGTGGCTGTTGGCAATTTACATCCCGCCCATCAGTGTAGCAAGGCTCCCATTTCTCCATGGCCTGTCCTGCATTTCTGGTTTTGACACTTTTTTCAGCATGGCCCTTTTGACCGATGGGAAGCGAGACTTCTTTGTAGCGCTGATTTGCCTTTCCAGGTTGCTTGGTTGGCCAAAAAGGGCGTATGCGTTTTTTCCTGAATATATTCAGGAAAAAACGCATACGCCCTTTTTGGCCAAGGGCATCATTGTCGATGTTTTGCCGCTTTTCATGTGCTTTAAAGGCAATTCGAATCTACCTACTGAAATCTGTTTCCTGCAATTCTGCCTTGATTTCAAATCCTCTTCTTTGCCTTCCCTCAATATATTTGTGGACGAGAGTTATCATTTATAACTCTGCAGGTTTGTGAATTGCAGTGCCCTGAAGCTCCATTTTACAAGTCGCTTTTTTGGGAGCTGGCCGCAAAAGCGCAGGATGGCTTCAGGCCCTGTTCTTGTTCCGGGGGGCAGGCTGAGCCTGTGGTTAATTCTTCTTCCTGATGGGAAAATAGAGTGACCTGTGCCTGTCCCAACACCAAGAGCTAGTCTCTCATTGGTTCCCCGTCTTCCCGTTCATCCTCAGGACAAATTGCAACCTGTACGGAACAGGAGGTTAAAGGTGCTGATGCTCCAAGTAGGGAGATTGCTAGTAAAGTGCCTGGAATGGCGAAGCCGAGCACAAGGAGATGAGAAATGAGGTGCGTTTTAGAAACCTTTCCCCATCACACGGTGTACCATCTTCTGGGTTTCTCATGCATGTTTTCGATGTAGGAAGATGCCCTTGAACCTGGAGATTTGGGACCCATGCGATGGGTAGCACGCAGTATTACTTTAAAGGGTCTGCGTTTGCTCACCCAACCTCACCAAACCTCTCAGCCCCAAGAGTGTCCACCCTTATGTCTCATCCAGCTGTGGGTCTAGATATGGTCAATCCAGGTTGCATCACAGCCCCTGAACGAATTGTGTAAGAATTTCTCTCTCTTTCCCTGTCTTTGTTTCATGGGTTTTTAAAAGTAATTTATTTTTATAATGGGGTTTAGCTGCTTTTCACGGCTGTGTTTATGCCGCTTTACACACACTTGACACACTAACAGAGAGATATCAATACATAGGTTTTAAGATTATTACTAGTCACATATATTCTTGTGCGGTGAATCGGGCGTGTTGAGTCCAGTTCTCTGAGCAAGGAGTAGGTCTTGTCTATTACATATTGGGTTTATGGAACGGTATCTGAGCTAATTTGAAAGTCTTGTTTTATGTATCACCCCACCTCACCTTTCCCATTAAGCAGCCATAGTGTGTTTTCTGCATGTGTGACTCTGTTCTGTTTTGTAATTCAGTTCAAGTGTAACGGATTTTACATTCCCTCTATAAGTGACACCTTATGAGAAGTGTCCTTTTCTGTGTGACTTATTTCACTTAGAATCGTCGTACCTAAATCCACTCATCATGCTGCTACTAGCCTTATGACATTGATTTCATGGCTGAGTGATATTCCATTGTACATAAGGACCACAACTTTTTTATCCATTTTTCGCTTTCCTGGGATATTTAAGGTGGAATGAAGTGGAGGTCCTTGTCAACAGAGCAGCCCTAAACTTTGGGGTGCTTGTGTCTTGCTGATTTTCAATTTTCTCACTTTATCCCCCCATGCGTGGAAGTGCCCTATGCTCTCTAAGCTGTGTTTTTTAGATGTTTCAGGACACACCGTACCCTTCTCCAGAGTGGCTGTTGGCAATTTACATCCCGCCCATCAGTGTAGCAAGGCTCCCATTTCTCCATGGCCTGTCCTGCATTTCTGGTTTTGACACTTTTTTCAGCATGGCCCTTTTGACCGATGGGAAGCGAGACTTCTTTGTAGCGCTGATTTGCCTTTCCAGGTTGCTTGGTTGGCCAAATAGGGCGTATGCGTTTTTTCCTGAATATATTCAGGAAAAAACGCATACGCCCTTTTTGGCCAAGGGCATCATTGTCGATGTTTTGCCGCTTTTCATGTGCTTTAAAGGCGATTCGAATCTACCTCCTGAAATCTGTTTCCTGCAATTCTGCCTTGATTTCAAATCCTCTTCTTTGCCTTCCCTCAATATATTTGTGCACGAGAGTTATCATTTATAACTCTGCAGGTTTGTGAATTGCAGTGCCCTGAAGCTCCATTTTACAAGTCGCTTTTTTGGGAGCTGGCCGCAAAAGCGCAGGATGGCTTCAGGCCCTGTTCTGGTTCCGGGGGGCAGGCTGAGCCTGTGGTTAATTCTTCTTCCTGATGGGAAAATAGAGTGACCTGTGCCTGTCCCAACACCAAGAGCTAGTCTCTCATTGGTTCCCCGTCTTCCCGTTCATCCTCAGGACAAATTGCAACCTGTACGGAACAGGATGTTAAAGGTGCTGAGGCTCCAAGTAGGGAGATTGCTAGTAAAGTGGCTGGAATGGCGAAGCCTAGCACAAGGAGATGAGAAATGAGGTGCGTTTTAGAAACCTTTCCCCATCACACGGTGTACCATATTCTGGGTTTCTCATGCATGTTTTCGATGTAGGAAAATGCCCTTGAACCTGGAGATTTGGGACCCATGCGATGGGTAGCACGCAGTATTACTTTAAAGGTTCAGCGTTTGCTCACCCAACCTCACCAAACCTCTCAGGCCCAAGAGTGTCCACCCTTATGTCTCATCCAGCTGTGGGTCTAGATATGGTCAATCCAGGTTGCATCACAGCCCCTGAACGAATTGTGTAAGAATTTCTCTCTCTTTCCCTGTCTTTGTTTCATGGGTTTTTAAAAGTAATTTATTTTTATAATGGGGTTTAGCTGCTTTTCACGGCTGTGTTTATGCCGCTTTACACACACTTGACACACTAACAGAGAGATATCAATACATAGGTTTTAAGATTATTACTAGTCAGATATATTCTTGTGCGGTGAATCGGGCGTGTTGAGTCCAGTTCTCTGAGCAAGGAGTAGGTCTTGTCTATTACATATTGGGTTTATGGAACGGTATCTGAGCTAATTTGAAAGTCTTGTTTTATGTATCACCCCACCTCACCTTTCCCATTAAGCAGCCATAGTGTGTTTTCTGCATGTGTGACTCTGTTCTGTTTTGTAATTCAGTTCAAGTGTAACGGATTTTACATTCCCTCTATAAGTGACACCTTATGAGAAGTGTCCTTTTCTGTGTGACTTATTTCACTTAGAATCGTCGTACCTAAATCCACTCATCATGCTGCTACTAGCCTTATGACATTGATTTCATGGCTGAGTGATATTCCATTGTACATAAGGACCACAACTTTTTTATCCATTTTTCGCTTTCCTGGGATATTTAAGGTGGAATGAAGTGGAGGTCCTTGTCAACAGAGCAGCCCTAAACTTTGGGGTGCTTGTGTCTTGCTGATTTTCAATTTTCTCACTTTATCCCCCCATGCGTGGAAGTGCCCTATGCTCTCTAAGCTGTGTTTTTTAGATGTTTCAGGACACACCGTACCCTTCTCCAGAGTGGCTGTTGGCAATTTACATCCCGCCCATCAGTGTAGCAAGGCTCCCATTTCTCCATGGCCTGTCCTGCATTTCTGGTTTTGACACTTTTTTCAGCATGGCCCTTTTGACCGATGGGAAGCGAGACTTCTTTGTAGCGCTGATTTGCCTTTCCAGGTTGCTTGGTTGGCCAAAAAGGGCGTATGCGTTTTTTCCTGAATATATTCAGGAAAAAACGCATACGCCCTTTTTGGCCAAGGGCATCATTGTCGATGTTTTGCCGCTTTTCATGTGCTTTAAAGGCAATTCGAATCTACCTACTGAAATCTGTTTCCTGCAATTCTGCCTTGATTTCAAATCCTCTTCTTTGCCTTCCCTCAATATATTTGTGGACGAGAGTTATCATTTATAACTCTGCAGGTTTGTGAATTGCAGTGCCCTGAAGCTCCATTTTACAAGTCGCTTTTTTGGGAGCTGGCCGCAAAAGCGCAGGATGGCTTCAGGCCCTGTTCTTGTTCCGGGGGGCAGGCTGAGCCTGTGGTTAATTCTTCTTCCTGATGGGAAAATAGAGTGACCTGTGCCTGTCCCAACACCAAGAGCTAGTCTCTCATTGGTTCCCCGTCTTCCCGTTCATCCTCAGGACAAATTGCAACCTGTACGGAACAGGAGGTTAAAGGTGCTGATGCTCCAAGTAGGGAGATTGCTAGTAAAGTGCCTGGAATGGCGAAGCCGAGCACAAGGAGATGAGAAATGAGGTGCGTTTTAGAAACCTTTCCCCATCACACGGTGTACCATCTTCTGGGTTTCTCATGCATGTTTTCGATGTAGGAAGATGCCCTTGAACCTGGAGATTTGGGACCCATTCGATGGGTAGCACGCAGTATTACTTTAAAGGGTCTGCGTTTGCTCACCCAACCTCACCAAACCTCTCAGCCCCAAGAGTGTCCACCCTTATGTCTCATCCAGCTGTGGGTCTAGATATGGTCAATCCAGGTTGCATCACAGCCCCTGAACGAATTGTGTAAGAATTTCTCTCTCTTTCCCTGTCTTTGTTTCATGGGTTTTTAAAAGTAATTTATTTTTATAATGGGGTTTAGCTGCTTTTCACGGCTGTGTTTATGCCGCTTTACACACACTTGACACACTAACAGAGAGATATCAATACATAGGTTTTAAGATTATTACTAGTCACATATATTCTTGTGCGGTGAATCGGGCGTGTTGAGTCCAGTTCTCTGAGCAAGGAGTAGGTCTTGTCTATTATATATTGGGTTTATGGAACGGTATCTGAGCTAATTTGAAAGTCTTGTTTTATGTATCACCCCACCTCACCTTTCCCATTAAGCAGCCATAGTGTGTTTTCTGCATGTGTGACTCTGTTCTGTTTTGTAATTCAGTTCAAGTGTAACGGATTTTACATTCCCTCTATAAGTGACACCTTATGAGAAGTGTCCTTTTCTGTGTGACTTATTTCACTTAGAATCGTCGTACCTAAATCCACTCATCATGCTGCTACTAGCCTTATGACATTGATTTCATGGCTGAGTGATATTCCATTGTACATAAGGACCACAACTTTTTTATCCATTTTTCGCTTTCCTGGGATATTTAAGGTGGAATGAAGTGGAGGTCCTTGTCAACAGAGCAGCCCTAAACTTTGGGGTGCTTGTGTCTTGCTGATTTTCAATTTTCCCACTTTATCCCCCCATGCGTGGAAGTGCCCTATGCTCTCTAAGCTGTGTTTTTTAGATGTTTCAGGACACACCCTACCCTTCTCCAGAGTGGCTGTTGGCAATTTACATCCCGCCCATCAGTGTAGCAAGGCTCCCATTTCTCCATGGCCTGTCCTGCATTTCTGGTTTTGACACATTTTTCAGCATGGCCCTTTTGACCGATGGGAAGCGAGACTTCTTTGTAGCGCTGATTTGCCTTTCCAGGTTGCTTGGTTGGCCAAAAAGGGCGTATGCGTTTTTTCCTGAATATATTCAGGAAAAAACGCATACGCCCTTTTTGGCCAAGGGCATCATTGTCGATGTTTTGCCGCTTTTCATGTGCTTTAAAGGCGATTCGAATCTACCTACTGAAATCTGTTTCCTGCAATTCTGCCTTGATTTCAAATCCTCTTCTTTGCCTTCCCTCAATATATTTGTGGACGAGAGTTATCATTTATAACTCTGCAGGTTTGTGAATTGCAGTGCCCTGAAGCTCCATTTTCCAAGTCGCTTTTTTGGGAGCTGGCCGCAAAAGCGCAGGATGGCTTCAGGCCCTGTTCTGGTTCCGGGGGGCAGGCTGAGCCTGTTGTTAATTCTTCTTCCTGATGGGAAAATAGAGTGACCTGTGCCTGTCCCAACACCAAGAGCTAGTCTCTCATTGGTTCCCCGTCTTCCCGTTCATCCTCAGGACAAATTGCAACCTGTACGGAACAGGAGGTTAAAGGTGCTGATGCTCCAAGTAGGGAGATTGCTAGTAAAGTGGCTGGAAAGGCGAACCCGAGCACAAGGAGATGAGAAATGAGGTGCGTTTTAGAAACCTTTCCCCATCACACGGTGTACCATCTTCTGGGTTTCTCATGCATGTTTTCGATGTAGGAAGATGCCCTTGAACCTGGAGATTTGGGACCCATGCGATGGGTAGCACGCAGTATTACTTTAAAGGGTCTGCGTTTGCTCACCCAACCTCACCAAACCTCTCAGCCCCAAGAGTGTCCACCCTTATGTCTCATCCAGCTGTGGGTCTAGATATGGTCAATCCAGGTTGCATCACAGCCCCTGAACGAATTGTGTAAGAATTTCTCTCTCTTTCCCTGTCTTTGTTTCATGGGTTTTTAAAAGTAATTTATTTTTATAATGGGGTTTAGCTGCTTTTCACGGCTGTGTTTATGCCACTTTACACCCACTTGACACACTAACAGAGAGATATCAATACATAGGTTTTAAGATTATTACTAGTCAGATATATTCTTGTGCGGTGAATCGGGCGTGTTGAGTCCAGTTCTCTGAGGAAGGAGTAGGTCTTGTCTATTACATATTGGGTTTATGGAACGGTATCTGAACTAATTTGAAAGTCTTGTTTTATGTATCACCCCACCTCACCTTTCCCGTTAAGCAGCCATAGTGTGTTTTCTGCATGTGTGACTCTGTTCTGTTTGGTAATTCAGTTCAAGTGTAACGGATTTTTCATTCCCTCTATAAGTGACACCTTATGAGAAGTGTCCTTTTCTGTGTGACTTATTTCACTTAGAATCGTCGTACCTAAATCCACTCATCATGCTGCTACTAGCCTTATGACATTGATTTCATGGCTGAGTGATATTCCATTGTACATAAGAACCACAACTTTTTTATCCATTTTTCGCTTTCCTGGGATATTTAAGGTGGAATGAAGTGGAGGTCCTTGTCAACGGAGCAGCCCTAAACTTTGGGGTGCTTGTGTCTTGCTGATTTTCAATTTTCTCACTTTATCCCCCCATGCGTGGAAGTGCCCTTTGCTCTCTAAACTGTGTTTTTTAGATGTTTCAGGACACACCGTACCCTTCTCCAGAGTGGCTGTTGGCTATTTACATCCCGCCCATCAGTGTGGCAAGGCTCCCATTTCTCCATGGCCTGTCCTGCATTTCTGGTTTTGACACTTTTTTCAGCATGGCCCTTTTGACCGATGGGAAGCGAGACTTCTTTGTAGCGCTGATTTGCCTTTCCAGGTTGCTTGGTTGGCCAAAAAGGGCGTATGCGTTTTTTCCTGAATATATTCAGGCAAAAACGCATACGCCCTTTTTGGCCAAAGGCATCATTGTCGATGTTTTGCCGCTTTTCCTGTGCTTTAAAGGCGATTCGAATCTACCTACTGAAATCTGTTTCCTGCAATTCTGCCTTGATTTCAAATCCTCTTCTTTGCCTTCCCTCAATATATTTGTGGACGAGAGTTATCATTTATAACTCTGCAGGTTTGTGAATTGCAGTGCCCTGAAGCTCCATTTTACAAGTCGCTTTTTTGGGAGCTGGCCGCAAAAGCGCAGGATGGCTTCAGGCCCTGTTCTGGTTCCGGGTGGCAGGCTGAGCCTGTGGTTAATTCTTCTTCCTGATGGGAAAATAGAGTGACCTGTGCCTGTCCCAACACCAAGAGCTAGTCTCTCATTGGTTCCCCGTCTTCCCGTTCATCCTCAGGACAAATTGCAACCTGTACGGAACAGGAGGTTAAAGGTGCTGATGCTCCAAGTAGGGAGATTGCTAGTAAAGTGGCTGGAATGGCGAACCCGAGCACAAGGAGATGAGAAATGAGGTGCGTTTTAGAAACCTTTCCCCATCACACGGTGTACCATCTTCTGGGTTTCTCATGCATGTTTTCGATGTAGGAAGATGCCCTTGAACCTGGAGATTTGGGACCCATGCGATGGGTAGCACGCAGTATTACTTTAAAGGGTCTGCATTTGCTCACCCAACCTCACCAAACCTCTCAGCCCCAAGAGTGTCCACCCTTATGTCTCATCCAGCTGTGGGTCTAGATATGGTCAATCCAGGTTGCATCACAGCCCCTGAACGAATTGTGTAAGAATTTCTCTCTCTTTCCCTGTCTTTGTTTCATGGGTTTTTAAAAGTAATTTATTTTTATAATGGGGTTTAGCTGCTTTTCACGGCTGTGTTTATGCCGCTTTACACCCACTTGACACACTAACAGAGAGATATCAATACATAGGTTTTAAGATTATTACTAGTCAGATATATTCTTGTGCGGTGAATCGGGCGTGTTGAGTCCAGTTCTCTGAGGAAGGAGTAGGTCTTGTCTATTACATATTGGGTTTATGGAATGGTATCTGAGCTAATTTGAAAGTCTTGTTTTATGTATCACCCCACCTCACCTTTCCCATTAAGCAGCCATAGTGTGTTTTCTGCATGTGTGACTCTGTTCTGTTTTGTAATTCAGTTCAAGTGTAACGGATTTTACATTCCCTATATAAGTGACACCTTATGAGAAGTGTCCTTTTCTGTGTGACTTATTTCACTTAGAATCGTCGTACCTAAATCCACTCATCATGCTGCTACTAGCCTTATGACATTGATTTCATGGCTGAGTGATATTCCATTGTACATAAGGACCACAACTTTTTTATCCATTTTTCGCTTTCCTGGGATATTTAAGGTGGAATGAAGTGGAGGTCCTTGTCAACAGAGCAGCCCTAAACTTTGGGGTGCTTGTGTCTTGCTGATTTTCAATTTTCTCACTTTATCCCCCCATGCGTGGAAGTGCCCTATGCTCTCTAAGCTGTGTTTTTTAGATGTTTCAGGACACACCGTACCCTTCTCCAGAGTGGCTGTTGGCAATTTACATCCCGCCCATCAGTGTAGCAAGGCTCCCATTTCTCCATGGCCTGTCCTGCATTTCTGGTTTTGACACTTTTTTCAGCATGGCCCTTTTGACCGATGGGAAGCGAGACTTCTTTGTAGCGCTGATTTGCCTTTCCAGGTTGCTTGGTTGGCCAAAAAGGGCGTATGCGTTTTTTCCTGAATATATTCAGGAAAAAACGCATACGCCCTTTTTGGCCAAGGGCATCATTGTCGATGTTTTGCCGCTTTTCATGTGCTTTAAAGGCAATTCGAATCTACCTACTGAAATCTGTTTCCTGCAATTCTGCCTTGATTTCAAATCCTCTTCTTTGCCTTCCCTCAATATATTTGTGGACGAGAGTTATCATTTATAACTCTGCAGGTTTGTGAATTGCAGTGCCCTGAAGCTCCATTTTACAAGTCGCTTTTTTGGGAGCTGGCCGCAAAAGCGCAGGATGGCTTCAGGCCCTGTTCTTGTTCCGGGGGGCAGGCTGAGCCTGTGGTTAATTCTTCTTCCTGATGGGAAAATAGAGTGACCTGTGCCTGTCCCAACACCAAGAGCTAGTCTCTCATTGGTTCCCCGTCTTCCCGTTCATCCTCAGGACAAATTGCAACCTGTACGGAACAGGAGGTTAAAGGTGCTGATGCTCCAAGTAGGGAGATTGCTAGTAAAGTGCCTGGAATGGCGAAGCCGAGCACAAGGAGATGAGAAATGAGGTGCGTTTTAGAAACCTTTCCCCATCACACGGTGTACCATCTTCTGGGTTTCTCATGCATGTTTTCGATGTAGGAAGATGCCCTTGAACCTGGAGATTTGGGACCCATGCGATGGGTAGCACGCAGTATTACTTTAAAGGGTCTGCGTTTGCTCACCCAACCTCACCAAACCTCTCAGCCCCAAGAGTGTCCACCCTTATGTCTCATCCAGCTGTGGGTCTAGATATGGTCAATCCAGGTTGCATCACAGCCCCTGAACGAATTGTGTAAGAATTTCTCTCTCTTTCCCTGTCTTTGTTTCATGGGTTTTTAAAAGTAATTTATTTTTATAATGGGGTTTAGCTGCTTTTCACGGCTGTGTTTATGCCGCTTTACACACACTTGACACACTAACAGAGAGATATCAATACATAGGTTTTAAGATTATTACTAGTCACATATATTCTTGTGCGGTGAATCGGGCGTGTTGAGTCCAGTTCTCTGAGCAAGGAGTAGGTCTTGTCTATTACATATTGGGTTTATGGAACGGTATCTGAGCTAATTTGAAAGTCTTGTTTTATGTATCACCCCACCTCACCTTTCCCATTAAGCAGCCATAGTGTGTTTTCTGCATGTGTGACTCTGTTCTGTTTTGTAATTCAGTTCAAGTGTAACGGATTTTACATTCCCTCTATAAGTGACACCTTATGAGAAGTGTCCTTTTCTGTGTGACTTATTTCACTTAGAATCGTCGTACCTAAATCCACTCATCATGCTGCTACTAGCCTTATGACATTGATTTCATGGCTGAGTGATATTCCATTGTACATAAGGACCACAACTTTTTTATCCATTTTTCGCTTTCCTGGGATATTTAAGGTGGAATGAAGTGGAGGTCCTTGTCAACAGAGCAGCCCTAAACTTTGGGGTGCTTGTGTCTTGCTGATTTTCAATTTTCTCACTTTATCCCCCCATGCGTGGAAGTGCCCTATGCTCTCTAAGCTGTGTTTTTTAGATGTTTCAGGACACACCGTACCCTTCTCCAGAGTGGCTGTTGGCAATTTACATCCCGCCCATCAGTGTAGCAAGGCTCCCATTTCTCCATGGCCTGTCCTGCATTTCTGGTTTTGACACTTTTTTCAGCATGGCCCTTTTGACCGATGGGAAGCGAGACTTCTTTGTAGCGCTGATTTGCCTTTCCAGGTTGCTTGGTTGGCCAAATAGGGCGTATGCGTTTTTTCCTGAATATATTCAGGAAAAAACGCATACGCCCTTTTTGGCCAAGGGCATCATTGTCGATGTTTTGCCGCTTTTCATGTGCTTTAAAGGCGATTCGAATCTACCTCCTGAAATCTGTTTCCTGCAATTCTGCCTTGATTTCAAATCCTCTTCTTTGCCTTCCCTCAATATATTTGTGCACGAGAGTTATCATTTATAACTCTGCAGGTTTGTGAATTGCAGTGCCCTGAAGCTCCATTTTACAAGTCGCTTTTTTGGGAGCTGGCCGCAAAAGCGCAGGATGGCTTCAGGCCCTGTTCTGGTTCCGGGGGGCAGGCTGAGCCTGTGGTTAATTCTTCTTCCTGATGGGAAAATAGAGTGACCTGTGCCTGTCCCAACACCAAGAGCTAGTCTCTCATTGGTTCCCCGTCTTCCCGTTCATCCTCAGGACAAATTGCAACCTGTACGGAACAGGATGTTAAAGGTGCTGAGGCTCCAAGTAGGGAGATTGCTAGTAAAGTGGCTGGAATGGCGAAGCCTAGCACAAGGAGATGAGAAATGAGGTGCGTTTTAGAAACCTTTCCCCATCACACGGTGTACCATATTCTGGGTTTCTCATGCATGTTTTCGATGTAGGAAAATGCCCTTGAACCTGGAGATTTGGGACCCATGCGATGGGTAGCACGCAGTATTACTTTAAAGGTTCAGCGTTTGCTCACCCAACCTCACCAAACCTCTCAGGCCCAAGAGTGTCCACCCTTATGTCTCATCCAGCTGTGGGTCTAGATATGGTCAATCCAGGTTGCATCACAGCCCCTGAACGAATTGTGTAAGAATTTCTCTCTCTTTCCCTGTCTTTGTTTCATGGGTTTTTAAAAGTAATTTATTTTTATAATGGGGTTTAGCTGCTTTTCACGGCTGTGTTTATGCCGCTTTACACACACTTGACACACTAACAGAGAGATATCAATACATAGGTTTTAAGATTATTACTAGTCAGATATATTCTTGTGCGGTGAATCGGGCGTGTTGAGTCCAGTTCTCTGAGCAAGGAGTAGGTCTTGTCTATTACATATTGGGTTTATGGAACGGTATCTGAGCTAATTTGAAAGTCTTGTTTTATGTATCACCCCACCTCACCTTTCCCATTAAGCAGCCATAGTGTGTTTTCTGCATGTGTGACTCTGTTCTGTTTTGTAATTCAGTTCAAGTGTAACGGATTTTACATTCCCTCTATAAGTGACACCTTATGAGAAGTGTCCTTTTCTGTGTGACTTATTTCACTTAGAATCGTCGTACCTAAATCCACTCATCATGCTGCTACTAGCCTTATGACATTGATTTCATGGCTGAGTGATATTCCATTGTACATAAGGACCACAACTTTTTTATCCATTTTTCGCTTTCCTGGGATATTTAAGGTGGAATGAAGTGGAGGTCCTTGTCAACAGAGCAGCCCTAAACTTTGGGGTGCTTGTGTCTTGCTGATTTTCAATTTTCTCACTTTATCCCCCCATGCGTGGAAGTGCCCTATGCTCTCTAAGCTGTGTTTTTTAGATGTTTCAGGACACACCGTACCCTTCTCCAGAGTGGCTGTTGGCAATTTACATCCCGCCCATCAGTGTAGCAAGGCTCCCATTTCTCCATGGCCTGTCCTGCATTTCTGGTTTTGACACTTTTTTCAGCATGGCCCTTTTGACCGATGGGAAGCGAGACTTCTTTGTAGCGCTGATTTGCCTTTCCAGGTTGCTTGGTTGGCCAAAAAGGGCGTATGCGTTTTTTCCTGAATATATTCAGGAAAAAACGCATACGCCCTTTTTGGCCAAGGGCATCATTGTCGATGTTTTGCCGCTTTTCATGTGCTTTAAAGGCAATTCGAATCTACCTACTGAAATCTGTTTCCTGCAATTCTGCCTTGATTTCAAATCCTCTTCTTTGCCTTCCCTCAATATATTTGTGGACGAGAGTTATCATTTATAACTCTGCAGGTTTGTGAATTGCAGTGCCCTGAAGCTCCATTTTACAAGTCGCTTTTTTGGGAGCTGGCCGCAAAAGCGCAGGATGGCTTCAGGCCCTGTTCTTGTTCCGGGGGGCAGGCTGAGCCTGTGGTTAATTCTTCTTCCTGATGGGAAAATAGAGTGACCTGTGCCTGTCCCAACACCAAGAGCTAGTCTCTCATTGGTTCCCCGTCTTCCCGTTCATCCTCAGGACAAATTGCAACCTGTACGGAACAGGAGGTTAAAGGTGCTGATGCTCCAAGTAGGGAGATTGCTAGTAAAGTGCCTGGAATGGCGAAGCCGAGCACAAGGAGATGAGAAATGAGGTGCGTTTTAGAAACCTTTCCCCATCACACGGTGTACCATCTTCTGGGTTTCTCATGCATGTTTTCGATGTAGGAAGATGCCCTTGAACCTGGAGATTTGGGACCCATTCGATGGGTAGCACGCAGTATTACTTTAAAGGGTCTGCGTTTGCTCACCCAACCTCACCAAACCTCTCAGCCCCAAGAGTGTCCACCCTTATGTCTCATCCAGCTGTGGGTCTAGATATGGTCAATCCAGGTTGCATCACAGCCCCTGAACGAATTGTGTAAGAATTTCTCTCTCTTTCCCTGTCTTTGTTTCATGGGTTTTTAAAAGTAATTTATTTTTATAATGGGGTTTAGCTGCTTTTCACGGCTGTGTTTATGCCGCTTTACACACACTTGACACACTAACAGAGAGATATCAATACATAGGTTTTAAGATTATTACTAGTCACATATATTCTTGTGCGGTGAATCGGGCGTGTTGAGTCCAGTTCTCTGAGCAAGGAGTAGGTCTTGTCTATTATATATTGGGTTTATGGAACGGTATCTGAGCTAATTTGAAAGTCTTGTTTTATGTATCACCCCACCTCACCTTTCCCATTAAGCAGCCATAGTGTGTTTTCTGCATGTGTGACTCTGTTCTGTTTTGTAATTCAGTTCAAGTGTAACGGATTTTACATTCCCTCTATAAGTGACACCTTATGAGAAGTGTCCTTTTCTGTGTGACTTATTTCACTTAGAATCGTCGTACCTAAATCCACTCATCATGCTGCTACTAGCCTTATGACATTGATTTCATGGCTGAGTGATATTCCATTGTACATAAGGACCACAACTTTTTTATCCATTTTTCGCTTTCCTGGGATATTTAAGGTGGAATGAAGTGGAGGTCCTTGTCAACAGAGCAGCCCTAAACTTTGGGGTGCTTGTGTCTTGCTGATTTTCAATTTTCTCACTTTATCCCCCCATGCGTGGAAGTGCCCTATGCTCTCTAAGCTGTGTTTTTTAGATGTTTCAGGACACACCGTACCCTTCTCCAGAGTGGCTGTTGGCAATTTACATCCCGCCCATCAGTGTAGCAAGGCTCCCATTTCTCCATGGCCTGTCCTGCATTTCTGGTTTTGACACTTTTTTCAGCATGGCCCTTTTGACCGATGGGAAGCGAGACTTCTTTGTAGCGCTGATTTGCCTTTCCAGGTTGCTTGGTTGGCCAAAAAGGGCGTATGCGTTTTTTCCTGAATATATTCAGGAAAAAACGCATACGCCCTTTTTGGCCAAGGGCATCATTGTCGATGTTTTGCCGCTTTTCATGTGCTTTAAAGGCGATTCGAATCTACCTACTGAAATCTGTTTCCTGCAGTTCTGCCTTGATTTCAAATCCTCTTCTTTGCCTTCCCTCAATATATTTGTGGACGAGAGTTATCATTTATAACTCTGCAGGTTTGTGAATTGCAGTGCCCTGAAGCTCCATTTTACAAGTCGCTTTTTTGGGAGCTGGCCACAAAAGCGCAGGATGGCTTCAGGCCCTGTTCTGGTTCCGGGGGGCAGGCTGAGCCTGTGGTTAATTCTTCTTCCTGATGGGAAAATAGAGTGACCTGTGCCTGTCCCAACACCAAGAGCTAGTCTCTCATTGGTTCCCCGTCTTCCCGTTCATCCTCAGGACAAATTGCAACGTGTACGGAACAGGAGGTTAAAGGTGCTGATGCTCCAAGTAGGGAGATTGCTAGTAAAGTGGCTGGAATGGCGAACCCGAGCGCAAGGAAATGAGAAATGAGGTGCGTTTTAGAAACCTTTCCCCATCACACGGTGTACCATCTTCTGGGTTTCTCATGCATGTTTTCGATGTAGGAAGATGCCCTTGAACCTGGAGATTTGGGACCCATGCGATGGGTAGCACGCAGTATTACTTTAAAGGGTCTGCGTTTGCTCACCCAACCTCACCAAACCTCTCAGCCCCAAGAGTGTCCACCCTTATGTCTCATCCAGCTGTGGGTCTAGATATGGTCAATCCAGGTTGCATCACAGCCCCTGAACGAATTGTGTAAGAATTTCTCTCTCTTTCCCTGTCTTTGTTTCATGGGTTTTGAAAAGTAATTTATTTTTATAATGGGGTTTAGCTGCTTTTCACGGCTGTGTTTATGCCGCTTTACACCCACTTGACACACTAACAGAGAGATATCAATACATAGGTTTTAAGATTATTACTAGTCAGATATATTCTTGTGCGGTGAATCGGGCGTGTTGAGTCCACTTCTCTGAGCAAGGAGTAGGTCTTGTCTATTACATATTCGGTTTATGGAACGGTATCTGAGCTAATTTGAAAGTCTTGTTTTATGTATCACCCCACCTCACCTTTCCCATTAAGCAGCCATAGTGTGTTTTCTGCATGTGTGACTCTGTTCTGTTTTGTAATTCAGTTCAAGTGTAACGGATTTTACATTCCCTCTATAAGTGACACCTTATGAGAAGTGTCCTTTTCTGTGTGACTTATTTCACTTAGAATCGTCGTACCTAAATCCACTCATCATGCTGCTACTAGCCTTATGACATTGATTTCATGGCTGAGTGATATTCCATTGTACATAAGGACCACAACTTTTTTATCCATTTTTCGCTTTCCTGGGATATTTAAGGTGGAATGAAGTGGAGGTCCTTGTCAACAGAGCAGCCCTAAACTTTGGGGTGCTTGTGTCTTGCTGATTTTCAATTTTCTCACTTTATCCCCCCATGCGTGGAAGTGCCCTATGCTCTCTAAGCTGTGTTTTTTAGATGTTTCAGGACACACCGTACCCTTCTCCAGAGTGGCTGTTGGCAATTTACATCCCGCCCATCAGTGTAGCAAGGCTCCCATTTCTCCATGGCCTGTCCTGCATTTCTGGTTTTGACACTTTTTTCAGCATGGCCATTTTGACCGATGGGAAGCGAGACTTCTTTGTAGCGCTGATTTGCCTTTCCAGGTTGCTTGGTTGGCCAAATAGGGCGTATGCGTTTTTTCCTGAATATATTCAGGAAAAAACGCATACGCCCTTTTTGGCCAAGGGCATCATTGTCGATGTTTTGCCGCTTTTCATGTGCTTTAAAGGCGATTCGAATCTACCTCCTGAAATCTGTTTCCTGCAATTCTGCCTTGATTTCAAATCCTCTTCTTTGCCTTCCCTCAATATATTTGTGGACGAGAGTTATCATTTATAACTCTGCAGGTTTGTGAATTGCAGTGCCCTGAAGCTCCATTTTACAAGTCGCTTTTTTGGGAGCTGGCCGCAAAAGCGCAGGATGGCTTCAGGCCCTGTTCTGGTTCCGGGGGGCAGGCTGAGCCTGTGGTTAATTCTTCTTCCTGATGGGAAAATAGAGTGACCTGTGCCTGTCCCAACACCAAGAGCTAGTCTCTCATTGGTTCCCCGTCTTCCCGTTCATCCTCAGGACAAATTGCAACCTGTACGGAACAGGAGGTTAAAGGTGCTGAGGCTCCAAGTAGGGAGATTGCTAGTAAAGTGGCTGGAATGGCGAAGCCTAGCACAAGGAGATGAGAAATGAGGTGCGTTTTAGAAACCTTTCCCCATCACACGGTGTACCATATTCTGGGTTTCTCATGCATGTTTTCGATGTAGGAAAATGCCCTTGAACCTGGAGATTTGGGACCCATGCGATGGGTAGCACGCAGTATTACTTTAAAGGTTCAGCGTTTGCTCACCCAACCTCACCAAACCTCTCAGGCCCAAGAGTGTCCACCCTTATGTCTCATCCAGCTGTGGGTCTAGATATGGTCAATCCAGGTTGCATCACAGCCCCTGAACGAATTGTGTAAGAATTTCTCTCTCTTTCCCTGTCTTTGTTTCATGGGTTTTTAAAAGTAATTTATTTTTATAATGGGGTTTAGCTGCTTTTCACGGCTGTGTTTATGCCACTTTACACCCACTTGACACACTAACAGAGATATATCAATACATAGGTTTTAAGATTATTACTAGTCAGATATATTATTGTGTGGTGAATCGGGCGTGTTGAGTCCAGTTCTCTGAGCAAGGAGTAGGTCTTGTCTATTACATATTGGGTTTATGGAACGGTATCTGAGCTAATTTGAAACTCTTGTTTTATGTATCACCCCACCTCACCTTTCCCGTTAAGCAGCCATAGTGTGTTTTCTGCATGTGTGACTCTGTTCTGTTTTGTAATTCAGTTCAAGTGTAACGGTTTTTACATTCCCTCTATAAGTGACACCTTATGAGAGGTGTCCTTTTCTGTGTGACTTATTTCACTTAGAATCGTCGTACCTAAATCCACTCATCATGCTGCTACTAGCCTTATGACATTGATTTCATGGCTGAGTGATATTCCATTGTACATAAGGACCACAACTTTTTTATCCATTTTTCGCTTTCCTGGGATATTTAAGGTGGAATGAAGTGGAGGTCCTTGTCAACAGAGCAGCCCTAAACTTTGGGGTGCTTGTGTCTTGCTGATTTTCAATTTTCCCACTTTATCCCCCCATGTGTGGAAGTGCCCTATGCTCTCTAAGCTGTGTTTTTTAGATGTTTCAGGACACACCGTACCCTTCTCCAGAGTGGCTGTTGGCAATTTACATCCCGCCCATCAGTGTAGCAAGGCTCCCATTTCTCCATGGCCTGTCCTGCATTTCTGGTTTTGATACTTTTTTCAGCATGGCCCTTTTGACCGATGGGAAGCGAGACTTCTTTGTAGCGCTGATTTGCCTTTCCAGTTTGCTTGGTTGGCCAAATAGGGCGTATGAGTTTTTTCCTGAATATATTCAGGAAAAAACGCATACGCCCTTTTTGGCCAAGGGCATCATTGTCGATGTTTTGCCACTTTTCAAGTGCTTTAAAGGTGATTCGAATCTACCTCCTGAAATCAGTTTCCTGCAATTCTGCCTTGATTTCAAATCCTCTTCTTTGCCTTCCCTCAATATATTTGTGGACGAGAGTTATCATTTATAACTCTGCAGGTTTGTGAATTGCAGTGCCCTGAAGCTCCATTTTACAAGTCGCTTTTTTGGGAGCTGGCCGCAAAAGCGCAGGATGGCTTCAGGCCTTGTTCTGGTTCCGGGGGGCAGGCTGAGCCTGTGGTTAATTCTTCTTCCTGATGGGAAAATAGAGTGACCTGTGCCTGTCCCAACACCAAGAGCGAGTCTCTCATTGGTTCCCCGTCTTCCCGTTCATCCTCAGGACAAATTGCAACCTGTACGGAACAGGAGGTTAAAGGTGCTGATGCTCCAAGTAGGTAGATTGCTAGTAAAGTGGCTGGAATGGCGAACCCGAGCACAAGGAGATGAGAAATGAGGTGCGTTTTAGAAACCTTTCCCCATCACACGGTGTACCATCTTCTGGGTTTCTCATGCATGTTTTCGATGTAGGAAGATGCCCTTAAACCTGGAGATTTGGGACCCATGCGATGGGTAGCACGCAGTATTACTTTAAAGGGTCTGCGTTTGCTCACCCAACCTCACCAAACCTCTCAGCCCCAAGAGTGTCCACCCTTATGTCTCATCCAGCTGTGGGTCTAGATATGGTCAATCCAGGTTGCATCACAGCCCCTGAACGAATTGTGTAAGAATTTCTCTCTCTTTCCCTGTCTTTGTTTCATGGGTTTTTAAAAGTAATTTATTTTTATAATGGGGTTTAGCTGCTTTTCACGGCTGTGTTTATGCCGCTTTACACACACTTGACACACTAACAGAGAGATATCAATACATAGGTTTTAAGATTATTACTAGTCACATATATTCTTGTGCGGTGAATCGGGCGTGTTGAGTCCAGTTCTCTGAGCAAGGAGTAGGTCTTGTCTATTATATATTGGGTTTATGGAACGGTATCTGAGCTAATTTGAAAGTCTTGTTTTATGTATCACCCCACCTCACCTTTCCCATTAAGCAGCCATAGTGTGTTTTCTGCATGTGTGACTCTGTTCTGTTTTGTAATTCAGTTCAAGTGTAACGGATTTTACATTCCCTCTATAAGTGACACCTTATGAGAAGTGTCCTTTTCTGTGTGACTTATTTCACTTAGAATCGTCGTACCTAAATCCACTCATCATGCTGCTACTAGCCTTATGACATTGATTTCATGGCTGAGTGATATTCCATTGTACATAAGGACCACAACTTTTTTATCCATTTTTCGCTTTCCTGGGATATTTAAGGTGGAATGAAGTGGAGGTCCTTGTCAACAGAGCAGCCCTAAACTTTGGGGTGCTTGTGTCTTGCTGATTTTCAATTTTCTCACTTTATCCCCCCATGCGTGGAAGTGCCCTATGCTCTCTAAGCTGTGTTTTTTAGATGTTTCAGGACACACCGTACCCTTCTCCAGAGTGGCTGTTGGCAATTTACATCCCGCCCATCAGTGTAGCAAGGCTCCCATTTCTCCATGGCCTGTCCTGCATTTCTGGTTTTGACACTTTTTTCAGCATGGCCCTTTTGACCGATGGGAAGCGAGACTTCTTTGTAGCGCTGATTTGCCTTTCCAGGTTGCTTGGTTGGCCAAATAGGGCGTATGCGTTTTTTCCTGAATATATTCAGGAAAAAACGCATACGCCCTTTTTGGCCAAGGGCATCATTGTCGATGTTTTGCCGCTTTTCATGTGCTTTAAAGGCGATTCGAATCTACCTCCTGAAATCTGTTTCCTGCAATTCTGCCTTGATTTCAAATCCTCTTCTTTGCCTTCCCTCAATATATTTGTGGACGAGAGTTATCATTTATAACTCTGCAGGTTTGTGAATTGCAGTGCCCTGAAGCTCCATTTTACAAGTCGCTTTTTTGGGAGCTGGCCGCAAAAGCGCAGGATGGCTTCAGGCCCTGTTCTGGTTCCGGGGGGCAGGCTGAGCCTGTGGTTAATTCTTCTTCCTGATGGGAAAATAGAGTGACCTGTGCCTGTCCCAACACCAAGAGCTAGTCTCTCATTGGTTCCCCGTCTTCCCGTTCATCCTCAGGACAAATTGCAACCTGTACGGAACAGGAGGTTAAAGGTGCTGAGGCTCCAAGTAGGGAGATTGCTAGTAAAGTGGCTGGAATGGCGAAGCCTAGCACAAGGAGATGAGAAATGAGGTGCGTTTTAGAAACCTTTCCCCATCACACGGTGTACCATATTCTGGGTTTCTCATGCATGTTTTCGATGTAGGAAAATGCCCTTGAACCTGGAGATTTGGGACCCATGCGATGGGTAGCACGCAGTATTACTTTAAAGGTTCAGCGTTTGCTCACCAAACCTCACCAAACCTCTCAGGCCCAAGAGTGTCCACCCTTATGTCTCATCCAGCTGTGGGTCTAGATATGGTCAATCCAGGTTGCATCACAGCCCCTGAACGAATTGTGTAAGAATTTCTCTCTCTTTCCCTGTCTTTGTTTCATGGGTTTTTAAAAGTAATTTATTTTTATAATGGGGTTTAGCTGCTTTTCACGGCTGTGTTTATGCCACTTTACACCCACTTGACACACTAACAGAGATATATCAATACATAGGTTTTAAGATTATTACTAGTCAGATATATTCTTGTGTGGTGAATCGGGCGTGTTGAGTCCAGTTCTCTGAGCAAGGAGTAGGTCTTGTCTATTACATATTGGGTTTATGGAACGGTATCTGAGCTAATTTGAAACTCTTCTTTTATGTATCACCCCACCTCACCTTTCCCGTTAAGCAGCCATAGTGTGTTTTCTGCATGTGTGACTCTGTTCTGTTTTGTAATTCAGTTCAAGTGTAACGGTTTTTACATTCCCTCTATAAGTGACACCTTATGAGAGGTGTCCTTTTCTGTGTGACTTATTTCACTTAGAATCGTCGTACCTAAATCCACTCATCATGCTGCTACTAGCCTTATGACATTGATTTCATGGCTGAGTGATATTCCATTGTACATAAGGACCACAACTTTTTTATCCATTTTTCGCTTTCCTGGGATATTTAAGGTGGAATGAAGTGGAGGTCCTTGTCAACAGAGCAGCCCTAAACTTTGGGGTGCTTGTGTCTTGCTGATTTTCAATTTTCCCACTTTATCCCCCCATGTGTGGAAGTGCCCTATGCTCTCTAAGCTGTGTTTTTTAGATGTTTCAGGACACACCGTACCCTTCTCCAGAGTGGCTGTTGGCAATTTACATCCCGCCCATCAGTGTAGCAAGGCTCCCATTTCTCCATGGCCTGTCCTGCATTTCTGGTTTTGACACTTTTTTCAGCATGGCCCTTTTGACCGATGGGAAGCGAGACTTCTTTGTAGCGCTGATTTGCCTTTCCAGTTTGCTTGGTTGGCCAAATAGGGCGTATGAGTTTTTTCCTGAATATATTCAGGAAAAAACGCATACGCCCTGTTTGGCCAAGGGCATCATTGTCGATGTTTTGCCACTTTTCAAGTGCTTTAAAGGTGATTCGAATCTACCTCCTGAAATCAGTTTCCTGCAATTCTGCCTTGATTTCAAATCCTCTTCTTTGCCTTCCCTCAATATATTTGTGGACGAGAGTTATCATTTATAACTCTGCAGGTTTGTGAAGTGCAGTGCCCTGAAGCTCCATTTTACAAGTCGCTTTTTTGGGAGCTGGCCGCCAAAGCGCAGGATGGCTTCAGGCCCTGTTCTGGTTCCGGGGGGCAGGCTGAGCCTGTGGTTAATTCTTCTTCCTGATGGGAAAATAGAGTGACCTGTGCCTGTCCCAACACCAAGAGCGAGTCTCTCATTGGTTCCCCGTCTTCCCGTTCATCCTCAGGACAAATTGCAACCTGTACGGAACAGGAGGTTAAAGGTGCTGATGCTCCAAGTAGGGAGATTGCTAGTAAAGTGGCTGGAATAGCGAACCCGAGCACAAGGAGATGAGAAATGAGGTGCGTTTTAGAAACCTTTCCCCATCACACGGTGTACCATCTTCTGGGTTTCTCATGCATGTTTTCGATGTAGGAAGATGCCCTTGAACCTGGAGATTTGGGACCCATGCGATGGGTAGCACGCAGTATTACTTTAAAGGGTCTGCGTTTGCTCACCCAACCTCACCAAACCTCTCAGCCCCAAGAGTGTCCACCCTTATGTCTCATCCAGCTGTGGGTCTAGATATGGTCAATCCAGGTTGCATCACAGCCCCTGAACGAATTGTGTAAGAATTTCTCTCTCTTTCCCTGTCTTTGTTTCATGGGTTTTTAAAAGTAATTTATTTTTATAATGGGGTTTAGCTGCTTTTCACGGCTGTGTTTATGCCGCTTTACACCCACTTGACACACTAACAGAGAGATATCAATACATAGGTTTTAAGATTATTACTAGTCAGATATATTCTTGTGCGGTGAATCGGGCGTGTTGAGTCCAGTTCTCTGAGCAAGGAGTAGGTCTTGTCTATTACATATTGGGTTTATGGAACGGTATCTGAGCTAATTTGAAACTCTTGTTTTATGTATCACCCCACCTCACCTTTCCCGTTAAGCAGCCATAGTGTGTTTTCTGCATGTGTGACTCTGTTCTGTTTTGTAATTCAGTTCAAGTGTAACGGTTTTTACATTCCCTTTATAAGTGACACCTTATGAGAAGTGTCCTTTTCTGTGTGACTTATTTCACTTAGAATCGTCGTACCTAAATCCACTCATCATGCTGCTACTAGCCTTATGACATTGATTTCATGGCTGAGTGATATTCCATTGTACATAAGGACCACAACTTTTTTATCCATTTTTCGCTTTCCTGGGATATTTAAGGTGGAATGAAGTGGAGGTCCTTGTCAACAGAGCAGCCCTAAACTTTGGGGTGCTTGTGTCTTGCTGATTTTCAATTTTCCCACTTTATCCCCCCATGCGTGGAAGTGCCCTATGCTCTCTAAGCTGTGTTTTTTAGATGTTTCAGGACACACCCTACCCTTCTCCAGAGTGGCTGTTGGCAATTTACATCCCGCCCATCAGTGTAGCAAGGCTCCCATTTCTCCATGGCCTGTCCTGCATTTCTGGTTTTGACACATTTTTCAGCATGGCCCTTTTGACCGATGGGAAGCGAGACTTCTTTGTAGCGCTGATTTGCCTTTCCAGGTTGCTTGGTTGGCCAAAAAGGGCGTATGCGTTTTTTCCTGAATATATTCAGGAAAAAACGCATATGCCCTTTTTGGCCAAGGGCATCATTGTCGATGTTTTGCCGCTTTTCATGTGCTTTAAAGGCGATTCGAATCTACCTACTGAAATCTGTTTCCTGCAATTCTGCCTTGATTTCAAATCCTCTTCTTTGCCTTCCCTCAATATATTTGTGGACGAGAGTTATCATTTATAACTCTGCAGGTTTGTGAATTGCAGTGCCCTGAAGCTCCATTTTCCAAGTCGCTTTTTTGGGAGCTGGCCGCAAAAGCGCAGGATGGCTTCAGGCCCTGTTCTGGTTCCGGGGGGCAGGCTGAGCCTGTGGTTAATTCTTCTTCCTGATGGGAAAATAGAGTGACCTGTGCCTGTCCCAACACCAAGAGCTAGTCTCTCATTGGTTCCCCGTCTTCCCGTTCATCCTCAGGACAAATTGCAACCTGTACGGAACAGGAGGTTAAAGGTGCTGATGCTCCAAGTAGGGAGATTGCTAGTAAAGTGGCTGGAAAGGCGAACCCGAGCACAAGGAGATGAGAAATGAGGTGCGTTTTAGAAACCTTTCCCCATCACACGGTGTACCATCTTCTGGGTTTCTCATGCATGTTTTCGATGTAGGAAGATGCCCTTGAACCTGGAGATTTGGGACCCATGCGATGGGTAGCACGCAGTATTACTTTAAAGGGTCTGCGTTTGCTCACCCAACCTCACCAAACCTCTCAGCCCCAAGAGTGTCCACCCTTATGTCTCATCCAGCTGTGGGTCTAGATATGGTCAATCCAGGTTGCATCACAGCCCCTGAACGAATTGTGTAAGAATTTCTCTCTCTTTCCCTGTCTTTGTTTCATGGGTTTTTAAAAGTAATTTATTTTTATAATGGGGTTTAGCTGCTTTTCACGGCTGTGTTTATGCCACTTTACACCCACTTGACACACTAACAGAGATATATCAATACATAGGTTTTAAGATTATTACTAGTCAGATATATTCTTGTGTGGTGAATCGGGCGTGTTGAGTCCAGTTCTCTGAGCAAGGAGTAGGTCTTGTCTATTACATATTGGGTTTATGGAACGGTATCTGAGCTAATTTGAAACTCTTCTTTTATGTATCACCCCACCTCACCTTTCCCGTTAAGCAGCCATAGTGTGTTTTCTGCATGTGTGACTCTGTTCTGTTTTGTAATTCAGTTCAAGTGTAACGGTTTTTACATTCCCTCTATAAGTGACACCTTATGAGAGGTGTCCTTTTCTGTGTGACTTATTTCACTTAGAATCGTCGTACCTAAATCCACTCATCATGCTGCTACTAGCCTTATGACATTGATTTCATGGCTGAGTGATATTCCATTGTACATAAGGACCACAACTTTTTTATCCATTTTTCGCTTTCCTGGGATATTTAAGGTGGAATGAAGTGGAGGTCCTTGTCAACAGAGCAGCCCTAAACTTTGGGGTGCTTGTGTCTTGCTGATTTTCAATTTTCCCACTTTATCCCCCCATGTGTGGAAGTGCCCTATGCTCTCTAAGCTGTGTTTTTTAGATGTTTCAGGACACACCGTACCCTTCTCCAGAGTGGCTGTTGGCAATTTACATCCCGCCCATCAGTGTAGCAAGGCTCCCATTTCTCCATGGCCTGTCCTGCATTTCTGGTTTTGACACTTTTTTCAGCATGGCCCTTTTGACCGATGGGAAGCGAGACTTCTTTGTAGCGCTGATTTGCCTTTCCAGTTTGCTTGGTTGGCCAAATAGGGCGTATGAGTTTTTTCCTGAATATATTCAGGAAAAAACGCATACGCCCTTTTTGGCCAAGGGCATCATTGTCGATGTTTTGCCACTTTTCAAGTGCTTTAAAGGTGATTCGAATCTACCTCCTGAAATCAGTTTCCTGCAATTCTGCCTTGATTTCAAATCCTCTTCTTTGCCTTCCCTCAATATATTTGTGGACGAGAGTTATCATTTATAACTCTGCAGGTTTGTGAAGTGCAGTGCCCTGAAGCTCCATTTTACAAGTCGCTTTTTTGGGAGCTGGCCGCCAAAGCGCAGGATGGCTTCAGGCCCTGTTCTGGTTCCGGGGGGCAGGCTGAGCCTGTGGTTAATTCTTCTTCCTGATGGGAAAATAGAGTGACCTGTGCCTGTCCCAACACCAAGAGCGAGTCTCTCATTGGTTCCCCGTCTTCCCGTTCATCCTCAGGACAAATTGCAACCTGTACGGAACAGGAGGTTAAAGGTGCTGATGCTCCAAGTAGGGAGATTGCTAGTAAAGTGGCTGGAATAGCGAACCCGAGCACAAGGAGATGAGAAATGAGGTGCGTTTTAGAAACCTTTCCCCATCACACGGTGTACCATCTTCTGGGTTTCTCATGCATGTTTTCGATGTAGGAAGATGCCCTTGAACCTGGAGATTTGGGACCCATGCGATGGGTAGCACGCAGTATTACTTTAAAGGGTCTGCGTTTGCTCACCCAACCTCACCAAACCTCTCAGCCCCAAGAGTGTCCACCCTTATGTCTCATCCAGCTGTGGGTCTAGATATGGTCAATCCAGGTTGCATCACAGCCCCTGAACGAATTGTGTAAGAATTTCTCTCTCTTTCCCTGTCTTTGTTTCATGGGTTTTTAAAAGTAATTTATTTTTATAATGGGGTTTAGCTGCTTTTCACGGCTGTGTTTATGCCGCTTTACACCCACTTGACACACTAACAGAGAGATATCAATACATAGGTTTTAAGATTATTACTAGTCAGATATATTCTTGTGCGGTGAATCGGGCGTGTTGAGTCCAGTTCTCTGAGCAAGGAGTAGGTCTTGTCTATTACATATTGGGTTTATGGAACGGTATCTGAGCTAATTTGAAACTCTTGTTTTATGTATCACCCCACCTCACCTTTCCCGTTAAGCAGCCATAGTGTGTTTTCTGCATGTGTGACTCTGTTCTGTTTTGTAATTCAGTTCAAGTGTAACGGTTTTTACATTCCCTTTATAAGTGACACCTTATGAGAAGTGTCCTTTTCTGTGTGACTTATTTCACTTAGAATCGTCGTACCTAAATCCACTCATCATGCTGCTACTAGCCTTATGACATTGATTTCATGGCTGAGTGATATTCCATTGTACATAAGGACCACAACTTTTTTATCCATTTTTCGCTTTCCTGGGATATTTAAGGTGGAATGAAGTGGAGGTCCTTGTCAACAGAGCAGCCCTAAACTTTGGGGTGCTTGTGTCTTGCTGATTTTCAATTTTCCCACTTTATCCCCCCATGCGTGGAAGTGCCCTATGCTCTCTAAGCTGTGTTTTTTAGATGTTTCAGGACACACCCTACCCTTCTCCAGAGTGGCTGTTGGCAATTTACATCCCGCCCATCAGTGTAGCAAGGCTCCCATTTCTCCATGGCCTGTCCTGCATTTCTGGTTTTGACACATTTTTCAGCATGGCCCTTTTGACCGATGGGAAGCGAGACTTCTTTGTAGCGCTGATTTGCCTTTCCAGGTTGCTTGGTTGGCCAAAAAGGGCGTATGCGTTTTTTCCTGAATATATTCAGGAAAAAACGCATATGCCCTTTTTGGCCAAGGGCATCATTGTCGATGTTTTGCCGCTTTTCATGTGCTTTAAAGGCGATTCGAATCTACCTACTGAAATCTGTTTCCTGCAATTCTGCCTTGATTTCAAATCCTCTTCTTTGCCTTCCCTCAATATATTTGTGGACGAGAGTTATCATTTATAACTCTGCAGGTTTGTGAATTGCAGTGCCCTGAAGCTCCATTTTCCAAGTCGCTTTTTTGGGAGCTGGCCGCAAAAGCGCAGGATGGCTTCAGGCCCTGTTCTGGTTCCGGGGGGCAGGCTGAGCCTGTGGTTAATTCTTCTTCCTGATGGGAAAATAGAGTGACCTGTGCCTGTCCCAACACCAAGAGCTAGTCTCTCATTGGTTCCCCGTCTTCCCGTTCATCCTCAGGACAAATTGCAACCTGTACGGAACAGGAGGTTAAAGGTGCTGATGCTCCAAGTAGGGAGATTGCTAGTAAAGTGGCTGGAAAGGCGAACCCGAGCACAAGGAGATGAGAAATGAGGTGCGTTTTAGAAACCTTTCCCCATCACACGGTGTACCATCTTCTGGGTTTCTCATGCATGTTTTCGATGTAGGAAGATGCCCTTGAACCTGGAGATTTGGGACCCATGCGATGGGTAGCACGCAGTATTACTTTAAAGGGTCTGCGTTTGCTCACCCAACCTCACCAAACCTCTCAGCCCCAAGAGTGTCCACCCTTATGTCTCATCCAGCTGTGGGTCTAGATATGGTCAATCCAGGTTGCATCACAGCCCCTGAACGAATTGTGTAAGAATTTCTCTCTCTTTCCCTGTCTTTGTTTCATGGGTTTTTAAAAGTAATTTATTTTTATAATGGGGTTTAGCTGCTTTTCACGGCTGTGTTTATGCCACTTTACACCCACTTGACACACTAACAGAGAGATATCAATACATAGGTTTTAAGATTATTACTAGTCAGATATATTCTTGTGCGGTGAATCGGGCGTGTTGAGTCCAGTTCTCTGAGGAAGGAGTAGGTCTTGTCTATTACATATTGGGTTTATGGAACGGTATCTGAACTAATTTGAAAGTCTTGTTTTATGTATCACCCCACCTCACCTTTCCCGTTAAGCAGCCATAGTGTGTTTTCTGCATGTGTGACTCTGTTCTGTTTGGTAATTCAGTTCAAGTGTAACGGATTTTACATTCCCTCTATAAGTGACACCTTATGAGAAGTGTCCTTTTCTGTGTGACTTATTTCACTTAGAATCGTCGTACCTAAATCCACTCATCATGCTGCTACTAGCCTTATGACATTGATTTCATGGCTGAGTGATATTCCATTGTACATAAGAACCACAACTTTTTTATCCATTTTTCGCTTTCCTGGGATATTTAAGGTGGAATGAAGTGGAGGTCCTTGTCAACAGAGCAGCCCTAAACTTTGGGGTGCTTGTGTCTTGCTGATTTTCAATTTTCTCACTTTATCCCCCCATGCGTGGAAGTGCCCTTTGCTCTCTAAACTGTGTTTTTTAGATGTTTCAGGACACACCGTACCCTTCTCCAGAGTGGCTGTTGGCTATTTACATCCCGCCCATCAGTGTGGCAAGGCTCCCATTTCTCCATGGCCTGTCCTGCATTTCTGGTTTTGACACTTTTTTCAGCATGGCCCTTTTGACCGATGGGAAGCGAGACTTCTTTGTAGCGCTGATTTGCCTTTCCAGGTTGCTTGGTTGGCCAAAAAGGGCGTATGCGTTTTTTCCTGAATATATTCAGGCAAAAACGCATACGCCCTTTTTGGCCAAAGGCATCATTGTCGATGTTTTGCCGCTTTTCCTGTGCTTTAAAGGCGATTCGAATCTACCTACTGAAATCTGTTTCCTGCAATTCTGCCTTGATTTCAAATCCTCTTCTTTGCCTTCCCTCAATATATTTGTGGACGAGAGTTATCATTTATAACTCTGCAGGTTTGTGAATTGCAGTGCCCTGAAGCTCCATTTTACAAGTCGCTTTTTTGGGAGCTGGCCGCAAAAGCGCAGGATGGCTTCAGGCCCTGTTCTGGTTCCGGGTGGCAGGCTGAGCCTGTGGTTAATTCTTCTTCCTGATGGGAAAATAGAGTGACCTGTGCCTGTCCCAACACCAAGAGCTAGTCTCTCATTGGTTCCCCGTCTTCCCGTTCATCCTCAGGACAAATTGCAACCTGTACGGAACAGGAGGTTAAAGGTGCTGATGCTCCAAGTAGGGAGATTGCTAGTAAAGTGGCTGGAATGGCGAACCCGAGCACAAGGAGATGAGAAATGAGGTGCGTTTTAGAAACCTTTCCCCATCACACGGTGTACCATCTTCTGGGTTTCTCATGCATGTTTTCGATGTAGGAAGATGCCCTTGAACCTGGAGATTTGGGACCCATGCGATGGGTAGCACGCAGTATTACTTTAAAGGGTCTGCGTTTGCTCACCCAACCTCACCAAACCTCTCAGCCCCAAGAGTGTCCACCCTTATGTCTCATCCAGCTGTGGGTCTAGATATGGTCAATCCAGGTTGCATCACAGCCCCTGAACGAATTGTGTAAGAATTTCTCTCTCTTTCCCTGTCTTTGTTTCATGGGTTTTTAAAAGTAATTTATTTTTATAATGGGGTTTAGCTGCTTTTCACGGCTGTGTTTATGCCGCTTTACACCCACTTGACACACTAACAGAGAGATATCAATACATAGGTTTTAAGATTATTACTAGTCAGATATATTCTTGTGCGGTGAATCGGGCGTGTTGAGTCCAGTTCTCTGAGGAAGGAGTAGGTCTTGTCTATTACATATTGGGTTTATGGAATGGTATCTGAGCTAATTTGAAAGTCTTGTTTTATGTATCACCCCACCTCACCTTTCCCATTAAGCAGCCATAGTGTGTTTTCTGCATGTGTGACTCTGTTCTGTTTTGTAATTCAGTTCAAGTGTAACGGATTTTACATTCCCTATATAAGTGACACCTTATGAGAAGTGTCCTTTTCTGTGTGACTTATTTCACTTAGAATCGTCGTACCTAAATCCACTCATCATGCTGCTACTAGCCTTATGACATTGATTTCATGGCTGAGTGATATTCCATTGTACATAAGGACCACAACTTTTTTATCCATTTTTCGCTTTCCTGGGATATTTAAGGTGGAATGAAGTGGAGGTCCTTGTCAACAGAGCAGCCCTAAACTTTGGGGTGCTTGTGTCTTGCTGATTTTCAATTTTCTCACTTTATCCCCCCATGCGTGGAAGTGCCCTATGCTCTCTAAGCTGTGTTTTTTAGATGTTTCAGGACACACCGTACCCTTCTCCAGAGTGGCTGTTGGCAATTTACATCCCGCCCATCAGTGTAGCAAGGCTCCCATTTCTCCATGGCCTGTCCTGCATTTCTGGTTTTGACACTTTTTTCAGCATGGCCCTTTTGACCGATGGGAAGCGAGACTTCTTTGTAGCGCTGATTTGCCTTTCCAGGTTGCTTGGTTGGCCAAAAAGGGCGTATGCGTTTTTTCCTGAATATATTCAGGAAAAAACGCATACGCCCTTTTTGGCCAAGGGCATCATTGTCGATGTTTTGCCGCTTTTCATGTGCTTTAAAGGCAATTCGAATCTACCTACTGAAATCTGTTTCCTGCAATTCTGCCTTGATTTCAAATCCTCTTCTTTGCCTTCCCTCAATATATTTGTGGACGAGAGTTATCATTTATAACTCTGCAGGTTTGTGAATTGCAGTGCCCTGAAGCTCCATTTTACAAGTCGCTTTTTTGGGAGCTGGCCGCAAAAGCGCAGGATGGCTTCAGGCCCTGTTCTTGTTCCGGGGGGCAGGCTGAGCCTGTGGTTAATTCTTCTTCCTGATGGGAAAATAGAGTGACCTGTGCCTGTCCCAACACCAAGAGCTAGTCTCTCATTGGTTCCCCGTCTTCCCGTTCATCCTCAGGACAAATTGCAACCTGTACGGAACAGGAGGTTAAAGGTGCTGATGCTCCAAGTAGGGAGATTGCTAGTAAAGTGCCTGGAATGGCGAAGCCGAGCACAAGGAGATGAGAAATGAGGTGCGTTTTAGAAACCTTTCCCCATCACACGGTGTACCATCTTCTGGGTTTCTCATGCATGTTTTCGATGTAGGAAGATGCCCTTGAACCTGGAGATTTGGGACCCATGCGATGGGTAGCACGCAGTATTACTTTAAAGGGTCTGCGTTTGCTCACCCAACCTCACCAAACCTCTCAGCCCCAAGAGTGTCCACCCTTATGTCTCATCCAGCTGTGGGTCTAGATATGGTCAATCCAGGTTGCATCACAGCCCCTGAACGAATTGTGTAAGAATTTCTCTCTCTTTCCCTGTCTTTGTTTCATGGGTTTTTAAAAGTAATTTATTTTTATAATGGGGTTTAGCTGCTTTTCACGGCTGTGTTTATGCCGCTTTACACACACTTGACACACTAACAGAGAGATATCAATACATAGGTTTTAAGATTATTACTAGTCACATATATTCTTGTGCGGTGAATCGGGCGTGTTGAGTCCAGTTCTCTGAGCAAGGAGTAGGTCTTGTCTATTATATATTGGGTTTATGGAACGGTATCTGAGCTAATTTGAAAGTCTTGTTTTATGTATCACCCCACCTCACCTTTCCCATTAAGCAGCCATAGTGTGTTTTCTGCATGTGTGACTCTGTTCTGTTTTGTAATTCAGTTCAAGTGTAACGGATTTTACATTCCCTCTATAAGTGACACCTTATGAGAAGTGTCCTTTTCTGTGTGACTTATTTCACTTAGAATCGTCGTACCTAAATCCACTCATCATGCTGCTACTAGCCTTATGACATTGATTTCATGGCTGAGTGATATTCCATTGTACATAAGGACCACAACTTTTTTATCCATTTTTCGCTTTCCTGGGATATTTAAGGTGGAATGAAGTGGAGGTCCTTGTCAACAGAGCAGCCCTAAACTTTGGGGTGCTTGTGTCTTGCTGATTTTCAATTTTCTCACTTTATCCCCCCATGCGTGGAAGTGCCCTATGCTCTCTAAGCTGTGTTTTTTAGATGTTTCAGGACACACCGTACCCTTCTCCAGAGTGGCTGTTGGCAATTTACATCCCGCCCATCAGTGTAGCAAGGCTCCCATTTCTCCATGGCCTGTCCTGCATTTCTGGTTTTGACACTTTTTTCAGCATGGCCCTTTTGACCGATGGGAAGCGAGACTTCTTTGTAGCGCTGATTTGCCTTTCCAGGTTGCTTGGTTGGCCAAATAGGGCGTATGCGTTTTTTCCTGAATATATTCAGGAAAAAACGCATACGCCCTTTTTGGCCAAGGGCATCATTGTCGATGTTTTGCCGCTTTTCATGTGCTTTAAAGGCGATTCGAATCTACCTCCTGAAATCTGTTTCCTGCAATTCTGCCTTGATTTCAAATCCTCTTCTTTGCCTTCCCTCAATATATTTGTGCACGAGAGTTATCATTTATAACTCTGCAGGTTTGTGAATTGCAGTGCCCTGAAGCTCCATTTTACAAGTCGCTTTTTTGGGAGCTGGCCGCAAAAGCGCAGGATGGCTTCAGGCCCTGTTCTGGTTCCGGGGGGCAGGCTGAGCCTGTGGTTAATTCTTCTTCCTGATGGGAAAATAGAGTGACCTGTGCCTGTCCCAACACCAAGAGCTAGTCTCTCATTGGTTCCCCGTCTTCCCGTTCATCCTCAGGACAAATTGCAACCTGTACGGAACAGGATGTTAAAGGTGCTGAGGCTCCAAGTAGGGAGATTGCTAGTAAAGTGGCTGGAATGGCGAAGCCTAGCACAAGGAGATGAGAAATGAGGTGCGTTTTAGAAACCTTTCCCCATCACACGGTGTACCATATTCTGGGTTTCTCATGCATGTTTTCGATGTAGGAAAATGCCCTTGAACCTGGAGATTTGGGACCCATGCGATGGGTAGCACGCAGTATTACTTTAAAGGTTCAGCGTTTGCTCACCCAACCTCACCAAACCTCTCAGGCCCAAGAGTGTCCACCCTTATGTCTCATCCAGCTGTGGGTCTAGATATGGTCAATCCAGGTTGCATCACAGCCCCTGAACGAATTGTGTAAGAATTTCTCTCTCTTTCCCTGTCTTTGTTTCATGGGTTTTTAAAAGTAATTTATTTTTATAATGGGGTTTAGCTGCTTTTCACGGCTGTGTTTATGCCACTTTACACCCACTTGACACACTAAAAGAGATATATCAATACATAGGTTTTAAGATTATTACTAGTCAGATATATTCTTGTGTGGTGAATCGGGCGTGTTGAGTCCAGTTCTCTGAGCAAGGAGTAGGTCTTGTCTATTACATATTGGGTTTATGGAACGGTATCTGAGCTAATTTGAAACTCTTGTTTTATGTATCACCCCACCTCACCTTTCCCGTTAAGCAGCCATAGTGTGTTTTCTGCATGTGTGACTCTGTTCTGTTTTGTAATTCAGTTCAAGTGTAACGGTTTTTACATTCCCTCTATAAGTGACACCTTATGAGAGGTGTCCTTTTCTGTGTGACTTATTTCACTTAGAATCGTCGTACCTAAATCCACTCATCATGCTGCTACTAGCCTTATGACATTGATTTCATGGCTGAGTGATATTCCAGTGTACATAAGGACCACAACTTTTTTATCCATTTTTCGCTTTCCTGGGATATTTAAGGTGGAATGAAGTGGAGGTCCTTGTCAACAGAGCAGCCCTAAACTTTGGGGTGCTTGTGTCTTGCTGATTTTCAATTTTCCCACTTTATCCCCCCATGTGTGGAAGTGCCCTATGCTCTCTAAGCTGTGTTTTTTAGATGTTTCAGGACACACCGTACCCTTCTCCAGAGTGGCTGTTGGCAATTTACATCCCGCCCATCAGTGTAGCAAGGCTCCCATTTCTCCATGGCCTGTCCTGCATTTCTGGTTTTGACACTTTTTTCAGCATGGCCCTTTTGACCGATGGGAAGCGAGACTTCTTTGTAGCGCTGATTTGCCTTTCCAGTTTGCTTGGTTGGCCAAATAGGGCGTATGAGTTTTTTCCTGAATATATTCAGGAAAAAACGCATACGCCCTTTTTGGCCAAGGGCATCATTGTCGATGTTTTGCCACTTTTCAAGTGCTTTAAAGGTGATTCGAATCTACCTCCTGAAATCAGTTTCCTGCAATTCTGCCTTGATTTCAAATCCTCTTCTTTGCCTTCCCTCAATATATTTGTGGACGAGAGTTATCATTTATAACTCTGCAGGTTTGTGAATTGCAGTGCCCTGAAGCTCCATTTTACAAGTCGCTTTTTTGGGAGCTGGCCGCAAAAGCGCAGGATTGCTTCAGGCCTTGTTCTGGTTCCGGGGGGCAGGCTGAGCCTGTGGTTAATTCTTCTTCCTGATGGGAAAATAGAGTGACCTGTGCCTGTCCCAACACCAAGAGCGAGTCTCTCATTGGTTCCCCGTCTTCCCGTTCATCCTCAGGACAAATTGCAACCTGTACGGAACAGGAGGTTAAAGGTGCTGATGCTCCAAGTAGGTAGATTGCTAGTAAAGTGGCTGGAATGGCGAACCCGAGCACAAGGAGATGAGAAATGAGGTGCGTTTTAGAAACCTTTCCCCATCACACGGTGTACCATCTTCTGGGTTTCTCATGCATGTTTTCGATGTAGGAAGATGCCCTTAAACCTGGAGATTTGGGACCCATGCGATGGGTAGCACGCAGTATTACTTTAAAGGGTCTGCGTTTGCTCACCCAACCTCACCAAACCTCTCAGCCCCAAGAGTGTCCACCCTTATGTCTCATCCAGCTGTGGGTCTAGATATGGTCAATCCAGGTTGCATCACAGCCCCTGAACGAATTGTGTAAGAATTTCTCTCTCTTTCCCTGTCTTTGTTTCATGGGTTTTTAAAAGTAATTTATTTTTATAATGGGTTTTAGCTGCTTTTCACGGCTGTGTTTATGCCGCTTTACACCCACTTGACACACTAACAGAGAGATATCAATACATAGGTTTTGAGATTATTACTAGTCAGATATATTCTTGTGCGGTGAATCGAGCGTGTTGAGTCCAGTTCTCTGAGCAAGGAGTAGGTCTTGTCTATTACATATTGGGTTTATGGAACGGTATCTGAGCTAATTTGAAAGTCTTGTTTTATGTATCACCCCACCTCACCTTTCCCGTTAAGCAGCCATAGTGTGTTTTCTGCATGTGTGACTCTGTTCTGTTTTGTAATTCAGTTCAAGTGTAACGGTTTTTACATTCCCTCTATAAGTGACACCTTATGAGAAGTGTCCTTTTCTGTGTGACTTATTTCACTTAGAATCGTCGTACCTAAATCCACTCATCATGCTGCTACTAGCCTTATGACATTGATTTCATGGCTGAGTGATATTCCATTGTACATAAGGACCACAACTTTTTTATCCATTTTTCGCTTTCCTGGGATATTTAAGGTGGAATGAAGTGGAGGTCCTTGTCAACAGAGCAGCCCTAAACTTTGGGGTGCTTGTGTCTTGCTGATTTTCAATTTTCCCACTTTATCCCCCCATGCGTGGAAGTGCCCTATGCTCTCTAAGCTGTGTTTTTTAGCTGTTTCAGGACACACCATACACTTCTCCAGTGTGGCTGTTGGCAATTGACATCCCGCCCATCAGTGTAGCAAGGCTCCCATTTCTCAATGGCCTGTCCTGCATTTCTGGTTTTGACACTTTTTTCAGCATGGCCCTTTTGACCGATGGGAAGCGAGACTTCTTTGTAGCGCTGATTTGCCTTTCCAGGTTGCTTGGTTGGCCAAAAAGGGCGTATGCGTTTTTTCCTGAATATATTCAGGAAAAAACGCATACGCCCTTTTTGGCCAAGGGCATCATTGTCAACGTTTTGCCGCTTTTCATGTGCTTTAAAGACGATTCGAATCTACCTCCTGAAATCTGTTTCCTGCAATTCTGCCTTGATTTCAAATCCTCTTCTTTGCCTTCCCTCAATATATTTGTGGACGAGAGTTATCATTTATAACTCTGCAGGTTTGTGAATTGCAGTGCCCTGAAGCTCCATTTTACAAGTCGCTTTTTTGGGAGCTGGCCGCAAAAGCGCAGGATGGCTTCAGGCCCTGTTCTGGTTCCGGGGGGCAGGCTGAGCCTGTGGTTAATTCTTCTTCCTGATGGGAAAATAGAGTGACCTGTGCCTGTCCCAACACCAAGAGCTAGTCTCTCATTGGTTCCCCGTCTTCCCGTTCATCCTCAGGACAAATTGCAACCTGTACGGAACAGGAGGTTAAAGGTGCTGATGCTCCAAGTAGGGAGATTGCTAGTAAAGTGGCTGGAATGGCGAACCCGAGCACAAGGAGATGAGAAATGAGGTGCGTTTTAGAAACCTTTCCCCATCACACGGTGTACCATCTTCTGGGTTTCTCATGCATGTTTTCGATGTAGGAAGATGCCCTTGAACCTGGAGATTTGGGACCCATGCGATGGGTAGCACGCAGTATTACTTTAAAGGGTCTGTGTTTGCTCACCCAACCTCACCAAACCTCTCAGCCCCAAGAGTGTCCACCCTTATGTCTCATCCAGCTGTGGGTCTAGATATGGTCAATCCAGGTTGCATCACAGCCCCTGAACGAATTGTGTAAGAATTTCTCTCTCTTTCCCTGTCTTTGTTTCATGGGTTTTTAAAAGTAATTTATTTTTATAATGGGGTTTAGCTGCTTTTCACGGCTGTGTTTATGCCGCTTTACACACACTTGACACACTAACAGAGAGATATCAATACATAGGTTTTAAGATTATTACTAGTCAGATATATTCTGGTGCGGTGAATCGGGCGTGTTGAGTCCAGTTCTCTGAGCAAGGAGTAGGTCTTGTCTATTACATATTGGGTTTATGGAACAGTATCTGAGCTAATTTGAAAGTCTTGTTTTATATATCACCCCACCTCACCTTTCCCGTTAAGCAGCCATAGTGTGTTTTCTGCATGTGTGACTCTGTTCTGTTTTGTAATTCAGTTCAAGTGTAACGGTTTTTACTTTCCCTCTATAAGTGACACCTTATGAGAAGTGTCCTTTTCTGTGTGACTTATTTCACTTAAAATCGTCGTACCTAAATCCACTCATCATGCTGCTACTAGCCTTATGACATTGATTTCATGGCTGAGTGATATTCCATTGTACATAAGGACCACAAATTTTTTATCCATTTTTCGCTTTCCTGAGATATTTAAGGTGGAATGAAGTGGAGGTCCTTGTCAACAGAGCAGCCCTAAACTTTGGGGTGCTTGTGTCTTGCTGATTTTCAATTTTCCCACTTTATCCCCCCATGCGTGGAAGTGCCCTATGCTCTCTAAGCTGTGTTTTTTAGCTGTTTCAGGACACACCGTACACTTCTCCAGTGTGGCTGTTGGCAATTGACATCCCGCCCATCAGTGTAGCAAGGCTCCCATTTCTCCATGGCCTGTCCTGCATTTCTGGTTTTGACACTTTTTTCAGCATGGCCCTTTTGACCGATGGGAAGCGAGACTTCTTTGTAGCGCTGATTTGTCTTTCCAGGTTGCTTGGTTGGCCAAAAAGGGCGTATGCGTTTTTTCCTGAATATATTCAGGAAAAAACGCATACGCCCTTTTTGGCCAAGGGCATCATTGTCGACGTTTTGCCGCTTTTCATGTGCTTTAAAGACGATTCGAATCTACCTCCTGAAGTCTGTTTCCTGCAATTCTGCCTTGATTTCAAATCCTCTTCTTTGCCTTCCCTCAATATATTTGTGGACGAGAGTTATCATTTATAACTCTGCAGGTTTGTGAATTGCAGTGCCCTGAAGCTCCATTTTACAAGTCGCTTTTTTGGGAGCTGGCCGCCAAAGCGCAGGATGGCTTCAGGCCCTGTTCTGGTTCCGGGGGGCAGGCTGAGCCTGTGGTTAATTCTTCTTCCTGATGGGAAAATAGAGTGACCTGTGCCTGTCCCAACACCAAGAGCGAGTCTCTCATTGGTTCCCCGTCTTCCCGTTCATCCTCAGGACAAATTGCAACCTGTACGGAACAGGAGGTTAAAGGTGCTGATGCTCCAAGTAGGGAGATTGCTAGTAAAGTGGCTGGAATAGCGAACCCGAGCACAAGGAGATGAGAAATGAGGTGCGTTTTAGAAACCTTTCCCCATCACACGGTGTACCATCTTCTGGGTTTCTCATGCATGTTTTCGATGTAGGAAGATGCCCTTGAACCTGGAGATTTGGGACCCATGCGATGGGTAGCACGCAGTATTACTTTAAAGGGTCTGCGTTTGCTCACCCAACCTCACCAAACCTCTCAGCCCCAAGAGTGTCCACCCTTATGTCTCATCCAGCTGTGGGTCTAGATATGGTCAATCCAGGTTGCATCACAGCCCCTGAACGAATTGTGTAAGAATTTCTCTCTCTTTCCCTGTCTTTGTTTCATGGGTTTTTAAAAGTAATTTATTTTTATAATGGGGTTTAGCTGCTTTTCACGGCTGTGTTTATGCCGCTTTACACCCACTTGACACACTAACAGAGAGATATCAATACATAGGTTTTAAGATTATTACTAGTCAGATATATTCTTGTGCGGTGAATCGGGCGTGTTGAGTCCAGTTCTCTGAGCAAGGAGTAGGTCTTGTCTATTACATATTGGGTTTATGGAACGGTATCTGAGCTAATTTGAAACTCTTGTTTTATGTATCACCCCACCTCACCTTTCCCGTTAAGCAGCCATAGTGTGTTTTCTGCATGTGTGACTCTGTTCTGTTTTGTAATTCAGTTCAAGTGTAACGGTTTTTACATTCCCTTTATAAGTGACACCTTATGAGAAGTGTCCTTTTCTGTGTGACTTATTTCACTTAGAATCGTCGTACCTAAATCCACTCATCATGCTGCTACTAGCCTTATGACATTGATTTCATGGCTGAGTGATATTCCATTGTACATAAGGACCACAACTTTTTTATCCATTTTTCGCTTTCCTGGGATATTTAAGGTGGAATGAAGTGGAGGTCCTTGTCAACAGAGCAGCCCTAAACTTTGGGGTGCTTGTGTCTTGCTGATTTTCAATTTTCCCACTTTATCCCCCCATGCGTGGAAGTGCCCTATGCTCTCTAAGCTGTGTTTTTTAGATGTTTCAGGACACACCCTACCCTTCTCCAGAGTGGCTGTTGGCAATTTACATCCCGCCCATCAGTGTAGCAAGGCTCCCATTTCTCCATGGCCTGTCCTGCATTTCTGGTTTTGACACATTTTTCAGCATGGCCCTTTTGACCGATGGGAAGCGAGACTTCTTTGTAGCGCTGATTTGCCTTTCCAGGTTGCTTGGTTGGCCAAAAAGGGCGTATGCGTTTTTTCCTGAATATATTCAGGAAAAAACGCATACGCCCTTTTTGGCCAAGGGCATCATTGTCGATGTTTTGCCGCTTTTCATGTGCTTTAAAGGCGATTCGAATCTACCTACTGAAATCTGTTTCCTGCAATTCTGCCTTGATTTCAAATCCTCTTCTTTGCCTTCCCTCAATATATTTGTGGACGAGAGTTATCATTTATAACTCTGCAGGTTTGTGAATTGCAGTGCCCTGAAGCTCCATTTTCCAAGTCGCTTTTTTGGGAGCTGGCCGCAAAAGCGCAGGATGGCTTCAGGCCCTGTTCTGGTTCCGGGGGGCAGGCTGAGCCTGTGGTTAATTCTTCTTCCTGATGGGAAAATAGAGTGACCTGTGCCTGTCCCAACACCAAGAGCTAGTCTCTCATTGGTTCCCCGTCTTCCCGTTCATCCTCAGGACAAATTGCAACCTGTACGGAACAGGAGGTTAAAGGTGCTGATGCTCCAAGTAGGGAGATTGCTAGTAAAGTGGCTGGAAAGGCGAACCCGAGCACAAGGAGATGAGAAATGAGGTGCGTTTTAGAAACCTTTCCCCATCACACGGTGTACCATCTTCTGGGTTTCTCATGCATGTTTTCGATGTAGGAAGATGCCCTTGAACCTGGAGATTTGGGACCCATTCGATGGGTAGCACGCAGTATTACTTTAAAGGGTCTGCGTTTGCTCACCCAACCTCACCAAACCTCTCAGCCCCAAGAGTGTCCACCCTTATGTCTCATCCAGCTGTGGGTCTAGATATGGTCAATCCAGGTTGCATCACAGCCCCTGAACGAATTGTGTAAGAATTTCTCTCTCTTTCCCTGTCTTTGTTTCATGGGTTTTTAAAAGTAATTTATTTTTATAATGGGGTTTAGCTGCTTTTCACGGCTGTGTTTATGCCGCTTTACACCCACTTGACACACTAACAGAGAGATATCAATACATAGGTTTTAAGATTATTACTAGTCAGATATATTCTTGTGCGGTGAATCGGGCGTGTTGAGTCCAGTTCTCTGAGCAAGGAGTAGGTCTTGTCTATTACATATTGGGTTTATGGAACGGTATCTGAGCTAATTTGAAAGTCTTGTTTTATGTATCACCCCACCTCACCTTTCCCGTTAAGTAGCCATAGTGTGTTTTCTGCATGTGTGACTCTGTTCTGTTTTGTAATTCAGTTCAAGTGTAACGGATTTTACATTCCCTCTATAAGTGACACCTTATGAGAAGTGTCCTTTTCTGTGTGACTTATTTCACTTAGAATCGTCGTACCTAAATCCACTCATCATGCTGCTACTAGCCTTATGACTTTGATTTCATGGCTGAGTGATATTCCATTGTACATAAGGACCACAACTTTTTTATCCATTTTTCGCTTTCCTGGGATATTTAAGGTGGAATGAAGTGGAGGTCCTTGTCAACAGAGCAGCCCTAAACTTTGGGGTGCTTGTGTCTTGCTGATTTTCAATTTTCTCACTTTATCCCCCCATGCGTGGAAGTGCCCTATGCTCTCTAAGCTGTGTTTTTTAGATGTTTCAGGACACACCGTACCCTTCTCCAGAGTGGCTGTTGGCAATTTACATCCCGCCCATCAGTGTAGCAAGGCTCCCATTTCTCCATGGCCTGTCCTGCATTTCTGGTTTTGACACTTTTTTCAGCATGGCCCTTTTGACCGATGGGAAGCGAGACTTCTTTGTAGCGCTGATTTGCCTTTCCAGGTTGCTTGGTTGGCCAAAGAGGGCGTATGCGTTTTTTCCTGAATATATTCAGGAAAAAACGCATACGCCCTTTTTGGCCAAGGGCATCATTGTCGATGTTTTGCCGCTTTTCATGTGCTTTAAAGGCAATTCGAATCTACCTACTGAAATCTGTTTCCTGCAATTCTGCCTTGATTTCAAATCCTCTTCTTTGCCTTCCCTCAATATATTTGTGGACGAGAGTTATCATTTATAACTCTGCAGGTTTGTGAATTGCAGTGCCCTGAAGCTCCATTTTACAAGTCGCTTTTTTGGGAGCTGGCCGCAAAAGCGCAGGATGGCTTCAGGCCCTGTTCTGGTTCCGGGGGGCAGGCTGAGCCTGTGGTTAATTCTTCTTCCTGATGGGAAAATAGAGTGACCTGTGCCTGTCCCAACACCAAGAGCTAGTCTCTCATTGGTTCCCCGTCTTCCCGTTCATCCTCAGGACAAATTGCAACCTGTACGGAACAGGAGGTTAAAGGTGCTGATGCTCCAAGTAGGGAGATTGCTAGTAAAGTGCCTGGAATGGCGAAGCCGAGCACAAGGAGATGAAAAATGAGGTGCGTTTTAGAAACCTTTCCCCATCACACGGTGTACCATCTTCTGGGTTTCTCATGCATGTTTTCGATGTAGGAAGATGCCCTTGAACCTGGAGATTTGGGACCCATGCGATGGGTAGCACGCAGTATTACTTTAAAGGGTCTGCGTTTGCTCACCCAACCTCACCAAACCTCTCAGCCCCAAGAGTGTCCACCCTTATGTCTCATCCAGCTGTGGGTCTAGATATGGTCAATCCAGGTTGCATCACAGCCCCTGAACGAATTGTGTAAGAATTTCTCTCTCTTTCCCTGTCTTTGTTTCATGGGTTTTTAAAAGTAATTTATTTTTATAATGGGGTTTAGCTGCTTTTCACGGCTGTGTTTATGCCGCTTTACACACACTTGACACAGTAACAGAGAGATATCAATACATAGGTTTTAAGATTATTACTAGTCAGATATATTCTTGTGCGGTGAATCGGGCGTGTTGAGTCCAGTTCTCTGAGCAAGGAGTAGGTCTTGTCTATTACATATTGGGTTTATGGAACGGTATCTGAGCTAATTTGAAAGTCTTGTTTTATGTATCACCCCACCTCACCTTTCCCATTAAGCAGCCATAGTGTGTTTTCTGCATGTGTGACTCTGTTCTGTTTTGTAATTCAGTTCAAGTGTAACGGATTTTACATTCCCTCTATAAGTGACACCTTATGAGAAGTGTCCTTTTCTGTGTGACTTATTTCACTTAGAATCGTCGTACCTAAATCCACTCATCATGCTGCTACTAGCCTTATGACATTGATTTCATGGCTGAGTGATATTCCATTGTACATAAGGACCACAACTTTTTTATCCATTTTTCGCTTTCCTGGGATATTTAAGGTGGAATGAAGTGGAGGTCCTTGTCATCAGAGCAGCCCTAAACTTTGGGGTGCTTGTGTCTTGCTGATTTTCAATTTTCTCACTTTATCCCCCCATGCGTGGAAGTACCCTATGCTCTCTAAGCTGTGTTTTTTAGATGTTTCAGGACACACCGTACCCTTCTCCAGAGTGGCTGTTGGCAATTTACATCCCGCCCATCAGTGTAGCAAGGCTCCCATTTCTCCATGGCCTGTCCTGCATTTCTGGTTTTGACACTTTTTTCAGCATGGCCCTTTTGACCGATGGGAAGCGAGACTTCTTTGTAGCGCTGATTTTCCTTTCCAGGTTGCTTGGTTGGCCAAATAGGGCGTATGCGTTTTTTCCTGAATATATTCAGGAAAAAACGCATACGCCCTTTTTGGCCAAGGGCATCATTGTCGATGTTTTGCCGCTTTTCATGTGCTTTAAAGGCGATTCGAATCTACCTCCTGAAATCAGTTTCCTGCAATTCTGCCTTGATTTCAAATCCTCTTCTTTGCCTTCCCTCAATATATTTGTGGACGAGAGTTATCATTTATAACTCTGCAGGTTTGTGAATTGCAGTGCCCTGAAGCTCCATTTTACAAGTTGCTTTTTTGGGAGCTGGCCGCAAAAGCGCAGGATGGCTTCAGGCCCTGTTCTGGTTCCGGGGGGCAGGCTGAGCCTGTGGTTAATTCTTCTTCCTGATGGGAAAATAGAGTGACCTGTGCCTGTCCCAACACCAAGAGCTAGTCTCTCATTGGTTCCCCGTCTTCCCGTTCATCCTCAGGACAAATTGCAACCTGTACGGAACAGGAGGTTAAAGGTGCTGAGTCTCCAAGTAGGGAGATTGCTAGTAAAGTGGCTGGAATGGCGAAGCCGAGCACAAGGAGATGAGAAATGAGGTGCGTTTTAGAAACCTTTCCCCATCACACGGTGTACCATATTCTGGGTTTCTCATGCATGTTTTCGATGTAGGAAGATGCCCTTGAACCTGGAGATTTGGGACCCATGCGATGGGTAGCACGCAGTATTACTTTAAAGGTTCAGCGTTTGCTCACCCAACCTCACCAAACCTCTCAGCCCCAAGAGTGTCCACCCTTATGTCTCATCCAGCTGTGGGTCTAGATATGGTCAATCCAGGTTGCATCACAGCCCCTGAACGAATTGTGTAAGAATTTCTCTCTCTTTCCCTGTCTTTGTTTCATGGGTTTTTAAAAGTAATTTATTTTTATAATGGGGTTTAGCTGCTTTTCACGGCTCTGTTTATGCCACTTTACACCCACTTGACACACTAACAGAGAGATATCAATACATAGGTTTTAAGATTATTACTAGTCAGATATATTCTTGTGTGGTGAATCGGGCGTGTTGAGTCCAGTTCTCTGAGCAAGGAGTAGGTCTTGTCTATTACATATTGGGTTTATGGAACGGTATCTGAGCTAATTTGAAACTCTTGTTTTATGTATCACCCCACCTCACCTTTCCCGTTAAGCAGCCATAGTGTGTTTTCTGCATGTGTGACTCTGTTCTGTTTTGTAATTCAGTTCAAGTGTAACGGTTTTTACATTCCCTCTATAAGTGACACCTTATGAGAGGTGTCCTTTTCTGTGTGACTTATTTCACTTAGAATCGTCGTACCTAAATCCACTCATCATGCTGCTACTAGCCTTATGACATTGATTTCATGGCTGAGTGATATTCCATTGTACATAAGGACCACAACTTTTTTATCCATTTTTCGCTTTCCTGGGATATTTAAGGTGGAATGAAGTGGAGGTCCTTGTCAACAGAGCAGCCCTAAACTTTGGGGTGCTTGTGTCTTGCTGATTTTCAATTTTCCCACTTTATCACCCCATGTGTGGAAGTGCCCTATGCTCTCTAAGCTGTGTTTTTTAGATGTTTCAGGATACACCGTACCCTTCTCCAGAGTGGCTGTTGGCAATTTACATCCCGCCCATCAGTGTAGCAACGCTCCCATTTCTCCATGGCCTGTCCTGCATTTCTGGTTTTGACACTTTTTTCAGCATGGCCCTTTTGACCGATGGGAAGCGAGACTTCTTTGTAGCGCTGATTTGCCTTTCCAGGTTGCTTGGTTGGCCAAATAGGGCGTATGAGTTTATTCCTGAATATATTCAGGAAAAAACGCATACGCCCTTTTTGGCCAAGGGCATCATTGTCGATGTTTTGCCACTTTTCATGTGCTTTAAAGGTGATTCGAATCTACCTCCTGAAATCAGTTTCCTGCAATTCTGCCTTGATTTCAAATCCTCTTCTTTGCCTTCCCTCAATATATTTGTGGACGAGAGTTATCATTTATAACTCTGCAGGTTTGTGAATTGCAGTGCCCTGAAGCTCCATTTTACAAGTCGCTTTTTTGGGAGCTGGCCGCAAAAGCACAGGATGGCTTCAGGCCCTGTTCTGGTTCCGAGGGGCAGGCTGAGCCTGTGGTTAATTCTTCTTCCTGATGGGAAAATAGAGTGACCTGTGCCTGTCCCAACACCAAGAGCTAGTCTCTCATTGGTTCCCCGTCTTCCCGTTCATCCTCAGGACAAATTGCAACCTGTACGGAACAGGAGGTTAAAGGTGCTGATGCTCCAAGTAGGGAGATTGCTAGTAAAGTGCCTGGAATGGCGAAGCCGAGCACAAGGAGATGAAAAATGAGGTGCGTTTTAGAAACATTTCCCCATCACACGGTGTACCATCTTCTGGGTTTCTCATGCATGTTTTCGATGTAGGAAGATGCCCTTGAACCTGGAGATTTGGGACCCATGCGATGGGTAGCACGCAGTATTACTTTAAAGGGTCTGCGTTTGCTCACCCAACCTCACCAAACCTCTCAGCCCCAAGAGTGTCCACCCTTATGTCTCATCCAGCTGTGGGTCTAGATATGGTCAATCCAGGTTGCATCACAGCCCCTGAACGAATTGTGTAAGAATTTCTCTCTCTTTCCCTGTCTTTGTTTCATGGGTTTTTAAAAGTAATTTATTTTTATAATGGGGTTTAGCTGCTTTTCACGGCTGTGTTTATGCCGCTTTACTCACACTTGACACACTAACAGAGAGATATCAATACATAGGTTTTAAGATTATTACTAGTCAGATATATTCTTGTGCGGTGAATCGGGCGTGTTGAGTCCAGTTCTCTGAGCAAGGAGTAGGTCTTGTCTATTACATATTGGGTTTATGGAACGGTATCTGAGCTAATTTGAAACTCTTGTTTTATGTATCACCCCACTTCACCTTTCCCATTAAGCAGCCATAGTGTGTTTTCTGCATGTGTGACTCTGTTCTGTTTTGTAATTCAGTTCAAGTGTAACGGATTTTACATTCCCTCTATAAGTGACACCTTATGAGAAGTGTCCTTTTCTGTGTGACTTATTTCACTTAGAATCGTCGTACCTAAATCCACTCATCATGCTGCTACTAGCCTTATGACATTGATTTCATGGCTGAGTGATATTCCATTGTACATAAGGACCACAACTTTTTTATCCATTTTTCGCTTTCCTGGGATATTTAAGGTGGAATGAAGTGGAGGTCCTTGTCAACAGAGCAGCCCTAAACTTTGGGGTGCTTGTGTCTTGCTGATTTTCAATTTTCTCACTTTATCCCCCCATGCGTGGAAGTACCCTATGCTCTCTAAGCTGTGTTTTTTAGATGTTTCAGGACACACCGTACCCTTCTCCAGAGTGGCTGTTGGCAATTTACATACCGCCCATCAGTGTAGCAAGGCTCCCATTTCTCCATGGCCTGTCCTGCATTTCTGGTTTTGACACTTTTTTCAGCATGGCCCTTTTGACCGATGGGAAGCGAGACTTCTTTGTAGCGCTGATTTGCCTTTCCAGGTTGCTTGGTTGGCCAAATAGGGCGTATGCGTTTTTTCCTGAATATATTCAGGAAAAAACGCATACGCCCTTTTTGGCCAAGGGCATCATTGTCGATGTTTTGCCGCTTTTCATGTGCTTTAAAGGCGATTCGTATCTACCTCCTGAAATCAGTTTCCTGCAATTCTGCCTTGATTTCAAATCCTCTTCTTTGCCTTCCCTCAATATATTTGTGGACGAGAGTTATCATTTATAACTCTGCAGGTTTGTGAATTGCAGTGCCCTGAAGCTCCATTTTACAAGTTGCTTTTTTGGGAGCTGGCCGCAAAAGCGCAGGATGGCTTCAGGCCCTGTTCTGGTTCCGGGGGGCAGGCTGAGCCTGTGGTTAATTCTTCTTCCTGATGGGAAAATAGAGTGACCTGTGCCTGTCCCAACACCAAGAGCTAGTCTCTCATTGGTTCCCCGTCTTCCCGTTCATCCTCAGGACAAATTGCAACCTGTACGGAACAGGAGGTTAAAGGGGCTGAGGCTCCAAGTAGGGAGATTGCTAGTAAAGTGCCTGGAATGGCGAAGCCGAGCACAAGGAGATGAGAAATGAGGTGCGTTTTAGAAACCTTTCCCCATCACACGGTGTACCATATTCTGGGTTTCTCATGCATGTTTTCGATGTAGGAAGATGCCCTTGAACCTGGAGATTTGGGACCCATGCGATGGGTAGCACGCAGTATTACTTTAAAGGTTCAGCGTTTGCTCACCCAACCTCACCAAACCTCTCAGCCCCAAGAGTGTCCACCCTTATGTCTCATCCAGCTGTGGGTCTAGATATGGTCAATCCAGGTTGCATCACAGCCCCTGAACGAATTGTGTAAGAATTTCTCTCTCTTTCCCTGTCTTTGTTTCATGGGTTTTTAAAAGTAATTTATTTTTATAATGGGGTTTAGCTGCTTTTCACGGCTCTGTTTATGCCACTTTACACCCACTTGACACACTAACAGAGAGATATCAATACATAGGTTTTAAGATTATTACTAGTCAGATATATTCTTGTGTGGTGAATCGGGCGTGTTGAGTCCAGTTCTCTGAGCAAGGAGTAGGTCTTGTCTATTACATATTGGGTTTATGGAACGGTATCTGAGCTAATTTGAAACTCTTGTTTTATGTATCACCCCACCTCACCTTTCCCGTTAAGCAGCCATAGTGTGTTTTCTGCATGTGTGACTCTGTTCTGTTTTGTAATTCAGTTCAAGTGTAACGGTTTTTACATTCCCTCTATAAGTGACACCTTATGAGAGGTGTCCTTTTCTGTGTGACTTATTTCACTTAGAATCGTCGTACCTAAATCCACTCATCATGCTGCTACTAGCCTTATGACATTGATTTCATGGCTGAGTGATATTCCATTGTACATAAGGACCACAACTTTTTTATCCATTTTTCGCTTTCCTGGGATATTTAAGGTGGAATGAAGTGGAGGTCCTTGTCAACAGAGCAGCCCTAAACTTTGGGGTGCTTGTGTCTTGCTGATTTTCAATTTTCCCACTTTATCCCCCCATGTGTGGAAGTGCCCTATGCTCTCTAAGCTGTGTTTTTTAGATGTTTCAGGATACACCGTACCCTTCTCCAGAGTGGCTGTTGGCAATTTACATCCCGCCCATCAGTGTAGCAACGCTCCCATTTCTCCATGGCCTGTCCTGCATTTCTGGTTTTGACACTTTTTTCAGCATGGCCCTTTTGACCGATGGGAAGCGAGACTTCTTTGTAGCGCTGATTTGCCTTTCCAGGTTGCTTGGTTGGCCAAAAAGGGCGTATGCGTTTTTTCCTGAATATATTCAGGAAAAAACGCATACGCCCTTTTTGGCCAAGGGCATCATTGTCAACGTTTTGCCGCTTTTCATGTGCTTTAAAGGCAATTCGAATCTACCTCCTGAAATCTGTTTCCTGCAATTCTGCCTTGATTTCAAATCCTCTTCTTTGCCTTCCCTCAATATATTTGTGGACGAGAGTTATCATTTATAACTCTGCAGGTTTGTGAATTGCAGTGCCCTGAAGCTCCATTTTACAAGTCGCTTTTTTGGGAGCTGGCCGCAAAAGCGCAGGTTGGCTTCAGGACCTGTTCTGTTTCCGGGGGGCAGGCTGAGCCTGTGATTAATTCTTCTTCCTGATGGGAAAATAGAGTGACCTGTGCCTGTCCCAACACCAAGAGCTAGTCTCTCATTGGTTCCCCGTCTTCCCGTTCATCCTCAGGACAAATTGCAACCTGTACGGATCAGGAGGTTAAAGGTGCTGAGGCTCCAAGTAGGGAGATTGCTAGTAAAGTGGCTGGAATGGCGAACCCGAGCACAAGGAGATGAGAAATGAGGTGCGTTTTAGAAACCTTTCCCCATCACACGGTGTACCATCTTCTGGGTTTCTCATGCATGTTTTCGATGTAGGAAGATGCCCTTGAACCTGGAGATTTGGGACCCATGCGATGGGTAGCACGCACTATTACTTTAAAGGGTCTGTGTTTGCTCACCCAACCTCACCAAACCTCTCAGCCCCAAGAGTGTCCACCCTTATGTCTCATCCAGCTGTGGGTCTTGATATGGTCAATCCAGGTTGCATCACAGCCCCTGAACGAATTGTGTAAGAATTTCTCTCTCTTTCCCTGTCTTTGTTTCATGGGTTTTGAAAAGTAATTTATTTTTATAATGGGGTTTAGCTGCTTTTCACGGCTGTGTTTATGCCGCTTTACACCCACTTGACACACTAAAAGAGAGATATCAATACATAGGTTTTAAGATTATTACTAGTCAGATATATTCTTGTGCGGTGAATCGGGCGTGTTGAGTCCAGTTCTCTGAGCAAGGAGTAGGTCTTGTCTATTACATATTGGGTTTATGGAACGGTATCTGAGCTAATTTGAAACTCTTGTTTTATGTATCACCCCACCTCACCTTTCCCGTTAAGCAGCCATAGTGTGTTTTCTGCATGTGTGACTCTGTTCTGTTTGTAATTCAGTTCAAGTGTAACGGTTTTTACATTCCCTCTATAAGTGACACCTTATGAGAAGTGTCCGTTTCTGTGTGACTTATTTCATTTAGAATGTCGTACCTAAATCCACTCATCATGCTTCTACTATCCTTATGACATTGATTTCATGGCTGAGTGATATTCCATTGTACATAAGGACCACAACTTTTTTATCCATTTTTCGCTTTCCTGGGATATTTAAGGTGGAATGAAGTGGAGGTCCTTGTCAACAGAGCAGCCCTAAACTTTGGGGTGCTTGTTTCTTGCTGATTTTCAATTTTCCCTCTTTATCCCCCCATGCGTGGAATTGCCCTATGCTCTCTAAGCTGTGTTTTTTAGATGTTTCAGGACACACCGTACCCTTCTCCAGAGTGGCTGTTGGCAATTTACATCCCGCCCATCAGTGTAGCAAGGCTCCCATTTCTCCATGGCCTGTCCTGCATTTCTGGTTTTGACACTTTTTTCAGCATGGCCCTTTTGACCGATGGGAAGCGAGACTTCTTTGTAGCGCTGATTTGCCTTTCCAGGTTGCTTGGTTGGCCAAAAAGGGCGTATGCGTTTTTTCCTGAATATATTCAGGAAAAAACGCATACGCCCTTTTTGGCCAAGGGCATCATTGTCGATGTTTTGCCGCTTTTCATGTGCTTTAAAGGCAATTCGAATCTACCTACTGAAATCTGTTTCCTGCAATTCTGCCTTGATTTCAAATCCTCTTCTTTGCCTTCCCTCAATATATTTGTGGACGAGAGTTATCATTTATAACTCTGCAGGTTTGTGAATTGCAGTGCCCTGAAGCTCCATTTTACAAGTCGCTTTTTTGGGAGCTGGCCGCAAAAGCGCAGGATGGCTTCAGGCCCTGTTCTGGTTCCGGGGGGCAGGCTGAGCCTGTGGTTAATTCTTCTTCCTGATGGGAAAATAGAGTGACCTGTGCCTGTCCCAACACCAAGAGCTAGTCTCTCATTGGTTCCCCGTCTTCCCGTTCATCCTCAGGACAAATTGCAACCTGTACGGAACAGGAGGTTAAAGGTGCTGAGGCTCCAAGTAGGGAGATTGCTAGTAAAGTGGCTGGAATGGCGAAGCCGAGCACAAGGAGATGAGAAATGAGGTGCGTTTTAGAAACCTTTCCCCATCACACGGTGTACCATCTTCTGGGTTTCTCATGCATGTTTTCGATGTAGGAAGATGCCCTTGAACCTGGAGATTTGGGACCCATGCGATGGGTAGCACGCAGTATTACTTTAAAGGTTCAGCGTTTGCTCACCCAACCTCACCAAACCTCTCAGGCCCAAGAGTGTCCACCCTTATGTCTCATCCAGCTGTGGGTCTAGATATGGTCAATCCAGGTTGCATCACAGCCCCTGAACGAATTGTGTAAGAATTTCTCTCTCTTTCCCTGTCTTTGTTTCATGGGTTTTTAAAAGTAATTTATTTTTATAATGGGGTTTAGCTGCTTTTCACGGCTGTGTTTATGCCACTTTACACCCACTTGACACACTAACAGAGAGATATCAATACATAGGTTTTAAGATTATTACTAGTCAGATATATTCTTGTGTGGTGAATCGGGCGTGTTGAGTCCAGTTCTCTGAGCAAGGAGTAGGTCTTGTCTATTACATATTGGGTTTATGGAACGGTATCTGAGCTAATTTGAAACTCTTGTTTTATGTATCACCCCACCTCACCTTTCCCGTTAAGCAGCCATAGTGTGTTTTCTGCATGTGTGACTCTGTTCTGTTTTGTAATTCGGTTCAAGTGTAACGGTTTTTACATTCCCTCTATAAGTGACACCTTATGAGAGGTGTCCTTTTCTGTGTGACTTATTTCACTTAGAATCGTCGTACCTAAATCCACTCATCATGCTGCTACTAGCCTTATGACATTGATTTCATGGCTGAGTGATATTCCATTGTACATAAGGACCACAACTTTTTTATCCATTTTTCGCTTTCCTGGGATATTTAAGGTGGAATGAAGTGGAGGTCCTTGTCAACAGAGCAGCCCTAAACTTTGGGGTGCTTGTGTCTTGCTGATTTTCAATTTTCCCACTTTATCCCCCCATGTGTGGAAGTGCCCTATGCTCTCTAAGCTGTGTTTTTTAGATGTTTCAGGATACACCGTACCCTTCTCCAGAGTGGCTGTTGGCAATTTACATCCCGCCCATCAGTGTAGCAACGCTCCCATTTCTCCATGGCCTGTCCTGCATTTCTGGTTTTGACACTTTTTTCAGCATGGCCCTTTTGACCGATGGGAAGCGAGACTTCTTTGTAGCGCTGATTTGCCTTTCCAGGTTGCTTGGTTGGCCAAATAGGGCGTATGAGTTTTTTCCTGAATATATTCAGGAAAAAACGCATACGCCCTTTTTGGCCAAGGGCATCATTGTCGATGTTTTGCCACTTTTCATGTGCTTTAAAGGTGATTCGAATCTACCTCCTGAAATGAGTTTCCTGCAATTCTGCCTTGATTTCAATTCCTCTTCTCTGCCTTCCCTCAATATATTTGTGGACGAGAGTTATCATTTATAACTCTGCAGGTTTGTGAATTGCAGTGCCCTGAAGCTCCATCTTACAAGTCGCTTTTTTGGGAGCTGGCCGCAAAAGCGCAGGATGGCTTCAGGCCCTGTTCTGGTTCCGGGGGGCAGGCTGAGCCTGTGGTTAATTCTTCTTCCTGATGGGAAAATAGAGTGACCTGTGCCTGTCCCAACACCAAGAGCTAGTCTCTCATTGGTTCCCCGTCTTCCCGTTCATCCTCAGGACAAATTGCAACCTGTACGGAACAGGAGGTTAAAGGTGCTGATGCTCCAAATAGGGAGATTGCTAGTAAAGTGGCTGGAATGGCGAACCCGAGCACAAGGAGATTAGAAATGGGGTGCGTTTTAGAAACCTTTCCCCATCACCCGGTGTACCATCTTCTGGGTTTCTCATGCATGTTTTCGATGTAGGAAGATGCCCTTGAACCTGGAGATTTGGGACCCATGTGATGGGTAGCATGCAGTATTACTTTAAAGGGTCTGCGTTTGCTCACCCAACCTCACCAAACCTCTCAGCCCCAAGAGTGTCCACCCTTATGTCTCATCCAGCTGTGGGTCTAGATATGGTCAATCCAGGTTGCATCACAGCCCCTGAACGAATTGTGTAAGAATTTCTCTCTCTTTCCCTGTCTTTGTTTCATGGGTTTTTAAAAGTAATTTATTTTTATAATGGGGTTTAGCTGCTTTTCACGGCTGTGTTTATGCCGCTTTACACCCACTTGACACACTAAAAGAGAGATATCAATACATAGGTTTTAAGATTATTACTAGTCAGATATATTCTTGTGCGGTGAATCGGGCGTGTTGAGTCCAGTTCTCTGAGCAAGGAGTAGGTCTTGTCTATTACATATTGGGTTTATGGAACGGTATCTGAGCTAATTTGAAACTCTTGTTTTATGTATCACCCCACCTCACCTTTCCCGTTAAGCAGCCATAGTGTGTTTTCTGCATGTGTGACTCTGTTCTGTTTGTAATTCAGTTCAAGTGTAACGGTTTTTACATTCCCTCTATAAGTGACACCTTATGAGAAGTGTCCTTTTCTGTGTGACTTATTTCACTTAGAATGTCGTACCTAAATCCACTCATCATGCTGCTACTATCCTTATGACATTGATTTCATGGCTGAGTGATATTCCATTGTACATAAGGACCACAACTTTTTTATCCATTTTTCACTTTCCTGGGATATTTAAGGTGGAATGAAGTGGAGGTCCTTGTCAACAGAGCAGCCCTAAACTTTGGGGTGCTTGTTTCTTGCTGATTTTCAATTTTCCCACTTTATCCCCCCATGCGTGGAAGTGCCCTATGCTCTCTAAGCTGTGTTTTTTAGATGTTTCAGGACACACCGTACCCTTCTCCAGAGTGGCTGTTGGCAATTTACATCCCGCCCATCAGTGTAGCAAGGCTCCCATTTCTCCATGGCCTGTCCTGCATTTCTGGTTTTGACACTTTTTTCAGCATGGCCCTTTTGACCGATGGGAAGCGAGACTTCTTTGTAGCGCTGATTTGCCTTTCCAGGTTGCTTGGTTGGCCAAAAAGGGCGTATGCGTTTTTTCCTGAATATATTCAGGAAAAAACGCATACGCCCTTTTTGGCCAAGGGCATCATTGTCGATGTTTTGCCGCTTTTCATGTGCTTTAAAGGCAATTCGAATCTACCTACTGAAATCTGTTTCCTGCAATTCTGCCTTGATTTCAAATCCTCTTCTTTGCCTTCCCTCAATATATTTGTGGACGAGAGTTATCATTTATAACTCTGCAGGTTTGTGAATTGCAGTGCCCTGAAGCTCCATTTTACAAGTCGCTTTTTTGGGAGCTGGCCGCAAAAGCGCAGGATGGCTTCAGGCCCTGTTCTGGTTCCGGGGGGCAGGCTGAGCCTGTGGTTAATTCTTCTTCCTGATGGGAAAATAGAGTGACCTGTGCCTGTCCCAACACCAAGAGCTAGTCTCTCATTGGTTCCCCGTCTTCCCGTTCATCCTCAGGACAAATTGCAACCTGTACGGAACAGGAGGTTAAAGGTGCTGATGCTCGAAGTAGGGAGATTGCTAGTAAAGTGCCTGGAATGGCGAAGCCGAGCACAAGGAGATGAAAAATGAGGTGCGTTTTAGAAACCTTTCCCCATCACACGGTGTACCATCTTCTGGGTTTCTCATGCATGTTTTCGATGTAGGAAGATGCCCTTGAACCTGGAGATTTGGGACCCATGCGATGGGTAGCACGCAGTATTACTTTAAAGGGTCTGCGTTTGCTCACCCTACCTCACCAAACCTCTCAGCCCCAAGAGTGTCCACCCTTATGTCTCATCCAGCTGTGGGTCTAGATATGGTCAATCCAGGTTGCATCACAGCCCCTGAACGAATTGTGTAAGAATTTCTCTCTCTTTCCCTGTCTTTGTTTCATGGGTTTTTAAAAGTAATTTATTTTTATAATGGGGTTTAGCTGCTTTTCACGGCTGTGTTTATGCCGCTTTACACACACTTGACACACTAACAGAGAGATATCAATACATAGGTTTTAAGATTATTACTAGTCAGATATATTCTTGTGCGGTGAATCGGGCGTGTTGAGTCCAGTTCTCTGAGCAAGGAGTAGGTCTTGTCTATTACATATTGGGTTTATGGAACGGTATCTGAGCTAATTTGAAAGTCTTGTTTTATGTATCACCCCACCTCACCTTTCCCATTAAGCAGCCATAGTGTGTTTTCTGCATGTGTGACTCTGTTCTGTTTTGTAATTCAGTTCAATTGTAACGGATTTTACATTCCCTCTATAAGTGACACCTTATGAGAAGTGTCCTTTTCTGTGTGACTTATTTCACTTAGAATCGTCGTACCTAAATCCACTCATCATGCTGCTACTAGCCTTATGACATTGATTTCATGGCTGAGTGATATTCCATTGTACATAAGGACCACAACTTTTTTATCCATTTTTCGCTTTCCTGGGATATTTAAGGTGGAAAGAAGTGGAGGTCCTTGTCAACAGAGCAGCCCTAAACTTTGGGGTGCTTGTGTCTTGCTGATTTTCAATTTTCTCACTTTATCCCCCCATGCGTGGAAGTGCCCTATGCTCTCTAAGCTGTGTTTTTTAGATGTTTCAGGACACACCGTACCCTTCTCCAGAGTGGCTGTTGGCAATTTACATCCCGCCCATCAGTGTAGCAAGGCTCCCATTTCTCCATGGCCTGTCCTGCATTTCTGGTTTTGACACTTTTTTCAGCATGGCCCTTTTGACCGATGGGAAGCGAGACTTCTTTGTAGCGCTGATTTGCCTTTCCAGGTTGCTTGGTTGGCCAAATAGGGCGTATGCGTTTTTTCCTGAATATATTCAGGAAAAAACGCATACGCCCTTTTTGGCCAAGGGCATCATTGTCGATGTTTTGCCGCTTTTCATGTGCTTTAAAGGCGATTCGAATCTACCTCCTGAAATCAGTTTCCTGCAATTCTGCCTTGATTTCAAATCCTCTTCTTTGCCTTCCCTCAATATATTTGTGGACGAGAGTTATCATTTATAACTCTGCAGGTTTGTGAATTGCAGTGCCCTGAAGCTCCATTTTACAAGTTGCTTTTTTGGGAGCTGGCCGCAAAAGCGCAGGATGGCTTCAGGCCCTGTTCTGGTTCCGGGGGGCAGGCTGAGCCTGTGGTTAATTCTTCTTCCTGATGGGAAAATAGAGTGACCTGTGCCTGTCCCAACACCAAGAGCTAGTCTCTCATTGGTTCCCCGTCTTCCCGTTCATCCTCAGGACAAATTGCAACCTGTACGGAACAGGAGGTTAAAGGTGCTGAGGCTCCAAGTAGGGAGATTGCTAGTAAAGTGGCTGGAATGGCGAAGCCGAGCACAAGGAGATGAGAAATGAGGTGCGTTTTAGAAACCTTTCCCCATCACACGGTGTACCATATTCTGGGTTTCTCATGCATGTTTTCGATGTAGGAAGATGCCCTTGAACCTGGAGATTTGGGACCCATGCGATGGGTAGCACGCAGTATTACTTTAAAGGTTCAGCGTTTGCTCACCCAACCTCACCAAACCTCTCAGGCCCAAGAGTGTCCACCCTTATGTCTCATCCAGCTGTGGGTCTAGATATGGTCAATCCAGGTTGCATCACAGCCCCTGAACGAATTGTGTAAGAATTTCTCTCTCTTTCCCTGTCTTTGTTTCATGGGTTTTTAAAAGTAATTTATTTTTATAATGGGGTTTAGCTGCTTTTCACGGCTGTGTTTATGCCACTTTACACCCACTTGACACACTAACAGAGAGATATCAATACATAGGTTTTAAGATTATTACTAGTCAGATATATTCTTGTGTGGTGAATCGGGCGTGTTGAGTCCAGTTCTCTGAGCAAGGAGTAGGTCTTGTCTATTACATATTGGGTTTATGGAACGGTATCTGAGCTAATTTGAAACTCTTGTTTTATGTATCACCCCACCTCACCTTTCCCGTTAAGCAGCCATAGTGTGTTTTCTGCATGTGTGACTCTGTTCTGTTTTGTAATTCAGTTCAAGTGTAACGGTTTTTACATTCCCTCTATAAGTGACACCTTATGAGAGGTGTCCTTTTCTGTGTGACTTATTTCACTTAGAATCGTCGTACCTAAATCCACTCATCATGCTGCTACTAGCCTTATGACATTGATTTCATGGCTGAGTGATATTCCATTGTACATAAGGACCACAACTTTTTTATCCATTTTTCGCTTTCCTGGGATATTTAAGGTGGAATGAAGTGGAGGTCCTTGTCAACAGAGCAGCCCTAAACTTTGGGGTGCTTGTGTCTTGCTGATTTTCAATTTTCCCACTTTATCCCCCCATGTGTGGAAGTGCCCTATGCTCTCTAAGCTGTGTTTTTTAGATGTTTCAGGATACACCGTACCCTTCTCCAGAGTGGCTGTTGGCAATTTACATCCCGCCCATCAGTGTAGCAACGCTCCCATTTCTCCATGGCCTGTCCTGCATTTCTGGTTTTGACACTTTTTTCAGCATGGCCCTTTTGACCGATGGGAAGCGAGACTTCTTTGTAGCGCTGATTTGCCTTTCCAGGTTGCTTGGTTGGCCAAATAGGGCGTATGAGTTTTTTCCTGAATATATTCAGGAAAAAACGCATACGCCCTTTTTGGCCAAGGGCATCATTGTCGATGTTTTGCCACTTTTCATGTGCTTTAAAGGTGATTCGAATCTACCTCCTGAAATCAGTTTCCTGCAATTCTGCCTTGATTTCAATTCCTCTTCTTTGCCTTCCCTCAATATATTTGTGGACGAGAGTTATCATTTATAACTCTGCAGGTTTGTGAATTGCAGTGCCCTGAAGCTCCATTTTACAAGTCGCTTTTTTGGGAGCTGGCCGCAAAAGCGCAGGATGGCTTCAGGCCCTGTTCTGGTTCCGGGGGGCAGGCTGAGCCTGTGGTTAATTCTTCTTCCTGATGGGAAAATAGAGTGACCTGTGCCTGTCCCAACACCAAGAGCTAGTCTCTCATTGGTTCCCCGTCTTCCCGTTCATCCTCAGGACAAATTGCAACCTGTACGGATCAGGAGGTTAAAGGTGCTGAGGCTCCAAGTAGGGAGATTGCTAGTAAAGTGGCTGGAATGGCGAACCCGAGCACAAGGAGATGAGAAATGAGGTGCGTTTTAGAAACCTTTCCCCATCACACGGTGTACCATCTTCTGGGTTTCTCATGCATGTTTTCGATGTAGGAAGATGCCCTTGAACCTGGAGATTTGGGACCCATGCGATGGGTAGCACGCAGTATTACTTTAAAGGGTCTGCGTTTGCTCACCCAACCTCACCAAACCTCTCAGCCACAAGAGTGTCCACCCTTATGTCTCATCCAGCTGTGGGTCTAGATATGGTCAATCCAGGTTGCATCACAGCCCCTGAACGAATTGTGTAAGAATTTCTCTCTCTTTCCCTGTCTTTGTTTCATGGGTTTTTAAAAGTAATTTATTTTTATAATGGGGTTTAGCTGCTTTTCACGGCTGTGTTTATGCCGCTTTACACCCACTTGACACACTAACAGAGAGATATCAATACATAGGTTTTAAGATTATTACTAGTCAGATATATTCTTGTGCGGTGAATCGGGCGTGTTGAGTCCAGTTCTCTGAGCAAGGAGTAGGTCTTGTCTATTACATATTGGGTTTATGGAACGGTATCTGAGCTAATTTGAAAGTCTTGTTTTATGTATCACCCCACCTCACCTTTCCCGTTAAGTAGCCATAGTGTGTTTTCTGCATGTGTGACTCTGTTCTGTTTTGTAATTCAGTTCAAGTGTAACGGATTTTACATTCCCTCTATAAGTGACACCTTATGAGAAGTGTCCTTTTCTGTGTGACTTATTTCACTTAGAATCGTCGTACCTAAATCCACTCATCATGCTGCTACTAGCCTTATGACATTGATTTCATGGCTGAGTGATATTCCATTGTACATAAGGACCACAACTTTTTTATCCATTTTTCGCTTTCCTGGGATATTTAAGGTGGAATGAAGTGGAGGTCCTTGTCAACAGAGCAGCCCTAAACTTTGGGGTGCTTGTGTCTTGCTGATTTTCAATTTTCTCACTTTATCCCCCCATGCGTGGAAGTGCCCTATGCTCTCTAAGCTGTGTTTTTTAGATGTTTCAGGACACACCGTACCCTTCTCCAGAGTGGCTGTTGGCAATTTACATCCCGCCCATCAGTGTAGCAAGGCTCCCATTTCTCCATGGCCTGTCCTGCATTTCTGGTTTTGACACTTTTTTCAGCATGGCCCTTTTGACCGATGGGAAGCGAGACTTCTTTGTAGCGCTGATTTGCCTTTCCAGGTTGCTTGGTTGGCCAAATAGGGCGTATGCGTTTTTTCCTGAATATATTCAGGAAAAAACGCATACGCCCTTTTTGGCCAAGGGCATCATTGTCGATGTTTTGCCGCTTTTCATGTGCTTTAAAGGCGATTCGAATCTACCTCCTGAAATCAGTTTCCTGCAATTCTGCCTTGATTTCAAATCCTCTTCTTTGCCTTCCCTCAATATATTTGTGGACGAGAGTTATCATTTATAACTCTGCAGGTTTGTGAATTGCAGTGCCCTGAAGCTCCATTTTACAAGTTGCTTTTTTGGGAGCTGGCCGCAAAAGCGCAGGATGGCTTCAGGCCCTGTTCTGGTTCCGGGGGGCAGGCTGAGCCTGTGGTTAATTCTTCTTCCTGATGGGAAAATAGAGTGACCTGTGCCTGTCCCAACACCAAGAGCTAGTCTCTCATTGGTTCCCCGTCTTCCCGTTCATCCTCAGGACAAATTGCAACCTGTACGGAACAGGAGGTTAAAGGTGCTGAGGCTCCAAGTAGGGAGATTGCTAGTAAAGTGGCTGGAATGGCGAAGCCGAGCACAAGGAGATGAGAAATGAGGTGCGTTTTAGAAACCTTTCCCCATCACACGGTGTACCATATTCTGGGTTTCTCATGCATGTTTTCGATGTAGGAAGATGCCCTTGAACCTGGAGATTTGGGACCCATGCGATGGGTAGCACGCAGTATTACTTTAAAGGTTCAGCGTTTGCTCACCCAACCTCACCAAACCTCTCTGGCCCAAGAGTGTCCACCCTTATGTCTCATCCAGCTGTGGGTCTAGATATGGTCAATCCAGGTTGCATCACAGCCCCTGAACGAATTGTGTAAGAATTTCTCTCTCTTTCCCTGTCTTTGTTTCATGGGTTTTTAAAAGTAATTTATTTTTATAATGGGGTTTAGCTGCTTTTCACGGCTGTGTTTATGCCACTTTACACCCACTTGACACACTAACAGAGAGATATCAATACATAGGTTTTAAGATTATTACTAGTCAGATATATTCTTGTGTGGTGAATCGGGCGTGTTGAGTCCAGTTCTCTGAGCAAGGAGTAGGTCTTGTCTATTACATATTGGGTTTATGGAACGGTATCTGAGCTAATTTGAAACTCTTGTTTTATGTATCACCCCACCTCACCTTTCCCGTTAAGCAGCCATAGTGTGTTTTCTGCATGTGTGACTCTGTTCTGTTTTGTAATTCAGTTCAAGTGTAACGGTTTTTACATTCCCTCTATAAGTGACACCTTATGAGAGGTGTCCTTTTCTGTGTGACTTATTTCACTTAGAATCGTCGTACCTAAATCCACTCATCATGCTGCTACTAGCCTTATGACATTGATTTCATGGCTGAGTGATATTCCATTGTACATAAGGACCACAACTTTTTTATCCATTTTTCGCTTTCCTGGGATATTTAAGGTGGAATGAAGTGGAGGTCCTTGTCAACAGAGCAGCCCTAAACTTTGGGGTGCTTGTGTCTTGCTGATTTTCAATTTTCCCACTTTATCCCCCCATGTGTGGAAGTGCCCTATGCTCTCTAAGCTGTGTTTTTTAGATGTTTCAGGATACACCGTACCCTTCTCCAGAGTGGCTGTTGGCAATTTACATCCCGCCCATCAGTGTAGCAACGCTCCCATTTCTCCATGGCCTGTCCTGCATTTCTGGTTTTGACACTTTTTTCAGCATGGCCCTTTTGACCGATGGGAAGCGAGACTTCTTTGTAGCGCTGATTTGCCTTTCCAGGTTGCTTGGTTGGCCAAATAGGGCGTATGAGTTTTTTCCTGAATATATTCAGGAAAAAACGCATACGCCCTTTTTGGCCAAGGGCATCATTGTCGATGTTTTGCCACTTTTCATGTGCTTTAAAGGTGATTCGAATCTACCTCCTGAAATCAGTTTCCTGCAATTCTGCCTTGATTTCAATTCCTCTTCTTTGCCTTCCCTCAATATATTTGTGGACGAGAGTTATCATTTATAACTCTGCAGGTTTGTGAATTGCAGTGCCCTGAAGCTCCATTTTACAAGTCGCTTTTTTGGGAGCTGGCCGCAAAAGCGCAGGATGGCTTCAGGCCCTGTTCTGGTTCCGGGGGGCAGGCTGAGCCTGTGGTTAATTCTTCTTCCTGATGGGAAAATAGAGTGACCTGTGCCTGTCCCAACACCAAGAGCTAGTCTCTCATTGGTTCCCCGTCTTCCCGTTCATCCTCAGGACAAATTGCAACCTGTACGGAACAGGAGGTTAAAGGTGCTGAGGCTCCAAGTAGGGAGATTGCTAGTAAAGTGGCTGGAATGGCGAACCCGAGCACAAGGAGATGAGAAATGAGGTGCGTTTTAGAAACCATTCCCCATCACACGGTGTACCATCTTCTGGGTTTCTCATGCATGTTTTCGATGTAGGAAGATGCCCTTGAACCTGGAGATTTGGGACCCATGCGATGGGTAGCACGCAGTATTACTTTAAAGGGTCTGCGTTTGCTCACCCAACCTCACCAAACCTCTCAGCCCCAAGAGTGTCCACCCTTATGTCTCATCCAGCTGTGGGTCTAGATATGGTCAATCCAGGTTGCATCACAGCCGCTGAACGAATTGTGTAAGAAATTCTCTCTCTTTCCCTGTCTTTGTTTCATGGGTTTTTAAAAGTAATTTATTTTTATAATGGGGTTTAGCTGCTTTTCACGGCTGTGTTTATGCTGCTTTACACCCACTTGACACACTAACAGAGAGATATCAATACATAGGTCTTAAGATTATTACTAGTCAGATATATTCTTGTGCGGTGAATCGGGCGTGTTGAATCCAGTTCTCTGAGAAAGGAGTAGGTCTTGTCTATTACATATTGGGTTTATGGAACGGTATCTAAGCTAATTTGAAACTCTTGTTTTATGTATCACCCCACCTCACCTTTCCCGTTAAGCAGCCATAGTGTGTTTTCTGCATGTGTGACTCTGTTCTGTTTTGTAATTCAGTTCAAGTGTAACGGTTTTTACATTCCCTCTATAAGTGACACCTTATGAGAAGTGTCCTTTTCTGTGTGACTTATTTCACTTAGAATCGTCTTACCTAAATCCACTCATCATGCTGCTACTAGCCTTATGACATTGATTTCATGGCTGAGTGATATTCCATTGTACATAAGGACCACAACTTTTTTATCCATTTTTCGCTTTCCTGGGATATTTAAGGTGGAATGAAGTGGAGGTCCTTGTCAACAGAGCAGCCCTAAACTTTGGGGTGCTTGTGTCTTGCTGATTTTCAATTTTCCCACTTTATCCCCCCATGCGTGGAAGTGCCCTATGCTCTCTAAGCTGTGTTTTTTAGATGTTTCAGGACACACCGTACCCTTCTCCAGAGTGGCTGTTGGCAATTTACATCCCGCCCATCAGTGTAGCAAGGCTCCCATTTCTCCATGGCCTGTCCTGCATTTCTGGTTTTGACACTTTTTTCAGCGTGGCCCTTTTGACCGATGGGAAGCGAGACTTCTTTGTAGCGATGATTTGCCTTTCCAGGTTGCTTGGTTGGCCAAAAAGGGCGTATGCGTTTTTTCCTGAATATATTCAGGAAAAAACGCATACGCCCTTTTTGGCCAAGGGCATCATTGTCGATGTTTTGCCGCTTTTCATGTGCTTTAAAGGCGATTCGAATCTACCTCCTGAAATCTGTTTCCTGCAATTCTGCCTTGATTTCAAATCCTCTTCTTTGCCTTCCCTCAATATATTTGTGGACGAGAGTTATCATTTATAACTCTGCAGGTTTGTGAATTGCAGTGCCCTGAAGCTCCATTTTACAAGTCGCATTTTTGGGAGCTGGCCGCAAAAGCTCAGGATGGCTTCAGGCCCTGTTCTGGTTCCGGGGGGCAGGCTGAGCCTGTGGTTAATTCTTCTTCCTGATGGGAAAATAGAGTGACCTGTGCCTGTCCCAACACCAAGAGCTAGTCTCTCATTGGCTACCCCTCTTCCCGTTCATCCTCAGGACAAATAGCAACCTGTACGGAACAGGAGGTTAAAGGTGCTGATGCTCCAAGTAGGGAGATTGCTAGTAAAGTGGCTGGAATGGCGAACCCGAGCACAAGGAGATGAGAAATGAGGTGCGTTTTAGAAACCTTTCCCCATCACACGGTGTACCATCTTCTGGGTTTCTCATGCATGTTTTCGATGTAGGAAGATGCCCTTGAACCTGGAGATTTGGGACCCATGCAATGGGTAGCACGCAGTATTACTTTAAAGGGTCTGCGTTTGCTCACCCAACCTCACCAAACCTCTCAGCCCCAAGAGTGTCCACCCTTATGTCTCATCCAGCTGTGGGTCTAGATATGGTCAATCCAGGTTGCATCACAGCCCCTGAACGAATAGTGTAAGAATTTCTCTCTCTTTCCCTGTCTTTGTTTCATGGGTTTTTAAAAGTAATTTATTTTTATAATTGGGTTTAGCTGCTTTTCACGGCTGTGTATATGCCGCTTTACACCCACTTGACACACTAACAGAGAGATATCAATACATAGGTTTTAAGATTATTACTAGTCAGATATATTCTTGTGCGGTGAATCGGGCGTGTTGAGTCCAGTTCTCTGAGCAAGGAGTAGGTCTTGTCTATTACATATTGGGTTTATGGAACGGTATCTGAGCTAATTTGAAACTCTTGTTTTATGTATCACCCCACCTCACCTTTCCCGTTAAGCAGCCATAGTGTGTTTTCTGCATGTGTGACTCTGTTCTGTTTTGTAATTCAGTTCAAGTGTAACGGTTTTTACATTCCCTCTATAAGTGACACCTTATGAGAGGTGTCCTTTTCTGTGTGACTTATTTCACTTAGAATCGTCGTACCTAAATCCACTCATCATGCTGCTACTAGCCTTATGACATTGATTTCATGGCTGAGTGATATAACATTGTACATAAGGACCACAACTTTTTTATCCATTTTTCGCTTTCCTGGGATATTTAAGGTGGAATGAAGTGGAGGTCCTTGTCAACAGAGCAGCCCTAAACTTTGGGGTGCTTGTGTCTTGCTGATTTTCAATTTTCCCACTTTATCCCCCCATGTGTGGAAGTGCCCTATGCTCTCTAAGCTGTGTTTTTTAGATGTTTCAGGATACACCGTACCCTTCTCCAGAGTGGCTGTTGGCAATTTACATCCCGCCCATCAGTGTAGCAACGCTCCCATTTCTCCATGGCCTGTCCTGCATTTCTGGTTTTGACACTTTTTTCAGCATGGCCCTTTTGACCGATGGGAAGCGAGACTTCTTTGTAGCGCTGATTTGCCTTTCCAGGTTGCTTGGTTGGCCAAATAGGGCGTATGAGTTTATTCCTGAATATATTCAGGAAAAAACGCATACGCCCTTTTTGGCCAAGGGCATCATTGTCGATGTTTTGCCACTTTTCATGTGCTTTAAAGGTGATTCGAATCTACCTCCTGAAATCAGTTTCCTGCAATTCTGCCTTGATTTCAAATCCTCTTCTTTGCCTTCCCTCAATATATTTGTGGACGAGAGTTATCATTTATAACTCTGCAGGTTTGTGAATTGCAGTGCCCTGAAGCTCCATTTTACAAGTCGCTTTTTTGGGAGCTGGCCGCAAAAGCACAGGATGGCTTCAGGCCCTGTTCTGGTTCCGAGGGGCAGGCTGAGCCTGTGGTTAATTCTTCTTCCTGATGGGAAAATAGAGTGACCTGTGCCTGTCCCAACACCAAGAGCTAGTCTCTCATTGGTTCCCCGTCTTCCCGTTCATCCTCAGGACAAATTGCAACCTGTACGGAACAGGAGGTTAAAGGTGCTGATGCTCCAAGTAGGGAGATTGCTAGTAAAGTGCCTGGAATGGCGAAGCCGAGCACAAGGAGATGAAAAATGAGGTGCGTTTTAGAAACCTTTCCCCATCACACGGTGTACCATCTTCTGGGTTTCTCATGCATGTTTTCGATGTAGGAAGATGCCCTTGAACCTGGAGATTTGGGACCCATGCGATGGGTAGCACGCAGTATTACTTTAAAGGGTCTGCGTTTGCTCACCCAACCTCACCAAACCTCTCAGCCCCAAGAGTGTCCACCCTTATGTCTCATCCAGCTGTGGGTCTAGATATGGTCAATCCAGGTTGCATCACAGCCCCTGAACGAATTGTGTAAGAATTTCTCTCTCTTTCCCTGTCTTTGTTTCATGGGTTTTTAAAAGTAATTTATTTTTATAATGGGGTTTAGCTGCCTTTCACGGCTGTGTTTATGCCGCTTTACACACACTTGACACACTAACAGAGAGATATCAATACATAGGTTTTAAGATTATTACTAGTCAGATATATTCTTGTGCGGTGAATCGGGCGTGTTGAGTCCAGTTCTCTGAGCAAGGAGTAGGTCTTGTCTATTACATATTGGGTTTATGGAACGGTATCTGAGCTAATTTGAAAGTCTTGTTTTATGTATCACCCCACCTCACCTTTCCCATTAAGCAGCCATAGTGTGTTTTCTGCATGTGTGACTCTGTTCTGTTTTGTAATTCAGTTCAAGTGTAACGGATTTTACATTCCCTCTATAAGTGACACCTTATGAGAAGTGTCCTTTTCTGTGTGACTTATTTCACTTAGAATCGTCGTACCTAAATCCACTCATCATGCTGCTACTAGCCTTATGACATTGATTTCATGGCTGAGTGATATTCCATTGTACATAAGGACCACAACTTTTTTATCCATTTTTCGCTTTCCTGGGATATTTAAGGTGGAATGAAGTGGAGGTCCTTGTCAACAGAGCAGCCCTAAACTTTGGGGTGCTTGTGTCTTGCTGATTTTCAATTTTCTCACTTTATCCCCCCATGCGTGGAAGTACCCTATGCTCTCTAAGCTGTGTTTTTTAGATGTTTCAGGACACACCGTACCCTTCTCCAGAGTGGCTGTTGGCAATTTACATCCCGCCCATCAGTGTAGCAAGGCTCCCATTTCTCCATGGCCTGTCCTGCATTTCTGGTTTTGACACTTTTTTCAGCATGGCCCTTTTGACCGATGGGAAGCGAGACTTCTTTGTAGCGCTGATTTGCCTTTCCAGGTTGCTTGGTTGGCCAAATAGGGCGTATGCGTTTTTTCCTGAATATATTCAGGAAAAAACGCATACGCCCTTTTTGGCCAAGGGCATCATTGTCGATGTTTTGCCGCTTTTCATGTGCTTTAAAGGCGATTCGAATCTACCTACTGAAATCTGTTTCCTGCAATTCTGCCTTGATTTCAAATCCTCTTCTTTGCCTTCCCTCAATATATTTGTGGACGAGAGTTATCATTTATAACTCTGCAGGTTTGTGAATTGCAGTGCCCTGAAGCTCCATTTTACAAGTTGCTTTTTTGGGAGCTGGCCGCAAAAGCGCAGGATGGCTTCAGGCCCTGTTCTGGTTCCGGGGGGCAGGCTGAGCCTGTGGTTAATTCTTCTTCCTGATGGGAAAATAGAGTGACCTGTGCCTGTCCCAACACCAAGAGCTAGTCTCTCATTGGTTCCCCATCTTCCCGTTCATCCTCAGGACAAATTGCAACCTGTACGGAACAGGAGGTTAAAGGTGCTGAGGCTCCAAGTAGGGAGATTGCTAGTAAAGTGGCTGGAATGGCGAAGCCGAGCACAAGGAGATGAGAAATGAGGTGCGTTTTAGAAACCTTTCCCCATCACACGGTGTACCATATTCTGGGTTTCTCATGCATGTTTTCGATGTAGGAAGATGCCCTTGAACCTGGAGATTTGGGACCCATGCGATGGGTAGCACGCAGTATTACTTTAAAGGTTCAGCGTTTGCTCACCCAACCTCACCAAACCTCTCAGGCCCAAGAGTGTCCACCCTTATGTCTCATCCAGCTGTGGGTCTAGATATGGTCAATCCAGGTTGCATCACAGCCCCTGAACGAATTGTGTAAGAATTTCTCTCTCTTTCCCTGTCTTTGTTTCATGGGTTTTTAAAAGTAATTTATTTTTATAATGGGGTTTAGCTGCTTTTCACGGCTGTGTTTATGCCACTTTACACCCACTTGACACACTAACAGAGAGATATCAATACATAGGTTTTAAGATTATTACTAGTCAGATATATTCTTGTGTGGTGAATCGGGCGTGTTGAGTCCAGTTCTCTGAGCAAGGAGTAGGTCTTGTCTATTACATATTGGGTTTATGGAACGGTATCTGAGCTAATTTGAAACTCTTGTTTTATGTATCACCCCACCTCACCTTTCCCGTTAAGCAGCCATAGTGTGTTTTCTGCATGTGTGACTCTGTTCTGTTTTGTAATTCAGTTCAAGTGTAACGGTTTTTACATTCCCTCTATAAGTGACACCTTATGAGAGGTGTCCTTTTCTGTGTGACTTATTTCACTTAGAATCGTCGTACCTAAATCCACTCATCATGCTGCTACTAGCCTTATGACATTGATTTCATGGCTGAGTGATATTCCATTGTACATAAGGACCACAACTTTTTTATCCATTTTTCGCTTTCCTGGGATATTTAAGGTGGAATGAAGTGGAGGTCCTTGTCAACAGAGCAGCCCTAAACTTTGGGGTGCTTGTGTCTTGCTGATTTTCAATTTTCCCACTTTATCCCCCCATGTGTGGAAGTGCCCTATGCTCTCTAAGCTGTGTTTTTTAGATGTTTCAGGATACACCGTACCCTTCTCCAGAGTGGCTGTTGGCAATTTACATCCCGCCCATCAGTGTAGCAACGCTCCCATTTCTCCATGGCCTGTCCTGCATTTCTGGTTTTGACACTTTTTTCAGCATGGCCCTTTTGACCGATGGGAAGCGAGACTTCTTTGTAGCGCTGATTTGCCTTTCCAGGTTGCTTGGTTGGCCAAATAGGGCGTATGAGTTTTTTCCTGAATATATTCAGGAAAAAACGCATACGCCCTTTTTGGCCAAGGGCATCATTGTCGATGTTTTGCCACTTTTCATGTGCTTTAAAGGTGATTCGAATCTACCTCCTGAAATCAGTTTCCTGCAATTCTGCCTTGATTTCAATTCCTCTTCTTTGCCTTCCCTCAATATATTTGTGGACGAGAGTTATCATTTATAACTCTGCAGGTTTGTGAATTGCAGTGCCCTGAAGCTCCATTTTACAAGTCGCTTTTTTGGGAGCTGGCCGCAAAAGCGCAGGATGGCTTCAGGCCCTGTTCTGGTTCCGGGGGGCAGGCTGAGCCTGTGGTTAATTCTTCTTCCTGATGGGAAAATAGAGTGACCTGTGCCTGTCCCAACACCAAGAGCTAGTCTCTCATTGGTTCCCCGTCTTCCCGTTCATCCTCAGGACAAATTGCAACCTGTACGGATCAGGAGGTTAAAGGTGCTGAGGCTCCAAGTAGGGAGATTGCTAGTAAAGTGGCTGGAATGGCGAACCCGAGCACAAGGAGATGAGAAATGAGGTGCGTTTTAGAAACCTTTCCCCATCACACGGTGTACCATCTTCTGGGTTTCTCATGCATGTTTTCGATGTAGGAAGATGCCCTTGAACCTGGAGATTTGGGACCCATGCGATGGGTAGCACGCAGTATTACTTTAAAGGGTCTGCGTTTGCTCACCCAACCTCACCAAACCTCTCAGCCACAAGAGTGTCCACCCTTATGTCTCATCCAGCTGTGGGTCTAGATATGGTCAATCCAGGTTGCATCACAGCCCCTGAACGAATTGTGTAAGAATTTCTCTCTCTTTCCCTGTCTTTGTTTCATGGGTTTTTAAAAGTAATTTATTTTTATAATGGGGTTTAGCTGCTTTTCACGGCTGTGTTTATGCCGCTTTACACCCACTTGACACACTAACAGAGAGATATCAATACATAGGTTTTAAGATTATTACTAGTCAGATATATTCTTGTGCGGTGAATCGGGCGTGTTGAGTCCAGTTCTCTGAGCAAGGAGTAGGTCTTGTCTATTACATATTGGGTTTATGGAACGGTATCTGAGCTAATTTGAAAGTCTTGTTTTATGTATCACCCCACCTCACCTTTCCCGTTAAGTAGCCATAGTGTGTTTTCTGCATGTGTGACTCTGTTCTGTTTTGTAATTCAGTTCAAGTGTAACGGATTTTACATTCCCTCTATAAGTGACACCTTATGAGAAGTGTCCTTTTCTGTGTGACTTATTTCACTTAGAATCGTCGTACCTAAATCCACTCATCATGCTGCTACTAGCCTTATGACATTGATTTCATGGCTGAGTGATATTCCATTGTACATAAGGACCACAACTTTTTTATCCATTTTTCGCTTTCCTGGGATATTTAAGGTGGAATGAAGTGGAGGTCCTTGTCAACAGAGCAGCCCTAAACTTTGGGGTGCTTGTGTCTTGCTGATTTTCAATTTTCTCACTTTATCCCCCCATGCGTGGAAGTGCCCTATGCTCTCTAAGCTGTGTTTTTTAGATGTTTCAGGACACACCGTACCCTTCTCCAGAGTGGCTGTTGGCAATTTACATCCCGCCCATCAGTGTAGCAAGGCTCCCATTTCTCCATGGCCTGTCCTGCATTTCTGGTTTTGACACTTTTTTCAGCATGGCCCTTTTGACCGATGGGAAGCGAGACTTCTTTGTAGCGCTGATTTGCCTTTCCAGGTTGCTTGGTTGGCCAAATAGGGCGTATGCGTTTTTTCCTGAATATATTCAGGAAAAAACGCATACGCCCTTTTTGGCCAAGGGCATCATTGTCGATGTTTTGCCGCTTTTCATGTGCTTTAAAGGCGATTCGAATCTACCTCCTGAAATCAGTTTCCTGCAATTCTGCCTTGATTTCAAATCCTCTTCTTTGCCTTCCCTCAATATATTTGTGGACGAGAGTTATCATTTATAACTCTGCAGGTTTGTGAATTGCAGTGCCCTGAAGCTCCATTTTACAAGTTGCTTTTTTGGGAGCTGGCCGCAAAAGCGCAGGATGGCTTCAGGCCCTGTTCTGGTTCCGGGGGGCAGGCTGAGCCTGTGGTTAATTCTTCTTCCTGATGGGAAAATAGAGTGACCTGTGCCTGTCCCAACACCAAGAGCTAGTCTCTCATTGGTTCCCCGTCTTCCCGTTCATCCTCAGGACAAATTGCAACCTGTACGGAACAGGAGGTTAAAGGTGCTGAGGCTCCAAGTAGGGAGATTGCTAGTAAAGTGGCTGGAATGGCGAAGCCGAGCACAAGGAGATGAGAAATGAGGTGCGTTTTAGAAACCTTTCCCCATCACACGGTGTACCATATTCTGGGTTTCTCATGCATGTTTTCGATGTAGGAAGATGCCCTTGAACCTGGAGATTTGGGACCCATGCGATGGGTAGCACGCAGTATTACTTTAAAGGTTCAGCGTTTGCTCACCCAACCTCACCAAACCTCTCTGGCCCAAGAGTGTCCACCCTTATGTCTCATCCAGCTGTGGGTCTAGATATGGTCAATCCAGGTTGCATCACAGCCCCTGAACGAATTGTGTAAGAATTTCTCTCTCTTTCCCTGTCTTTGTTTCATGGGTTTTTAAAAGTAATTTATTTTTATAATGGGGTTTAGCTGCTTTTCACGGCTGTGTTTATGCCACTTTACACCCACTTGACACACTAACAGAGAGATATCAATACATAGGTTTTAAGATTATTACTAGTCAGATATATTCTTGTGTGGTGAATCGGGCGTGTTGAGTCCAGTTCTCTGAGCAAGGAGTAGGTCTTGTCTATTACATATTGGGTTTATGGAACGGTATCTGAGCTAATTTGAAACTCTTGTTTTATGTATCACCCCACCTCACCTTTCCCGTTAAGCAGCCATAGTGTGTTTTCTGCATGTGTGACTCTGTTCTGTTTTGTAATTCAGTTCAAGTGTAACGGTTTTTACATTCCCTCTATAAGTGACACCTTATGAGAGGTGTCCTTTTCTGTGTGACTTATTTCACTTAGAATCGTCGTACCTAAATCCACTCATCATGCTGCTACTAGCCTTATGACATTGATTTCATGGCTGAGTGATATTCCATTGTACATAAGGACCACAACTTTTTTATCCATTTTTCGCTTTCCTGGGATATTTAAGGTGGAATGAAGTGGAGGTCCTTGTCAACAGAGCAGCCCTAAACTTTGGGGTGCTTGTGTCTTGCTGATTTTCAATTTTCCCACTTTATCCCCCCATGTGTGGAAGTGCCCTATGCTCTCTAAGCTGTGTTTTTTAGATGTTTCAGGATACACCGTACCCTTCTCCAGAGTGGCTGTTGGCAATTTACATCCCGCCCATCAGTGTAGCAACGCTCCCATTTCTCCATGGCCTGTCCTGCATTTCTGGTTTTGACACTTTTTTCAGCATGGCCCTTTTGACCGATGGGAAGCGAGACTTCTTTGTAGCGCTGATTTGCCTTTCCAGGTTGCTTGGTTGGCCAAATAGGGCGTATGAGTTTTTTCCTGAATATATTCAGGAAAAAACGCATACGCCCTTTTTGGCCAAGGGCATCATTGTCGATGTTTTGCCACTTTTCATGTGCTTTAAAGGTGATTCGAATCTACCTCCTGAAATCAGTTTCCTGCAATTCTGCCTTGATTTCAATTCCTCTTCTTTGCCTTCCCTCAATATATTTGTGGACGAGAGTTATCATTTATAACTCTGCAGGTTTGTGAATTGCAGTGCCCTGAAGCTCCATTTTACAAGTCGCTTTTTTGGGAGCTGGCCGCAAAAGCGCAGGATGGCTTCAGGCCCTGTTCTGGTTCCGGGGGGCAGGCTGAGCCTGTGGTTAATTCTTCTTCCTGATGGGAAAATAGAGTGACCTGTGCCTGTCCCAACACCAAGAGCTAGTCTCTCATTGGTTCCCCGTCTTCCCGTTCATCCTCAGGACAAATTGCAACCTGTACGGAACAGGAGGTTAAAGGTGCTGAGGCTCCAAGTAGGGAGATTGCTAGTAAAGTGGCTGGAATGGCGAACCCGAGCACAAGGAGATGAGAAATGAGGTGCGTTTTAGAAACCATTCCCCATCACACGGTGTACCATCTTCTGGGTTTCTCATGCATGTTTTCGATGTAGGAAGATGCCCTTGAACCTGGAGATTTGGGACCCATGCGATGGGTAGCACGCAGTATTACTTTAAAGGGTCTGCGTTTGCTCACCCAACCTCACCAAACCTCTCAGCCCCAAGAGTGTCCACCCTTATGTCTCATCCAGCTGTGGGTCTAGATATGGTCAATCCAGGTTGCATCACAGCCGCTGAACGAATTGTGTAAGAAATTCTCTCTCTTTCCCTGTCTTTGTTTCATGGGTTTTTAAAAGTAATTTATTTTTATAATGGGGTTTAGCTGCTTTTCACGGCTGTGTTTATGCTGCTTTACACCCACTTGACACACTAACAGAGAGATATCAATACATAGGTCTTAAGATTATTACTAGTCAGATATATTCTTGTGCGGTGAATCGGGCGTGTTGAATCCAGTTCTCTGAGAAAGGAGTAGGTCTTGTCTATTACATATTGGGTTTATGGAACGGTATCTAAGCTAATTTGAAACTCTTGTTTTATGTATCACCCCACCTCACCTTTCCCGTTAAGCAGCCATAGTGTGTTTTCTGCATGTGTGACTCTGTTCTGTTTTGTAATTCAGTTCAAGTGTAACGGTTTTTACATTCCCTCTATAAGTGACACCTTATGAGAAGTGTCCTTTTCTGTGTGACTTATTTCACTTAGAATCGTCTTACCTAAATCCACTCATCATGCTGCTACTAGCCTTATGACATTGATTTCATGGCTGAGTGATATTCCATTGTACATAAGGACCACAACTTTTTTATCCATTTTTCGCTTTCCTGGGATATTTAAGGTGGAATGAAGTGGAGGTCCTTGTCAACAGAGCAGCCCTAAACTTTGGGGTGCTTGTGTCTTGCTGATTTTCAATTTTCCCACTTTATCCCCCCATGCGTGGAAGTGCCCTATGCTCTCTAAGCTGTGTTTTTTAGATGTTTCAGGACACACCGTACCCTTCTCCAGAGTGGCTGTTGGCAATTTACATCCCGCCCATCAGTGTAGCAAGGCTCCCATTTCTCCATGGCCTGTCCTGCATTTCTGGTTTTGACACTTTTTTCAGCGTGGCCCTTTTGACCGATGGGAAGCGAGACTTCTTTGTAGCGATGATTTGCCTTTCCAGGTTGCTTGGTTGGCCAAAAAGGGCGTATGCGTTTTTTCCTGAATATATTCAGGAAAAAACGCATACGCCCTTTTTGGCCAAGGGCATCATTGTCGATGTTTTGCCGCTTTTCATGTGCTTTAAAGGCGATTCGAATCTACCTCCTGAAATCTGTTTCCTGCAATTCTGCCTTGATTTCAAATCCTCTTCTTTGCCTTCCCTCAATATATTTGTGGACGAGAGTTATCATTTATAACTCTGCAGGTTTGTGAATTGCAGTGCCCTGAAGCTCCATTTTACAAGTCGCATTTTTGGGAGCTGGCCGCAAAAGCTCAGGATGGCTTCAGGCCCTGTTCTGGTTCCGGGGGGCAGGCTGAGCCTGTGGTTAATTCTTCTTCCTGATGGGAAAATAGAGTGACCTGTGCCTGTCCCAACACCAAGAGCTAGTCTCTCATTGGCTACCCCTCTTCCCGTTCATCCTCAGGACAAATAGCAACCTGTACGGAACAGGAGGTTAAAGGTGCTGATGCTCCAAGTAGGGAGATTGCTAGTAAAGTGGCTGGAATGGCGAACCCGAGCACAAGGAGATGAGAAATGAGGTGCGTTTTAGAAACCTTTCCCCATCACACGGTGTACCATCTTCTGGGTTTCTCATGCATGTTTTCGATGTAGGAAGATGCCCTTGAACCTGGAGATTTGGGACCCATGCAATGGGTAGCACGCAGTATTACTTTAAAGGGTCTGCGTTTGCTCACCCAACCTCACCAAACCTCTCAGCCCCAAGAGTGTCCACCCTTATGTCTCATCCAGCTGTGGGTCTAGATATGGTCAATCCAGGTTGCATCACAGCCCCTGAACGAATAGTGTAAGAATTTCTCTCTCTTTCCCTGTCTTTGTTTCATGGGTTTTTAAAAGTAATTTATTTTTATAATTGGGTTTAGCTGCTTTTCACGGCTGTGTATATGCCGCTTTACACCCACTTGACACACTAACAGAGAGATATCAATACATAGGTTTTAAGATTATTACTAGTCAGATATATTCTTGTGCGGTGAATCGGGCGTGTTGAGTCCAGTTCTCTGAGCAAGGAGTAGGTCTTGTCTATTACATATTGGGTTTATGGAACGGTATCTGAGCTAATTTGAAACTCTTGTTTTATGTATCACCCCACCTCACCTTTCCCGTTAAGCAGCCATAGTGTGTTTTCTGCATGTGTGACTCTGTTCTGTTTTGTAATTCAGTTCAAGTGTAACGGTTTTTACATTCCCTCTATAAGTGACACCTTATGAGAGGTGTCCTTTTCTGTGTGACTTATTTCACTTAGAATCGTCGTACCTAAATCCACTCATCATGCTGCTACTAGCCTTATGACATTGATTTCATGGCTGAGTGATATAACATTGTACATAAGGACCACAACTTTTTTATCCATTTTTCGCTTTCCTGGGATATTTAAGGTGGAATGAAGTGGAGGTCCTTGTCAACAGAGCAGCCCTAAACTTTGGGGTGCTTGTGTCTTGCTGATTTTCAATTTTCCCACTTTATCCCCCCATGTGTGGAAGTGCCCTATGCTCTCTAAGCTGTGTTTTTTAGATGTTTCAGGATACACCGTACCCTTCTCCAGAGTGGCTGTTGGCAATTTACATCCCGCCCATCAGTGTAGCAACGCTCCCATTTCTCCATGGCCTGTCCTGCATTTCTGGTTTTGACACTTTTTTCAGCATGGCCCTTTTGACCGATGGGAAGCGAGACTTCTTTGTAGCGCTGATTTGCCTTTCCAGGTTGCTTGGTTGGCCAAATAGGGCGTATGAGTTTATTCCTGAATATATTCAGGAAAAAACGCATACGCCCTTTTTGGCCAAGGGCATCATTGTCGATGTTTTGCCACTTTTCATGTGCTTTAAAGGTGATTCGAATCTACCTCCTGAAATCAGTTTCCTGCAATTCTGCCTTGATTTCAAATCCTCTTCTTTGCCTTCCCTCAATATATTTGTGGACGAGAGTTATCATTTATAACTCTGCAGGTTTGTGAATTGCAGTGCCCTGAAGCTCCATTTTACAAGTCGCTTTTTTGGGAGCTGGCCGCAAAAGCACAGGATGGCTTCAGGCCCTGTTCTGGTTCCGAGGGGCAGGCTGAGCCTGTGGTTAATTCTTCTTCCTGATGGGAAAATAGAGTGACCTGTGCCTGTCCCAACACCAAGAGCTAGTCTCTCATTGGTTCCCCGTCTTCCCGTTCATCCTCAGGACAAATTGCAACCTGTACGGAACAGGAGGTTAAAGGTGCTGATGCTCCAAGTAGGGAGATTGCTAGTAAAGTGCCTGGAATGGCGAAGCCGAGCACAAGGAGATGAAAAATGAGGTGCGTTTTAGAAACCTTTCCCCATCACACGGTGTACCATCTTCTGGGTTTCTCATGCATGTTTTCGATGTAGGAAGATGCCCTTGAACCTGGAGATTTGGGACCCATGCGATGGGTAGCACGCAGTATTACTTTAAAGGGTCTGCGTTTGCTCACCCAACCTCACCAAACCTCTCAGCCCCAAGAGTGTCCACCCTTATGTCTCATCCAGCTGTGGGTCTAGATATGGTCAATCCAGGTTGCATCACAGCCCCTGAACGAATTGTGTAAGAATTTCTCTCTCTTTCCCTGTCTTTGTTTCATGGGTTTTTAAAAGTAATTTATTTTTATAATGGGGTTTAGCTGCCTTTCACGGCTGTGTTTATGCCGCTTTACACACACTTGACACACTAACAGAGAGATATCAATACATAGGTTTTAAGATTATTACTAGTCAGATATATTCTTGTGCGGTGAATCGGGCGTGTTGAGTCCAGTTCTCTGAGCAAGGAGTAGGTCTTGTCTATTACATATTGGGTTTATGGAACGGTATCTGAGCTAATTTGAAAGTCTTGTTTTATGTATCACCCCACCTCACCTTTCCCATTAAGCAGCCATAGTGTGTTTTCTGCATGTGTGACTCTGTTCTGTTTTGTAATTCAGTTCAAGTGTAACGGATTTTACATTCCCTCTATAAGTGACACCTTATGAGAAGTGTCCTTTTCTGTGTGACTTATTTCACTTAGAATCGTCGTACCTAAATCCACTCATCATGCTGCTACTAGCCTTATGACATTGATTTCATGGCTGAGTGATATTCCATTGTACATAAGGACCACAACTTTTTTATCCATTTTTCGCTTTCCTGGGATATTTAAGGTGGAATGAAGTGGAGGTCCTTGTCAACAGAGCAGCCCTAAACTTTGGGGTGCTTGTGTCTTGCTGATTTTCAATTTTCTCACTTTATCCCCCCATGCGTGGAAGTACCCTATGCTCTCTAAGCTGTGTTTTTTAGATGTTTCAGGACACACCGTACCCTTCTCCAGAGTGGCTGTTGGCAATTTACATCCCGCCCATCAGTGTAGCAAGGCTCCCATTTCTCCATGGCCTGTCCTGCATTTCTGGTTTTGACACTTTTTTCAGCATGGCCCTTTTGACCGATGGGAAGCGAGACTTCTTTGTAGCGCTGATTTGCCTTTCCAGGTTGCTTGGTTGGCCAAATAGGGCGTATGCGTTTTTTCCTGAATATATTCAGGAAAAAACGCATACGCCCTTTTTGGCCAAGGGCATCATTGTCGATGTTTTGCCGCTTTTCATGTGCTTTAAAGGCGATTCGAATCTACCTACTGAAATCTGTTTCCTGCAATTCTGCCTTGATTTCAAATCCTCTTCTTTGCCTTCCCTCAATATATTTGTGGACGAGAGTTATCATTTATAACTCTGCAGGTTTGTGAATTGCAGTGCCCTGAAGCTCCATTTTACAAGTTGCTTTTTTGGGAGCTGGCCGCAAAAGCGCAGGATGGCTTCAGGCCCTGTTCTGGTTCCGGGGGGCAGGCTGAGCCTGTGGTTAATTCTTCTTCCTGATGGGAAAATAGAGTGACCTGTGCCTGTCCCAACACCAAGAGCTAGTCTCTCATTGGTTCCCCATCTTCCCGTTCATCCTCAGGACAAATTGCAACCTGTACGGAACAGGAGGTTAAAGGTGCTGAGGCTCCAAGTAGGGAGATTGCTAGTAAAGTGGCTGGAATGGCGAAGCCGAGCACAAGGAGATGAGAAATGAGGTGCGTTTTAGAAACCTTTCCCCATCACACGGTGTACCATATTCTGGGTTTCTCATGCATGTTTTCGATGTAGGAAGATGCCCTTGAACCTGGAGATTTGGGACCCATGCGATGGGTAGCACGCAGTATTACTTTAAAGGTTCAGCGTTTGCTCACCCAACCTCACCAAACCTCTCAGGCCCAAGAGTGTCCACCCTTATGTCTCATCCAGCTGTGGGTCTAGATATGGTCAATCCAGGTTGCATCACAGCCCCTGAACGAATTGTGTAAGAATTTCTCTCTCTTTCCCTGTCTTTGTTTCATGGGTTTTTAAAAGTAATTTATTTTTATAATGGGGTTTAGCTGCTTTTCACGGCTGTGTTTATGCCACTTTACACCCACTTGACACACTAACAGAGAGATATCAATACATAGGTTTTAAGATTATTACTAGTCAGATATATTCTTGTGTGGTGAATCGGGCGTGTTGAGTCCAGTTCTCTGAGCAAGGAGTAGGTCTTGTCTATTACATATTGGGTTTATGGAACGGTATCTGAGCTAATTTGAAACTCTTGTTTTATGTATCACCCCACCTCACCTTTCCCGTTAAGCAGCCATAGTGTGTTTTCTGCATGTGTGACTCTGTTCTGTTTTGTAATTCAGTTCAAGTGTAACGGTTTTTACATTCCCTCTATAAGTGACACCTTATGAGAGGTGTCCTTTTCTGTGTGACTTATTTCACTTAGAATCGTCGTACCTAAATCCACTCATCATGCTGCTACTAGCCTTATGACATTGATTTCATGGCTGAGTGATATTCCATTGTACATAAGGACCACAACTTTTTTATCCATTTTTCGCTTTCCTGGGATATTTAAGGTGGAATGAAGTGGAGGTCCTTGTCAACAGAGCAGCCCTAAACTTTGGGGTGCTTGTGTCTTGCTGATTTTCAATTTTCCCACTTTATCCCCCCATGTGTGGAAGTGCCCTATGCTCTCTAAGCTGTGTTTTTTAGATGTTTCAGGATACACCGTACCCTTCTCCAGAGTGGCTGTTGGCAATTTACATCCCGCCCATCAGTGTAGCAACGCTCCCATTTCTCCATGGCCTGTCCTGCATTTCTGGTTTTGACACTTTTTTCAGCATGGCCCTTTTGACCGATGGGAAGCGAGACTTCTTTGTAGCGCTGATTTGCCTTTCCAGGTTGCTTGGTTGGCCAAATAGGGCGTATGAGTTTTTTCCTGAATATATTCAGGAAAAAACGCATACGCCCTTTTTGGCCAAGGGCATCATTGTCGATGTTTTGCCACTTTTCATGTGCTTTAAAGGTGATTCGAATCTACCTCCTGAAATCAGTTTCCTGCAATTCTGCCTTGATTTCAATTCCTCTTCTTTGCCTTCCCTCAATATATTTGTGGACGAGAGTTATCATTTATAACTCTGCAGGTTTGTGAATTGCAGTGCCCTGAAGCTCCATTTTACAAGTCGCTTTTTTGGGAGCTGGCCGCAAAAGCGCAGGATGGCTTCAGGCCCTGTTCTGGTTCCGGGGGGCAGGCTGAGCCTGTGGTTAATTCTTCTTCCTGATGGGAAAATAGAGTGACCTGTGCCTGTCCCAACACCAAGAGCTAGTCTCTCATTGGTTCCCCGTCTTCCCGTTCATCCTCAGGACAAATTGCAACCTGTACGGATCAGGAGGTTAAAGGTGCTGAGGCTCCAAGTAGGGAGATTGCTAGTAAAGTGGCTGGAATGGCGAACCCGAGCACAAGGAGATGAGAAATGAGGTGCGTTTTAGAAACCTTTCCCCATCACACGGTGTACCATCTTCTGGGTTTCTCATGCATGTTTTCGATGTAGGAAGATGCCCTTGAACCTGGAGATTTGGGACCCATGCGATGGGTAGCACGCAGTATTACTTTAAAGGGTCTGCGTTTGCTCACCCAACCTCACCAAACCTCTCAGCCACAAGAGTGTCCACCCTTATGTCTCATCCAGCTGTGGGTCTAGATATGGTCAATCCAGGTTGCATCACAGCCCCTGAACGAATTGTGTAAGAATTTCTCTCTCTTTCCCTGTCTTTGTTTCATGGGTTTTTAAAAGTAATTTATTTTTATAATGGGGTTTAGCTGCTTTTCACGGCTGTGTTTATGCCGCTTTACACACACTTGACACACTAACAGAGAGATATCAATACATAGGTTTTAAGATTATTACTAGTCAGATATATTCTTGTGCGGTGAATCGGGCGTGTTGAGTCCAGTTCTCTGAGCAAGGAGTAGGTCTTGTCTATTACATATTGGGTTTATGGAACGGTATCTGAGCTAATTTGAAAGTCTTGTTTTATGTATCACCCCACCTCACCTTTCCCGTTAAGTAGCCATAGTGTGTTTTCTGCATGTGTGACTCTGTTCTGTTTTGTAATTCAGTTCAAGTGTAACGGATTTTACATTCCCTCTATAAGTGACACCTTATGAGAAGTGTCCTTTTCTGTGTGACTTATTTCACTTAGAATCGTCGTACCTAAATCCACTCATCATGCTGCTACTAGCCTTATGACATTGATTTCATGGCTGAGTGATATTCCATTGTACATAAGGACCACAACTTTTTTATCCATTTTTCGCTTTCCTGGGATATTTAAGGTGGAATGACGTGGAGGTCCTTGTCAACAGAGCAGCCCTAAACTTTGGGGTGCTTGTGTCTTGCTGATTTTCAATTTTCTCACTTTATCCCCCCATGCGTGGAAGTGCCCTATGCTCTCTAAGCTGTGTTTTTTAGATGTTTCAGGACACACCGTACCCTTCTCCAGAGTGGCTGTTGGCAATTTACATCCCGCCCATCAGTGTAGCAAGGCTCCCATTTCTCCATGGCCTGTCCTGCATTTCTGGTTTTGACACTTTTTTCAGCATGGCCCTTTTGACCGATGGGAAGCGAGACTTCTTTGTAGCGCTGATTTGCCTTTCCAGGTTGCTTGGTTGGCCAAATAGGGCGTATGCGTTTTTTCCTGAATATATTCAGGAAAAAACGCATACGCCCTTTTTGGCCAAGGGCATCATTGTCGATGTTTTGCCGCTTTTCATGTGCTTTAAAGGCGATTCGAATCTACCTCCTGAAATCAGTTTCCTGCAATTCTGCCTTGATTTCAAATCCTCTTCTTTGCCTTCCCTCAATATATTTGTGGACGAGAGTTATCATTTATAACTCTGCAGGTTTGTGAATTGCAGTGCCCTGAAGCTCCATTTTACAAGTTGCTTTTTTGGGAGCTGGCCGCAAAAGCGCAGGATGGCTTCAGGCCCTGTTCTGGTTCCGGGGGGCAGGCTGAGCCTGTGGTTAATTCTTCTTCCTGATGGGAAAATAGAGTGACCTGTGCCTGTCCCAACACCAAGAGCTAGTCTCTCATTGGTTCCCCGTCTTCCCGTTCATCCTCAGGACAAATTGCAACCTGTACGGAACAGGAGGTTAAAGGTGCTGAGGCTCCAAGTAGGGAGATTGCTAGTAAAGTGGCTGGAATGGCGAAGCCGAGCACAAGGAGATGAGAAATGAGGTGCGTTTTAGAAACCTTTCCCCATCACACGGTGTACCATATTCTGGGTTTCTCATGCATGTTTTCGATGTAGGAAGATGCCCTTGAACCTGGAGATTTGGGACCCATGCGATGGGTAGCACGCAGTATTACTTTAAAGGTTCAGCGTTTGCTCACCCAACCTCACCAAACCTCTCTGGCCCAAGAGTGTCCACCCTTATGTCTCATCCAGCTGTGGGTCTAGATATGGTCAATCCAGGTTGCATCACAGCCCCTGAACGAATTGTGTAAGAATTTCTCTCTCTTTCCCTGTCTTTGTTTCATGGGTTTTTAAAAGTAATTTATTTTTATAATGGGGTTTAGCTGCTTTTCACGGCTGTGTTTATGCCACTTTACACCCACTTGACACACTAACAGAGAGATATCAATACATAGGTTTTAAGATTATTACTAGTCAGATATATTCTTGTGTGGTGAATCGGGCGTGTTGAGTCCAGTTCTCTGAGCAAGGAGTAGGTCTTGTCTATTACATATTGGGTTTATGGAACGGTATCTGAGCTAATTTGAAACTCTTGTTTTATGTATCACCCCACCTCACCTTTCCCGTTAAGCAGCCATAGTGTGTTTTCTGCATGTGTGACTCTGTTCTGTTTTGTAATTCAGTTCAAGTGTAACGGTTTTTACATTCCCTCTATAAGTGACACCTTATGAGAGGTGTCCTTTTCTGTGTGACTTATTTCACTTAGAATCGTCGTACCTAAATCCACTCATCATGCTGCTACTAGCCTTATGACATTGATTTCATGGCTGAGTGATATTCCATTGTACATAAGGACCACAACTTTTTTATCCATTTTTCGCTTTCCTGGGATATTTAAGGTGGAATGAAGTGGAGGTCCTTGTCAACAGAGCAGCCCTAAACTTTGGGGTGCTTGTGTCTTGCTGATTTTCAATTTTCCCACTTTATCCCCCCATGTGTGGAAGTGCCCTATGCTCTCTAAGCTGTGTTTTTTAGATGTTTCAGGATACACCGTACCCTTCTCCAGAGTGGCTGTTGGCAATTTACATCCCGCCCATCAGTGTAGCAACGCTCCCATTTCTCCATGGCCTGTCCTGCATTTCTGGTTTTGACACTTTTTTCAGCATGGCCCTTTTGACCGATGGGAAGCGAGACTTCTTTGTAGCGCTGATTTGCCTTTCCAGGTTGCTTGGTTGGCCAAATAGGGCGTATGAGTTTTTTCCTGAATATATTCAGGAAAAAACGCATACGCCCTTTTTGGCCAAGGGCATCATTGTCGATGTTTTGCCACTTTTCATGTGCTTTAAAGGTGATTCGAATCTACCTCCTGAAATCAGTTTCCTGCAATTCTGCCTTGATTTCAATTCCTCTTCTTTGCCTTCCCTCAATATATTTGTGGACGAGAGTTATCATTTATAACTCTGCAGGTTTGTGAATTGCAGTGCCCTGAAGCTCCATTTTACAAGTCGCTTTTTTGGGAGCTGGCCGCAAAAGCGCAGGATGGCTTCAGGCCCTGTTCTGGTTCCGGGGGGCAGGCTGAGCCTGTGGTTAATTCTTCTTCCTGATGGGAAAATAGAGTGACCTGTGCCTGTCCCAACACCAAGAGCTAGTCTCTCATTGGTTCCCCGTCTTCCCGTTCATCCTCAGGACAAATTGCAACCTGTACGGAACAGGAGGTTAAAGGTGCTGAGGCTCCAAGTAGGGAGATTGCTAGTAAAGTGGCTGGAATGGCGAACCCGAGCACAAGGAGATGAGAAATGAGGTGCGTTTTAGAAACCATTCCCCATCACACGGTGTACCATCTTCTGGGTTTCTCATGCATGTTTTCGATGTAGGAAGATGCCCTTGAACCTGGAGATTTGGGACCCATGCGATGGGTAGCACGCAGTATTACTTTAAAGGGTCTGCGTTTGCTCACCCAACCTCACCAAACCTCTCAGCCCCAAGAGTGTCCACCCTTATGTCTCATCCAGCTGTGGGTCTAGATATGGTCAATCCAGGTTGCATCACAGCCGCTGAACGAATTGTGTAAGAAATTCTCTCTCTTTCCCTGTCTTTGTTTCATGGGTTTTTAAAAGTAATTTATTTTTATAATGGGGTTTAGCTGCTTTTCACGGCTGTGTTTATGCTGCTTTACACCCACTTGACACACTAACAGAGAGATATCAATACATAGGTCTTAAGATTATTACTAGTCAGATATATTCTTGTGCGGTGAATCGGGCGTGTTGAATCCAGTTCTCTGAGAAAGGAGTAGGTCTTGTCTATTACATATTGGGTTTATGGAACGGTATCTAAGCTAATTTGAAACTCTTGTTTTATGTATCACCCCACCTCACCTTTCCCGTTAAGCAGCCATAGTGTGTTTTCTGCATGTGTGACTCTGTTCTGTTTTGTAATTCAGTTCAAGTGTAACGGTTTTTACATTCCCTCTATAAGTGACACCTTATGAGAAGTGTCCTTTTCTGTGTGACTTATTTCACTTAGAATCGTCTTACCTAAATCCACTCATCATGCTGCTACTAGCCTTATGACATTGATTTCATGGCTGAGTGATATTCCATTGTACATAAGGACCACAACTTTTTTATCCATTTTTCGCTTTCCTGGGATATTTAAGGTGGAATGAAGTGGAGGTCCTTGTCAACAGAGCAGCCCTAAACTTTGGGGTGCTTGTGTCTTGCTGATTTTCAATTTTCCCACTTTATCCCCCCATGCGTGGAAGTGCCCTATGCTCTCTAAGCTGTGTTTTTTAGATGTTTCAGGACACACCGTACCCTTCTCCAGAGTGGCTGTTGGCAATTTACATCCCGCCCATCAGTGTAGCAAGGCTCCCATTTCTCCATGGCCTGTCCTGCATTTCTGGTTTTGACACTTTTTTCAGCGTGGCCCTTTTGACCGATGGGAAGCGAGACTTCTTTGTAGCGATGATTTGCCTTTCCAGGTTGCTTGGTTGGCCAAAAAGGGCGTATGCGTTTTTTCCTGAATATATTCAGGAAAAAACGCATACGCCCTTTTTGGCCAAGGGCATCATTGTCGATGTTTTGCCGCTTTTCATGTGCTTTAAAGGCGATTCGAATCTACCTCCTGAAATCTGTTTCCTGCAATTCTGCCTTGATTTCAAATCCTCTTCTTTGCCTTCCCTCAATATATTTGTGGACGAGAGTTATCATTTATAACTCTGCAGGTTTGTGAATTGCAGTGCCCTGAAGCTCCATTTTACAAGTCGCATTTTTGGGAGCTGGCCGCAAAAGCTCAGGATGGCTTCAGGCCCTGTTCTGGTTCCGGGGGGCAGGCTGAGCCTGTGGTTAATTCTTCTTCCTGATGGGAAAATAGAGTGACCTGTGCCTGTCCCAACACCAAGAGCTAGTCTCTCATTGGCTACCCCTCTTCCCGTTCATCCTCAGGACAAATAGCAACCTGTACGGAACAGGAGGTTAAAGGTGCTGATGCTCCAAGTAGGGAGATTGCTAGTAAAGTGGCTGGAATGGCGAACCCGAGCACAAGGAGATGAGAAATGAGGTGCGTTTTAGAAACCTTTCCCCATCACACGGTGTACCATCTTCTGGGTTTCTCATGCATGTTTTCGATGTAGGAAGATGCCCTTGAACCTGGAGATTTGGGACCCATGCAATGGGTAGCACGCAGTATTACTTTAAAGGGTCTGCGTTTGCTCACCCAACCTCACCAAACCTCTCAGCCCCAAGAGTGTCCACCCTTATGTCTCATCCAGCTGTGGGTCTAGATATGGTCAATCCAGGTTGCATCACAGCCCCTGAACGAATAGTGTAAGAATTTCTCTCTCTTTCCCTGTCTTTGTTTCATGGGTTTTTAAAAGTAATTTATTTTTATAATTGGGTTTAGCTGCTTTTCACGGCTGTGTATATGCCGCTTTACACCCACTTGACACACTAACAGAGAGATATCAATACATAGGTTTTAAGATTATTACTAGTCAGATATATTCTTGTGCGGTGAATCGGGCGTGTTGAGTCCAGTTCTCTGAGCAAGGAGTAGGTCTTGTCTATTACATATTGGGTTTATGGAACGGTATCTGAGCTAATTTGAAAGTCTTGTTTTATGTATCACCCCACCTCACCTTTCCCATTAAGCAGCCATAGTGTGTTTTCTGCATGTGTGACTCTGTTCTGTTTTGTAATTCAGTTCAAGTGTAACGGATTTTACATTCCCTCTATAAGTGACACCTTATGAGAAGTGTCCTTTTCTGTGTGACTTATTTCACTTAGAATCGTCGTACCTAAATCCACTCATCATGCTGCTACTAGCCTTATGACATTGATTTCATGGCTGAGTGATATTCCATTGTACATAAGGACCACAACTTTTTTATCCATTTTTCGCTTTCCTGGGATATTTAAGGTGGAATGAAGTGGAGGTCCTTGTCAACAGAGCAGCCCTAAACTTTGGGGTGCTTGTGTCTTGCTGATTTTCAATTTTCTCACTTTATCCCCCCATGCGTGGAAGTACCCTATGCTCTCTAAGCTGTGTTTTTTAGATGTTTCAGGACACACCGTACCCTTCTCCAGAGTGGCTGTTGGCAATTTACATCCCGCCCATCAGTGTAGCAAGGCTCCCATTTCTCCATGGCCTGTCCTGCATTTCTGGTTTTGACACTTTTTTCAGCATGGCCCTTTTGACCGATGGGAAGCGAGACTTCTTTGTAGCGCTGATTTGCCTTTCCAGGTTGCTTGGTTGGCCAAATAGGGCGTATGCGTTTTTTCCTGAATATATTCAGGAAAAAACGCATACGCCCTTTTTGGCCAAGGGCATCATTGTCGATGTTTTGCCGCTTTTCATGTGCTTTAAAGGCGATTCGAATCTACCTCCTGAAATCAGTTTCCTGCAATTCTGCCTTGATTTCAAATCCTCTTCTTTGCCTTCCCTCAATATATTTGTGGACGAGAGTTATCATTTATAACTCTGCAGGTTTGTGAATTGCAGTGCCCTGAAGCTCCATTTTACAAGTTGCTTTTTTGGGAGCTGGCCGCAAAAGCGCAGGATGGCTTCAGGCCCTGTTCTGGTTCCGGGGGGCAGGCTGAGCCTGTGGTTAATTCTTCTTCCTGATGGGAAAATAGAGTGACCTGTGCCTGTCCCAACACCAAGAGCTAGTCTCTCATTGGTTCCCCGTCTTCCCGTTCATCCTCAGGACAAATTGCAACCTGTACGGAACAGGAGGTTAAAGGTGCTGAGGCTCCAAGTAGGGAGATTGCTAGTAAAGTGGCTGGAATGGCGAAGCCGAGCACAAGGAGATGAGAAATGAGGTGCGTTTTAGAAACCTTTCCCCATCACACGGTGTACCATATTCTGGGTTTCTCATGCATGTTTTCGATGTAGGAAGATGCCCTTGAACCTGGAGATTTGGGACCCATGCGATGGGTAGCACGCAGTATTACTTTAAAGGGTCTGCGTTTGCTCACCCAACCTCACCAAACCTCTCAGCCCCAAGAGTGTCCACCCTTATGTCTCATCCAGCTGTGGGTCTAGATATGGTCAATCCAGGTTGCATCACATCCCCTGAACGAATTGTGTAAGAATTTCTCTCTCTTTCCCTGTCTTTGTTTCATGGGTTTTTAAAAGTAATTTATTTTTATAATGGGGTTTAGCTGCTTTTCACGGCTCTGTTTATGCCACTTTACACCCACTTGACACACTAACAGAGAGATATCAATACATAGGTTTTAAGATTATTACTAGTCAGATATATTCTTGTGTGGTGAATCGGGCGTGTTGAGTCCAGTTCTCTGAGCAAGGAGTAGGTCTTGTCTATTACATATTGGGTTTATGGAACGGTATCTGAGCTAATTTGAAACTCTTGTTTTATGTATCACCCCACCTCACCTTTCCCGTTAAGCAGCCATAGTGTGTTTTCTGCATGTGTGACTCTGTTCTGTTTTGTAATTCAGTTCAAGTGTAACGGTTTTTACATTCCCTCTATAAGTGACACCTTATGAGAGGTGTCCTTTTCTGTGTGACTTATTTCACTTAGAATCGTCGTACCTAAATCCACTCATCATGCTGCTACTAGCCTTATGACATTGATTTCATGGCTGAGTGATATAACATTGTACATAAGGACCACAACTTTTTTATCCATTTTTCGCTTTCCTGGGATATTTAAGGTGGAATGAAGTGGAGGTCCTTGTCAACAGAGCAGCCCTAAACTTTGGGGTGCTTGTGTCTTGCTGATTTTCAATTTTCCCACTTTATCCCCCCATGTGTGGAAGTGCCCTATGCTCTCTAAGCTGTGTTTTTTAGATGTTTCAGGATACACCGTACCCTTCTCCAGAGTGGCTGTTGGCAATTTACATCCCGCCCATCAGTGTAGCAACGCTCCCATTTCTCCATGGCCTGTCCTGCATTTCTGGTTTTGACACTTTTTTCAGCATGGCCCTTTTGACCGATGGGAAGCGAGACTTCTTTGTAGCGCTGATTTGCCTTTCCAGGTTGCTTGGTTGGCCAAATAGGGCGTATGAGTTTATTCCTGAATATATTCAGGAAAAAACGCATACGCCCTTTTTGGCCAAGGGCATCATTGTCGATGTTTTGCCACTTTTCATGTGCTTTAAAGGTGATTCGAATCTACCTCCTGAAATCAGTTTCCTGCAATTCTGCCTTGATTTCAAATCCTCTTCTTTGCCTTCCCTCAATATATTTGTGGACGAGAGTTATCATTTATAACTCTGCAGGTTTGTGAATTGCAGTGCCCTGAAGCTCCATTTTACAAGTCGCTTTTTTGGGAGCTGGCCGCAAAAGCACAGGATGGCTTCAGGCCCTGTTCTGGTTCCGAGGGGCAGGCTGAGCCTGTGGTTAATTCTTCTTCCTGATGGGAAAATAGAGTGACCTGTGCCTGTCCCAACACCAAGAGCTAGTCTCTCATTGGTTCCCCGTCTTCCCGTTCATCCTCAGGACAAATTGCAACCTGTACGGAACAGGAGGTTAAAGGTGCTGATGCTCCAAGTAGGGAGATTGCTAGTAAAGTGCCTGGAATGGCGAAGCCGAGCACAAGGAGATGAAAAATGAGGTGCGTTTTAGAAACCTTTCCCCATCACACGGTGTACCATCTTCTGGGTTTCTCATGCATGTTTTCGATGTAGGAAGATGCCCTTGAACCTGGAGATTTGGGACCCATGCGATGGGTAGCACGCAGTATTACTTTAAAGGGTCTGCGTTTGCTCACCCAACCTCACCAAACCTCTCAGCCCCAAGAGTGTCCACCCTTATGTCTCATCCAGCTGTGGGTCTAGATATGGTCAATCCAGGTTGCATCACAGCCCCTGAACGAATTGTGTAAGAATTTCTCTCTCTTTCCCTGTCTTTGTTTCATGGGTTTTTAAAAGTAATTTATTTTTATAATGGGGTTTAGCTGCCTTTCACGGCTGTGTTTATGCCGCTTTACACACACTTGACACACTAACAGAGAGATATCAATACATAGGTTTTAAGATTATTACTAGTCAGATATATTCTTGTGCGGTGAATCGGGCGTGTTGAGTCCAGTTCTCTGAGCAAGGAGTAGGTCTTGTCTATTACATATTGGGTTTATGGAACGGTATCTGAGCTAATTTGAAAGTCTTGTTTTATGTATCACCCCACCTCACCTTTCCCATTAAGCAGCCATAGTGTGTTTTCTGCATGTGTGACTCTGTTCTGTTTTGTAATTCAGTTCAAGTGTAACGGATTTTACATTCCCTCTATAAGTGACACCTTATGAGAAGTGTCCTTTTCTGTGTGACTTATTTCACTTAGAATCGTCGTACCTAAATCCACTCATCATGCTGCTACTAGCCTTATGACATTGATTTCATGGCTGAGTGATATTCCATTGTACATAAGGACCACAACTTTTTTATCCATTTTTCGCTTTCCTGGGATATTTAAGGTGGAATGAAGTGGAGGTCCTTGTCAACAGAGCAGCCCTAAACTTTGGGGTGCTTGTGTCTTGCTGATTTTCAATTTTCTCACTTTATCCCCCCATGCGTGGAAGTACCCTATGCTCTCTAAGCTGTGTTTTTTAGATGTTTCAGGACACACCGTACCCTTCTCCAGAGTGGCTGTTGGCAATTTACATCCCGCCCATCAGTGTAGCAAGGCTCCCATTTCTCCATGGCCTGTCCTGCATTTCTGGTTTTGACACTTTTTTCAGCATGGCCCTTTTGACCGATGGGAAGCGAGACTTCTTTGTAGCGCTGATTTGCCTTTCCAGGTTGCTTGGTTGGCCAAATAGGGCGTATGCGTTTTTTCCTGAATATATTCAGGAAAAAACGCATACGCCCTTTTTGGCCAAGGGCATCATTGTCGATGTTTTGCCGCTTTTCATGTGCTTTAAAGGCGATTCGAATCTACCTACTGAAATCTGTTTCCTGCAATTCTGCCTTGATTTCAAATCCTCTTCTTTGCCTTCCCTCAATATATTTGTGGACGAGAGTTATCATTTATAACTCTGCAGGTTTGTGAATTGCAGTGCCCTGAAGCTCCATTTTACAAGTTGCTTTTTTGGGAGCTGGCCGCAAAAGCGCAGGATGGCTTCAGGCCCTGTTCTGGTTCCGGGGGGCAGGCTGAGCCTGTGGTTAATTCTTCTTCCTGATGGGAAAATAGAGTGACCTGTGCCTGTCCCAACACCAAGAGCTAGTCTCTCATTGGTTCCCCATCTTCCCGTTCATCCTCAGGACAAATTGCAACCTGTACGGAACAGGAGGTTAAAGGTGCTGAGGCTCCAAGTAGGGAGATTGCTAGTAAAGTGGCTGGAATGGCGAAGCCGAGCACAAGGAGATGAGAAATGAGGTGCGTTTTAGAAACCTTTCCCCATCACACGGTGTACCATATTCTGGGTTTCTCATGCATGTTTTCGATGTAGGAAGATGCCCTTGAACCTGGAGATTTGGGACCCATGCGATGGGTAGCACGCAGTATTACTTTAAAGGTTCAGCGTTTGCTCACCCAACCTCACCAAACCTCTCAGGCCCAAGAGTGTCCACCCTTATGTCTCATCCAGCTGTGGGTCTAGATATGGTCAATCCAGGTTGCATCACAGCCCCTGAACGAATTGTGTAAGAATTTCTCTCTCTTTCCCTGTCTTTGTTTCATGGGTTTTTAAAAGTAATTTATTTTTATAATGGGGTTTAGCTGCTTTTCACGGCTGTGTTTATGCCACTTTACACCCACTTGACACACTAACAGAGAGATATCAATACATAGGTTTTAAGATTATTACTAGTCAGATATATTCTTGTGTGGTGAATCGGGCGTGTTGAGTCCAGTTCTCTGAGCAAGGAGTAGGTCTTGTCTATTACATATTGGGTTTATGGAACGGTATCTGAGCTAATTTGAAACTCTTGTTTTATGTATCACCCCACCTCACCTTTCCCGTTAAGCAGCCATAGTGTGTTTTCTGCATGTGTGACTCTGTTCTGTTTTGTAATTCAGTTCAAGTGTAACGGTTTTTACATTCCCTCTATAAGTGACACCTTATGAGAGGTGTCCTTTTCTGTGTGACTTATTTCACTTAGAATCGTCGTACCTAAATCCACTCATCATGCTGCTACTAGCCTTATGACATTGATTTCATGGCTGAGTGATATTCCATTGTACATAAGGACCACAACTTTTTTATCCATTTTTCGCTTTCCTGGGATATTTAAGGTGGAATGAAGTGGAGGTCCTTGTCAACAGAGCAGCCCTAAACTTTGGGGTGCTTGTGTCTTGCTGATTTTCAATTTTCCCACTTTATCCCCCCATGTGTGGAAGTGCCCTATGCTCTCTAAGCTGTGTTTTTTAGATGTTTCAGGATACACCGTACCCTTCTCCAGAGTGGCTGTTGGCAATTTACATCCCGCCCATCAGTGTAGCAACGCTCCCATTTCTCCATGGCCTGTCCTGCATTTCTGGTTTTGACACTTTTTTCAGCATGGCCCTTTTGACCGATGGGAAGCGAGACTTCTTTGTAGCGCTGATTTGCCTTTCCAGGTTGCTTGGTTGGCCAAATAGGGCGTATGAGTTTTTTCCTGAATATATTCAGGAAAAAACGCATACGCCCTTTTTGGCCAAGGGCATCATTGTCGATGTTTTGCCACTTTTCATGTGCTTTAAAGGTGATTCGAATCTACCTCCTGAAATCAGTTTCCTGCAATTCTGCCTTGATTTCAATTCCTCTTCTTTGCCTTCCCTCAATATATTTGTGGACGAGAGTTATCATTTATAACTCTGCAGGTTTGTGAATTGCAGTGCCCTGAAGCTCCATTTTACAAGTCGCTTTTTTGGGAGCTGGCCGCAAAAGCGCAGGATGGCTTCAGGCCCTGTTCTGGTTCCGGGGGGCAGGCTGAGCCTGTGGTTAATTCTTCTTCCTGATGGGAAAATAGAGTGACCTGTGCCTGTCCCAACACCAAGAGCTAGTCTCTCATTGGTTCCCCGTCTTCCCGTTCATCCTCAGGACAAATTGCAACCTGTACGGATCAGGAGGTTAAAGGTGCTGAGGCTCCAAGTAGGGAGATTGCTAGTAAAGTGGCTGGAATGGCGAACCCGAGCACAAGGAGATGAGAAATGAGGTGCGTTTTAGAAACCTTTCCCCATCACACGGTGTACCATCTTCTGGGTTTCTCATGCATGTTTTCGATGTAGGAAGATGCCCTTGAACCTGGAGATTTGGGACCCATGCGATGGGTAGCACGCAGTATTACTTTAAAGGGTCTGCGTTTGCTCACCCAACCTCACCAAACCTCTCAGCCACAAGAGTGTCCACCCTTATGTCTCATCCAGCTGTGGGTCTAGATATGGTCAATCCAGGTTGCATCACAGCCCCTGAACGAATTGTGTAAGAATTTCTCTCTCTTTCCCTGTCTTTGTTTCATGGGTTTTTAAAAGTAATTTATTTTTATAATGGGGTTTAGCTGCTTTTCACGGCTGTGTTTATGCCGCTTTACACCCACTTGACACACTAACAGAGAGATATCAATACATAGGTTTTAAGATTATTACTAGTCAGATATATTCTTGTGCGGTGAATCGGGCGTGTTGAGTCCAGTTCTCTGAGCAAGGAGTAGGTCTTGTCTATTACATATTGGGTTTATGGAACGGTATCTGAGCTAATTTGAAAGTCTTGTTTTATGTATCACCCCACCTCACCTTTCCCGTTAAGTAGCCATAGTGTGTTTTCTGCATGTGTGACTCTGTTCTGTTTTGTAATTCAGTTCAAGTGTAACGGATTTTACATTCCCTCTATAAGTGACACCTTATGAGAAGTGTCCTTTTCTGTGTGACTTATTTCACTTAGAATCGTCGTACCTAAATCCACTCATCATGCTGCTACTAGCCTTATGACATTGATTTCATGGCTGAGTGATATTCCATTGTACATAAGGACCACAACTTTTTTATCCATTTTTCGCTTTCCTGGGATATTTAAGGTGGAATGAAGTGGAGGTCCTTGTCAACAGAGCAGCCCTAAACTTTGGGGTGCTTGTGTCTTGCTGATTTTCAATTTTCTCACTTTATCCCCCCATGCGTGGAAGTGCCCTATGCTCTCTAAGCTGTGTTTTTTAGATGTTTCAGGACACACCGTACCCTTCTCCAGAGTGGCTGTTGGCAATTTACATCCCGCCCATCAGTGTAGCAAGGCTCCCATTTCTCCATGGCCTGTCCTGCATTTCTGGTTTTGACACTTTTTTCAGCATGGCCCTTTTGACCGATGGGAAGCGAGACTTCTTTGTAGCGCTGATTTGCCTTTCCAGGTTGCTTGGTTGGCCAAATAGGGCGTATGCGTTTTTTCCTGAATATATTCAGGAAAAAACGCATACGCCCTTTTTGGCCAAGGGCATCATTGTCGATGTTTTGCCGCTTTTCATGTGCTTTAAAGGCGATTCGAATCTACCTCCTGAAATCAGTTTCCTGCAATTCTGCCTTGATTTCAAATCCTCTTCTTTGCCTTCCCTCAATATATTTGTGGACGAGAGTTATCATTTATAACTCTGCAGGTTTGTGAATTGCAGTGCCCTGAAGCTCCATTTTACAAGTTGCTTTTTTGGGAGCTGGCCGCAAAAGCGCAGGATGGCTTCAGGCCCTGTTCTGGTTCCGGGGGGCAGGCTGAGCCTGTGGTTAATTCTTCTTCCTGATGGGAAAATAGAGTGACCTGTGCCTGTCCCAACACCAAGAGCTAGTCTCTCATTGGTTCCCCGTCTTCCCGTTCATCCTCAGGACAAATTGCAACCTGTACGGAACAGGAGGTTAAAGGTGCTGAGGCTCCAAGTAGGGAGATTGCTAGTAAAGTGGCTGGAATGGCGAAGCCGAGCACAAGGAGATGAGAAATGAGGTGCGTTTTAGAAACCTTTCCCCATCACACGGTGTACCATATTCTGGGTTTCTCATGCATGTTTTCGATGTAGGAAGATGCCCTTGAACCTGGAGATTTGGGACCCATGCGATGGGTAGCACGCAGTATTACTTTAAAGGTTCAGCGTTTGCTCACCCAACCTCACCAAACCTCTCTGGCCCAAGAGTGTCCACCCTTATGTCTCATCCAGCTGTGGGTCTAGATATGGTCAATCCAGGTTGCATCACAGCCCCTGAACGAATTGTGTAAGAATTTCTCTCTCTTTCCCTGTCTTTGTTTCATGGGTTTTTAAAAGTAATTTATTTTTATAATGGGGTTTAGCTGCTTTTCACGGCTGTGTTTATGCCACTTTACACCCACTTGACACACTAACAGAGAGATATCAATACATAGGTTTTAAGATTATTACTAGTCAGATATATTCTTGTGTGGTGAATCGGGCGTGTTGAGTCCAGTTCTCTGAGCAAGGAGTAGGTCTTGTCTATTACATATTGGGTTTATGGAACGGTATCTGAGCTAATTTGAAACTCTTGTTTTATGTATCACCCCACCTCACCTTTCCCGTTAAGCAGCCATAGTGTGTTTTCTGCATGTGTGACTCTGTTCTGTTTTGTAATTCAGTTCAAGTGTAACGGTTTTTACATTCCCTCTATAAGTGACACCTTATGAGAGGTGTCCTTTTCTGTGTGACTTATTTCACTTAGAATCGTCGTACCTAAATCCACTCATCATGCTGCTACTAGCCTTATGACATTGATTTCATGGCTGAGTGATATTCCATTGTACATAAGGACCACAACTTTTTTATCCATTTTTCGCTTTCCTGGGATATTTAAGGTGGAATGAAGTGGAGGTCCTTGTCAACAGAGCAGCCCTAAACTTTGGGGTGCTTGTGTCTTGCTGATTTTCAATTTTCCCACTTTATCCCCCCATGTGTGGAAGTGCCCTATGCTCTCTAAGCTGTGTTTTTTAGATGTTTCAGGATACACCGTACCCTTCTCCAGAGTGGCTGTTGGCAATTTACATCCCGCCCATCAGTGTAGCAACGCTCCCATTTCTCCATGGCCTGTCCTGCATTTCTGGTTTTGACACTTTTTTCAGCATGGCCCTTTTGACCGATGGGAAGCGAGACTTCTTTGTAGCGCTGATTTGCCTTTCCAGGTTGCTTGGTTGGCCAAATAGGGCGTATGAGTTTTTTCCTGAATATATTCAGGAAAAAACGCATACGCCCTTTTTGGCCAAGGGCATCATTGTCGATGTTTTGCCACTTTTCATGTGCTTTAAAGGTGATTCGAATCTACCTCCTGAAATCAGTTTCCTGCAATTCTGCCTTGATTTCAATTCCTCTTCTTTGCCTTCCCTCAATATATTTGTGGACGAGAGTTATCATTTATAACTCTGCAGGTTTGTGAATTGCAGTGCCCTGAAGCTCCATTTTACAAGTCGCTTTTTTGGGAGCTGGCCGCAAAAGCGCAGGATGGCTTCAGGCCCTGTTCTGGTTCCGGGGGGCAGGCTGAGCCTGTGGTTAATTCTTCTTCCTGATGGGAAAATAGAGTGACCTGTGCCTGTCCCAACACCAAGAGCTAGTCTCTCATTGGTTCCCCGTCTTCCCGTTCATCCTCAGGACAAATTGCAACCTGTACGGAACAGGAGGTTAAAGGTGCTGAGGCTCCAAGTAGGGAGATTGCTAGTAAAGTGGCTGGAATGGCGAACCCGAGCACAAGGAGATGAGAAATGAGGTGCGTTTTAGAAACCATTCCCCATCACACGGTGTACCATCTTCTGGGTTTCTCATGCATGTTTTCGATGTAGGAAGATGCCCTTGAACCTGGAGATTTGGGACCCATGCGATGGGTAGCACGCAGTATTACTTTAAAGGGTCTGCGTTTGCTCACCCAACCTCACCAAACCTCTCAGCCCCAAGAGTGTCCACCCTTATGTCTCATCCAGCTGTGGGTCTAGATATGGTCAATCCAGGTTGCATCACAGCCGCTGAACGAATTGTGTAAGAAATTCTCTCTCTTTCCCTGTCTTTGTTTCATGGGTTTTTAAAAGTAATTTATTTTTATAATGGGGTTTAGCTGCTTTTCACGGCTGTGTTTATGCTGCTTTACACCCACTTGACACACTAACAGAGAGATATCAATACATAGGTCTTAAGATTATTACTAGTCAGATATATTCTTGTGCGGTGAATCGGGCGTGTTGAATCCAGTTCTCTGAGAAAGGAGTAGGTCTTGTCTATTACATATTGGGTTTATGGAACGGTATCTAAGCTAATTTGAAACTCTTGTTTTATGTATCACCCCACCTCACCTTTCCCGTTAAGCAGCCATAGTGTGTTTTCTGCATGTGTGACTCTGTTCTGTTTTGTAATTCAGTTCAAGTGTAACGGTTTTTACATTCCCTCTATAAGTGACACCTTATGAGAAGTGTCCTTTTCTGTGTGACTTATTTCACTTAGAATCGTCTTACCTAAATCCACTCATCATGCTGCTACTAGCCTTATGACATTGATTTCATGGCTGAGTGATATTCCATTGTACATAAGGACCACAACTTTTTTATCCATTTTTCGCTTTCCTGGGATATTTAAGGTGGAATGAAGTGGAGGTCCTTGTCAACAGAGCAGCCCTAAACTTTGGGGTGCTTGTGTCTTGCTGATTTTCAATTTTCCCACTTTATCCCCCCATGCGTGGAAGTGCCCTATGCTCTCTAAGCTGTGTTTTTTAGATGTTTCAGGACACACCGTACCCTTCTCCAGAGTGGCTGTTGGCAATTTACATCCCGCCCATCAGTGTAGCAAGGCTCCCATTTCTCCATGGCCTGTCCTGCATTTCTGGTTTTGACACTTTTTTCAGCGTGGCCCTTTTGACCGATGGGAAGCGAGACTTCTTTGTAGCGATGATTTGCCTTTCCAGGTTGCTTGGTTGGCCAAAAAGGGCGTATGCGTTTTTTCCTGAATATATTCAGGAAAAAACGCATACGCCCTTTTTGGCCAAGGGCATCATTGTCGATGTTTTGCCGCTTTTCATGTGCTTTAAAGGCGATTCGAATCTACCTCCTGAAATCTGTTTCCTGCAATTCTGCCTTGATTTCAAATCCTCTTCTTTGCCTTCCCTCAATATATTTGTGGACGAGAGTTATCATTTATAACTCTGCAGGTTTGTGAATTGCAGTGCCCTGAAGCTCCATTTTACAAGTCGCATTTTTGGGAGCTGGCCGCAAAAGCTCAGGATGGCTTCAGGCCCTGTTCTGGTTCCGGGGGGCAGGCTGAGCCTGTGGTTAATTCTTCTTCCTGATGGGAAAATAGAGTGACCTGTGCCTGTCCCAACACCAAGAGCTAGTCTCTCATTGGCTACCCCTCTTCCCGTTCATCCTCAGGACAAATAGCAACCTGTACGGAACAGGAGGTTAAAGGTGCTGATGCTCCAAGTAGGGAGATTGCTAGTAAAGTGGCTGGAATGGCGAACCCGAGCACAAGGAGATGAGAAATGAGGTGCGTTTTAGAAACCTTTCCCCATCACACGGTGTACCATCTTCTGGGTTTCTCATGCATGTTTTCGATGTAGGAAGATGCCCTTGAACCTGGAGATTTGGGACCCATGCAATGGGTAGCACGCAGTATTACTTTAAAGGGTCTGCGTTTGCTCACCCAACCTCACCAAACCTCTCAGCCCCAAGAGTGTCCACCCTTATGTCTCATCCAGCTGTGGGTCTAGATATGGTCAATCCAGGTTGCATCACAGCCCCTGAACGAATAGTGTAAGAATTTCTCTCTCTTTCCCTGTCTTTGTTTCATGGGTTTTTAAAAGTAATTTATTTTTATAATTGGGTTTAGCTGCTTTTCACGGCTGTGTATATGCCGCTTTACACCCACTTGACACACTAACAGAGAGATATCAATACATAGGTTTTAAGATTATTACTAGTCAGATATATTCTTGTGCGGTGAATCGGGCGTGTTGAGTCCAGTTCTCTGAGCAAGGAGTAGGTCTTGTCTATTACATATTGGGTTTATGGAACGGTATCTGAGCTAATTTGAAACTCTTGTTTTATGTATCACCCCACCTCACCTTTCCCGTTAAGCAGCCATAGTGTGTTTTCTGCATGTGTGACTCTGTTCTGTTTTGTAATTCAGTTCAAGTGTAACGGTTTTTACATTCCCTCTATAAGTGACACCTTATGAGAGGTGTCCTTTTCTGTGTGACTTATTTCACTTAGAATCGTCGTACCTAAATCCACTCATCATGCTGCTACTAGCCTTATGACATTGATTTCATGGCTGAGTGATATAACATTGTACATAAGGACCACAACTTTTTTATCCATTTTTCGCTTTCCTGGGATATTTAAGGTGGAATGAAGTGGAGGTCCTTGTCAACAGAGCAGCCCTAAACTTTGGGGTGCTTGTGTCTTGCTGATTTTCAATTTTCCCACTTTATCCCCCCATGTGTGGAAGTGCCCTATGCTCTCTAAGCTGTGTTTTTTAGATGTTTCAGGATACACCGTACCCTTCTCCAGAGTGGCTGTTGGCAATTTACATCCCGCCCATCAGTGTAGCAACGCTCCCATTTCTCCATGGCCTGTCCTGCATTTCTGGTTTTGACACTTTTTTCAGCATGGCCCTTTTGACCGATGGGAAGCGAGACTTCTTTGTAGCGCTGATTTGCCTTTCCAGGTTGCTTGGTTGGCCAAATAGGGCGTATGAGTTTATTCCTGAATATATTCAGGAAAAAACGCATACGCCCTTTTTGGCCAAGGGCATCATTGTCGATGTTTTGCCACTTTTCATGTGCTTTAAAGGTGATTCGAATCTACCTCCTGAAATCAGTTTCCTGCAATTCTGCCTTGATTTCAAATCCTCTTCTTTGCCTTCCCTCAATATATTTGTGGACGAGAGTTATCATTTATAACTCTGCAGGTTTGTGAATTGCAGTGCCCTGAAGCTCCATTTTACAAGTCGCTTTTTTGGGAGCTGGCCGCAAAAGCACAGGATGGCTTCAGGCCCTGTTCTGGTTCCGAGGGGCAGGCTGAGCCTGTGGTTAATTCTTCTTCCTGATGGGAAAATAGAGTGACCTGTGCCTGTCCCAACACCAAGAGCTAGTCTCTCATTGGTTCCCCGTCTTCCCGTTCATCCTCAGGACAAATTGCAACCTGTACGGAACAGGAGGTTAAAGGTGCTGATGCTCCAAGTAGGGAGATTGCTAGTAAAGTGCCTGGAATGGCGAAGCCGAGCACAAGGAGATGAAAAATGAGGTGCGTTTTAGAAACCTTTCCCCATCACACGGTGTACCATCTTCTGGGTTTCTCATGCATGTTTTCGATGTAGGAAGATGCCCTTGAACCTGGAGATTTGGGACCCATGCGATGGGTAGCACGCAGTATTACTTTAAAGGGTCTGCGTTTGCTCACCCAACCTCACCAAACCTCTCAGCCCCAAGAGTGTCCACCCTTATGTCTCATCCAGCTGTGGGTCTAGATATGGTCAATCCAGGTTGCATCACAGCCCCTGAACGAATTGTGTAAGAATTTCTCTCTCTTTCCCTGTCTTTGTTTCATGGGTTTTTAAAAGTAATTTATTTTTATAATGGGGTTTAGCTGCCTTTCACGGCTGTGTTTATGCCGCTTTACACACACTTGACACACTAACAGAGAGATATCAATACATAGGTTTTAAGATTATTACTAGTCAGATATATTCTTGTGCGGTGAATCGGGCGTGTTGAGTCCAGTTCTCTGAGCAAGGAGTAGGTCTTGTCTATTACATATTGGGTTTATGGAACGGTATCTGAGCTAATTTGAAAGTCTTGTTTTATGTATCACCCCACCTCACCTTTCCCATTAAGCAGCCATAGTGTGTTTTCTGCATGTGTGACTCTGTTCTGTTTTGTAATTCAGTTCAAGTGTAACGGATTTTACATTCCCTCTATAAGTGACACCTTATGAGAAGTGTCCTTTTCTGTGTGACTTATTTCACTTAGAATCGTCGTACCTAAATCCACTCATCATGCTGCTACTAGCCTTATGACATTGATTTCATGGCTGAGTGATATTCCATTGTACATAAGGACCACAACTTTTTTATCCATTTTTCGCTTTCCTGGGATATTTAAGGTGGAATGAAGTGGAGGTCCTTGTCAACAGAGCAGCCCTAAACTTTGGGGTGCTTGTGTCTTGCTGATTTTCAATTTTCTCACTTTATCCCCCCATGCGTGGAAGTACCCTATGCTCTCTAAGCTGTGTTTTTTAGATGTTTCAGGACACACCGTACCCTTCTCCAGAGTGGCTGTTGGCAATTTACATCCCGCCCATCAGTGTAGCAAGGCTCCCATTTCTCCATGGCCTGTCCTGCATTTCTGGTTTTGACACTTTTTTCAGCATGGCCCTTTTGACCGATGGGAAGCGAGACTTCTTTGTAGCGCTGATTTGCCTTTCCAGGTTGCTTGGTTGGCCAAATAGGGCGTATGCGTTTTTTCCTGAATATATTCAGGAAAAAACGCATACGCCCTTTTTGGCCAAGGGCATCATTGTCGATGTTTTGCCGCTTTTCATGTGCTTTAAAGGCGATTCGAATCTACCTACTGAAATCTGTTTCCTGCAATTCTGCCTTGATTTCAAATCCTCTTCTTTGCCTTCCCTCAATATATTTGTGGACGAGAGTTATCATTTATAACTCTGCAGGTTTGTGAATTGCAGTGCCCTGAAGCTCCATTTTACAAGTTGCTTTTTTGGGAGCTGGCCGCAAAAGCGCAGGATGGCTTCAGGCCCTGTTCTGGTTCCGGGGGGCAGGCTGAGCCTGTGGTTAATTCTTCTTCCTGATGGGAAAATAGAGTGACCTGTGCCTGTCCCAACACCAAGAGCTAGTCTCTCATTGGTTCCCCATCTTCCCGTTCATCCTCAGGACAAATTGCAACCTGTACGGAACAGGAGGTTAAAGGTGCTGAGGCTCCAAGTAGGGAGATTGCTAGTAAAGTGGCTGGAATGGCGAAGCCGAGCACAAGGAGATGAGAAATGAGGTGCGTTTTAGAAACCTTTCCCCATCACACGGTGTACCATATTCTGGGTTTCTCATGCATGTTTTCGATGTAGGAAGATGCCCTTGAACCTGGAGATTTGGGACCCATGCGATGGGTAGCACGCAGTATTACTTTAAAGGTTCAGCGTTTGCTCACCCAACCTCACCAAACCTCTCAGGCCCAAGAGTGTCCACCCTTATGTCTCATCCAGCTGTGGGTCTAGATATGGTCAATCCAGGTTGCATCACAGCCCCTGAACGAATTGTGTAAGAATTTCTCTCTCTTTCCCTGTCTTTGTTTCATGGGTTTTTAAAAGTAATTTATTTTTATAATGGGGTTTAGCTGCTTTTCACGGCTGTGTTTATGCCACTTTACACCCACTTGACACACTAACAGAGAGATATCAATACATAGGTTTTAAGATTATTACTAGTCAGATATATTCTTGTGTGGTGAATCGGGCGTGTTGAGTCCAGTTCTCTGAGCAAGGAGTAGGTCTTGTCTATTACATATTGGGTTTATGGAACGGTATCTGAGCTAATTTGAAACTCTTGTTTTATGTATCACCCCACCTCACCTTTCCCGTTAAGCAGCCATAGTGTGTTTTCTGCATGTGTGACTCTGTTCTGTTTTGTAATTCAGTTCAAGTGTAACGGTTTTTACATTCCCTCTATAAGTGACACCTTATGAGAGGTGTCCTTTTCTGTGTGACTTATTTCACTTAGAATCGTCGTACCTAAATCCACTCATCATGCTGCTACTAGCCTTATGACATTGATTTCATGGCTGAGTGATATTCCATTGTACATAAGGACCACAACTTTTTTATCCATTTTTCGCTTTCCTGGGATATTTAAGGTGGAATGAAGTGGAGGTCCTTGTCAACAGAGCAGCCCTAAACTTTGGGGTGCTTGTGTCTTGCTGATTTTCAATTTTCCCACTTTATCCCCCCATGTGTGGAAGTGCCCTATGCTCTCTAAGCTGTGTTTTTTAGATGTTTCAGGATACACCGTACCCTTCTCCAGAGTGGCTGTTGGCAATTTACATCCCGCCCATCAGTGTAGCAACGCTCCCATTTCTCCATGGCCTGTCCTGCATTTCTGGTTTTGACACTTTTTTCAGCATGGCCCTTTTGACCGATGGGAAGCGAGACTTCTTTGTAGCGCTGATTTGCCTTTCCAGGTTGCTTGGTTGGCCAAATAGGGCGTATGAGTTTTTTCCTGAATATATTCAGGAAAAAACGCATACGCCCTTTTTGGCCAAGGGCATCATTGTCGATGTTTTGCCACTTTTCATGTGCTTTAAAGGTGATTCGAATCTACCTCCTGAAATCAGTTTCCTGCAATTCTGCCTTGATTTCAATTCCTCTTCTTTGCCTTCCCTCAATATATTTGTGGACGAGAGTTATCATTTATAACTCTGCAGGTTTGTGAATTGCAGTGCCCTGAAGCTCCATTTTACAAGTCGCTTTTTTGGGAGCTGGCCGCAAAAGCGCAGGATGGCTTCAGGCCCTGTTCTGGTTCCGGGGGGCAGGCTGAGCCTGTGGTTAATTCTTCTTCCTGATGGGAAAATAGAGTGACCTGTGCCTGTCCCAACACCAAGAGCTAGTCTCTCATTGGTTCCCCGTCTTCCCGTTCATCCTCAGGACAAATTGCAACCTGTACGGATCAGGAGGTTAAAGGTGCTGAGGCTCCAAGTAGGGAGATTGCTAGTAAAGTGGCTGGAATGGCGAACCCGAGCACAAGGAGATGAGAAATGAGGTGCGTTTTAGAAACCTTTCCCCATCACACGGTGTACCATCTTCTGGGTTTCTCATGCATGTTTTCGATGTAGGAAGATGCCCTTGAACCTGGAGATTTGGGACCCATGCGATGGGTAGCACGCAGTATTACTTTAAAGGGTCTGCGTTTGCTCACCCAACCTCACCAAACCTCTCAGCCACAAGAGTGTCCACCCTTATGTCTCATCCAGCTGTGGGTCTAGATATGGTCAATCCAGGTTGCATCACAGCCCCTGAACGAATTGTGTAAGAATTTCTCTCTCTTTCCCTGTCTTTGTTTCATGGGTTTTTAAAAGTAATTTATTTTTATAATGGGGTTTAGCTGCTTTTCACGGCTGTGTTTATGCCGCTTTACACACACTTGACACACTAACAGAGAGATATCAATACATAGGTTTTAAGATTATTACTAGTCAGATATATTCTTGTGCGGTGAATCGGGCGTGTTGAGTCCAGTTCTCTGAGCAAGGAGTAGGTCTTGTCTATTACATATTGGGTTTATGGAACGGTATCTGAGCTAATTTGAAAGTCTTGTTTTATGTATCACCCCACCTCACCTTTCCCGTTAAGTAGCCATAGTGTGTTTTCTGCATGTGTGACTCTGTTCTGTTTTGTAATTCAGTTCAAGTGTAACGGATTTTACATTCCCTCTATAAGTGACACCTTATGAGAAGTGTCCTTTTCTGTGTGACTTATTTCACTTAGAATCGTCGTACCTAAATCCACTCATCATGCTGCTACTAGCCTTATGACATTGATTTCATGGCTGAGTGATATTCCATTGTACATAAGGACCACAACTTTTTTATCCATTTTTCGCTTTCCTGGGATATTTAAGGTGGAATGACGTGGAGGTCCTTGTCAACAGAGCAGCCCTAAACTTTGGGGTGCTTGTGTCTTGCTGATTTTCAATTTTCTCACTTTATCCCCCCATGCGTGGAAGTGCCCTATGCTCTCTAAGCTGTGTTTTTTAGATGTTTCAGGACACACCGTACCCTTCTCCAGAGTGGCTGTTGGCAATTTACATCCCGCCCATCAGTGTAGCAAGGCTCCCATTTCTCCATGGCCTGTCCTGCATTTCTGGTTTTGACACTTTTTTCAGCATGGCCCTTTTGACCGATGGGAAGCGAGACTTCTTTGTAGCGCTGATTTGCCTTTCCAGGTTGCTTGGTTGGCCAAATAGGGCGTATGCGTTTTTTCCTGAATATATTCAGGAAAAAACGCATACGCCCTTTTTGGCCAAGGGCATCATTGTCGATGTTTTGCCGCTTTTCATGTGCTTTAAAGGCGATTCGAATCTACCTCCTGAAATCAGTTTCCTGCAATTCTGCCTTGATTTCAAATCCTCTTCTTTGCCTTCCCTCAATATATTTGTGGACGAGAGTTATCATTTATAACTCTGCAGGTTTGTGAATTGCAGTGCCCTGAAGCTCCATTTTACAAGTTGCTTTTTTGGGAGCTGGCCGCAAAAGCGCAGGATGGCTTCAGGCCCTGTTCTGGTTCCGGGGGGCAGGCTGAGCCTGTGGTTAATTCTTCTTCCTGATGGGAAAATAGAGTGACCTGTGCCTGTCCCAACACCAAGAGCTAGTCTCTCATTGGTTCCCCGTCTTCCCGTTCATCCTCAGGACAAATTGCAACCTGTACGGAACAGGAGGTTAAAGGTGCTGAGGCTCCAAGTAGGGAGATTGCTAGTAAAGTGGCTGGAATGGCGAAGCCGAGCACAAGGAGATGAGAAATGAGGTGCGTTTTAGAAACCTTTCCCCATCACACGGTGTACCATATTCTGGGTTTCTCATGCATGTTTTCGATGTAGGAAGATGCCCTTGAACCTGGAGATTTGGGACCCATGCGATGGGTAGCACGCAGTATTACTTTAAAGGTTCAGCGTTTGCTCACCCAACCTCACCAAACCTCTCTGGCCCAAGAGTGTCCACCCTTATGTCTCATCCAGCTGTGGGTCTAGATATGGTCAATCCAGGTTGCATCACAGCCCCTGAACGAATTGTGTAAGAATTTCTCTCTCTTTCCCTGTCTTTGTTTCATGGGTTTTTAAAAGTAATTTATTTTTATAATGGGGTTTAGCTGCTTTTCACGGCTGTGTTTATGCCACTTTACACCCACTTGACACACTAACAGAGAGATATCAATACATAGGTTTTAAGATTATTACTAGTCAGATATATTCTTGTGTGGTGAATCGGGCGTGTTGAGTCCAGTTCTCTGAGCAAGGAGTAGGTCTTGTCTATTACATATTGGGTTTATGGAACGGTATCTGAGCTAATTTGAAACTCTTGTTTTATGTATCACCCCACCTCACCTTTCCCGTTAAGCAGCCATAGTGTGTTTTCTGCATGTGTGACTCTGTTCTGTTTTGTAATTCAGTTCAAGTGTAACGGTTTTTACATTCCCTCTATAAGTGACACCTTATGAGAGGTGTCCTTTTCTGTGTGACTTATTTCACTTAGAATCGTCGTACCTAAATCCACTCATCATGCTGCTACTAGCCTTATGACATTGATTTCATGGCTGAGTGATATTCCATTGTACATAAGGACCACAACTTTTTTATCCATTTTTCGCTTTCCTGGGATATTTAAGGTGGAATGAAGTGGAGGTCCTTGTCAACAGAGCAGCCCTAAACTTTGGGGTGCTTGTGTCTTGCTGATTTTCAATTTTCCCACTTTATCCCCCCATGTGTGGAAGTGCCCTATGCTCTCTAAGCTGTGTTTTTTAGATGTTTCAGGATACACCGTACCCTTCTCCAGAGTGGCTGTTGGCAATTTACATCCCGCCCATCAGTGTAGCAACGCTCCCATTTCTCCATGGCCTGTCCTGCATTTCTGGTTTTGACACTTTTTTCAGCATGGCCCTTTTGACCGATGGGAAGCGAGACTTCTTTGTAGCGCTGATTTGCCTTTCCAGGTTGCTTGGTTGGCCAAATAGGGCGTATGAGTTTTTTCCTGAATATATTCAGGAAAAAACGCATACGCCCTTTTTGGCCAAGGGCATCATTGTCGATGTTTTGCCACTTTTCATGTGCTTTAAAGGTGATTCGAATCTACCTCCTGAAATCAGTTTCCTGCAATTCTGCCTTGATTTCAATTCCTCTTCTTTGCCTTCCCTCAATATATTTGTGGACGAGAGTTATCATTTATAACTCTGCAGGTTTGTGAATTGCAGTGCCCTGAAGCTCCATTTTACAAGTCGCTTTTTTGGGAGCTGGCCGCAAAAGCGCAGGATGGCTTCAGGCCCTGTTCTGGTTCCGGGGGGCAGGCTGAGCCTGTGGTTAATTCTTCTTCCTGATGGGAAAATAGAGTGACCTGTGCCTGTCCCAACACCAAGAGCTAGTCTCTCATTGGTTCCCCGTCTTCCCGTTCATCCTCAGGACAAATTGCAACCTGTACGGAACAGGAGGTTAAAGGTGCTGAGGCTCCAAGTAGGGAGATTGCTAGTAAAGTGGCTGGAATGGCGAACCCGAGCACAAGGAGATGAGAAATGAGGTGCGTTTTAGAAACCATTCCCCATCACACGGTGTACCATCTTCTGGGTTTCTCATGCATGTTTTCGATGTAGGAAGATGCCCTTGAACCTGGAGATTTGGGACCCATGCGATGGGTAGCACGCAGTATTACTTTAAAGGGTCTGCGTTTGCTCACCCAACCTCACCAAACCTCTCAGCCCCAAGAGTGTCCACCCTTATGTCTCATCCAGCTGTGGGTCTAGATATGGTCAATCCAGGTTGCATCACAGCCGCTGAACGAATTGTGTAAGAAATTCTCTCTCTTTCCCTGTCTTTGTTTCATGGGTTTTTAAAAGTAATTTATTTTTATAATGGGGTTTAGCTGCTTTTCACGGCTGTGTTTATGCTGCTTTACACCCACTTGACACACTAACAGAGAGATATCAATACATAGGTCTTAAGATTATTACTAGTCAGATATATTCTTGTGCGGTGAATCGGGCGTGTTGAATCCAGTTCTCTGAGAAAGGAGTAGGTCTTGTCTATTACATATTGGGTTTATGGAACGGTATCTAAGCTAATTTGAAACTCTTGTTTTATGTATCACCCCACCTCACCTTTCCCGTTAAGCAGCCATAGTGTGTTTTCTGCATGTGTGACTCTGTTCTGTTTTGTAATTCAGTTCAAGTGTAACGGTTTTTACATTCCCTCTATAAGTGACACCTTATGAGAAGTGTCCTTTTCTGTGTGACTTATTTCACTTAGAATCGTCTTACCTAAATCCACTCATCATGCTGCTACTAGCCTTATGACATTGATTTCATGGCTGAGTGATATTCCATTGTACATAAGGACCACAACTTTTTTATCCATTTTTCGCTTTCCTGGGATATTTAAGGTGGAATGAAGTGGAGGTCCTTGTCAACAGAGCAGCCCTAAACTTTGGGGTGCTTGTGTCTTGCTGATTTTCAATTTTCCCACTTTATCCCCCCATGCGTGGAAGTGCCCTATGCTCTCTAAGCTGTGTTTTTTAGATGTTTCAGGACACACCGTACCCTTCTCCAGAGTGGCTGTTGGCAATTTACATCCCGCCCATCAGTGTAGCAAGGCTCCCATTTCTCCATGGCCTGTCCTGCATTTCTGGTTTTGACACTTTTTTCAGCGTGGCCCTTTTGACCGATGGGAAGCGAGACTTCTTTGTAGCGATGATTTGCCTTTCCAGGTTGCTTGGTTGGCCAAAAAGGGCGTATGCGTTTTTTCCTGAATATATTCAGGAAAAAACGCATACGCCCTTTTTGGCCAAGGGCATCATTGTCGATGTTTTGCCGCTTTTCATGTGCTTTAAAGGCGATTCGAATCTACCTCCTGAAATCTGTTTCCTGCAATTCTGCCTTGATTTCAAATCCTCTTCTTTGCCTTCCCTCAATATATTTGTGGACGAGAGTTATCATTTATAACTCTGCAGGTTTGTGAATTGCAGTGCCCTGAAGCTCCATTTTACAAGTCGCATTTTTGGGAGCTGGCCGCAAAAGCTCAGGATGGCTTCAGGCCCTGTTCTGGTTCCGGGGGGCAGGCTGAGCCTGTGGTTAATTCTTCTTCCTGATGGGAAAATAGAGTGACCTGTGCCTGTCCCAACACCAAGAGCTAGTCTCTCATTGGCTACCCCTCTTCCCGTTCATCCTCAGGACAAATAGCAACCTGTACGGAACAGGAGGTTAAAGGTGCTGATGCTCCAAGTAGGGAGATTGCTAGTAAAGTGGCTGGAATGGCGAACCCGAGCACAAGGAGATGAGAAATGAGGTGCGTTTTAGAAACCTTTCCCCATCACACGGTGTACCATCTTCTGGGTTTCTCATGCATGTTTTCGATGTAGGAAGATGCCCTTGAACCTGGAGATTTGGGACCCATGCAATGGGTAGCACGCAGTATTACTTTAAAGGGTCTGCGTTTGCTCACCCAACCTCACCAAACCTCTCAGCCCCAAGAGTGTCCACCCTTATGTCTCATCCAGCTGTGGGTCTAGATATGGTCAATCCAGGTTGCATCACAGCCCCTGAACGAATAGTGTAAGAATTTCTCTCTCTTTCCCTGTCTTTGTTTCATGGGTTTTTAAAAGTAATTTATTTTTATAATTGGGTTTAGCTGCTTTTCACGGCTGTGTATATGCCGCTTTACACCCACTTGACACACTAACAGAGAGATATCAATACATAGGTTTTAAGATTATTACTAGTCAGATATATTCTTGTGCGGTGAATCGGGCGTGTTGAGTCCAGTTCTCTGAGCAAGGAGTAGGTCTTGTCTATTACATATTGGGTTTATGGAACGGTATCTGAGCTAATTTGAAAGTCTTGTTTTATGTATCACCCCACCTCACCTTTCCCATTAAGCAGCCATAGTGTGTTTTCTGCATGTGTGACTCTGTTCTGTTTTGTAATTCAGTTCAAGTGTAACGGATTTTACATTCCCTCTATAAGTGACACCTTATGAGAAGTGTCCTTTTCTGTGTGACTTATTTCACTTAGAATCGTCGTACCTAAATCCACTCATCATGCTGCTACTAGCCTTATGACATTGATTTCATGGCTGAGTGATATTCCATTGTACATAAGGACCACAACTTTTTTATCCATTTTTCGCTTTCCTGGGATATTTAAGGTGGAATGAAGTGGAGGTCCTTGTCAACAGAGCAGCCCTAAACTTTGGGGTGCTTGTGTCTTGCTGATTTTCAATTTTCTCACTTTATCCCCCCATGCGTGGAAGTACCCTATGCTCTCTAAGCTGTGTTTTTTAGATGTTTCAGGACACACCGTACCCTTCTCCAGAGTGGCTGTTGGCAATTTACATCCCGCCCATCAGTGTAGCAAGGCTCCCATTTCTCCATGGCCTGTCCTGCATTTCTGGTTTTGACACTTTTTTCAGCATGGCCCTTTTGACCGATGGGAAGCGAGACTTCTTTGTAGCGCTGATTTGCCTTTCCAGGTTGCTTGGTTGGCCAAATAGGGCGTATGCGTTTTTTCCTGAATATATTCAGGAAAAAACGCATACGCCCTTTTTGGCCAAGGGCATCATTGTCGATGTTTTGCCGCTTTTCATGTGCTTTAAAGGCGATTCGAATCTACCTCCTGAAATCAGTTTCCTGCAATTCTGCCTTGATTTCAAATCCTCTTCTTTGCCTTCCCTCAATATATTTGTGGACGAGAGTTATCATTTATAACTCTGCAGGTTTGTGAATTGCAGTGCCCTGAAGCTCCATTTTACAAGTCGCTTTTTTGGGAGCTGGCCGCAAAAGCACAGGATGGCTTCAGGCCCTGTTCTGGTTCCGAGGGGCAGGCTGAGCCTGTGGTTAATTCTTCTTCCTGATGGGAAAATAGAGTGACCTGTGCCTGTCCCAACACCAAGAGCTAGTCTCTCATTGGTTCCCCGTCTTCCCGTTCATCCTCAGGACAAATTGCAACCTGTACGGAACAGGAGGTTAAAGGTGCTGATGCTCCAAGTAGGGAGATTGCTAGTAAAGTGCCTGGAATGGCGAAGCCGAGCACAAGGAGATGAAAAATGAGGTGCGTTTTAGAAACCTTTCCCCATCACACGGTGTACCATCTTCTGGGTTTCTCATGCATGTTTTCGATGTAGGAAGATGCCCTTGAACCTGGAGATTTGGGACCCATGCGATGGGTAGCACGCAGTATTACTTTAAAGGGTCTGCGTTTGCTCACCCAACCTCACCAAACCTCTCAGCCCCAAGAGTGTCCACCCTTATGTCTCATCCAGCTGTGGGTCTAGATATGGTCAATCCAGGTTGCATCACAGCCCCTGAACGAATTGTGTAAGAATTTCTCTCTCTTTCCCTGTCTTTGTTTCATGGGTTTTTAAAAGTAATTTATTTTTATAATGGGGTTTAGCTGCTTTTCACGGCTGTGTTTATGCCGCTTTACACACACTTGACACACTAACAGAGAGATATCAATACATAGGTTTTAAGATTATTACTAGTCAGATATATTCTTGTGCGGTGAATCGGGCGTGTTGAGTCCAGTTCTCTGAGCAAGGAGTAGGTCTTGTCTATTACATATTGGGTTTATGGAACGGTATCTGAGCTAATTTGAAAGTCTTGTTTTATGTATCACCCCACCTCACCTTTCCCATTAAGCAGCCATAGTGTGTTTTCTGCATGTGTGACTCTGTTCTGTTTTGTAATTCAGTTCAAGTGTAACGGATTTTACATTCCCTCTATAAGTGACACCTTATGAGAAGTGTCCTTTTCTGTGTGACTTATTTCACTTAGAATCGTCGTACCTAAATCCACTCATCATGCTGCTACTAGCCTTATGACATTGATTTCATGGCTGAGTGATATTCCATTGTACATAAGGACCACAACTTTTTTATCCATTTTTCGCTTTCCTGGGATATTTAAGGTGGAATGAAGTGGAGGTCCTTGTCAACAGAGCAGCCCTAAACTTTGGGGTGCTTGTGTCTTGCTGATTTTCAATTTTCTCACTTTATCCCCCCATGCGTGGAAGTACCCTATGCTCTCTAAGCTGTGTTTTTTAGATGTTTCAGGACACACCGTACCCTTCTCCAGAGTGGCTGTTGGCAATTTACATCCCGCCCATCAGTGTAGCAAGGCTCCCATTTCTCCATGGCCTGTCCTGCATTTCTGGTTTTGACACTTTTTTCAGCATGGCCCTTTTGACCGATGGGAAGCGAGACTTCTTTGTAGCGCTGATTTGCCTTTCCAGGTTGCTTGGTTGGCCAAATAGGGCGTATGCGTTTTTTCCTGAATATATTCAGGAAAAAACGCATACGCCCTTTTTGGCCAAGGGCATCATTGTCGATGTTTTGCCGCTTTTCATGTGCTTTAAAGGCGATTCGAATCTACCTACTGAAATCTGTTTCCTGCAATTCTGCCTTGATTTCAAATCCTCTTCTTTGCCTTCCCTCAATATATTTGTGGACGAGAGTTATCATTTATAACTCTGCAGGTTTGTGAATTGCAGTGCCCTGAAGCTCCATTTTACAAGTTGCTTTTTTGGGAGCTGGCCGCAAAAGCGCAGGATGGCTTCAGGCCCTGTTCTGGTTCCGGGGGGCAGGCTGAGCCTGTGGTTAATTCTTCTTCCTGATGGGAAAATAGAGTGACCTGTGCCTGTCCCAACACCAAGAGCTAGTCTCTCATTGGTTCCCCATCTTCCCGTTCATCCTCAGGACAAATTGCAACCTGTACGGAACAGGAGGTTAAAGGTGCTGAGGCTCCAAGTAGGGAGATTGCTAGTAAAGTGGCTGGAATGGCGAAGCCGAGCACAAGGAGATGAGAAATGAGGTGCGTTTTAGAAACCTTTCCCCATCACACGGTGTACCATATTCTGGGTTTCTCATGCATGTTTTCGATGTAGGAAGATGCCCTTGAACCTGGAGATTTGGGACCCATGCGATGGGTAGCACGCAGTATTACTTTAAAGGTTCAGCGTTTGCTCACCCAACCTCACCAAACCTCTCAGCCCCAAGAGTGTCCACCCTTATGTCTCATCCAGCTGTGGGTCTAGATATGGTCAATCCAGGTTGCATCACAGCCCCTGAACGAATTGTGTAAGAATTTCTCTCTCTTTCCCTGTCTTTGTTTCATGGGTTTTTAAAAGTAATTTATTTTTATAATGGGGTTTAGCTGCTTTTCACGGCTGTGTTTATGCCACTTTACACCCACTTGACACACTAACAGAGAGATATCAATACATAGGTTTTAAGATTATTACTAGTCAGATATATTCTTGTGTGGTGAATCGGGCGTGTTGAGTCCAGTTCTCTGAGCAAGGAGTAGGTCTTGTCTATTACATATTGGGTTTATGGAACGGTATCTGAGCTAATTTGAAACTCTTGTTTTATGTATCACCCCACCTCACCTTTCCCGTTAAGCAGCCATAGTGTGTTTTCTGCATGTGTGACTCTGTTCTGTTTTGTAATTCAGTTCAAGTGTAACGGTTTTTACATTCCCTCTATAAGTGACACCTTATGAGAGGTGTCCTTTTCTGTGTGACTTATTTCACTTAGAATCGTCGTACCTAAATCCACTCATCATGCTGCTACTAGCCTTATGACATTGATTTCATGGCTGAGTGATATAACATTGTACATAAGGACCACAACTTTTTTATCCATTTTTCGCTTTCCTGGGATATTTAAGGTGGAATGAAGTGGAGGTCCTTGTCAACAGAGCAGCCCTAACCTTTGGGGTGCTTGTGTCTTGCTGATTTTCAATTTTCCCACTTTATCCCCCCATGTGTGGAAGTGCCCTATGCTCTCTAAGCTGTGTTTTTTAGATGTTTCAGGATACACCGTACCCTTCTCCAGAGTGGCTGTTGGCAATTTACATCCCGCCCATCAGTGTAGCAACGCTCCCATTTCTCCATGGCCTGTCCTGCATTTCTGGTTTTGACACTTTTTTCAGCATGGCCCTTTTGACCGATGGGAAGCGAGACTTCTTTGTAGCGCTGATTTGCCTTTCCAGGTTGCTTGGTTGGCCAAATAGGGCGTATGAGTTTATTCCTGAATATATTCAGGAAAAAACGCATACGCCCTTTTTGGCCAAGGGCATCATTGTCGATGTTTTGCCACTTTTCATGTGCTTTAAAGGTGATTCGAATCTACCTCCTGAAATCAGTTTCCTGCAATTCTGCCTTGATTTCAAATCCTCTTCTTTGCCTTCCCTCAATATATTTGTGGACGAGAGTTATCATTTATAACTCTGCAGGTTTGTGAATTGCAGTGCCCTGAAGCTCCATTTTACAAGTCGCTTTTTTGGGAGCTGGCCGCAAAAGCACAGGATGGCTTCAGGCCCTGTTCTGGTTCCGAGGGGCAGGCTGAGCCTGTGGTTAATTCTTCTTCCTGATGGGAAAATAGAGTGACCTGTGCCTGTCCCAACACCAAGAGCTAGTCTCTCATTGGTTCCCCGTCTTCCCGTTCATCCTCAGGACAAATTGCAACCTGTACGGAACAGGAGGTTAAAGGTGCTGATGCTCCAAGTAGGGAGATTGCTAGTAAAGTGCCTGGAATGGCGAAGCCGAGCACAAGGAGATGAAAAATGAGGTGCGTTTTAGAAACCTTTCCCCATCACACGGTGTACCATCTTCTGGGTTTCTCATGCATGTTTTCGATGTAGGAAGATGCCCTTGAACCTGGAGATTTGGGACCCATGCGATGGGTAGCACGCAGTATTACTTTAAAGGGTCTGCGTTTGCTCACCCAACCTCACCAAACCTCTCAGCCCCAAGAGTGTCCACCCTTATGTCTCATCCAGCTGTGGGTCTAGATATGGTCAATCCAGGTTGCATCACAGCCCCTGAACGAATTGTGTAAGAATTTCTCTCTCTTTCCCTGTCTTTGTTTCATGGGTTTTTAAAAGTAATTTATTTTTATAATGGGGTTTAGCTGCTTTTCACGGCTGTGTTTATGCCGCTTTACACACACTTGACACACTAACAGAGAGATATCAATACATAGGTTTTAAGATTATTACTAGTCAGATATATTCTTGTGCGGTGAATCGGGCGTGTTGAGTCCAGTTCTCTGAGCAAGGAGTAGGTCTTGTCTATTACATATTGGGTTTATGGAACGGTATCTGAGCTAATTTGAAAGTCTTGTTTTATGTATCACCCCACTTCACCTTTCCCATTAAGCAGCCATAGTGTGTTTTCTGCATGTGTGACTCTGTTCTGTTTTGTAATTCAGTTCAAGTGTAACGGATTTTACATTCCCTCTATAAGTGACACCTTATGAGAAGTGTCCTTTTCTGTGTGACTTATTTCACTTAGAATCGTCGTACCTAAATCCACTCATCATGCTGCTACTAGCCTTATGACATTGATTTCATGGCTGAGTGATATTCCATTGTACATAAGGACCACAACTTTTTTATCCATTTTTCGCTTTCCTGGGATATTTAAGGTGGAATGAAGTGGAGGTCCTTGTCAACAGAGCAGCCCTAAACTTTGGGGTGCTTGTGTCTTGCTGATTTTCAATTTTCTCACTTTATCCCCCCATGCGTGGAAGTACCCTATGCTCTCTAAGCTGTGTTTTTTAGATGTTTCAGGACACACCGTACCCTTCTCCAGAGTGGCTGTTGGCAATTTACATCCCGCCCATCAGTGTAGCAAGGCTCCCATTTCTCCATGGCCTGTCCTGCATTTCTGGTTTTGACACTTTTTTCAGCATGGCCCTTTTGACCGATGGGAAGCGAGACTTCTTTGTAGCGCTGATTTGCCTTTCCAGGTTGCTTGGTTGGCCAAATAGGGCGTATGCGTTTTTTCCTGAATATATTCAGGAAAAAACGCATACGCCCTTTTTGGCCAAGGGCATCATTGTCGATGTTTTGCCGCTTTTCATGTGCTTTAAAGGCGATTCGAATCTACCTACTGAAATCTGTTTCCTGCAATTCTGCCTTGATTTCAAATCCTCTTCTTTGCCTTCCCTCAATATATTTGTGGACGAGAGTTATCATTTATAACTCTGCAGGTTTGTGAATTGCAGTGCCCTGAAGCTCCATTTTACAAGTTGCTTTTTTGGGAGCTGGCCGCAAAAGCGCAGGATGGCTTCAGGCCCTGTTCTGGTTCCGGGGGGCAGGCTGAGCCTGTGGTTAATTCTTCTTCCTGATGGGAAAATAGAGTGACCTGTGCCTGTCCCAACACCAAGAGCTAGTCTCTCATTGGTTCCCCATCTTCCCGTTCATCCTCAGGACAAATTGCAACCTGTACGGAACAGGAGGTTAAAGGTGCTGAGGCTCCAAGTAGGGAGATTGCTAGTAAAGTGGCTGGAATGGCGAAGCCGAGCACAAGGAGATGAGAAATGAGGTGCGTTTTAGAAACCTTTCCCCATCACACGGTGTACCATATTCTGGGTTTCTCATGCATGTTTTCGATGTAGGAAGATGCCCTTGAACCTGGAGATTTGGGACCCATGCGATGGGTAGCACGCAGTATTACTTTAAAGGTTCAGCGTTTGCTCACCCAACCTCACCAAACCTCTCAGCCCCAAGAGTGTCCACCCTTATGTCTCATCCAGCTGTGGGTCTAGATATGGTCAATCCAGGTTGCATCACAGCCCCTGAACGAATTGTGTAAGAATTTCTCTCTCTTTCCCTGTCTTTGTTTCATGGGTTTTTAAAAGTAATTTATTTTTATAATGGGGTTTAGCTGCTTTTCACGGCTGTGTTTATGCCACTTTACACCCACTTGACACACTAACAGAGAGATATCAATACATAGGTTTTAAGATTATTACTAGTCAGATATATTCTTGTGTGGTGAATCGGGCGTGTTGAGTCCAGTTCTCTGAGCAAGGAGTAGGTCTTGTCTATTACATATTGGGTTTATGGAACGGTATCTGAGCTAATTTGAAACTCTTGTTTTATGTATCACCCCACCTCACCTTTCCCGTTAAGCAGCCATAGTGTGTTTTCTGCATGTGTGACTCTGTTCTGTTTTGTAATTCAGTTCAAGTGTAACGGTTTTTACATTCCCTCTATAAGTGACACCTTATGAGAGGTGTCCTTTTCTGTGTGACTTATTTCACTTAGAATCGTCGTACCTAAATCCACTCATCATGCTGCTACTAGCCTTATGACATTGATTTCATGGCTGAGTGATATAACATTGTACATAAGGACCACAACTTTTTTATCCATTTTTCGCTTTCCTGGGATATTTAAGGTGGAATGAAGTGGAGGTCCTTGTCAACAGAGCAGCCCTAAACTTTGGGGTGCTTGTGTCTTGCTGATTTTCAATTTTCCCACTTTATCCCCCCATGTGTGGAAGTGCCCTATGCTCTCTAAGCTGTGTTTTTTAGATGTTTCAGGATACACCGTACCCTTCTCCAGAGTGGCTGTTGGCAATTTACATCCCGCCCATCAGTGTAGCAACGCTCCCATTTCTCCATGGCCTGTCCTGCATTTCTGGTTTTGACACTTTTTTCAGCATGGCCCTTTTGACCGATGGGAAGCGAGACTTCTTTGTAGCGCTGATTTGCCTTTCCAGGTTGCTTGGTTGGCCAAATAGGGCGTATGAGTTTATTCCTGAATATATTCAGGAAAAAACGCATACGCCCTTTTTGGCCAAGGGCATCATTGTCGATGTTTTGCCACTTTTCATGTGCTTTAAAGGTGATTCGAATCTACCTCCTGAAATCAGTTTCCTGCAATTCTGCCTTGATTTCAAATCCTCTTCTTTGCCTTCCCTCAATATATTTGTGGACGAGAGTTATCATTTATAACTCTGCAGGTTTGTGAATTGCAGTGCACTGAAGCTCCATTTTACAAGTCGCTTTTTTGGGAGCTGGCCGCAAAAGCACAGGATGGCTTCAGGCCCTGTTCTGGTTCCGAGGGGCAGGCTGAGCCTGTGGTTAATTCTTCTTCCTGATGGGAAAATAGAGTGACCTGTGCCTGTCCCAACACCAAGAGCTAGTCTCTCATTGGTTCCCCGTCTTCCCGTTCATCCTCAGGACAAATTGCAACCTGTACGGAACAGGAGGTTAAAGGTGCTGATGCTCCAAGTAGGGAGATTGCTAGTAAAGTGCCTGGAATGGCGAAGCCGAGCACAAGGAGATGAAAAATGAGGTGCGTTTTAGAAACCTTTCCCCATCACACGGTGTACCATCTTCTGGGTTTCTCATGCATGTTTTCGATGTAGGAAGATGCCCTTGAACCTGGAGATTTGGGACCCATGCGATGGGTAGCACGCAGTATTACTTTAAAGGGTCTGCGTTTGCTCACCCAACCTCACCAAACCTCTCAGCCCCAAGAGTGTCCACCCTTATGTCTCATCCAGCTGTGGGTCTAGATATGGTCAATCCAGGTTGCATCACAGCCCCTGAACGAATTGTGTAAGAATTTCTCTCTCTTTCCCTGTCTTTGTTTCATGGGTTTTTAAAAGTAATTTATTTTTATAATGGGGTTTAGCTGCTTTTCACGGCTGTGTTTATGCCGCTTTACACACACTTGACACACTAACAGAGAGATATCAATACATAGGTTTTAAGATTATTACTAGTCAGATATATTCTTGTGCGGTGAATCGGGCGTGTTGAGTCCAGTTCTCTGAGCAAGGAGTAGGTCTTGTCTATTACATATTGGGTTTATGGAACGGTATCTGAGCTAATTTGAAAGTCTTGTTTTATGTATCACCCCACTTCACCTTTCCCATTAAGCAGCCATAGTGTGTTTTCTGCATGTGTGACTCTGTTCTGTTTTGTAATTCAGTTCAAGTGTAACGGATTTTACATTCCCTCTATAAGTGACACCTTATGAGAAGTGTCCTTTTCTGTGTGACTTATTTCACTTAGAATCGTCGTACCTAAATCCACTCATCATGCTGCTACTAGCCTTATGACATTGATTTCATGGCTGAGTGATATTCCATTGTACATAAGGACCACAACTTTTTTATCCATTTTTCGCTTTCCTGGGATATTTAAGGTGGAATGAAGTGGAGGTCCTTGTCAACAGAGCAGCCCTAAACTTTGGGGTGCTTGTGTCTTGCTGATTTTCAATTTTCTCACTTTATCCCCCCATGCGTGGAAGTACCCTATGCTCTCTAAGCTGTGTTTTTTAGATGTTTCAGGACACACCGTACCCTTCTCCAGAGTGGCTGTTGGCAATTTACATCCCGCCCATCAGTGTAGCAAGGCTCCCATTTCTCCATGGCCTGTCCTGCATTTCTGGTTTTGACACTTTTTTCAGCATGGCCCTTTTGACCGATGGGAAGCGAGACTTCTTTGTAGCGCTGATTTGCCTTTCCAGGTTGCTTGGTTGGCCAAATAGGGCGTATGCGTTTTTTCCTGAATATATTCAGGAAAAAACGCATACGCCCTTTTTGGCCAAGGGCATCATTGTCGATGTTTTGCCGCTTTTCATGTGCTTTAAAGGCGATTCGTATCTACCTCCTGAAATCAGTTTCCTGCAATTCTGCCTTGATTTCAAATCCTCTTCTTTGCCTTCCCTCAATATATTTGTGGACGAGAGTTATCATTTATAACTCTGCAGGTTTGTGAATTGCAGTGCCCTGAAGCTCCATTTTACAAGTTGCTTTTTTGGGAGCTGGCCGCAAAAGCGCAGGATGGCTTCAGGCCCTGTTCTGGTTCCGGGGGGCAGGCTGAGCCTGTGGTTAATTCTTCTTCCTGATGGGAAAATAGAGTGACCTGTGCCTGTCCCAACACCAAGAGCTAGTCTCTCATTGGTTCCCCGTCTTCCCGTTCATCCTCAGGACAAATTGCAACCTGTACGGAACAGGAGGTTAAAGGGGCTGAGGCTCCAAGTAGGGAGATTGCTAGTAAAGTGGCTGGAATGGCGAAGCCGAGCACAAGGAGATGAGAAATGAGGTGCGTTTTAGAAACCTTTCCCCATCACACGGTGTACCATATTCTGGGTTTCTCATGCATGTTTTCGATGTAGGAAGATGCCCTTGAACCTGGAGATTTGGGACCCATGCGATGGGTAGCACGCAGTATTACTTTAAAGGTTCAGCGTTTGCTCACCCAACCTCACCAAACCTCTCAGCCCCAAGAGTGTCCACCCTTATGTCTCATCCAGCTGTGGGTCTAGATATGGTCAATCCAGGTTGCATCACAGCCCCTGAACGAATTGTGTAAGAATTATTCTCTCTTTCCCTGTCTTTGTTTCATGGGTTTTTAAAAGTAATTTATTTTTATAATGGGGTTTAGCTGCTTTTCACGGCTCTGTTTATGCCACTTTACACCCACTTGACACACTAACAGAGAGATATCAATACATAGGTTTTAAGATTATTACTAGTCAGATATATTCTTGTGTGGTGAATCGGGCGTGTTGAGTCCAGTTCTCTGAGCAAGGAGTAGGTCTTGTCTATTACATATTGGGTTTATGGAACGGTATCTGAGCTAATTTGAAACTCTTGTTTTATGTATCACCCCACCTCACCTTTCCCGTTAAGCAGCCATAGTGTGTTTTCTGCATGTGTGACTCTGTTCTGTTTTGTAATTCAGTTCAAGTGTAACGGTTTTTACATTCCCTCTATAAGTGACACCTTATGAGAGGTGTCCTTTTCTGTGTGACTTATTTCACTTAGAATCGTCGTACCTAAATCCACTCATCATGCTGCTACTAGCCTTATGACATTGATTTCATGGCTGAGTGATATTCCATTGTACATAAGGACCACAACTTTTTTATCCATTTTTCGCTTTCCTGGGATATTTAAGGTGGAATGAAGTGGAGGTCCTTGTCAACAGAGCAGCCCTAAACTTTGGGGTGCTTGTGTCTTGCTGATTTTCAATTTTCCCACTTTATCCCCCCATGTGTGGAAGTGCCCTATGCTCTCTAAGCTGTGTTTTTTAGATGTTTCAGGATACACCGTACCCTTCTCCAGAGTGGCTGTTGGCAATTTACATCCCGCCCATCAGTGTAGCAACGCTCCCATTTCTCCATGGCCTGTCCTGCATTTCTGGTTTTGACACTTTTTTCAGCATGGCCCTTTTGACCGATGGGAAGCGAGACTTCTTTGTAGCGCTGATTTGCCTTTCCAGGTTGCTTGGTTGGCCAAAAAGGGCGTATGCGTTTTTTCCTGAATATATTCAGGAAAAAACGCATACGCCCTTTTTGGCCAAGGGCATCATTGTCAACGTTTTGCCGCTTTTCATGTGCTTTAAAGGCAATTCGAATCTACCTCCTGAAATCTGTTTCCTGCAATTCTGCCTTGATTTCAAATCCTCTTCTTTGCCTTCCCTCAATATATTTGTGGACGAGAGTTATCATTTATAACTCTGCAGGTTTGTGAATTGCAGTGCCCTGAAGCTCCATTTTACAAGTCGCTTTTTTGGGAGCTGGCCGCAAAAGCGCAGGTTGGCTTCAGGACCTGTTCTGTTTCCGGGGGGCAGGCTGAGCCTGTGATTAATTCTTCTTCCTGATGGGAAAATAGAGTGACCTGTGCCTGTCCCAACACCAAGAGCTAGTCTCTCATTGGTTCCCTGTCTTCCCGTTCATCCTCAGGACAAATTGCAACCTGTACGGATCAGGAGGTTAAAGGTGCTGAGGCTCCAAGTAGGGAGATTGCTAGTAAAGTGGCTGGAATGGCGAACCCGAGCACAAGGAGATGAGAAATGAGGTGCGTTTTAGAAACCTTTCCCCATCACACGGTGTACCATCTTCTGGGTTTCTCATGCATGTTTTCGATGTAGGAAGATGCCCTTGAACCTGGAGATTTGGGACCCATGCGATGGGTAGCACGCAGTATTACTTTAAAGGGTCTGTGTTTGCTCACCCAACCTCACCAAACCTCTCAGCCCCAAGAGTGTCCACCCTTATGTCTCATCCAGCTGTGGGTCTAGATATGGTCAATCCAGGTTGCATCACAGCCCCTGAACGAATTGTGTAAGAATTTCTCTCTCTTTCCCTGTCTTTGTTTCATGGGTTTTTAAAAGTAATTTATTTTTATAATGGGGTTTAGCTGCTTTTCACGGCTGTGTTTATGCCGCTTTACACCCACTTGACACACTAACAGAGAGATATCAATACATAGGTTTTAAGATTATTACTAGTCAGATATATTCTTGTGCGGTGAATCGGGCGTGTTGAGTCCAGTTCTCTGAGCAAGGAGTAGGTCTTGTCTATTACATATTGGGTTTATGGAACGGTATCTGAGCTAATTTGAAAGTCTTGTTTTATGTATCACCCCACCTCACCTTTCCCATTAAGCAGCCATAGTGTGTTTTCTGCATGTGTGACTCTGTTCTGTTTTGTAATTCAGTTCAAGTGTAACGGATTTTACATTCCCTCTATAAGTGACACCTTATGAGAAGTGTCCTTTTCTGTGTGACTTATTTCACTTAGAATCGTCGTACCTAAATCCACTCATCATGCTGCTACTAGCCTTATGACATTGATTTCATGGCTGAGTGATATTCCATTGTACATAAGGACCACAACTTTTTTATCCATTTTTCGCTTTCCTGGGATATTTAAGGTGGAATGAAGTGGAGGTCCTTGTCAACAGAGCAGCCCTAAACTTTGGGGTGCTTGTGTCTTGCTGATTTTCAATTTTCTCACTTTATCCCCCCATGCGTGGAAGTGCCCTATGCTCTCTAAGCTGTGTTTTTTAGATGTTTCAGGACACACCGTACCCTTCTCCAGAGTGGCTGTTGGCAATTTACATCCCGCCCATCAGTGTAGCAAGGCTCCCATTTCTCCATGGCCTGTCCTGCATTTCTGGTTTTGACACTTTTTTCAGCATGGCCCTTTTGACCGATGGGAAGCGAGACTTCTTTGTAGCGCTGATTTGCCTTTCCAGGTTGCTTGGTTGGCCAAATAGGGCGTATGCGTTTTTTCCTGAATATATTCAGGAAAAAACGCATACGCCCTTTTTGGCCAAGGGCATCATTGTCGATATTTTGCCGCTTTTCATGTGCTTTAAAGGCGATTCGAATCTACCTCCTGAAATCAGTTTCCTGCAATTCTGCCTTGATTTCAAATCCTCTTCTTTGCCTTCCCTCAATATATTTGTGGACGAGAGTTATCATTTATAACTCTGCAGGTTTGTGAATTGCAGTGCCCTGAAGCTCCATTTTACAAGTTGCTTTTTTGGGAGCTGGCCGCAAAAGCGCAGGATGGCTTCAGGCCCTGTTCTGGTTCCGGGGGGCAGGCTGAGCCTGTGGTTAATTCTTCTTCCTGATGGGAAAATAGAGTGACCTGTGCCTGTCCCAACACCAAGAGCTAGTCTCTCATTGGTTCCCCGTCTTCCCGTTCATCCTCAGGACAAATTGCAACCTGTACGGAACAGGAGGTTAAAGGTGCTGAGGCTCCAAGTAGGGAGATTGCTAGTAAAGTGGCTGGAATGGCGAAGCCGAGCACAAGGAGATGAGAAATGAGGTGCGTTTTAGAAACCTTTCCCCATCACACGGTGTACCATATTCTGGGTTTCTCATGCATGTTTTCGATGTAGGAAGATGCCCTTGAACCTGGAGATTTGGGACCCATGCGATGGGTAGCACGCAGTATTACTTTAAAGGTTCAGCGTTTGCTCACCCAACCTCACCAAACCTCTCAGGCCCAAGAGTGTCCACCCTTATGTCTCATCCAGCTGTGGGTCTAGATATGGTCAATCCAGGTTGCATCACAGCCCCTGAACGAATTGTGTAAGAATTTCTCTCTCTTTCCCTGTCTTTGTTTCATGGGTTTTTAAAAGTAATTTATTTTTATAATGGGGTTTAGCTGCTTTTCACGGCTGTGTTTATGCCGCTTTACACCCACTTGACACACTAACAGAGAGATATCAATACATAGGTTTTAAGATTATTACTAGTCAGATATATTCTTGTGCGGTGAATCGGGCGTGTTGAGTCCAGTTCTCTGAGCAAGGAGTAGGTCTTGTCTATTACATATTGGGTTTATGGAACGGTATCTGAGCTAATTTGAAAGTCTTGTTTTATGTATCACCCCACCTCACCTTTCCCGTTAAGCAGCCATAGTGTGTTTTCTGCATGTGTGACTCTGTTCTGTTTTGTAATTCAGTTCAAGTGTAACGGATTTTACATTCCCTCTATAAGTGACACCTTATGAGAGGTGTCCTTTTCTGTGTGACTTATTTCACTTAGAATCGTCGTACCTAAATCCACTCATCATGCTGCTACTAGCCTTATGACATTGATTTCATGGCTGAGTGATATTCCATTGTACATAAGGACCACAACTTTTTTATCCATTTTTCGCTTTCCTGGGATATTTAAGGTGGAATGAAGTGGAGGTCCTTGTCAACAGAGCAGCCCTAAACTTTGGGGTGCTTGTGTCTTGCTGATTTTCAATTTTCTCACTTTATCCCCCCATGCGTGGAAGTGCCCTATGCTCTCTAAGCTGTGTTTTTTAGATGTTTCAGGACACACCGTACCCTTCTCCAGAGTGGCTGTTGGCAATTTACATCCCGCCCATCAGTGTAGCAAGGCTCCCATTTCTCCATGGCCTGTCCTGCATTTCTGGTTTTGACACTTTTTTCAGCATGGCCCTTTTGACCGATGGGAAGCGAGACTTCTTTGTAGCGCTGATTTGCCTTTCCAGGTTGCTTGGTTGGCCAAATAGGGCGTATGCGTTTTTTCCTGAATATATTCAGGAAAAAACGCATACGCCCTTTTTGGCCAAGGGCATCATTGTCGATGTTTTGCCGCTTTTCATGTGCTTTAAAGGCGATTCGAATCTACCTCCTGAAATCAGTTTCCTGCAATTCTGCCTTGATTTCAAATCCTCTTCTTTGCCTTCCCTCAATATATTTGTGGACGAGAGTTATCATTTATAACTCTGCAGGTTTGTGAATTGCAGTGCCCTGAAGCTCCATTTTACAAGTTGCTTTTTTGGGAGCTGGCCGCAAAAGCGCAGGATGGCTTCAGGCCCTGTTCTGGTTCCGGGGGGCAGGCTGAGCCTGTGGTTAATTCTTCTTCCTGATGGGAAAATAGAGTGACCTGTGCCTGTCCCAACACCAAGAGCTAGTCTCTCATTGGTTCCCCGTCTTCCCGTTCATCCTCAGGACAAATTGCAACCTGTACGGAACAGGAGGTTAAAGGTGCTGAGGCTCCAAGTAGGGAGATTGCTAGTAAAGTGGCTGGAATGGCGAAGCCGAGCACAAGGAGATGAGAAATGAGGTGCGTTTTAGAAACCTTTCCCCATCACACGGTGTACCATATTCTGGGTTTCTCATGCATGTTTTCGATGTAGGAAGATGCCCTTGAACCTGGAGATTTGGGACCCATGCGATGGGTAGCACGCAGTATTACTTTAAAGGTTCAGCGTTTGCTCACCCAACCTCACCAAACCTCTCAGGCCCAAGAGTGTCCACCCTTATGTCTCATCCAGCTGTGGGTCTAGATATGGTCAATCCAGGTTGCATCACAGCCCCTGAACGAATTGTGTAAGAATTTCTCTCTCTTTCCCTGTCTTTGTTTCATGGGTTTTTAAAAGTAATTTATTTTTATAATGGGGTTTAGCTGCTTTTCACGGCTGTGTTTATGCCACTTTACACCCACTTGACACACTAACAGAGAGATATCAATACATAGGTTTTAAGATTATTACTAGTCAGATATATTCTTGTGTGGTGAATCGGGCGTGTTGAGTCCAGTTCTCTGAGCAAGGATTACGTCTTGTCTATTACATATTGGGTTTATGGAACGGTATCTGAGCTAATTTGAAACTCTTGTTTTATGTATCACCCCACCTCACCTTTCCCGTTAAGCAGCCATAGTGTGTTTTCTGCATGTGTGACTCTGTTCTGTTTTGTAATTCAGTTCAAGTGTAACGGTTTTTACATTCCCTCTATAAGTGACACCTTATGAGAGGTGTCCTTTTCTGTGTGACTTATTTCACTTAGAATCGTCGTACCTAAATCCACTCATTATGCTGCTACTAGCCTTATGACATTGATTTCATGGCTGAGTGATATTCCATTGTACATAAGGACCACAACTTTTTTATCCATTTTTCGCTTTCCTGGGATATTTAAGGTGGAATGAATTGGAGGTCCTTGTCAACAGAGCAGCCCTAAACTTTGGGGTGCTTGTGTCTTGCTGATTTTCAATTTTCCCACTTTATCCCCCCATGTGTGGAAGTGCCCTATGCTCTCTAAGCTGTGTTTTTTAGATGTTTCAGGACACACCGTACCCTTCTCCAGAGTGGCTGTTGGCAATTTACATCCCGCCCATCAGTGTAGCAAGGCTCCCATTTCTCCATGGCCTGTCCTGCATTTCTGGTTTTGACACTTTTTTCAGCATGGCCCTTTTGACCGATGGGAAGCGAGACTTCTTTGTAGCGCTGATTTGCCTTTCCAGGTTGCTTGGTTGGCCAAATAGGGCGTATGCGTTTTTTCCTGAATATATTCAGGAAAAAACGCATACGCCCTTTTTGGCCAAGGGCATCATTGTCGATGTTTTGCCACTTTTCATGTGCTTTAAAGGTGATTCGAATCTACCTCCTGAAATCAGTTTCCTGCAATTCTGCCTTTATTTCAAATCCTCTTCTTTGCCTTCCCTCAATATATTTGTGGACGAGAGTTATCATTTATAACTCTGCAGGTTTGTGAATTGCAGTGCCCTGAAGCTCCATTTTACAAGTCGCTTTTTTGGGAGCTGGCCGCAAAAGCGCAGGATGGCTTCAGGCCCTGTTCTGGTTCCGGGGGGCAGCCTGAGCCTGTGGTTAATTCTTCTTCCTGATGGGAAAATAGAGTGACCTGTGCCTGTCCCAACACCAAGAGCTAGTCTCTCATTGGTTCCCCGTCTTCCCGTTCATCCTCAGGACAAATTGCAACCTGTACGGAACAGGAGGTTAAAGGTGCTGATGCTCCAAGTAGGGAGATTGCTAGTAAAGTGGCTGGAATGGCGAACCCGAGCACAAGGAGATGAGAAATGAGGTGCGTTTTAGAAACCTTTCCCCATCACACGGTGTACCATCTTCTGGGTTTCTCATGCATGTTTTCGATGTAGGAAGATGCCCTTGAACCTGGAATTTGGGACCCATGCGATGGGTAGCACGCAGTATTACTTTAAAGGGTCTGCGTTTGCTCACCCAACCTCACCAAACCTCTCAGCCCCAAGAGTGTCCACCCTTATGTCTCATCCAGCTGTGGGTCTAGATATGGTCAATCCAGGTTGCATCACAGCCCCTGAACGAATTGTGTAAGAATTTCTCTCTCTTTCCCTGTCTTTGTTTCATGGGTTTTTAAAAGTAATTTATTTTTATAATGGGGTTTAGCTGCTTTTCACGGCTGTGTTTATGCCGCTTTACACACACTTGACACACTAACAGAGAGATATCAATACATAGGTTTTAAGATTATTACTAGTCAGATATATTCTTGTGCGGTGAATCGGGCGTGTTGAGTCCAGTTCTCTGAGCAAGGAGTAGGTCTTGTCTATTACATATTGGGTTTATGGAACGGTATCTGAGCTAATTTGAAAGTCTTGTTTTATGTATCACCCCACCTCACCTTTCCCATTAAGCAGCCATAGTGTGTTTTCTGCATGTGTGACTCTGTTCTGTTTTGTAATTCAGTTCAAGTGTAACGGATTTTACATTCCCTCTATAAGTGACACCTTATGAGAAGTGTCCTTTTCTGTGTGACTTATTTCACTTAGAATCGTCGTACCTAAATCCACTCATCATGCTGCTACTAGCCTTATGACATTGATTTCATGGCTGAGTGATATTCCATTGTACATAAGGACCACAACTTTTTTATCCATTTTTCGCTTTCCTGGGATATTTAAGGTGGAATGAAGTGGAGGTCCTTGTCAACAGAGCAGCCCTAAACTTTGGGGTGCTTGTGTCTTGCTGATTTTCAATTTTCTCACTTTATCCCCCCATGCGTGGAAGTACCCTATGCTCTCTAAGCTGTGTTTTTTAGATGTTTCAGGACACACCGTACCCTTCTCCAGAGTGGCTGTTGGCAATTTACATCCCGCCCATCAGTGTAGCAAGGCTCCCATTTCTCCATGGCCTGTCCTGCATTTCTGGTTTTGACACTTTTTTCAGCATGGCCCTTTTGACCGATGGGAAGCGAGACTTCTTTGTAGCGCTGATTTGCCTTTCCAGGTTGCTTGGTTGGCCAAATAGGGCGTATGCGTTTTTTCCTGAATATATTCAGGAAAAAACGCATACGCCCTTTTTGGCCAAGGGCATCATTGTCGATGTTTTGCCGCTTTTCATGTGCTTTAAAGGCGATTCGAATCTACCTCCTGAAATCAGTTTCCTGCAATTCTGCCTTGATTTCAAATCCTCTTCTTTGCCTTCCCTCAATATATTTGTGGACGAGAGTTATCATTTATAACTCTGCAGGTTTGTGAATTGCAGTGCCCTGAAGCTCCATTTTACAAGTTGCTTTTTTGGGAGCTGGCCGCAAAAGCGCAGGATGGCTTCAGGCCCTGTTCTGGTTCCGGGGGGCAGGCTGAGCCTGTGGTTAATTCTTCTTCCTGATGGGAAAATAGAGTGACCTGTGCCTGTCCCAACACCAAGAGCTAGTCTCTCATTGGTTCCCCGTCTTCCCGTTCATCCTCAGGACAAATTGCAACCTGTACGGAACAGGAGGTTAAAGGTGCTGAGGCTCCAAGTAGGGAGATTGCTAGTAAAGTGGCTGGAATGGCGAAGCCGAGCACAAGGAGATGAGAAATGAGGTGCGTTTTAGAAACCTTTCCCCATCACACGGTGTACCATATTCTGGGTTTCTCATGCATGTTTTCGATGTAGGAAGATGCCCTTGAACCTGGAGATTTGGGACCCATGCGATGGGTAGCACGCAGTATTACTATAAAGGTTCAGCGTTTGCTCACCCAACCTCACCAAACCTCTCAGCCCCAAGAGTGTCCACCCTTATGTCTCATCCAGCTGTGGGTCTAGATATGGTCAATCCAGGTTGCATCACATCCCCTGAACGAATTGTGTAAGAATTTCTCTCTCTTTCCCTGTCTTTGTTTCATGGGTTTTTAAAAGTAATTTATTTTTATAATGGGGTTTAGCTGCTTTTCACGGCTCTGTTTATGCCACTTTACACCCACTTGACACACTAACAGAGAGATATCAATACATAGGTTTTAAGATTATTACTAGTCAGATATATTCTTGTGTGGTGAATCGGGCGTGTTGAGTCCAGTTCTCTGAGCAAGGAGTAGGTCTTGTCTATTACATATTGGGTTTATGGAACGGTATCTGAGCTAATTTGAAACTCTTGTTTTATGTATCACCCCACCTCACCTTTCCCGTTAAGCAGCCATAGTGTGTTTTCTGCATGTGTGACTCTGTTCTGTTTTGTAATTCAGTTCAAGTGTAACGGTTTTTACATTCCCTCTATAAGTGACACCTTATGAGAGGTGTCCTTTTCTGTGTGACTTATTTCACTTAGAATCGTCGTACCTAAATCCACTCATCATGCTGCTACTAGCCTTATGACATTGATTTCATGGCTGAGTGATATAACATTGTACATAAGGACCACAACTTTTTTATCCATTTTTCGCTTTCCTGGGATATTTAAGGTGGAATGAAGTGGAGGTCCTTGTCAACAGAGCAGCCCTAAACTTTGGGGTGCTTGTGTCTTGCTGATTTTCAATTTTCCCACTTTATCCCCCCATGTGTGGAAGTGCCCTATGCTCTCTAAGCTGTGTTTTTTAGATGTTTCAGGATACACCGTACCCTTCTCCAGAGTGGCTGTTGGCAATTTACATCCCGCCCATCAGTGTAGCAACGCTCCCATTTCTCCATGGCCTGTCCTGCATTTCTGGTTTTGACACTTTTTTCAGCATGGCCCTTTTGACCGATGGGAAGCGAGACTTCTTTGTAGCGCTGATTTGCCTTTCCAGGTTGCTTGGTTGGCCAAATAGGGCGTATGACTTTATTCCTGAATATATTCAGGAAAAAACGCATACGCCCTTTTTGGCCAAGGGCATCATTGTCGATGTTTTGCCACTTTTCATGTGCTTTAAAGGTGATTCGAATCTACCTCCTGAAATCAGTTTCCTGCAATTCTGCCTTGATTTCAAATCCTCTTCTTTGCCTTCCCTCAATATATTTGTGGACGAGAGTTATCATTTATAACTCTGCAGGTTTGTGAATTGCAGTGCCCTGAAGCTCCATTTTACAAGTCGCTTTTTTGGGAGCTGGCCGCAAAAGCACAGGATGGCTTCAGGCCCTGTTCTGGTTCCGAGGGGCAGGCTGAGCCTGTGGTTAATTCTTCTTCCTGATGGGAAAATAGAGTGACCTGTGCCTGTCCCAACACCAAGAGCTAGTCTCTCATTGGTTCCCCGTCTTCCCGTTCATCCTCAGGACAAATTGCAACCTGTACGGAACAGGAGGTTAAAGGTGCTGATGCTCCAAGTAGGGAGATTGCTAGTAAAGTGCCTGGAATGGCGAAGCCGAGCACAAGGAGATGAAAAATGAGGTGCGTTTTAGAAACCTTTCCCCATCACACGGTGTACCATCTTCTGGGTTTCTCATGCATGTTTTCGATGTAGGAAGATGCCCTTGAACCTGGAGATTTGGGACCCATGCGATGGGTAGCACGCAGTATTACTTTAAAGGGTCTGCGTTTGCTCACCCAACCTCACCAAACCTCTCAGCCCCAAGAGTGTCCACCCTTATGTCTCATCCAGCTGTGGGTCTAGATATGGTCAATCCAGGTTGCATCACAGCCCCTGAACGAATTGTGTAAGAATTTCTCTCTCTTTCCCTGTCTTTGTTTCATGGGTTTTTAAAAGTAATTTATTTTTATAATGGGGTTTAGCTGCTTTTCACGGCTGTGTTTATGCCGCTTTACACACACTTGACACACTAACAGAGAGATATCAATACATAGGTTTTAAGATTATTACTAGTCAGATATATTCTTGTGCGGTGAATCGGGCGTGTTGAGTCCAGTTCTCTGAGCAAGGAGTAGGTCTTGTCTATTACATATTGGGTTTATGGAACGGTATCTGAGCTAATTTGAAAGTCTTGTTTTATGTATCACCCCACCTCACCTTTCCCATTAAGCAGCCATAGTGTGTTTTCTGCATGTGTGACTCTGTTCTGTTTTGTAATTCAGTTCAAGTGTAACGGATTTTACATTCCCTCTATAAGTGACACCTTATGAGAAGTGTCCTTTTCTGTGTGACTTATTTCACTTAGAATCGTCGTACCTAAATCCACTCATCATGCTGCTACTAGCCTTATGACATTGATTTCATGGCTGAGTGATATTCCATTGTACATAAGGACCACAACTTTTTTATCCATTTTTCGCTTTCCTGGGATATTTAAGGTGGAATGAAGTGGAGGTCCTTGTCAACAGAGCAGCCCTAAACTTTGGGGTGCTTGTGTCTTGCTGATTTTCAATTTTCTCACTTTATCCCCCCATGCGTGGAAGTACCCTATGCTCTCTAAGCTGTGTTTTTTAGATGTTTCAGGACACACCGTACCCTTCTCCAGAGTGGCTGTTGGCAATTTACATCCCGCCCATCAGTGTAGCAAGGCTCCCATTTCTCCATGGCCTGTCCTGCATTTCTGGTTTTGACACTTTTTTCAGCATGGCCCTTTTGACCGATGGGAAGCGAGACTTCTTTGTAGCGCTGATTTTCCTTTCCAGGTTGCTTGGTTGGCCAAATAGGGCGTATGCGTTTTTTCCTGAATATATTCAGGAAAAAACGCATACGCCCTTTTTGGCCAAGGGCATCATTGTCGATGTTTTGCCGCTTTTCATGTGCTTTAAAGGCGATTCGAATCTACCTACTGAAATCTGTTTCCTGCAATTCTGCCTTGATTTCAAATCCTCTTCTTTGCCTTCCCTCAATATATTTGTGGACGAGAGTTATCATTTATAACTCTGCAGGTTTGTGAATTGCAGTGCCCTGAAGCTCCATTTTACAAGTTGCTTTTTTGGGAGCTGGCCGCAAAAGCGCAGGATGGCTTCAGGCCCTGTTCTGGTTCCGGGGGGCAGGCTGAGCCTGTGGTTAATTCTTCTTCCTGATGGGAAAATAGAGTGACCTGTGCCTGTCCCAACACCAAGAGCTAGTCTCTCATTGGTTCCCCGTCTTCCCGTTCATCCTCAGGACAAATTGCAACCTGTACGGAACAGGAGGTTAAAGGGGCTGAGGCTCCAAGTAGGGAGATTGCTAGTAAAGTGGCTGGAATGGCGAAGCCGAGCACAAGGAGATGAGAAATGAGGTGCGTTTTAGAAACCTTTCCCCATCACACGGTGTACCATATTCTGGGTTTCTCATGCATGTTTTCGATGTAGGAAGATGCCCTTGAACCTGGAGATTTGGGACCCATGCGATGGGTAGCACGCAGTATTACTTTAAAGGTTCAGCGTTTGCTCACCCAACCTCACCAAACCTCTCAGCCCCAAGAGTGTCCACCCTTATGTCTCATCCAGCTGTGGGTCTAGATATGGTCAATCCAGGTTGCATCACAGCCCCTGAACGAATTGTGTAAGAATTATTCTCTCTTTCCCTGTCTTTGTTTCATGGGTTTTTAAAAGTAATTTATTTTTATAATGGGGTTTAGCTGCTTTTCACGGCTCTGTTTATGCCACTTTACACCCACTTGACACACTAACAGAGAGATATCAATACATAGGTTTTAAGATTATTACTAGTCAGATATATTCTTGTGTGGTGAATCGGGCGTGTTGAGTCCAGTTCTCTGAGCAAGGAGTAGGTCTTGTCTATTACATATTGGGTTTATGGAACGGTATCTGAGCTAATTTGAAAGTCTTGTTTTATGTATCACCCCACCTCACCTTTCCCGTTAAGCAGCCATAGTGTGTTTTCTGCATGTGTGACTCTGTTCTGTTTTGTAATTCAGTTCAAGTGTAACGGTTTTTACATTCCCTCTATAAGTGACACCTTATGAGAGGTGTCCTTTTCTGTGTGACTTATTTCACTTAGAATCGTCGTACCTAAATCCACTCATCATGCTGCTACTAGCCTTATGACATTGATTTCATGGCTGAGTGATATTCCATTGTACATAAGGACCACAACTTTTTTATCCATTTTTCGCTTTCCTGGGATATTTAAGGTGGAATGAAGTGGAGGTCCTTGTCAACAGAGCAGCCCTAAACTTTGGGGTGCTTGTGTCTTGCTGATTTTCAATTTTCCCACTTTATCCCCCCATGTGTGGAAGTGCCCTATGCTCTCTAAGCTGTGTTTTTTAGATGTTTCAGGATACACCGTACCCTTCTCCAGAGTGGCTGTTGGCAATTTACATCCCGCCCATCAGTGTAGCAACGCTCCCATTTCTCCATGGCCTGTCCTGCATTTCTGGTTTTGACACTTTTTTCAGCATGGCCCTTTTGACCGATGGGAAGCGAGACTTCTTTGTAGCGCTGATTTGCCTTTCCAGGTTGCTTGGTTGGCCAAAAAGGGCGTATGCGTTTTTTCCTGAATATATTCAGGAAAAAACGCATACGCCCTTTTTGGCCAAGGGCATCATTGTCAACGTTTTGCCGCTTTTCATGTGCTTTAAAGGCAATTCGAATCTACCTCCTGAAATCTGTTTCCTGCAATTCTGCCTTGATTTCAAATCCTCTTCTTTGCCTTCCCTCAATATATTTGTGGACGAGAGTTATCATTTATAACTCTGCAGGTTTGTGAATTGCAGTGCCCTGAAGCTCCATTTTACAAGTCGCTTTTTTGGGAGCTGGCCGCAAAAGCGCAGGTTGGCTTCAGGACCTGTTCTGTTTCCGGGGGGCAGGCTGAGCCTGTGATTAATTCTTCTTCCTGATGGGAAAATAGAGTGACCTGTGCCTGTCCCAACACCAAGAGCTAGTCTCTCATTGGTTCCCTGTCTTCCCGTTCATCCTCAGGACAAATTGCAACCTGTACGGATCAGGAGGTTAAAGGTGCTGAGGCTCCAAGTAGGGAGATTGCTAGTAAAGTGGCTGGAATGGCGAACCCGAGCACAAGGAGATGAGAAATGAGGTGCGTTTTAGAAACCTTTCCCCATCACACGGTGTACCATCTTCTGGGTTTCTCATGCATGTTTTCGATGTAGGAACATGCCCTTGAACCTGGAGATTTGGGACCCATGCGATGGGTAGCACGCAGTATTACTTTAAAGGGTCTGTGTTTGCTCACCCAACCTCACCAAACCTCTCAGCCCCAAGAGTGTCCACCCTTATGTCTCATCCAGCTGTGGGTCTAGATATGGTCAATCCAGGTTGCATCACAGCCCCTGAACGAATTGTGTAAGAATTTCTCTCTCTTTCCCTGTCTTTGTTTCATGGGTTTTTAAAAGTAATTTATTTTTATAATGGGGTTTAGCTGCTTTTCACGGCTGTGTTTATGCCGCTTTACAGCCACTTGACACACTAAAAGAGAGATATCAATACATAGGTTTTAAGATTATTACTAGTCAGATATATTCTTGTGCGGTGAATCGGGCGTGTTGAGTCCAGTTCTCTGAGCAAGGAGTAGGTCTTGTCTATTACATATTGGGTTTATGGAACGGTATCTGAGCTAATTTGAAACTCTTGTTTTATGTATCACCCCACCTCACCTTTCCCGTTAAGCAGCCATAGTGTGTTTTCTGCATGTGTGACTCTGTTCTGTTTGTAATTCAGTTCAAGTGTAACGGTTTTTACATTCCCTCTATAAGTGACACCTTATGAGAAGTGTCCGTTTCTGTGTGACTTATTTCATTTAGAATGTCGTACCTAAATCCATTCATCATGCTGCTACTATCCTTATGACATTGATTTCATGGCTGAGTGATATTCCATTGTACATAAGGACCACAACTTTTTTATCCATTTTTCGCTTTCCTGGGATATTTAAGGTGGAATGAAGTGGAGGTCCTTGTCAACAGAGCAGCCCTAAACTTTGGGGTGCTTGTTTCTTGCTGATTTTCAATTTTCCCTCTTTATCCCCCCATGCGTGGAAGTGCCCTATGCTCTCTAAGCTGTGTTTTTTAGATGTTTCAGGACACACCGTACCCTTCTCCAGAGTGGCTGTTGGCAATTTACATCCCGCCCATCAGTGTAGCAAGGCTCCCATTTCTCCATGGCCTGTCCTGCATTTCTGGTTTTGACACTTTTTTCAGCATGGCCCTTTTGACCGATGGGAAGCGAGACTTCTTTGTAGCGCTGATTTGCCTTTCCAGGTTGCTTGGTTGGCCAAAAAGGGCGTATGCGTTTTTTCCTGAATATATTCAGGAAAAAACGCATACGCCCTTTTTGGCCAAGGGCATCATTGTCGATGTTTTGCCGCTTTTCATGTGCTTTAAAGGCAATTCGAATCTACCTACTGAAATCTGTTTCCTGCAATTCTGCCTTGATTTCAAATCCTCTTCTTTGCCTTCCCTCAATATATTTGTGGACGAGAGTTATCATTTATAACTCTGCAGGTTTGTGAATTGCAGTGCCCTGAAGCTCCATTTTACAAGTTGCTTTTTTGGGAGCTGGCCGCAAAAGCGCAGGATGGCTTCAGGCCCTGTTCTGGTTCCGGGGGGCAGGCTGAGCCTGTGGTTAATTCTTCTTCCTGATGGGAAAATAGAGTGACCTGTGCCTGTCCCAACACCAAGAGCTAGTCTCTCATTGGTTCCCCGTCTTCCCGTTCATCCTCAGGACAAATTGCAACCTGTACGGAACAGGAGGTTAAAGGTGCTGATGCTCCAAGTAGGGAGATTGCTAGTAAAGTGCCTGGAATGGCGAAGCCGAGCACAAGGAGATGAAAAATGAGGTGCGTTTTAGAAACCTTTCCCCATCACACGGTGTACCATCTTCTGGGTTTCTCATGCATGTTTTCGATGTAGGAAGATGCCCTTGAACCTGGAGATTTGGGACCCATGCGATGGGTAGCACGCAGTATTACTTTAAAGGGTCTGCGTTTGCTCACCCTACCTCACCAAACCTCTCAGCCCCAAGAGTGTCCACCCTTATGTCTCATCCAGCTGTGGGTCTAGATATGGTCAATCCAGGTTGCATCACAGCCCCTGAACGAATTGTGTAAGAATTTCTCTCTCTTTCCCTGTCTTTGTTTCATGGGTTTTTAAAAGTAATTTATTTTTATAATGGGGTTTAGCTGCTTTTCACGGCTGTGTTTATGCCGCTTTACACCCACTTGACACACTAACAGAGAGATATCAATACATAGGTTTTAAGATTATTACTAGTCAGATATATTCTTGTGCGGTGAATCGGGCGTGTTGAGTCCAGTTCTCTGAGCAAGGAGTAGGTCTTGTCTATTACATATTGGGTTTATGGAACGGTATCTGAGCTAATTTGAAAGTCTTGTTTTATGTATCACCCCACCTCACCTTTCCCATTAAGCAGCCATAGTGTGTTTTCTGCATGTGTGACTCTGTTCTGTTTTGTAATTCAGTTCAAGTGTAACGGATTTTACATTCCCTCTATAAGTGACACCTTATGAGAAGTGTCCTTTTCTGTGTGACTTATTTCACTTAGAATCGTCGTACCTAAATCCACTCATCATGCTGCTACTAGCCTTATGACATTGATTTCATGGCTGAGTGATATTCCATTGTACATAAGGACCACAACTTTTTTATCCATTTTTCGCTTTCCTGGGATATTTAAGGTGGAATGAAGTGGAGGTCCTTGTCAACAGAGCAGCCCTAAACTTTGGGGTGCTTGTGTCTTGCTGATTTTCAATTTTCTCACTTTATCCCCCCATGCGTGGAAGTGCCCTATGCTCTCTAAGCTGTGTTTTTTAGATGTTTCAGGACACACCGTACCCTTCTCCAGAGTGGCTGTTGGCAATTTACATCCCGCCCATCAGTGTAGCAAGGCTCCCATTTCTCCATGGCCTGTCCTGCATTTCTGGTTTTGACACTTTTTTCAGCATGGCCCTTTTGACCGATGGGAAGCGAGACTTCTTTGTAGCGCTGATTTGCCTTTCCAGGTTGCTTGGTTGGCCAAATAGGGCGTATGCGTTTTTTCCTGAATATATTCAGGAAAAAACGCATACGCCCTTTTTGGCCAAGGGCATCATTGTCGATGTTTTGCCGCTTTTCATGTGCTTTAAAGGCGATTCGAATCTACCTCCTGAAATCAGTTTCCTGCAATTCTGCCTTGATTTCAAATCCTCTTCTTTGCCTTCCCTCAATATATTTGTGGACGAGAGTTATCATTTATAACTCTGCAGGTTTGTGAATTGCAGTGCCCTGAAGCTCCATTTTACAAGTTGCTTTTTTGGGAGCTGGCCGCAAAAGCGCAGGATGGCTTCAGGCCCTGTTCTGGTTCCGGGGGGCAGGCTGAGCCTGTGGTTAATTCTTCTTCCTGATGGGAAAATAGAGTGACCTGTGCCTGTCCCAACACCAAGAGCTAGTCTCTCATTGGTTCCCCGTCTTCCCGTTCATCCTCAGGACAAATTGCAACCTGTACGGAACAGGAGGTTAAAGGTGCTGAGGCTCCAAGTAGGGAGATTGCTAGTAAAGTGGCTGGAATGGCGAAGCCGAGCACAAGGAGATGAGAAATGAGGTGCGTTTTAGAAACCTTTCCCCATCTCACGGTGTACCATATTCTGGGTTTCTCATGCATGTTTTCGATGTAGGAAGATGCCCTTGAACCTGGAGATTTGGGACCCATGCGATGGGTAGCACGCAGTATTACTTTAAAGGTTCAGCGTTTGCTCACCCAACCTCACCAAACCTCTCAGGCCCAAGAGTGTCCACCCTTATGTCTCATCCAGCTGTGGGTCTAGATATGGTCAATCCAGGTTGCATCACAGCCCCTGAACGAATTGTGTAAGAATTTCTCTCTCTTTCCCTGTCTTTGTTTCATGGGTTTTTAAAAGTAATTTATTTTTATAATGGGGTTTAGCTGCTTTTCACGGCTGTGTTTATGCCGCTTTACACCCACTTGACACACTAACAGAGAGATATCAATACATAGGTTTTAAGATTATTACTAGTCAGATATATTCTTGTGCGGTGAATCGGGCGTGTTGAGTCCAGTTCTCTGAGCAAGGAGTAGGTCTTGTCTATTACATATTGGGTTTATGGAACGGTATCTGAGCTAATTTGAAAGTCTTGTTTTATGTATCACCCCACCTCACCTTTCCCGTTAAGCAGCCATAGTGTGTTTTCTGCATGTGTGACTCTGTTCTGTTTTGTAATTCAGTTCAAGTGTAACGGATTTTACATTCCCTCTATAAGTGACACCTTATGAGAGGTGTCCTTTTCTGTGTGACTTATTTCACTTAGAATCGTCGTACCTAAATCCACTCATCATGCTGCTACTAGCCTTATGACATTGATTTCATGGCTGAGTGATATTCCATTGTACATAAGGACCACAACTTTTTTATCCATTTTTCGCTTTCCTGGGATATTTAAGGTGGAATGAAGTGGAGGTCCTTGTCAACAGAGCAGCCCTAAACTTTGGGGTGCTTGTGTCTTGCTGATTTTCAATTTTCTCACTTTATCCCCCCATGCGTGGAAGTGCCCTATGCTCTCTAAGCTGTGTTTTTTAGATGTTTCAGGACACACCGTACCCTTCTCCAGAGTGGCTGTTGGCAATTTACATCCCGCCCATCAGTGTAGCAAGGCTCCCATTTCTCCATGGCCTGTCCTGCATTTCTGGTTTTGACACTTTTTTCAGCATGGCCCTTTTGACCGATGGGAAGCGAGACTTCTTTGTAGCGCTGATTTGCCTTTCCAGGTTGCTTGGTTGGCCAAATAGGGCGTATGCGTTTTTTCCTGAATATATTCAGGAAAAAACGCATACGCCCTTTTTGGCCAAGGGCATCATTGTCGATGTTTTGCCGCTTTTCATGTGCTTTAAAGGCGATTCGAATCTACCTCCTGAAATCAGTTTCCTGCAATTCTGCCTTGATTTCAAATCCTCTTCTTTGCCTTCCCTCAATATATTTGTGGACGAGAGTTATCATTTATAACTCTGCAGGTTTGTGAATTGCAGTGCCCTGAAGCTCCATTTTACAAGTTGCTTTTTTGGGAGCTGGCCGCAAAAGCGCAGGATGGCTTCAGGCCCTGTTCTGGTTCCGGGGGGCAGGCTGAGCCTGTGGTTAATTCTTCTTCCTGATGGGAAAATAGAGTGACCTGTGCCTGTCCCAACACCAAGAGCTAGTCTCTCATTGGTTCCCCGTCTTCCCGTTCATCCTCAGGACAAATTGCAACCTGTACGGAACAGGAGGTTAAAGGTGCTGAGGCTCCAAGTAGGGAGATTGCTAGTAAAGTGGCTGGAATGGCGAAGCCGAGCACAAGGAGATGAGAAATGAGGTGCGTTTTAGAAACCTTTCCCCATCACACGGTGTACCATATTCTGGGTTTCCCATGCATGTTTTCGATGTAGGAAGATGCCCTTGAACCTGGAGATTTGGGACCCATGCGATGGGTAGCACGCAGTATTACTTTAAAGGTTCAGCGTTTGCTCACCCAACCTCACCAAACCTCTCAGGCCCAAGAGTGTCCACCCTTATGTCTCATCCAGCTGTGGGTCTAGATATGGTCAATCCAGGTTGCATCACAGCCCCTGAACGAATTGTGTAAGAATTTCTCTCTCTTTCCCTGTCTTTGTTTCATGGGTTTTTAAAAGTAATTTATTTTTATAATGGGGTTTAGCTGCTTTTCACGGCTGTGTTTATGCCACTTTACACCCACTTGACACACTAACAGAGAGATATCAATACATAGGTTTTAAGATTATTACTAGTCAGATATATTCTTGTGTGGTGAATCGGGCGTGTTGAGTCCAGTTCTCTGAGCAAGGAGAACGTCTTGTCTATTACATATTGGGTTTATGGAACGGTATCTGAGCTAATTTGAAACTCTTGTTTTATGTATCACCCCACCTCACCTTTCCCGTTAAGCAGCCATAGTGTGTTTTCTGCATGTGTGACTCTGTTCTGTTTTGTAATTCAGTTCAAGTGTAACGGTTTTTACATTCCCTCTATAAGTGACACCTTATGAGAGGTGTCCTTTTCTGTGTGACTTATTTCACTTAGAATCGTCGTACCTAAATCCACTCATCATGCTGCTACTAGCCTTATGACATTGATTTCATGGCTGAGTGATATTCCATTGTACATAAGGACCACAACTTTTTTATCCATTTTTCGCTTTCCTGGGATATTTAAGGTGGAATGAAGTGGAGGTCCTTGTCAACAGAGCAGCCCTAAACTTTGGGGTGCTTGTGTCTTGCTGATTTTCAATTTTCCCACTTTATCCCCCCATGTGTGGAAGTGCCCTATGCTCTCTAAGCTGTGTTTTTTAGATGTTTCAGGATACACCGTACCCTTCTCCAGAGTGGCTGTTGGCAATTTACATCCCGCCCATCAGTGTAGCAACGCTCCCATTTCTCCATGGCCTGTCCTGCATTTCTGGTTTTGACACTTTTTTCAGCATGGCCCTTTTGACCGATGGGAAGCGAGACTTCTTTGTAGCGCTGATTTGCCTTTCCAGGTTGCTTGGTTGGCCAAAAAGGGCGTATGCGTTTTTTCCTGAATATATTCAGGAAAAAACGCATACGCCCTTTTTGGCCAAGGGCATCATTGTCAACGTTTTGCCGCTTTTCATGTGCTTTAAAGGCAATTCGAATCTACCTCCTGAAATCTGTTTCCTGCAATTCTGCCTTGATTTCAAATCCTCTTCTTTGCCTTCCCTCAATATATTTGTGGACGAGAGTTATCATTTATAACTCTGCAGGTTTGTGAATTGCAGTGCCCTGAAGCTCCATTTTACAAGTCGCTTTTTTGGGAGCTGGCCGCAAAAGCGCAGGTTGGCTTCAGGACCTGTTCTGTTTCCGGGGGGCAGGCTGAGCCTGTGATTAATTCTTCTTCCTGATGGGAAAATAGAGTGACCTGTGCCTGTCCCAACACCAAGAGCTAGTCTCTCATTGGTTCCCTGTCTTCCCGTTCATCCTCAGGACAAATTGCAACCTGTACGGATCAGGAGGTTAAAGGTGCTGAGGCTCCAAGTAGGGAGATTGCTAGTAAAGTGGCTGGAATGGCGAACCCGAGCACAAGGAGATGAGAAATGAGGTGCGTTTTAGAAACCTTTCCCCATCACACGGTGTACCATCTTCTGGGTTTCTCATGCATGTTTTCGATGTAGGAAGATGCCCTTGAACCTGGAGATTTGGGACCCATGCGATGGGTAGCACGCAGTATTACTTTAAAGGGTCTGTGTTTGCTCACCCAACCTCACCAAACCTCTCAGCCCCAAGAGTGTCCACCCTTATGTCTCATCCAGCTGTGGGTCTAGATATGGTCAATCCAGGTTGCATCACAGCCCCTGAACGAATTGTGTAAGAATTTCTCTCTCTTTCCCTGTCTTTGTTTCATGGGTTTTTAAAAGTAATTTATTTTTATAATGGGGTTTAGCTGCTTTTCACAGCTGTGTTTATGCCGCTTTACAGCCACTTGACACACTAAAAGAGAGATATCAATACATAGGTTTTAAGATTATTACTAGTCAGATATATTCTTGTGCGGTGAATCGGGCGTGTTGAGTCCAGTTCTCTGAGCAAGGAGTAGGTCTTGTCTATTACATATTGGGTTTATGGAACGGTATCTGAGCTAATTTGAAACTCTTGTTTTATGTATCACCCCACCTCACCTTTCCCGTTAAGCAGCCATAGTGTGTTTTCTGCATGTGTGACTCTGTTCTGTTTGTAATTCAGTTCAAGTGTAACGGTTTTTACATTCCCTCTATAAGTGACACCTTATGAGAAGTGTCCGTTTCTGTGTGACTTATTTCATTTAGAATGTCGTACCTAAATCCATTCATCATGCTGCTACTATCCTTATGACATTGATTTCATGGCTGAGTGATATTCCATTGTACATAAGGACCACAACTTTTTTATCCATTTTTCGCTTTCCTGGGATATTTAAGGTGGAATGAAGTGGAGGTCCTTGTCAACAGAGCAGCCCTAAACTTTGGGGTGCTTGTTTCTTGCTGATTTTCAATTTTCCCTCTTTATCCCCCCATGCGTGGAAGTGCCCTATGCTCTCTAAGCTGTGTTTTTTAGATGTTTCAGGACACACCGTACCCTTCTCCAGAGTGGCTGTTGGCAATTTACATCCCGCCCATCAGTGTAGCAAGGCTCCCATTTCTCCATGGCCTGTCCTGCATTTCTGGTTTTGACACTTTTTTCAGCATGGCCCTTTTGACCGATGGGAAGCGAGACTTCTTTGTAGCGCTGATTTGCCTTTCCAGGTTGCTTGGTTGGCCAAAAAGGGCGTATGCGTTTTTTCCTGAATATATTCAGGAAAAAACGCATACGCCCTTTTTGGCCAAGGGCATCATTGTCGATGTTTTGCCGCTTTTCATGTGCTTTAAAGGCAATTCGAATCTACCTACTGAAATCTGTTTCCTGCAATTCTGCCTTGATTTCAAATCCTCTTCTTTGCCTTCCCTCAATATATTTGTGGACGAGAGTTATCATTTATAACTCTGCAGGTTTGTGAATTGCAGTGCCCTGAAGCTCCATTTTACAAGTTGCTTTTTTGGGAGCTGGCCGCAAAAGCGCAGGATGGCTTCAGGCCCTGTTCTGGTTCCGGGGGGCAGGCTGAGCCTGTGGTTAATTCTTCTTCCTGATGGGAAAATAGAGTGACCTGTGCCTGTCCCAACACCAAGAGCTAGTCTCTCATTGGTTCCCCGTCTTCCCGTTCATCCTCAGGACAAATTGCAACCTGTACGGAACAGGAGGTTAAAGGTGCTGATGCTCCAAGTAGGGAGATTGCTAGTAAAGTGCCTGGAATGGCGAAGCCGAGCACAAGGAGATGAAAAATGAGGTGCGTTTTAGAAACCTTTCCCCATCACACGGTGTACCATCTTCTGGGTTTCTCATGCATGTTTTCGATGTAGGAAGATGCCCTTGAACCTGGAGATTTGGGACCCATGCGATGGGTAGCACGCAGTATTACTTTAAAGGGTCTGCGTTTGCTCACCCTACCTCACCAAACCTCTCAGCCCCAAGAGTGTCCACCCTTATGTCTCATCCAGCTGTGGGTCTAGATATGGTCAATCCAGGTTGCATCACAGCCCCTGAACGAATTGTGTAAGAATTTCTCTCTCTTTCCCTGTCTTTGTTTCATGGGTTTTTAAAAGTAATTTATTTTTATAATGGGGTTTAGCTGCTTTTCACGGCTGTGTTTATGCCGCTTTACACCCACTTGACACACTAACAGAGAGATATCAATACATAGGTTTTAAGATTATTACTAGTCAGATATATTCTTGTGCGGTGAATCGGGCGTGTTGAGTCCAGTTCTCTGAGCAAGGAGTAGGTCTTGTCTATTACATATTGGGTTTATGGAACGGTATCTGAGCTAATTTGAAAGTCTTGTTTTATGTATCACCCCACCTCACCTTTCCCATTAAGCAGCCATAGTGTGTTTTCTGCATGTGTGACTCTGTTCTGTTTTGTAATTCAGTTCAAGTGTAACGGATTTTACATTCCCTCTATAAGTGACACCTTATGAGAAGTGTCCTTTTCTGTGTGACTTATTTCACTTAGAATCGTCGTACCTAAATCCACTCATCATGCTGCTACTAGCCTTATGACATTGATTTCATGGCTGAGTGATATTCCATTGTACATAAGGACCACAACTTTTTTATCCATTTTTCGCTTTCCTGGGATATTTAAGGTGGAATGAAGTGGAGGTCCTTGTCAACAGAGCAGCCCTAAACTTTGGGGTGCTTGTGTCTTGCTGATTTTCAATTTTCCCACTTTATCCCCCCATGTGTGGAAGTGCCCTATGCTCTCTAAGCTGTGTTTTTTAGATGTTTCAGGATACACCGTACCCTTCTCCAGAGTGGCTGTTGGCAATTTACATCCCGCCCATCAGTGTAGCAACGCTCCCATTTCTCCATGGCCTGTCCTGCATTTCTGGTTTTGACACTTTTTTCAGCATGGCCCTTTTGACCGATGGGAAGCGAGACTTCTTTGTAGCGCTGATTTGCCTTTCCAGGTTGCTTGGTTGGCCAAAAAGGGCGTATGCGTTTTTTCCTGAATATATTCAGGAAAAAACGCATACGCCCTTTTTGGCCAAGGGCATCATTGTCAACGTTTTGCCGCTTTTCATGTGCTTTAAAGGCAATTCGAATCTACCTCCTGAAATCTGTTTCCTGCAATTCTGCCTTGATTTCAAATCCTCTTCTTTGCCTTCCCTCAATATATTTGTGGACGAGAGTTATCATTTATAACTCTGCAGGTTTGTGAATTGCAGTGCCCTGAAGCTCCATTTTACAAGTCGCTTTTTTGGGAGCTGGCCGCAAAAGCGCAGGTTGGCTTCAGGACCTGTTCTGTTTCCGGGGGGCAGGCTGAGCCTGTGATTAATTCTTCTTCCTGATGGGAAAATAGAGTGACCTGTGCCTGTCCCAACACCAAGAGCTAGTCTCTCATTGGTTCCCTGTCTTCCCGTTCATCCTCAGGACAAATTGCAACCTGTACGGATCAGGAGGTTAAAGGTGCTGAGGCTCCAAGGAGGGAGATTGCTAGTAAAGTGGCTGGAATGGCGAACCCGAGCACAAGGAGATGAGAAATGAGGTGCGTTTTAGAAACCTTTCCCCATCACACGGTGTACCATCTTCTGGGTTTCTCATGCATGTTTTCGATGTAGGAACATGCCCTTGAACCTGGAGATTTGGGACCCATGCGATGGGTAGCACGCAGTATTACTTTAAAGGGTCTGTGTTTGCTCACCCAACCTCACCAAACCTCTCAGCCCCAAGAGTGTCCACCCTTATGTCTCATCCAGCTGTGGGTCTAGATATGGTCAATCCAGGTTGCATCACAGCCCCTGAACGAATTGTGTAAGAATTTCTCTCTCTTTCCCTGTCTTTGTTTCATGGGTTTTTAAAAGTAATTTATTTTTATAATGGGGTTTAGCTGCTTTTCACGGCTGTGTTTATGCCGCTTTACAGCCACTTGACACACTAAAAGAGAGATATCAATACATAGGTTTTAAGATTATTACTAGTCAGATATATTCTTGTGCGGTGAATCGGGCGTGTTGAGTCCAGTTCTCTGAGCAAGGAGTAGGTCTTGTCTATTACATATTGGGTTTATGGAACGGTATCTGAGCTAATTTGAAACTCTTGTTTTATGTATCACCCCACCTCACCTTTCCCGTTAAGCAGCCATAGTGTGTTTTCTGCATGTGTGACTCTGTTCTGTTTGTAATTCAGTTCAAGTGTAACGGTTTTTACATTCCCTCTATAAGTGACACCTTATGAGAAGTGTCCGTTTCTGTGTGACTTATTTCATTTAGAATGTCGTACCTAAATCCATTCATCATGCTGCTACTATCCTTATGACATTGATTTCATGGCTGAGTGATATTCCATTGTACATAAGGACCACAACTTTTTTATCCATTTTTCGCTTTCCTGGGATATTTAAGGTGGAATGAAGTGGAGGTCCTTGTCAACAGAGCAGCCCTAAACTTTGGGGTGCTTGTGTCTTGCTGATTTTCAATTTTCCCACTTTATCCCCCCATGTGTGGAAGTGCCCTATGCTCTCTAAGCTGTGTTTTTTAGATGTTTCAGGATACACCGTACCCTTCTCCAGAGTGGCTGTTGGCAATTTACATCCCGCCCATCAGTGTAGCAACGCTCCCATTTCTCCATGGCCTGTCCTGCATTTCTGGTTTTGACACTTTTTTCAGCATGGCCCTTTTGACCGATGGGAAGCGAGACTTCTTTGTAGCGCTGATTTGCCTTTCCAGGTTGCTTGGTTGGCCAAAAAGGGCGTATGCGTTTTTTCCTGAATATATTCAGGAAAAAACGCATACGCCCTTTTTGGCCAAGGGCATCATTGTCAACGTTTTGCCGCTTTTCATGTGCTTTAAAGGCAATTCGAATCTACCTCCTGAAATCTGTTTCCTGCAATTCTGCCTTGATTTCAAATCCTCTTCTTTGCCTTCCCTCAATATATTTGTGGACGAGAGTTATCATTTATAACTCTGCAGGTTTGTGAATTGCAGTGCCCTGAAGCTCCATTTTACAAGTCGCTTTTTTGGGAGCTGGCCGCAAAAGCGCAGGTTGGCTTCAGGACCTGTTCTGTTTCCGGGGGGCAGGCTGAGCCTGTGATTAATTCTTCTTCCTGATGGGAAAATAGAGTGACCTGTGCCTGTCCCAACACCAAGAGCTAGTCTCTCATTGGTTCCCTGTCTTCCCGTTCATCCTCAGGACAAATTGCAACCTGTACGGATCAGGAGGTTAAAGGTGCTGAGGCTCCAAGTAGGGAGATTGCTAGTAAAGTGGCTGGAATGGCGAACCCGAGCACAAGGAGATGAGAAATGAGGTGCGTTTTAGAAACCTTTCCCCATCACACGGTGTACCATCTTCTGGGTTTCTCATGCATGTTTTCGATGTAGGAACATGCCCTTGAACCTGGAGATTTGGGACCCATGCGATGGGTAGCACGCAGTATTACTTTAAAGGGTCTGTGTTTGCTCACCCAACCTCACCAAACCTCTCAGCCCCAAGAGTGTCCACCCTTATGTCTCATCCAGCTGTGGGTCTAGATATGGTCAATCCAGGTTGCATCACAGCCCCTGAACGAATTGTGTAAGAATTTCTCTCTCTTTCCCTGTCTTTGTTTCATGGGTTTTTAAAAGTAATTTATTTTTATAATGGGGTTTAGCTGCTTTTCACGGCTGTGTTTATGCCGCTTTACAGCCACTTGACACACTAAAAGAGAGATATCAATACATAGGTTTTAAGATTATTACTAGTCAGATATATTCTTGTGCGGTGAATCGGGCGTGTTGAGTCCAGTTCTCTGAGCAAGGAGTAGGTCTTGTCTATTACATATTGGGTTTATGGAACGGTATCTGAGCTAATTTGAAACTCTTGTTTTATGTATCACCCCACCTCACCTTTCCCGTTAAGCAGCCATAGTGTGTTTTCTGCATGTGTGACTCTGTTCTGTTTGTAATTCAGTTCAAGTGTAACGGTTTTTACATTCCCTCTATAAGTGACACCTTATGAGAAGTGTCCGTTTCTGTGTGACTTATTTCATTTAGAATGTCGTACCTAAATCCATTCATCATGCTGCTACTATCCTTATGACATTGATTTCATGGCTGAGTGATATTCCATTGTACATAAGGACCACAACTTTTTTATCCATTTTTCGCTTTCCTGGGATATTTAAGGTGGAATGAAGTGGAGGTCCTTGTCAACAGAGCAGCCCTAAACTTTGGGGTGCTTGTTTCTTGCTGATTTTCAATTTTCCCTCTTTATCCCCCCATGCGTGGAAGTGCCCTATGCTCTCTAAGCTGTGTTTTTTAGATGTTTCAGGACACACCGTACCCTTCTCCAGAGTGGCTGTTGGCAATTTACATCCCGCCCATCAGTGTAGCAAGGCTCCCATTTCTCCATGGCCTGTCCTGCATTTCTGGTTTTGACACTTTTTTCAGCATGGCCCTTTTGACCGATGGGAAGCGAGACTTCTTTGTAGCGCTGATTTGCCTTTCCAGGTTGCTTGGTTGGCCAAAAAGGGCGTATGCGTTTTTTCCTGAATATATTCAGGAAAAAACGCATACGCCCTTTTTGGCCAAGGGCATCATTGTCGATGTTTTGCCGCTTTTCATGTGCTTTAAAGGCAATTCGAATCTACCTACTGAAATCTGTTTCCTGCAATTCTGCCTTGATTTCAAATCCTCTTCTTTGCCTTCCCTCAATATATTTGTGGACGAGAGTTATCATTTATAACTCTGCAGGTTTGTGAATTGCAGTGCCCTGAAGCTCCATTTTACAAGTTGCTTTTTTGGGAGCTGGCCGCAAAAGCGCAGGATGGCTTCAGGCCCTGTTCTGGTTCCGGGGGGCAGGCTGAGCCTGTGGTTAATTCTTCTTCCTGATGGGAAAATAGAGTGACCTGTGCCTGTCCCAACACCAAGAGCTAGTCTCTCATTGGTTCCCCGTCTTCCCGTTCATCCTCAGGACAAATTGCAACCTGTACGGAACAGGAGGTTAAAGGTGCTGATGCTCCAAGTAGGGAGATTGCTAGTAAAGTGCCTGGAATGGCGAAGCCGAGCACAAGGAGATGAAAAATGAGGTGCGTTTTAGAAACCTTTCCCCATCACACGGTGTACCATCTTCTGGGTTTCTCATGCATGTTTTCGATGTAGGAAGATGCCCTTGAACCTGGAGATTTGGGACCCATGCGATGGGTAGCACGCAGTATTACTTTAAAGGGTCTGCGTTTGCTCACCCTACCTCACCAAACCTCTCAGCCCCAAGAGTGTCCACCCTTATGTCTCATCCAGCTGTGGGTCTAGATATGGTCAATCCAGGTTGCATCACAGCCCCTGAACGAATTGTGTAAGAATTTCTCTCTCTTTCCCTGTCTTTGTTTCATGGGTTTTTAAAAGTAATTTATTTTTATAATGGGGTTTAGCTGCTTTTCACGGCTGTGTTTATGCCGCTTTACACCCACTTGACACACTAACAGAGAGATATCAATACATAGGTTTTAAGATTATTACTAGTCAGATATATTCTTGTGCGGTGAATCGGGCGTGTTGAGTCCAGTTCTCTGAGCAAGGAGTAGGTCTTGTCTATTACATATTGGGTTTATGGAACGGTATCTGAGCTAATTTGAAAGTCTTGTTTTATGTATCACCCCACCTCACCTTTCCCATTAAGCAGCCATAGTGTGTTTTCTGCATGTGTGACTCTGTTCTGTTTTGTAATTCAGTTCAAGTGTAACGGATTTTACATTCCCTCTATAAGTGACACCTTATGAGAAGTGTCCTTTTCTGTGTGACTTATTTCACTTAGAATCGTCGTACCTAAATCCACTCATCATGCTGCTACTAGCCTTATGACATTGATTTCATGGCTGAGTGATATTCCATTGTACATAAGGACCACAACTTTTTTATCCATTTTTCGCTTTCCTGGGATATTTAAGGTGGAATGAAGTGGAGGTCCTTGTCAACAGAGCAGCCCTAAACTTTGGGGTGCTTGTGTCTTGCTGATTTTCAATTTTCTCACTTTATCCCCCCATGCGTGGAAGTGCCCTATGCTCTCTAAGCTGTGTTTTTTAGATGTTTCAGGACACACCGTACCCTTCTCCAGAGTGGCTGTTGGCAATTTACATCCCGCCCATCAGTGTAGCAAGGCTCCCATTTCTCCATGGCCTGTCCTGCATTTCTGGTTTTGACACTTTTTTCAGCATGGCCCTTTTGACCGATGGGAAGCGAGACTTCTTTGTAGCGCTGATTTGCCTTTCCAGGTTGCTTGGTTGGCCAAATAGGGCGTATGCGTTTTTTCCTGAATATATTCAGGAAAAAACGCATACGCCCTTTTTGGCCAAGGGCATCATTGTCGATGTTTTGCCGCTTTTCATGTGCTTTAAAGGCGATTCGAATCTACCTCCTGAAATCAGTTTCCTGCAATTCTGCCTTGATTTCAAATCCTCTTCTTTGCCTTCCCTCAATATATTTGTGGACGAGAGTTATCATTTATAACTCTGCAGGTTTGTGAATTGCAGTGCCCTGAAGCTCCATTTTACAAGTTGCTTTTTTGGGAGCTGGCCGCAAAAGCGCAGGATGGCTTCAGGCCCTGTTCTGGTTCCGGGGGGCAGGCTGAGCCTGTGGTTAATTCTTCTTCCTGATGGGAAAATAGAGTGACCTGTGCCTGTCCCAACACCAAGAGCTAGTCTCTCATTGGTTCCCCATCTTCCCGTTCATCCTCAGGACAAATTGCAACCTGTACGGAACAGGAGGTTAAAGGGGCTGAGGCTCCAAGTAGGGAGATTGCTAGTAAAGTGGCTGGAATGGCGAAGCCGAGCACAAGGAGATGAGAAATGAGGTGCGTTTTAGAAACCTTTCCCCATCACACGGTGTACCATATTCTGGGTTTCTCATGCATGTTTTCGATGTAGGAAGATGCCCTTGAACCTGGAGATTTGGGACCCATGCGATGGGTAGCACGCAGTATTACTTTAAAGGTTCAGCGTTTGCTCACCCAACCTCACCAAACCTCTCAGGCCCAAGAGTGTCCACCCTTATGTCTCATCCAGCTGTGGGTCTAGATATGGTCAATCCAGGTTGCATCACAGCCCCTGAACGAATTGTGTAAGAATTTCTCTCTCTTTCCCTGTCTTTGTTTCATGGGTTTTTAAAAGTAATTTATTTTTATAATGGGGTTTAGCTGCTTTTCACGGCTGTGTTTATGCCGCTTTACACCCACTTGACACACTAACAGAGAGATATCAATACATAGGTTTTAAGATTATTACTAGTCAGATATATTCTTGTGCGGTGAATCGGGCGTGTTGAGTCCAGTTCTCTGAGCAAGGAGTAGGTCTTGTCTATTACATATTGGGTTTATGGAACGGTATCTGAGCTAATTTGAAAGTCTTGTTTTATGTATCACCCCACCTCACCTTTCCCGTTAAGCAGCCATAGTGTGTTTTCTGCATGTGTGACTCTGTTCTGTTTTGTAATTCAGTTCAAGTGTAACGGATTTTACATTCCCTCTATAAGTGACACCTTATGAGAGGTGTCCTTTTCTGTGTGACTTATTTCACTTAGAATCGTCGTACCTAAATCCACTCATCATGCTGCTACTAGCCTTATGACATTGATTTCATGGCTGAGTGATATTCCATTGTACATAAGGACCACAACTTTTTTATCCATTTTTCGCTTTCCTGGGATATTTAAGGTGGAATGAAGTGGAGGTCCTTGTCAACAGAGCAGCCCTAAACTTTGGGGTGCTTGTGTCTTGCTGATTTTCAATTTTCTCACTTTATCCCCCCATGCGTGGAAGTGCCCTATGCTCTCTAAGCTGTGTTTTTTAGATGTTTCAGGACACACCGTACCCTTCTCCAGAGTGGCTGTTGGCAATTTACATCCCGCCCATCAGTGTAGCAAGGCTCCCATTTCTCCATGGCCTGTCCTGCATTTCTGGTTTTGACACTTTTTTCAGCATGGCCCTTTTGACCGATGGGAAGCGAGACTTCTTTGTAGCGCTGATTTGCCTTTCCAGGTTGCTTGGTTGGCCAAATAGGGCGTATGCGTTTTTTCCTGAATATATTCAGGAAAAAACGCATACGCCCTTTTTGGCCAAGGGCATCATTGTCGATGTTTTGCCGCTTTTCATGTGCTTTAAAGGCGATTCGAATCTACCTCCTGAAATCAGTTTCCTGCAATTCTGCCTTGATTTCAAATCCTCTTCTTTGCCTTCCCTCAATATATTTGTGGACGAGAGTTATCATTTATAACTCTGCAGGTTTGTGAATTGCAGTGCCCTGAAGCTCCATTTTACAAGTTGCTTTTTTGGGAGCTGGCCGCAAAAGCGCAGGATGGCTTCAGGCCCTGTTCTGGTTCCGGGGGGCAGGCTGAGCCTGTGGTTAATTCTTCTTCCTGATGGGAAAATAGAGTGACCTGTGCCTGTCCCAACACCAAGAGCTAGTCTCTCATTGGTTCCCCGTCTTCCCGTTCATCCTCAGGACAAATTGCAACCTGTACGGAACAGGAGGTTAAAGGTGCTGAGGCTCCAAGTAGGGAGATTGCTAGTAAAGTGGCTGGAATGGCGAAGCCGAGCACAAGGAGATGAGAAATGAGGTGCGTTTTAGAAACCTTTCCCCATCACACGGTGTACCATATTCTGGGTTTCCCATGCATGTTTTCGATGTAGGAAGATGCCCTTGAACCTGGAGATTTGGGACCCATGCGATGGGTAGCACGCAGTATTACTTTAAAGGTTCAGCGTTTGCTCACCCAACCTCACCAAACCTCTCAGGCCCAAGAGTGTCCACCCTTATGTCTCATCCAGCTGTGGGTCTAGATATGGTCAATCCAGGTTGCATCACAGCCCCTGAACGAATTGTGTAAGAATTTCTCTCTCTTTCCCTGTCTTTGTTTCATGGGTTTTTAAAAGTAATTTATTTTTATAATGGGGTTTAGCTGCTTTTCACGGCTGTGTTTATGCCACTTTACACCCACTTGACACACTAACAGAGAGATATCAATACATAGGTTTTAAGATTATTACTAGTCAGATATATTCTTGTGTGGTGAATCGGGCGTGTTGAGTCCAGTTCTCTGAGCAAGGAGAACGTCTTGTCTATTACATATTGGGTTTATGGAACGGTATCTGAGCTAATTTGAAACTCTTGTTTTATGTATCACCCCACCTCACCTTTCCCGTTAAGCAGCCATAGTGTGTTTTCTGCATGTGTGACTCTGTTCTGTTTTGTAATTCAGTTCAAGTGTAACGGTTTTTACATTCCCTCTATAAGTGACACCTTATGAGAGGTGTCCTTTTCTGTGTGACTTATTTCACTTAGAATCGTCGTACCTAAATCCACTCATCATGCTGCTACTAGCCTTATGACATTGATTTCATGGCTGAGTGATATTCCATTGTACATAAGGACCACAACTTTTTTATCCATTTTTCGCTTTCCTGGGATATTTAAGGTGGAATGAAGTGGAGGTCCTTGTCAACAGAGCAGCCCTAAACTTTGGGGTGCTTGTGTCTTGCTGATTTTCAATTTTCCCACTTTATCCCCCCATGTGTGGAAGTGCCCTATGCTCTCTAAGCTGTGTTTTTTAGATGTTTCAGGATACACCGTACCCTTCTCCAGAGTGGCTGTTGGCAATTTACATCCCGCCCATCAGTGTAGCAACGCTCCCATTTCTCCATGGCCTGTCCTGCATTTCTGGTTTTGACACTTTTTTCAGCATGGCCCTTTTGACCGATGGGAAGCGAGACTTCTTTGTAGCGCTGATTTGCCTTTCCAGGTTGCTTGGTTGGCCAAAAAGGGCGTATGCGTTTTTTCCTGAATATATTCAGGAAAAAACGCATACGCCCTTTTTGGCCAAGGGCATCATTGTCAACGTTTTGCCGCTTTTCATGTGCTTTAAAGGCAATTCGAATCTACCTCCTGAAATCTGTTTCCTGCAATTCTGCCTTGATTTCAAATCCTCTTCTTTGCCTTCCCTCAATATATTTGTGGACGAGAGTTATCATTTATAACTCTGCAGGTTTGTGAATTGCAGTGCCCTGAAGCTCCATTTTACAAGTCGCTTTTTTGGGAGCTGGCCGCAAAAGCGCAGGTTGGCTTCAGGACCTGTTCTGTTTCCGGGGGGCAGGCTGAGCCTGTGATTAATTCTTCTTCCTGATGGGAAAATAGAGTGACCTGTGCCTGTCCCAACACCAAGAGCTAGTCTCTCATTGGTTCCCTGTCTTCCCGTTCATCCTCAGGACAAATTGCAACCTGTACGGATCAGGAGGTTAAAGGTGCTGAGGCTCCAAGTAGGGAGATTGCTAGTAAAGTGGCTGGAATGGCGAACCCGAGCACAAGGAGATGAGAAATGAGGTGCGTTTTAGAAACCTTTCCCCATCACACGGTGTACCATCTTCTGGGTTTCTCATGCATGTTTTCGATGTAGGAAGATGCCCTTGAACCTGGAGATTTGGGACCCATGCGATGGGTAGCACGCAGTATTACTTTAAAGGGTCTGTGTTTGCTCACCCAACCTCACCAAACCTCTCAGCCCCAAGAGTGTCCACCCTTATGTCTCATCCAGCTGTGGGTCTAGATATGGTCAATCCAGGTTGCATCACAGCCCCTGAACGAATTGTGTAAGAATTTCTCTCTCTTTCCCTGTCTTTGTTTCATGGGTTTTTAAAAGTAATTTATTTTTATAATGGGGTTTAGCTGCTTTTCACAGCTGTGTTTATGCCGCTTTACAGCCACTTGACACACTAAAAGAGAGATATCAATACATAGGTTTTAAGATTATTACTAGTCAGATATATTCTTGTGCGGTGAATCGGGCGTGTTGAGTCCAGTTCTCTGAGCAAGGAGTAGGTCTTGTCTATTACATATTGGGTTTATGGAACGGTATCTGAGCTAATTTGAAACTCTTGTTTTATGTATCACCCCACCTCACCTTTCCCGTTAAGCAGCCATAGTGTGTTTTCTGCATGTGTGACTCTGTTCTGTTTGTAATTCAGTTCAAGTGTAACGGTTTTTACATTCCCTCTATAAGTGACACCTTATGAGAAGTGTCCGTTTCTGTGTGACTTATTTCATTTAGAATGTCGTACCTAAATCCATTCATCATGCTGCTACTATCCTTATGACATTGATTTCATGGCTGAGTGATATTCCATTGTACATAAGGACCACAACTTTTTTATCCATTTTTCGCTTTCCTGGGATATTTAAGGTGGAATGAAGTGGAGGTCCTTGTCAACAGAGCAGCCCTAAACTTTGGGGTGCTTGTTTCTTGCTGATTTTCAATTTTCCCTCTTTATCCCCCCATGCGTGGAAGTGCCCTATGCTCTCTAAGCTGTGTTTTTTAGATGTTTCAGGACACACCGTACCCTTCTCCAGAGTGGCTGTTGGCAATTTACATCCCGCCCATCAGTGTAGCAAGGCTCCCATTTCTCCATGGCCTGTCCTGCATTTCTGGTTTTGACACTTTTTTCAGCATGGCCCTTTTGACCGATGGGAAGCGAGACTTCTTTGTAGCGCTGATTTGCCTTTCCAGGTTGCTTGGTTGGCCAAAAAGGGCGTATGCGTTTTTTCCTGAATATATTCAGGAAAAAACGCATACGCCCTTTTTGGCCAAGGGCATCATTGTCGATGTTTTGCCGCTTTTCATGTGCTTTAAAGGCAATTCGAATCTACCTACTGAAATCTGTTTCCTGCAATTCTGCCTTGATTTCAAATCCTCTTCTTTGCCTTCCCTCAATATATTTGTGGACGAGAGTTATCATTTATAACTCTGCAGGTTTGTGAATTGCAGTGCCCTGAAGCTCCATTTTACAAGTTGCTTTTTTGGGAGCTGGCCGCAAAAGCGCAGGATGGCTTCAGGCCCTGTTCTGGTTCCGGGGGGCAGGCTGAGCCTGTGGTTAATTCTTCTTCCTGATGGGAAAATAGAGTGACCTGTGCCTGTCCCAACACCAAGAGCTAGTCTCTCATTGGTTCCCCGTCTTCCCGTTCATCCTCAGGACAAATTGCAACCTGTACGGAACAGGAGGTTAAAGGTGCTGATGCTCCAAGTAGGGAGATTGCTAGTAAAGTGCCTGGAATGGCGAAGCCGAGCACAAGGAGATGAAAAATGAGGTGCGTTTTAGAAACCTTTCCCCATCACACGGTGTACCATCTTCTGGGTTTCTCATGCATGTTTTCGATGTAGGAAGATGCCCTTGAACCTGGAGATTTGGGACCCATGCGATGGGTAGCACGCAGTATTACTTTAAAGGGTCTGCGTTTGCTCACCCTACCTCACCAAACCTCTCAGCCCCAAGAGTGTCCACCCTTATGTCTCATCCAGCTGTGGGTCTAGATATGGTCAATCCAGGTTGCATCACAGCCCCTGAACGAATTGTGTAAGAATTTCTCTCTCTTTCCCTGTCTTTGTTTCATGGGTTTTTAAAAGTAATTTATTTTTATAATGGGGTTTAGCTGCTTTTCACGGCTGTGTTTATGCCGCTTTACACCCACTTGACACACTAACAGAGAGATATCAATACATAGGTTTTAAGATTATTACTAGTCAGATATATTCTTGTGCGGTGAATCGGGCGTGTTGAGTCCAGTTCTCTGAGCAAGGAGTAGGTCTTGTCTATTACATATTGGGTTTATGGAACGGTATCTGAGCTAATTTGAAAGTCTTGTTTTATGTATCACCCCACCTCACCTTTCCCATTAAGCAGCCATAGTGTGTTTTCTGCATGTGTGACTCTGTTCTGTTTTGTAATTCAGTTCAAGTGTAACGGATTTTACATTCCCTCTATAAGTGACACCTTATGAGAAGTGTCCTTTTCTGTGTGACTTATTTCACTTAGAATCGTCGTACCTAAATCCACTCATCATGCTGCTACTAGCCTTATGACATTGATTTCATGGCTGAGTGATATTCCATTGTACATAAGGACCACAACTTTTTTATCCATTTTTCGCTTTCCTGGGATATTTAAGGTGGAATGAAGTGGAGGTCCTTGTCAACAGAGCAGCCCTAAACTTTGGGGTGCTTGTGTCTTGCTGATTTTCAATTTTCTCACTTTATCCCCCCATGCGTGGAAGTGCCCTATGCTCTCTAAGCTGTGTTTTTTAGATGTTTCAGGACACACCGTACACTTCTCCAGAGTGGCTGTTGGCAATTTACATCCCGCCCATCAGTGTAGCAAGGCTCCCATTTCTCCATGGCCTGTCCTGCATTTCTGGTTTTGACACTTTTTTCAGCATGGCCCTTTTGACCGATGGGAAGCGAGACTTCTTTGTAGCGCTGATTTGCCTTTCCAGGTTGCTTGGTTGGCCAAATAGGGCGTATGCGTTTTTTCCTGAATATATTCAGGAAAAAACGCATACGCCCTTTTTGGCCAAGGGCATCATTGTCGATGTTTTGCCGCTTTTCATGTGCTTTAAAGGCGATTCGAATCTACCTCCTGAAATCTGTTTCCTGCAATTCTGCCTTGATTTCAAATCCTCTTCTTTGCCTTCCCTCAATATATTTGTGGACGAGAGTTATCATTTATAACTCTGCAGGTTTGTGAATTGCAGTGCCCTGAAGCTCCATTTTACAAGTCGCTTTTTTGGGAGCTGGCCGCAAAAGCGCAGGATGGCTTCAGGCCCTGTTCTGGTTCCGGGGGGCAGGCTGAGCCTGTGGTTAATTCTTCTTCCTGATGGGAAAATAGAGTGACCTGTGCCTGTCCCAACACCAAGAGCTAGTCTCTCATTGGTTCCCCGTCTTCCCGTTCATCCTCAGGACAAATTGCAACCTGTACGGAACAGGAGGTTAAAGGTGCTGAGGCTCCAAGTAGGGAGATTGCTAGTAAAGTGGCTGGAATGGCGAAGCCGAGCACAAGGAGATGAGAAATGAGGTGCGTTTTAGAAACCTTTCCCCATCACACGGTGTACCATCTTCTGGGTTTCTCATGCATGTTTTCGATGTAGGAAGATGCCCTTGAACCTGGAGATTTGGGACCCATGCGATGGGTAGCACGCAGTATTACTTTAAAGGTTCAGCGTTTGCTCACCCAACCTCACCAAACCTCTCAGGCCCAAGAGTGTCCACCCTTATGTCTCATCCAGCTGTGGGTCTAGATATGGTCAATCCAGGTTGCATCACAGCCCCTGAACGAATTGTGTAAGAATTTCTCTCTCTTTCCCTGTCTTTGTTTCATGGGTTTTTAAAAGTAATTTATTTTTATAATGGGGTTTAGCTGCTTTTCACGGCTGTGTTTATGCCGCTTTACACCCACTTGACACACTAACAGAGAGATATCAATACATAGGTTTTAAGATTATTACTAGTCAGATATATTCTTGTGCGGTGAATCGGGCGTGTTGAGTCCAGTTCTCTGAGCAAGGAGTAGGTCTTGTCTATTACATATTGGGTTTATGGAACGGTATCTGAGCTAATTTGAAAGTCTTGTTTTATGTATCACCCCACCTCACCTTTCCCGTTAAGCAGCCATAGTGTGTTTTCTGCATGTGTGACTCTGTTCTGTTTTGTAATTCAGTTCAAGTGTAACGGATTTTACATTCCCTCTATAAGTGACACCTTATGAGAAGTGTCCTTTTCTGTGTGACTTATTTCACTTAGAATCGTCGTACCTAAATCCACTCATCATGCTGCTACTAGCCTTATGACATTGATTTCATGGCTGAGTGATATTCCATTGTACATAAGGACCACAACTTTTTTATCCATTTTTCGCTTTCCTGGGATATTTAAGGTGGAATGAAGTGGAGGTCCTTGTCAACAGAGCAGCCCTAAACTTTGGGGTGCTTGTGTCTTGCTGATTTTCAATTTTCTCACTTTATCCCCCCATGCGTGGAAGTGCCCTATGCTCTCTAAGCTGTGTTTTTTAGATGTTTCAGGACACACCGTACCCTTCTCCAGAGTGGCTGTTGGCAATTTACATCCCGCCCATCAGTGTAGCAAGGCTCCCATTTCTCCATGGCCTGTCCTGCATTTCTGGTTTTGACACTTTTTTCAGCATGGCCCTTTTGACCGATGGGAAGCGAGACTTCTTTGTAGCGCTGATTTGCCTTTCCAGGTTGCTTGGTTGGCCAAATAGGGCGTATGCGTTTTTTCCTGAATATATTCAGGAAAAAACGCATACGCCCTTTTTGGCCAAGGGCATCATTGTCGATGTTTTGCCGCTTTTCATGTGCTTTAAAGGCGATTCGAATCTACCTCCTGAAATCAGTTTCCTGCAATTTTGCCTTGATTTCAAATCCTCTTCTTTGCCTTCCCTCAATATATTTGTGGACGAGAGTTATCATTTATAACTCTGCAGGTTTGTGAATTGCAGTGCCCTGAAGCTCCATTTTACAAGTTGCTTTTTTGGGAGCTGGCCGCAAAAGCGCAGGATGGCTTCAGGCCCTGTTCTGGTTCCGGGGGGCAGGCTGAGCCTGTGGTTAATTCTTCTTCCTGATGGGAAAATAGAGTGACCTGTGCCTGTCCCAACACCAAGAGCTAGTCTCTCATTGGTTCCCCGTCTTCCCGTTCATCCTCAGGACAAATTGCAACCTGTACGGAACAGGAGGTTAAAGGTGCTGAGGCTCCAAGTAGGGAGATTGCTAGTAAAGTGGCTGGAATGGCGAAGCCGAGCACAAGGAGATGAGAAATGAGGTGCGTTTTAGAAACCTTTCCCCATCACACGGTGTACCATATTCTGGGTTTCCCATGCATGTTTTCGATGTAGGAAGATGCCCTTGAACCTGGAGATTTGGGACCCATGCGATGGGTAGCACGCAGTATTACTTTAAAGGTTCAGCGTTTGCTCACCCAACCTCACCAAACCTCTCAGGCCCAAGAGTGTCCACCCTTATGTCTCATCCAGCTGTGGGTCTAGATATGGTCAATCCAGGTTGCATCACAGCCCCTGAACGAATTGTGTAAGAATTTCTCTCTCTTTCCCTGTCTTTGTTTCATGGGTTTTTAAAAGTAATTTATTTTTATAATGGGGTTTAGCTGCTTTTCACGGCTGTGTTTATGCCACTTTACACCCACTTGACACACTAACAGAGAGATATCAATACATAGGTTTTAAGATTATTACTAGTCAGATATATTCTTGTGTGGTGAATCGGGCGTGTTGAGTCCAGTTCTCTGAGCAAGGAGTACGTCTTGTCTATTACATATTGGGTTTATGGAACGGTATCTGAGCTAATTTGAAACTCTTGTTTTATGTATCACCCCACCTCACCTTTCCCGTTAAGCAGCCATAGTGTGTTTTCTGCATGTGTGACTCTGTTCTGTTTTGTAATTCAGTTCAAGTGTAACGGTTTTTACATTCCCTCTATAAGTGACACCTTATGAGAGGTGTCCTTTTCTGTGTGACTTATTTCACTTAGAATCGTCGTACCTAAATCCACTCATCATGCTGCTACTAGCCTTATGACATTGATTTCATGGCTGAGTGATATTCCATTGTACATAAGGACCACAACTTTTTTATCCATTTTTCGCTTTCCTGGGATATTTAAGGTGGAATGAAGTGGAGGTCCTTGTCAACAGAGCAGCCCTAAACTTTGGGGTGCTTGTGTCTTGCTGATTTTCAATTTTCCCACTTTATCCCCCCATGTGTGGAAGTGCCCTATGCTCTCTAAGCTGTGTTTTTTAGATGTTTCAGGATACACCGTACCCTTCTCCAGAGTGGCTGTTGGCAATTTACATCCCGCCCATCAGTGTAGCAACGCTCCCATTTCTCCATGGCCTGTCCTGCATTTCTGGTTTTGACACTTTTTTCAGCATGGCCCTTTTGACCGATGGGAAGCGAGACTTCTTTGTAGCGCTGATTTGCCTTTCCAGGTTGCTTGGTTGGCCAAATAGGGCGTATGAGTTTTTTCCTGAATATATTCAGGAAAAAACGCATACGCCCTTTTTGGCCAAGGGCATCATTGTCGATGTTTTGCCACTTTTCATGTGCTTTAAAGGTGATTCGAATCTACCTCCTGAAATCAGTTTCCTGCAATTCTGCCTTGATTTCAATTCCTCTTCTTTGCCTTCCCTCAATATATTTGTGGACGAGAGTTATCATTTATAACTCTGCAGGTTTGTGAATTGCAGTGCCCTGAAGCTCCATTTTACAAGTCGCTTTTTTGGGAGCTGGCCGCAAAAGCGCAGGATGGCTTCAGGCCCTGTTCTGGTTCCGGGGGGCAGGCTGAGCCTGTGGTTAATTCTTCTTCCTGATGGGAAAATAGAGTGACCTGTGCCTGTCCCAACACCAAGAGCTAGTCTCTCATTGGTTCCTCGTCTTCCCGTTCATCCTCAGGACAAATTGCAACCTGTACGGAACAGGAGGTTAAAGGTGCTGATGCTCCAAGTAGGGAGATTGCTAGTAAAGTGGCTGGAATGGCGAACCCGAGCACAAGGAGATTAGAAATGGGGTGCGTTTTAGAAACCTTTCCCCATCACCCGGTGTACCATCTTCTGGGTTTCTCATGCATGTTTTCGATGTAGGAAGATGCCCTTGAACCTGGAGATTTGGGACCCATGTGATGGGTAGCAGGCAGTATTACTTTAAAGGGTCTGCGTTTGCTCACCCAACCTCACCAAACCTCTCAGCCCCAAGAGTGTCCACCCTTATGTCTCATCCAGCTGTGGGTCTAGATATGGTCAATCCAGGTTGCATCACAGCCCCTGAACGAATTGTGTAAGAATTTCTCTCTCTTTCCCTGTCTTTGTTTCATGGGTTTTTAAAAGTAATTTATTTTTATAATGGGGTTTAGCTGCTTTTCACGGCTGTGTTTATGCCGCTTTACACCCACTTGACACACTAAAAGAGAGATATCAATACATAGGTTTTAAGATTATTACTAGTCAGATATATTCTTGTGCGGTGAATCGGGCGTGTTGAGTCCAGTTCTCTGAGCAAGGAGTAGGTCTTGTCTATTACATATTGGGTTTATGGAACGGTATCTGAGCTAATTTGAAACTCTTGTTTTATGTATCACCCCACCTCACCTTTCCCGTTAAGCAGCCATAGTGTGTTTTCTGCATGTGTGACTCTGTTCTGTTTGTAATTCAGTTCAAGTGTAACGGTTTTTACATTCCCTCTATAAGTGACACCTTATGAGAAGTGTCCTTTTCTGTGTGACTTATTTCACTTAGAATGTCGTACCTACATCCACTCATCATGCTGCTACTATCCTTATGACATTGATTTCATGGCTGAGTGATATTCCATTGTACATAAGGACCACAACTTTTTTATCCATATTTCGCTTTCCTGGGATATTTAAGGTGGAATGAAGTGGAGGTCCTTGTCAACAGAGCAGCCCTAAACTTTGGGGTGCTTGTTTCTTGCTGATTTTCAATTTTCCCTCTTTATCCCCCCATGCGTGGAAGTGCCCTATGCTCTCTAAGCTGTGTTTTTTAGATGTTTCAGGACACACCGTACCCTTCTCCAGAGTGGCTGTTGGCAATTTACATCCCGCCCATCAGTGTAGCAAGGCTCCCATTTCTCCATGGCCTGTCCTGCATTTCTGGTTTTGACACTTTTTTCAGCATGGCCCTTTTGACCGATGGGAAGCGAGACTTCTTTGTAGCGCTGATTTGCCTTTCCAGGTTGCTTGGTTGGCCAAATAGGGCGTATGCGTTTTTTCCTGAATATATTCAGGAAAAAACGCATACGCCCTTTTTGGCCAAGGGCATCATTGTCGATGTTTTGCCGCTTTTCATGTGCTTTAAAGGCGATTCGAATCTACCTCCTGAAATCAGTTTCCTGCAATTCTGCCTTGATTTCAAATCCTCTTCTTTGCCTTCCCTCAATATATTTGTGGACGAGAGTTATCATTTATAACTCTGCAGGTTTGTGAATTGCAGTGCCCTGAAGCTCCATTTTACAAGTTGCTTTTTTGGGAGCTGGCCGCAAAAGCGCAGGATGGCTTCAGGCCCTGTTCTGGTTCCGGGGGGCAGGCTGAGCCTGTGGTTAATTCTTCTTCCTGATGGGAAAATAGAGTGACCTGTGCCTGTCCCAACACCAAGAGCTAGTCTCTCATTGGTTCCCCGTCTTCCCGTTCATCCTCAGGACAAATTGCAACCTGTACGGAACAGGAGGTTAAAGGTGCTGAGGCTCCAAGTAGGGAGATTGCTAGTAAAGTGGCTGGAATGGCGAAGCCGAGCACAAGGAGATGAGAAATGAGGTGCGTTTTAGAAACCTTTCCCCATCACACGGTGTACCATCTTCTGGGTTTCTCATGCATGTTTTCGATGTAGGAAGATGCCCTTGAACCTGGAGATTTGGGACCCATGCGATGGGTAGCACGCAGTATTACTTTAAAGGTTCAGCGTTTGCTCACCCAACCTCACCAAACCTCTCAGGCCCAAGAGTGTCCACCCTTATGTCTCATCCAGCTGTGGGTCTAGATATGGTCAATCCAGGTTGCATCACAGCCCCTGAACGAATTGTGTAAGAATTTCTCTCTCTTTCCCTGTCTTTGTTTCATGGGTTTTTAAAAGTAATTTATTTTTATAATGGGGTTTAGCTGCTTTTCACGGCTGTGTTTATGCCACTTTACACCCACTTGACACACTAACAGAGAGATATCAATACATAGGTTTTAAGATTATTACTAGTCAGATATATTCTTGTGTGGTGAATCGGGCGTGTTGAGTCCAGTTCTCTGAGCAAGGAGTAGGTCTTGTCTATTACATATTGGGTTTATGGAACGGTATCTGAGCTAATTTGAAACTCTTGTTTTATGTATCACCCCACCTCACCTTTCCCGTTAAGCAGCCATAGTGTGTTTTCTGCATGTGTGACTCTGTTCTGTTTTGTAATTCAGTTCAAGTGTAACGGTTTTTACATTCCCTCTATAAGTGACACCTTATGAGAGGTGTCCTTTTCTGTGTGACTTATTTCACTTAGAATCGTCGTACCTAAATCCACTCATCATGCTGCTACTAGCCTTATGACATTGATTTCATGGCTGAGTGATATTCCATTGTACATAAGGACCACAACTTTTTTATCCATTTTTCGCTTTCCTGGGATATTTAAGGTGGAATGAAGTGGAGGTCCTTGTCAACAGAGCAGCCCTAAACTTTGGGGTGCTTGTGTCTTGCTGATTTTCAATTTTCCCACTTTATACCCCCATGCGTGGAAGTGCCCTATGCTCTCTAAGCTGTGTTTTTTAGATGTTTCAGGACACACCGTACACTTCTCCAGAGTGGCTGTTGGCAATTTACATCCCGCCAATCAGTGTAGCAAGGCTCCCATTTCTCCATGGCCTGTCCTGCATTTCTGGTTTTGACACTTTTTTCAGCATGGCCCTTTTGACCGATGGGAAGCGAGACTTCTTTGTAGCGCTGATTTGCCTTTCCAGGTTGCTTGGTTGGCCAAAAAGGGCGTATGCGTTTTTTCCTGAATATATTCAGGAAAAAACGCATACGCCCTTTTTGGCCAAGGGCATCATTGTCAACGTTTTGCCGCTTTTCATGTGCTTTAAAGGTGATTCGAATCTACCTCCTGAAATCTGTTTCCTGCAATTCTGCCTTGATTTCAAATCCTCTTCTTTGCCTTCCCTCAATATATTTGTGGACGAGAGTTATCATTTATAACTCTGCAGGTTTGTGAATTGCAGTGCCCTGAAGCTCCATTTTACAAGTCGCTTTTTTGGGAGCTGGCCGCAAAAGCGCAGGTTGGCTTCAGGACCTGTTCTGTTTCCGGGGGGCAGGCTGAGCCTGTGATTAATTCTTCTTCCTGATGGGAAAATAGAGTGACCTGTGCCTGTCCCAACACCAAGAGCTAGTCTCTCATTGGTTCCCCGTCTTCCCGTTCATCCTCAGGACAAATTGCAACCTGTACGGAACAGGAGGTTAAAGGTGCTGAGGCTCCAAGTAGGGAGATTGCTAGTAAAGTGGCTGGAATGGCGAACCCGAGCACAAGGAGATGAGAAATGAGGTGCGTTTTAGAAACCTTTCCCCATCACACGGTGTACCATCTTCTGGGTTTCTCATGCATGTTTTCGATGTAGGAAGATGCCCTTGAACCTGGAGATTTGGGACCCATGCGATGGGTAGCACGCAGTATTACTTTAAAGGGTCTGCGTTTGCTCACCCAACCTCACCAAACCTCTCAGCCCCAAGAGTGTCCACCCTTATGTCTCATCCAGCTGTGGGTCTAGATATGGTCAATCCAGGTTGCATCACAGCCCCTGAACGAATTGTGTAAGAATTTCTCTCTCTTTCCCTGTCTTTGTTTCATGGGTTTTTAAAAGTAATTTATTTTTATAATGGGGTTTAGCTGCTTTTCACGGCTGTGTTTATGCCGCTTTACACCCACTTGACACACTAAAAGAGAGATATCAATACATAGGTTTTAAGATTATTACTAGTCAGATATATTCTTGTGCGGTGAATCGGGCGTGTTGAGTCCAGTTCTCTGAGCAAGGAGTAGGTCTTGTCTATTACATATTGGGTTTATGGAACGGTATCTGAGCTAATTTGAAACTCTTGTTTTATGTATCACCCCACCTCACCTTTCCCGTTAAGCAGCCATAGTGTGTTTTCTGCATGTGTGACTCTGTTCTGTTTGTAATTCAGTTCAAGTGTAACGGTTTTTACATTCCCTCTATAAGTGACACCTTATGAGAAGTGTCCTTTTCTGTGTGACTTATTTCACTTAGAATGTCGTACCTAAATCCACTCATCATGCTGCTACTATCCTTATGACATTGATTTCATGGCTGAGTGATATTCCATTGTACATAAGGACCACAACTTTTTTATCCATTTTTCGCTTTCCTGGGATATTTAAGGTGGAATGAAGTGGAGGTCCTTGTCAACAGAGCAGCCCTAAACTTTGGGGTGCTTGTTTCTTGCTGATTTTCAATTTTCCCTCTTTATCCCCCCATGCGTGGAAGTGCCCTATGCTCTCTAAGCTGTGTTTTTTAGATGTTTCAGGACACACCGTACACTTCTCCAGAGTGGCTGTTGGCAATTTACATCCCGCCCATCAGTGTAGCAAGGCTCCCATTTCTCCATGGCCTGTCCTGCATTTCTGGTTTTGACACTTTTTTCAGCATGGCCCTTTTGACCGATGGGAAGCGAGACTTCTTTGTAGCGCTGATTTGCCTTTCCAGGTTGCTTGGTTGGCCAAATAGGGCGTATGCGTTTTTTCCTGAATATATTCAGGAAAAAACGCATACGCCCTTTTTGGCCAAGGGCATCATTGTCGATGTTTTGCCACTTTTCATGTGCTTTAAAGGTGATTCGAATCTACCTCCTGAAATCAGTTTCCTGCAATTCTGCCTTGATTTCAATTCCTCTTCTTTGCCTTCCCTCAATATATTTGTGGACGAGAGTTATCATTTATAACTCTGCAGGTTTGTGAATTGCAGTGCCCTGAAGCTCCATTTTACAAGTCGCTTTTTTGGGAGCTGGCCGCAAAAGCGCAGGATGGCTTCAGGCCCTGTTCTGGTTCCGGGGGGCAGGCTGAGCCTGTGGTTAATTCTTCTTCCTGATGGGAAAATAGAGTGACCTGTGCCTGTCCCAACACCAAGAGCTAGTCTCTCATTGGTTCCCCGTCTTCCCGTTCATCCTCAGGACAAATTGCAACCTGTACGGAACAGGAGGTTAAAGGTGCTGATGCTCCAAGTAGGGAGATTGCTAGTAAAGTGGCTGGAATGGCGAACCCGAGCACAAGGAGATGAGAAATGGGGTGCGTTTTAGAAACCTTTCCCCATCACCCGGTGTACCATCTTCTGGGTTTCTCATGCATGTTTTCGATGTAGGAAGATGCCCTTGAACCTGGAGATTTGGGACCCATGTGATGGGTAGCATGCAGTATTACTTTAAAGGGTCTGCGTTTGCTCACCCAACCTCACCAAACCTCTCAGCCCCAAGAGTGTCCACCCTTATGTCTCATCCAGCTGTGGGTCTAGATATGGTCAATCCAGGTTGCATCACAGCCCCTGAACGAATTGTGTAAGAATTTCTCTCTCTTTCCCTGTCTTTGTTTCATGGGTTTTTAAAAGTAATTTATTTTTATAATGGGGTTTAGCTGCTTTTCACGGCTGTGTTTATGCCGCTTTACACCCACTTGACACACTAACAGAGAGATATCAATACATAGTTTTTAAGATTATTACTAGTCAGATATATTTTTGTGTGTTGAATCGGGCGTGTTGAGTCCAGTTCTCTGAGCAAGGAGTAGGTCTTGTCTATTACATATTGGGTTTATGGAACGGTATCTGAGCTAATTTGAAACTCTTGTTTTATGTATCACCCCACCTCACGTTTCTCGTTAAGCAGCCATAGTGTGTTTTCTGCATGTGTGACTCTGTTCTGTTTTGTAATTCAGTTCAAGTGTAACGGTTTTTACATTCCCTCTATAAGTGACACCTTATGAGAAGTGTCCTTTTCTGTGTGACTTATTTCACTTAGAATCGTCATACCTAAATCCACTCATCATGCTGCTACTAGCCTTATGACATTGATTTCATGGCTGAGTGATATTCCTTTGTACATAAGGACCACAACTTTTTTATCCATTTTTCGCTTTCCTGGGATATTTAAGGTGGAATGAAGTGGAGGTCCTTGTCAACAGAGCAGCCCTAAACTTTGGGGTGCTTGTGTCTTGCTGATTTTCAATTTTCCCACTTTATACCCCCATGCGTGGAAGTGCCCTATGCTCTCTAAGCTGTGTTTTTTAGATGTTTCAGGACACACCGTACACTTCTCCAGAGTGGCTGTTGGCAATTTACATCCCGCCAATCAGTGTAGCAAGGCTCCCATTTCTCCATGGCCTGTCCTGCATTTCTGGTTTTGACACTTTTTTCAGCATGGCCCTTTTGACCGATGGGAAGCGAGACTTCTTTGTAGCGCTGATTTGCCTTTCCAGGTTGCTTGGTTGGCCAAAAAGGGCGTATGCGTTTTTTCCTGAATATATTCAGGAAAAAACGCATACGCCCTTTTTGGCCAAGGGCATCATTGTCAACGTTTTGCCGCTTTTCATGTGCTTTAAAGGCGATTCGAATCTACCTCCTGAAATCTGTTTCCTGCAATTCTGCCTTGATTTCAAATCCTCTTCTTTGCCTTCCCTCAATATATTTGTGGACGAGAGTTATCATTTATAACTCTGCAGGTTTGTGAATTGCAGTGCCCTGAAGCTCCATTTTACAAGTCGCTTTTTTGGGAGCTGGCCGCAAAAGCGCAGGTTGGCTTCAGGACCTGTTCTGTTTCCGGGGGGCAGGCTGAGCCTGTGATTAATTCTTCTTCCTGATGGGAAAATAGAGTGACCTGTGCCTGTCCCAACACCAAGAGCTAGTCTCTCATTGGTTCCCCGTCTTCCCGTTCATCCTCAGGACAAATTGCAACCTGTACGGATCAGGAGGTTAAAGGTGCTGAGGCTCCAAGTAGGGAGATTGCTAGTAAAGTGGCTGGAATGGCGAACCCGAGCACAAGGAGATGAGAAATGAGGTGCGTTTTAGAAACCTTTCCCCATCACACGGTGTACCATCTTCTGGGTTTCTCATGCATGTTTTCGATGTAGGAAGATGCCCTTGAACCTGGAGATTTGGGACCCATGCGATGGGTAGCACGCAGTATTACTTTAAAGGGTCTGCGTTTGCTCACCCAACCTCACCAAACCTCTCAGCCCCAAGAGTGTCCACCCATATGTCTCATCCAGCTGTGGGTCTAGATATGGTCAATCCAGGTTGCATCACAGCCCCTGAACGAATTGTGTAAGAATTTCTCTCTCTTTCCCTGTCTTTGTTTCATGGGTTTTTAAAAGTAATTTATTTTTATAATGGGGTTTAGCTGCTTTTCACGGCTGTGTTTATGCCGCTTTACACCCACTTGACACACTAAAAGAGAGATATCAATACATAGGTTTTAAGATTATTACTAGTCAGATATATTCTTGTGCGGTGAATCGGGCGTGTTGAGTCCAGTTCTCTGAGCAAGGAGTAGGTCTTGTCTATTACATATTGGGTTTATGGAACGGTATCTGAGCTAATTTGAAACTCTTGTTTTATGTATCACCCCACCTCACCTTTCCCGTTAAGCAGCCATAGTGTGTTTTCTGCATGTGTGACTCTGTTCTGTTTGTAATTCAGTTCAAGTGTAACGGTTTTTACATTCCCTCTATAAGTGACACCTTATGAGAAGTGTCCTTTTCTGTGTGACTTATTTCACTTAGAATGTCGTACCTAAATCCACTCATCATGCTGCTACTATCCTTATGACATTGATTTCATGGCTGAGTGATATTCCATTGTACATAAGGACCACAACTTTTTTATCCATTTTTCGCTTTCCTGGGATATTTAAGGTGGAATGAAGTGGAGGTCCTTGTCAACAGAGCAGCCCTAAACTTTGGGGTGCTTGTTTCTTGCTGATTTTCAATTTTCCCTCTTTATCCCCCCATGCGTGGAAGTGCCCTATGCTCTCTAAGCTGTGTTTTTTAGATGTTTCAGGACACACCGTACACTTCTCCAGAGTGGCTGTTGGCAATTTACATCCCGCCCATCAGTGTAGCAAGGCTCCCATTTCTCCATGGCCTGTCCTGCATTTCTGGTTTTGACACTTTTTTCAGCATGGCCCTTTTGACCGATGGGAAGCGAGACTTCTTTGTAGCGCTGATTTGCCTTTCCAGGTTGCTTGGTTGGCCAAATAGGGCGTATGCGTTTTTTCCTGAATATATTCAGGAAAAAACGCATACGCCCTTTTTGGCCAAGGGCATCATTGTCGATGTTTTGCCACTTTTCATGTGCTTTAAAGGTGATTCGAATCTACCTCCTGAAATCAGTTTCCTGCAATTCTGCCTTGATTTCAATTCCTCTTCTTTGCCTTCCCTCAATATATTTGTGGACGAGAGTTATCATTTATAACTCTGCAGGTTTGTGAATTGCAGTGCCCTGAAGCTCCATTTTACAAGTCGCTTTTTTGGGAGCTGGCCGCAAAAGCGCAGGATGGCTTCAGGCCCTGTTCTGGTTCCGGGGGGCAGGCTGAGCCTGTGGTTAATTCTTCTTCCTGATGGGAAAATAGAGTGACCTGTGCCTGTCCCAACACCAAGAGCTAGTCTCTCATTGGTTCCCCGTCTTCCCGTTCATCCTCAGGACAAATTGCAACCTGTACGGAACAGGAGGTTAAAGGTGCTGATGCTCCAAGTAGGGAGATTGCTAGTAAAGTGGCTGGAATGGCGAACCCGAGCACAAGGAGATGAGAAATGGGGTGCGTTTTAGAAACCTTTCCCCATCACCCGGTGTACCATCTTCTGGGTTTCTCATGCATGTTTTCGATGTAGGAAGATGCCCTTGAACCTGGAGATTTGGGACCCATGTGATGGGTAGCATGCAGTATTACTTTAAAGGGTCTGCGTTTGCTCACCCAACCTCACCAAACCTCTCAGCCCCAAGAGTGTCCACCCTTATGTCTCATCCAGCTGTGGGTCTAGATATGGTCAATCCAGGTTGCATCACAGCCCCTGAACGAATTGTGTAAGAATTTCTCTCTCTTTCCCTGTCTTTGTTTCATGGGTTTTTAAAAGTAATTTATTTTTATAATGGGGTTTAGCTGCTTTTCACGGCTGTGTTTATGCCGCTTTACACCCACTTGACACACTAACAGAGAGATATCAATACATAGTTTTTAAGATTATTACTAGTCAGATATATTTTTGTGTGTTGAATCGGGCGTGTTGAGTCCAGTTCTCTGAGCAAGGAGTAGGTCTTGTCTATTACATATTGGGTTTATGGAACGGTATCTGAGCTAATTTGAAACTCTTGTTTTATGTATCACCCCACCTCACGTTTCCCGTTAAGCAGCCATAGTGTGTTTTCTGCATGTGTGACTCTGTTCTGTTTTGTAATTCAGTTCAAGTGTAACGGTTTTTACATTCCCTCTATAAGTGACACCTTATGAGAAGTGTCCTTTTCTGTGTGACTTATTTCACTTAGAATCGTCATACCTAAATCCACTCATCATGCTGCTACTAGCCTTATGACATTGATTTCATGGCTGAGTGATATTCCTTTGTACATAAGGACCACAACTTTTTTATCCATTTTTCGCTTTCCTGGGATATTTAAGGTGGAATGAAGTGGAGGTCCTTGTCAACAGAGCAGCCCTAAACTTTGGGGTGCTTGTGTCTTGCTGATTTTCAATTTTCCCACTTTATACCCCCATGCGTGGAAGTGCCCTATGCTCTCTAAGCTGTGTTTTTTAGATGTTTCAGGACACACCGTACACTTCTCCAGAGTGGCTGTTGGCAATTTACATCCCGCCAATCAGTGTAGCAAGGCTCCCATTTCTCCATGGCCTGTCCTGCATTTCTGGTTTTGACACTTTTTTCAGCATGGCCCTTTTGACCGATGGGAAGCGAGACTTCTTTGTAGCGCTGATTTGCCTTTCCAGGTTGCTTGGTTGGCCAAAAAGGGCGTATGCGTTTTTTCCTGAATATATTCAGGAAAAAACGCATACGCCCTTTTTGGCCAAGGGCATCATTGTCAACGTTTTGCCGCTTTTCATGTGCTTTAAAGGCGATTCGAATCTACCTCCTGAAATCTGTTTCCTGCAATTCTGCCTTGATTTCAAATCCTCTTCTTTGCCTTCCCTCAATATATTTGTGGACGAGAGTTATCATTTATAACTCTGCAGGTTTGTGAATTGCAGTGCCCTGAAGCTCCATTTTACAAGTCGCTTTTTTGGGAGCTGGCCGCAAAAGCGCAGGTTGGCTTCAGGACCTGTTCTGTTTCCGGGGGGCAGGCTGAGCCTGTGATTAATTCTTCTTCCTGATGGGAAAATAGAGTGACCTGTGCCTGTCCCAACACCAAGAGCTAGTCTCTCATTGGTTCCCCGTCTTCCCGTTCATCCTCAGGACAAATTGCAACCTGTACGGATCAGGAGGTTAAAGGTGCTGAGGCTCCAAGTAGGGAGATTGCTAGTAAAGTGGCTGGAATGGCGAACCCGAGCACAAGGAGATGAGAAATGAGGTGCGTTTTAGAAACCTTTCCCCATCACACGGTGTACCATCTTCTGGGTTTCTCATGCATGTTTTCGATGTAGGAAGATGCCCTTGAACCTGGAGATTTGGGACCCATGCGATGGGTAGCACGCAGTATTACTTTAAAGGGTCTGCGTTTGCTCACCCAACCTCACCAAACCTCTCAGCCCCAAGAGTGTCCACCCATATGTCTCATCCAGCTGTGGGTCTAGATATGGTCAATCCAGGTTGCATCACAGCCCCTGAACGAATTGTGTAAGAATTTCTCTCTCTTTCCCTGTCTTTGTTTCATGGGTTTTTAAAAGTAATTTATTTTTATAATGGGGTTTAGCTGCTTTTCACGGCTGTGTTTATGCCGCTTTACACCCACTTGACACACTAAAAGAGAGATATCAATACATAGGTTTTAAGATTATTACTAGTCAGATATATTCTTGTGCGGTGAATCGGGCGTGTTGAGTCCAGTTCTCTGAGCAAGGAGTAGGTCTTGTCTATTACATATTGGGTTTATGGAACGGTATCTGAGCTAATTTGAAACTCTTGTTTTATGTATCACCCCACCTCACCTTTCCCGTTAAGCAGCCATAGTGTGTTTTCTGCATGTGTGACTCTGTTCTGTTTGTAATTCAGTTCAAGTGTAACGGTTTTTACATTCCCTCTATAAGTGACACCTTATGAGAAGTGTCCTTTTCTGTGTGACTTATTTCACTTAGAATGTCGTACCTAAATCCACTCATCATGCTGCTACTATCCTTATGACATTGATTTCATGGCTGAGTGATATTCCATTGTACATAAGGACCACAACTTTTTTATCCATTTTTCGCTTTCCTGGGATATTTAAGGTGGAATGAAGTGGAGGTCCTTGTCAACAGAGCAGCCCTAAACTTTGGGGTGCTTGTTTCTTGCTGATTTTCAATTTTCCCTCTTTATCCCCCCATGCGTGGAAGTGCCCTATGCTCTCTAAGCTGTGTTTTTTAGATGTTTCAGGACACACCGTACACTTCTCCAGAGTGGCTGTTGGCAATTTACATCCCGCCCATCAGTGTAGCAAGGCTCCCATTTCTCCATGGCCTGTCCTGCATTTCTGGTTTTGACACTTTTTTCAGCATGGCCCTTTTGACCGATGGGAAGCGAGACTTCTTTGTAGCGCTGATTTGCCTTTCCAGGTTGCTTGGTTGGCCAAATAGGGCGTATGCGTTTTTTCCTGAATATATTCAGGAAAAAACGCATACGCCCTTTTTGGCCAAGGGCATCATTGTCGATGTTTTGCCACTTTTCATGTGCTTTAAAGGTGATTCGAATCTACCTCCTGAAATCAGTTTCCTGCAATTCTGCCTTGATTTCAATTCCTCTTCTTTGCCTTCCCTCAATATATTTGTGGACGAGAGTTATCATTTATAACTCTGCAGGTTTGTGAATTGCAGTGCCCTGAAGCTCCATTTTACAAGTCGCTTTTTTGGGAGCTGGCCGCAAAAGCGCAGGATGGCTTCAGGCCCTGTTCTGGTTCCGGGGGGCAGGCTGAGCCTGTGGTTAATTCTTCTTCCTGATGGGAAAATAGAGTGACCTGTGCCTGTCCCAACACCAAGAGCTAGTCTCTCATTGGTTCTCCCGTCTTCCCTCCGTTCATCCTCAGGACAAATTGCAACCTGATACGGAACAGGAGGTTAAAGGTGCTGATGCTCCCAAGTAGGGGAGATTGCTAGTAAAGTGGCTGGAATGGCGAACCCGAGCACAAGGAGATGAGAAATGGGGTGCGTTTTAGAAACCTTTCCCCATCACCCGGTGTACCATCTTCTGGGTTTCTCATGCATGTTTTCAGATGTAGGAAGATGCCCTTGAACCTGGAGATTTGGGACCCATGTGATGGGTAGCATGCAGTATTACTTTAAAGGGTCTGCGTTTGCTCCACCAACCTCACCAAACCTCTCAGCCCCAAGAGTGTCCACCCTTATGTCTCATCCAGCTGTGGGTCTAGATATGGTCAATCCAGGTTGCATCACAGCCCCTGAACGAATTGTGTAAGAATTTCTCTCTCTTTCCCTGTCTTTGTTTCATGGGTTTTTAAAAGTAATTTATTTTTATAATGGGGTTTAGCTGCTTTTCACGGCTGTGTTTATGCCGCTTTACACCCACTTGACACACTAACAGAGAGATATCAATACATAGTTTTTAAGATTATTACTAGTCAGATATATTTTTGTGTGTTGAATCGGGCGTGTTGAGTCCCAGTTCTCTGAGCAAGGAGTAGGTCTTGTCTATTACATATTGGGTTTATGGAACGGTATCTGAGCTAATTTGAAACTCTTGTTTTATGTATCACCCCACCTCACGTTTCCCGTTAAGCAGCCATAGTGTGTTTTCTGCATGTGTGACTCTGTTCTGTTTTGTAATTCAGTTCAAGTGTAACGGTTTTTACATTCCCTCTATAAGTGACACCTTATGAGAAGTGTCCTTTTCTGTGTGACTTATTTCACTTAGAATCGTCGTACCTAAATCCACTCATCATGCTGCTACTAGCCTTATGACATTGATTTCATGGCTGAGTGATATTCCTTTGTACATAAGGCACAACTTTTTTATCCATTTTTCGCTTTCCTGGGATATTTAAGGTGGAATGAAGTGGAGGTCTTGGTCAACAGAGCAGCCCTAAACTTTGGGGTGCTTGTGTCTTGCTGATTTTCAATTTTCCCACTTTTATACCCCC